>NC_140589.1:561233340-562433340 GCF_964204655.1 Triturus cristatus | reverse complement strand
AAGATTTTTGTCAGAACGAAGTCACCAGGATGCAGATTGTGTCCATCACCCTGCAACCTGTCTGGAAGAGCTTCCCGCACCTGCTGATAAATAGAAGACAAGGTGTCACTTAACTGGGACGGATAGTCACTCATCAATACGTAGGGAACATCATGTATAGGGTGAGGCTTGGGGACCCCCCAAATATTCATGGGCCTTCCAAAGACGATCTCATGTGGCGTAAGGCCAGTTTGTGTATGTGGTATCGATCTAATAGAAAGCAAGGCTAGGGGCAGTGCATCAGACCATTTCAAAGACGTGGAAGCCTGTATTTTAGCCAATTTCAATTTCAGGGTGGAGTTATAACGCTCCATCAGACCTGCAGACTATAGGTGAAAAGCGGCATGAAATTTCTGCTTAATCCCCAACCCTTTCAAGACCTATTCTACAACTTGCCCAATGAAATGAGGTCCGTTGTTACTCCATAGGATCCGATAAACGCCGACTCAAGGAAAGAGCTCTTTTAGGAGAACCTTCGCTGTCGTGAGAGCTGTATTATCCTTCGTAGCATACGCCTCCACCCATTTACTGAAGGCACAAACCACTACTAGGACATATTTTAGATTATTACAGCGCTCAAACTGAATGTAATCCATTTGCAGGACCTCAAAAGGTGCAGTTGGTGTCGCAAACCCTCCTGTTGGAGTCCGCATTCCCTTTCCAGGATTATACTGGAGACAGACCAGACAAGACTGGACTATCTTTTTAACAGTGGCGGCAATATCTGCATGATCCCACACTTGCATAAGTTGTTTTGCTATTGAGGATGCACCAACATGTGCCAGCCCATGTGCCATGTGAATCAAAGGGTATAAGTATGCTGTGGGTAACTTCCATTTGGTCATATCTTTATTCCTCAAACAGCCCTCATCATCCTGTGTTCCCTCCTTAAACCATTGATCTAGTTCATTAGCAGAGGCAGAATGTTTCATGTCCAGCGCTTCCTGCCTTGCATCATGCCAATGTTCAGCTTGTTACTTCACCACATACATAGATGTGGTACTTCGCTGCATTGCGGTCTCATGGGCTGTGTGATCCGCAAAGGCGTTACCTGCTCCTATTTTATCAGTCACTTTCTTGTGTGCACTACACTTAACCATTGCCATTTTCCTAGGATAGTTTAGGGCAGTAAGAAGATTATGCACTAATTCTCCATGCACTATCTGTGTCCCATGTGAGGTGAGGAAGCCCCTTTCTTTCCACAAGCGACCAAAATTGTGTGCCACCCCGAATGCGTACTGGCTGTCGGTAAAATTAATGACAAGTAAGTCTGTACTAAGCTCAAATGCTCATGTTAGTGCAATTAGCTCGGCCGCTTGGGCCGACTTCTGTGGGATGTGAGCTGTCTCAACTATTGTCTGAAGTGTCGTAATAGCATAGGCAGCAGATGTAGTGCCATCGGGTAATTTCAGACATGAGCCATCAACCCATAACTCCCCATCAACACTAGAGAGAGGTGTATCTTGTAGGTCAACACAACCCTTTGTTTGCTCTCCAGTGAAAATTATACAATCATGTAACTCTTATGACCTGAGGCTGAGTAGCTGGAAATGTTAGTAGTGTAGCAGGGTTTAATGTCAAACATCTTTTCAATGTGATATGAGGGGCCAAAAGTGTCAATTTATATCCTGTCAAGTGAGCAATAGTCAAATGCTGTGTTTTCGTTTGAGTTAGCAAAGCATCAACTGAATGGGGTACTAACACAAGCAGTTTGTGTGAAAAAACTATTCCTTCACTCTGACGTATAGATACAGCAGTTGCTGCCACTGCTCGGAAACATCCAGGCAGCGTGCGAGCGACTGGGTCAAGGACAGCTGAGAAATATGCACAAGGACGTTGTTTATCACGGTACATCTGTGTTAAAACCGAGAGGGCACAACCTTCCCTCTCGTGTACATAGAGTGTGAAAGTCTTAGTGTAGTCTGGAGTTCCTAATACTGGTGCAGAATAAACAGCTTGGCGTAACTGTTGGAAGGCATTTTGACATTCAGTAGTCCATGGGAGGGGCATCGGAGTGTCTTTAGTCAAAAGGGCCAACAAAGGTTTAATAATGTGCGAAAAACTGGGGATCCATGCCAACAATAAGAAGTGAGGCCAATCAGTGCACGGACATCCTTCTGAGTACAGGGCACAGGAGTATCTAAGATGGTCTAAATGCGGTCTGGTGTGAGTGCACGTCCCTCCTTGGACAGGAGGTGACCTAAATAGGTAACCTGCTGTCTACAATATTGCAATTTCTTTCGCGAGACTTTATGATTATGGGAGGCAAGAAATGATAACAATGTTCCTTCTTCACACTGCTCAGGAGTATCTGCAGCTTACAAAACATCATCGACATTTTGAATAAGGGCCACTCCCTTTGGTACAGGAAAGGAATCAAGCTGCCTTTTTAATGCCCGACTGTAAATGCTCGGACTTTCTGTATAGCCCTGTGGAGCTCTACAGAACCGGAAGGATCTATTTTTCAATGTGAATCCAAACAGATAACGGCTTTCAGGGTGAATGGGTATTGAGAAGAATGCATTCTTCAAGTCGATCACCGAAAATGTAGTAGCAGTGGGAGGGACCATAGTGGGAAGCGTTGTGATATCAGAAACTACCGGATATTGGGGCACTACAATTTTGTTAACCTCTCGCAAATCAATAATGAATCTGTAAATTTTATTGTCAGCATATTTTTTCAAAATAGGAAGGATAGGGCTATTGCAAGTATTATAGGGGACTTCTTCCACTACTCCCACTTTGATCAAATCCTGAACAATGTGTGTTAATGCTTCTTCACCTTCTCGGGATATTTTGTTGGGGCAGATGAGGCAATGAGACCCCTTCCCTTACTTGGATATGCACTGGTGGAATAACCACTTGACTCACATCAGTATCTGATCTAGCCCACAAAGTGCAAGGTAAGGACGCCAGAGCGACATCCTCATTGACAAGACAAGTTCTCTCAACCATTGGATAATTGTCATTCAAAATAACATGCACACCTTCCGGAGAACATTGTATTGTAGCACGAAAATATTTAAGCATACCGGTACCCACAATGTTGTCCGGTGTGTTAGGGGAAAGCAAAAATGGACATGCTGCAGTGAATTTGTCAAATACGAATTCAAGTGGCTGTGAAAGCGGGCTAGGTGTAGGTGTTCCATCGAACCCTATCTATGTTATCATTGTGCCGGACAGGGGAGCCCTAGAAACCAATCTTTTAGACTGAGCACTACGGGTAGCCCCTGTGTCAACCAGAAACCGATCAGTAGATCCCAAGACATTTGCGTCAACATAAGGACCCATTTGATCTACTGGCACCTCAACCGGTCCTTTACCCCATACTAGGCATCGCTATACGTAATCAGAATCTGTGAGTGCATCAGCAGAATAATTAGACATTTGTTATTGATTTCGTCTATCAAAAGTATTAGAGTAATTTGGTCTTGTTCAACTGCCTCAAACCTGGGCCGAGTTCCTGTACCTTCTCCCCGGTTTCCTGAATTTCCTGGGCATCCTCTAATACTTCCCCTTCCCCGCTAGTACTGCTGACCACGCAAAAGAGGGCACTCAAAACGCCAATGCCCAGTCTCTTTACAGTAAGCACACTGATTAGGGGACAAATTTGCTCGAGGAAGAGCGGGCACTCCAGGTTTATACATAACACGTCCGCCTCTTCCACCTCCCCTAAATGGTGGACCATATACTTGGGCCAACATAACTTTTGTCTTTAAATCTTTAACCTTCTTATCCTACCTGCCTTTCGCTTCTTGTTCCTGTCACTCATAATATTGGGCCATAGTCAAAAGGGAAACTGGGGAAGACGTGGTCCAAGAACTCTTGCTAGCCTTTAAGCGATTAGCTATCTCCGGTAACATATTAGCGACGAATTTGTCAACAAACAAATGTTTACCCGTATCATCGGCCAATGACTGACCACTAAAATCATGGAATGTCTCTTCAAATCTTGAAAAGAAATCAGAAACTAACTCATCCTTTTTCTGTTCACAGGAAGCTAACGTAGTCCAATCTATTTACTTAGGGGGTATGAGAGTCTTTAACTTAGTCACAAAAGCTTTAGGAAGGTCTAATGTCTCCTTCTGAGGTTTCTGCGCAGGCTCTCTGTCCGCATCTATTTCTTCAAAATGTTCCCAGGTATCACCATATGCCACATTATCATCTATTTTACGTATTGTTCTCCACATATCTTGGGGAAAAATAAGCCCAAAGAACATATCAATATCTGGCAAGGTCATGGTGCAGGAGCTGATGGCTCCTTCCACCTCCTCATAGAAGGCGGCGGAATTTTTCAGGGGGTCGGGCAAAACAGCTTTAAGAGCCATAACATCTGCTCTACTTCAAAGAGTGTAAATCCAATTATATATAAAAAATATCCCTTTGCATCATCCGAAGTTTTATCATAATTTGTTCCCGCACCCTTTGGAGGAACATACAGGGGTGCAGCTTCACGCATTGGTTTCATAGTAATTTCACTACTACTGGGTTTATTCTCATCCACTGGAACATCTACTTTTTGTGCTTGGGATTGAACTGTTTCTACAAATTTATTTTTTCTAGGTAAGTCTTGCTGCTTTCGTAAACGCAATGTTTCATTTCGTAATTTAACCACTCGTCTAATCATATCAGATAGGTTCGAAAAAGGGAAAGTCCCATCTGTTAAACGTTTATAATCAGTGTTTATATCATCTGGCTCTATTTCTTTAGAAATATGCCACCAATCATATATTGCCTCCCAAGTGAATTTTTCTACAAAATGAAATTGCTCTATATCTTTCCACTTTTGAACCGTAGCTACGAGGATCGATGCAGTAGTACTCCGACAAGCTTCCTCTCTAGCAGCGGTTTTTAATGTATCTTTTTCTGCTCTAGTCAAGGTAGAGAGAGTCTGCCACCCACCTTGCTTGTCTTTAGCTTTATCCTCTGAAGAAGAAATCTCCTCGTCAGAAGCCTCATTCTCAGGGGCACTTGGAGTGGGAAATTTATATGGGGTGGCGGTCGTTCTAATACGATGCAATCATCCTGAGGCGTATTAAGTAGTGAATAGATAGGGCGCCTAATAGGATACTGGACATTTACCTGCAATCGACGTTCTCTATCTTCCTTTTCTATTTTTCCCTTAATTTCTTTGTCTTTTAATTCCAACTCTTTGATATATTGTGTTCCGCTGCTTTTTTTCTGCTTTAGCTTCTGCTCTCTTTGCTCTCTCTCGCACTTCTTTATCCTACATACGTACATAATCATACATATCCTATCTACTCTTTCTTTTAAATAAACACTGCCCTACATATTGAACCTTTTTAGAATCGAATGACCCATTCACTAGCCATTGTAAATTGGACTCTTTCTTTGTGTATTTGTTCTACAATGAACCGTACATTATGGGACAAATACCATATTTAATATACATCTCTCTATTTGGTGTCCCTTCCGGAGGAGCCGGCTGACTTTGCTCTAAAGTATTCTTGGTACCACAAGAGCAGCAACACCACTTACGGAGCGTGCTGAGAACAGGCATGTTTTCACAAGTATATGTTAAATATTACTACTCCAAACAAATATTCCAAAAGGAGATAAATCTCCACATTACCTGCCATCAGTCTTTGCAAAGAATGAATACTAAAACCAAACCAAAAACCAAACAAAGCAAATCAAGAGTGCCGCTTCAGCGACCTTACCAAACAGAAGTCTCCAACTCCCACCTGCTGATCTCTGGTCGACCTAATAGTCACTGCAAAACTCGCCAAAGAAAGCCCCAGTCAAGACCGGCCACCACCTGGAGGGTCAAATCGGGAAAACTGGAAAAGTCACGACGGCCTGCAAAGACACAGGTCTTCTCATGCAGTGCACATCCTCAGTAATATTTTGATCCTCCGTCGAGACCACTCCTTCGGACGGCCGCGTCTCTGATGGGGCCCCACGTGCTGGGCGCCAACTATGGAAATGTACCCAAAAGTGAGCACACTGGTGCAGGTTCATCCTCTCGTCCACGGGTCCAAAGACTAACAAAAAAAGATCGGCACTGGAGTTGAAATAAAATAACAAGTTTTATTAATCACTCATGAGCGGGACCACGTCCACACAACACTCTCGTGTTGTAGGAGGAGGTACACTGGATTCACAAACCATTGTCCTTTTATACTGTTTTGTTGCAAAGTAAGCATGTGGACAGAAATGGAAAGAACAAGTTTAGAAATAGGTATCAGCAAACAAGGGCAGATGGATGACTACGTGGTCAGCAAATAGGGAGGGGGAGCAGGAGTGCTTATGGCAGCAGCCAACAGATAACATCTAAGACCAGGTGCACCAGCAGCTGCAAACCCCCAGCACGTACATTGCTTAGCCATGTCAGGAGGTCAACTAAAATAGATGACACAAGCAGAGTGAAAAGGCTAACAGTAGAGGACAAAAGAATTACGAAAGAAACAAAATGGCCACCACAGCCAAAATGTCTGTTGCTTATTCTAATGAAAATATTACGCGTTTCCACACTTATTCAGGGCGCAAGTTCAGCAGCCCCACCTGGTCTGGGCTATCCTTCTCTTTCCAGGCTATGGTCGGGGCCTCTGTCCCGCATGGCAACCATTTTCACCATCCATACATGGGCCACTAGGCAGGTCAAGCCTGCTCCCAGTCCTCCGCCCCACAGCAGGGCCACACATGTGCCTAAACACCCAAAACTACTGGCGATGTGGGCATGGGAGAGCGCCAAAGCTAGTCACCAAGTCAAGCTGGACGGCCACTCTCCTCAGGTCCCCCAAGTGGAAGTGAACCCAGCAGGCCTCCCCACAGCTCCCGGGCACTGTGCAGCTCCTCAGTTTGCCACTGCGGTGCAATCTGGATTTGGCCCTTGCAGCAGTGTAGAGAGATTGCCGAACACGGGCACTCACCCTGTGTGCGGCGTCAGTGGCTGCAAGTGTCACTAGGCAAAGTGGTGAGAGGTCAGGTGCCCCTCGTCGCTGCAGATTAGTCCTGAGGACCCAGGATTATGCCACATGATGCCAGGCTCAAAGGGAGCTCCGGTAGAGACGCTTGCCTTGACTGCCATCTTGGCCACGCCCCCACTGATTTACAATTGGATTCAAAATCTTCCTTCCATTTTTTTTTTGGTCTATTTTTTTTCTCCACCTAAAATACTAAAGTGCTTCAACGACTTGTCAGGATAGTAGGCGCTATATAAATGTAATAACAATACAATACTGTTCCTCCTAACACTCCTATAAAATGTGTGTGAGTTTTTGTGTTTTTCATGGATATTTACATGTTTAGTCCATTTTTACGTCTCACCTACCAGAATGTCTGGTTCTAAGAGACCTTTTTTTAAGCTTACCAAGCTTACAAAGCTTCTTGATCTTAACTATAGGTTTGTAAGCCTGGAATAGATTATGAAAATTCACAAGGATACAACTGTGTTGACTGTCTCCTGAGGTGTCCTCCTCAGCCTCTCTGAAAGTACCAGCGTTCTCTTTAAATCTTTGACTGCAGAAAATCAGCCTTTCTTATGCATTTACTATCCTCAATTCAACCTGTTATCAGTGGCGTCACTAGGGAGTGCGGGGTGTGAAGACCGCACCGGGTGACACCATCACATGGGGTGACACCGTGGGAGTCGGCAGAGATGAGAAAGTGCTTTCTTTTTGCCTGGGCTTTTATGTACGTGTCCTCAAGAGGCTCCGAGTGCATTACAGGTTTGAAAAAACACAAATCACACAAAAGAGTATGCTGTTCCTCAAGGGTTAGTTTGGTAAGACAAAGAGAGAAAAATATGAAAATGCATACCGAGGGTACAGTGATACCCATCACCTCCAACCAGTGAGGTGGGTCCTAAGGGGAAATCCCTATTTCGGAACTAGGGCCCTCACACACCCAGCCAGCTAGGTGTCATGCTTCATCATTGGGCCTGCTCCTCGTTGGGTTGGCGCTGCAATCCCCAACGGGCTCCCAATGAGGGGCTCTTTGGCGGAGATCTTTTGTTCCTTGCCAATTAGTGAGGTGTGAGTGAGGGGCCTAGAAAGTGTAGGTGTATGTGAAGGGTGAAAGTTTTTTTTTTTTTTTTTTTTTTTGTTTTTTTTTTTTGAAACCGTTTATTGCAATCTCAAATATATACAGGTATGGGCCTACAACCTTCCGGCCGGCCGCTAAAGTGACGATAACAAATGAGAAACATACAATGAGGCACTTAGCTTTGCATAGACACTAAGGCAGGAGGTATCAACAGCGCAGGCCATATGGCTCAGAGCCCACAATACGGTTTCATTTTCTACAACACAACAACATAAATAAACACACACCCGCAAGGCAACCCACGATCAAGAGTGACAGCACGTGCTCCTCAAATGGGGGACCCAAAACCATCCACTGAAAACCCCCAAGAGGGGAAGGGAAACAAGTCCAGGACTGGGGGAACACTATGCTTGGAGCTAGGGAAGGGGGAAAACTAAGGGGATGGAGCTGGTGAGGCGGTAGGCAACGACGGCGGCTCGCAGATATCCCCGCGGAAGGCGTTCCAGGGGCCCCATATCTTCACCCATGCACCAGGCTTACCCCGCGCCACATACACCACCTTTTCTCGGAACATGCACCAATCCATGTGTTCTTTCCAGGCCGATACCGCCGGGGACCTCTGGGATCCCCACAGCTGTGCAACGTCCCGCTTAGCCACCATATAGCCCAGAGTCACCCATCGCGTCTGCGGAACTGAGTAATCAGTCGGTTCCCACACATTCAGCAGACATCTCCTCGCTTCAGGCAACAGCGCGACATGCGTAACCGCTCGCAGGACCTCATGCACACCACGCCAGAATCGCTCCACCCTCGGGCATTCCCACAAAATGTGTAGAAAGGTCGCTGAGGCACCACATCCACGCTTACACAGTCCGTCCTCGGCATAGCCCATACGCAGAAGCCTTGGCCCCGTCATGTACACCCGGTGGAGTATCTTAAGCTGGACGAAACGAAGGCGAGCCGGGATGGCCACCTCCTTCGGAGAGGCCACCGCGGAAGTCCAGTCCTCGTCGTCCAACTCCAGCCCATCGGCAACCCAGGCCTCGCGGAGGCCAGCCAGTAAGCCCGAGCGATCATTTATCAATTTCTTGTAAATGAGGGAGATCGTGCTGTCCGGAACATGGCCATCTAGCACTCGATCCTCCAGGGGGGAGGACTCCGGGATGGAGGCCACGTCTGGGAAGACGGAGCCCAGTGCGTGACGGACCTGCAGGTACCGAAAGTATTCACTGCCCCGCAGCTGAAACTCCGCCTGCAACGTCTCAAATGTTTTAAATCCTCCCCTCGTCCAGAGATCCCCCACTGTACTGATGCCTATAGTGTCCCACTGCGCAAAGCCCTTTGAGGTCCACAGAGAGCCCAACCTCTCGGACGCATACAGCGGTGACGCCCGGGTCAAACGGTCCTTCCAGCCCATAGCTGCACTAGCCGCGTGCCATACTCGCACCATAACACGCGTAGGTCCCGTCAAGCGGGAATCGGGCACACTAGCGTAGAGCGCTCGATTGTAGTCGCCACCGGGCAGGAGCATCTTGTCCATTTCAAATGCCGGGTTTAGGGCGGGCCCATAGAGGCCGTGATTAATTGCAGCTAACTGGGAGGCCCAGTAATACCGTTTAATATCCGGGAGGGCAATCCCTCCGTCGTACCACGGGAGCGTCAACTTTGCCAGGGCTATACGCGGCCTCCCGTCCCAGAACAGGCGGCGCTGTAGACCCTCCACTTCACGGAAGTAGCGCGCTGGGACCAGGTCCATGGTGTTCTGGAGAGCGTACAGGAAGCGCGGCAGTGACATCATCTTGAACAAAGCCGCCCGGCCGAGCGGCGAAAGTGGCAAGCGCCTCCAGCGCGCGACATCCTCCTTCAAACGCTGGAGGGGGGGAAGCAAATTTCGCTCGTAGCGGGCCACTGGGTCAAGCGTAATGTAGACACCCAAGTATCGAAATCCCTCCGAGGCAATCTGGATCGGACAGCCCCGCGGGAGGACAGGAGCCTCCCCGGAAAGCACATAGACACAGGATTTGGCCCAGTTGATGACAAGGCCTGAATTACGGCCAAATGAGTGCAGAACATCGACCAGGACAATCAGTGATTCACGCGGGGAGGCTAAATACAAAAGGATGTCGTCTGCATAGAGAGACACGCGGTCCTCATACTCGGGGGTCCAACGGAGACCTCGGATAGAAGGGTGCCACCGCAGCCACTCCGCCAGAGGTTCCAAGGCCAGTGCGAACAGGAGCGGCGACAGGGGGCAACCCTGTCGCGTGCCCCGTCCCAGCACGAATGGGGCCGAGACTCGACCATTCACCACCACCTGCGCAAGTGGGTCCGAGTACAACAATTTGACCCAGCTGACGAAACCCGGCCCGAAGCCGAACTTCGCCAGCATCGCCCAGATGTACGGCCACTCGAGTGTGTCGAACGCCATGGTGGCGTCCAAAGACGCCAAGATGGCCGGCTCCCGCACGAACGGAACACGCGCTAGCACGCCGTGCAGGCGTCGTAGATTAAGAGCCGTATTGCGATGGGGAATAAAGCCGGACTGGTCTTGGTGGACCAGGTCGCCCACCACGCCGACCAGCCGGTTGGCGAGCACCTTGGCGAGGATTTTAGGCTCCGCATTCAAGAGCGAGATAGGCCGATAGGATGTGACTCGGTCTGAAGGGTGAAAGTTAAAACAGGTTAGGTAACCAATATAATTTTATTTAACTCTGGTTCCTACCTGATTAAAAGAAAAAGGAGAGGCGGTTTTGTCTGACATAATGAATCAGAACAAAATGGCACTCTACTCCAATGGGTCAACATGTTTCTTGCCTTGACAGCCCTAACGGGTCTATGGCAATTCATCAGGACCAATCGTATAATGTGAGACTACCTACACACCGTGGTAAATGTGTAAAATCTACCTACCACTTAATGTATTGCTGCAGGTTGAGTACCCTTAAGTGTGTTCTGAAAGAGAAAGGGTTACGGCATATACATAAACTGCGGGGTATACTGGCATTCAATATGTCTCTCTTAATGATAGTTGCTCAAACGAAAGTAAACCCTTTAACTCAAAGGGAAAAGTTCCCCTTGACATTATTTTTATTTTTTAAAATAAATATATATAAATGTATATATTCAGTAACCTAGTCGCCAAATAAGCAACTAGAGAGAAAAGTTAAAACACATTGCTCTATTCAAGGAACATGGACTCACCAACTTAATTTATAAAGCCGCACCACAACAGTATCCGGCGGGCTAGGACACCAACGGGTTCAGTATCCTGGAAAATGTGTATACGCGAAAAGATAAAACAACCATATCACCAAATTCATAATAATCATTCCATGCGCTAGTCAAAGTGGGTGGCAACGTCTGTCCAGCAAAATGGCAGAATTATTAAAGCCCTCCAGATGGAAATGTTATAGAATGTAAGGAACAGCGTGCATTGACACTAGGTGAGGTGCCTCACAACTTACTACATCCTGTAGCAGGTCCTTGTGGAAAACATAATACCTGCAAATCTAAACAGGGGGGGGGGGGTGGTTGTGTACAGGCAACCTGATTAAAAATAAGACAACGTGAGCACCTAAATTTGCAGGAGCGCGTGTCAGTATAAATGTCTAAATAAAGGTAGACACGAAGGTGGAAGC
The DNA here is from genome assembly GCF_964204655.1 of Triturus cristatus. NCBI lineage: Eukaryota > Metazoa > Chordata > Amphibia > Caudata > Salamandridae > Triturus > Triturus cristatus. The sequence goes on along the minus strand of NC_140589.1, from coordinate 562,421,656 downwards.
ACCGCCTCGTGACTTACGGGTAGAAGCCCAAGGGAAAGACTCACCATTCGGTCTCCTCGCCTTGTCGTAAATGAATACAGACTCAAAGGTGGACTACAATCAAAAGGCACCCTGCTTACCCAAGAAGGCGGTGTCGAAGAACTTGAGACCTACCCATTCCCGTCGGGACCGGGTGATGTCCCGGGTGCATGTTACTCTACAAGATATACAGTCCCCAGTGAGTACGGCAACCCGGAAGTGACGTCACATGCGTCATTCGCGTCTAGAGCGGTAACAACTAGAACGCTAACCTATCCAATCGAGGAAAGGGTACTAGAAATGGATATCCAAGTCCGCGGCCATATCAAAATGTGGATAACGAAGCTATGGGTCTAATGATGAGTCCTCCACATAATAGAGCAATGTTTGCGGACTCAGAATGCAAAAAATCGTTGTCAATGCAATGTAAAATAATCAACTGCATAACGACGATTCCAATGCAAGGGCTAAAAAAAGGTAAAAACAGGAGAGGCCATGATTGAAAAAACACAACACAACAGAACTACAGACATGGAGCGAGGCGCTCAGCGGGCCCGGGTGCGCGAAGTGGGCGCGCATTCGGGCCGAAGAAGAATTCACTGTCAGTGTTTTTATGTGAGAGTTGCTCGGTCCTCCAGGGACCCCTCACAAATGATTAAACGAGCGGAGTGAGAAATGGAGCTCTGTGTGGACAGCAGAGCATTTTATTACTGAAAGTAGTGAGAGAGCGGTCGGTGCCAGCAGTGGCATCACTAGGGGGGTGCGGACCGCATGTCACCATGAGTTACCGCACTGGGTGACACCAACCCTAGTGACGCCGCTGTCTGTTATCATACATATTTGCAGATCCCGGCTGACTGTGTCAATCGGGATGTTCGGATTAGATCTGCAGAGTAAGCTTTCACAGCCATGTTTAATTTAGGTGCAAAGAATGTATGTGAAATCTGTCTCTCTACCTTAGAATAAGTATTGTGCTCTTCTTTAATCACAACGTTCCTTCTTAGTGAGCATTGAAGAGCCATACTCTTCTGAGCAAGACAATATCCTCTTCTTTGAGTGGGGCAGAGATGTTCTTCTGCTCTATTCTTACCAGAATAAACTCAATTTGGGCAAGCTCATTTGGAATATCTGCCATGTGTAGTTTAAATATTTGAATAATTATTATATATGACCTTCTAATATGTTACTTCATGGTGATCTATTCTCACACATGGCAAACTTGTTTTCATGCACACCCTTTCCCAAATTTTAGAGTAAAAAAGCAGAATTAAAGTTGTTAGCATGTGAAACCATATTATAAGTAAAACCCTCCAGTGTAACCACTAATTACCTCTGTGGACGCTATCAAACGTGGAGAGAATTTCCCAGGTCTGCAGTGTAGGGGCGTTATGGATTTATTCCATGCTTGCTGAGCAAGTATGATCGTTTTATTATTTTTCTTTCTTACCCTCTTCAACCAAATGTATTTGCGCACCTTTCGCAACATTGTTAATGATGAGATAAAGTAGAGTGATTCATTGATAAATTCTGCTGTCCTTCATGTGAACTTTTCTATGAAAATGGGGGATAATGTTCCCACTTCCAAGACTGAGGAATCACTGCTACTAGAGAAATTGTTCCAGAAGGGCAGAAATACAATTCATGCCCACCAGCGGGCATTGCATTTGAATGTTGGAGAACAAAGATAAATAGTTCCTGATGTCCGAGACCAGTTGCACCTCCAGATTATGATAGCCAATATTGTTCCATTCTGAAAGAATTTTGTACAATCGTGGCACCTCCACTCCGTAAACAACCTACCCCCAATAACCGCCACTGTATTTAGCCCAGATCTTTTCTGGAATTTCCTCGTACTGATCATCCATAACCAACTTTTTGGCTTCTGAGCACCAGAAGGCATGTTAATATTTACTCTTTATCATCACATACAGGGATCCATATTTTGAAAATGTATTATCATTTATATTGCTAAAATATTTAAATATGTGGTGTGCATCTTACTTGGACAGGCAAGCACAATTGTGATCTCTACAAACACCTACAAGTATCATGCACTTCCTTATCAAACTACACAGGAATTACATTTTATGGTGGCTCATAATTTTCTGTCGGTTTCGTTTCTGTGACACTCTACAGTTTCTTATGTACAATAAACTACTCTAACTAGTTAGTGCTGCCGCCCTGCTATCCAAAGGCATCAATCATTAATTTGGCAAAAAATCTGTGTGCTTATATGGGGTTCCATGAAACCATGTGATTTAATTCAAAGTTACCCAATAGATCTAACCCACTAGTAAATTATCTGACTATTAGATAGTGCATCTGGGGGTAGATGGACAATTTCAATCCTGTCCTAAATGCTAAAATGTGCACACCTTGAAAAACAGAGGTGCAGAAATAAAATTGCAATGTAATAAACATATCTGTTCATCTGAAAGTGCCCGGCTTGATGTGCTATCCTCCAATTCTGTCGACAAGGTATTCCAAACAAAATCCTGTGAAAATGCCTGCTATAAAAGTTTTAACAGTCAATGGAAATAGTCAACTAGACAGTTTACAATCCTTGTTGATGCTCGGGTGACATTATTTCAACACATTACCTTCAAGTTCAAACCAGGGACATCCGCCTCTTGTTGATATTGGAAAATTATCTCTACCTTGAATCTTCTACTTTAACTGTCTGGCCTGTGCTAAAATATTTAAATCCTATATCGTTTTCTTGAGGTATGTCAAGCTGAACTATTGTCGTCTCTCATTCATCTGGCTTGCTCACTGTGAGAAGAGGTTACCGACAGATCTCTGGATCGAATAACTTTGTGTTTCAGTATGTTGTACTATATGAACTCTAATAAACTAGTATCTTTCTTAGACAGGAGAAAAAGGGAGTGCAAATCAAGGGAGATTAGCTCTTTCCCATCAGGACTCTGAATAGAGGTGTAAAGGCCATAAATCTGCCCTCTTGACCCATAACCTGAAGTATCAATTTGAATTTTTAAGTCATGGTTAACTTTTGTGTTACTCGGCTCTGATTTTATGGGGTTTTCTACTAACCCAGAGTTAATGTATTCGAGCATTTATTCTCTCACCAAAGTGTTCAGATGCTGTGTTTTTGGTTTCATGAATAAGCCCACTATTATTAAATAGCACACACCCATTAGTCTTGTGGTAGATCAGTATTTCGCTTTTCTTAACGTTTTTTTAATAAAGGTTTTCTTTTTTTCCCCCAAACCTCCGCCCCCACTCCTTCAAAACCCAGACTCCCACCTCTTACAAATGTTTACAGACCTCAAAACAACAATCAGCACTTTTGGCCAGTGGAACCATTACTCTGTACTGAACTGCATAGAAGTATCATTTTGTTGGAATGGGAGCTGCTGCATTCAAAGCCTTTCTTGGAGAGCATTACGATGGTAATGGAGACCTGAAATCAGTGGTTTCCAAATGTGAGGGGGTGTATGGGTTTATGCTAATTTGAGCCATAATAATGTATTTTTAAAGGGGCTAAAAATAGTTTAAGATAGAAATATTTCTGCACAATTACAGCATCCACTTTCTACATCGGTTTACTTTCCCTACCCGTCTTCCCAGTTGCCTAACGGCTCCCTTATTTAAAATAGTAACATTTTGCTGCATGTCTGTCTGTCTCCCAATGGTGATTGCTCCTGGGTAATCACCACTAACTTAAAGATTTTTTTGACCTGCTAATAACTTTGGCGCTATTTGACTAAACTTTAAAAAAAATAAGTCTCATCCACGTCACCTTTCTGAAATGTTTTGGGGCTATCTGTCCAGCTGCAGGGTGAGGCCCCAAAACGCACTACCCCCATGCAGTTTTTCATAGGAAAATGGAATAGCAGTACCTCAAGAATAACTGAATGGAACCACACCAAATATGGAAGAGTGTTAGATATTGATCGAGAAAGTGTGCTTTTTTCCGATTTGGTGTAAATCAATTCAGTAGATTTGAAGAAATGAAGGCTTAAAATGTATGTATATTTCACCGCAGTGAATCCGCGAACCGAAGCACACATTCTGATTGGCTCTCCGCAAACTGAATGAAAAGTTGCAGTACCCACCTATGAAATAAAATAAGATATAAGAGGGTAGCCTGAACCTCTCGGGTTTCTAGAGTGACCATCCAATGCCGATTTTTAAAAGAATGGTTTTTTGGGGGATTCCATGGATCCGCTGATCCACCGCAAGGCTCACTGCATCCCCCACACCCCCCTGGATAATTGCGGTGGATCCATGGCCCAACTCTATGCCCTGCACAGTTGAAGGCTGGGTTGTCAGCAGGATGGGGGAGGGAGCATCTGTGGAGAGGTCAACCCAATGCAGTGAATGGTGATTAAGATATTCCTCATGTTTATAAAAAAAGAAAAAAACCCTAGAAATTTCCTGAAAAAAAACCCAAAGGTTAAATTGACGTAATGGTTTGGAATTATATTAATGTCTTACTTTACATTTAAAAAGAGCAAAAACACCCCTCTCTCCAGTCACTGCTTGCATCCTCACATATTAACTCATGACCTGTTCAATGACTGCATTGATTACAACTCCAATGATATCTGAAATGGCTTCATTGATAACACTGTGCATGGCAAGTGTCTCAGTTATAGAGCCTGATTACGTTACGATCTTGGCGGACAGGATTACTCCGTCACAACCGTGACGGACATCCCTTCCGCAAATTATAGTTCCATAATATCTCCTGGAACTTGAAATACGGTGGACAGTATATCTGTCACATTTGTGACTGATAATCCCATTCGCCAAGATCGTAATCGGGCCCATAGTTACTTTAGGGCACAAGTTCTAGTTACTAGAGATAACTATAATTGGTAAATATCAGTGGTTTTGTTAGTTTAAAACGTTAGGTTTTATCTGATATTATCACCTAACTCTAATGTCCTCCAACCTTTTGTTTGCATTTCTAAGGCTTTTTAAATGTGAATTAATATATTATTACAATTACTTACCGTAATTTAAGTTTAACCCTAGGTTTTTTCAGTGGGGAATATATATATATATATATATATATATATATATATATATATATATATATATAATTCATCTATCGCACTGTAAAGAGGTTTGCAAGGTCTTATCTGAAATAAATGAGGAGCACTTAAGTAAAAGTCTGGTTGGGTCTCTTCGAGGTGCAGCCTGCCATGTGTTACCAATTCTTAGGTTAGGTGGCCAAAGTTGCCAATAGGAGAGTCGCACTGATTGTGTGCCCAAATATTTGGCCTGTCTGAGCAATATATATGTATCTAAATCAACTAGAGTATTGTAAACTGATTCACTAGGACCACAGCACTTCCTCTGAGGACAGACCTGTATGGGAGTGCTGATGAATGAGTGAATAGTGAGAAAGTGATTTGTATGTCAATATTCATGTAATACGTTAGGAGGTGTCTTAAATGTAAAAAGAAAACTTATGTTTAAAAGACAATGTGGACATCACTACGAGAGGTGATTTTAGGTTTATAGAATGTATTTTCTAAGAGAAATGTAATATAACTTGAGTAAACTTTGTGATTAAATCTGACTGAAAAAGTAGTCACCAGTGATATTGTTTGAGTCAATACACCTTGCGAAAAGTCTTGTTCAGATAAAGTGCAGCACTGGCACACTGTTGGTATTTGATGTTATTAGGCTAGGCCGTGCTGCCATTTAGCCAAGACCCGAGATTGTTTTTTCCGCTTGGGACCTCACAGCAAGACTAAAAACAGACAAGATATTTCTTGTTATAGTCTGAATTACTGCTGGTCTATAAGCTGCTACTTAATGTATTGTATTTTGGCTACATGACACTTTCAGTGCAACTATTACGTTTTTACATCGGTTAAAAAAAAAAAACTCCCATACCATACTGGTTGTCAAAGTCGGATTTTGTTTCACAAATTCATTGGCAACCATATTCCACAGAACATGCATCACAAATAGTGAAGATACTGCCCTCCTGCTCTGTGGCCAATAGGCTGCAACTCAAATCACCTGTTAGACTAAACATTTCTTGTGGGTGATGAAATATCATCTATGAAAGATGTGCCAATGTGGTCTCAATTGTCCTTTTTGGGTGGTGTGTATATACATGTTGCACAAAACTATAGCTCTCGCTCCTCATTTTACCGACTCCAAACTTTCATTTTGATGACCAATACAAAAATATATAAATTTAAAATCTACAGAAAAATTGCAAGAGGAGGAAAGCAAAGTCAAGAACACTCCTCTTGCCCCTGAAGCATAAAAACCCTTTACTGCTACACGCCAATGAGTCCTAAAAACCCCTTCAATTCCTTTACCACTACCTGCCCTTTCAGTCCTCCTGATATGCGCCAAACTCTGCTCTCAGCGATACTTGCTGTGCTTGACCCCGTGAACAATTCTATCCATGTTCCACTAACCTATAATTGCACTTGGCTTTGTGTAAAATCAGTCACCAGCTTAGTGTCATGAGCACCTGTTATGTGATTTGCACTGCTCCAGCCTAGCTGCCCTAAGTAGGGTTCCCATGACTTAATCTTACATAGCTCTACAGGCCTTACAGGGATGTATTTGACATGTAAGCTGCTTTGTCCTTGACTTACTTGCTTGTCACAGTCACACCTAGTATGGGAATGATTGAACCCCAGCCGACTGGTATGTCAAAGATACTACTCTGAAAATCCTCAGTCCCCAGCAACCAGTACTCCATCCATCACTAGTTACATAATGTGCTCTCACCTGATCATGAGCATTAAGCAAAACATTTCAGCTATACTTAACTTGTGCACACCTCCATGCAGCTACATTTTGGATCCGGTTAATGTCTCTGTAGGTCTATGCAGTTGCCCTGTCGCTTTCATGTTTCTTGCTGGCCACAAATGTTTATTCAAAATTGTAATCTACCTGCCCTTTAACTGATGACACCATTTCTGGCATAACCCTCTTACAGCTGAATTTGGCCAAGGGCTTCATCCTATCTGCTTGCTTGATTAACTGTAGATCCCTCCCCAGGGACACTTTGGAAATTTTCACTTTTCTACTTGAGGACAAATGGGACCTAATGTTTCTAATTGAAACATGGCTGAAGGACACGTCTGGCTCAAGGTGCCTGCCACAGAGTGCTGGGATTAACAGGGGGCACCATAGGTGCCCCCTCGGCCCCCAATCGGAGGCCGCGCACACAAGGGGGCCCCCAAACACACTTTCCGACATGATTTCCATGTCGGACAGGCCAGCATAGAAACCCTGCTGGAAACTGTGCATCGAAATCTCAAGGGTGGTAAGGCTGCCATTTGGGATTAGGCGCTGGCCTCTGACTGGCCGACGGGCTCCTCGAGCCCATCCAAAGCCAACCGGAATGACCAGCCGGCTTCAATTCCGATTGGCTGATTCATAATCAGCCGGCCGGAATTGAAACAGACGATGGTGGTCGGAAAGCCTCAGACCGAAGGTCAGAGGCTTTCCGACCTCCATCGTAATAAACCCCTTAGTGCGGCATTTCAATTTACTGACGTCTTCATTTATAGACCTCCTGATGGCCCAACTGAATCGATCACTCATCTCGCTCACCTATTGGGTCAACTATTGCTTGTATGCCCTAATTTCATGATCCTTGGCGACTCTCACTTACACAGAAATAAAATGAACTGTCCTATTCTGGCTCAATTTGTGACCACTCTAGAGGGTTTGAATCCGTAACAGTTTGTAAGGTAACCTACACCTACGGATCTCATTTTTGCAGATCCTCTAAACCTTTCACTTAAACCTGCCTTACAATTAACATGGTCAGATGATTTTCTGACTTCTTTTGAAAACACCCCCCGTGTATATAATCAAGTAATGAGGTCCCAAAACCTCGAGACCTTGGCATAAAATTTCTGAATCCGTTCTAATGGAGATACACTCACATACATCTTTAGAGTTGAACGACACTGTGGATCAAGATATCAATAATTTTAATGTCTGGCTTACAGATACGTTTGATGCTATGGTCCCTGTAAGAACCTTGGCTAGCAAAAGATTGTCCTCCCTGATTCTCTGCGGATCTAAAAAATAGACAAAGCTCAGTGTAAAAAGCTGGAACAGATTTGGAGGAAATTCTATGATGCTGAGGCCAACTGCACTTATAAGCCAGTGCTGAAATCCTATCAGCATGCTATTATGAAGGCCCATTTGCAGTATATTTCCTCATCGATTGCCAAGGCTGTCAATAATCCTTGGGAGCTCTTAAAAATGAAGAACACCTTCTTTTCTCCTAGCATCCTTCAGAGTAAGCCTATGGCGTCTGCTAGTTTTTGTGAAGAGCTATCAAAATTATTTCATAACAAGATTAGTGGCATCTATTACCAATTCCCCAAGAACTCGGGAGCCATGTTTAGCATGGTGGGCAATTGTCCCTCCTGCCTAATCCTTGCAAATTTTAACCCTATATCTTTGGAGGACTCTCTATTATAATTGGCTCAATGCAAGTCTGGATCTCCCCATGGCCAGTGCCCACCTGACATTCTTAAAAAGATATCTTCTATGGTGAACCACATCTTGAATCATCTGATGAATTCTTCTATTGACTCTGCCACAGTTCCTAAATGCTGGAAGCATCCTCTCCTGCTTCAATTACTCAAAAAACCTAATGATGACCTTTAGATTTTGAGCAATTAAAGATGAATCTGTTGCCAGCTGTGGCAAGAATGTTGGAGAAGCATGTCAATAGGCAACTGACAATTTTTCTGGAATCTGATTGTCTCGTACACAACTCCCAATCCAGTTTTAGGACTGGTTAAACCACTGAGTCAGCCTTGCTGGAAGTCACAGAATATATTAAAGAGAACCTCGATCAAAACACTGTGGCCTGGGTGGTGCTCCGAGACCTATGCTCTGCCTTCGATACGAACTCTCAAAAGATTCTTCTGGTGAGGTTCGGTAACATAGGGATTTAAGGCCAGGCCTCCTATGGTTCAAATCTTTCCTGGAGAACAGGACTCTAGCTGTTCTACTATCTTCTTATTCCTCTGCGGCTAAATCACTTGAATGTAGAGCTTTGCCCTAAGCCCCACCCTTTTTAACATTTATCTGGAGACACTTGCAAGCCTAGCTAAAATGTGGACTCTAAGGGTTATTTCTTATCCCCAAATACACCCAATTACCCCTCCACTTTCAGGAGAAAGACACGTCGATCCTTAACTCTTTTAAAACTCGATCATTAACTCTTGTGCACTGTTGGTGACTGGATGACCAACAATTTCCTCCGGCTTAACGCTGATAAAACCGAGGTTCTCTTTTTCGGCACTGGGAGCTATTGTCACACGAGCAATTGGTGGCCTGCGGTATCGGGTACCCCCCCCCCTTCCCCGACACGAACTGCTAGGAATTTTGAAGTCACTTTTGACTCATAAAATTCCTTTGCTCCTCAAGTAAAAATAGTCTGATCCAGTTGTTTTGCCACCCTTACGCTTTAAGAAGAATGATTCACCCTATCCCGAAGGACACACGAAAGACCATCATTCATGCCTTAATGATGTCCAAACTAGACTATGCGAATAGTCTTTACTTGGGTTTGCCCGCCTACTTACTAAGTCGCATGCAGATTGTATAAAATGCAGTGGCCAGACTTATTCTGAATATTCCTGTCTCCCAATTAATAACACACCTCATCTCCGTCACTTTCACTAGCTGCCTGTGGTGAAGCGAGCCCAATTTAAGGCGCTCACCTCGGCTCCCTCCTTAAAAAGAGAAGTAAAAAGGCTTTTGATGAACAGAATCCACCAGGAACAGCCCTAAAGTCACTCAGCTTGTCGATTTTCATGTTGATCTACCGCTGGCCCCCAAATCTACCAGGACAATTGGTATTTTGCATTTAAATCTGTATTTTTATTGCTTCCTACATATGCCTTTTTGCTTTTTCATATGTATGATCTGTTCACTATATGTACAGCGCTTGGATACCCTGACTGGTCACATTTGTGCTATATAAAACTCTGTAAATAAATAAATATCTAAGAAGAAGAATCATGGCCTACTCCCAATGCTGTGCCCTGATATTCAGCAGCCAAAGGCTCCTTCTAATTGCTCGGGTGGTCAAAGCAAGGAGAGGAGGAAGATAATTTGCCGTCCTTACTGCTGGTCTTGACATTTCACGCCATAGAAAATTCAATTTTTGTATGCCTAATTACTTTGGTCTGATGTGACCAATCTACACATGACTTGGAGCAAAACATGTATAAGGGCATTTTGGAGTGTGCCACATTTAGTGCAGTTCAGTGTAACGGTTCATAAGTTAAAATGGGGTATTCACCCATTTTCCCCTTGCCTTTAAAATGACATTTCAAGAAAGATCTGTTTCCCTGTGTTTAACTCTAAAACCTCTGAATGGATGGTCACCAAATATTTATGGACTGGCTCCTTTTCAGTGATTCAATGCCTTTTCTAGGTCCAAATTGATTCTGACATTTTTTAGCTATAATGCTAAATGTGAGCGTTAAGTGTGCATATTGTCTATAGCTATATTTGTAAAATCTTGGGATCACTTATTTAGGCATGGGTGGGAAATAGACCCACCAGAGTACATAAACCACACCATACATGTGCACTGGGCACTCATGAGTATTTTTCTGTCGTAGTCCGCAAACAGCAGGAGGAAAGCATAACAAAAAGCAAAACAAAATGCAAAAAGATTAAAATATACCACTTAAGCCGGGAGATCTGATATTACGTTATTCCTAAGCAGCAGGTAAGCCGACCCACTTATGAATGTCTCTCCCCAATCTGTTTGGCGGGTCTGAGAAAGATTAAAAACACACAAGCTTTTCTCCAGCCTCTCTGGCCTGACCAGCAATAAGAAGGTGTCAAGGGTGGAGAGGAGAGTACTTTTGCATTTCATTCAAGCATCTTCCTTCTACTCCAGTGTTCTGTCTCCCACCCCTTGATGCTGATTTAGTGAAGGGCTATTTACACCTTTCCTCACCTTGCCGAAGATTGAGGGGGGGGGGGGGGGAAATTTACCCTCTTCCCGACAATATCAACATGTGACAGAGGATACTTTGCTATACACCCTCACTTTGTCAAGGGTGAAAGTAAGAAATTGGCCCTTTCCCAGCTTTTGTTTTTGCAAAAACAATTTTTATTGCATTACTCAATCACAGTTGTCGTCTACAATCAGGACAGTGGCCGCCACCTGCGTATATAACCCATGTCCAAGTGCAGTCCGAGCCACTTCCAACTACCAATGCACTGTCCCCCAACCCTCCCCTGAAGGCCGTTTCCCAGCTTACCCATGGTTGAGGATGAAACTTAAAATGTGTGAAGATGGTGCCAGCTTGCCACACACTGCTGCACCTGATTCCAAATTGATTTCCAATTGAGGCACAGGTGTGGGTGCCTGCTTCTTATTTCCGTTGTGGCCTGCAGCATGTGTGGACCATGGAATAGTAAATGACTTGATATTACAACTTATTTCATATTCCCTGTTCCAATTTTCAAATTTATTTTTAACCCCCTCGTGATTGAACAAGACTAGAGGTGGTATAGGGACACACACTAACCCCACTCTTGGACAAGACGAGGTAGTATTTACAACTCCAGCCTCGGGCAAGGTGTGAGGTGTAGGTCTCTTATGATCGCCCCCCACCCCCACCCCCACTTAGAGTATAGGGTCGTTTATAGTAAACCCCACTCAGCAACTTTTTTCTCAATGTTTCCCCAAGTTGGCGAAACTTTGGAACAGGATTTGTGAAACGAACACTTCACCAATCCCCTGGTTCAGTTCACTTATAAAAATCTCTCAAAGGTTGCTTACTTTGTAAAGCGCTAAAAAAACTGGCAAAGCCAATATTTCGGAATTATATTTAAATTGCAAGCCAGACATATTGGCTTTGTTAATGTTGGATTCTGGTTGTCATAGAGAAGCTGCAGGAGCTGCAAAGGAGCACACAGAGTGACTGCATGGGAGGTGAAGGAGCTCAAGCATGAGAGTCGAGAGGCAACCACAGTCTGCAAGAAGAGGTCAGGGTGCAGAGGGAGTACAACACACTTTGGGGATGCAGTGGGCAGGGGCACATACCTGGGCTAGCATGGCAGGGAGGCACATAGGGGCTCCAGAGGGCATAATATGTCAACAAACCGATGATCATATACCAACAGGCTCCAACATGCATACCCATAACCAACATCATACTGAAGGAAGTGACCTGATTAGGGTCACTCTGGTCACTAACGACCATCTCTCAGCCTTCCTCACAAATGAAGAGCCTGTTAGACAGTAGGGAATACAAACCAAAGGCATTTATCAGAGGTACACTGGAGTGGAGTCCGGTCTGACCAGCCTCCTTGGATTGCTGCAGAGGGACTGACTTCAGCAAGCATAGCAACATATGAAATACAGTCCAGGACCGATAATGACACGCCCTAATTTCCTGTTGGTAGCTGGTGAACAAAAACCTCTTGTCAGAATATAAAAACATACAAATACAATGTTATAAAGTAACAAGCGCCTCCATTTCACACGAAAGAGGGAGAAAAATGGGCAAGTGGTAACTTTCAGATTGTGAAACTGAAACAATGTGGCAGAAGTTACATTGTAAAAAATAAAATAACAGGATAATGTGTTTTACTGTGGGCCATTTAATCCATAAAGCAATGAGTTTGGCAACTTTCTATATCCTTCCTCTCTGTTGTATTGCAATTTGTTTTTTAACAAAATGGTGAGAACTCTCATATAAAGACATTTTGATAAATGAGGTTTTTTTCTATAAAGCAACAAAGTAACACGTCGCTTTCTGCCACTTCAGCCTTGTAATCAAATAAACAACATTTTCAAATATATTATGTCCCCCCCCCCCCAAAGCTTTTTATATAGTTCAGTTAATGCAAATATAGAATCCAATGCACTTCATCGAAAGCAGTTTAACGTAGTGCATGTGTTTGTGGTGGTCTTATAATGTTAAGGCACTGTCGTAATGGGTGGGGGCGGGGGGGGGGGGGGACATAACCCAGTAGTTTAACCTATTTTCTTGCGGCTCTCTGCATATGCAACGCTCTCACAGCATTCAGTGCTGCTGGTCTTTTTATACTGCCTGACATGAGTCCATACATGTTAAAGTGTGACTAAACAGGGACAACTAACGCTCAAGTTATCAGCCATGTTGATAGTGGTTGAAAGCCCCGCACCCATGTTCTGCAGCAGGAGTTTGGACTAATAGATCTAGTGTATGAATAAACTGCATTTAGTTGCAGATCATGGCCTATTCGGCCTCCATAAAGCGTAGATGCCTGGCCCTGCCTCTCTCACCAAGGTTGACAGTTTCAAGACCCCTGTATGCTGAGTCACTTCTGAATTATTAAGCAGCTACTAATTTCTTGTCACTCCACATTTCTCGGGGAATAATCCATGGCAATTCAATTCAACACATTGCTCCTCACAATCAAATGGTACAGTAATCAACGGCACAACTTTATGTTAATCAGTGGCAAACTAGTGTAAATACAGCAGCATAGGCTGGGTTTTGGTGCAAAGGATAAAATACCTCCGCTATACACTATATTACAAGTTACCGAGGAGTTCCGTAATCATATAGAGAGGAACGAGGCCAAAGGCAGAGTTCGTAATAAGGTTATGGAACTCATCAAAGCCTCATTCGGTTCATAAAACCTTATCCGGCTAGTTAGAACAGCCTTAAAAAAGTGCATGGAACATTTAAAAAGTAAAGTAAAATAAAAACATCCTAAAAACCCAAAAAATCCATTACAATATCCAATATATAATGTGCATGGATTATACAGTTTAAAATCGGGAGCCCACTAATACAAAATACTTTTCCTCTCATTGATGACTTTCAAAATAAAAAGAGCAACATTATAACACACAGAGGGCTCACTTAATGTAATCAAATATTAAATAGAAACTTTATAGGATCTGATGTTCTATACAACTAAAATGAGTTTAAGATAAAAACATCCGAGATTCTGATAAATGACAAAACAGCAGAAAGTGCCACGTGCTCTGTTTGCTTCGACCATTGCATGGACAGGGGTCATATCTGAAGGGCAAGACTTCATATTCGGAGAGGCCACTAACTGGTGCACGATACCACGTCTCACTATTATCAAAACAAAACGGTGCTGCATGTGTGTCATACAGGATAAATAGCCACTCCCACCCTCCTTTAAGTCGAATGACATGTAAAGAACAACTGATGTTTTAGTTCTGTCGACAGCCATTGGCCGATCAAATCTGTACCGTAAAAAAGTTTCTGTAATGGTCATGTTGGTTAATGATAACACCTGTGTGGAATCTGACTATATGGGCAATTTAAACAGCATACTAAAAGAGTAATTAATATACGCTAACCAAGGGATGTGTGATACGGCATCCAGAGTTAGACAATCTAGAATAATTTTTTTTTTTTTTTTTGAAACCGTTTATTACAGGTCTTAAAAGTATACAAGTATGGGCCCACAACCTTCCGGCCGGCCGCTAGCAATAGTAGGAACATACAACATATATTCATGGAACACGTGGTATTACAGGAGGAGCATTTCTCAATAGATAACAATGTCGAAAACCACATCATCCAGGCCCCATTATGCGGTTTCATTTTAAAGTAAGAACAACAAAAAATTAAAACCACACCCACAAGGCAACCCACAATCAAAAATAGCAGCACGTGCTCCCCAAGAGGGGGGATCCCAACTATACACAGAAGTGTGAAGAGGGGGAAGTGAGCAAAGCGAGGACTGGGGGAACCCAATGCCCGGCAGCGGGGGAATGAGTCGGCTAAGGGGATGGGGCTGGCGAGGGATCAGGCAGCAGCGGTGGCGCGCAGATACCCCCTCGGTAGGCGTTCCAGGGGCCCCATACTTTCACCCATGTCCCAGGCTTACCCCTCGCCACATACACCACTTTTTCGCGAAACATGCACCAGTCCATGTGTTCTTTCCAGGCCGAGACCGTCGGGGGCCTCTGGGATCCCCACAGTTGAGCAATATCACGCTTGGCTACCATATATCCCAGAGTCACCCACCACTTCTGCGGCGCTGAGTAATCAGTCGGTTCCCACACATTCAACAGGCATCTTCTCGCTTCAGGCAACAGCGCCACATGCGTAACCAGACGCAGCACCTCATGTACACCACGCCAGAACCCCTCTACCTCCGGGCACTCCCACAAAATATGCAAAAAAGTCCCCAAAGCACCACACCCACGCTTACATAACCCATCTACGGCATAGCCCATACGCAGAAGCTTTGGCCCCGTCATGTAGACCCGGTGGAGTATCTTGAGCTGGACGAAGCGAAGGCGAGCCGGTATGGCCACCTCCTTCGGGGAGGCCACCGCGGAGGTCCAGTCCTCGTCGTCCAACTCCAGCCCGTCGGCAACCCAAGCCGCACGAAGGGCAGTCAACAGGCCCGAGCGGTCGTTTATCAGCTTTTTGTATATAAGTGAGATCGTGCTGTCCGGGACGTGCCCATCCAGCACTCTATCTTCCAGGGGGGAATATTCCGGGATGGAGGCAACGCCCGTGAAGACGGAACCCAGCGCATGACGGACCTGCAAATACCGGAAGTATTCACTGCCCTGCAACTGAAATTCCGTCTGCAGCATATCGAACGTTTTAAATACTCCTCTCGTCCAAAGATCCCCCACTTTACTGATACCTATTATGTCCCACTTCTCAAAGCCCTTAGAGGTCCACAGGGAACCTAACCGCTCAGACGCGTATAGTGGTGATGCCCGGGTCAAACGGTCCTTCCACCCCATAGCTGCATTGGCCGCGTGCCAGACTTGCACCATGACACGCGTGGGGCCCGTCAGACGAGCGTCGGGCGCGCTAGAATAGAGCGCTCGATTGTAGTCGCCACCTGGCAGGAGCATCCTGTCCATTTCAAAAGCCGGGTTTAAGGCGGGCCCGTAGAGGCCGTGGTTAATGGCAGCGAGCTGGGAGGCCCAATAGTACCGTTTAATATCCGGGAGGGCGATCCCCCCATCAAACCATGGGAGCGTCCGCTTAGCCAGAGCAATGCGCGGCCTCCCGTCCCAGAACAGGCGGCGTTGCAGACTCTCCACCTCACGGAAGTAGCGCGCCGGGACCAAGTCCATAGTGTTCTGCAAAGCGTACAGAAAACGCGGCAGAGACATCATCTTGAACAATGCCGCCCGGCCGAGCGGCGAAAGCGGTAGGCGCCGCCAGCGTGCGACATCTACCCGCAGACGCTGGAGGGGGGGAAGCAGATTCCGTTCATACCGGGCCTCCAGGTCCAGAGTAATGAAGACACCCAGGTACCGAAATCCCTGCGGGGCGATCTGGATCGGACAGCCCCGCGGGAGAATAGGAGCCTCCCCAGAGAGAACATACACACACGATTTAGCCCAATTGATGACGAGACCGGAGTTACGACCAAACGAGTGTAAAACATCAACTAGGACTATAAGTGATTTGCGTGGGGAGGCTAGGTACAGAAGGATGTCATCAGCGTATAGGGATACGCGATCCTCATACTCGGGGGTCCAACGGAGACCACGGATGGAAGGCTCCCACCGCAGCCACTCCGCCAGGGGTTCCAAGGCAAGCGCAAAAAGAAGCGGCGACAGGGGACAGCCCTGCCGCGTGCCCCGGCCCAGCTCGAACGGGGCCGATACTCTTCCGTTCACGACCACCTGTGCCAATGGGCCCGCATACAGCAATTTGACCCAACTGATGAATCCTGGGCCGAACCCGAACTTAGCAAGCATCGCCCAGATGTATGGCCACTCAAGCGTATCAAACGCCATGGTGGCGTCTAAGGACGCCAAAATGGCCGGTTCCCTTATGAATGGGACGCGCGCAAGCACCCCATGCAAACGCCGCAGATTAAGGGCTGTATTGCGATGGGGAATGAAGCCAGACTGGTCCTGATGAACCAGATCTCCCTTGGGCTCCGCATTCAGTAGTGAGATAGGCCGATAAGAAGTAACCCGATCCCGAGGCCTCCCTTCCTTGTGGATCACCACGATTGTAGCCAGACGCTGGTCAAGCGGGAGGGAGCCCACTGAGTGGGCCGCAAGGAACATTGCGCGGAGGTGAGGCGCCAATGTATCCGGCCGCAGCCTATACAGCTCGATAGGGATACCATTCGGGCCCATGGCCTTGCCAGAAGCGACCGAGCGTATGGCGAGGGCGATTTCGTCAGAGGTGGGAGCGGCGTCCAGCGACACCCTGTCCTCCCCGGACAGGGAAGGCAGTGCGATATCTCTGAGCAGGGCACGGGAGTCCTCTTCCGAGCAAGAAGAGACCGGGGAATACACCTCGCGGAAATACTCCGCGAAGCAGGAGACAATTTCTTCTGGTTCAGTTACACACACACCATTCGTTTTCTCAATCAGCGGGACCACACGATTCGCTCTTTCCTTTTTATCCAACCACGCTATCAGTTTACCAGCCTTATCACCCACATCATACAGCCGCCCCTGTTGCTCTCTACTAAGGCCCCTGGCCGCCTCCGTAACGAGGGCCCTATAAGCCGCCTGCTTGAGCTGGAGGACATGTAGTGCAGCGTCCGTCACCCCATCTTCTAGATTACCCTCCAGCTCCGCTATTTCAGCCTCCACCCGGGTCACCTCCTCCCGCTCGCGCCTCCGGGCGTGGGAAATAAGGGATAGGGCCTCCCCTCTAAGTACTGTTTTGAAGGCCTCCCACAGGGAGATAGCTGAAGGCACTGACCCCACGTTCTCCTCAAAATAGCGCTGGAGGGATTTAATCAAGTCAGCACGAATGGTGGGGTCGCGCAGGTACCAGGAATTGATTGGGACCACCCTGCTCTCAGCCCTCGGAAAGACATCAACATGCAACAATAGCGGAGAGTGGTCCGAGATACCCCGTGCCAAATGGCGCACCTCCCCCACCCTCCCGACATGGGCCGCCGGGACAAGGACATAATCAAGCCGTGAGAGACTACCATGGCCCCCCGAGTGGAAAGTGTATTGCAACTGTGTGGGATGTTTTAAGCGCCAGCAGTCCACCAATCCCAGTGTATCCAAGAGGCCGGATAGCCACGGCCGGATAGCCACGCCTGTGCCCGGCGGAGGTCCCTAGGGGGGTGACGATCCACAGTTCCAGAAACCACTGCGTTGAAATCCCCCCCCCACCACCAGAAGCCCCCCCGGAAGGCCAAGGAGGAGGCGCCCCAGATCTGCAAAGGTGGTCGATTGCAACCCCGGTGGGACGTACACTGACACAAAGACAACCACTTTGCCCTCCATTCTCCCCACCAAGACAGTGTAACGTCCCCTGTCATCATGGAGCACCTCATCAATTTCTAACGGGAGCGAGTTCTTTACCATGATACCCACACCCCTCGAGCCTGACGTGAAGCCCGAGTGGGCCACGCCTTGTGGCCACGCCGATTCATGGCGCAGAAGGAATTGCCAATAAGGTGTGTCTCCTGCAGGAAGACCACATCAGGGGAGAGTCGCTTCAGATACTGTAGGACCACACCTCGTTTGATCCTGTCCCCCAATCCATTAACGTTCCAAGACAACAAAGTCAATTCCCTACCCCCCATCGTACACAAAGACCATCATTCGTCCCCCCGAGAGCACAGTAGAGCCTACACAAAAAAGGGGTTGCCTTGTGGTAATAACAAACAACGTCCCATCCCTGCCCACCCACCCCAACAAAACTCCCCCCTCCCTGCACCCCTGCATGAGCCCAGACAGCCCCCCCAATGTGCAGTGTGCCTGTCGCCCCATAAATAGTTAAACTAACTAGACCCCCAGAGGAGGAGGGAGAACCCCCAAGAGACCCCACACAACCTCCATAGGAGGGGAAATTAAGCAATCCGACGTATAGTCAAAAGTGGCATCATTTTTGTCCCGAGCGAGGCCTAATATTAGTCCCTCAGTCTTGATCCGGCGGGCCCTCTCCCCCGGCCGCTCCCCCCCCGCCACCCCGATCCCGATCTCCAGACAGAGTATCCAGCCAGTCCCCGGCCGCTTCGGGACGATCAAAAAAATGTGTGCGACCTTCCACCTCCACTCGCAGCTTAGCTGGGAAGAGCATGGCGTACTTGATGTTTAGGTCCCGAAGACGGCGCTTGACACCAAGGAAGCTCAGTCTCTGCTTCTGGACCGCAGGGGTGAAATCAGGATAAAAATTAATATCCATATTATCAAGTCTAATCGGTCCCTGTAGTCTGGAGGATTGCAGGATAGCGTCTCTGTCCCGAAAATTAAAAATCCGGGCGATGAGAGGTCTCGGAGCGGCTCCGACCTTAGGCCTTCCCCCGGGAACCCTGTGGGCTCTCTCCACAGCAAAGAATTTACTCAGCCCCCGTGGCTGGAGATGGTTGACGATCAGGTCTTCCACGAAAAGGTCCGCCGCCGCTTCCTCACGTCCCTCAGGCACCCCGATGATACGGATGTTGTTACGCCGGGCCCGACTCTCGGAGTCCTCCAGGCGACGATCCATCAGCGCACTCGCCCGAGCAAGCCGGCACACCTCCGTTTGCAGGGCCGCCACATCTGTCGTAAGGCCCGATGCGGTGTGGGCCAAAGAATCAACTCGGTCGTTGGTCTTGGAGAGATCGGCCCGTATCAGGCCAACATCTACGAGGACCGAGTCGATCTTCTGCGCCAGTGTGTCAAAACGCTGGCCCACAGAGGCCTTCATCTCGGCGATGGCGCCCATGACATCCCGCAGAGTCAGATCCGTGGGCAGATCGGGGGCATCAGTAGGGCCCTCAGGGGACTTGCGGGGCACCTCAGGAGATCCCTTCTGGAGGGTATAGCGATCCATGCTGTTGGACTGTTGGGCTGCGCCACGCCGGGTCGATTTTACCTTTGCCCGATCGCCATCTTGTTTCGTGGCCATGGTCCCAGTCTCCCGATCGCACCAGCCACGTCGTGAAGGGCAAGCAAGCCGGTCCACGGGCTCCGGGGGGGTGCCACCCCAGATCTGCGGGGCAGGATCACAGCCGGCGGGCAGGCGGGGTCCCCCAGAGAGGCCACACCAGAGTAAAAATGCCCCGTGACCCAACCTCGCATAGACCGCAAGGAGGGTACGAAAGCGAAAGTGAAAGTGCGGGCTCCGCAAGCCACCAAGCCCTGCCCGCCGCTGTTATTCACTTCGTCACTGGATCGCCCCACAACGCAAATCCGGGGTTCGGCTAGGAGAAGGCCGCAAACCTCAATCGGTGGTAAAGTCGGTGTCCGAGGTCCGATTTGGAAGCGGAAAACGGGCGCCACCTCAGCTCGGACTCACCAACACCGTCCCCTCATCTGGGACAGGATATGTTCAGGATAGTGATAGGAGGTCGCGGAGGTCCTCGGGAGCCTCGCACCTACGCGGCCATCTTGGTTGCGCGCTAGGCTCCTCCCCCCCAATCTAGAATAATTGATCTAGTAATGCTAGTTTCCTCTTTTACCAATAGGGAAAACCATAATAACAACGGTCTTATCAAAAGTATGTTTTCTAAATACTGCAGAATGACCTCCTGATGAACAACCGCAGTTGAAACAAATGGGTAAACTTAATAACAGTTTTAAGAAAGCGTTTTCCTCAACTTGCAAGGCAGTGCTAGAGGCATAACCCCAAAGGCTAGCCCCATATGTAGCAGTGGTCACCCCTCTAGGCTTATAAACGTCAACCATTTCCCTAATGTGCTGGCTACCCAGTTTAGAGGAGAAACTGAAAATAAATAACAGAATGAGTTTACTTTAGTAATAGGGGTATTGTCCAGTGGCGGCTGGTGACTTTTGAAAGTGGTGCGGTCTAAAAGTTCAGTAAAACATCCGAATGGCAAGGAAAAGCAGTAAGCAAGCCTGTCATAAGCGCCATCGGGGGGGCTCCCACCCCCCAAGAAAATTGTGAAAAAAGAGTGGGCAAATGGTGCATTTTCAAGCATATTTCAGAAAGCAAGAAGGTGAATAAAGCAATTGTGAAAATGTCGTTATGACATAATTTAAAAGATTGTATACGATAATGACATAGGTAGTTGCTTATTTAGAATTATCTTATAGCTTATTCAGTCTATCTGCACCATGGCCAGTCCGATTAAAATGGGCTAAATGAACTGACTGGAGCAACACCTGAGCTGGGTCTTCTGGATGGCCTTTGTATTAATTATGGCAATTTAAATAGTGTGCTTTGAATTAAAAACAGCATGCCTGTTGTAAAATTGTGTACTGATGTGGCAGTATGGAAGGCTTTTATTGAGAATTTTAGAGCTGTCCAGCCCTGTTTAGACCCGCGCATATCCTGCATCAGATATGACTCAGCCTGGTAATGCTCAGCGCACGGACACCATTTTTTAGAGGGAATTGTTGTGGGAGTCGAGGCCCTGCACAATCTATCTAGACCATTATGGAGCACCTCCTGGGTTGGATTAGTGACCCTGGCTGGATGAAACAAACTACTATGAGTTATCTCGCTTCACAGATGAGTGGCCTTCTGTCCCATGGGCCAAGACAGCTTTACTAACCTCAAATTAAAGAACGCTTTATAAACCTTGCAAGGTGGTGCAAACTACAAGTAATCATTTGTCATCCCTACAATACCCTTTAGGGTGAGCATGCACTTTACAAATACACGCTTTGCTGTGTTACTTTCTTTATGCCCAGGTGGATGCTAGAGTCAGCTATTTATTTGGCACAGGAGTATGGCAAAAAGTCATTGAAAATTAATCTGAAGTAAATCTAAGCCTGATATTCGATATTTATTTGGAAATGGTGGACACCTAACCTTGCTGGATCAGAGCAGAGGGTAATCTAGAAGGGAATGACATTGTATAACTGTCTGACAGGGTTTGGTCAACGTATCCAATATAAGCAACACCTGATGCGAGCCAGGAAATATATTCTGTATTGTGAGGCTTGTTGTATTGATTTTACCACGTGCAAAAGTCTATACATGACAGCTGGCAACCTCTGTGAGCTCAAAGCTTGAAGTGTTTGACGACGCCCCACACGTATGATACACCATAGGTGCACCTTGCCAGTTTAAGGGAGCAGGGTGTGGACTCTTATAAGTGAGAAGGCACGTGAACTGGTGCAATCATTAGGGTTGACACATGACTAGTAGTTACCGGTCTGTCTGATATTTTTATAACAAGAAAGTTAAAATAAAATAAAAAAAAGTTAAGATCATCAATATTGGGACTTACCACCTTTGAAATATAAGATAATAGCGACACATACGAAATGGAAACAAGTGATGGGCATTTTAGAGCTATATAAATTATTAATAATTGGCGGTTATAGTAGAGGTTGAATTTCCAGGTTAAAAAGGAATACTGAATAATCGCACAAGATATTTTGTATGTATCTTTTCCTGGTTCTACCAGAAACGCCGGTATGTTTTTTTTCCAAGAAAAGGGTCACCCCAAAGTCGGTCTCTCACCCGGTGTTGTGATATGTGAGACTGTGCTGGAGAGTCACCTGTCTGCAGCTTCCCCGGACCTGTCTGGACACGACACAGCCAGAACTTCACTCAATATACATACCACTGACTGTAGGGATGGTAGAGTTCAAGTTTAAAAGCCATTCGTGTGCGCTGCATTCTCAATAAAAGTAGATGTTTAAACAACATTTATGTCCTACAGATGATGAGAGTGGCTTTCACAGAGCTACTACAGACATCAGGCTCTTAATTAAGTGGCACCGCTGCCGGCCATGCTGAACGTTGGACAGTACCAGTGTGGTCATTGACAATAGCGCTATAATTAAGCATTGTTTGTACTTGAACCAGAGCACTCACTTAAATGCTTTTACGCCACGACTGCTCCCGTGGAACACCGACCCAGCATGCTTTTATTCTGCACGTTACATTTTTGCTTACCTTTCACATTATGCAGCGCGAGCACGAATATTTATAGCATAGCTTTAGTGAGGCTCACATGTTGTTGACTTTAACCATGCAGTGCGAGCATGTTTATATATTTATGGCACCACATTTGCGAGGCTCGCATGCTTCTGTGGCAGGCAGCCACAGCTCCCCTGCCTGTGTGAGGAGCTGAGGTGTGGAGACAATCAAAGCGCAGGCCGACAGGCTGATCGGGCTTCCTCTCAGTTAAAAACAATAATAATAATAAGAATTTAAAACATAACTTACCGTCCTGCTCCGTTGCCACTTCATCTTCTGGATGGGTCCACCGTCCGACTCCCGCCGTCCCTGAATTGAATTCCTGCATCGTCATCGGCGAGGAGGCAGCCTCCCTCCCTCCCCTCCGCCAATCAGTGATTGGTGAGGCGCAGCGGGCCGCGCCCCACCCGGGCCATTTTCTCTATGTAGGCTGCTACATGCAGCAACCTACATAGAGAACAAGCATTTGCAATGCAATAGGTCTCGCATTTATACGAGTTTGAGCTATTGGCATTGTAAATGACAGTGCCTTTTATTTATGTTTTAAAAAAACCAAACTTATATAAAAAGCATTGTCATTTACAATGCCAATAGCTCAAACTCGTATAAATGCGAGACCTATTGCATTGCAAATGCTTGTTTTTGTTGCGGTGGAGTGAATAGTTTTTTTTTTTTTTTTTTTTTTTTTTTCAATAAAAAACTGTATTTATTTAATTTGTGCTAAACACTATACAAGGTATATGTTATCTATTGTTTTTTTTTTTTTTTTTTTTTTTTTTTGAAAAAGTTTTTATTGAACAATAATTCGGTCACAAGTATGGGCCTACAACCACCCGGGCCGGCCGCTAGGTACTTAAGGAAATATACACATATCAAGGCTGCAGTCCGTTCCCAGGGCACTGCCCCGCAGTGGCTCAAGATAGTTCTCGAAGAACAGCAAGCGTCAGTCCAACAGTAACAGAAACAAAAGGAAAAACAATAAAAACAAAAGGCGAGTTACGAGGGATACCAGTGCGGTTCAGGCTCCCCCCGGGAAACTCCAGTCAGAACATTTGAGCAATCCGCTAAAGAGAGGAGTACCGGGAGGCCGGGGACGGAGGGGGGGGGGGGGGAAGGGGGTCAAGGGAGATGAACGTCCATATGGAGTTGTTACAAAAAGCGCCAGGAGCCGTCAAGGGTCAGGGGGACATGGCGATATCTGTGTCTACCAGGGGGGGCGTACAGATGCCTCCGCGATACGCATTCCATTGACCCCAAATTCTACCCCATGCCCCCGGCTTACCACGGGCCACATACACTGTCTTCTCCCGAAACATACACCAGTCCATATTCTCCTTCCATACTGACACGGTGGGCGGCCGTTGAGCGCCCCAAAGTTGCGCTATATCCCTCTTGGCAATCATGTTCCCTAGGGCCGCCCACCGAGTCTGAGCCGCGTTGTAGTCATTGGGCTCCCACACATTCAGGACACAGCGACGCACCTCCGGCAGCAGCACAACCCCGGTGACCTGTCCCATAACCGTGTGGACCCGGCGCCAATAGTCCGCCACCTCGCGACACTCCCAAAGGATATGAAGAAAGGTGGCGGCGAGCCCGCAGCCTCGTTTACAGAGCCCGTCGTCGGAAAATCCCATCGCGACCAAGCGCGGACCCGTAACATACACCCGGTGGAGAATCTTGAGCTGTACCAACCGGAGACGAGCCGGAATGGCAACCTCCTTGGGGGACGACAGTGCAGACTGCCAGTCTTCGTCATCCAATTCGACCCCATCCCCAGTCCAAGCCTCCCGAAGGCGCACCAGGAGATCCGCCCGGTGATTAATCAATTTTTTATAAATTAAAGAAATAGTACTATCAGGGACATGTCCGTCAAGTACGCGGTCCTCGAGGGGCGAGGAAACAGGGATCTTGGTCCCCTCCCCGAAGACCGAGAGCAGGGCGTGTCGGACCTGGGCGTAGCGGAAAAACTCCCTGTCGGTCAGCTCGTATTCGGCCTGGAGCACCGCGAAAGTCTTGACCGTGCCCTTGTGCCACAGGTCTCCCACTTTGCTGATACCAATCGTGTCCCACTGGTCAAACCCCTTGGTGGTCCACAAGCTGCCCAGGCGGTCGGAGGCAAACAAGGGAGTAGCACATGTCATTCGCTCACTCCAGCCCATGGCCGCAGTGGCAGCCCTCCAGGTCCGCACAGCAATCTTAGTAGGACCCGTAAGGGTCCGGTCAGCCAGGCGGGAATAAAGTGCCCTGTTGTAGTTCCCGCCGGGAAGCAGGAACTTGTCCATCTCATACGCCGGATTCAAGCCGGGCGCATACATGGCGTGGTTAATGGCAGATAGCTGCGAGGCCCAATAGTACCTGCGAATGTCAGGAAGCGCGATGCCCCCGTCATACCAGGGGAGAGTGAGCTTGGCAAGAGCAATACGCGCCCGGCCGTTCCACACCAGTCTCCTCTGCAGGCTCTCCACCTCCCGAAAGTAGGCCACTGGGATAACGTCGAAGGAGTTCTGGAGTGCATAGAGGAACCTGGGAAGGGACATCATTTTAAACAGCGCGGACCGACCCAGCGGGGACAGGGGCAGCCTGCACCACCGGGCCGTGTCCTCACGCAGTCGCCGAAGTGGACGCAGAAGATTCTGCTCGTAGCGAGCCACCGGGTCCAGTGAAACGTATATCCCCAGGTACTTAAAGCCGCTCTGAGATATTTGAATCGGGAGCCGAGGCGGCAAGAGAGGAGGACCACCAGCGATGGGATAAACGCAGGATTTAGACCAATTGATCGTGAGACCCGAATTGTTCCCAAAGGAGGTCAGAACGTCAAAGAGGACGTTGAGTGACTGCCGCGGTGAGGTGAGATACAGGAGAATGTCGTCCGCATACAGCGAGACCCGATCTTCAAAGCCCGGGCCCCACCGGATCCCTCTAAGCGAGGGCTCCCAACGGAGCCAGGCAGCGAGTGGCTCCAGGGCGAGAGCAAAAAGCAACGGGGACAACGGGCACCCCTGCCTCGTGCCCCTGCCGAGGGCAAAGGGCCGAGAGACCCGCCCATTCACAACCACTTGAGCCATGGGTCCCGTGTAAAGGAGCCTCACCCAGCCAATAAATCCCTCTCCAAAGCCGAATTTATCCAAGACGGCCCAGAGGAATGGCCACTCAATAGTGTCAAATGCCATCGTGGCATCCAAAGAGACCAGCACGGCCGGCTCGGTGAGGAGCTCCGCCCTGGCGAGGACCCCGTGCAGACGCCGCAGGTTAAGAGCGGTGTTGCGGTGCGGGATAAAGCCGCATTGGTCCGGATGAATAAGGTCGCACACGACACTCAACAATCGATTGGCCAGGACTTTCGCCAGGATTTTAGGCTCCGCATTGAGCAGTGAAATAGGCCGGTAAGAGGTACAGCGGTCACGCGGCTTGCCCTCCTTGGGGAGAACGACTATAGTGGCCAAGCGCTGGTCGGCCGGAAGGGAACCCGCCGCAAGAGAGTCGCGGAACATGCGGCCGAGGAAGGGCGCAAGCTTATCAGGACGCAATTTGTATAGTTCAATGGGCAGACCGTTAGGACCCATAGCCTTGCCCGAGCGAAGGGAACGAATCGCGGTCGCTATTTCATCCGACGATAAGGGGGCGTCCAGCCGCTCCCGGTCCTCAACGGACAGGCCGGGCAGAGCAATATCTCTCAGTAGGAGGCGAGAGTCATCCTCGTCCCTGTCAGTCACCGGGGAGTACACCGCCCGGAGGTGGTCAGCGAAGCATTCCACAATCTCATCCGGCTCAGTCACACACACACCATCCGCAGCACGCAACTCGGGGACCACCCGATTCACTCTCTCCTTTTTGTCCAGCCACGCAATCAACTTTCCCGCCTTGTCCCCCGCGTCATACAATCGGCCCTGCTGCTCCCTATACATAGTTTTGGCCGCGTCAGTGACCAGGGACCTATATTCGAACTGTTTCAGGCTAAGGGCATGTAGCCCGTCCGGAGTAACATTCGCCTCCAAGGCCGACTCCAGCCCCGAGACGTCAGTCTCCAGCTTCACCACCGCCTCGCTCCTAACCTTCTTGGCCACCACTATCTGGGCGAGGGCGTGTCCGCGTATAACAGTTTTAAAGGCTTCCCAAAGGGACAACGCAGACGACACCGACCCCTCGTTTTCACTGAAGTATTGGTCCATGGCCTTAACCAGGCTGTCACGAGTCACAGGGTCCCGCAGGTACCAGGGGTTAATGGGAGCTATCCGCCCTGCGGACCGCGACCCGGTGTCAAAGAGAAGCCACAGCGGAGAATGGTCGGAGATACCACGCGCCAGGTGTCTGACCTCTCGAATCCGACCAGTCTGCGCCGCGGGCATAAGGAAGTAGTCTAACCTGGAGAGACTCCCATGCGCCCCCGAATGAAAGGTGAACTGGCACTGGGTCGGATGCATTAGTCTCCAACTATCCACCAAGCCGAAGGTCTCCAACATCCCACCCAGCCATGACTGGGCAGCGGGGAGGGTCCTCGGTGGGTGACGATCCAGTTCACCCGAAACCACAGAATTAAAGTCCCCGCCCATGAGCAGGAGGCCGTCCGGGAGGTCAAGCAGCATTCGACCCAAATCAGCAAAGGTGGAGTTCTGGAGGCCCGGGGGGACGTAGACTGAAACCAGGGTAAGGGGCTGCCCCTCCCACCTCCCAATCAGACACACATAGCGCCCTCTGTCATCCGAGACTATCCTCGTGATCTCCACCGGAAGGGAGGTTCGCAGGAGAATGCCCACCCCCCTGGAGCCAGTTGTGAAACCAGAATGGGCTACGAGGCGGTATCCCCCCCTGTTCATCGCATGGCAGACATTGCCGACCAAATGCGTCTCCTGGAGAAACACCACATCAGGAGTCAAACGACGCAAATATTGCAGTACCACACCCCGCTTAATACGGTCCCCCAACCCATTGACGTTCCACGACATAAGCCTCAACCCGTCTCCCCCCATCCCCTCCAATAGATCAAGAGGCCCCCAGCCCGCAGCACCGCTCCCAAATATGGATAAAAATCAATACCTCGCCCTGTAAACAAAAAACACACAACTAAACAACCCCTCTTCCCCCCCAACCCCACCCCAAGTCCACCGCCCCCCACCCTGCACCCCTGCGGGCCAAAGACCCCCCCCAACTTGCAGTGTGCCTGTCGCCCCACTAACCCCATTCTACAAAAAGACCCCGGAGGAGGAAAGGGACCCGAACCCGCCCGCACCCCTCACGGGTCCTGGTAAAACACAGTATGCAAAAGAAGTAAGACCCAACTGTACAGTGCAAAAACGCAAAAGCAAGGACCAAAGGTCAGTCTAAGGGGACCCGTCACCTGCGGAGCCCCCAGAGGGCCCGGGCCGGCCACCCCCGTCCGGCAGCGAGTCCAGCCAGTCACTTGCGGCCACAGGAGTGTCAAAAAAGACTGTCCGCTCTCCATGCTCCACTCGAAGTTTCGCCGGGTAGAGCATCGAATACTTCAGGCCTAGCTCGCGGAGACGGCGCTTCACCCCCTGGAATCCCATCCGCTGTTTCTGGACCAGTTGCGTGAAGTCCGGGTAAAAGTTGATGGTCGAGTTCTCGTAGCGGACCGGGCCACGGGTCCGTGAAGCCTGCAGAATAGCATCGCGGTCCCTGTAGTGGAACAGTTTAGCCACGATAGGCCTCGGGGGGGCCCCCGGCCGCGGCCGGCCGCCAGGAACTCGATGGGCCCGCTCCACAGCGAAGAATTTACTTAGGCCAACCGGGGACAGCTGCTGCAGGATAAGTTCCTCGACCACGAGGTCCACCGGGCGGCTGTCGGAGGACTCCGGTACCCCAATGATGCGGATATTGTTGCGTCGGGCCCGTCCCTCGAAGTCCTCAAGCCGCCGGGCCATATGGTCGTTGACCACTCTAATGTCCCCAAGCGCGGCCCGCAGATCCGACACCTCCGCACCCAGGGTGGAGGTCCGTGTATCAAGGGCCTGGACCTTCTCGTTGGTTTTAGAGAGGTCGGCCCGAATCAGGGTGACGTCAATCGCGACAGTGTCGATCTTACGGGCCAGGGCCTCATATTGCGTCGCGATAGTTTCCCTGATGCCCTCGATGGCGCCCATAATGTCCTGTAGGGAAGGTTCCGCAGCGACGGTCGTGCCTCCCCCCGCAGCATCCGGGGAGAGGCCAGCAGCGCCAGGGGACCCCCTGCCCTGGGTATAGCGGTCCATGTTGTTGCTCTGGACCGCTCCCCCGCGTAGTGAAGCCTTGGTCTTGCGCCCCTCCGGACCCCCTTTGCCCGCCATGTGAGCGCCGTCACTCAATGGGACCTCCGATCAAGGGGTGCACGGGTGCCAGCGAAAGGACCACAAACTGTCGGTGTAGGGGTCGGAGGCGTCAGACCCGCCAGCAGCAGATGGAAGCAGACCTCGGGCAGAGGCCCAAGAGGCACCTCGCCACCTTGAGCACGCACGCCAGCTGATCTCTTGAAGGCCAAAATCGAAACCGAAAGTGCTGAATCGGTAACTGGCACCGCGCTGAGGCCGCTGTTGTTCAATTGCAGCCCGGCCCCACGGGTCACCTTCACCCCGGCCACCTCCGTCGGGTGGGTCCCAAAAGTTCCGGCGACGATAACTCAGGATTCCCAGGTCCGATTAGAGTTTTGAAAAGAGATATATAGTCAGCTGGTCTTCATCTCTCAGATTCCATACACCAAATCAGGATAGTCTCAGGATTTATTCCGAGGAGCAGAAAGGGTCCGGGGAGCCCTGTGCTCACGCGACCATCTTGGATGCGCGCTAGGCTCCTCCCCTCGAGTGAATAGTTAAAGAAAAAAAGTACATACCATACCGTATTATAAACTTTTATAGCAATTATACAGTAAAGCTATGGCTATGTTAAAAGAGTAACTAAGCAAAGTAAACGCAGTCATGGCAAACACTACTTGGAGCCCACTTATGGACACCAGAGGTCAATCACAGGCATGCACTGTATGTAGGCAGTCATGGCAGATGATGGATATGGTTCACGCAGCTGCAACAGAGGAGCATGACACAAGTATGCTCTGTTTAAAGATAGCTGGGTCTACAAGGTCGTAAGAAAGTGGGTTTAAGCATATAAGTATTTGAATGTTGTAAATATAAATGTGTTCACATTTATCTATACAGAGACACTGTTTTGGCACAGGCATGAGTGTACATTGCTGGTAATGTGACTGGTTTTCTCCACTTATTAGCTCACCCTCTAAGATTAAAACAAACTGAAAAAA
This sequence comes from Triturus cristatus, assembly GCF_964204655.1. Lineage (NCBI taxonomy): Eukaryota > Metazoa > Chordata > Amphibia > Caudata > Salamandridae > Triturus > Triturus cristatus. The sequence goes on along the minus strand of NC_140589.1, from coordinate 562,391,578 downwards.
AAATTGAACACAAAGCATTGCCCTTTGGTGTTAAACTGGAGAGAGTTAATATTCGTTCGCTGGTCAGGTCCACAATGTGTAACCAGGAGACCTGGGATCAGATCCTCGCTTCCCCACTTTATCAATCTGTGTGATCTTCGGCGATTTGCACTTTTAGGTGGCCCTCGGGCTATAGTTGGAAGTTTGCACATTGCATTAGAGGTTTGGGAGACACACTTAAGAATATGTATGGCGATGAAAGTGCTGAACGACTTCTTTACATGCTGCCTCACACATATATACTAACTGAGGCATGACGACACATGTTGACCAAATGCCTGTCCACAGCAACAGTTTATGTATTTTTCCAGTTCTCAGCGCTTTTGAAGGTTTCATTTGAAGTCTTGCTCCGTGGCACACCCGTGGGGCCTGCAGCATTCTCTGGAGTATACCTTAAGGCCTGTCAATCCAACATGAAGCTCAGGGAGTCTTTATTGATACGGATTGCTTACATTCGATGTTGCCATCCTAGAACCACAGCTAGTGTGGAAACAAATGCTATTCCCTGCTCTTCGGCATTCTTCTGAAGCATCCCCGGTGCACAATAACACAAATTAAAACCCCCGCCTTAAAATAATGAGCACGGTCAACAGGTCCCAACTTGCCGGGACATGAAACTCCTCATGTGTAATATACAAATGGCGACAGAGGCACGTTTCTTGCCTGTGTTGATTGTTTACCCCCATCACAGGTTAGCAGTGCCACCTTTATTGTATGTGTAGACAGTGTAGTACCACATTATAGCATGTATAGCTATGTACAGCATGAGAGGAACATACAAAATCATGCGCAGGAGTGTAAATGTTCACCCAGGGAAAACACTGGTAAAAGGATGGTGTGTTTAATGTTACTAAGTAAGACACAGCTTTACTATCTGGATGTGCAACAGCATCCAGAAAACAAATCTGACTAGCAAAATCATTTTGCCAGTTCCGGGAGGTCCTGCAGAACTAGTGCATGAAGGAATATCTCCTCCCCAAAAAGGAATATCTCCCACATTCCAGTCATGGACACTGTTTGAAGAACAACCGCCCATATACCTAGGTAATGATGGTTGGTACCGGGTGCAGTCACATGCAGCATATGGCTGCTTTGAGTTAGTATTTTACTATAAGTAACCTAAATACACACATACATCTTCTCAATATAAAGGTACTTGTGTTGATGTTGTCTGTCTGTCCCCGTTCTTCCTCCTGAGTCTCTTTCGGCATAAGACATTTTCAGATAACACATGAAGGCACTTTTTGCTGACTGATGAGCAGGGCGTTCAGGCTGTTATATCGGACAAATGGCACATTCTGTAGCACTCGGGTGATAGGAAGCGATATTGCGATAATCGCATAAGGTTGACATTCTAAGTACGTACTGTTGTGTAATTCGTCAACAACAGCATTTTTCACAAAAAATACCAATTTATAACATAGGGCATTTAAACAAAAACGTGTTGTGAACGTATCGAGCCAGTGCAAAATGGGAGACGGGGCGTTTCCCAGGCTAACCTGTTCCAACCCCAGTGCCCACGGGCCAAGGGCCTGGACACCAATGCGCTATGCAAAAAACGCAACTTATTGGTGGCGAAGTCATGCTCTATTGTGGCAGCAGCAGCAGGGTGCCAGAGAACAGAGGCAGTGGCGGGCCACCATGCCCCTTTCTTAACACCCTGCGTGGCCACATTCCTTAACAAATACGAATGTCTCATCAGCCACAGTTCAATTCATTTCCCAGAGAAATGCGAGGTCTGGGCAGTGCGCTCTTTAACCCAGCAGACCCTTTCAGATCACAGCCCCTCTCTCACGTTGGCTCTCGAGGGACTGCTAAGTAAATCTACCGTGATGGAAGCAAAGTGCACCCCTGTGTGTAAATACTTGACAGAAGCATCCAAATGTCATGCGCGCAGAGCCTGCCATGCCAGTTACATTCTGATGGAAACATGCAGCCGTCTCCATGCGTGAAAATACGCGCAAATCTGAAAGGAAACCAGTTCAGGGGGGTGTCTGTGAATCATCCACATTCACTTTCAGAGGCCAACAGCGTGCCCTCTGCAGATTACTTCCTTATTGCATTGTTTGACTCTCTTGGGAAGAGAACCGAAAGTCGCAGCAGGGTACAACAAGATAAGCAGGAAGTGGGATAAGGGAGGGGGTGGCAAATGGCGTGTACATTTCGCGGGCGCTTTGATGTTCGCAGTGGCCGCGCGGCTCACTGAGAACATCAAAGTGCCCTCGAAATGTACAAGCAGGCTGCCAAATGGTGCGCGCGCCCGGCGCACATGCACTGTGTGAAAGTGATCGCGATCACATCAAAGCGGCCGTGCGGCCCGCGAAAGTGAAAGCAAACGGTGTGCAGGCTGCCAAATGGCGCGCGCGCCCGGCGCACATGTACTGTATTTGGAGGCCTGAAAGCACTCGTTTGCACTTCCAGACCCCCCATTTACAAAAGCTCTCGCGATAGCAGCGCTAAAGCGCTGTCTCAGGCGAGACCTAAAAAGGGAGAGTGGGCGGTCCCGCTCGAGGGCAGAGGGGGAGTGGCTTCCCCACTGTTGTGCATACTGACTGTTTGGTCACAAGTGACAAAGAAACAGAACTCCAGGATGGTGTACTTTTTCAGAAACATTGCATTGACCGTATCCCAAAATAAATTAGTGCCCTTAAATTCTGCAGCGAAAGCCAATTTATTCTGTGCACCTGCCTGGCGTGTTTTCTTCCTTACAACCAAGACCTGTTTGTATTGTTCACGGAGTGACTTGGTGGCCAAGATCTCCCGGGGGGAACTGCGTAAAGCCTGCTTCAATTACCGAGAGGCCTATTGCTTTCCCGAATAGTATTCAAAGGGCGAATCAGATGTGATTTAACAGTAATATAGTTACAATTATCCAATAACAAATTAGCAGAAACATCCTCCTGTAAACAATACCTAGTTTCTATAAAATTACTTAGTACTATTTTTTGTAAAAATACTATTGGGTCAATGCACGCCCACTTAATTTTTTCACCATTAGGCCTAGAACGGGTAATAGGATTTACTAGAGGAAATGGTTCATGTTTCTTACCCCCCAAAAAGAAGGATAATATGATCGGATTATGATCACTCAGTACTGGGTGTAAAATACTAGGAGTTCCACACATGTCGTTACCCGAAGCAGATACCAATCAATGGTCAAAAACTGTAGATGAGTTTCTTCCAATAAATGATGGGACTTGCACCCCGTTATCATCGCAACCACACCTCAGTAACTGCAAGACATACTTAAAAAAGATGGTATTTCGTTTGCCAGAAACACATGGGATGTAAAAAAAAAAAAAAGCCTCAATGCCACGATCAAGTGCTATAGCCACTCTACTACACATAGCATCAGAAATATTGTTGTAAAAATGTACCAATACCAGATCTTGTCCCCCCCTTCATATTCAACCACAATAGTTGGGGAGTGTCGACCAACCGATTAAATCTTCATCACATTTACAGCGAGCTTATTAGAGAGGAAAATCTGAAGCCCCCCTTTAGCCCGGCCAGCTTGAGAGGCTATAGCATCCAGAAAATATGAGGAAACCCCCTCCCCTAATATCAGGCTTACACACCAAGTTTCTTGGATGCAGATAACATTGAATACATATATGGTATTGAACCATTCAACATTCCCCGATTTACTCATTAGCACACCTACAATCCAATTTGCAAATTTATAACTCCCATCCAGAGTGTGATTAATGGGACATAGGTTTGTAGGCAACTTAGGCTAGTGTTGCCATCAGAGTTGTTGTTGATAGTCTTATATTTACCTGTAGTAAGGGTAGTTTCCGTCCCAAGGATACACGAGGAGTCCTCGTGGGACAAGTTACTATCAAAAGCCATCAATGTGCCCCCAGTATTATCTTCTCCATACCTCATATCGTGGTACCAGCTACAGCTAAGTCAATCATTATCTTCTAAAGAACTCAATACCTGGTGTCTATTAGACACAGCTAGGTCAGGGCATGAAGATGGTTGGGGCCTTGGCACTCTCTGCATATTCCGTGCACCATTATATGTGTGTTCGGGGCTCTGTACATGATGATAAAAAAAAAAGTGCAGGGGAAATATGGCCACATTCTGAGCAGACGGAGAGGCCCAATCCATCCCACTCTCCTACTAAACAGAATGTTATGTACTCTATCAGGTGGAAAGGAACAGTTAGAACTGAGCCACTGTACAACCTTTGTCTTCAAGGATTCAGAGGTCTCACTAACACCCGATTTCATGGGGGGAACATTAACCAAGACAGCCACATAGGTGCAGCAATCAGGAGGGAGATTATTCATTACAGAATCAGAAGAAGGCATTATGGTGTTGGAATCGATATGCTTAATTTCTAATGGCTGGGACTGTGTAGCAGGAGGAGTAGCTATCTCTGGTGAAGATGGCCCACAATAGGTGTCTGTATGAAGGGCACATGGTACACCACGTGTGCACAACCAGCCACAGTACTCACTAAGTTATGCTCTGGAGCAGTACTGGCCCCAGGTTGAACTGTAGCATCCTATCATGGCAGGATTACTAACAGAATTAGCCTGCTTAGGTTTTAGTAAAGATGACTCAACAGCACTAGTACTGGTCAAGTTCTCAGTAGTTATAGTTACTTTCTGGCAAAAGGAGGTTACACTTCTGATTCCACACTACAACCTATCCAACTACTCTCTAAACTGCAACAGTAGGCGCTTGGCCAAGATGGCGGCGAGGTAGGACGCACTGTGCTCGGCTCCTGCCTGTCGCCCGCCCGTACCAGCACAGCACGGCTCCCTTGGGACCGAATAGCCTGAGGTGGGCACTGGACCCGGTTCGTGCCCGAAACGCCAACTGAAACAGCCGCCGCGAGTCCCTGGCGGGAGTCGTGGGAGACAGCACCAGCCGTCCCGCGACGGGGTGGCCTCATCAACGAGGTTGTTGGCAGCCTTAACCACCGAGGCCAGCTCCCTGTCTCCCGGCTCCCTCATTACCGGCTTCCCGACCTGCTGATCCTCCCGGCGCTGGGACCCCCGTTCATCGGGCGACCCACCGGGAGGGCTGCGTCTGACACCACCAGGGAATCGTGGGGCCTCCGCTGAGCACGAACGACAGGTAGAGAGCGGACTTCGGGTCTTGCCGGCGCCCTAGGCCGCAGAGATCCCCTGCCCAGAGTTCAGTCAGGCCCACAGACGACACGCAGGCCCTGGCGGCGGTCTACGCGAGCCCGCGGCCTCTGGGGTGCTCGAGCGGGTGGGCCTGAAGGTCCCACACTGCCCTCCGGGAGGCCATTCATCAGAACACACAGCCTGCGGCACTGCCAAAGGGGAGCACCCGGGGGCCATTGAGGATTGAGAATGGAAGTGTGAAGGCCCGGGATTGCCTGCAGGACACACGGTGAGCGACCTCGGCGTCACTGTTCAGCGATAGTGGGGCCTAGCCACGTGGACTCCTGGGCCCGGCCTGGGCGGCCCGAGGGCGGAGAGGGGGCAAATCCTGGGATCCCCCTAGCACACCCACACCAACAGCAGCGCCTGCCCTGTGTGGACCTGAGGGGCTGTGAAGATATCTGGGGTGCCCCTAGGCTTGACGGCGTGGCCTCCCCTCCGTGGGATCTGGTTGGGACTCTGGCCTGCAGACGCCCGGGGTGAGGCTCTCCTCCCAGAGTGGGAAGCTGCAAGGCCTTGGCTTCTTGGGGCATTGAGGAAGAGGGGGCGCAGAGGAACACGGCACGCACTGATGCGAATCCCCCTCTAGCAGACTCAAAAGCGGGAGTGCATACACGGCTGGCAGTATAAAATAGGGCAGCTCGTGGCCTGAAGGGAATCTGCCCCACGGAGAAGCCGTCTTGGAACCACGGCCATGGACGTACTGTAATGCCCAAAAGAGATGGAGCAGGGGGCATGCAGGATCGTCAGTGCCTCAGCTTTTTATTGAGGCATCTTCCGGTTTAGCGGGCATCCCTCCTTCCATTCCTCACACAAGGGGCTGATCGCCAGCTCACTACCCAACGCCGGGAGCTCCCGGGCACACGCACAGCTTTGGACATAGAAGGTCAGCTCTCCCCATAATTGGGGCATTCAGCTTGCTGCAGAGAGGAGGGCCAGGGGAGGCCGCAGAGAATACTCGCTCACTTGACAACGCGTCAGGTGCACCTATCCCAGTGGCCCTTTCCCTGGGGGTAGCTTGCTTGATCGCCGGCTCAACACGGCACACACCAGACGGAGGCTGGACAGTATGTCCAAAACCAGGAATAATAAAGCAAAACCCCTTAAAGACATCTTTGGCCGCTCACAATCCATACCAAACATGGCCACTGCGACTCCCGAAGCTGGAACCCCGAAGCCCTCCCCGGCCACCGGAGATGAACCCAATCACAAAAGCCTTCCTGGAGTCACTGTTCCTCACTCTTAGGGAGGAAATACAATCGGTGAAGACTGAATTCACCACGGAAGTCAGAGAGATCCGCAGGGACATAGATAGTGTGGGAGAACAAGTGGCCACCCTCGAGGAGAAAAGCGACGCTACAACATCTGAAATAACCCTACTCCAGCAAGAGGTCATCCGACTTCAGGACCAGAACGTGGACATTCAAACTCACATGGAAGACCTAGAAAACCGGTCCCGAAGCGACACATCAGGATCCGTGGAGTAAAGTCCTCAGAAGACACCCGCGATCTATTCACATTTACACAGGGCCTCTTTCGTCACATCCTGGGGAAATTACAGGACGTAGACATTGTTTTAGACAGGGCACATAGAGTGGGGCCGCCACGCGCCCCCAACGCTACACCGGCGGACATCCTGGTGTGCGTCCAGGACTTCAAGATCAAGGAAGTCATCCTCGCTCAAGCAAGAACCCTCCACCCTATCTCGTTTTAGGGCCACTCTCCTCTGCTGTTCCAGGACTTAGCCCTGATCACTTTGCAACGGCGCCGTCAGTTCCGCCCGGTGACTGAGCACCTTCGGCAGCAAGGGATATCGTATTCTTGGGGACATCCTTTTCGCCTTATCTTTCCCAATAATGGAAATCTCCACCAACTCCGCTCCTTAGCGGAAGCATGCCGCATATTGGGCCTTGCGACGCTGAGTGAAGACAATGACGACCGTAGCACTACCTAAGGACCCGAGACGTCCCCATCAGGATGGCAGCGCCTAGGCAGACGGCGGCGTCACCGGCGACCGCACAACTCAGAAATTGCTAGAGGTCGACATGGAGCCCTGACCGCAGCCACGGAGGTCCTGGCTGGAAAAGACTCCACTGCCAAATGGTCACTCTTACAGCGCTGAACCCTCTATTTACCTATTTGCTGGATCTGGGGGGGCGGCGGGGGGGATTGCACCCTCCTCTTGATTCCACGATGGACCCCAACTTGTTGACTGACCAGTCGACCCAGGACGGCGGACTATTTTTGCTCATTGAATTTGTTTGAACTGTTCTCAGTTTGGGGTGGGTTGGTTTTTTTTTTCCAAAGATTTTATGGTTTTTTTTTGGGGTCGGTTCCCCTAGTCCACCTTCCCCCTTACTTTTCTGGCACGGATCCCCTGCTGGCGTGCCTTGATACTCTCCTCCTTGCGCTGCACACCTGGAACGCTCCTATTGCGCAAGACATGGCCTACACCTCTCTCAAACGCTAGATGACACATAAACCACTCAAGATTTTAACACTCTATGTTCGAGGCCTCAATAACACAACCAAACGCAGAGCTGTCCTCAACTATCTGGAACACTCCACTGCCAACATTTGCCTACTACAGGAGACACACCTAATACCCAAAGACCACCATAGGATGAAATCCCGTGCCTTCCCCACACAGATGTTCTCCTCCAACTCTAATAAATCAGCAGGGGTTGCATACTTGTTTCCCACTCCTTCCAGGGCAGAGTTCTCCAAAAGGAGGCCGAGATAAAGGGGCGCTTGCTCACATATCAGTTTCTGGTAGCTGGGGTGTCCATCATAATAGGCTCAATATACGCGCCCAATGAAGGTCAGGACAAATTCTTTCACAACGCACTCACTGAGGCGACGGCTAACACAGAACGACGTCTGTTGTTGGGGGGGAGACCTGAACTTAGTCTTGATTAATCTCACCGATCGCTCCCGTCCGCGCACAAGCCAGGTAGGGGTTCTCTCTCGGTCAGGGCTGGTCCGTGTCCGGGAGCTGGGTCTTGTAGATCTATGGTGCCATTTCCATCCCCACAGCCTCACTTAAACCTATTACTCAGGGGCCCATAAGACCTACGCCAGACTGGACTATTTCCTTTGCTCCGCCCCACTACAGGCGCTAGCCACCGACGCCGAGATACTCACTGCGTCCTTATCGGATCATTCCCCAATTCTGGCCTCCTTCAGGTTTCCGCACACACAGCAACCACAGCGACACTGGCGCTTGCGCGGCTCGCTATTGCACCGCACCTCCAACATTGACCAAATGAAAACTGCCATTCCGAACTGTCTCACCCTTAACGCCAACCCAGACACTTTACTAGGGACGCAGTGGACTGCTCTTAAAGCTGTCCTGAGGGGGGAATTCATAGCCATCTCTATGGCCAGTAACAAGGAACGTAGCCAGAAAAGGGCAGAGCTCATGCAGCGGGTCGCAGAACTAGAGAAGATGCACCAATGCACTGGGGTGGCCAGGGCCTGGCACCAACTCTGCTTAGAGCAGAAACAGTTAGCGGCGCAAGATCAGGATAGAGCCGAATACGTCTCCGCCATTCCTATTGCACTGGAGGTGACAGGTGCGGCCGACTTCTAGCTCACAAGCTGCGGGAGGTCAGACAACGTCAAGGGATACAAGCTATCTGACCCTTGGGGGGAGAACCTATTGAGGACGATGTGGCCATCGCGGAAGCCTTTCGAGACTTCTACGCTAGGTTATACTCTGGCAACTCTCTGGACTCTCTCCACAGCTCCGATTACTTGGGGGCTGCACCAATACCCACTCTTAACCCGGCACAGGCCACCCACTTGGAGATATAGGGACGGAGGAGGTGATCGCGGCGATATCCCGGCTCCGGCTCGGTAAATCGCCTGGACCGGATGGTTATTCAGCGGCCTTCTATAAAACCTTTAGCAACCAGGTTGCCCCTCTGTTGCGGGACTTGTTCATCACCTTCACACAACAAGGGGCGATCCCTGAGGAAATGCTAGAAGCATCGATTGTAGTCATACCGAAGCCTGGGAAGGACAAAACTTTCTGTAGCTCATACAGACCAATCTCCCTCCTAAACATAGATATTAAACTTTATACGAGCATCCTTGCAACCCGGCTTGCGCCCTACATGTCCCAGTTGGTGGAACCAGACCAAGCGGGCTTCATACCACAAAGGCAAGCAAGTGACAACACAAAGAGAGTACTGCACCTCATTGAAAAGGCGTCTCGCACGGATGGGGAATACATGCTACTGGCCAACGACGCTGAGAAAGCCTTCGATAGGGTGCATTGGCCCTATCTCGAACAAGTCCTGCAGCGCTTCGGTCTCGGAGAGAAACTGCGTACCCGCATCCTTAATTGCTATCGCTCCCCCAAAGCCACAATCCGAGTTAATGGTCAGACATCATCCCAATTCCCCATAGGGGACATCCCTGCCGAGTACCTCTACCTACCTCCCATCCTTTTCGCGCTGTACATGGAGCCACTGGCACAGAGTCCGACACCTCCCTCATCACCGGGATCAAATTTGGTGGGGATATACACACGATTAGTTTATATGCGGACGACATCCTGCTCTCTCTCAGTAGTCCGGCCCAGGTACTACGGGCTCTCTTTGTCGAACTACGCTGTTTTGCACAAGCCTCGGGTTTCAAAATCAACATGGACAAATCAACTGCTCTTAATATGTCTCTCTCTCCGTCCACGTTAGCCCACATACAGTGGTCCTCCACCATGATCCCATACCTAGGGGTGCAATTAGGTTCCACCATATAGGCCACTGTCACCGCCAACTACGACAGGCTCCGCACCCACATCCGCAAAGAACTGGGCCAATGGAAACACCACCCCCTCTCCTGGCTGGGCAGAATAGCAGCTACCAAAATGACAATACTCCCCCAGATCCTCTACCTCTTCCAGACCCTCCCCCTACGCCCTCCTGCTGGCTGGATTCAGCAAACCCAGTCAAACCTGGCATGATTTACATGGCAAGGTCGCAAGCTGCGATTCAAGCACGCAATTGCGATCCTGCCCCCGGAGCGGGGAAGAGTGGGTATCCCTGACCTACAGCTCTATTTCTACGCTCCGCAGCAGCTCCGCTACTTGGTGGAATGGAACTGTCTGGACTCTGAAAAGAACTGCCTGTTCCAAGATCAGGCGGTAGCGGCCAGGCCCTGCAAGGTATTCCCTTTCTCTGGAAGACACATAGGCCACCCAATCTTTATGCGTCTTACATCACGAGCACGACCATGGAGGCCTGGGACCGCACTGCTACCACCCACAAGCTGACGTCATTCCCTTCCCCTCTAAAGCCGTTGTTCAATAATCCGGACTTCCACCCAGGCGTGGACCCTAAGGCTTTCACGAACTGGCGCCCCACCCCGTGTTGATCCCTTGGACACCTGTTTGACCTAGAGGGATTCATCCAGTTCCACAACTCAAAACACATTACGGCATCCCAGAAACGGAGTGACTGCCCTATTTACAGCTCAGGCATTGGGCCCTTCATCCGCAGGTTAAACCAGGTGCTCAGCGTCTCTTAACCCCATATGAGAAATGGCTGATTACCCGATCCTCTGATAAAAAGCTCATTTCTGATCTCTATAAAAATGTATTAACAACTTCTGCACTCACATATAACGCAGGACGGACGCGCTGGGAGCGGGAGTTGGGTAGGACACTATCCCGCAAAGAATGGGACGGCATCTATTATAGGGCTCGACACTCGGAATACCACGCAGGCCTCACTGAGACACTCACCCAAGTGGCCACCTACTGGTACTACACACCAGAGCGCCTTCACCAGTTTGACCCCCATCTCAGCGCTCTGTGCTGGAGAGGTTGCGGGGAGGTGGGCACCCTAGAGCATCTTTTGTGGAGCTGTGACTGCATCCAACCATATTGGACCCCAATCCTTGATGAAATAGATTCACACCTCGACACGCAGCTCCCTTGCTTCCCAGCATACATCCTTCTGGGGCTCCCCAACCCGATAACATATCCTCTGAAATCCCGAAAGGGCCGACTAATTGCCCTCACCCTGGGAGCGGCTCTCCAGAATATATTGGCGCTCTCCCCAGCCTCCGCCACACTCGGGCTGGCTGCAGAGACTGTGGATGATACTAGGAATGGAGAAGCTCACTCTCACACTAGCAGGCAGGGGGGCGAAGTTCCCGGAGCTGTGGCGTCCCTTCCTGACGCTGCTCGTAACTGAATTCCGGGAGTTGACATGCCACGATACCTCAGGTTTCTCCGCCTCGCAGACATGCAAATCCCATAGGAGCGTAACTCCAAAAAGCCACGATAACACCCGTGCTTTTGATGTTTTCCCTTTTTTCCCCTTTTTTCCTAGTTTTCTGTTTGGTGGACGAGGGGGGGAGAAGGTGGGGGGTGGGACAAGGTTTTATATGTTGTTCTGTTTCCTCAGCTCCTGCTGAATGTTTCCTCCCGCAGACCGGCTCCATGCATATTACTGGGTAATGCTATCATTAGCGACACTTGGTGTCTGCATTGCAATGACTCTGAGGAGTTGGGGTTCTTGTTACTCTTTCCTCTGTCTGAAATCAATAAAAGATTTAAACCATAAACTGCAACAGTAAATCATTAATAGTGGCCATTAATTTACCACAAAAGAGGTCCCAAAAGATTAATCGGAAGGGATCGGGTTATCAATAGGCCCCTGATGGGCAGGAAGGTCATGGAGGCTTGGATTAACAGCTACATCCTTTCGTGACTTCCTTTTACGTTTTGCTGCGGGTGGGCGAGCTGGGGATGCAGAGGCCAAGGGAGGTGGAGAAGGAGCTACCACAGATACCAACACAGCAGAAGGTTGATGATTGATAGAACCATCCAAGACCTCGGTAATGCTGGTACTTTGTCTCTCCACAGACTCCTTTTCTTTGCCCAATATAGGTTCGGAGTCCTCAATAGGCAACACATGCCCATCTCTCCCGTTTGGCTCAACCATGCTCAAAGAAAAGGACCACTCTGCTAGATCTATTTATTTAAATATAACTCCCATGGCATGTGCTAAAAAAGAGTCTAGAGTGGTACATTTGGTGGTGCTATTCAAGCCTATAGGTGTCTGGGCACCACCAACTTTACATTTACCAATGGATGCTAGGTCCAACAAAGCAACTTTAGATAGAAAAGGGTGCAGTTCCTCTTGGGAGTGCATCCCCAATTAAACAGCAGCAAACTACATAAAAATAAGGGACATGCTAAACAATGTAGCCCACTTGCTTCTCCAATAATGGCCAACCAAGTGAAGGTCCAGATCAGAGTCACTGCACCATGCCAATCTGCAAAGTCCACTGGATCCAGAAACCAAGTGAGTAGGCCCAGCCTTACTCGATTGGTTGGATACGGGCCTGCTCTTCGCCTGGGCCACGCCCGGTCACTATTCGCGTTCGTCCCAGGCTGCAGGACGCCTCACCCAGACTTATGGTGCTCCGGCACCAGGAAACTGATGCAGCAGTCTGGGTAGCTGGGGGATGTAGTCTCCTACCCCAAAGGATGCAGAAAACAGCAACAGCAACAGCTACAGTGTACGAGGCACCCATGCTGCGGGACGCCTCTATCTGATGTATGGCGCTCTAGTGCCAGGAAACTAGTACAGCAACCGGGAAAGGTTGTCTCCCACCCCAGCGGACGAAGAAAACAGCAGCAGCCCAGTCCAAGGGACATCTTCACAAAGCCTTGTTCTTTTTTTTTTTTTTGCAATTAGCCCTTTCAAAAGATTGAGCACATGCAGTGAGTCACCTTGAATAGGTTATGGGTGGTAGAAACAAGTAACACATCTAAATATTGAACCAACATTGAATCTTCAGGAAAGGCCTGGGTATTGAGTTCTTTCTTGAGGGCTTGCGAAAGGATGGAAGGTGACATGGTAAACCCCTGCAGGGGTCTCCGCCACATCATCTGGCCTCTGCTAAATGGGAATGCAAACAGTAAACATAGAGAAGAAGCTAGAGTTTAAATCAACTGTAAACTATTCAGCAGTGGCAAGATTACATGATAATATAGCAGAATCTGGGCAAATTGAGTAAAATTACTCTATTAATGGCCCTCAATAAAACCGTACACAATGTTTACTTTCTTAATCTGGAGTATTTGGGTGTTGCAGTAACTTGCCTTAGCTTTCAATACCACTTACTATGTCAGTGATGTGATGAGCGACCTAATTTCAGCTTCTCAATGTAGAGTCTATTGTGTGCATGTTTTCTCTGGTCGCAGCCGTGAAGTGAGCAGAGAGTTTGGGCAGCTAGATCAGTGAGCCTCTTTAACACACCCATCAGTAACCTCTCTTATCCATGCCTATTCACCCAGCCCAGTCAAGCCTGTCATTTCCTACCTAGACAATACCTTCATGCCTTTTTAAGACGAGCAGAAAAAAAAATATGCACAGACATTCCACAATTCAGCTTCCCAAAGCTGTCTTATCTGATCAGCCAGTCAAAAGCTGGGCCATACTCTTCCCCAGTTACCCAGAGAAACTTCGCCCTTACCTCTTGGCACTTGGCAGGCATCATTTGGAGTCCATTGTAGTTGTCTTTCCCACTCCAGCTGAGTGGAGGCAGTTCCTTGCTAAGGGCACCAGAGTCTGGCAAAGAAACAGAGCCCAGGAGCCTACTTGAAGTTTGAAAATGTTTAGTAAAGAAAACTAAGCAAAAACGTGATATTGCTATGCAAGCATGAAAGATTTCCCCTCATAGTGGTTGTGCATTTAATGCATTTTGCCCCCTTTGCACGAGCTTTTTATATCCTTCTACATTAACCCGGAGGGAAACACATGGCAGAAACCGAAACTTTGATAGCACTGCACGTGCACAGCTTTCTCGTTTGCTTAGAACAGTAATTCTAGGCACTGATATAGGAAAATAAGAATCCTCGCTTATTGATGGCAAGCATGTCAGAGTTTCTAACACGTCAGAGGAGAGGAGGCCTGAAAAACTATGAGTAACATGGGCAGGCAAAATGGCTGCAGATAAAGCAACATGGCTTCAGCTACTTTTTGCCATCAGAGTATGTCTCATTTGTTAGTCCCCCGAGCTATATTAAGTTTCTCACTGATCTTTAGTTTACATCTGCTCCCTTTTTTTGTTTTAACTCTGGGTGATGTTGTACAAAAACAACTATTCTCAACAACGCTATGCATTGCTCTTCAAACACTGTATAATGTGGACTGAACAATCCTCTTTCTCAGTTTGCATCATCTGTTACATCTTAACAAGATGGTGTCTTTCACATTTTCATCAAGACTGAGACACTCTGACATTCGCCACAATGTTTGCAAATATTTCTGAGTAAACCGAACATCTGGAGAGGCTGTTACATTCCATTACGTTTTGAGCAAATAGGTTTGCTCTGTTTGATTTTAAATAGTTTGTCACTGATTGTCCTTAAAATTAATTTAGAAAGAGCATCTTTGCTTTCTGTTGTTAGGTATGTATTTGCACTTAGATTTATGTAATGTAAGAAATGAGGTTTCAGCAAATTTCGAAAATAACTGTCATAATTACATTCGGGAAAATATCGTGCTGTGAAGCGAAATGGGCATGCCGTGAAGGATATCCATCCGGCATCTCTTAGAGAAAATTCAGTAATCAGTATAAGCAATGTCACAAATGAGAATGATGCTCATGAGGGCACCTCTAAATGTGCCTATAGTATCTGTCTTCAGGGGGGGGGGGAGTAGTAATTTTGACACTTTCCTGATTCTGCCATCATTTAGTCACCCATCTTTGTCAGTTGAAGAAGAATGTTTTCTCTGTTGGAGCCTTATCCCTTTTTTTGGTTCTGAAAATTTGGCCACACTAAACACCACACTACCAATATACGGCTCTAGGTACATCAGCCTATCACCCCATTAAACTGCCTTGTGTTTCCTTGACTTTTATTTTTATGGAGGCCACATCATCTTGTGGAGATGTGCTTCCATTAAAAACTTCAAAGGGGATCCTGGTAATTGTGTTATTTTCCTTATGATGCACAAGAAGGCAACAAGGTGATGGGTAAGTTGTGGGCAAGCGATGTCATCTACTGCTGTTCTTTGAAAGTTGCGATGATTGGCTCATGTTCTGAAAATCCTACTTTTCTTGAATTGCTGGAGTGAATGTAGTTTGCTTTAGGTCACTCCAAGCGTTACTGGGGACAACATCTATTAATTCCTGTTGTCTGAACAGATGAAAGCTGCGTGTATAAAATAAGCCAAAGAGTGCACAGGAGAGATGTCGAGAACAGTTCAGTGACAGGAGAAGCTTGATGGAAGGAAGGATTTTAAGAAACCACTCATCTTTCTAGCTTCAGTCTTGCATCCTTTCTTTCTACAAATGTAGAGAGGCTTCTCTGCTTTAGCCATACGCCATTCCCCAGCCTGTGTAATCCCAATGAATTCTTTTTTTCTCCAGACCTCTGCATTCCCAAGCCTTAAGACGCAGGTACAGGAAATATGCAGATCCTTCCGTGTGTTACTGGTATCCTGTGGTTATCATCATGTGGCACTCTGGAACTAGTGCTATCAACTCTATGGAGAAGGGAGTCCCTCTGCTAATTGCTGAGAAGCAAGTCTTCACCATTTGTGTTCAACAACTAAATAAGTGTCAATCGGAGAGCTTATGGGAAAATCTTTGTGATTTGTAAACTCTATCTTTGTGAAGCAGTAGACCTGTCCAGATTTATTTTTATTTACATGTTAGAGTTTATGTTCTATAGGTGTTTCCTTTAAAGATGATAGTACCCACACATGGGTGAGATTCCAATGTTCTGTGTTTCTCAATGGTTTAGGTGAGGGTAATTGGTTTACCAGGTACATTTTATGGGAGCACACTCGTAGTGCAAAGAAATAAAATGCCTCAGGCAAATTAAACCTTGAACCTTTATCTCAAATGAATTGTTTGCACAGTGGTAGAGTGCTGGTTGCATTTTCACAGACAATCTTGCACTAGGCATATCTTTGGTGTGGGCCTGCTTCATATGACATTATGGCATGATTGGTAAAAGCCAAGATCTCGAGATGCATCAAAGGGTTCTATAAGAGTTGCTACCAACAGAAGAGTCTCAGTTCTTTAGCTACTCAGGATCTGTAAATGCATAATTTGTCTGGATAGAAACAAATCGTCAATACACAAAAGAAGCAACGTTTTATTTACTGAAGCCCTGGGCGGAATCACACAGAGTCCATTCTGTCGAGTGTTTTATCTTGTTTGAGTTGAGATGTCCCTTACATATGTTTGAAGACTTACCGCCTTGCATTATAATTTCGAACATATTATTGATGTATAGCCGAGAAGTTCAATCAACAAAGGAAAGGTAGTTACACTTCAGAAGGAAAGAGAAGTTCATCTTCAGCAAAGTAAATTTACAGTGATGACATCCAAGAGGCCCATGTTCGCCTCTTATCTCACTTTCGAGTCTGTTTGAAGCAAACAACATTCCATATGCAAGACCCTATCCTCGCCTGAAGGGTGTGTCTTGGCTACATATTGAAGAAGTCCTAATTCTAAGCATGTGTCACTTTTATCCAACCTAAAAAAGCACCATTCTCTTAAATGAATACTCTGGCCGAACAGTAATTGCAAAACAACTAATTATTTTCTTGGTTCTTTAAAGTTCAAGGCCACAAACCATACATAGCTGAGAAAAGGCAGCCTTGTACGCCTGCTGCTCCTGAGTTTTTATAATTACCAAGCAAGAGATGAAAACTTTCCATTTACCTCAAGTGGTCACTTTCAAAGAAACGTCAGTATGTTTTTTAGAAACCATTCTAGAAGCACAATTCAAACTGGAGACTCTATTGCTACTGTTTTGACAATGGTTCAAGTCTATATGCTCACATTTTTTTCGCTTTCACAGGTTGTATCTCCCATGACACATAGTGATGACTCAGTAGAGCAAGAATGTCCTCTCTAGTCAAGGATTGACATTTTACAGGTCTCTTGAGTGTTGGGAGTTTCTGAACTGTAACTGCTAATTTCATGTGGCTTGATAGGGAAAAATTCTGTTCTCTAGCTTCCGGCTATCATTCAACCGGCTCTCACACCTTTGGGAGTACGACAGTGCAACCCTTGGTATGCTTATTTTTTTCCGTCTCTGCGCTATAATCGCACTAGTACATTGGTCGTGCGCTGGAAAGTGTGTGTGTGTGCAGAAAAATATGTATATTTTATGATGAGTTCTCCCCTCATGGGTCAGTGAGGCATAGTTAATTCCCTAGCTATTTTTAGAACTAGTTAGATGATTCTTGTCATAATTTTATATGCAATCGTGATGTCAAGTTTGTCATTTGGTAAACAAAATGTTTCAGTGGAACTTGTTGGTATTGGTTATTTTCTATATCCACACCGAATCTTAGCAAATGGCGACATATCTAGTACATATTCGATAGTACCTTTGCTGTTAGAGCACGGAGAAAATCATTGGCACATACGAATTTTGTCACAGCTTTCCATTAGTTTTAGTTAAACATTGCTAACATTTGCAAAACAGGGCAAAAAGCAATGGGAGTAATAGATAACCCTGGTAGGTCCCTGATTGGATCTAACACTGTTGCCATGTCACCTCAAGTTATAACTCCTACAGTACGGATTTTGACTCTGGTACTTTAAATGCATGTCCTATTTGTTACTTATTCTCAATACCGTGTAACTTGCTAATCTTTATTTCATTTCTTAGATAAACGTGTTGAGAATTGGCCTTTGATGCAGTCACCCTTGCCTACACTGGCTATAAGCACTCTCTATCTTCTTGTGGTGTGGTTGGGCCCTGTATGGATGAAGAACAGAGAACCCTTCCAGCTTCGTTACCTGCTAATAATCTACAATTTTGGGATGGTTATACTTAACTTCTTCATCTTCAAAGAGGTTAGTGCTCTTGAGACAAAAGTGCAGAATTTAGATTGATGTTTTCATGTATCTTTTGCAAATGTGCATGATCCTTCATTCTGTTCATCGTGTAGTGGCAGTCTCGTTACCCTTTTCCCAATCTCAGGGAGACCACAATAACTGTAAGCCGATACTAGCCTTGCATTTGTGTTCCATGTGTGCTCCGTTACAAAAGTCATCAACAGCTGTTAAAAATGAGCTGGTTTTTGCCATTAGCTTGTGAAACATTTATTTTTTTATTTTTAGAAAGCAATATCGAGAATACAGGAACCATCAACACAAGAGTCAGAATTGTCAAACCACTGGGTTATTTATATGCAGTTGACACTTCTCTTTCTCTACTTTCTACTGTATATTGAGGACCTACCAATTCTTTGTTGCAAACTGCAGCAAATTACTCCAACCGTGATGGTAGCAAAGTTGGAGTTGGAATAAACCAAAACACTGTAATGGGTTCAGTGTCCATATCTCTATGTTCCCTTCCATGTCATCAATCAAGTGTCTCTTTTAGACAGTGAGTTCCAACCCTTCTACTGCCAATGGAGCCCTTCACAGTCAAGGTACTGCCTGCATATATTTGGTATTACGCATATCACTGTGACATAGATATGACTTCAAACATTGGTGTATCAATGGACATGCCACACACTTCTCTTTTACAGTAGTGTTTGAAGACCTTCTCCCATTTGCAAACAACAACCCAGTGGCGTAACAATAACCCCTGCAGCACCTGCAGTGGAAGGGGGGGGCACGAGATCCAGGGCCCCCTCCAGCAGTGTGCACTGACGGCAGGACCCTGGCCTGAGAGCTCCTGACTGGGTCCGTAGCATAGGGGTCCCCTTCTATGTACTTTGCATGGGGCCCCCCCTCAGGTTTTGTTACGCCACTGGAATAACCCTTGGGAATATGACAACATACAACCTCATTTTCATAATATCGGTTCACCTGTATATTGCTCTGTAATGCGGAAGCTAAACCACTAATGTGAAACCAACCTAGTTATCATGAAGGCCTTTCTTTTACAAGGGAATTTGGTAAGCCCCTCAGTTTTTCAGGCCCTTTGATAATATCCCAGCAGGCCTGATACAATACTGTGGTCTTTTTCTCATCTGTTTGCAGAGATGTCTCAATTTGGTCAAGTTTCCTTAGCAATCTGGAATGAAATTTGAAAAAGACAACATGACCATGAGTAAATAAGGGAGACTCAAATTAACCCTAATGGGCGTTGTCTGCAGAGTTGGCTAGTCTTTCTATGGTATGCCCCTGATGGGGTGCTATTGCACTCCACTCCAACATGAAAGATTTAATGATCTTCCTTGCAGAAATAAACCCCAAACACTGACTGTGACTTGTGTCTTCTCTATGAAATGTGTTCAATGCTTTATTATTGTGGCTACAACGATTGTTCAGTGCACTTCTGGCATTTGTTTTCCCCTCTAGGATAATTCTTCAGTGTAGGTTTCTCCATTCTAAGAAACTGTATGAGAGAGTCTTTGGTCAAACCCCATTTAGATCCACACTCCCTTTACTTTTGAAGAGGTTCAAAGCAGTTCACAGGCTCTCAGAAGGACACAAGGCTTATCTGAGTAATTTGCAGCAGGGCGGAAAGAAGGCTTCTATTATTTGGGGTCCTATAGGCTGCTTTATGTTGTACCTAGAGGAATAGTCAATTAACCACATATGTATCTATACCCTGTTCCTCAAGTGAGGCCACCACATATCCAAGTAAGTGAAGCATGGGCAAAGCTTCACACATGGACGTCTGTGGAGGAGCATATCTAGCTCTGCTTAATGTGAGATACATTTCAATATGTTCCCTTTGTTCAATTGCTTTCTGTTTTTATTTAATTGTAACTTTAGAAATGTTCTTTGCATGTTTTTTTCACGCTGCTGATCCATTCTACTGGGCCATTTTTTTCTCTGAGAAGTACCTAATCGCAAAGAATTACATTTTTAAGAAAAGTAATTGATTTGTGAGCAAAGTGACAAGTAAGGAACACTAAACAATGATCTAACTTGCTTATGGCTGCAGCCTTTAAACTACAGTACTATGCTCTTCTCACACCAGAGTCATTTGGAAAGATTTCTTCATAATGTTTTTTGGTGGCTCTGTGGAGAAGATAGTGCTTATTCTCGAGTAGACCCTTTTTAGATCAAGCAGTTCCCAAAGGCCTAACCTGTTAATAAATACACAGCGATTATTTCAGGTCAGACCCTTTACCCCTTTAGTCATTGGCTGCCTTTTGCCAAATCCCTAGTAATGTTTCTTCTATATATTGTCCTTCATGTTTTGGTTCAGCTCATGGCATTTAGTAGATGTTTACATTTAGCAATTTATATTTTTCATTGGTGATCAGTGAACAAAGTGGTTTTCTGATAGCACTCTAGCAGAGAAGTCCAAGCTAATCTGCACGACATCACTGGGCCGAGATGTTGCTTTAAGAGATGAGAAGTGAAAATTGGACATGGAATGTAATCTGGCAGATGGGAACTCAGATGGAATTCCACACTCTTGAAATATCAGTGGGAGAAGTCCTAGCGTCTCATCTTCTCCTTCTTACATTCCTTGGCTACTAGTCTTGTATGGTGCTGCTGAGTGCTTTGCACATGCAAACAGATGTCTTGAACTCGGTCAGTGGGTTGTTGGATTTGAATGCTTTGTGGACAGTGCATCAGGTTTTCACTGTGATCATTGAGTTTGCGTGCATCTGTATTCGTTTTAGAGACCTTTTCTGAAACGGGGTGCTACATAGCTAGCACTTCTCATGTTTAGTGGTCCTCAAGTAATCTTAGACACATGCCTTTCTTCAAGATGGAATAAGAAAAGTGCCTGGACAACAGTTTTCTGATGCCTGCTTTTAGAAGGAAACTGCATTGTGCTGAGCAGGATGAGTTCGTCTCTGATAAAGTTATTGTTTGTGTAGAAGCTCAGAGACTTGCTGCTGTCTGAACTGTAGAGTGATTCTATCCACGCTCACTACTGAGAGACAACTTTGACCACTGTTTTGTATATATCCCGTGGACGTGAGCACAGTATCTTTCTGTGTGAGTTTCAGTTTCAGGTATACCCAAGATATACATGCTTGAATAGTAGCGAGTCATTTCCTCAAGCAGTTGATGTGCCTTTAGGTAGATTAAGGTGCATCTTTATGCTGGTAAATCATTGTTATTGAAAGTCAGCAGGTCTTACAGAGGCTAAAGATGACTGGAATCAGGTTGGGGTCTTGAGGCACTTTGTTGGTCACTTGCATTGCCTCAGGCCTGGGCAAATTAATAGGGTCTAACAGGGCTTTGTTGGACCATATTAATTGCACGGCAGTGGTTACCAGTGAACAAGAGAATTTTGTTCAAGATGTTGGTCTTAGCCCATCATGCTTTCTATGGTGCAAGGCCACAGTATTTGTCTGCCAGACTGCTATGGTACCGTCCAGCTTGGATGCTTCACTTCAGTGAGGCTCGGCTGAGGGTGGTATCTTGCTGTAAGCAAATCAGGATAGGGCTCATCTTTTATAATATGAGCTGTGAAAGCCTGGAATGGTTTGCCATTCCAACTTCGGCCCTGCAGGATGAAACAGGCTTTCAGAAAAGGCTTAAAATACATCTGTTTAGGACATAATGCATTCTCTCCTCCAGTGTTTACCCATTGGATCAGCACTGGGACACTCTTTGAGTAGCTGTGCGCTATATAGGTCTTTTCATTTATTCATTATGATCTGCAGTACTGCAGGATGATGTGCTCTAAACTCATTTGGCATGCATGGGTATGAAATGAGGTTTTTATTGATAGGGAGTGCCGAAGATAGTAAAGAGGTGAGCAAGAGGAGAAGGCAGGAGGTTGGAGTTATCAGATACATGAAAACTGTCATCAACCACTCGGATTGTAGCTGATACTGTATTGTACTGTGATCTGAACCCTGAAAAGGTTTGCAGGAGAGCATTTCTCTCTGACACCTAAGTATGCCGGCAAAGGGATCAATATTATTGAGAGTATAGCCAAAAAGGTAATTCTCCATGGGGCAGATCACGGTCCAGCAGGCTTCCAAATGCCTCGGGCCCCAGGCATAAAATGTGTCAGGGAAGAAACCAATGAAGTGGGGGGGGGGGGGTGGCGTAGCTTGACAACTCAACATGGCATACATGGATGGTGTGAGCTCCCTGTGCAGCTCTGTCAGTAATCCGCATGCATCAGTGGATTTGGTCTAGTTGGCTTATGCCGAATGTATCAACTTTGCTGAATGCCCAGATAATTTTGAGGTGTTTTTCTGAAGTGAGCAGCAGTACAGCTTCTGCACTAGAGATGGAGTTTGGTGCCAGTGGGTCAAAGAAGGCATGGAGAAGTCCCTCCCCGACCTAGATTTTCCTTCCTGCTTGAATAGCCTAAGGAAACTGGTAATTGCTCAGACATGGGAGCTGCTCCTTATAGGAGGGATCACATGGGGTGCTGCGCGGCCTGATCCTAGGGGCCTACTACCCTTTGTCTCATGCTTGTCTTAGCTGGTTTGGACTACTCTGGGTAAGAACTAAGAGAACTGTGGAGCAAATGATGGTCCGGTTGAGGAACAAAAGCCGTTGGCAACTGGTCAGGTGGATTGGGGATACTGGCTGCATTTGCTCCCATTGAGCCCCCTTTCAGCCCCCTTTCAGCCCCCTTTCACATATGAGGCATAGGACAACAACAGGTGGGGTGCTAAAGTTGGGAGGGGTAGCCTTTCTTCCCCAGGTGACTCAAGCTGGGAGCATCTGAATCCTGGAATATCAGGGTTGGAAGATTCAGGAGGGTTGCTGCTTGTGCCCCCTTTTGACTCCTTGTTCGCATGGGAGGAAGAGAGTGATTGGTGTCTACAGTGTTTAAATGCTTCTCTAGCTCAGTCACAGCCTGTCCCTGATTCCTACAATAGCTGGCAAATTACAAATTGATCATAGATAAAATGGGGTGACATACACCAAACTATTTCTTAGTGTCAAGCATTTGCAAAGCAGTAGGCCTCTTCTGCGTGAGAGCTATTCGCTTGGCCAATGTATTTTAGCAATGTTGTACAGTAGCTTAGATTAGGCTTCGATTAGGGTGGTGTGCAGTGTAGTAGCGTGGAGTGGGGTTGCGTGGAGCGGCATTGAGTGGAGTGCTGTAGAGTGGTGTGGCATAGAGTAAAGTGGAGTGGTATGGAGTGGACTGGTCTAGTGTTGGGTGGCATAGAGTGGAGTGGCATGGAGTAGCATTGTGTGGAGTGGTGTGGCGTGGAGTGGAGTGGAGTGTCTTGTAAACCTAATCTTGGTGCATATTTTAAACTACAA
This sequence comes from Triturus cristatus, assembly GCF_964204655.1. Classification (NCBI taxonomy): domain Eukaryota; kingdom Metazoa; phylum Chordata; class Amphibia; order Caudata; family Salamandridae; genus Triturus; species Triturus cristatus. The sequence continues at coordinate 562,368,230 of NC_140589.1, read as the reverse complement.
AAAATGTGTTGGAGTGGTAGTGCATCAAGGAAATGATGATGCTTCCAAAAAATGTAATTAGAAAATGAGCTCACATGAAAACCACAAGCAGTAGATCGAAATCTGCGCTGCCATGGAGGGTATGAAATTGTGAGTATAGCATCACTCACAGACCATCTGGTTGGAAAAGCTTGGGAAGAACAACTGCCAAGGCTCAATTGTCAAAAAGCTGTGTGGCATAAAAACATTACCTATGTTGCATGCAGCAGTAAAATCTGAGGCCCAACAAAAAGAGAAAAATTACCCAGAAGGAAGCTGAAACTGGATTAATTTCTTCGAAGAAAAGTAAATGCTGAAAACAATCTGAAACGACTAACTGGTTTGGAAACACAAGGCATCTGGAATGTGCAAAGCTTCCACCTGCCAGATGTGTGGACTTTGGTACTCATGCTTCTTGCTTTGATTGAACAAAATACATATTTAATTATTTTTTTAATGTAACACATAAGTTTATGTATGTTATTTAATCGGTTCAATCACATTGTGTGCGTGTGTTTGATGGCGCTATGCGTATATTCTTGTTTTATTTAAATGTATGCCATTGTTTGTATGTCTATCAATGAAGAAGAAGAATATTCGATGATACATACAATCCCTTGTTTTCTCTTCCAATCTTTAGGTAAACAGTTAGATCTGTGAATGTGACACATGGTATAATCTATGTACCGTTTGTATTATTTTATAAAAATCATCAGTAGTCATTAACTGATGTTCAGAGAAATAATAGTGAGCCATTTTTCTCTGTCAACGTTCTTAAGATTGATCGTATAGGGAGCATTTCTAGATATATAACATATATTATGTATAAATATCAGCACATCTTCCCTCTGAGGGTTAACAGATGAGAATTTCAGGAATGCACTCAATTTAGCTAGTTGTCTGTTTTCAAACAATTTATGTTCAAGTTTCTTGATCCTGGAACCCTGCAACCCTGCTAATAGTGTAGAAGTGAGCTACCTTATCTGTCCCACTGGTGGAGGGCCACCCTTTGTCTACGGGTTCACAAAATGAGGATCGACAATGGAGTGGAACAAAACACAAAATGATTACATCTCATGAGAGGAGTCCATCATACAGACACTACAAGTGCCTGAGAGGGTGTGGAAATGTACCCAAAAGTGAGCACACTGGTGCAGGGTCATCTTCTCGTCCACGTGTCCAAAGACTAACAAAAAGAGATCGGCACTGGAGTTGAAATAAAACACCAAGTTTATTAATCACTCATGAGTGGGACCACATCAACACAACACCCTCAAGTGTTGTAGGAGGAGGTACTCTGAACTCATAAACCATCGTCCTTATATACAGCTTTGTTGCAATGTAAGCATATAGACAGAAATGGAAGGAACAAGTTTAAAAATAGGTATCAGCAAACAAGGGCAGATGGATGACTACTTGGTCAGCAAATAGGGAGGGGGAGCAGGAATGCTTATGGCGACAGTAAACGGTCAACAAATAACATCTAAGACCAGGTGCACCGGCAGCTACAAACCCCCCAGCACGTACATTGCTGAGCCATGTCGAAAGAGGTCAACTGAAATAAATGACACAAGCAGGGTGAAAAGGTGAACAGCAGAGGACAAAAGAATTACAAAGGAAAGGAAATGGACACCACAGCCAAAATGGCTGTTGCTTATGCTAATTCCTTTTAGCATAAGCGAAGACATATCCCTCTAAGGGGTATGATATACATTGTGAATATCAATTAACATCATTTCACAAATTTCTTGTTCCATTGCTAAACGGAAATTTGCATTCTGGACATTCTTTTTAGAAGGTACACAAGTAGTACAAGTGGAAATACAGAGGGTGCAGAGCATTGGTCCACATTTTATGCATAAACAACAAGAGAAGAGAATTGCAATGATTATGAATAAGGCCGACAATACTTTCAGACCCCATACAGAAAATAAGTTCCACAACCATCCAGTCCAAGTCCATGTTCCTGGGTCTTGATGTATTTCAGTGGCTATTTTATGCAGTTTGGAAATGGCATCCTAAACAGAAGGTGAATTGTCCGGTATGAAGACACAACAGCTGAATCCGATGATAAGGCATGCTCCACCTTGATCAGCCAGAAAACATCTAGAACAAGTCTATTCTGCAAAGCAACCATGCAGATCGATGCTTGTTCTTCTGTCAAGTTCCCTAAGACTGCAGTTGTCTGATTGGTCACTGCTTCCATTGTACGGGTGAGGCGACGGACCAGCTTACTGTTCTGTACTGGGCCAACAAAGAAGAAGAATCCTCTATTAAAATCTGTATATTGTTCCCATGTGGTCTCTGCTGGTCGAATACAGAGACATCGATTGCACATTCCCCCCTACTACCAGCATGGTGATCGAGCAATTGCAAATCTTGGTGATAGGTTGGGGGAGCTAAAAACACAGGTGGTAGAAGGAAGGCTATGTAACAGGTACCAGACCAACCTGGAGGTAGGAAGTAGTATGCCTTAGTTCCACAAACAAAATAAGTGTGACGTGATGCAATGAAGCTGCTTCGGCCTCTCGTAAACATCTGCAACACTGTAGTACAGTTACTGTGGCCCACTGGCACATCGCCTGTACTCTGTACACAAAGGGGGCCAGTGGTCATGGCAACAGAGATAACGGGGTCCATTTCCTTTAGCCGACCTAGAATTTGGATACACATAGTTTGTTGCTGCACTTCCTTTACTGTATTCTTTCATTTCTAAAGCAGTCCCTTTTCATTGTGGGTCCTCATCTTTGTTGGGATAACAGACTTTGTTCAGTTTGGCGTTGAGGTCACCCACGTCCCATGTTTCTGAGAGATTAAATACTTTAGAGACATATAGAAGTTTGAACCAAGCTGGGCATGAGCTATTGTGAGAGAATGGCAGCGGTGACAACGGGATTCCTTTAATGTTCTGATGAGGAGGAATCTTGCCACAAACCCAACAGTTAGTAGCATTGCTTAGCTGGTGTGTCTGATGCAACATTTGAAGAAATTAATTGTTTCTCAGATTTTGCCGGTATCCCTGTTCATGTTGCGGCAAATCAAAATGATGGTGCTCTTTTGCAGCAAGTGATGTAACAGTAATGCTAGGTAAGGAGGCTCTAGGCATTACTTCCTCCACTACCCACATTACAGTAGCGATTATGGCAGCAGTCAAAGTCAGACCAAGGATCCAGATTGTACAGCCGTTGCACGTTGTTGCAGCGGTCTCCTTCTAAGGCGAGCTCATTTTCATCGGCAAACAACAAGAAAGGTAGCGCCCTAAGAGTCCTGAGTGGGTGTTGGTTTCTTCACTGACATTGAAACGAGTAGCCACTAATAGGAGACCCCTCTTTGAAGTCAGACTTTACCACTCAGGAAAATGGGTTCACCTTTCTTGTTTTCACCGAAGCGCCTTTCTTCCTTGATTGGAGTAGTTATCTGGATACACCAGGGATCGTGTGGTCTGAGAAGACTTCCTCAATTTTTTTCCAGCTGATGGAGCCCGCCCTGTTTCTGTGACCAGGATGTCGCAGTGATCTTTCAGCGCAGTAGGGTCCACCAAGGTGAACAGAACTTCCTTGCAGTGGGTGGCGTGCGTCCAATTTTTCCTGTTTGTCACTCTCACTGCAGTTTGGGTGGCGAGGAGGACCTGTTCGGGGCACTTCCAGTGAGGTTCCAAGGAATTTGTCCCTGGAAGGCCTTCACCATGACAAAGCCACCCAGACGTAGGTCATGTCCATCACCTTATGACCTGTCCAGGAGAGCTTCTTGAACCTACTGATGAATAGAAAGTAAACTGTCAGTCAACTGAGATTCGTAATAACTCATCAGCATATGTAGTACATCATGTATAGGGCGAGGCTTAGGGACCCCCCAAATGTTCATGGGCCTGCCGAACACGACCTCATATGGGGTTAGCCCAGAGCGTGTATGAAGCATTGATCTGATGGAAAGCAGTGCCGATGGCAATGCATCAGGCCATCTCAGAGATGCGGAAGCCTGTATTATTTCAGTGTGGAGTTGTAACGTTCCACCAGACCTACTGACTGTGGGTGAAAAGCAGCATGGAACTTCTGGGGCCCGTTATCACTCCATAAAATTGTACAAATTTCAAATCTGGGGAAAAACTCCTTTAGGAGTATTTTAGCTGTCGTGTCAGCTGTATTATCGTTCGTAGCATACGCCGCCGCCCATTTACTGAAGGCACAAACCACTACTAGGACTTATTTTAGATTATTACAGCATTCAAACCGAATGTAATCCATTTGTAGGACCTCAAAAGGTGCAGATGGTGTCGCAAACCCTCCTGTTGGAGTCTGCGTTACCTTTCCAGGATTATACTGGAGACAGACCAGGCAAGACTGAACTATCTTTTTAGCAGTACTAGCAACATCAGGATGGTCCCAAACTTGCATAAGCTGTTTTGCTACTGAAGATGCACCTACCTCTGCTGGACCATGTGCCATATGTATCAAAGGATATAGGTATGCAATGGGCAACTTCCATTTAGTCATATCTTTGCTCTTCCAGCAGCCCTCATCATCCAATGCTCCCTCCTTAGACCATTGGTCTAATTCATCAAAGGAGGCAGATTGCTGCATATCCAATACTTCCTGTCTAGCATCATGCCAACGCTCCACTTGCGATTTAACCACATACATAAACGTGGCGCTTCGCTGCGTTACGGTCTCAAGAGCTGTATGATCCGCAAAGGCATTACCTGCTCCTATTTTATCTGTCACCTTTCTGTGTGCACTGCACTTTACGATAGCTACTTTCTTGGGATAATTTACGGCAGTAAGAAGATTGTGCATTAGTTCTCCATGCACTATCTGTGTTCCATTTGAAGTGAGGAAACCACGTTCTTTCCACAAGTGGCCACAATTATGCGCTACTCCAAACGCGTACTGGCTATCGGTATAGACATTGACAATCAGGTCTGTACTAAGCTCACATGCTCTTGTCAGAGCAATCAGTTCAGCCGCTTGGGGCAATTTCTGCGTGATGCGAGCTGTCTCAACTACTGTCTGGAGTGTCGTAATAGCATAGGCAGCAGATGTGGTGCCATCAGGTAATTTCAAACATGACCCATCAACCCATAACTCCCCATCTGGTATGGAAAAAGGAGTGTCTTGTAGGTCAACACAACCCTTTGTCTGCTCTTCAGTGAGAAATATACAATCATGTGACTCTTGTGACTGTGGCTGAGTAGATGGAAATGGCAACAATGTGGCAGGGTTTAGTGTCTGGCATCTTTTTAACGTGATATGGGGGGCTAAAAGTGTCAATTCATATCCTGTCAAACGAGCACTAGTCAAATGTTGCGTCTTTGTTTAGTTAAGCAAAGCATCAACTGAATGGGGTACTAACACACGTAATTTATGTGACAAAACTATTCCTTCACTCTGGCGTATAGATACAGCCGTTGCCACCACCGCTCGGAAACATCCGGGCAGCGAGCGAGCGACTGGGTCAAGGACAGCTTAAAAATATGCGCACGGGCGTTGTTGATCGCCGTGTGTCTGTGTTAAAACCGAGAGGACACAACCTTCCCTTTCGTGGACATAGAGTGTGAAAGCTTTAATATAGTCTGGAGTTCCTAATACTGGTGCAGAGCAAAGAGCTTGGCGTAATTGTTGGAAGGCATTCTGACATCAGTAGTCCATGGGAGGGGCATCGGAGTATCTTTAGTCAAAAGGGCCAACAAAGGTTTAATAATGTGTGAAAAACTGGGGAACCACTGCCTACAAAAAGAAGTAAGGCCAATCAGTGCACGGACATCCTTCTGAGTACGGGGCACTGGAGTATCTAAAATGGTCTGAATGCGATCTGGAGCGATCTGGTGTGAGTGGACGTCCCTCCTTAGACAGGAGGTGACCTAAATAGGTAACCTACTGTCTTCAATATTGCAATTTCTTTCACAAGACTTTGTGATTATGGGAGGCAAGAAATGATAACAATAACAGTGTTACTTCTTCACACGGCTCAGGGGTATCTGCAGCTAACAAAATATCATTGACGTATTGGATAAGGGCCACCCCTTTTGGTACAGGAAAAGAATCAAGTTGTCTTTTCAAAGCCTGACTGTAAATACTGGGACTTTCTGTCTAGCCCTGTGGAGTTCTACAGAACCGGAAGGATCTATTTTTTAGTGTAAATCCAAATAGATAGCGGCTGTCTGGCTGAATAGGTATTGAAAAGAACGCATTCTTCAAATCAATATCCGAAAATGTGGTGGCAGTGGGAGGGACCATAGTGAGGAGAGTTATGTCGGAAACTACCGGATATTGGGGCACCACAATCTTATTAACCTCACGCAAATCAATAATGAACCTGTAAATCTTAGTATCGGTGTCCTTTTTTTCAAAATAGGAAGGATAGGGCTATTGCAGGTATTATAGGGAACCTCTTCTACTTCACCTACTTCAATCAAATCTTGGAAAATACCTGCTAATGCCTCCTCGCCCTCTTGAGAAATCTTGTATTGAGGCAAACTGGGCAATGAGGCATCTTCTCTTACTTGGATTTGTACAGAAGGAATAACCATTTGACCAACATCAGTATCTGATCTAGCCCACAGGGTGCAAGGTAAGGATGCCAGAGCGATGTCCTCTTTGATAAGGCCAGATCTATTAATGATTGGATAGTTGTCATTAATGATAACACATACACATTCCGGAGAACAGTGTATTGTAGTACGAAAGTATTTAAGCATATCAATATCTACAATGTTATCTGGAGTTTTCGGGGAAAGCAAAAATGGACATGTGGCAATGAATTTATCTAATCCGAATTAAAGTGGCTGTGATAGTGGGCTTGGTGTAGGTTTTCCATCGAACCCTATCGATGTTATCATTGTGCCGGACAGGGGAGCCCTAGGAACCAATCTTTTAGACCGAGCACTACGGGTAGCCCCTATATCAACCAGAAACCGATCAGTAGATCCCAAGACATTTGCGTCAACATAAGGACCCATTTGATCTACTGGCACCTGAACCTGTCCCTTACCTCATCCTAGGCATCCCTATGCGTAATCAGAATCTGCAAGTGCATCAGCAGAATAATTAGACATTTGGTATTGATTTTGTCTATCAAAAGTATTAGAGTAATTTGGTCCTTGTTCAACTGCCTCAAACCTGGGACGAGTTCCTGCACCACCCCTGTTTCCTGAATTCCCTGGACGTCCTCTCATACTTCCCCTTCCCCGCTGGTACTACAGACCTCGCAAAAGAGGACACTCAGAACGCCAACGCCCAGTCTCTTTACATTAAGCACACTGATCAGGGGACAACTTTGCTTGAGGAAGAGGGAGCGCTCCAGGTGTATACATTGCACATCCACCCCTTCCACTTCCCCTAAATGGTGGACCATATACTTGGGCCAATATAACTTTTGTCTTTAAGTCTTTACCCTTCTTATCCTCCCTGCCTTTCGCTTCCTGTTCCTGTCGCTCATAATATTGGGCCATGGTCAAAGGGGAAACTTGGGAACACGTGGTCCAAGAACTCTAACTAGCGACTAGCTATTTCCGGTAACATATTAGTGACACATTTGTCGACAAACAAATGCTTACCAGTATCATCGGCCAATGACTGGCTGCTAAAATCACGGAATGTCTCTCAAATCTTGAAAAGAAATCAGAAACTGACTCATCCTTTTGCTGTTTACAGGACGCCAACGTAGTCCAATCTATTTTCTTAGGGGGTATGAGAGTCTTTAACTTAGTCACAATAGCTTTAGGAAGATCTAATATCTCCTTCTGAGGTTTATGCGCAGGCTCCCTGTCCGCATCTATTTCTTCTAAATGTTCCCAGGTATTAGCAAATGCCACATTGTCATCTATTTTATGGACTGTTCTCCACATATCAGGGGGCAAAATAAGCCCGAAGAACATATCAATATCTGCAAAGGTCAAAGTGTAGGAGCTGATAGCTCCGTCCACCTCCTCATAGAAGGTGGCGGGATATTTTCGAGGGTTGGGCAAAGCAGCCTTAAGAGCCATAACATCTGCTCTACTCCAAGGAGTGTAAACCCAGTTATATATGAAATATCCCTTTGAATCATCTAAAGTTTTATCATCATTTGTTCCCTCACCCTTCGAAGGAACATACAGGGGTGCAGCTTCACGCATTGGTTTCATAGCAACTTCACTACTACTGGGGTTGTTCGCATCCACCAAAGCATCTACTTTCTTTGTCTGAGATTTAACTGTTTCTACAACTTAATTTTTTCTAGCTAAGTCTTGCTCCTTTCGTATACGCAATGTTTCATCTCGTAATTTAACTATTCGTCTAATTGTATCGGGTATATCTGAAAAAAGGTAAGTCCCATCTACTAACCGCTTATAATCAGCGTTGAGATCAGCTGGTTCTGTTTCGTCAGAAAGATGCCTCCAACCATATATCACGTCCCAACAGAATTTCTCTACGAAATATAACAGGTCTATATCTTTCCAAGGTTGAACCATATTTATGAGGATCGTCGCAGTAGTAGTCCGACGAGCTTCCTCTTTAGCAACGGTTTTTAATGTATCTTTTTCTGCTTTAGTCAAAGTAGAGCGAGTCTGTCGCCCACCTTGCTTGTCTTTATCTTTATCCTCTGAAGAAGAATGCTCCTCGTCAAAAGCCTCCTCCTCAGGGGCACTTGGAGTGGGGAATTTTTACAGGGGTGGGGGTCATTCTAATAGGATGCAATCATCCTGAGGCATATTAGGTAGTGGATAGACAGGGCGCCTAATAGGATACTGGCCATTTACCGCTAATCGACATTCTCTATCTTCCTTTTCTATTCTTTCTTTTATTTCTTTATCTTTGAATTCCAACGCTTTTTGATATATCGTCTTTCGCTGCTCTTTCTCTGACATAGCTTCTTCTCTTTTCGCTCTCTCTCGCACTTCCCTATCCCACACACGCACACAATCATATCCTGTCTACTCTTTCTTTTGAAATGTTAATATGTTAATGTTAATAATAATTTATAGAGTGCACGTACACCGGGTGGCTTCACGGCGCTATAAGGCTCAGTATGCTGTCAATGAATTAATTAATTGAAGGCTTGAGAAAGTAACCATGTTTTAAGGGATTTCCTGAATTGCAGAAGGTCCGTACAGGACCGTATTTCGAATGGGAGAAAGTTCCAAAGTTTAGGGGTGAGAGTAGCACATCTGCAGCCTCCTAGACGTGCTCGCTTGAAAACCAGGGTGGTGAGGAGAGCGAGGTGGGCAGATCTTAGATTACGTGGTGGAGTGTGCCTGAGTAGCAAGCTGTTGATGAATACGGGACTGTTGCCATGCACAGCTTTGAAGATGAGACAGCCCGTTTTGAAGGCGCAGCGCTGGGGAATGGGGAGCCAATGCAGTTTCCTCAATAGGGGAGTTGCTGAGTGCCATCTCGGTTGTTTAAAGACCAGTCTGGCTGCATGATTTTTAACCATCTGCAGCTGTTTAAATAGGTAGAGTGGCATGCCCAAGTACACAGAGTTGGCATAGTCCAAGTGCGACAGGACAGTGGCTATTATGACTTGGATCAGGGCTTCCTGAGTAAGAAGACGATGTATCTTCCTAATCTTGCGCAGTTGAAAAAAACACTTGGAGATAACTGTACCAACCTGAGTTTTCAGTCAAAGGTCATTGTTGAGGGAGACTCCTAGTGTTTTGGCCGAGGGGGAAGGGGAAGGGGAGGGTCCTAGCTATGGAGGCCAGTAATGTGGACCCCAGAACTTATGGCTATTCCCAGTAAGAACAAGCTCTGTCTTGCCAGGGTTTAATTTAAGGTGGTTATGGTCCATCCATTGTTGGATATGCAGCATGGTGGACTGAAAATCGGTGACCGAGCTATGCGAGTTGTCAATCTTAAAGGCTAGTTGTAAGTCATCTGCATAGTTGAAGACCGTCACTTTCCTTTCAGGGACGGAATCAGGGGAGCAATATAAAGATTAAACAAGTGGGGAGAAAGGGCCGAGTCCTGTGGAACACCACAAGTGGTTTTACGCGGGAGAGCCAAGAAGTGCCCTTGGCGGACGGCCTGGGAGTGATCTTCCAGAAATGAAGTGAGCCAGCAGGCTGCCGCACCTTGAATACCAGCAGATTTGACACGGTCAGCCAAAATAGTATGGTCGACCGTGTCAAAGCGGCGGATAGATCCAACAGTACCAGTGCCAGAAGGGAGCTTCTATCAGCGTTGTCCCGGAGAGTATCCAGGACAGCGAGGATGACAGTTTCAGTGGAATGAGCCGGCCGAAATCCTGCCTGATGGGGATCAAGGTATTTAGACTCTTTTGGATAAGCATTTAGCCACATGGGTCTCTAATACTTTTGCTAAAAATGAGAGGAGGGAGATCGGGCGGTAGTTCGATAGAAGCGCGGGGTCAGCACCTGTTTTTTTTAAAAGGGGATACCACTATGGCTTTCTTAATCTGTATATACTTTCTGGTTGTTAGTATGTTTGTGTGTGTATATATGTATGTGTGTGTGTATTTATATGCTGATTTGGAGAGCTGCAGATGATGTTTGCCGCCTTGGTCCCCGCACGAATAGATGAGCAGCCTCACAAGCTGGCAAAAGCCAGGGCATTACTGAATGCACGGACCGGCCACTTGACCAAAGTTCGCGATGTGGGATTGCGGACTCGCACTGTGCGTGGGACATCACAGACTGCGGGACTTCAGCTACCAGCATTCCTTGCACATACTGCTCACAGTAAGGGAAGAACATTGACTGTGATTGGATCACATTGCACCAATAAGAACTCGATGAACAGTATGTAAAGTCCCTGCGTATTTGAACTTGTTTTTAAAAACTCAATGCTGGCAATGATTAAGGCATTCGTCGAAACACGTCTGCCAGGTGTTTTGAACTCTTACCTGTCTGAAGGGTGGCAATTAAACCTTACCTGCAATTGTCCAAAAGCATGTGTCGGACCCGTTCTTGGATAAAGAGGCGGGATTGGTGGTATGTATATATATATATATATATATATATATAATCTACTGGCGGTCGCCAGTAGATAGTTGTAGTTAGGACCGTGTTTCCATAGGAAATCCGCAACATTCTATTTTGAATAACTTTGGCGCCGATTGACGAATCCTCGCGAAATTTTCAAAATAGGTGGGGCGCTCCGCTCCGCTCCTTCCCTGAAAGTCTCGGGGGGATTCGTCAAGCGGGGGCAGAGAAAAAGGGGGGTCCCAAAACGCGTTTTCCCCATGTATTTTTCCATAGGACCTTTAGTCCAAGCTGCAGCCCGAACGGCTGAACAGAATTACTTGAAATTTGGCAGAGAGGTAGTCCTCAGGTCAGGGATGTGCCTTTTGCAGGTCTGGTGTAAATCTGTTCAGTATTTCCTGAGAAAATAGCATTTAAATCAATATATATATCTATGGGCGCGCTCCGAGCGCGTACCGTAAGCTTACCGTACGCGCACGCTGCCGTGCGCGAGCGCGATTCTGATTGGTTGTTAGATCTTAGTAAACATTCGAATCGGTCGAAACCAGGAAGTGTCGGCCGCCATTTTGTCTCTCGCAGTCTGAGGGGGTGAAAAACAAAGGTGGATAAGGTGAAAAGGGGGCAGGTTGTACAGTTCCTGACCCCCTAGCCTTGGTCAGGGGGTCCCAGAAGGACCCCCAAGGGCAAAAATGTATTTTAATTTTTTACGAAAAATCGCCGAATGCGCATAGCGTACGCGCACGGTAGAAACGGAAAAATTCCGCGAACTACGTAACGTGGGCGCGCGGAGCGCACCGCGCACCCACAGCGCGCGCACGGTGCGTGAAGCGCACCGTGCGCACACGGTACGCGCACGGTGAAAAAACTTTAAAAAAATAAATAAATACATAAATTAGCATTTAAAAAACCGTACAAATTCACTGAAAAAACCATAGGTTTCACACACGTTATAGTTAGGAATTAGCATTTAAAAAACCTTGCAAATTCACTTAAAAAACCATAGGTTTCACACATGTTATAGTTAGGTGGATATTTCACTCGTAAAAAACCAATGAAATTCCCCCGTTATAGTTAGTTCAGTTAACTATAACTCGCGCGCCCGCAATCCAGTGCTCATGACGTCACATATTACATCACTCATGACATGGTCAGTGGCATCACTCATGACATCACCGATGACATCATCCTTGTGATAGAGTGGCGGTCGCGCGAGTTATAGTTAACTGAACTAACTATAACGGGGGAATTTCATTGGTTTTTTATGAGTGAAATATCCACCTAACTATAACATGTGTGAAACCTATGGTTTTTTAAGTGAATATATATATATATATTCACTGAAAAAACCATAGGTTTCACACATGTTATAGTTAGCTGGACATTTCACTCGTACAAAACCATTGAAATTCCCCCGTTATAGTTAGTTCAGCTAACAATAACTCGCGCGCCCGCAATCCACTGCTGATGACGTCACATATTACATCACTCATGACCTGTTCAGTGACATCACTCATGACATCACTGATGACATCACAGATGACATCATCCCTGTGTAAGAGTGGCAGACCTCCTCTTATCCTAATATAAACTTTGATACACACATTGAAAAATACAAACTAAAGTTTTGAAAACTATAGAGATACCAATACCAGTTAGAACAACCTATTCAGTAATTCCAAAATCTACATACGCATCCACTCATTCATCAACACTTTTATATAGTCACTCATACATGTACTCACTCATCATATGTACTCATACACCTATACATCCTGTTACACACCTACACTCATACATAGAGTTACTCACACACATACTGACACATGCAAATAAACATCCATTTACTTGCATGTACAGCTATACACACACCAGTTCACTTACTTCTACAGAAACGTACACATACTTACTCTCTAAAACAATCACTTATAGAAACACATACTTATTTATACAGGATCTCTTCCAATATCTCACTGTCATATATCCTCACTTATATACGTCAATACTCACATATACTAGTTCAAAACATATGGACTTACTCATAAAAACACTATTGAGACAGTCATTCACTCTCTTACTCACCCATACACACACTCATCCACCCATACTGTCCTGCTTACATACTGTCTTCAAAATACATAGAAACAGTGAGTCACTCATTCATGCGTCCATACGCTGAGTAACATCCCCCACTGAACCATACAGACACTCATACTGATACTCTAAAAACGAACTAATAACCCATATACACACTCATGTAGCTACTCTCCAACCCATGCAGCCACTTATCCACAAAGTGAGACACTGATACAGATATCTAAATATTTAAACATTACTCACTAATACTTGTATTCACTAAGATACTGTTAATAAGTCAGTTATACAATTAATTTTACAAAAAAAACATCCATTTAGACACTTATTTACCCATTTTTTCTTCCATTAACCTTCAGATATACATATATAAAAAATATTTATTTTTCAGATAGACACATATTCACTGCATGATGTCATCAGTGATGTCATCAGTGATGTCATCAGTGATGTCATTTGAGATGTCATCAGTGATGTCATCAGTGATGTCAGTGACCATGTCATGAGTGATGTAATATGTGACGTCATCAGCAGTGGATTGCGTTTTGTAGGAGTGAAATGTCCAGCTAACTATAACATGTGTGAAACCTATGGTTTTTTCAGTGTGTATATATATATATATATATATATATATATATATAAATTCACTTAAAAAACCATAGGTTTCACACACGTTATAGTTAGGAATTAGCATTTAAAAAACCTTGCAAATTCACTTAAAAAACCATAGGTTTCACACATGTTCTAGTTAGCTGGACATTTCACTCGTAAAAAACCATTGAAATTCCCCCGTTATAGTTAGTTCAGATAACTATAACTCACGCGGCCACCACTCTATCACAAGGATGATGTCATCAGTGATGTCATGAGTGATGCAACTGACCATGTCATGAGTGATGTAATATGTGACGTCATCAGCAGTGGATTGCGGTCGCGCGAGTTATAGTTATCTGAACTAACTATAACGGGGGAATTTCAATGGTTTTTTACGAGTGAAATGTCCAGCACTATAACATGTGTGAAACCTATGGTTTTCTAAGTGAATATATATATATAGATAGATAGATCTTCATTGTTCCCCTGATAAAAATACATTTGCTTTAGTCCACGTGGGTCTCTTTCTAGCAGTGAGGGTGTTGACTCAAAGCTAGAAATTGTCTCCTTGTTCACGTTAGCTATTCTTTTAATTTAACTTTGTTCTTACTTGGCTTCCCTGATTTCTTCTGACAGACTCGCATATATCATTCTCTAATAAATGCTATGCACCCATGCAGTTGTGTATACAACCTCTCCATTGTCTTCAACCTGAAAGTGTTCTTGCAAGCCTGTATCTAAGTCTGCTTCAGCACAGACTTCCTCATTAGCTGATGAGGAAGCGGTCATGAACCTACTTTCCCACCACCTGGGAAAGACTGCAACCATGCCCAACCCACACTGACATGGTACACATATCTGTTAGGGTGTATATTTGGTCAATTCAATAAGCCCTCAAAAGCACTGCCTAGAACCCCAGCAGGAGATGATTGCTCACAACCTCTCTACTATTTTCAAATTCCTAAATTTGGGTTCGAGAGACATAGACCTCCCACTTGCGGTCATCTGTTTATTATTGGAAAGATGGGATTTAAGTCAACTCGTAATATGTAATTGTCCTTTGTGTGATCTAAGGGGATAATTCCCATTTCTATTTGGCACATGGAGAATATGGTTCCCTCCTCCCTATTTACTTTTTAATGTGACTCTCCCCTTAATAACCTCTTGTACATGTGGAGGAAAGCCTGTTCTCACTAAGGCACTGTTAGAAATGGGGTTCTCTAGTTGGCAATGGCTGGCGCCAATATCCTTCTTCCTATGTCAGGGCAAGTGGGTTACCCCCTTTGACAACCCCTGCTCAACCCTGTGGTAACGTAGCACGAGCAGTTAGGCCTATCTCAGAGGCAGTGTGTGAATCATTTATAACCATGCACAATAAGGCAGTAACAACACCACAAAAGGACATAACTCAAGTAGGTACAGAAAAATAATATCTTTATCTAAGGTTTAACTCACGACTCTCAAAGCGTTTTAACCAGCTACAATGTGCGTAAACCAGTGGGGGTTCAAAAAGGCAATAACTTATTCACCAGAATGTGACACTGACTGAGTTCAAGGCCGGGGCCTGCGCGGCCCGTTGCGCACCAGATACCTGCCGTTGCAAGGGGACACAGCACGCAGCTTCTCGAAAAAGCAGAGACGTTGACAGGCGGACTCCCAGCGACCACAAGTCTCGGGTGCAGGGGTCCGCAGCGTGCACCCACAATGATTCGGGCACTCGGGGACAGGCGGGCTCTCAGCGGCAGCAGCACGCGGCTGCGGCGGCCTGGGCTGGTGGTGGCAACGAATCTCGTCTTGCAGCTCCGTGGAGGGCTCACAGCGGCAGCAGCTCTCTTTTAGCTGCGGTGACCCACGAGACGACAGCGACAATCCTCGACAATGGTGAACAAGATGCGGGCACACAGCGGCGGCAGCTCTCCCTTAGCTGCGACGGCCCACAGGACAAATCACGATGAGGCAACGTTGGCAAAGGTGCGGGCGCTCAGCAGCAGCAGTTCTCTCTTAGCTGTGGCGGCCCACAGGACAGATCCCAATGATGTAAAAGTTGGCAAAAGTGCGGGCACTCAGCGGCAGCAGCTCTCTTAGCTGCAGCGGCCCACACGATGAAGGATGGTCTCGACCAGGCTGGCACAACGGTGGGCACTCAGCGGCTACAGCTCTCTTAGCTGTAGCGGACCACAAAGATTCAGCAAAGGTTCTGGAGGTTTAAATTCAGGCGGTCTCTCAGCGGCGGCCGCTCTCTCTTAGCTGCAGCGGCCCACACAGATTCAGCGAAGCTTCCCAGTCCGCGTTCCTCACAGTAGAACTTGAGGCTCCGGATTGCTCGACGGAGGCCTCACCTGCAAGCCGAATTCCTCGCACAGGAATTTTGACGGCTGACTGGGTGAAGTCTAATGTCCCTGAGACTTCGGCAGGAGGCGCTCTCGATTCAGGCCCACGGGTAGTTTCTTCAGCAAGCTTGGTGAAAGTTTCAAAAGTCCTTTCCTCTGTTCACTCGGACAGAGTTTCGTCTTGACATCCAGAAGGAACACACTTGGACAAGGTTCCAGAGCAGCGTTTTATGCCTAAAAAGTCTTTGTTCTCTAAAGCCACAAATCTCTAAATCTAGTCAGAACCAGTTCAGTGGGGTCGGGGAGCACTTGGTTTACGAGGCGCCATCCTGCCCTTTCAGAATGCAAGGGTCTGCTATCAGACGCCCAGTGGGGGAGTGGAGCCATCATTCACCTTGCCAGGCACGGCCTTGCTCAGCTCAAAGGGTCACCCCTCCCCATGCTCTGAATACTGAACTCTCACTCTCCAGCCAGGTCTGACCCAGCTGGCCCTGCTGCTCCAAAACCTGACGGCCAATACACATATTGGCAAAGCCTACAGGAATGCTCAGGCAAGAAAATACCGCGTTTCCAGAAGAGGCATTTTCGAACATGGGATATATAAATGGTTCTTACTAAAAAGGTGTATCTCAATGTCCTGAGCATAAACATATCAAACTCGAAAATCAGGTTCTGGGGGTCAGATAGGATTATAGAAGGTAATCCTCAACCGGTCCATTCTGGCCTATGAGAACGGATAGCTTCACAATAGTAACAGTGAAATGGAGGGTAACTCGCTATTAGAACTTGCTTCACAGACCTAGGCATTATGGTTATCCTAATTCATACAGTCATCTTTACACAGGGAGCATTCGCGCTGTGGCTCTGATTAGCAGTGGCACAGCACCCAGAGCATCTAAATCCAGCCAACATAAAAGATAGGAAGGGAGACCCATGCCAATGATGCCAGGTCTAACATGCACCAACTATCCTTTCCTCTGGTGAGATACAAAAAAAAAACTTGGATTAGATAAGATCTTTGTTCTGTTCTCTTCCCCTTCCTTAATGAGTGCCTTCCAAAGACTAATCGCATCTTGAGCTTTTCAGTGAAATTAGAAAAGGTCATGTGTTGGACAGTGTAGTCCTTGGAGTGACCAAGTGAAATTGCGGGAGTCTGGCCAAACACCTTCAAGGGAAGAACATGCACACATCTTCGCCAATGCACCCTTACCACCTGGCTCAAATAGCATGTTATTATAAGAATGGATTACTTGATCACCGTACCCAGCAAATTAAACCAAAATGAACAAATAACCACAACTTTGAGAAGTACAGCTTGGGAAAGGTGTACGTGTGAGCCACAAACATTCAGAGAGACGGATTCAGACCCCAAGAAGCAAGCTGAAGGGGTGAAATAAAATTTGCTAACTTGGAATAACTGCAGATTTGTTGTCAATTCAACCAGCTGGTTGAAGGTTCAAACCTTTTGCAGAATATTGCTATTTGTGGTTTCTGGTCCAGTGTATTTTAGGCTATCCAGGACAGTGGAAGCCAGTAAACAATCTTTTTTCCTATGTAAACCCAGCTGGCCCTGAATATAACTCCCTGAGAATTTTTTTTTAACTTCTTTTTGTCTTTATTAACCATGCTCATCGCACAATATGCATACTGAACGTACAGTGCAAACATCATCACACATTTCAATACATTATTTTACCCCTAGGAGTGATCATACATAGTGAATAAGGGAATATGGGTCCTCCATTGTTGCCAGAAGTCCGTACCTGCCCTGTAATAGCCTTATGTCTCTGTTTTAGTATGGTATTTGTGTTGATCTCCCTGATACCTCATGGCCTCAGTGTTGTTCCTTTGTAAATCCTCCACGGGGACCATATTTCCTCCCATTTTTTGGGACGTCCTCTAGCTTATAAATCACTTCCTCTGCCCTTTGGCACCTGTCCATATCTGCCTCCCACTACGCTACCATTGGGGGATGTGCCCCCCCCCATTTCCTTCCTATATTTCATTTGGCCACCCCTGATCCCAGTGCTGGCCATATCTTGGTGTGTCTTGACCATTCTTCATCTCCCTTAATCTTCCTGATTAGCCACTTTGCACTCGTTGGTACTCTCTTTCCCCAGAGCCCCGGCCAGTCCGTCTGTCCCTCCATTCCAGTATCTTTGTATCACCGGGCATTCCCAGAGGATATTGTAGAAGGATCCCTCCTGTGTACAATCTCTTACACATTGGGGTGTTTCCACCCTTCCCAATCTATGCAACAGCGTACGTGAGTAATGCGAGCGATGTAGGACCTTTAATTGTATTAACCTGAATCTATCTCAAATCGCTATGTACCGGGTCTCTGCAGGGCTTTCACCTACTCCCCACGTCTTCCACCCAAGTTCGCTGGCGCTTACTCATCGGGTCGGGGGAGTTGTTCATTAGTTTCCTGTAGATCACTGATATTCAATTTTCTGGGACCGGGTCTGCCAGCAGTCTGTCCTCTAAGGGGGAAAAGTCTGGGAGATTGGTGCCTTCTCAAATATGCTTCCTCAGTGCGTGTCCGGGCTGGAGATAGCAAAGTCTGTGCATAGGGGAGAGGTCAAACCCCTGGCTAGGGTATCAAAGTGGAGCAGCGAACCATTCTTCCATAATCTCTCAAGTGTTCAATTCCTATTTTTGCCCACTGCAGTCCAGAGAGCTCCCTCAGCTGGTGTCTATGCCATAGTGGGGTCCTGGCTGTCAATTTAGATTGCCATCACTGCTATCGATTGGCCTCTGTCCACCTTCTCACCGCTGTCCGAGTATGTATTGGTAAACCTATTTCCTTTTTACGAGCATATGAGATAATTTCCTGATTACCAGCTGGCATAGCTGCTCAATAGATCCTATAGGCCGGCTCATTCTGGTCTGCGTATACCGAGTTGTGGATTACTAAGAGCTGTGAGACACAGTTGTAGTTTCTAATGTCTGGGATTGCCAGCCCTCCATCATAGATGCCTCTTTGTAACTTGCTTAAGGCTTTATACATGGTGCTCCCCCTCCACAGTAGTGATCTTAGTTTGTGAGCAATTTGTTTAAAAAAGATTTGTGGGGCCTCAAACGGTGTGTTTTGTAAAGTGTATAGTAGTCTAGAAAGGGCCATCCCCTTGTATAGTGCAGCTCTGCCCATTAGCAACAGGGGAAGGGTACGCCAGTGTGCGACATTAGTGCGGAGGCGGTGCAGTTGTGGGGGGAGATTTCACTGTAGGAATAATTGCCGGTCTCTGGTGATAAATATCCCTAGGTATTTAAAGTCCTCCAATGCTAATGGTGCCACACAGCTTGACGGAAGTCTAGGTGGGGGTCCAGATGGGGGAATACTAATGATTTATCCCAATTTATTTTGTATCTCGCAAAGCTCCCGAATAGTTCAAAGATTTGTAGGATGTGCGCGATGGAGGCATAAGGTCTGGAGAAGTAGAGGACCCTGTCGTCTGCGTATAGGCAGATACGTTTCCTCCCAATCGTCAGATGAGGAAAAGCCCCACGTCCGCGGTTCTCCACATATCCATTTTGCCAATGGCTCTAGAGCCAAAGCAAAGAGAAGGGGCGACAATGGAGATGCCTGCCTGGTGCCTCTCCACAATGCTATAACCCTGGAAATCGCACTGTTGACCTGCACCCTAGCTAGAGGGGACTGGTATAGCAATTTGACCCAGGCACAGAATTTCGGGCCAAACCCCATCTTGCTAAGGCAAATAGAAATGGCCACTCTATACTATCAAATGCCATGGATGCGTCCAGTGCCATCAGTGCAGTTTGTTGAGTTGAGAGCTCTCCAGTCGTGTGGAGGACCCTGTACATCCTGCGCAAGTGAGTCTTGTGCTCCTACGTGGCATGAAGCCTGACTGATCTACTTGTATAATATCTGATAGGACCGCCGGAAGCCTAACTGCCAGGGCCTTCGCTAGGACTTTTGCCTCCACGTTTAGGAGGGAGATTGGTTTGTAGGAGCCACAGTCCTCAAGAGGCTTGCCCGTTTTGTCGATGACCACTATCGTGGCCATTCATTGATCCTCAGGGAGGGATCCTGCCTCCGCTGCCGCTCTGAACATTTCCAACATTGGCATTGTGATTTTACTAGAAAGCCTCTTGTATAACTCCACCGGCAGTCCGTTGGGCCCGGAGGCCTTCCAGGAATGCAAGGATTCCAAGGCCGCTGCTATCTCCTCCTCTGTCAGTTCGGCTTCCAAATTGTCCCTGGCCTCTCCCGATAGCTTTGGGATAGTGAATTCACTCAGGAGCCCCTCACTGTCAATGTACGACCTCCTAGTTCTGGGCTTATATAGGTTCTCATAGTATGAGGCGAAAGTGTTTGTGATCACGGTGCTTGTCGTCTGTAAGGCGCCCTGCCGATCAGACTCCCGCCACCCAGGACCTGTCCCTATCCCTCTTATCCAGCCAAGCCAGTAGTTTGGATGCCATGTCTCCAACTTCGTAGAGTCGGCGCTGCGTGGTCAAGACATGCGATCGGGCTGTTTTGTCAACCAGATTTCTCAGATCTTGTAGCCTCGGTGCTAATCTGTGTCGGGTGTCCGTGTTGCACTCCCTAGTCACCTCCATTTCCAGCCTCAGCATGCCCTTATCCATCATTTTGCATGCCATTTGTGTCTCCTTTTTCGTTCCTCCTATCGGGGCCTGGGCCTCACCCCCATCAATGTCTTAAATGCCTCCCAAAGGATGGGAGACGGATCCCTTATTTTTCTTGAAATATAACTCTGCCCCTGAGTACAGTTTATCTGTGATGCCTGTCTCTCAAATGGCAGGGCTCTTATCTAGGGTAACTATTAGTGTGAACTGTCGGTCCCCTTAGTGACACCCCCACTTGTGAATGGTCCTATATGCCTCCAGCCAAATTTTTCGCGCCTGAGAAGCTCTCCACTTGATCGTGAGAGACGTTTTGTTTTAATCTCTGATGGAATAATACCTGTCTTCTGAACTAGAACCTTTTCCCATATGACTAACGGATGGGAACGGAAAATAAGCAGGAAAAATCATGCAGTACATTTGATAGCTGCAAGGTATCATGCTCATATGACTACTGTTCTGCCGAGTAGCTAGCACATTGAGTACAGGCTGTGTAGCAGAATAGTGGACCACTAGCTCTGGGCATCAATAAAAAAAATACCAGTCACTCTCCAATATCCATCATTTGCTGTGTTGAAAGCTGACGGATTGAGGCTGCCCAACACTCAGCCAAGAGACAGCACCGCTTCACAGCTTGTCCTTTTCAAATGTGCCAGAGCTCTCTAAAAAGCTTAATTCACTTCTCCCATGCCCAGAATGTCACCGGTACTATCTAACAAATCAGAGAAGGTAGAGGAGGAAATCTTTTGATTGAGCACCCACAGAGAGCATATTCTCATTACAGCTCATCATATAGCGGCACGTGTCCAAGGGAGAATTTGCCCAGTCTTACCACCGCTACGGCGCAAACATTAAGTGACAAAATTGGTAGTCTAATTCTTCAGGACATATTCTCTGGTTCCACTATGAACAGATTACATGTATTTCCCTTTGTTGTCAGATATTAGCCTAAAGCCCCTATGTCCCACAGAGTGCACAAATGTAGTGTTCTTATCGCTAAGGCTGCATCTGTGTTTGTAGCTGGGGTATTAAAGGACTTTTCTTGATGACCCCAAGGCTGGTCCTGGCTTACGGGTGCTGTTTACCTCCCTAGCTTTTCTGTAGGTAGATGAGTTTCTTCATCAGAAGAAGTACCCCAGTCATGACTGCAACTATGGACCAAAAGTAGCATCCCTGGCCTCACAAGGGGGCCATTACACCTCTCTCCACTTATTTAAATCGTTTATTTACATTTGTAGCTAGGTTGCAGTATGTTTCTTCATAGGATCAAAACATTGTTTTAAAGGAGTACAGTTATAATGTAGAACTTAGTTCCTTGTGGAAGTACTTTTCTCTTTTTATCCATGAGAGAAAAGAGTTCCCTACTTTTTACTCGATGCCTCTAAAGTGGAAGTCACCATTCATGATTAGGATATCGATGAGCTAACATTTTATTTCGCTTGGTCAAAAATAACTAGGAACTATTGAGGTTATCTTCTACAGAGGACTGAGCGACCTGGGAAGTATGCTCCTAATTCCTACATTAGATAGTCTGATAACATTTCTATGCACCACTCTGTTCTTGCAGACCTCTTTCAAGAAGGTGTAGCCTTTTCATTCCTCCGCTTCTCAGAGGCATGCACCCAATGATGTAATCTGAAGGATAGCTGGTATGTAAACCCCACAAGCTTTTCACAACTACTTTCAGGCTCTAGGTTGAGGGCCAGCTTGTAGTTTTAGAATACAGTTCTCCATTCTTTCTCTGCTGGGCACCGCTTCTGCTGTTCTATGTTTAATTTTCTGCATTGTAATAATTCTTTAGGTTTGGATGCTGTGGACTAAATATCAAATGTTCCTACCTGTTGTATTAACTCTAGTAATGTTCTTATTAGGCACCATCTGTTAATTATAACAGACCCTCCTCTTCCTTCGCCAGAAGTCCAACCCAGTTAAAATATCATCATAGGCGCATTGAAGGATATGAAGTGGAGAGGAAAGCATGGGAGCCTGGGAAAGAGGCACATGCTAGGGATGTGTGTCTTTTTCCTCATTAAATGCAGATTTTACATCCTGTAAAGTGGTGCTAGTAGCAAACTGCAGGTAGAGGGTAACTAGCAAAAAGTGTTGAAAAGCTACTGCACCCCATAACTTTCAAACCTAATGTTCTAATAATTTAGGACACCTGAGCAAGTAAATATCTCTTTATATGTTTACATGTGTTTTTCTAAACACATCATTACACGTGTCATATTAGTTTAATATATTTTATATTTGCAATACTTGTTATCCTTACAAATGTATTTACTTTTGCAGCTATTTTTGGGAGCAAGAGCTGCAGGCTACAGCTACATCTGCCAGACTGTGGATTATTCAGATAATGAGCCTGAAGTTAGGGTAAGTGTTATTGTTTGTATGTGTGATAGTAGTTCTAAAATTGATTAGAAGTAATGATTCAGTTTTTCTTGACCTGTACACATTGAATACAATGTGTGTCTTGAGCAGTTTTTTTACAACTAGGATCATTACAGATCCGTGATTTGAAGGTAGTTAATGGATATTTTGGTTAAAATTTAAGGAAAGCATTATTTTGAAAGATTTTTACATATGGGCCTCTCCAATATCATTTTTATGTCTCAGTAACTGTACTGCAATTCACAGCAGATACTATCTTTGTGATGAATTTTGGGAATCCCTCAAATCGAAGGACGGCTATGCACTTTCAGTTTTCAGTACTTGATGTTTGTACAAGGTAACTATTGCAAATTCACACACTGTGCTGTATATTCTGTACACATGCTGTTCACTCTCCTTCCCACTAGTGTTGGGTTCAGAATACTACCACTTGTTTGACTTCATGTACAATTGCAATGACGTGAGCTTAATGCAGACACTCATTTCTTTAATTGCATTTGGAGGTTTAAGTTAATGCTCTGCTTATAATTGCATCCACCCATTGATGTTATGACAGGTGGGCGCACGTTTTGAAACACTAGCATAGAGCAAATAGATGAATATCAATTTTGGATCATTTTTTCTGACGCTAATAGGAAGATCAGGTTGTATGAGAATGTATCGGGTAAGGGGAAGGGGGCTAGTGGGCTGGTTGGTGAGGGTGCCAGGGAACTGAGAGGACATAGTTTTGGAACATGGCACCATTTGAATTTGCCACTCTTCCATTATTCGGTTGTCATATAAAGACCACCATTTGGTCCAACACTTGTGCCTGCCCAGGGATCATAATGACAAAACCGCTGTGCATGAAAGGCCTATTGTTAAAAAAGACTTTTGTGCACTGAAAGGAGAATCATTGGTCTTACTGTGCCATGTTTACACACGAAGACTCTACAGAATCTCCTCAATGAGCCTTTGAGGAGGAACTGGGAGAAAACATTGGGCCCGATTCACAGAACTAACTTAAGACAAAATCCTAAACTTACTACCATTTTGGTATTCACAGAAGGCACTTACTCATTTTGGTATTCACAGAAGGCACTTACTCATTTCGGTATTCACAGAAGTTAGGAGTCCTAACTTTAGGACTCCTAAATGCCTTCTGTGAATACCGAAAGCCTTACAATTAGGATTTTTCTCAGTTTAGTAGTAGTATAGTTGGGACTCCTAACTTTAGGACTCCTAAATGCCTTCTGTGAATACCGAAAGCCTTAAAATTAGGATTTTTCTCAGTTTAGTAGTAGTAAAGTTAGGAGTCCTAACTTTAGGACTCCTAAATGCCTTCTGTGAATACCGAAAGCCTTAAAATTAGGATTTTTCTCAGTTTAGTAGTAGTAAAGTTAGGAGTCCTAACTTTAGGACTCCTAAACTGAGAAAAATCCTAATTTTACGACTTTCGGTATTCACAGAAGGCATTTAGGAGTCCTAAAGTTAGGACTCCTAACTTCTGTGAATACCGAAGTGAGTAAGTGTCTTCTGTGAATACCAAAATGAGTAAGTGCCTTCTGTGAATACCAAAATGGTAGTAAGTTTAGGATTTTGTCTTAAGTTAGTTCTGTGAATCAGGCCCCAAGTGTTGCAAGATGGATCTTTATTCAGAGACCTCTATAGTTATATACATGGATGTTGAACATCCAAACCAAGCACTTGTAGAACGCTTCCAGAGGCATGTTTCTTTGTTAAAGTGTACCTATAGATACAAAATCCTCAAAACACTTCACAGTCTCCACTTTAGAAAGTGCACATATGGGTAGCAAACAAAAAAGCTTAGAAGATGCATCGATCTTGAAACAGGTTCAGGTTTAGTCTCCGGCAGAACAGAAATTGTTAAGATTTGCACTTGAAAAAATGATTAGCCTCAAAAAGATGATTGCCATTAACAGGATGACCAACTCTCGAAATGAAGACCACCCATGACAAAATACTCAACCTCGAAAGAAAAATCAACTTCAAAAGGAGATACAAGCTTCTCCTTTTATAGAGGCTTGACACCACCCTTGGTGTTCAAGCAAATAACCTTTGAAGTGAGCACCTTTACAATATAGCAAGACCGTGTCAGATCACCCTGTGATGTGAGGCAAATAACTAGTCCTTTTGGCCCAAACACTGGTACTATTTTGGCACAGCCTGCTTTACAATCCACAAAAGGCATAGAAGAGTAGAAGTGTACTTTCGATTAAGCCTTTTCCAGGGAATGTTGCTCTTTCTCCATTCTAAGGAAGAGAAAGTAGGTTTAGGAGTAATCTGGCATAAAAGGCCATGGTTTGCCACCATAGTGTCAATCAAAGGCACTTGACTCTGAGACCGAAGGAGTGAGAGAAGAACAGACAGGACTGGAAGAGGTGAATGATGCATGGTATAACTAGATCCCACATTAATCAAATCTGAATTCCTGCCCATCTGAGCTTCTCCTCCTGGTGAGAGATCTCCAAATCCTAATCATTCAAAGGGCTACATTTCAGTGAGGGGTTACTATGTTAAAATACGAACATAAAAAATATGAAAACTAACCAGTACTTGCCCACACTCAAGACTCCCACCAGATTATCATTTTTATGAGAGCTACTTTTAATTTACATGGGGCAAAGTCATATCCTGTGCAAGAATTAATTCAGACATTTCTTTATAAACCCCTCTACCCCCCTTTTAGAGACCGCTCAGTCTCTGATATTAAAGATGGTGAGGTCCCAAATAGGGATGATGACCCGTGCATAATGTAGGTATCCTATGTCCGAATTCACATGCAGGCACTTAAGGAGTGTTGTCCTATAAAGTGATCACAAGCAACGAGTTATTGCCAGGATCTGGTGTTGATAACGCCAGGGATCAGCATTTACTAAAACCGCAAAATACCTGGGCAAAACACTTGCAGACCAGCATGCTCAAAAGCATCTCAGTTGGGTTGGGGTTCACAACTGAAGATGTTGGATATAGGCATTTAGACTGTTAAGGAGACATGTCTTCAAATCAGATCAAAAGGCCTTAGCACATGTAGGATTTAAAGTATCCCGTTCATACAAGTTGGCACTAATGTGCACATACAACATGACCGAGAGGTACATGCTTAATTTGTCAAGAATAGCACATTAAATTTGGCACTGGGGTGACCGTACACAAGTACAGTGTCATATGCTAGCATGTTCTGGGAATAGACCTTGATTTTGCAATTATATTAAGAATACTTTACAGAGAAACAAATTAATCTAATGGAGATATGTAATGGAGATACGTGTAGGGTCACAGAGAATTACCAGCTTATTATGATTTAATAAGACCACATTCAGGCAAGGTTTTATGTTTAAGCTCTGTCACATTACTAATTATTGACCTGAAGCCTCAGAAATCCGATTCCGCCATTTGCCAGATATTATTAAAGAGGCAAACTCCGTCAATCAAGGTGTGCTTTGCTGGCAAGTGGAAACTATAATAAACCACTGTATTTCCAGTGTAGTGGACGCCCCTCCAAGACATTACTAAATATTTTCTAACACTTCATTGAGCTGGGTTGGCATCCATATCGTTTTTTGCCATTTGGCAGCAGATGCTGTGTGTTTGCAAGACAGACAACAGTCTTTAGTTCTTAAAATCCAAACTTTTATAGAGGGTCATTAAAAATAATTATACCTACCTTTGCTCTTAAAGTTTTTCTCACACCCCTTTGGAATTACTGCATTCCTGTCACTTTAGGGAAATTGTCATGCAAAGTGTGTTTTCGTGGGCTTTCACTTCACTACATTTCGCAGTGTCGGTGAATCGCAGACATTAACAATAGATGAACCTTATTTCAAGGCTAAAAGGATAGAGTTGTGTCATGGACAAACCCTTTGTTTCTCTCTAAGGTTATTTCACCATTTCTCATTATCCTATCCAGTGAGTTGCCTTAATTTTGGAAGACATTGCAAATGCTGCAGAGGTCTCTTCATAACTGCACTATAGTGACAACATCTTTTTGATGTACAAAACATTTGTTTGTTGCTTTTTCACAACCAAATCGGGGGACAAAAATTTCCAAGCCTGTGATTGTGTGATGGATTGCCCGCTACCAATTCTAACTTTACTGCGACTCCTAGTTTGTATTCTATATTAAAGAAGGCTGCAACACTGTCCTTCGTAGGAAATTAGCTTTAAGCTTAAATGTCCAACACAACCACATGGATGTCTGTAAACTCATTTATAAAACACTACTGTGTATACATTGCAGATGGGAACTCTTAAGTGGGCAAATACTTCTGAAAATTCTATTTGCACCCTCTTCTTCCACATAATGCCAGTCTCCACTTGAGGGAAGTTGTTCACAGTGCTTTACAGTCTTTGCACAGTATGCAGTAGGCTTATGGCTTGAACAGAAAATGTAATTTTTTTGTATCACTATTTCTTTGATTGTTGTGTTGCTGATTCACAAATGATCCTCTGACCTCCCAGGGGCTGAGAGTTCTGAGAAGTTTATTTTTCACAGAAGAATACATATTATTAACACAATGGGTGGGGCTTCAATTTGAGGTAAAGTCTGTTTTACGTTTTATTTTAAACTTTAGGGATGTGATCAATAGTCGTCCTTATGACTCCAGAAGTTGAAGCAAATATTTCTGTAAAAACTAAATTTATAAATCCAACACCAGAATGAAGGCGAGAATATAGCATATTCATCATCTACTGTTAGAAAGTACTAACCTTGTATTCTGGATCCAATGGAGTGTTGCAGTCGGCATCTTAAACCACCACTAACGACGACTACATGCAACAATCTTTTGAGGGCAGTAGTAGAAATGGGAAAAGGAGAATAGGTTAAGAGGAATTAGTCACTGGATACCACGATTCTCACTTGTTATTTCTGATGTGCCTTATAACTGCAGGTGAAGTGGGTACCTACAGAAGACGGGATATTTATTTACAACCTGTCCTGCTTTTAATCTTAACAGTGAAGGCTATAGAAATACAAAGTTGTCTGAGTGTGTAAGCAACTCTGTGTTCTAATACACAGCTGGCTATTCCTGAAACAAAAGCATACAAGAGATACGTTTCTTATATATTCATCTACCCTTCTCTATAAAAGTAACTACCCAAAGCTTTGTGACTATGAAGAGAAGATTAGTCACTGCTTGACTCTTTGTGTCTTTGAAAAGGTCATTAATGTTCAGTGACCTCTATCTTGGCAATTTATATATCACTACTAAGTATTCCGACTAGATTACTCATAATCACATATAAATACTGTGTGATTCATTCCTTGACATTGGACGTCTTCCTGTTCTGTCTCAGGAATGACCCTCAAGATCCAAATGAAGTCATCCTTAAGTTTTTAGCAAAGTTAAATGTCCAAAAAGAAATACATATTTGTATTTCCTATGTTATCCGAACACCCTTGCAAAGCAATTGTGCAATACAGAGACCTGGTCCTGGTTATTTCAACATTGTATCATGATTGTCTAGCAAGGATGCTGTGAAACACAAGGAAAGGTATACTCAATAACTAAAGATGACTGCTGCTGTTTGTTGCTATCATATCCAAACAATGTGAGATTTAAGGTGCTGTCACATTGTGTGGTCTTTGCACATGCAAAGCCTCACACAAGACCACGGTGACACTCTGTGGACACGCTAGTCTTTACTTCTCTGAATTGACCATAGCGCAAGTGGGTAATACACACACCCTCTCAGCCATAAACGGTAAGCTTTACCTCCTGACATGCTTCCTGACAGTGCCTTCACCCAACATATCCTGTGGCAGCAGAGCACCTAGCTTGTCGGGATGTATTGTGTAAAATTAATTTCACTGATGTGAGGTATGAAGATTAAAAGCTGGTTCTCATGATCGCTCCTCCGTACCAAGCTGCTTCCAATCCACCAGATAGGGCAACTTCTTTCTGAAAATTCTTGTGTCTACAATCTTACGTACTTCATTTTCAGAATTCGCCTGAACTAACATAGGATGTGGAGGAAAATGTATTTTTGTTGATGCATGAAATACTACATGAATTTTCATAGATTGGGGCAACCTAAATGGTATGGTAATTAAATTCACAGTTAGTTCAATCATAAATGGACCCACAAATGTGGCTTGCAATTGAGGAGATTTATTAAGATTCAAATCTTTTGCAAGTAACCATACTTTCTCACCTATAACATATTGAGATGCTGGACTTCTTTTGAGATCAGCAGAGAATTGGTACCGTAGCCGTAGCTTTTTCTAAGGCTTTCAGTGCTGCTTTCTGAATATCTATTAAACAAGTTAAATGTCTGCACCGATGGAACTAATATAGATAGGGAATAATCTATGGATATTTTAAAAAATGTGTAATGTAACTAGTGCTCATGTAACGTGCTCCAATAACTTTGGATCGAGTTTGAACTATATAAAACTACAAAAAACACAAAATGCTCAGCATTTTTTGTTTTGATTCTGCTAACCACAATTTCTTACTCCAATCCACCTCTTGTAACAAAAGCTTGATATCTCAAATACTGTTAAGCGCATTAATTTAATTTTTACAACTGACCATCCAGCTGAGAATGTAGAAGGGATCAGCTTCTAGATCTATTTCTTCGCACGAGGCAGACCAAACTACCCTTTATCAGTAATGTGACCTAATGGTCAGAGCTTCTGACTTTGAACTGGGTAACCAGGTTCGATTCGCGGCATCAGCTGAACAACATGTGACTCCAGGCAAATCACTTAATTTCCCAGTACCTATAAGAAGAAAATAATCTGACCTTATGTAATTTGGTGCTCAAATAAAGCATTTGTATCCGTTATGGGAACAAACTTATGCTCTATAAAACTGCAATAAAAAAGTAAACCAAAACTTTGGCACACCAAGCAATGTGTTGTGCAAAAATTTATGCCAACTCTTTAGAAGTGGACAACCCAAACAAAT
This sequence comes from Triturus cristatus, assembly GCF_964204655.1. Classification (NCBI taxonomy): domain Eukaryota; kingdom Metazoa; phylum Chordata; class Amphibia; order Caudata; family Salamandridae; genus Triturus; species Triturus cristatus. The sequence goes on along the minus strand of NC_140589.1, from coordinate 562,338,366 downwards.
ATATAAAAGGACTCCTGTTAGTCAAACGGTCTACCACCACTAGATTTACTGTGCAGCATGGACTTTTAGGTAACTCTCCAATGAAATCTAATCATACTGTATTGCAAGATACAGGTAGAACAGGCAAAGGTCTCAAACCTACAAGGTTACCTAGAGGACTTTTAATCTGAGCATGAAAATAATTTGTGACTAAGGATTATGTGGTTATTTATTTAGGGTTTGCTAATTCTGGAATGCCAGTGTAGTTCTGTAGTTTTGATGCAAGGTTGCAGTCTGAAAAGCCCTTTGATAGTGGGTGGGATGGGGGGAATTATATGGAGGTGAGTGTGGTTAGTTCCTACAGAATGCAGTGCCAGGCGGACTTTGAGTTAACGACAAACCCACCAACGGTTTTAGGTGTGCCATCAATGTGATGTATATTGTTGCTTTGGAGGACAAGGGTGAAGAAGATTTGGGCATGTGTGAAGACTAAGGTTAAACATCTTTCGATAAAGAAGTTTGCATCCTGGTAATGGGAAGCAATGTAATTTGCAATGCCTATATCTGTGGCATTAAGTAATCCAGAATGTGCACAAGTTGCAAAGTATGCTTATAGTGGGAGCTATGAGCGGGATGTTTTGTGAGGTTTCAGACTATGGAAGTGGGTGCCTGTGGTCCGCAGGTGAGGTATATTGTTGATGGTGGGTCTTGTGCATGGCAAGTGTGGTATTGGAATTAGGGGCATGGTAGTAAATCATCAGTGGGGCTGGGCCTTTTCAGACTGTAATATGACCAAATTGGTGTTTTGCTAGATGATACTCATAGTTTCTAGTGCCCTTTCCTTTGGATGCCTGGACGAGGGCATGCTGGGTGTAAAGGTAGAAACTATAAAAACAAGCATTGGTAAATGTGTTAGGTTTTGCCTATGTGATTAATATCAAGCTGTTTTTTGTTGTAAGTTATAGCTTGCTGGGTAGTTGTACAATGTAATTTAAAGAAAGTCTGCTAAAGTGTTATGACTTGCTTATATACAAAAATACAATATATTGTGCTGTTACTAGTGGTATAGTGCCGGTAAGTAATAGCAACATTTTGAAAAATGAAATAACAGAGGGAGCTAATAGAAATAATTGATATACTAGCAATATTATGTGCTTAGAGGAGTTTTTTAACATGTTGTTATTGATATTTTATATCTTAATACACATCTTACATTTATATTTTTGCATCACGTTTGTTACATATTTTTTATACATTTCCACATAAGCTGTTTACGTGTACGATGATGCAAGTAGGGCATCATTTGCTTAGTGTGAAGCATGAACTTGTGTGCGTGTCTATTTACGTTATAGTGTGCTCTATTGCATTTTTGAGATGTACGTCTTTCCTATAAGTTCCAGTCTGATAACTACCGGTGTGGTTTTGTAACTGTTAACTTTGGGGTCTAACTGGGGTTGATTATGGGGGGCTTTGGGTTGCGTTCAGGCGGGAGCATTTTACTTGCGGGTCGTTATGATGTTGGTGACATGTGTTCAGGTATAGGAGTGGAGTCCATTCCATAGATATGTGATGTTTGCGTGTCCCTCTCACTTCATTTCGAATCGCTTCGTCTTCTGCTGTTCCCCCCTATATTTACTGCACCCACCCAAGCTGCCATATGAGGTCCTGCCGGGGCACGCCAGTACATGGCTATTCCTCTCTTAGTGAGCAGTATTGCCAGGGACATGAAGCATGCCTGCACTTTGGGAGTATTCCGGCGGCGGAAATCACACAATGTGCTAGCCTCCCATGTGTTCATGTCCGGTAGGCCTGTGGTTTTCTGTAATGCCTCATGTATGGAACTCCATTATGGTTGTATTGTGGGACACCTCTAGAACATATGCTGGAAGTCTGCATCAGGGGCCTGGCAGCGGGGACATAGGAACTGCATGTCCAGGTAATATTGTTGGAGACGCGCTGGTGTTAAATATGCCCTATGTAGGATGTAAAATAGTTTGTTTTTAAAGCGTGCATTTAGGGATACTTTCTTGGGGTCCTCTATTGCTTGTTCCCACTCTCTGTCGTGTAATGGTCATCCTAGTTCCTGTTCCCATGTCTGTCGCAGTGAGTCCAGTGGTTTGACTATGAGTTCTCGTACAGCTTTGTAGAGCCAAATGACCAAGCGCCTGCCCGCACCCATGTGGAGGATTGTGTGCAGTACTGGATGTGTTGTGGGTTCCCCTTCGCTTAGGTCACAAAATGGGCGGCAGCTGTTGATGATTTGTCTATTTAGCAGGCATTGTCCTGGGGGAAGGTCATATTCCTCCGTTAATTGATTGAACGGATGTAGTTGTCCGTCCTCAAATAGGGATTCCACCTTGAGTAATGAGTGATCTGTCAATACCTGCAATGTACGAGCTGTGTAATATCTCTAGTTTCTGGGGAGTCCTATGCGAGGTAGCATCGGGGAGTAGAGGGGCTTTCCTGCGGACATACGGTGTATCCTCAGGATACATGTGCGGGCTGTTGACACCTGTAGTGGGTATGTTTGCATGGGTCTGGTGCCGGGTAATAATAAACGACGGATTGCCGGCAAAGGTATAGGCCCCACCTCGGTATTGTTTTCTCCTAAGTAACACTCCGCCGTCCAGTGAGAGAGCCACTGCAATTGTAGAAAGGAGGAAATATACCTCGAAGGAGGGGGCTCCCAGTTCTGGGAGGTTAGCAAAGTGGTATAGTAATCTAGGTACTATTATCATTTTAGCCAAGGCCACTCGTCCAATTGGGGCCAGGATAAGAGTCTTCCAAAAACCCACCGCCGCCCTTATCCCTGCCAGTGCTTTGCGATGGTTTCCCTCGTATATGTCGGTGGGGGAGTGGTATAGCCGGACTCCTAAGTATCGAGGGGCACTTTCACTCTAGGTAACGCTCTGATCTCCTATTGTGATGTTCTGAGGGGTGAGACCCGGGCGTAGCGGATAAATCGTGGATTTATCCCGATTTACTTTGAGTCCCGAAGCCTCTGCAAATTCTGTCAGTGTTTTCCAGATTGGAGTCAAGTCTGCGGTGATGTCACATATGTACAATGATTGGTTGTCTGCATACAGCGATACGCTCTGAGTGGTGCCTGCTATTGGGATGCTCCAGTTCTCTCCCTCCTGGCGTAGGCGAATCGCTAGTGGCTCCACTGCCAGGGCGAACAGTAGAGGGAGACGGGACACCCCTGCCTTGTGCCCCTCTCCACTTGGAATGGGGCTGAAATATATCATCCCAGTTGCACTCTTGAGGTGAGATTTGTGTATAATAGTCACAGTAGGGTGGGGCCTATTCCCGCCCGTTGAAGAACTATGAACAGGTACGCCATGTGAGGGTATCAAAGGCTTTCTCCAGTTCCAGGATCAAGCACGCGGCTCTTGGATAGGTGATGCTCGCTCTGTCCTGAACGTGGAACAGCCTGTGTATGTTCTGAGATGTATTTCTACCTGGAACAAATCCGCATTGATCCGGGTGGATCAGTGGTGGGAGGATTTGTGGATATCGATAAGCTAGTATCTTCCCCATGATTTTACAGTCCTCTGTCAATAGTGTTATGGATCTGTATGAGGCCAGGAGTTTTGGGACTCGGTTCGGGAATGTCACTAGGATGGATTCCCTAAGTGACCCCGGGAGTTTGCCCTTCTCTAATGCTTCATCATACATTTGTCAGGCGGGGTACGAGTAGGGCGGAGAAGGTGCTTTAATATTCTAGCAGAAAGCCGTTCATTCCAGGTGCTTTATTGCATGCCAGGGCTTGGATTGCTTGGGTTATGTCTGTGGACGCAGTCTTTGTGTCCCGGGAGGTCTTATCCAATGGTGAAATTTGCGGTATACTTGGGGGGGATCTTGGAAGTGTTCCAGTGCCCTCTGGTTGCTCTTTGTTGGTTTTTTCTATACCCTCGAATAATAGTTGTGGAAGAGTTCTAATATCTCTGCCTGTGAGCGGATCGAGTTTCCAGTCAGGTCTACTATCTCTGTGATTGGTTTTATCTCTGTATCTTGCTGAGCCAAACAGGCTAGGAGAGTCCCGGCTCTGTCGTCCTCCCTGTGTGCCTTTGCCGCATGTGCCTTAAAATGATATCTACACAGGTCCAGTAGGGCCTCTGCGTATGCCGTTTTGGCCTCCACCACCTGGGTCGGGGTTGTCGTGTCCGCGTCCAATTCTTTGATTGTGGTTGCCATTGTGGTTTCTGCTTTTTCTAGCACCTGTTCCAGTGTTCTCCTGACTCCCACTATTTGTCCCATGCACTCTCCCCTGGCAACCACCTTAAAGGCGTCCCATTCCAGCAGTGTGGACGCTGTTGTACCCGTGTTTGTTGTAAAGTATTCCCGTATTCGGTTTCCCTGCTCATGCCAGAACGCCTGAACAGGTAGGCACTTTTGCAGCAGTTTCCAGGTGGGTACCGGGGGATGGGGAGCGTCTCCACCTAAGGGTTAGGATGTGTGCGTCATGGTCCGAAAGGACCTGGCCTAGGCAGAGTGCTGAATTTTGGGGACTATTGTTGCGGTGCAGAGAAATCTGTCTAGCCTTACCCGTCAATTGTGGGGGACAGAGTGAAACAAGTAGATCTTGGTGTTTGGATGTCGGACTCTCCATACATCCATGAGCCCCCAGTGTGAAATCCAGGATCGGTAGCGTTCTGTCTGTTTATGAGCTGGGGAGTGTGCAGGAGGGGGATGGGATCTATCTAGAATGAGGTCTAGCATGCAGTTGTAGTCACACCCTAGTATACATGGTATGGAAGTGTATTGGGCTAAGACCCCAGTGAGGTGATCCCAAAATTTGTCGTGTTCTGTGTTTAGAGCATAGATGTTGCCTATAAGTATCAGAATCCCCTCTAGGAGTCCCTCTAGGATTGTATGTCTCCCTTGTTTGTCGACCGTTCTCCTGATTTCCTTAAAGGGAGTTCCCGGTCAGAGCCAAATCAAGGTACCTCTGACAAAGGCAGAGTATGTTGTGGTGCAAAGGGACCCACGCCATTTCCTGCGCAGGCGCTCCGACTCTAGCACTGTTAAGTGTGTTTCTTGTAGCAGAGCTATCTACGCTCGCTGCCACTTAATGTAGGCGTATACGGCGTACCTCTTGCTCGCTGTGTGCATGCTCCTGATGTTTAGCGTAATGAAACCAATGTCCATGTTCAGGGCCGGACTGGCCGTAGCGGGCACCGGGCGTTTCCCCGGTGGGCCGCCAGGGTGTGGACTGGTTTTGGGCCCCTGCGGGGGCCATTTTTGTTACCGGGATCAGTATTCTCGGCCCCCTGTAACAAAATTGGCCGAAACCAGCCCTCGCAAACTGCTCGGCTTCACCCCCCTCACCCCAGGGGGGCCGGCCGAGCAGTTTGCCAGGGCTGGTTTCGGTTCCCAGTCCGGCCCTGTCCATGTTAATGGGCATGTTAGTCATGCTGTGACATCTATGGTGCCCGGCACTCTGCGCACCGGGAGTGTACTAGTGCCTGGTCTCCCCCCCGCTTTGGGGTCGATTGGTATTATGTGATTGTGCTACCCGCCTGTAGGGTTTATTTGGTAGTGGGAGAGTGATTCGATTGGGGGAAGGGGTGAACCATTGCAAAGGGAGTTGGTCCCAACTTAGTGGATCTATTGCTTATGGCGATATGTTCAAACTGAGCATTATGTACATACTCTAGTGCGTTGTTTTAGGGGTCCTGGCTTCTTGCTTCTGCTGTATGTGGTCTGTGTGGGCCATTTCAGCTGGTGAGTGTAAATGTGGTGCCGGCGGAAACCCTGTGTGTCCCCATATTGTACCTTTTGATGACTGCGCATTCTCACGGCATTGTGCATTTGACCAAAAATGGCCTTGAAGCTATATCAGTTTCCCTGTGTGGGGTATAGGGAGTGCGCTGGGTGCATTGGGGACATGTACACAATTAAATGAGTCTCTCAGATGAATGTGTCCGCCGTCTGTGGGGTCACCGCTGGTGGAGTTATTGAACCCTCCCGGGAGGTATCTGTCGCTTTTGTCCTCTTCCCATGTGTAGAGGTGGGGGCCTCTCTCCCCATCTGAGTTCCCTGCTATTGGTCCCAGTTCCGCTGCCACCTGTAGTGCCTTCGATGCTCCGCAATTATTTGCTTTAGATCCGGAGGGCGGGCCTCTAGATGTTGTCCCTGATCGTGTTCCTGGTTGTTTCAGGGTTGTCTTTTTCGGTTGTCTGTGGTTGCCTCTGGACTTTCAAGTGTGGTTTCTTGGGACCCTTTGCCTTGTAGGTGTTGTTCTGCCCAGTCAATTGCATCCTTTGGATCTGTGAAAAAGCTTGTGCATCCTTCGTGTATAAATTTGAGGCGAGCTAGGAACAAGAGGGAGTATTGAATATCTCCTTGTCGTAGCATGCTCTTGACCTCCAGGAATGACGCATGTTGTCGTTGTGCCGCCCGGGATGAGTCTGAGAACAGCATGACATGCTTGTCTTCCACCCGAATTGGCCCCTGTTACCTGTCTGCCCGGAGCACCGCGTCCCTATCACAATAAAGTAGAAGTTGCAGCAGCAGTCTGGGTGGGGACCCCGGAGGCGGTCTGCGTGTCTGGACCCGGTGCGCCCTTTCTACCGAGAAGTAGGGTGTCCGTTCCAATCCCTGGGTAAATGATTTGAGCCAAGTCACTGCATACCCTATGGGATCAAGGCCTTCTGTTCCCTCCGGTAGGTTCAGAACTCTAATGTTACTTCGTCTTGAGGGTCCCTCCAAGTCATCTGTGTTTTCTCTAGGATCTTGACTTGAGATTGAAGGTCTCTCAATGTCTCCTACTGAGACTTGATTTGGGGTTCTATAGTCTGGATGTTTTTCTCTCCATGCATTACTTTGTCCACCAATTTACAATGATCGTCTCTTAGCAGGTTGAAATCTGTGGCCAGTGCTCCGAATCTTTCTTCCATGGCGACTCTGGAATGTTCTATGGCCACCAGCACTCTATCTTGTCGGACATTGATGCTGTGGTTGTTGCATCCCCCTCCGTCTCGGTCTCCTTAGCCTCTGGAGAGGATTGTCTTGTGTGCTTGAGTTAAGTGAGGGTGAAACTGGGCTCTTTTAGCCGGCTTGTTTGCTTCTTGGTGGTGGGTGGATTTCCTGGCTTCCTTGGTGGGCCCCTTGCTTCCATACTGTGTTTGCTCTGGAGATTGTAGGTTCTATGTTTCTTCAGAATACTGCCCTCGGTACTAGTTGCTCAATGCTATTTGCCCCCGTCGCGGTTCTGGTTGTTTGCTCTGTTGTCTTGTATCCTGAGGTATCGTTCTGTGCAGCATTAAGGATGTTAAGATGTCGGCATGCCGTGATCTTCCGCTACTTGCAGTATGTTTCATTATTACTTGTGCTGCGCTGTTCATTGGTTTTCTTTCCCCCAGTGGTTTGATGTTGCCGTTCTTTCCTCCTCCCACTATGATTGACTCCCCTGCGCGGTTTCACCTTTGAGCCGTTGTTCCCTCACCTTTCACGCCTCGAGATCTGGTGCCGATCACTCAGGTTCTTAAGTGGGGCCGGGGTGGAGAGGGAGGGAGGGGTAAACTGCTCACCAGTGGCTTCCTGGTTACCATTTTGGGCTTTTTCATTTGGGGAGACTTCCACTCTCGTAAAGTCTCTTCTTCATTTTGGTGCAGGGGCTCCTGCTGGTGCTGTCTATCGCGAGCGGTAACGCCTCCAGACAGCTCTACGCTCAGTTTGCGACCGCCTGACCACCCCCGCTGCCGGCTCTAACTTGGCGCTCACCTCAGGGTACAGCGGTGCGGTGTTCCCTCGGGACTGGCAGGAACCGTCCTGGCTCTCCGCTGCCGCTGCTGCTGCTGCTTCGGGCGGTGTGAGACTGGCACAGCGATCAGTGCTCTTCGCCTCAGTGGGGCTGTTATTCAGTCTCTGGGCGCTGCCATGTTGGATGCGGTCTCTGCCCCACTTGGCACTTTTCCAGTTTGCAGGGCCTACCTCACGCCTCAATTCCAGGTTCTCGCTGCCGATTGGGGATGCCGCTGTGATTGACTTCGTCCCCGGTTTACGTTTGGGGCTTCACCGGCACCAATAATTGTTCATATTTGGGCTGCCGCTCTGAGCTTCAAGCAGACACGTCCACCATCGAGGCTCTCTTGGCCATGCCCCCATGTGCTTAGAGGAGTTATGACTGGTGCAGCATACATATTTGTTGTTTATAGGGGTTCCTGGAGCTTTGGGCCTGGTATCACTGCACCTGTTGCACCATTGAAATCATGACCCTAGAGCCTGCAAGGTAACTGCACTCGTGACTGCTTATTTAGTTGTTGGATATTGCAATGTTTGGGGTTTAGAGGAGTTCTAACAACTTTTAGCCCCGGTGCCACTGCACCTGCAGCACCATTGAAATCAGGGCCCTAGTGCCTGCTAGATTGCTGTACTGGAACTGACTGTTTTAGTAGTAATATTTTGCAAAATTCTGCGCTTAGTGGGGTCCCTGGAGCCTTTGGTCCCGGTGCCACTGCACCGCGTGCAACATTCAAATCAAACCCCTTTTAACTCAAGATAACTGCACTTGTGACTGTTTTAGTAGAAAAATATAGAAATATTTGTTGTTTATAAAAGTTCTGACAAATTTTGGGCCTGGTTCCACTGCACCTGCTGCACCATTCAAATCATGACCCTATTGTGTGCAAGGTAACTGCACTTGTGATAGCCTATTTAGTAGTACAATATGGCAATTTGTGGTGTTTAGTGGGGTGCCTAGAGCTTTTGGTCCTGGTGTCACTGCATCTTTTGCACCATTGTAATAAGGACCCTGAGGCTGCAAGGTAACTGCACTTGTGACTGCCTGTTTAGGTTTAAATGTTAACAATAATCTGGGTTTAGTGGGGTCTCTAGAGCTTTTGGCTCCGGTGCCACTGCATCTGCTGCACCATTTAAATCATGACCCTGCTGTCTGCAAGGTAACTGCACTTGTGACTGCCTGTTTAGTAGTAAAATATAGTAGAGCTCTTGTATTTTTAACGTGGAATGTTTATTACAACATTTAGAATTTGATCATAATGACAAAATAGATTAAGTTGAAAAAATCAATGCGATCTTGCCTACGCAGTGCAAAGAAAGGTATTCAGGCATGCATATGAAATGCCACTAATGTTCTAAGGCCAAGGCATCTGCTTTACACAACTAAGTAATAAAAAGCACGCATTCAGCCTTTTCTGTGGGAAGAGATCTTATTTTGACAGTGAATGGGGCTTGAACAGCTTTAGTAGAAGTATCGTAAATGTGTGCAGCCAGCGGAAATAAACAAAAAGAAAGTTCCACACAAAAGCGAATAAACAGTAATTTTGCTTTGGGAACTAATAAGAGCCCTCTTTTAAGATACATTAAATACAAGAGATTTCACAAGAGCAGCTCAAACGCTGTGCCGGCGAAATTTTAAAATTAACAGGGGTTCAAGAGCATCCTCTGGCCGGCTGGTAGGATGGTGCACCCAAAACCACTCTAACATCCAGGTTGCTTCGCGGCATTTTTAGACCTTACTTTATGGCCAAGTACAGGATGAGGTCTGATTGGCTGATAGAGCATGGTAACATGACACATTTGTTCTCAAATTTGGCACATTGCTCTTTAAATCTGTAGTGGGGTTTCTACATACCATTGCTGTTTCCTTTATTTGCTAATAAATCCAAATCCTTTGTAAATACATTTGTAACATCAGTAGTTGTTCTGTACAATGTCAACCAACTATGTACTTTTACGCTTGCTGTGGTTATAATTTGTTTGTTGTGTTATCAGTGCTAGTAAGTGTATTTATGCTTACCTGTTGTTTTTTGATTATTTAAGTTTGTTTGTACTAGTTAGCAGCAGGGGTGTGCTTGCTCATGTTTTTATAGAGGTGCTAGTACATAGTTTTGCCAAATCTGACATCCCCCACTGTTAGCACTTCCACAGTATCTTTAGTCTATGTCCAACTTTAGAATGTCATAGGTTTTTTTCTCCACATTTACTCTTTGCTTTATTAGTCCCTGCTATCTGAGCAATACAGGATGATTGATTAAAAAAAAATCATCCTCTTAGGAATGTATGGTTCCATAAATTCCTCAGCTGTCTCTAGTAATATAAATATATATAAAAGAACACACACTAACTCTCAACCTACACGTCATGTTGCAACTGCAATGTAATGACAAAAGACTCCTTGAACCCAGCATCAAACTCTATCTAATAGCAACCCACATGGTAACCATCCTCCAAATGCCATGACATTGACTAAAAGCCCACCCAACCAGTGGCAATGGATAAAAAGCACGCTAGGCAATGGCTGAAGAGGGTTGACCCGTAGGCGGGCTTTTTAGAAGATTTTGTGGACTCCTGGTCAACCATGTCATGCCAGGCCCACATGCTACAAGAACCTGTTTTGAAGTTTATAAAAAAAGAATGTGTCCTTAATCAAAGATAACAATGCAGTTCCAGTATCAATAAGCTTTTTTCAATATGTGTAAAAGAGATTTCAGTACTAGCATGGGGCCCTAAATAATCGCAGGGCCTAGGAAATAAAACTCTCTCTGACCCCTCCTACTTTTGGCTCTGCCAAAGCCAACTCTCTATTTCTTTTTAATGTGTTGAAGACGAGAGTTTTTGCATCAGCTGAAGGAATCTGTAGCAAGATCCAAACATTGAGTGTGCCTATCGAAGTTCGTGTTATTTTTGCTAGTTTCCATCAATGTAACTTGGGCGACCGTTACATTTATCTACATCACAAAATAAAATGATGTACAGAGTGTTGAAACTTGCTCGCTGCGCCACTGGATCCAAGCTAGCCTGGTTGATATGGGGAGAAACTGTGAAACCGGTCCCAGGATGCTTGTTTCCGGTTTAGAGAGGACCTGGCTTGGCAGTTCGGGCTGGACTGTTTCCATAGGAAGCAGGGTCAAGACTGATTTGCATATGGGTGGGTCCAAACTGTGGTGAGCACAATAACTATGAATTAGACCCAGTTCTGTGACTTGGGGTGAATGTTTATAAAGTTTCGACACTTTATTTTATGACGTTACGTGTATCATCCTTGCAGACCTTTAAAAACTGATACTACGTTCTTGCTGTGCACTTGGTAGGTGTTTAACTTTGTGACTGAGCGATGATAAATAAGTACAGACTTACGAACAAAGTTAAACCCGTTTAACAAATCCGAATCGTGGAACAGATCCCAAAGTTTAAGAGTCCTTAATAGATCTAGATGACCTTGTTCCTAAATAGGCTGATCTTAGACGTGTTCACTGAAGATGCAAAGTTTTAAACAAACGCAGACTTTGTTACTTTTAAGTACGAAAGGCAGGCATAAGTGACAGAATGGAAGGTTGGTGTGGCTCCAATCACGTTAGCGATGTCTTTAAATCCATCATGGGGCAAATAGTTGATGTGCTTTCAAGTCGAATATCAATTGGGAGGCTTCTTCCAATGTGTTGTGCTCCTTCTTGTGGGGAGGATGGAATCCTGGATGAATTCTGTGCTGCTACTTTTTTTTAATTCTTTTTATTTTTTAATGTCTTTAATTTTATTTAGTATGATAAAGCTGTGCATTCCTGGTGGCTCCTGACAGACCCTCTTTTGATGTTTTACAGATAGCATCTGCTCTGTGGTGGTACTATGTATCAAAAGGAGTTGAATACTTCGACACGGTGTTTTTTATCCTAAGAAAAAAATTCAACCAGATAAGTTTCCTTCATGTGTATCACCACTGCACAATGTTTACTCTGTGGTGGATTGGAATCAAATGGGTCGCCGGTGGGCAATGTGAGTATCCTATTTAATTTTTCATTTTCTAATACACATTCATGTATCATAATTGTAATTGAATGTATATAGGACATGCTACCCATGATGAGGTATTAAAGTGCTTTATGTCGAATTGTAATTGAATGTATATATACTACCCAAGATGCGATATTAAAGTGCTTTATGTCGAGTAGCACTCTACTCCGGAGCACCAAGGTTACATGTAGTTTGAAGATGTTTTTTGTTTCTGCTTCATTTTTTTATGTTGAGCATTCGAGACCTCTTGTATATACTTTAGTATATACTTTAGTATATACTTATATGTGTATGTGCTTTGTGGGCTCTGGAGATCAGCCCAGGGACTTGTCTGCTTAGGGACTTTATTTTCTGTTCAACTGTCTCTTTTTAAGTGTCTTGATAGAAAACAACTAGTAGAGGTCAGTAAAATACCAGAATTGCTTTCTGCTTGTTCAACTGCCTCTATTTAACGGTCTTGATAGAAAACGACAGGTAGAGGTTAGTAAAATACCAGAATTGTTTTCTGCTGAAGGACTTTACTTTTTAATCTTTTTCTGGCAACTGCCTCTATTTAACGTTCTTAATAGAAAACGCCCAGCAGAGGTCAGTAAAATACCAGAATCACTTTAGCATTCTCTAAATTCCAGTCCTTAGAAATTGTCTTCCACCAGCACCCGTAGACAATAATATTTTTTTCAAATCTTGTATTTTCAGTTATATGACCACTGAAGGCCCTGATTTTATAATAAAAACAGAGCTTTGGACTATACCATTTCCAGCTGAAAGGCAATATTTCTCTCCATGTGTTCCCATACCTGGCGTGTCACGCAGTTTGGTGCTTACTTTCCCTCTATGTTAAAGAACAGTAAATGTTTCAGCACCCAGGCTAATGTGCTGCATAGCTAAATACATATAAGGTCCCAAAGGCGAGGCCGTTGCAAAGGCTTGTTTGTTAATTGGGATACACTTGTGCTCGCAAGATCGCTTGCCTTTACTCCAGTTAATAAAAGAACTGGATTAATAGAGATTCAATTAATATATTTACATGTATACCTCATTTTTAACATCTGTGTGTTTATGTATTTCAAATCTAGCTTTAACACAATGGCACATTGGTGGGAGTTACAGCACAATGGTCGAAAGAAAAGGTTGGGAGATGGTTACAGTGGTCAAGGTTTGGGAAGTGGGGTGTCACAGGAACTTGTGGGAGAAGATTTGTTGGCAGCTTGTAGCTATGATGTACTCGTGTAGGTTGAGAAGAGATGGGAGAATCCATTTGTTTACATAGCAAAATTGGTGAAATTCTTTCAGGGAACATTGAGTATCCTAGCTGTATCGTACGATTTGAGGTGCAGTATCCTCAACACATTATGACTCAATCCACATTTTGGCGGTTTAGGAACTGTTGCAGTTAACAGCAATGAGCATTGACACCAGTACTGAGTGTCAAACTATTTTATTGAGGATCTAACACATAATTCATATTGTGCTGGCACTAGGGGTGGGCGGAATTTGCGAAATTAACTTTCGCAAATTATCGCGAAAATTTTAAAATTATTGCAAACAAGCGGAAATATCGCGAAGATGCGGACGTTTTTTTCCCGCATGTTCGCGAGATTTTCTGCATGGTTGCGGGTCGCCAACTTACCCATGTGGTTGCTTGCGGGCGCGGCCATCTTGTTCTGAGTTGTCTCGCGGTGCATGATCGCGAGAAGAAAGACGTGATCGCGCAACGCATGACGTCACTGCGGGCGCGAACTGTCGCGAGACAGCTCAAATGGCTAAAAACAATACAACATCTCATGGAGAACGCGACCGGATCAAGAAAACTTGTCGGCGAACGCAGGGATTCAGGTAAGGCGATCGCGCGCGCGCTCCAGAATGTATTATTTTACAGCGCGAGCAAGAAACAAATTATCGCCAAGATGCGGAAACAGGAAATTTTGACATTTTCGCGCTCTCCGCGGAACGCGAAAATGTCAAATTATTGCAATTTCCGCGAACGGAACGAAATTTTCGCCCAGGCCTAGCTGGCACAAGGAATGTGAGGGAATCAATTTTCGGGAATGTGGAACAAGCAGACTTTCTGTTATCATCCTTGGGTCATGTACACATCACATACAGTCACAAGGCGCTAGGACACTCATTTCACATCCAACATTGCCTCCACAAATAGGATGTATATGTTACTGGGGGCTAGGCACTATGTCCTAGTTTCTTGACTTCCAAACACCCCTGTACCTGATGGCTTCTCATTTGGACCAGATTGAGTGCATTGAAGTGATTACTTTACATGGCTATCCACTTACAGTTCTTAATCTGTCACAAACACAATCCGTCATTGTCTCTTTCTCCTCTAATGCACAACTGTCTCTCCCACTGTCTGGCAGTTCCATTCATGAGCAGCTCACCACGTGCAGGCCATCTGTAGGTGCCTTCTTCTTCTGCAGGACCCGGGCCACTAGGAGTCAGCCCACATATTAGCCAAGTTACTTGGGCTAATCTGCAGGTCCACAGTCCAGCGTCCCTCGCTTCTTCTGTAGGCCCGTTCTCCAAGTGACCTCATGAAATAGTGGAGGCCAGCGGGTTGCTGCCTGGGTGCAATGGGCGGGTGTCTCGCTAGGGCCCAGAGTGAGCTCAGGTCATTGCGCCGCTTTGTGGACCCAGTGCTCTACCGTTGGCAACAGGGCCTGCTGTGCGCTCCGGTCCGGTGTTTGGGGAGACAGCAGGTCTATGTGCTAGGCCTCCCAGAACTCTATCATCTTGTGCATGCCTAGATGGTTGGGCTGCCTGCGCTGCCACTATTGCTTACTCCAAGTTTGGTGGTGCTCTGGTGCTCCTTAGGTACCGCACCCACCTCCGCCATCTGTCAGGTCCCTGAGGATTGCTCTACGGGAGCTGGCGAACCAGTCCCTTGCGAGCGCTCCCATCTCACGCCTTTGGCGGCATCTTGGGCTTGGCTTCACCTCCAGTAAGTGGGTCTTAAGTTATCACATTAGCTTCTGTCTCCTGAAACTACAATTCAGCATGTGCCATCTTTAGGCACACGTCTCCATTCAGGTAGCCAGTTATACTTTAATCCTTTGCATACCAGTCTCAGTTTCATTCTGTAAATAAAGTTATCCTCCTGATGATCATTGAAAGCTAAACGTATACCATCCTTTCCTTGGCCAGGCATATCATTGCATCTTATGGGAGCCAGGAAGAGTATTCACACAGGTAACTTTCTGGGTTTTCAGTCAATAGCATGGGTCTTACTAACCACTGGATAATCAAATTCATGGTGATATTTACTATTAAGAGACCTTTCTCCAAGAATTACTTAAACATTGCCAGTGACCATAGCATGTGTTTGAGAGATTGTCGCGTTAAGATCAAATTAATTGATGATTTAGGAAAGTGGAAAACAGGACCAGCATTTCTAGGACTAAAGTGCAGATAGACTCGTTCACCGAACTGCAGTGAAATAAAGGAAGTAAATTCGATCTGCCTGTTAAGATGAAATCTTTGGAACAGTTTTTTGCAAAAGACTAATGGACCAGCAATGATGGCAACAACAGCGTACATTACGAATGCAAGTAATTCCCTGAATGTGATTGTTGTTTTGTTCATCTCTGTATCATGTACATTCTTTGCTGCTCTTAAATTAAAAAATGAAGGATCACTGTATAGGGCAGACTGTTGGAAATATCCTACTTGCTGCAAGTATCTCTATCCCTCGACATCTGTTATTGTTTTACATTTTCTCTGGATCTCGACTGCACTGAAACTTATTTTTGTGAGTAACTATCACTCTTTTCAATATGTGACCTGACCTGATATTCTACCAGAGACTACAGAGAGTCCCTTATCAAATTCTATTTACAATTTTTGCTTAATTACAGATTGGAATCTGGCATAGTGTTGCACGTTTAACAGGTTTTACCTTTTTCTTTGTTTTATTCATTCTAAAGGCCAACTTGAATTTCTGTATTTAGTTGTGAGGCCTTTTCTTGGGGTTATGTTGCTGTTGGAGGTTTCGAGGAAGTCTCAATAGGAGGCAAACAAGCAATAAGCATTTGCTGTCGGCAGTGGGGTGTTTAGAAACTTGATACATCGTTGCAAAATATATAACCGTTAACAAACTCGAAGTCAGTGCAAGAGTTTGAAATAAATACATTGGATATGGACTTCTTTTCTGGTGCACTTTCCTTTTAAAAATAAAATGTAGTAAGTTTTCTGTGGTCTCTGGTTTGGGAGAATCTGTTAAACAACTCAGTGAGCTCAAGTTACAGTTGCTAAGTTTCCAATCAAAAATGAAAATCTACCATTGTACAAAAACCCACCATTCAACTTTGTGTTCCGCTCAAGCCAAGTAGGTGGAAAGGTTTTAGGATGGCAAGAGTCATGCTGACCAGTTCCAATGCTGACTGGGGATCCAGTAACTGGTGTCCAGGTGGGGCACAGTTCATTAAAGTGAACCTATAACAATACAGCTGGTGTAAAGGTCTCTTGATGGGGGCCATTGTAATTGTGGGCCATGTCTCAGTAAAGTATCCTTGGTGCATACCAATGTTGGGGCCCGATTCTAAAAATGAAAATTGCCAGTTTGTGTTCACAGCTTTTCAGTGGCAGCTTCACCAATGGGACGAGGCAACCACTTGACCACAGATTGTCACTAGTTTCAAACTGTAACTGGAGTTTTGGAATAAATCATGACTTCAAACTGCAATATCTCTGGCACTATAAGAGAGAAAATAGTTTTTAAATTTCCAGAATCCGGTCAGGTATGTAAAGGAGATGGTAGCTACCTCTCAGACTAGGAAGGGATAGTGACTTCCTTAGTGCTGTGACATGTTTCAGATGGTGCAAGATCACCATTGATGGAAGGAGGAAAGCAGTCCCACAATCTAGGTGATGCATGCTCTGCGGTACTTGTCTATTTTTTGCAAGCTGGCCTGCCTGCAAGAATCAGTATACTTCTTGGAGTTCCCTGTTCCTTCACTGATCTTCTATGCAGATTTATTAGTCAGCTGGCTCTTGTGCTGATTTTCCAGATAGTCGCCACTATCACTGTAAGACAGTCTCACTTTTCCTATCACATTGTGGCCACAGTAGCAAAGTACACCAGGAAACTTCTTTACATCGAATTCAAGTTAGACTTACTATCAGGGAGAGGTAGGTTTTACACCTTTGGCCATGCTTTATAGAGGCTATTTTCAGTCTGGTATAGGTCAGGCACATTTGAACTGGTGAGGGTTGGCCAGTATATAGTCCCCAGACTGATCACAGCAGATGGTCATAGTTCTTAGGTGAGAGCCAGCAGCACAGGTAAAGGGTTAGGAGTTTACAGTAGCGGGCGAAATCTGATCTAATTAAAGGGCAAAGATGTTCAGATATCCCCACCAAACTGTAAGACTAGTTGCAAGGGGAAGATTCTGAGTGCATGGGCATGCAGTTTGCCATCTGCACCATTGACAACAAGCAGCTATATCTATGTGTCATAATTGCCCTGGAGGCACACACTTGAGAGATGAGAAGAATTTTGTTTGGGTCTGTTTACATAGCCGTCTTTCCAAATGTAACTAATGTTCTTCTGTGGCACAGTGGCCTTCTTCATCCGAGGGATTGTATGGCTTTTGTGTGTAGTGTTATTGAATTGCAAACAAATTGTCAAATGTACATTTTTTTATAGGGCAATGAGCAAAATAAAGAGATGGGATACAAATCTGAAATTAAACAAA
Source organism: Triturus cristatus (assembly GCF_964204655.1). Taxonomy (NCBI): domain Eukaryota; kingdom Metazoa; phylum Chordata; class Amphibia; order Caudata; family Salamandridae; genus Triturus; species Triturus cristatus. The sequence continues at coordinate 562,320,925 of NC_140589.1, read as the reverse complement.
AGAAAATGAATTTGTGAAAACTGTGATTGCAAGTTTAATATCTAGTGCGAAATTGGTATAAAAATGTCAAACGATTTACATAGCAGCAAGGTAACAATTATAGCACTTCCAAATTCATTGCATGTTATTAATTGGCGCAGCACCGGTGCCTAAAGGTGTTGCTGTCTAAGAAGTAAAAGTACCCAACTGCGCCCAAATAAGTGTCGTTTAACAAAGAGGTCGCATAAAATTGTGAGTATAATCATGCCAACCATGGTGAATGTTCTAATTGTTATTGGATTCTAAAAGGAAAACGCTCACAGCCAACATGTTTCAGACTATTGAACTTCTTCAGGGCTGTAAACATGATGCTTATAAATACAGAAGTATGCATCTAATGATACAAATCTTACAATACCACAAACACATTAGAAATTACAACCAACATCACAAACGTAAGCAACATCAAAACACCATCAAAGGGCGTTAACAAAAGAAGAATGTAACAACAGCACACACATGAAATGTATTTAGAATGCAAACATATAGAAGTCTGGTTAACAGAAGGTTCTGTTGGACTTGTGTACATTTTAAAGAATTTCTGAAAGGTGAAGGAGAAAAGAAACAATAGGACTATACTTAAATTGTTTAGTTTCGGCCTCCTGATTCCTCACATAGTTAGATACAACATTAGAGAAGGGGCAACCATATTGCCATTAATCAAAGTGAGATGCCTACATGAAAAATATTAAATGTTACACTAATTCCTAATGACACGAAAAAGTGCACAAATGCCACTGTTGCCTACCATGTGTAACATAGCAAGATGTATATCTCATGAGTTCTCTCCAAGGTCCAAAAAAGGGGGTCATTGAATTTCCTTTTAGGATTAGTGATCGAAGAACCTAAATGGCTAAAGGAAAGTGGAGATCACACAAAACCCAAGAATAATTTTAGATAATGTCACCAAATGTAATATTAAATCCATTATCCATAAATTATTTCACCATAGAAGCAGAACAAATTCCTCAACAGCATATCCCATTGACCTTTCCTAATTAATTTTCAGATATAATTGAGATCTCGTTGGTCAACCTGAAAATTAATTGTTACAAGAGCCGTCAAAAGACACTCAACACGAAAATGCAAGTAGGCAATTTTAGGCTTCAACGGTCATTCTTGAACCGAGGAGCATCACCCCATATTAGTATTACATAGCATAGTTTTCAAGCAAAGTATACATTGCTTACAACATAACCATATTGAGAGGATGGATGATAATGACCCAAAAATTCATGTTACAATTCACCACCAAAAATGAAATAAGAGCAATTTCTAAAAAGTAAACTTGCATACCTTAGGTCATGCAGTGTTATGACAAATTGTTTTTACCTACTCTATAAGCAGTGCAAAGGAGGACAGGAGTTACCCAAACCCTTCCTTATGGTGCCGAAAGTAAGAGAATTAGTGAAGTTGGTATGGACACCTGAAGAAACATGGGCAAAAAGAGTAACCACTACGAAGAATGAATAATACTTCCAATTTTTTTGGAATATAATCAGATCAGACTCCCATGTGTGACTAAATCATTGACTGGTGAAATATATACAAAAAAGTTAGATAATTTAAAATGAGATCCTACCGAACAATTCCACAGGCCGTAGTGTAACGAATTAGTGTAATTTAACCCCTTCCATGCCCATGACGGAACGGTTCCGTCATGAGCATCGGTTGAGCTGTGCTCATGACGGAACCGTTCCGTCATGGCCCCGCCCGCGCTCGAACCCTTCAGCACCGCGGGGGAATCCGCGCAGCGCTGAAGGGGTTAACAAATACAAGTTTCCCAATAATCTCTGCTATATTTTTGTAAAATGCAAACATAGATGGCACAATTGTAGTAAATAATTGCAATCATCTTCAAGGAATGACTGTATTGCTATACCTCTTCCATCTCACCTTGTTACAAAAACATGTCTACAGAATATAAAAATCTTGTGTGATATTTTCCTAAATTCTAAATCTAGATGACACAATGGTAGCATATAATTATGATCATATCTACTAATATTGACCACGTCTTTAGACTGTGTCTTCCCCCCTCACTTCATCACAAAAGTGTATGTCTACATATAAAAATATTGTGCAAGATGACGACAAAACTTAATTATCGAGAGGCTAACACAAATGAAAAACTAAGTTAATACTCACTCGAATCCACGTCCTACACCGTACATAAGGACCAGCGTTCGAGAGGTTACATTCATCTATGGGGCACCTTAAATAGTTTTTCTTGATTTGTACCATATCCACGGCACATGAGTAGAATGAGCGTGGCGTTCCGATGAAAACACACATTATGGAAATGGGTGCCATCTTAACTTATTACTAAAATCTGGTTGCAATCAAGTAGACATTGACAGGCATGGTCAAAGTGCCATATGCTATCATTCAGAGAGAGTGTGTCTAGAATATAAACACACTCTAACTTCTGATGGAAATGCAAATGTTAAACTGCAGGCAACATTAAAATATTAATCTAACTATAGTGTCCATTCAGTCATGGGACCAATAAGGAAAATTAAATAATGCTGTGGCCATTTGTAAACCAACACAGATCTAGAAGTCATGTATATCCACTTCAGTAAAATTTGAAAGGAGATGAAAAGGCCAGTGCAATTGCCTTTTTTAAACTGACATCAACATAAATATCTATAAGATAATTGTGATATATTCCAAAACATATGCTATCCCAATGGAAGATCCCAAAAAGATATGGGTATGATTACTATAGTGTAAAACCCAATATGTAAATTCATAAAACTATAACATCATATATGAGAAGTATAGACCGATATTATCATGGTCTTAACATCGTTAGTGACTAAAAAAAGAAGAGTATATGACACAAAGCTGCTATAATTTGTGTCATGAAAAAGAACAAGTTCCCATGCCACACCCAATAGTGTCACCTAGATTACAAACTATACTACCACTAAGCCTGCATAGCTAATAACGTGATGCATATTTCACATAGCCATTAAAATTAAATGATATTGGACAAGCGGTCTCAAGATACAATGTATATCAACCACAGTGATTATCAAAAATATGGTAACCATAGTTCATTCAGCAAAAGGTGAGTACTAGAGTGTCCCGATACCCTAAACTGTTAAAAGAAATTGTCAATAATATTGAATCCTAAGAGTTGAGTGATCCTCAAAAAGACACAGCCAAGCGAAGTTGTTCATCCATGACACCACTGGTTGTACCACAACTCCTAGTTCTTAGAAAATAATAAATTTAATTATCTATGTTGTGGTTTCTCTTGAATGGTCTCTGTCGACATATTTATTTCGATTCAGTTTGCCTCAGAAGTATTTTCCTATCTCCACCTCTGTTGTTCACCAGGATGTAATTTATCCCATGAAACCACAAACTGGAATTATCACTGTGTGTCTCTTCCGCCAACACGGTCTGTACCAGTGCAAAGATCATAGTCCTGGTGGCAGCCAACTGCTCAGCCGAGACTAACCACAGGAAAACAATCTTGGTTTTGAGACTGGCACTGAAACATAAGGACATATGCTATGGTTTCCTGGACCCAGTGGTCATGATCGTAATAGTGAACGATATTACCAGAGAATGCACAGACCCCCAGGCATTGGAAAACTTCTTGGACACTGTTAATGATCAACCTGTGGGCGCTGCCCCAGTATCTGCTCACACTTTCTCATCCCTGCAAAAGACAACCTGCTACATTGTGCACTGTTTGGCGCACTGTGGCGACGACCGTGTTAGTAACTCGCTCTCACTATGCCACCATACACAATCGTAAGGCCCCCACTCTGAATACCAAAGACCGAGACAAATCCAGATCTTTTAAGTCCCATTAGGGGTGACTCCATCGTTGCAGCCATACTCTTGCCTATTCGCCGTCAGTTAATGGCAGCTACAACGCGAGGTAGGTTAGCTACAAAGCCCCAAAGAAAGTTATTTTTGCTGGTTCCTGTGCAGCATATTTCAGCCCATGAACTAGTTGATTCCCTAATAAGACTCCATCTACAGCATCCTACCACCTTGCTTATCAGTTGCTGTGGTCAATCCCATTGGAGCAGCACACTCTACCCTTAACATTCAGGGTCTAAACAACTATATCAAACTGTAAGAAAATACTGTCCTTTATGGGAACCCACAATCCTGACATTGGTGTCTGACAATGAACCCACCTTTCTCACTAAATCCTCCAAGTTGTGATGAGATCAGTTTGGGACTATGATCTTAGCAGCTGGTCCCCACCCTAAGAAGGGTGGCACTGCCTTACTTTTGCATAAATGCCTGGCTGCCCTCCTGTTCCCATCTTAAATGGATGGAATGGGGGCAATGTAATCCCTAAACTGGCTATTTAATCCTCCCACATAACCTTGGACAGCATATATAACTCTAATAGTCCCTAGTCAATCAATCAATTCTTTCTTTATTTGACCTTCCGAAGACCGGTCAAAAAAGGTACACATAATAACAAACAACATTAAAATCAAAACTCATTTAAGAAAACTACAATCCCAATGCAGACATAGACAATGGTTTGATCGAAGCTAAAGTGGCAGCGCTGATGAACTGGATAGCAGCAGATATAAACCAATAGCATTCAAATATTAAAATCAGTCTTATAAAAGAGTCAGCAGCAACAAATAGCATTTCAGCAGCAATACAAATACAATAAATACAGGAGCTGTTGAAGTGCATTGTTATTAGAACAGTATCTTCCTTCTCTTTGCTAAGGTGCACTTCAGAAAGCTCGCAACAGCAAAGCAAACGTCACAGTCATTAAGTTGCTGGAGAAAATACAAAGCCACTTTACATTTAGAAAACTAATACCTATCCAAAACTGTTGGAAAAATGTCCTAGTAAATTGAAGATAAAATTGACAAAAAAAGACAAAATGTGAAATAGTTTGGCGCGAATGTTCAGCGCAAGGGCAAGTGGTAATAGTTTCAGAAGAATACTGGCCCAAAGGGAAGCATATCAACCAGCAAAAAGACCCCAGCCTAAATCTGGTCAGTCAATTCCTTTCATGAACATTATTTACATATAAAAGATATGGGGCAATAGTGGAAGGTACTTGAAAAAGGCAATAATCTCTGACAGTGGGTTTGGAGACTTCAAACAATTCCCTAGAGGATCGTTTGTGCTTTCGGAAGCTATCCAACACCCTCTGCCGATCCCCTTTGCTGAATGATTCTGGGTGCTCAAACAGAGAGAGACAACCAAGTTCCATGAGGCAAGTTTTAAGTATTGTAGCCAAGGAATAGAAAGGCCTCGGGAACAACTTAAACAGTCTCTAATAATTGCCCGGTTTAGTTCAGCTTCTTCATTTGCCCAGATGGAACACCAGGTAGCTAAAGGTGCTGCATTTATAATATCTTGTACATAATCAAGACCTAGCTCCAAATGAAGGGAAAAATGCGGGGATGAGGGGGAACTAATAAAACTCTACGACAAAATCTATTCTCCTCAGTCTGTATAGCATGTACATCTCTACATCCCCAGATACCCATGCCATATGTTAAAATCGGTATACATTTACGATTATAGATCTCTAAAATTGGGCCCATGGGCTTTTTACCTATGGACATTGCAAGGGAGAAGGTAGGCTCAACTGCTCGCATGTATCGTATTATTCTATTTTTTATACAAGTGTGTCATGTGCAACCTTCCTCGAATTCCAGGCCTAAATAAGGGAAGGAACTAACCCTCTCGAGATTCTTGCCCTCCCTGTTCAAACAACTGGATTTAGTATTTTGGGGGCCACAAATCATTATAAGAGTTTTCTTATAGTTTTGGCTCCAGTCCCAGGTCCTTCATAAAACAGACATAACTGGCAATGAGTTTTTTAGGCCATTCGCAGTCCTTGCTAGAAGTACTGCGTCATCCGCATAGAGTAGCGCTGGCACGGCCTTTTTCTCCACTTGCGGGACGTCCGCCCCATCTGAAACTAAAGTGTTCTCCAAATCGTTCGTATAGAGGAGAAATAAGATTGGGGCATGAACGCAACCTTGGCACACCCGGCGCTTGATATTGAACAGCTCTGAACATTCTCCGGCATTGCCATACCTCACTGAAGCGTAAAGATCATGATGGAGAAGCCTCAGAAAGGAGACCAGACCCGTGTCGACTCCCATGCTAGTTAAGATGTCACACAACTTAGAGAGTGAGACGTAGTCAAACGCACTGGTCAGGTCCATAAAAGCAAGGTAAGTGGAAGCGCCCTTTGCATATTTATATTTGGCCAAAATAAGGTGGAGGTTGAGTCACTGTTCGATTGTGCCGAGCCCCTTCCTAAAGCCATACTGACTGGGGGCCAAAATGTGGTTGACGTTAATCCAGTCCAATAGGCGATCTAGCAAAACTCTCCCAATGACTTTGACGGAAGAATCCAAAAGGGATATTGGTCGATAGCATTTGGGGTCGTGCACATTTCCTTTTTTTAAAATAGGCACTATGACCGATGAGCACCAAGACTTTGGTACTTCCTCGCTACAAACTGAGTTAAAAACTGCAGTGAGTACCGGAGTCCAGAATGCTGGATCTTCTTTAAATAAGTCAAATGGAATTCCATCTGGCCCTAGAGCGTTCTTGCCTTCACTATTATCAATTGCCTTTCGGGCTTCCTCTTCATTAAAAACAAGATTTTGGCATTCTAAGTTCGACTGTACTAAAGCAACAGTAGCGCCAGAATCCATGGAATAGAGACTAGCGTAATGCATCACCCAAATCTCCGGTGATATATGGAAGGTTACTGTATCACCTGGTAAAGTGGGAGATTAGACTGACCCTACTGCTTTCCAGAAGTCCCTAGTCAATTTCTTTCTCCAAGCTTCACTGTGTGCTTACTAATTCCAGCGACTCTACAATTCTACTGGAAGGCGACTGTGCCATCATGCCGTACTGCAGTCTCAAACAAACCGGCCCCCCAGATCTGAACTGCAATAGGGGCCAGATGGCCCTTCTTGATCTGCTGTCTGACCACTTTCTGTTTGATTCCTGGCACCTGCTTCATCCTCAAGATCGGGACTACACTTTTTTATTCTCATTCTCTGAGTCCAGAATAGATTTTTTTTTAATGTCTCGATCCCTGACTCCCAACAGTGTGATAGTACCCCACAGGGTATCAGAGCATTCTCTCCCACAGACAGAGCTAGAATTGGGGATCCTTCACCCACCACCAGGCCGTTGGAGAATACCGGACTGGAAATGTAAAGATCCAATAGCTACGATGCAGCACCACCTACAGGAATACCTGGTGCTCAATGGGTGCACTTTTAACTACCCGGATACTTTATGGGCAGCCTGCAAGGTTTATATGTGGGGTCACTTAGTGAGAAAATCTGTATCAGCATCAGCAATGTTCTGCTTGGTTCTCAGTGCCAGTGTTCATCAACCACAATCCAGTACTTGGTAATCAAGTTTGGTCACAAATTACAACGCGACCAACAATAACATGAATATCCTGATGACGAAAAGTTAATGGACTTTCAAAAATGGTCCTATTTACATCGCTCTCTATGGGGTCGAACCCAAACTGTAAAAATGGTTTCAGCACCTGGTTTCTGTTCGGCATGATCTTAATAGGCTTTCTAACTTACATGCTAGTCAGACTGACCAAAATGATAGACAGCTGTCTGTAATGCTCAAAATCCATGGCTCAAGATCTCCAAATGCAGACTTCTGGGGGTTTGTGCCTACCTGATATGTCACTCTATTATACCGCACACCATCTAGTGTATTTGTTGTATCTTTTTTCATCTGCCTTGGAGAGGCCAGACTGGGTGTACATTGAACAGTCTCCTGGGTGCCCACTGGATTCAGGTTTGATTTACAGGTCCACTGTCTCCGACGAACCAGGCACCATCTATTACTTCCTACAACATCTCAGGTGTGGGAGAAAATACAAACAACTGCATGTCCATTCTTACCTACACAACAACGTCCTGATCTGGAATAACAAAGACAAATGAATTGATTGTGGCATGGTCCATTGGACGGCGAGATATGATCAGGGCATACTTACCTTAGACCATCACTTGCTAGACTTGGGCATGAAATTGTTTATACAGCTGTAGGAAGAATCTGACCTCGACACACGCCAATGTTGGGGATATGCCTAATTGAAACATAGTCTTTTGCAAGAATAAATAAAAATGCCAAATCCTGTTCCTCATTTGGAGATCTGGGACTACTTGAAACGCTGGAGTTCCTACACAGGAGTGGTCTTTGGACTCTTTAAAACTCTCCAGGAGGAAATGAACTCCTGTCCTTGAAAGAGAGATAGGCTGTATGGACTATGAAGGGCTACTCTGAATCTGACTGGCCCGTACTTCTGGACTCGCACAACAGAGTCCTCCAAGAGGCAAGGCTTAAATTCTGCTTTTTCAAGCTCCTAAATGACTGGCACTGGACACCACAGGAATTATATAGAGCAAACCTTGCCCCAACAGCTGCCTTTTGGAAATGCAATCATTAAGACCGCGATATCCTGCACCTTGTCTATTCTTTTGCCTCTCTACAATTCTCTTGACTCAGGGCCCTTGGCACTATGAATGAAATTGTGACCTTGGAATAACAGCCATTGAACAAGCTGCTCTTACATGACACCTTGTCCAACCCGGACGTTACCAATCATGTCAAACGCTGCATAGACACAGTCCTGGAAGTGGCTAAAATGGCAATCTGGGGTTGAAACAATGTTCTCCTCTGACTCACGCCGATTGAATACTTTCCATGTCTGTCATTGCATCTCACGAACAGATGATCTACCGCCTACTGGACCAATGAGACAAATGTGAAAGTATTTAGCCCACTTTTCTCCTCCGCTCACCCTAATCTGGTTTTGGTTCATTGTTTACTTATTACAGACTCTTTGGGTGCGCCTGACGGGAGGGGAAAGGAGCATGCCAATCATGTCAGTTAAATGTTTATCATGGATTTTTCTTTTTTCTTTTATTCTTTGAGTAGTAGGATGTTATTTACCATGTCTAAGCTTATTGCTCCTTATTCTGTTTGTTTTGCTGGCACAGACAGTGGAACAAATTACCAGGCATACTGAAGATTTATAATATGGACCCTTGCATAACTCACTGGTTGCTGTTTTCTAATTCTTTTATCCACTTTTTATACTTCTCACTTAAAGCATTATTTTGCCTTTGATGAGCAGTTGGAATTGATTGTACTATGTAAAAACTCACAATAAAGAAAATTGACAAAGACTATAAAGAGACTTTTGCCTGACCAGATCAAAAACCTAAGCTCTTATGTAGGAGAAGTAAATTCCGAGGTACTGCCTTTCAACTAGCTTTCTAATCTGAGCAATCTTGCCAACTCCTTCCAACAGATTGTTAATCTGGGCCAAATTCTTGACTTGGTGCCTGATTTATATATTAGCGGAGAGGGCAATCTGGTGCAATACCGACGGAGTCCCTTTCCTGCCAAATTAGTAGTACCCCACTAAATGTATTTGCGGGCAAATCTTAAGATTGGCCACGGCATCCGCCTGAGCCAAACTTCTCCAACGGCCCTGGGGAGTGATAGAGCGCGACTGCTCTTTCATTGGTAGGGGTGCATCATAATCACGAGTAGTTCGCATCTGCATTTATTCTTTTGTCATATTAACATGTGATAGTAGAATGTGTACTATAACAATGTGAAGGTGACGTGTTAGGGATATTTTTCCTTATAAATGTGAAGAAATTTATGTTGCAATACATGCGTGTTTAGCTGAAAACATTAACCTGCAGAATTTGTGTATGAGGCTTACAATTATTTGCGGATTTGATGTGCTTATGTAACATGTTGGTTTAGAAATGCTTTAAAAAATGTTCATTTTTATATGGGTTCATAAGGCCTATGTGCCATATTCTTATGTTGGGCGATTTCTGTAGGCCTGAAATGCATTCTCCCTGGAAGCTCTCACATTAGACATAAAAGCTGAATTTCATGTCCATGTTGGATTTGTCTCTTCCCACGTTTCTGTTGCAGGTGGAGAAATGAATCTTTGTTAGTTAATATAATGCTTTTTGTTTTTAGGAGTTAGGCTCAGGTTAGGAAAGGATCCATTTATACAAGTAGTGCTGATAATGTGAGCCGGTGTTCTTTCTCATTGGAGAAGGCCTGGGAATCGGAGCGAGGATGTAGCCTTATGGCTAGAGCGGTCGACCTTGAAGCTGGGGAACCGGGTTCGAGTCTCGGCAACGCCGCTCAACATCCTGTGATTCAAATCACTTAATCTCCCCGTGCCTAACAAAAATGAATGTGTCCTCCTGTACTGAAACTGGTGCTCATGTAAAGCGCTCTGATACCCGATTTCTCGGGTCTAATTAGCGCTATATAAAACTAAAAAAAAAAATAGTCGTCGAGCTAGGAGCTGGGAGTATCAAAACTGAGTGGAAAATCACCTACGAGGAGGTGTCCAGCTGGATGAGGTGATCGGATGATGTGAAATGGGCGTGTTCTATGATTTTGGGGTTTTGAATTAGGGACAGTGCCCCGGGGGTTGAGTTAGGGGGAAGAGAGGAGATCAATGGAGGGAGAAGGAGCATCTTAGAATGAGCTCCATGGCCTCAGGCTACTTGACTCATACAAGCTGAGTGCACTTCTTAGGAAGTCTTCACACGCTGACACCTTTTCCTAAACTTGCTTGCTAAGTAGGGATATCACGCTAGTGGTAGTGTAGGGATAGACTAAATCTTTATACTTGCGAACCTCCAATGAAGTCTGATCTTGACCTGGGGGCACTTATTGCTTGCGTTCTGGTATTGGAATTCGTCATTCTTTTTATGCTCCAAAACAGAACTTTGCATGCAGATTCGGCTTTGTATTTGTTCCAATGTACTTTTACAACTTCATCGTGCGGTGTCTGTATGGCCTGTTATTTTTGGCTTTGTAAGAAATCCCCGAACCGAGAACCTGGAGTCTGTGATTCTTCGGAGTCATGAATCAATGTGTTTGCAAATTATTTCTTCCCTCTACACTTCTAAGCAGGCACCACCGGTCCATCGACCAGGGGTTCCAGAGTAAATTGGGAACAGGGAACCTGGCCCCATCAGGAGTAAGAGCCGTCATGTCTACTACATGTGGTTACATGTCTGCCCATCTAATTTAGATGGGCAGACCTGCAGGCTTTCTTTACTGTGTCTTACTGCCAGGTTTTACCTGGCAGTAAGGAACAGTAGCAACCTAATGCTCCCACCACCATGGCAGACGCCTCCCATGGCAAGAGGATCATTACTGTTGTTTCTTTTCAGAAAGAAATTCCAGTTTCAGGAATTTCTTTTTAAAAGAATACGGTTTGCTTCAGGGCTGCAGCAAAAGGACGCAGCCCTGTACCACACATCAAAATGCATTGGCAGCAACTGCCTTGATGGCTGTTCCTGCTAATGCCTTTATAAATGACTAACTCTTTGGCAGTCATTTGTAAATTAGGTGGGCGGCCTCTTCACCATGGGAACTGAGTAATTAACTCCAGCCTCATGATTCATCAACCCAGATTTAAAGTTGGGCCTTAGTGCTCAACTTTGGCCCACAAATCAGTGGTGTGATCAACTGAAGTAATTTCCAACACTTCCTTCGTTTCTCCAAACTGACCAGCAAATAGAGGTTACATGTGCTCTTGTCATGGCTGTACTGGTCTGCTGTAACAGAGTCAACACTGGCTTTCAAAACAAACTAATTGCCAGATTGTTTCTGCATCTGTGAAAACGCATTTGTGTAAAACCTAGCTTTGAAAGCCTTCCAGTTTCTTCCTCTTGAATCTAGGATAAACTTTAAATTACTTTGCATTATGCACAAAGTATACTAGACCAGAGGTCCTGATTATCTTCAAAAATTGGCATGTCACAATGCTATTCAATAAATCTACATTGTTTTGTTAGCTTACCTGGTCAAGCAATGCTCTTTTAAGCATTTGAAGTATGGTGCAATGTCGTTGGGGACCAATGTCTGATGGTCTGGATCAGCATCCCCCCTTGTTTCCCTTCTACGGCTAGTTACTTAGTTTTAGTTCAAGAAACACCTGAAAACCAATTGTTTCCTAAATTCTCTCTACTTAGTCCAACATATTCATGCCCTTGTTTGAAGAATGTCTGCTCTAGGTTCACACTATGCATCCGGTTGAAATCAAATTCTCTTGTACTCTGAAGTATGTGTTGTCTTGCCTGTGGTTTTTTTTTTTTGTCTGACTTTCTGAAATGGCTTAGGTAATGTGTAGCGCTATACAAAATTCCTAATTATGTAAACAGATTTATGATTAATTCATTCTAGTACTGCTTTCAGAAAATGACAAAGAAGGGAGGCAGTTCTCCTTTTTGACTATTCTTATTTTGATTCCTTTTCATGTATTTGTATACCACTATAAAGTTAGTAAAACACCAAATAACGGTTTGCAAATGCATTGCCGGCACGGATCTATGTGGAATCTAACTGTATAACTGGTCAGTGTATATAGCCTTTCATCTTTCCCAGGATGATCATGAGTACCATAGAGGAATAATATCACCATCTGCTAGCACCTAGAGGCCCATTACTTTGGTGATACATATATGTTATAATAATATAATAATCATTACGAGATCGCCTATGTGAATATCAGTACATCGATAGAGACTGCATAATTTGTGTCCAATTAGGAATGGGTGTCTAATCCATTTTTTATTTGCTTGTAACTGGTTTTCACATGAAATTGTACAGTAGAAATTGCTTATGGCAGTTAAAAGTAACAGTAGGTTTTCATGCAAAAACGCCTGAGCCCTGGATGTATCAAACACCCTATGGGGTTTTGAATACCATTTCATGTATGCCTATTAACGTTTTGCATGCACTGAAAATGTAAACAAATATGTTCATATTTATAAAATTAATGTTACTTTGGAATGTATTCAGGTGTGGATGGCCAGTGCTCGAGTTTGGTAGCTACATTGTTTGATAGATGGGTATAAACATAAGCATACTGTAGTTATTTGGGAACAAAGTTTGTGTTTTATGGACAGAACAATAAACTTGGGGCATGGTTGTGGTCTATGTTTGGCAGCTAGGTCCTGATTTTTTTTTTTACTTCTGCCAATCATGTGTACACATGGTCTGGCAAAGAGGGTCTCTGGTCTAGGTGAACCCGTCTGACAAACTAGAATTGTAATTACCTTGGGCTCAAAAGAGTTTCCATTGATGGGGTTCCACATGAACACAATAGGTGAGTTTAGTCAATGTCTTACTCGACAAAGCAAAAAGGTAGGTTAATGGCGAAATATGATTAAAGCAGTAACTGAACAAACATACTAAAACATTTTCAAGTACAGATAAGAAATCTTACTGTGCATGCACTCCCAATTTAATTTTAATTCCAAGCTCTTATCTTAAAATGGGAGAATAAAACACACATAGTCAATTTTGCCTCTAAAATGTATTTGTAGAACAAATCTTCCAAGTAGACATCACCAGGGCCTGTGAAAATTGTTTTAGGTTAGGATTGTTGCAGTCATGTTCAAGTTATTTGGGGATAGTGAGAAGTATTGTGTTCTAGGATATTATCACACAATCACAATTAAGAGTTTTGATCTCATACTAAATGCAGATTTCCTAACGAGTATATTTAACTATTATTCACAGTTATCTCTTTATGAAAAAGTACTTGTTATGAGAACTATTGAAACGCTATCTGCATTAGATGAATGACCATTAGAAGCACATATTTTTATGGGTAATGCTTCAAGAGGTGACTACAGTACCCAGAAGCTCTAAACATTCATTGTTTCACTTGTTCTTTAACTTTTTTAAAATAAACTTTATTTAAAGTTTTACATGAACACAACAATGAGTGTGCACTCAGTAGTGAGCAAAGGAAAATACATATATGTGTAATACAGTGGTAGTGATTCAAGACCTCGGTCCATCCGCTATATCCCCCACCCCAAACTCTGAAACTAGGCGTTAAACATACTTGTTCTTTAACTTGAATTTAATTATTCTATTGTTTATCCTTTCATTGATTTAAGGATCCAGTATCTAGTTGCTTAGAGTTTCCAGAAATTTTTCCTTTACACGCCTTAGCAGTACGTTTTACAGAACACTTAAATATAAAGGATTCCATTTATTTCCATCTTGCATCTTTAGGCTATCTCAATTTACAAACAAGCAAACGTTTTATAGCAAGGGTATTCTCCACAAATTTAGAATTTCTACTTCTAATGTTAATTTAATATATCAATTACAAACACATTTGTTTCAACAGCGTTTTTTGGAGCCCACATGAATGCTTCGATCCATGTTGTGATGTACCTGTATTATGGATTAACGTCCTGTGGGCCTCATATACAGAAGTACCTGTGGTGGAAGCGATACCTAACCATACTACAATTGGTAAGTGTGGCAGACATCTTGAGAGTTCTTAATCTTTCTCTACCCAGAAAATGTCAATGTAAATGGTAATGCTCACTAACTGAATGTAAGCTCAAAAGCTAGATAGTGTGATTTTTTTTTTTACACAGTACTTGTCAGGACATAGCAAAGTTAAATTATAATAGCTCTTTTGTGTTATTGGCTATATTTCTAATGCTTTACTTCATGTTTAAAAGATGTACAGAGTGAAGGCCTAAGCTACAATAATCTAATAGGAATTTCATGGCTAGCAGCCACAAAATGTATACATGCAAACATAACTCCAGAATTTTAATAAGTAGCTCACAGTACAAAAATCCAAAATCACAAATTAGTTTTTTTTACCAATATAACACATCCCTTTTTCCCCCCAACTTTCACTACTGAAAATAAACACTTGGAATCTGCCATTTATCTCTCTCATGTCTAGTCTCTGACACATTTCAAGTGAAACAAGCATTGGCAAAGACAATAGGTCTCACCTATGCAGGAGCTATTGGCTTTGCCAATATGTTTTAGCAATGCTGTACACCAGAGTGACTGCTGTTCAGCATGGCTAGAAGTTAGTGGGGTAAAGGGGACTGACATGGAGTGTTGTAAAGTGGAGTACAGTGGAGTGTTATAGAGTGGAGTGGCTTACAGGAGAGATGACAGGCGTAGAGAGGTGTGGAGTGTCATGGAGTAACAAAGTGCTGTAGAGTGTCATGGAGGGAGTAGAGTGGAAGGGTGTAGAGTTGAGTGGCATGGAGTGTAGCACTGTGTCAGAGTTGAATAGAGTGTCATAGAGTGGAGTGGCATACAGTGTCGTGTAGAGTGGAGTGGTGTAGAGGGTGTTGCATAAAGTGCAGTAGAGTGGTGTACAGCGGAGTAGACTGTCGTAGAGTGGAATGGCGTGGAGTGGGGCAGAGTAGCGTAGAATAGGATGGAGTAAATTGGCATAGAGGGAGTTGCGTAGAGTGGAGTAGGGTCGTAGAATGGCTAAGGGTGGAGTAGAGTGCTGTGGAGAGGCTAAGGGTGGATTAACGTGTCAGTGGAGCAGAGTTTAATGGAGTTGAGCAGCATTGAGTTGAGTATCGTGGAGTAGAGGGTCACAGAGTGGAGTGGCCTAGAGTGAAGTGGCGTAAAATACAGTGGGGCAAAGTAGATTGGTGTAGAGTGCATTGGTTTTGAGTAAAGTAATGTAGAGTGCATTGGCATAGCGTACATTTACTTACAGTAGCTGAGAGTGATGCGGCATAGAGTATAGTGGTGCAGAGTAGATTGCAGTGGCACAGAGTGGAGTGGAGTAGAGTGAAGTGGCGTAGAGTTGAGTGGTGCAGACTACTGTGGCATGGAGCGCAGTGGCATAGAGTGCAGTCATGCAGAGTAGAGTGTCAGAGTGGGGTCGGAGAGTACAGTGTCTTAGAGTGTTACAGAGTAGAATAGAGTGGCATAGAGTGCAGTGGTGGAGAGTGACATAGCATGCAGTGGCCGTAGAGTGCAGTGGCATAGAGTAGAACGTTGTAGTGTATAGTGGCGTAACGTGCTGTGGTGCAAAGTAGCTGCTGCAGTAGTATAGGGTGCTTTGGCTTTGAGTAAAGTAATGTAGTGTGCATTGTCATAGTGTGCAGTGGTTTAGAGTACAGTGGCATAGCGTAGACTGCAGTGGCTTAGAATGTAGTGGCGTAGAGTAGATTGTTTCAGAGTAGAGTAAAGTGGTGTGGAGTGGTATAGAGTAGTTGTGCAGAGTGCATTGGTGTAGACTGCAGTGCTGTGTAGTGGTCTATACTGGAGTGGTGTATGGTGCATTGTAATAAAGGGCAGTGGAGCACAGTAGATTAGAGTGGTGTGAAGTGTATTGGCTTAGAGTGGTGTATAGTAAAGTGGTGCAGAGTAGAGGAGCATAGAGTTCAATGGCAGCGAGTGCAGTGGCGTAGAGTGACATAGAGTGGAGCGATGCACAGTAGAGCATAGTAGAGGTCAGCGGTGAAGAGACCAGTGTTTCAGAGTAGAGTGACATAGAATGAAGTGGCATAGAGTAGAGTGGTGCAGGGTAGAGTGCAGAAGGGAGCAGAGCCATGAGTGGAGTGATGTAGAGTGCATTGGCATAGAGTGGTGCAGTGCCAAAGCATAGAGTGCAGTGTTTTAGAGTGGTGCATAGTAGAGTGGTGGAGAGAGCAGTGATGTAGAGTACAATGGTGCAGATTCAAGTAGAGTTGCTTAGAGTTCAGTGCAATAGAGTGCAATGGTGTAGAGTGATGTAGCATGCAGTGCCATAGAGTAGAATGTTGTAGAGTATAGTGGCATAAAGTGAAATGGTGCACAGTAGTTGGCTTTGGTGCATTTGTTTTGAGTAAAGTGGTGTAGAGTGAATTGGCCTAGAGTGCAGAGGTTTAGAGTAGAGTACAGTAGCGTCGAGCAGCTTTGATTGGAGTGGCGTCGATTGGAGTAGCGTAGAGTAGATTATTTCAGAGTAGAGTGGAGTAGTGCAGGTTAGAGTGTAGTAGCATAGAGTTGCACAGCGCTGATTGCAGTGGTGTGGAGAAGAGTGGCGTAAAGTGCGGTGGCATGCAGTGGCATAGAGTAGATTGTTTCAGAGTAGAGTGAAGTGGAGTGGCGCAGGGTAGAGTTGAGTGGTATAGAGTAGTGGCGTAGAGTGCAGTTTTGCAGAGTGGAGTGGCGTGGAGAAGTGTATAGTGTAGTTGCGAAGAGTGCAGTGGTGCATAGTAGGGTGCGGTAGAGTCCACTGGTGTAGAATAGAGAGGCAAATAGTGCAGTGTCATAGTACAGTAGTGCACAGTAACAACATTAAAAGCAGAATTGACAGTCCTAGAATTCAACATATTAAAAAGACAGGAATGTCAAAAAAGATGTTGGGCTATTTTGCACAAGTCCGTATTCCGACCTCAAATGCACACAGATTCCCCCACAAAGCTCCTCAACAGGTCATTGCTGCTAACCCTGTCATATATACTGATTGCTTTAAAGCCAGTTTGATTTGGTCATTGTTTCTAATCTTGACTTGATGTGCGAGAGAAATCCGTGTATAAGGAGGATAGTTTTCATTTTACTTTTTTAATCTATTTTTTTCACACTCACACTCGCTCTCTTTTTCTCTTTCTCTTTCTCTTTCTTTTTCTCTCTCTTTCTCTTTTTCTCTCTCTTTCTCTTTTTCTCTCTCTTGCTCTTTCTCTTTTTCTCTCTCTCTGTCTCCTAATTTCTCTCTCTTTCTCCTAAACATTGTCATTCACAGCCTCAGGCAATGTTTTAGCCCAGTTCAGCCATCGGCTCACTTCACTGTGATTGAGTACAATTTGCTTGTGCACATATGTGCGTCTAAACAAAATCAGTTTCTGTGGCAGTATTGGTGGGCCAATATCTGCTTTCTTTATATGTTTTTAGTTATGGGTAATTTGTTACAGGTTTTAAAGACATGCAACTTTTAGATGGAAGCATTGCGCTAGCAGAAATGCACCATTATCATGTTTAGTACTGTACTCATCGAACAGAAAGAAAGCAATACATACCAATAACATATTTCCATTTTGCTAATTTATCATCAGTCAGAAACAATGCGCCCCTTCATCGACCTTCTACCCTCAATTTTCTCCTCCTCTGCTAGCTCCATCTCGACTCATACACAGAGTTCCCAGTCAATTTACATTGTCTCTGTAAGCATTGAGTTCAACAGTTTGCCTCAATAGAAGATCATTGAAAGTCTAAGAATAAATCAAAAGACTGACCGACGTAGGGTCTGCTCAGATAAAGTTCAGAATGATTTAAGTATTAATCAATGGACTATAATTGAGTCTGTGCACTTCATAACCAATGAATGCAATACATTCAAGCAATGAATGGCCCATGCAGAGCCTTAAGCAAAAAACCTTGAATTATTACATAGACAAGACAATCCTGGACATGGCTTGCTCTCGATGAAAGCAAATTAATTACATCATTATTTACTTTATAAGCAGAGATTACAACTGAGGCTGTATTTAAAATTATTTTATGAAATGGAAAATAACACTGAGAAACCTGCATGTGGGAAGGCTTGTTCATGTAAAATAAAAACACATTTCTTTAAGAATATGAATCGATGACAGTGCAAGCTGGCTACCGACTAAGGCCTGGTTATTTTCACCTAAACAGGTCTAAATTAAATATTTTCAAATGATTAAAAACTGTCTCTTACTTCCTACTTGACAAACATGCTACATATGTGCTCTGTATATCTCTAAGGAGTGATCCCTACCTTCACCCTTAAAGATCCAATGTGGGTTATGACATTATAGTATCTACACATTTAGGGCAGCCGCAAAATCTGTGAAGATACATTGTCTGCAGCCTCTTAAACGTGTGGTATAGCTCACGGTGATTCATAAAATGTAGCAGTTTATACCTGTAATTATCGGCTGTTAATTAAGGTTGTGTATGTAATTCTTGCCTCTGGTCATTTATTGGGGGGGGGGGGGCGCTCAGTTGCAATCTCCCACCTAATTCTGCTTTTGTTATCAACAGCTTCCATCATAAGTTTTTTATAGTGTGGAAACCACTCTTCCCTCCTTTTCATACCACTAGCCCCCTCAAGGACAACCAGCGGGCTGGGGGGGGGGGGGGGTGGCGGGGGGGGGAGGGGGAGCTGGCTATGTTTAAATCTGAGCTGTATGGGCTTGATTTCATGTTAAATTCGACAGCATTGGAAAACGTCTACCCTTCCTTGTCCACCCTTTCCTTTAAAATGATCCAGGGGTATGTATCAGTCTTCATCAAAAAAAGTCTACCACCTGTTTTGTGTTTAGCCTGCTCATGAGTCTGTGATATCGTGTCTCAGGCCTCACTGGTACTCCATGAATATATTCAAGGCAAAAAGGGGAAATTTGTTATGATTAGCCAGAGCTCCTTCGCAATTTGTTTTCATTGCTTCTCCACCATACACTAACGTTTCTCTAAACTTTGGGGTTCTGGGTCTTGCCCAACTAATATCTTGAGACCTCGGCAGGAGAGGCCACTGTGCTTTCCATCTGTATGTGCAGCATGACCAACTGTTCAGAAAACCAATAACCGACATAATAAGTCTGTTCTATTAGGTAGTAGTTCCAGAAGCTCTCACTCCCAGACTGTTCTCATAGGGTTGCACTAGTGTGGCCCAACTGACTCTAGACTGTGCTCAAGCCTAGATCAACTTCTGAGATGACGAATGAACACTTTATGGAGTCTAACTGGAATATACACGAAAAAATATGAACATTCTGGTACCCCACCATTTTCAAATGAGTTCCTGCCTATTATAAATAGTGGAAGCTTACTCCATAGTATTGCTGTGCAATCTGCATTCTGCAATACCTTACCATAGTAAACCTTGGTTCCAGACTATGCTGTTTACAGTTTGCTGCAGGGTTCCATCAACATAATGAAGGCCTGCACCAAACTGTTTTATTTTTTATTTAAAAAAAGAAATAAATCCTGAAATGGAATTTTCTTTTTTGGAATGTAAAATTCTCTAAATTCATCCATCTATAATAGGTGGGTGAAATTAGGTCTCCCTCCGATGGCCTTCACTCCACTGGGTCTTCGGAGGGGTTTAAGAATGGGAGAGAGGGAGTAGTCCCTGCTTTGATCAAACTTAAAAGCGGGTGGACCTTAGGTTTGATGAGCGGACCTTCATTTTGGTAGTATGTAAACTCTGTTGTGACAGAGTATACATACCCCCTAGGCAATAAATTGGCCCCTTTGACATTAATTAGCGTCTCCTTAAAGACATCAATACTGCCTTGCACATTAACAGATGTCCTATTGGGGGATGTAATTACTTTGTGCATGAGGAAACTTGCTCTGAATCAAATTAGTTGCCTACCTCGAATGAGCAGAATATTACGAGAAATACTACCGGCCCATTACTCACCACCATTCATCGGCAAACTCGTTGAAAAAGTAGTCTTTATTCAGGTACATCATCACATTAGTACTAACCATATTGTGCTCAGTCTGGCTTTAAAGCACTGCAGCGCGGAGACCGCTAATTCACAGATCAACAATGCCCTCCTAAGATGACCCCAGTCTCAAATAAGATTCACACAAGGTGTCTTTCACTGTTTCTTCTCCTACCTTTACAGCAACACCAGTTTCTTCACTTGGACATCTCCAGGTTCTAAAAGAGCCTTGTCACCTATAGAGTCCCCCAGGGTTCTTTACTGACCTTGTTAATTACAACCTCTACATGGAGCCTCTTGGAGCTCTATGCGCAGATACTGGATGTCATCCAGATGTGCGTCCATTTTAGTGCCAATACCTTTGATGCAAGTCTTCAGCTCAGCAAACATGCCTTTTATTTTGGGAGGAGAGAGGGATTTACCCTGAATTTGGTCTCCAGAGTCTCCTGATTTCCAACTTTTTCTGTGGTAGACTGCTACATGTGACCCTGAAAGCAAAGTTTTGGTTGTTGCTGATCACCTTTCTCTTTGTTCAGTTGTGGGTTTTATACAAACACATGAGATGAAAAGATGAAAAGACACCATACATCCTCCAAAACGTGAATGCATCTAATGCTAAAGAGTACAGTGTATCAAGAGTGTGCAGAAGAACACAGTGTTCTATATTAAATAACCCTAGGTGGAATGACCAGATTCAGTTTTTCGTTATGGGGAAGCCTCACCCACGTAATGTGGCATGCTTCATCATAGGCTTCCTCACCCCACCCTGGTAAGATGGTACTACCAGGGTGGACTCAATCTCATGAGTAAGAGGGAGGTCTCAATATAAAGTTACTGGATAACTACAGGGATCCAGAAAAAAGTGCCTCCCTAGCTCCCTAATGACAGTTACATTTTCCCCAAGCAGTAGAGTGGATATGAAGTTGCTCTCATAGAGCATTTTATAGTAAAAATAAATTATAAGTGCTGTTGAGATACCTATACCAGAGTTGTCAAGCTTTACATGTTAGCAACTCCTGTGGCAAGAAGAGGTTGCTCTTGGATCCACACCTCTACTGATGGTGTCTCAGAGTGCAGCATGACTCCAGGCATTGTGACAAATATGCTTATGGTCGTCAAAGAACACAAGGCAAAACTCTTAATGGCGCAGGCCGAGCACCAAGGTAAGTGATGCCTTCCCTCTTCCAGGGGCTGTGGCAAATCCCATCCACCTAGGCATTGACTAGAAAGTCCTCAAAGTGGGCCTCGTCCAAGCAAAGGGACTCCAAGAGGTCACACAGGCGCAAAAGAGGGGACCCTTTGGACTGACCCATATTTGTATCCTTTACCTGGCAAATTCGAGTGTTATACTGAAAGAACTCTTCTTTGGCTTCCTCTTGTGTATCATGATAGCACTGCACAATTCAGTCTCCAAGTATGTTGAATACAGTATCTTCTCACGGGTTAGTCGAAGGTCTGGACACTATAGCGATGAGCCAATAGGCTTTCCTAACCAGAGAAACTTGGTGGACCCGAGGAAGCCAAATGAGCTGTGAATAACGACTGCATTACTTCTGTAAGATTCTCATCAGAAACTTTAAATGGGAGCAATATATCATAGACATTTGCAGCACTTTTCACATTATCCAGTACCTCAGTTTTACTCTCAAGTTATAGCATGACCCAAGTTGCACCCTGCTGAAGTGCTGCCAGCCTCTGCAGCTCTGTCTTCTCAAACTCTTCTTGTCTCTCATCCTACTGTTATCCGGAATCCATTGAGGTCATCAAGGCTTCAGCTGTAGACATTGTCATTCATTTTCATTGTCTCCGAACTGATTTCTTCCACTATGACTATGATCTTCATCTTATTCAGATTTTTCAAAATGCTCTGTAAGGCCACCAGCATCTTCTTCTGTCCTTTCATCAGCTCCTCTGAAGGAAAATCATTGCTGCTCTTTTGGCAACGCCCCATTTTCATTTACATGTTTGTGGTGAAGAAAATACTGCTTATCTCAATTTAACAATGTCTCTGCCATTTTTTTGCCCAGCTTGCTCTCGAGACCACTGAAAAGTGCTGCTTCTTGTGGGGTGTGCTGAGTGCAGTGCTTAATCAGTAAATTAAAGAGTGCCAGTGCCCAAACCTTTGCTCAACCAAGCCCGCAGCCAGTTCAATTAAATGTTGGCTCTGTGAATATCAAGGCTTGTGGTCTAAAATCCAGCGCATGACTCTTTAATCTCCTACCAGACATTCCCTGTCCCTCAATCTCGCATTTGCAGGTTTCTACTTTTTCTCTTGCCAATCTGTGTGTTTGTTTCCCTCGGAAAATATCTGTTGCAAAAAATAAGTGCCGGTCCCCATAACTAAGTGCTCCCACCGGCAACCACCAAATTAAGTACAGGGTATTCTTCCCTAGACCACATTCATTCACCGCCATGAGGACATCTACAGCATCAGTGTCTGGTTGTGGCCCTGGTTAAGCCAATGCTATCTAGTTCCATTGGGAGACCCATGATCGCCTCAAAGATGGCAGCAAATCAGACCCTGGGGAGCCTGGAGCACTACCTTCATCAACGTCAGACAAGACTTGAGTGCATCTTCCACTCATCTTCCAATAGAGTACCTTCCCCTCCTGCTCCACAGGAATTACTCCAGTCACACATACCCACACAATAGTTAGATGCAGTCCATTGGTACCAGTTATTGCACCCTTAGCTGGCCCCCAGATACCTGATTCCATTGAAGCACTGACCCATGACAGCTGTCCCATCAAGTGGTGATACAGACTTGGACATAAGAGTTCAGACAGAGGTGGTCAACACTCTCACCTCCAGGATCTGCCCCCAAAAAGACAGCATAGCACTGGGAAATATTGGTTTCCATTACATATAAAGGAGCATAACCGATATGCAAGTTGTTGAGAGAGATGTTGGGGGAGATAAAGCATGTAGTAGATATTATGAGTGGGAGGCTAAAATTACTTTTTCCTTAGGGTGACCACACTAGTTGCACTTTCCCTGATGTAATCTTAATAAAAGGCTGCAGGTAGGGCTGCTTGCCTTGTGGATTCCTGCAAATGTTCTTTTTCTGTTGTAGAGGAAAGAAATTATTACATTTTAATATCGGTGACAAGGGCCTTTGCATCTTGTAAAAGTTGTCCATGTTAGAGACATTCCCAGAAGTGGTACCTGGAATATTAACAGAATTACCATTTTATGTGATGCCTG
The DNA here is from genome assembly GCF_964204655.1 of Triturus cristatus. Lineage (NCBI taxonomy): Eukaryota > Metazoa > Chordata > Amphibia > Caudata > Salamandridae > Triturus > Triturus cristatus. Next base: position 562,297,409 of record NC_140589.1, on the reverse strand, counting down.
TTGTGTGTGAACGGGGGAAGCTTTCTCAGATGATGCCATGTGCTGCCAGTTTTGCTTGTGTGTATAGTGCTCACTTCTACAGCCTGTGCTGCACCTGTTTCCTGTGGGCGTAGTAATCTTGCTCCCTGCTCTTTGCATGGTCCCCTTGCTCCTTCTGTACACCTTCTTGCTGATTTCAACTTGTGCCTCCGCTTGCACCATGTGGTCTAGCTGCACCCTTTCCGCCCTACCATCCATGAGCGAAGCCTTCATCAATCTAGCACTGTAGGGAAGTACTTTGTGTGGGGATGTTCTCCTTGCGAAAGGGCAGCATGCCGTAGTTCATAGTGAAGTCAGCCGATGATTAAAGTAAGCTGACTTGTTTCCCATTGATGCATGCTTGAGTGGGTGGAAGCAAAATTAGAATGAAGCAATCACATATGAATGGAAAATATGTGACTGAAAACACCTATAAGTAACTATGTTCTACATATCATTTTAGTAGAACCAAAAGGTTTTGGCTTACACAGACCTAACAAAGTCAGGTGTTCTGCCAGCCTTTTGCCTTTTAAGAAAGAAAGCGAGAAAGAAAGAAGGCAAGACAAAAACGTGCTAGAGATGCTGTTCATTACACAATATAAAGACCGTTTTTCTCCCTGAGCAAAGTTCATTAAAGAACCATTGGTGAAACGGAGTCTGGAATAAATGTGTTCTGAAGGATTGTCCTCTTATGAATTCACATCCTATAATATTGAAGCTTTCAGTTTGTGTACTGCATGCATAGTAAAAAGAGGATAACTTAATGAAGAACCGTTTCATATGGATCCAACCTGTTATTCGGTGAAATACCAACAGTCAGATAAACAAAGGACTGTCAAAAGGGAATTTACAACAGTATTGGCAGGAGACTGGAGCGAATATGACACGTTATTTCGCATGCCATTACTTCGCTTGCCATTACTACGCGGTTATTACTTAGCAATAACCGTTACTATGCAAGTTTTTAGTTGGTATACCATTACATTGAAAGTGTTAATGTATACAAAGTAAAAACTTGCCTAGTAATAAAATTGGTACGCGGAATAACGTGTCATATTAAAAAAAGACATTTAACCCCTTTTTTACACTATCCTACACTACTGAAACACCACTACACTACCCTAAACCCTAAATCACTACCCTCTGCACGAACATACGCATTCCCCCACTCCGGTCCCTACACTCATTCACTACCCATCACCACTCCCCGACACTACACTAACTACTAAAACAGTAACCTACACTACACTAACACCACGACACTACCCTAAATCCTAAAACACTACCCCCAGCACGACACTGCCCTGTGCCCCAGTCCTGTGCCTACTCCCAAACACTACCCTGCAGGACCCCCAACACTACCCTAAACCCTACAACAGTACCCTACACTACACAAACACTATAACACTACCCTAAACCCTAAAACACTACCCCCAGCATGACCCTACCCCGTCCCCTTCAGTTAAACACTACCCTGCACAACCCCTAACACTACCCTAAACCCTAAAACCCTACCCTACACTACACAAACACTTCTAGACTACCCTTAATTCTAAAACACTACCCCCAGCACGACCATGCCCCTACCCCCAAGCCATCCCCTACACGCAAACACTTCCCTACATGACCCCCTGACACTACCCTAAACCCTAAAACACTACCCTGCACAACACAAACACTACAACACTACTCTAAACCCTAAAACACTACCCTAAGCACGACCCTGCCCCTACTCCCAGTCCTGCCCCTACACGCAAACACTTCCCTACACGACCCCCTGACACTACCCTAAACCACTACCCTAAACAAACACTACTACACTACCCTAAACCCTAAAACAAAACCCCAAGCACGACCCTGCCCCTACCCCAATCCGCTCCCTACACTTAAACACTACCCTGCACGACCCCCATAACACTACCCTACACAAACACCACAACACTACACTAATCCTTAAAATACTAACCCCTGCACGACCCTCCCCCATCCCCCACTCCTATACCTACAAACAAACACTACCCTTAAACTAAAAACACTACTCCTCAAACACAAACGCTACAAAATTAAACAGTCCCTTTTACCTCTCTCTCCTCGGTGGGTGCCCGGAGCCCCTCCTTCGATGCTGTTGTCACCTGTTCTCCTTCCACCACGCCGGCTTTCTGGCCTCCTCCTAACTGCAATTCGTCATTGCTGCCTCCTCGACTCCCGCCATCCATACATGCATTACTACGCATGCGTTGTAACAGCTTCGGGGGAGTTGCCACAGAACTACCCTTCCTCTCGTATTGCACAACTCCCACTTTTAAATTAAACACATTTCTTCAAACTTCAGACACCTGCAGACTGACCAGCAATTCCTGCAGAGAGTGTGGCAGTACAGAGCAGAAGATCAGGGAGCCAGAGAAAGCGGTTTGCCTACTAGGCAGGGGAACAGGGAATGCATGGTGGGAAGTGGGGAACATGACATGTGTGTTGTGTTGGGCAGGGTAGGTAGAGTACAGGTCCTTTGAAGACAGCATGGAGACTTATTTTTGTGTGCAGTGTGAGGCACAGGGAATTTTAACGTGTCGTGCATGCCCAAATGGGCAGAAGAGTTAGTTGTGCATCAGAGCAGGCATCATCATAGCTGCTTCCCTAAAGTGTCAAGCTTCCCGATAAATTGACAAAGCTTAATGAATGTGTTCTGCTTTCTTGTTTTTCAGATCCAGTTCCACGTCACAATTGGCCACACAGCCCTTTCTCTGTACATCGATTGCCCCTTCCCAAAATGGATGCACTGGGCTCTCATTGTTTATGCTATTACCTTTATCGTCCTCTTTGTCAACTTCTATTACCGGACATACAAGGAACCCAAGGCATCTTCGAAGGCAGGAAAAGTAGCAACAAATGGAGCCGTGTTGAATGGAGCATTCAAACCAGAGAACAAAGTCTTAGTGGAAAATGGAAAAAAGAAGAAAAAGGGAAAAGCAAAACGAGAATAAATTAATATTGGCCTTTATTGCTGTTGGCACTATTGAAACCTGAGTTGATTTATAACATACAAAAAGACGCATTCAAGTTTTTTCTGTTGTCACAGAACTTATTTTAGGTTTCTATTTAATTTGCAAGGGAACACAAACAGCACTGATTTAACTGTAGTCTTTTAGTTTAGGTGTTTACATATTTTGTACGGTCTCTTTAACATTTTCAACGTGTGTAGGCAACACGTGCATAAATGTAATAAAGGTGTGTAGTAAATTATTTTAGTATTGCAATGTTTCTTGTAGTCTGACAAGAATTTAGTTATTTTGGAGGCAAGCATGCATATAGTAAGTGAACTTGTTAATCCTGCTCTTTATTTAATAATTTATTTTGTAATTAACTTATTATACTGCTATGTCATGCTTTGTCTCATCAAAACATTGAACACATGTTGGCTTGGTCGGCTGTGCTCGACTATCCGTTTCAGCTCCTAGGAAATATTTGATACTGGTAGTACGTGTTGAGTATGTTTACAGATAGGTTGGTTGTCTGTCTGAAAGTTGTGTCGGTTGAATATTTATGGCAGTTGCACAACTGGAAGGATTAGATGCTGGAAGCATCTGCTGAATTTGCAGGGACATATTTCTTATGGTCATGCCTCAATTAATGTTACTTCTGAAGCAGTTACTAGCTTTCGAACCCTAGGCACAGACTCATTAGTTTAAATTAGTGAATACCCATGTCAGTAATTTCTAGGAAACCTACTGGTAGCTTTTGAACCTTTTCGGTTTCTTCTCCACTCCTATATAGCTATGCTTATGTGGTTGGGGGCATTTTCATACGAGAACGCCTAGCACCATCTTTGATTTGTTTGTACTTTTCTAATTGCACTAAAGGCATAAAGGCACCGCTGTTTGCAAATCTGAGCATACTAAAATAGATGAGGAGTTCCATTCTTTATTTCTGTTTACAAGTTCTTTGCCTTGATAAGTAAAAGTCCAAAGAAATGTAGACTTGTGATGGGGGGAAAAATGTTGATAAGCAATTACAGATATTTGACAAATCTGAGTGTTTGATCATCGGGAGCTTTCATTGGATTTAGCTAATCCCCAGTTATTACAGTGTCGACATTAGTTCAGGTCTGTTCAAATGGAACCACCTCCAAGTCAATATTTAACATGTTTATTATACAAACCTAAACCACCAATGAATGTAAGATGTGTAACGTAATTAGTCCAATGAATGTTTTTAGCCACTGTGGCCTAAAACGATGCTGTCAAGGCTCCGCAAAGTAAGTATAGTTGAATGAGCTCTAGAACTAGTGCTACTGGCATTATCTTGCAGCAACCTGTTTTCATTATCTGTGTAGTAGTGTTTTAGGATATTGCAAGATATCACAAAGTAAAGGACTACAGTGGTGTTTGTTGATGGAGCGCACAAAACCCTCATCATGTACCTTCCCCCACATACTAATACTTTGTGATATCTTGAAATCCTGTTACACTACTGCACTCTTGACTTCACTAGAGGCAAGAACAGATGAAGTAGAGCCCCCTGATTTGCAGCCTCTGACGACTGAGGTTGGTGCTGGATTACTAAGGTACTGAACCTTCATCTAAAACATGAAAAAATCCATATGTAAACTGCGGAAATCCACAAGCAAACATATGATTTATGTATCGACTGAAGACTGGATTGTGTGACCTAAACCCTTCTGAGACAGCTGTGTAGGCAGGATTTAATTTAGTATCCAAAAAGTGTCTTTAGTTTAAAGCCCTTTGTTCTTACTATAAACTCAAATGTTTGGTTCAACATTATTGAGCTACTGATTTACCTAATCTCCTGTTATCTCACCTTTATTAGCAAAATAATTTTCTTTACTACCCAATGGAGTAACATGGCTAGTCTCTTCTACTCCCCAAAAGAACAATTTAGTCAGGATTTCAGGATACCCAACAATGTGATAATATACACTGACCTGTATCTTGTGTAAATGTTTTTAATAGATATTGTTTGTGGGTATCCTAAAAACCTAAATGCACAGTGGGTTGACAAGCCACTGTCTTGTGAATTTGATGACTTGTTGCCAGCTCTGCACGCCAGAGCTGTTACTTGTGACCCAGTGGCAAGCTTGTTCTAGCCACTGGTTATTCCTTACCTTGCACCAGCTTTATAAGACCAATGCTGTTATGCAAGGGTTTTCTTGTAATGCACAATCCATAAATAACTGTATTCATAATCTGGATTTTCTAGACCACAATTATATTTCTGCAATCCTATCCATAATGTATACATGTTTTTAAACTAAGTATAGGGATTAATTAAAAAAAGTGCTTATTTTCCTCCTATAAACAGAGAGGCAGAGTTGACCTCTTGTTGTTCTACCCCTGCTTTGTATCTTGGCACATGTCAAGAATTTACATTTCTCCTAATTATCCAAGTGATCATTCAGCTAGACAGATCACCTAACTCATGGTATTCTGTGTCTTGTATGTAACAAAATTGGTAGCCCTAGAATGAGAACAAAGTACTACTTGAAAATAACAATTTTAGAAATGCATGCACCCAGGCTCTATACTGTATTCAAATTGTTATTGTCCGCAGAGTGCATACAAAAAGAAAAACACATCTTTTGCTTCATAAAAGATAATACATTAACACAAATCATGCAAATGTTAGCAACAAGGAGTTTTTTTTTTATAGTTCTGCTATCTTTTTTGGTTTCTGATGATATTTCTGTGGAGACTAGGGCAGTGGGAAAATAAGTAATTTCTGCATTCTTCTTTGCTTAGGATGGCCAATGATTAGAGAAGTTGTAAGTTTCCTAACCTATTCACCCAAGTAATCTGAAAAGCTTCATCTTTTCAAGATTTTGATGTAATGTGGTTGCAGTTGGTGATACTGTTATATTGAAGGTTGATGGGTGGATAGGAGGTGGAAGTGATGGGGTGATCTGGGTACTTCAGTAGAAGAGGATATTTCTTTTTATATTCATTGTTCAACCGAAGTAATTCTAGTTAATGGATCTAATACATTTTCTATACAAGATTGTTATAGCAGTCCAGAGCAAGAAAGTGCAAGCAAGATCTCTAGTGTTCAATTACTATCAGTAAAAAAAGCGTAATGAAATGTATTGGGCTAATAATATTCGTTCAAGCTGACTAGTGACAAAACATATCTGTAACAACATAAATGGCATTACAGTCCTTTTATTTGGACATATATTCTAGACTAAGAATGTGCTTCTTGTTCCATTTTCTGTCCATACTTTTTTGTATTCTGCTTGTTGCTGTATTTCATGGGTGCTTGATTTCTTCCCAATGTGGCTGCTGTTTTTGTATTAAATGCAAGAGATCCAGGAATGACTTGAAGGTGCTACTGCATTATTAGGACATAATTTTGCTTGTGCAAAATCTTTTTTTATAAACTGAAAAATCGAGGGAATATGTCCCCATCAAATCTATGCCTTTCTTCATAAGGAGCATGCCATATTCTTTTTAGCACCAAAGGCAAAATGTGTTATTTGTGTATTTGTAGCACACTTTAGTTATTCTGTGTAGCGCTCATGACTGTTCTCAGAATATACTGTTATTCTAACTATGAATGTTTTTCAACTGTTTCCCATATCTAGTTTCTGTGAATTATATATCTGTTTGGAGTAAATAAATGAAAGATCTGTGTGAACTTAGTGTTGAGATATGTATATTTTTACAAGGCATGCTCAGGGTTCCAAAATTCATAAGTTTTGACTCCGTGGCATGCTATCTGTTCAATATGTTTTGAAATTCCTTCTTAAACATAGCCATACAGGGACATATCACAGTTTAGGTAAATTATTTATACAGCAGTTAGATCTGATATAAAGGCTTAGAAGAGCTGTGCTTGATTGGATCTGATGTAGGTTTCAATTTTTTTTAATTAAGCCATCGATAATAAACTCCTTAATAACCTTAGTTGTTTTTATTACGTAATATTGAAAATATGATTGTTTACCATAGTTGAGACCTACACTTTGTGTTTTACAAATCTATGGACTAATACTAAGCCATGTTAGAAAGCGGAACTTAAAAAACAAAATTAATTCAAATAGTCTGAGCATGCTATTGACCGTGTTTTCTCAATCCTAATATGCTCCCTGATCTTTGGCATTCATTTGATGAATTGTAGCCCTGATTTAGAGGCAGCTGTTTGTTCCAGTATTGATTTATGTTATGGTTAACTAACATAGGTTTTACGTGTCTACTAATATGATCACTTGAATAATAAGGACATATTAAAAATGACTGTTTTCAGCAAAGATTAGCTATTATTATCAGAATGGCACTGACAATATTTATAGAACTATTCATAACAGGTGCTTCTGCATAGTATAACATTAAGTTAGTACATTTGTGTACAGGGTAAATATGTTGCCTTAATATAAAAGTTATTGCTCCTGTTTTACTTGTAAGGTACACAGTATACACTGGTGGAGAATGTTTGTATGTTCTTTTCAAACTGAAATTTTCAACAGTGGGCTACCTTGCACAGTAGTTAATGAACAGTGGACTTAGTTATGACCTATTTGTATTTACTTAAGTGTGAGTTTTTATTTGCACTAAAGTATGAAATATCTGTTTTGTTCCCAGAGATTGAAGACTCCTGTAGTTTATGCTTGACCCAAATAATTCAAAAGACCTGAAAGAGTAAAGATTTTTGTCAGATTCGGCCGTTGTTGAGAATAGTCTGTGTAGGATTCTTATGCAAACAGAGAAAAATGTGAAATCGATTAGAACATAGCCACAGTAGAAATGGGCGTCTTGGGACAAAAGTGTTTCTGGTCGTTTCTTTTTGCAAAATGGAAAAGCTGTGTTATATAAGTTTATATCAAATGTATTTTTCTGTATTCTCCACAAGGTGTACCAGCTCAAGGTAACATAGTTTTGAAAAGTTAATTTTATGTATGGTGGTCACTTCATTTTGTGAAACACCATTCATAGCTTTCTTCTTTTGTTAAAAGAACACTTTGCTGATGTATTAAAATTATTCCACTTAGAAATTGTGTACATAAATACTCTATTTAAATGTATAATCCTATGGCTCAATTCTAATATTTTTCTATACATTATTATCATGTACCTCCTGAAATATGTGCAAAGCTTTGCATGTGTTCTTCCATACTAGGGCACATTCGATTGGTTTGGTTGGCAAGAGTGTGAAGAGAAATAGATGAACTGTAGAATGGTTTGCAACAAAAAAGATTTTTTTCTCTGACAAGTGAACATGGCAGCCATTTTTGAAACTAGAGATCTCCATCCCAAAAATGCAGCATATCAAGAACTTTTCAAATGTGTACTCTTTGGAGCAGAATTAATTCTGTTCGTTATGGTTAGCTTATGCTTAAAAATATGAATACTTTTTTGCATTGATTGGATGCTAGGATTAGTTTAAGCCTATTCACCAGTATTGTACTATTGTATCATATTTGCCTTTTGAACTTTGTGTCTCCATTGTCAGTCTTCTTCGCGAAACTATGGAGAAGAACTGCAGAGGTACTGCATGCCATGAAAGATTAGGTTTGGGCCATTGCAATGTCAAGTCCTTCTTGTGCTGTGTGAAGGCTGTATATATGTATGTGTTCCTTTGATTCCAATCAAGTGCACAGCTAGGTCTAAATAAAACATTATTTATTATGAATGCATGTCAGTTGTGTGTTTAATGCTGCATATTAGATTAATGGTCATATAGTGTTCTTTTCTCAAATGGATTTAACAAAATACCACTGGAAGCTTGCTCAATATCTTCAAATATGATATCTATGATGTTTTATGCTAGTCTCTCAACAAATTGTAGTATATCTCTATGTGTGTAATAATGCAAGTTATGAGCCATATCAGATAATGAGGAGAGAGAACTCCTTTGTATGGAATTAGATTCCTAGGGAGTATGGTTAAGATTTTTTTTAATCATGCAGCATATTGAAAGTGCTCTTAAAATTATGTTATGTTAGCACTATTTTAGATAGATAAGAGAATGTAATGTAATCTCCCCATCTTCCTACAAGAATCCTTATTTTAGAGGCCAGACCTAGACTTTTTACTTCTCGCTCTGCATTGATTTGCCTTGTTAGTTTTTTTAGTTTTTTTAGTGTATTTTGCTATTTTCACCTGGATAATTATTAAGTCTTTCAACAGTGTCTGGGCAAAAACTAAAAGCATAATGTACTACAGTATGGGAAGAATAAAAAAATCCTACTACTTCACAGTCAAAGTTTTCCCGGTGTTTTGCACAAGGCTTATTACTGCACTGACAATCTGTGTATATGGTTCTCACTACAGGACCTTATTTTCAGCATGGTAACAGTGTTAGTCTGAAAATGTAAAGTAGATGAAAGGTTAAGAAAACAAACATATCTCCATTGTTGGCGCATCACTTATCAACACTGTAGTTACTCGTGAGAGTAGCTATAAAAGGTACCCTCTTTGACATAAATCCTAGCACCAACTGTGTCATTGACCGGAAGGTTCATTCACTGCTAATCAAAGAAATAAGCTAGCAATTAGGCATTTCCAAAAGAGTTTGGTAAAAAAAGGATTTTAGTCTCCTATAATAAATAGCTGTCAAGCAATTCATTGTGAAAGTTGTCACAGCTTTCACATCACACTGCATACCAGGTTAGCAACCCAATTAAAATGAAAAAATATAATAAATCAAAAATGTAATACAGTGTTGAGATAAACAAAATGATAATTAAAGAAGATACTTTTTGAAATATGTATATTTGTAGTCCAGCTAGATATAATAATATCATAACATTGTGCTGTCAGAACTTACCAGGACTGGTGGAGCTTAACATTACTAAGTGGGAAATTTGACAATCTGAGAACTATTCAAACAGCAGATGGAAAAGGAAGATGCGAGCAGTAGGGAATCAACACTGGTGCTGAAGCATCGTGGAAATGTTTGTTTTGAGGTGCTGAAGCATTGTGGAAACGTTTGTTTTGAGGAGCTTCTTTTGCTCACACTGTTCAACTACAAGAGACATTGCCGACTCTTTATTTTACGTGGGTGAGAAAATCACTGGAATTACTTCTATCATGGATTAGAGTGATCATGAAGAGGGAGACCGATGTAGCACACATCTGTTTTCTGTTAATAACTGTAAGAGATTTAGAGACAGTCAGGCTTAGACCTAAACTTAAATTGATTTCACCTTTAACTGCACCTCTTCCATTGAATCATTGTGCCCCTTAACCTGAAGTGTACAATTTACAAACACCACTTTGTGCTTGTGCTCGTCCAATGTATTTTAATCTATAACCATACCGTCCCTATGGCAGGTCTAGAGAGTGACGAAGCAGATCTGCAATTGAAATGTTTAGAAAGGCATATCTCAGACTAGCATCAGGCACTATGATGCCATTCTAATAGCATATTGTACACAATGCAAATGCTAATTAACACAAGCAATAGTATTTTCAACAAGACAAATTAAATTTGAGAATGCATTTTGATTAGGGGTTTAGCAGGCTCACAGAGTGCTTTAGGTCTTGTGATTTATAGTAACCAAATCCCTCAACAAAGTAGATCTTGTTTTTGCTCAGCACCATATTCTCTTTGCAGTTTGATGAGCATGGCTTAGTCTGGCTCAGAGTTATTGTAATTGATGGTATGGAAGCAATGGACAAATTCACATGAATGATCAGTTGTTAAAATATAGCAGAAAGGCAAATATCTGATGAGTTTTAGCCTTCATGTTTGTAAGTTCTTTCTCTGCAAACATTTTAGTGTCCTGTTTTGTTCAAATGAAAAGGTATCCTTACATAAGCCCCACAGTACTCTAAATGTACAATTAATTCCCATGTGTATAAAAATCTTGCTTACATTGTTTATACATTTATATAAACATATGTGTATGAATGTGATTGTAGTTATATTTGAATAGATGTATGTATACAAACATAAAATACATATTTTTCTAGATTGTATTGAGCAAAGCTTTGTTGATTTACTTTTTTCCTTTTTTTAGAGCAGTGAGAAACTTCTCATGTTGCACTTTAGTTTGACACAAAATATGCATCCATATATTTTCTTTGTACTTTCTTCACAATGGAATTTGATACTTTTGCCTAGTTGTGTATCCGGTGGGAAAACACTTGAAGTTTGGAAATAATGTCTATCCTTTATGTTGCTGTGCTTAGTGATACTTTAAATTGTTGCAAGTTAAGCATGCAATTTAGATCATAAATTGTAGCTAATAATAAAGTCATGAAGAGTTTGAGGATGCAAACCTACTTTTGTAACTCTGCAAAATATGACTAAAGATGAACTTAATATCCCCTTTATGTTCAGCCAAGGAGTCTTTTTGTTGGTACAGTTTCATGTCCTTTGCTCTTGTGTTGAGTACCCTATTTTAAAAATAGATAAAATGGATGTCCTTTGATCACCATATATAGGATTGTACTACCAGAGGGGCCTGCTTTGTGCTTAATTTGAAGAACTATTTAAAGTTAAAAACTAAATAACTTAGTGATTTGCTTCACTAAATTATATTTAACTACTTCATAGGGAAACTATATTGCAGCTAAACACATTTTGTTACTTTTCAGGTATGAACCATGTGTTTACTATATATAACTCGTATGGGTGCGTGTATATGTATGTGTGTATGTATATATATATATATATATATCTATATCTATATTCAGTTTTACTGTTGAGAGATAATTGCTAAAAAAACGAATGAAATATGGTCAGGACTAAGGGGAAAAAAAGGAAACACTTACATAAAATATACTTCTCATTACGCAATAAGTTATTTTCTAAAACAAAAGAAATATCTATTGTGTTGAAAGGCTTTTGTGAAGTGATTTGAAAAGATTGCAGTTATTTTTCACATGGTTTAACATGATAAGTTTGTAAAAGATTAACAATGTTTTTGGTACGTTTTTGAAGAAGCTAGTCTGGGAACACTTATAATATTGAGTGACCTGCATACGTTTTGTTGTATTTAAATTGTATAGTTCTTGTGAGCCCATTGTGTAATTTGTTTAAGTTGTTTGAGAGGATTTATTCAGTTGTGCTTTCATTCTTGTTAAACATAGGGCTTAGTGAAAGAAAGACATGGAATTTGATTTAACCCTCATGTTATGTAAAATAAAACATCTGAAACCCAACATCATGATATTGCTGGGGGTGAGAATGGACAGACCCATGAATGAAATTGTGTGAAAAATGAAAAACAACTACAAACATCGTGAAATGCTTTTGATGATCTTATGCATGCAGTTTGTAAATACAACTAGGAAAGGCTTATTTAAAGTGCAGTATTTGTACTTTTTTAGCCATGTTCAGGGAATAAAAGGAAACATTTTCATCCTATGCTTCAAGTGAATGAGTGAAAGAAGAGCAAGTTAACCATTATAGCGCCTTGACACAAGCCTCACACTGGTAATATAATCAGTGGTAGTGGATTCCCATTCATTAGGTGATTTGAATCTCAGACTGGGCTAATATGAAAATCCGGTTGACTAAACCAATGTTAACAAACCTCCCACTTATATTGTCTTGTATTAAGGGAGTATTTGTACAACCAAGTTCACCCCATATAGATTTTTTCCATTGCATGGAATTCCATTAAGTTGCTCTTCAGTAAACGTAATGCAGCCTGCGGTTTAATTAGAGACTTTTCATATTCTTTCTCTCACCCGTTTCATTGACTACAGAGTTCACGACTTTATCACAAACGTAAACTATGAATGTAGATTATTTAGGAAAACATGTAGCAAACTATGTATTTTGTTTTCGCTGTCATCACTCCATGTCTTTCCATTTAATGCATGTTTTTTTTTTGGAAACCTTTTATTACAGATTTCAAGAGATATACAAGTATGGGCCTACAACCTTCAGGCCGGCCGCTAGTAGACAGTGAGACCATGAAACATATTCATAAACACAAGCAGCAAGCAGTAAAAAGTCCCACAGATCAAAAAATCATTTGCGGCCACATTGCCCAAACATCCCAAATGGCGGTTTCATTTTAAATGAAAAAACGAAAAACAAACCCACAAGGCGGCAAAAATCTAGGCAACAGTATGTGCTCCCCTCGGGAGGGCTCTACCAACCTACAAGAATAAGAGGGGGGGAAGGGCAGGGGCAGAAACAAAGTGGTTACGGTAACACAGAATCAAGAGAATGTGCAGACTAGGGAGACAGGGCCGCCGCCAGGTCGGGCGTCAATGGCGGGGTACAGATCCCGCCGCGGTAGGAGTTCCAGGGGCCCCACACCTTTACCCATTTCCCAGGCTTACCTCTCGCCACATACACAACCTTTTCTCGGAACATACACCAATCCATATTTTCCTTCCATACCGAAATCGTGGGTGACCTCTGGGAGCCCCACAATTGTGCTATGTCACGCTTGGCCACCATATATCCCAATGTCACCCACCACGTTTGCATCACCGTATAATCAGTCGGCTCCCACACATTCAGCAGACACCTCCTAGCCTCGGGGAGCAGCGCAACATGCGTGACCGCTTGCAACACCTCATGCACACCACGCCAGAATCGAGTCACCTCCGGACATTCCCACAAAATGTGGAGGAAGGTCCCTAACATGCCACACCCACGCTTACACATCCCATCCACCGCGTATCCCATGCGCATCAGGCCCGGTCCCGCAACGTAAACCCTGTGGAGTATTTTGAGCTGGACGAAACGAAGGCAGGCCGGTATGGCCACCTCTTTCGGGGAGGCCACCGCAGATACCCAATCCTCGTCGTCCAGCTCCAATCCATCAGCGACCCATGCCTCACGGAGGGCGGCCAGCAGTCCTGAGCGATCGTTGATGAGCTTTTTATAGATCAATGAGATAGTGCCATCCGGTACATGCCCATCTAGCACTCTATCCTCCAAGGGGGAGCACTCCGGGATGGACGCGACCTCCGGGAACACGGAAGACAACGCGTGGCGAACCTGTACATACCGGAAGTACTCCCTGTCATGCAACTGGTATTCCGCTTTCAGCACATCAAACGTTTTAAATCCCCCCTTCGTCCAAAGATCGCCCACCCTGCTAATGCCAATCGTGTCCCACTTCTCGAAGCCTTTCGTCGTCCACAAACAACCCAGTCGTTCAGAGGCATACAGTGGCATCGCCCGGGTCAACCGATCTTTCCACCCCATCGCCGAGTTTGCCGCATGCCACACCCGTACCGCGACCCGTGTCGGACCAGTCAAACGTGCGTCGAGCGATCTAGAGTAGAGCGCACGATTGTAGTCGCCACCCGGCAACAACAATTTGTCCATTTCAAAAGCCGGATTAAGGGCGGGCCCATAAAGCCCGTGGTTTATCGCAGCCAGCTGGGAGGCCCAGTAATAACGTTTGATGTCGGGGAGGGCGACCCCCCCATCGTACCACGGGAGCGTCAGCTTCGCGAGGGCTATCCGCGGCCTCCCATCCCAAAACAGTTGGCGTTGCAGACCCTCCACCTCCCGAAAGTAACTAGCCGGAACGACATCCATCGTGTTTTGCAAGGCATATAAAAACCGTGGCAACGACATCATCTTAAACAGCGCCGAGCGGCGAGAGCGGCAAGCGCCTCCAACGCGCCACATCCGCCTTCAAACGTTGGAGGGGGGGGAGTAGGTTCTGTGTGTATCGGGCCGCAGAGTCCAGGGTAATAAAAATACCCAGATACTTAAATCCCTGTTGAGCAACCTGGATAGGACAACCCCGCGGGAGGATAGGGGCCTCCCCTGAGAGGACATATACACAGGATTTAGCCCAGTTGATGACTAGGCCTGAGTTACGGCCAAAGGAATTCAGCACATCCACTAACAAAAGCAACGATTCACGCGGGGAAGCAAGATACAAAAGAATATCGTCCGCGTAGAGAGAGACTCGATCCTCATACTCAGGAGTCCATCGGAGACCACGAATCGAAGGGTGCCACCGCAGCCACTCCGCCTGGGGCTCCAAGGCGAGCGCAAAGAGGAGAGGCGACAGCGGGCAACCCTGTCGCGTGCCCCTACCCAATTCAAAAGGAGCCGACACTCTACCATTCACCACCACCTGGGCTAGCGGTCCGGAATACAACAATTTCACCCAGCCAATGAATCCCGGGCCAAACCCAAACTTCTCCAGCGTCGCCCAGATATATGGCCACTCAAGCGTGTCGAACGCCATAGTGGCGTCCAGGGACGCCAAAATGGCTGGCTCACGTATGAACGGAACCCTCGAGAGCACCCCATGCAGATGCCGCAGGTTAAGCGCGGTGTTGCGATGAGGGATAAAACCGGACTGGTCCTGATGGATCAGGTCGCACACCACGCTGACCAGCCGATTAGCCAGCACCTTGGCCAGAATTTTTGGTTCCGCATTCAAAAGCGAAATGGGCCTGTAAGAAGTGACCCGATCACGCGGCCTCCCCTCCTTGTGAATAACCACAATAGTGGCTAGACGCTGGTTCAGCGGGAGGGAACCCGCCGACCGGGCCGCGAGGAACATATCACGAAGATGCGGCGCCAATGTATCCGGCCGCAATTTGTACAATTCAATGGGAAGGCCATTAGGACCCATGGCCTTGCCAGAGGCGACTGAACGTATGGCCAGAGCGATCTCCTCAGACGTCGGAGTCGCGTCCATCAACAATTTATCCTCCTCCGAAAGGGAAGGCAACGCAATATCTTTAAGCAGGTCGCGGGAATCCTCTTCCGAGCGAGAAGATACCGGGGAATACACCCCGCGAAAATACTCTGCAAAGCAATCAACAATTTCACCCGGATCAGTAACATACACACCCTCCACTCTCTCAACCAGCGGAACAACTCGACTAGCTCTCTCCTTTTTATCCAGCCACGCGATCAGTTTTCCAGCTTTATCACCCATATCATACAGTCGCCCCTGCTGCTCCCTACTCAGGCCCCTGGCCGCCTCGGTGACCAGGGCCTTGTAGTCCGCTTGTTTGATCCTGAGAGCATGCAGTTTGTCGTCCGTGACACCACAATCCAGGTCACCCTCCAACTCAGTTATCTCAGACTCGATACGGGTCACCTCCTCCCGCTCACACCTCTTGGAGTGGGAAATGAGGGACAGGGCCTCCCCCCGGAGTACCGTTTTGAACGCCTCCCACAGAGAAACAGCAGACGACACTGATCCCACATTATCTCCAAAATATTGCTCAAGGGATTTCATCAAATCTGCGCGAATCGCAGGATTACGCAGGTACCAGGGGTTGATCGGGACCACCCTCCCCTCCATCCCCGGGACAGTATCAAAGTGCAACAAGAGAGGGGAGTGGTCTGAAATACCCCGAGCAAGATGCCGCACCTCCCCGACCCTCCCCGCCTGTGCCGCTGGCATCAGAACATAATCAAGTCTCGAAAGACTACCATGAGCCCCGGAATGAAAGGTGTATTGTACCTGCGCAGGATGTTTTAGCCGCCAACAATCCACCAGACCCAGGGTATCTAAGAGGCCAGACAACCAAGTTTGGGCCCGGGGGAGATCCCTGGGTGGGTGACGATCCTCAATTCCGGAGACCACAGCATTAAAATCCCCACCAACCACTAAGATACCCTCCGGCAGCCCAAGAAGAAGGCGCCCCAAATCAGCAAAAGTAGTCGTCTGCAACCCCGGCGGGACATAAACAGAAACCAAAACAACTACTTTACCCTCCCATCTACCCACCAGAGCCGTATATCGCCCCCTGTCATCATGGAGCACCTCGTCAACCTCCAACGGGAGCAAGGTTTTAACCATAATGCCCACACCCCTCGAACCAGAGGTGAAGCCCGAATGGGCCACAAGGCGATAGCCCCGCCTATTCATAGCACAGAAGGAGTTACCAATAAGGTGTGTTTCTTGCAAGAACACAATATCAGGTGAAATCTGTTTTAAGAACTGCAGGACCACCCCCCGTTTTATCCTGTCCCCCAGTCCGTTAACATTCCAGGAAAGAAGTCTCAGTCCCCTACCCCCCATCACAGCCAAAACCAATCTGTCCCCTAATGCATGTTTTTTGTAACATTTAAAGGTGGTTGTTTTACGCCTGGAACTCTAAACCTTCTGTACATGCTGGATGTTTACTTGTATATGTTATAGATGAACAGTGAGCTTCATTATACTGTCTTTAAGGTTTGTTTTCTGAAAGACTGAATGAGAACTTCAGACATTAAAAAAAGATTGTTAGACTTCCGTCCTAAATTCACCCAGCTAATGGATTTTGGAAAAGTTACACCATTTTAAGAAAGTTAACTCCTGCAATTAAATAGTCACAGTTGATGAGACTAATGTAACAAGCGTATTTCTTTAAATTACCTTATTTGTATCTTGCTTGTGACTTTAGAGAAAAGAAAAATAAATGAGTCGAAGAATTCATATATAAATGTAAACCTTTTTCCCCTCTTCTATCCCTCCCGTACCCTTCTCAATCCAAATAACTGACTAACATATCCACCACTTAAATTACTTTCATATTTCACTTTACTAATTCAACACTAATCCTTTATGGGTTATGGAGTAGCGTGCTCCTCACTGAAAAACCACTTCAATGCCTCGTCAGGGGTAGTAAGCGCTATATGAATGCAATTACAATACAATACATTAAAAACCTGGTACCATTAATTTTAATGAATGTTTGTTCCTACAGATTCCATATCTTAGGAAATCTCCTTGGGTGTGACATTAGATCCAGAAAACTCATCTCTCCCAGAACTGCACCAAAGAGCACCATATTAGACTCTGTTGGCGGAACTGCACATTTGTTATCTCTAGAAACTCTGCACAGTTACTCTACTGACAATGTCTACCGCAGTGATGCCGGAGTATTATTTTTTCCATCTGTGTTAAAGTTGCCCGGATCTGGCACTCACTTAGCGTTGCTTTATTTATCCCCTACAGCTTAGTGCTGTCAGCCATGTTGCCTGCAAAGGCATCAGTTGTCAGCGTATAATCCCCATCCGCCTTGTATGGTGCCGTTGGTACAGTGACCCCAGTCAAACAGATCTGTTGCCAAATGCAGCCTTAGTGTATCACCTATTGTTGGTTGGAGGGAGGATTATCCAGTTCTCCTGCCCCACTGTGGAGCTGGCGTAACCTGTTCTAGAGCCTCTGAACTGGCACAGAAGTGACATTCCATCCTATCATAAAAAACAAGAAGCAGCCGTCGTTCTCTACATAGTCTGGACACTCGTTTAGTTAAAGGACTCTGGAGACGGTACCAACTCATGGTGACTGCATAGAAGTAATGATGTTTCCTGATGAGCTGATTCTAATGATGGAGAAGATTAATCCTCGGGACATAATTTTCTCGCTCTCTCTCCCCCTCTCTCTCCCCCTCTCTCTACCCCTCTCTCTCCTCCTCTCTCTCATCTCTCTCCCTCTCTTTCTCTCTCTTTCTCTCTCCATCTCTCTCTCTCTCCTTCCCTCTCCCTCCCCCCCCCCCTCTCTCTCTCTCTCCCCCTCTCTCTCTCCCTTGCATGTGAAGGCCCATTAGCAGGCTATGATAGGCATATGTAAATTATGATGCCTCTGAAACAGTCTATCACCTTCATTGGATAGCACTGCAGTTTCAGCAAGGCCCATTAAAACGTCAGCAATAGACGGACATTGATACTAAACTATTTAATTCATTTGAATAGTAAGGGCTTTCGAATTACTTTTTGTATTAGTTACAGGGGTGAGGAATATGGTGCAGGCCCTTAGTCTAGAAGGGCCTTCCACTGAGGTTAAGAACATACTAACCATTGCACCCATTCATTGTAGACATCAGAATGAATATATAGCCATTTGGGAGACACCCTCCTCCTTCAGTAACCAATGGTAATCAGGAAAGTATTGTCCAAGCTGGATGTCCTTCAGGTTCACCTCACAGGAGAAAGTACAGTAGTGCAGCTTTCTTTAGATTCAGTAAGGCCTAATGTGCTTACCGCACCGCCCCCAGGAGACTAGGAGGCTAGATTCTTGGTCAGAATTTCCTTTGTTCATGATAATTTGGCTTGAAGAATGTTTATTGCATCTTGCGTTCTCCTAGACAACATGCACTGTTGCAAAATTGCTCCTGCCCTCAATTAGCCTCCTCTTACACTTCATTTCAAGCCTGTCGGTCCTTACGATTGTACAGTTAAAGCATTTTACTTACTTATTTCATGACATTTCTCTCCAGTTAGTCCTTCACTCCTCAAGTTCTGTCGACAGATTTTGCGAGGTAGGATGCAGAGATATTGCTAAGGAAAGTAACTTCGAGAATGTGACTCAGACAATGAAGGTGTGATATTAACCCAGGTATTTTATAATCATTCTTACACTTCTCAATGCGTCCTCCTTGCCTATGGTGACACTAGAGTTCCATTTAACACTGGTTGCTTGTGTTTTCCTTCACCTCACCTACAGGTATCCTACAACATTTAACAAGAAAGAAAAATTAAACATGGTTACTCCAAACAAAATGGCTCTAGCAATTGGATGGTAATCATTGACACTCAAAGCACCTGGGGGGCATACTTACAAGCCCTTATCGCCACCACAACATCACTTTCAGTGACGTTGTGATGGTGATTGGGGCTTCGCCTTATTTACAAGGCAGCTTAAGCCACTTAAGGTGGCTTAACACTGCCTTGTAAATAAGGAAGACCAGAAATAGGGTTTGGCTTAAGAAACAGCAAGGCCAAGCCAACTGAACCGAAAAAACAAGAAAAAACGCCAGTGCTGCAAGTCATTCAAGAACTGTTTTCTAGTGCATTGAACAAAACAAATGCTACAACAACCACTTTTTCCGTTGGATTTAATCCAAAATTATTTAGGAAAAATCACATAAAATACATATCAAAATCACAATTTACCTATAAATCAGAAATTCTTCTTATCACCATTACAAAAACCACCCTTTCCTTTTTACTCACACTATTCTACGAAATTACCACCTTGCATACTTTAATACACATTCACTCACCAAGCCTCACATTCAATCTTCAAACTCACTTCAAACTTCACCACCAAGCTGACATTCATCTTCCCTAACAATCATACTCCCTCTCAAACCTGCTCCCACAGATAAGTTCTCTGAGGAGACACTTTGTACAACAACTGAAGCAATAAAGTTTAGTACAACAAAGCGGCTAAGGCTATCACCAACAAAATATATGGTGTTCAATTGTTACAATAAACCGAAGTTCATATGATTAGCCTAAAACATGCCATGGTCTACGCGTTTCGAATCCCGTCAAATTGGGGGATTCTCCTCAGGACCAGAAAAGCTGAAAAACATGAAAAGAGAAAGGCAGAAAGCCCTGTCTTAATGAATAACCTCGACAAATGACGTTACTTGTCCTGCTTCTATACTCATCAGCGCTTACCTTTAATCACATTCAGAACTCCATCGTTCTCTTTTTTTTTTCCCTGTAAAAGGCACATATAAATGTCACTATCATGTCATTTTAAGAGGAAAAGAATGCGGGGAGGACCATGGTATGAAAAATCTTCTTACTTGTAGCTGTGCAAAAGGCGGTATGTCGCTCATGAACATTCAACGTATGCACTACATTTCTGAAAGAATCAGAAAGAACTGTTTTGAAGAACGATAGAAATGGAGCTTTTAGATATATCAAAATCGGCTTTCATTTGAATCTAACATACCTGATTAAATGTATTCAGTTTTCAAAAGAACAAACCTTTCCAATTCAATTGAATGCCGGGCGGCTGGAAAAGAATGAGAAACATATTTATTGAGACGTCGATTTTGAGAGTTTAGTCTACTAGACACTCACGTTGCTGCAGCGTACTAGCCAGTTGCATAAAGCTAAAGGGATGTACCATAGCTTCGCTTACCTTAAAATTATTGATTTCGTCTCTTGACAAAGAAGGAATTCCCGTTTGTTTTTCCACCGGGCGGTTGTTCGAATGAGGCGCTCAGAGCTCCGTCATACAAATGCGTCTGACTGATGACGTAATTGCTCAAAGAAAACTGGGAATTGTAGTAATTCTAAAGACGGTTAATCGAAAGACGGATCGTTCTTTGTATAGCATCTTATCCATACTGCCTTCCACATGGTGCTTCCACTTACGTCTTTTTTTGAAAAAGAAATGCACATATGGCTGCAGAACGCAGTTCTATATACTCCAGACGCAAAATATGGATATTTCAAAAAACGGACAAAGTAATTCTTGCCCATTAGATAATCAACAGCCTCCTGCAGGTATGATCATTCTTTGCATCTATATGGAGTGACAAGACGTTTTTTCGCAGAAAAACTTGAGATTACAGTTTAAAAATCTCAGAAAGCTTGTTGAGCCCATTGGCTATTGTATTAAATCGAATAATTAACATACCCTCTCTTTTTGTTAGTTTGAAATCTAGGTCTCCCCCTCTATAGTTTTGTTCGACTTTGGAAATCACTGTCCACCTTAGATCTGTGTGTGTGTGTGTGTGTGTGTGTGTGTGTGTGTGTGTGTGTGTTCGTTCATGCCAGTGGTTTACTAAAGGTACACTTTGCACATTTTTCCTAATTCTTGATTTGTATTGTGAAATCCTATGGCGGATTTCCTGGTTGGTTTTTCCTATGTACAGTTTTTTACACGGGCACCAAATTCTATAAACAACATATTTGGACTTACAGTTGGTGAAGGTCTCATGTTTCCAATGGATATCATTATATGTCAACAGTTCTCCCTCTATTGTTGATTCGCAGCAAATACACGTACCACATTTATGATGTCCTCTTACTGGAGGTAATCCAATGTAATCGCGTAAAGTGGGTGGTTTTGATTTTGGTAATGCCGCTCTAACAATCTGATTGGCAATGCTTTTGTCCTTCTTAAAAGCGAAGAGTGGAGCTTCTGTTAGTGTTTTATCAAGATTTTTAACCAGATGCCAATTCTGAGAAATCACTTTCTTAAGCCAATTTGACGTGGGGCAAAAAGTTGATACACATACTATGCTCTCCATCTTGGATTTCTTGTTTTTTTCAAGTAAGGTCTCACTAGGTATCCACCACGCACGCCCTTTTCATTGCTCTCTTTAAAAGCTTACTAGGATATCCACGATCCAGCAATTTTTCTCTCAAGGCACTGGCATGAAGAATGTACTCATCTTTGAAAGAACAGTTACGCCTTATTCTTAGAAATTGCCCAAATGGCAAATTGTCCTTCAAGTTTCGAGGGTGATTATTTGAAAAATGCAGGGCCTTATTTCTATCTGTTTCTTTCTTGAAATGTATAGTCACCAACTGTCCATCTGACACATAAACCTCAACATCTAAAAATTACATTTTTAGGTTAGAGTAATTCAAACTGAATTTTATGTTGGCTGTCCTGTTGTTAATCCAGTCATGGAAGGAGTGTAGCTCTTTTTCACCTCCTGTCCACACCATAAAAATATCATCGATGTAGCGGACCCAACTGCCGATCCATTGTTTGAAGGGGTTGTTAGCATAGATGAATGTGTCTTCATATTTGGACATAAACAGAACTGCCAACTACGGGGCGAATTGACACCCCATGGCTACTCCTTTTATCTGATAGTAAAATTCATCCTTAAAATTGAAGTAGTTCTTCTTAAGAGCAAACTTGGCCAATTCAATAATAAATTCTGTTGGAATTTTCACTGGTTGTATTCTGCTGTCCAAAAATGAAGTTAGTACAGCTAGTCCATCATCTTGTGGTATCTGGGTATATAAAGATACCACATCCATACTCACTAGCAAGTTGTTTTTGTCAAAATCCATTGGCGCCAGTTTATTAATGAAATCAGTGGTGTCTTGTAAAAATGATTTGACTTCAACCATAAAGGGTTTCAAAAAGATATCCACAAATTTGGAAATAGGTTCTAGCCTTAGCCGCTTTGTTGTACTAAACTTTATTGCTTCAGTTGTTGTACAAAGTGTCTCCTCAGAACTTATCTGTGGGAGCAGGTTTGAGAGGGAGTATGATTGTTAGGGAAGATGAATGTCAGCTTGGTGGTGAAGTTTGAAGTGAGTTTGAAGATTGAATGTGAGGCTTGGTGTGTGAATGTGTATTAAAATATGTAAGGTGGTAATTTCGGAGAATAGTGTGAGTAAAAAGGAAAGGGTGGTTTTTGTAATGGTGATAAGAAGAATTTCTGATTTATAGGTAAATTGTGATTTTGATATGTATTTTATGTGATTTTTCCTAAATAATTTTGGATTAAATCCAACGGAAAAAGTGGTTGTTGTAGCATTTGTTTTGCTCAATGCACTAGAAAACAGTTCTTGAATGACTTGCAGCACTGGCGTTTCTTCCTGTTTTTTCGGCCTTGTAAATAAGGCTCCCTTTCACGCTGTACTTGTCGTGAAAGGGGGGGGGGTAATGGGTGTTGCTGTGGGCGTTCCACCCCAAAACACATATATTTTGACGCTGCCCCCTATTTCCAAGGGTGGCATAAATAGGAGGCAGCGCCATAATTAAGACCAGGGAAAATCTGGTCTTACCCTGGCGCAAAGAGGAGAAAAGCTTTATTTCTCCTCTTCTTTGCTGTTTCCCTGGGTGCTACCTTGTGTAGCACACATAGAAACGACAAATTACCTTTATTGTGTATTTGCAGGAAGGTGACTCTTCCTGCACATAAACAATCAAATAAAATGATGTTTTGCAACTTCTATGTGAACTGCATTAAGCAACACACATAGAAGTTTCAAAACGCCATGAATGAGTGTTTATGTGCAGGAAGGGAGACCTTCCTGCATATAAACAATCATTTTCCCCAACGCAAACACCCTTGCACTATAGTGCAAGGGTGCCTGCATTGGCGCTAGGCAGCTGAACTCCGCGACAGCGGTAGGAAAAATGCAGGGGTGCGCAGCATTCTTGTGAATGTGGTGCATTTCGCGTTTTCAGAATGGAGAAGCGTGGCATTAGCAATGTTTGCTTAACACCATGGTTCTACATTCTTTTGTAAATAAGTCCCTTGGTTTCATATTCTAGTAAGGAGTAGTCCTATGTATTTTTTCGAATTTGTTGGAAGATAAAACACTTCCAAATTCCAGCATTTCCAACTGTCTGACTTCCACATTTACAGCTTTCGCCAAAGTGAGGTATGTTATCCCTATTAATTTGACATGGACATGCATACACAAGTTCAAACAAAACCCAGCAGCAGTTTTTGGCCATAAATCGCATGATCGCTGATGCCTCTCTTGGGTATGGCAAATACCTGGTGAGTCTTTCAATCAGTGGACCATGAGTCAGAGCTTGCATATCAACTTTGAAACTTTGCTGCCTTACTCCGATCCATCAGAGTCCAAACAGTGCAGTTCCTGAGGGATAATACTACACGCATGCACGACCTAAGAAGAAGGGAGTTCTACAGACTGTGCTAGTGCTTCCCACGCTATCAGCTTTACCAATAGTAGGGAAAGAAAATGTGCTCTACACAGTCTCACAAATCCCAGTCTTAAAGTAAGTCAAGATCATATACCATGAAAAAGACAGAATCCTCCTGGGTGAGAAAGACGCTGCTGTCAGACCAGGTAAAGGTCAGTCTTTGACCTCTACTGTGATTTATTCTGAGGGAGGATTTCCTAACCCATCAGTAATGGAGAAGTCCACATGCAGTCATAGGAGCTGCCAGGAGACGAACTAATGTACTAAAGTATTCATGCTAGCTGATGGTGAAGACTTATAGGTTTCTGTTAGACCAATCACTCACATCCCTTATCTTGGTTTGTTCCAGCTGTTTTAGAGATCGGAGTATGTCTAGCTGTATGCTGAATGATTGAAAATGACCAGTTACTATCTCAGCCATCAATTGTGTCTCAAAGACAATATCTGATCATGGTTCCCCATGTTAAATTGGGTAGTAAAGATAGCCAGTCTGTTTCTTACTTGGCATCCAAAGCTCGGAATCCGCATAACCCTTTTGCTGCTAGGCCTCCACCCCCTCACCCGTGCTAAGCCTTTTTTTGACAATATGGGGTCGTTTTTTTTTTTTATTGTGGCTTTTCATATATTCTTATACAATTCACATCTGTTACATAGCGAAATGATGTCAAATATCAAAGATAACAACGAGAACATCACAGTCACAATCCTCGTCGCTATGTCTTGCAAATATAGGGCAGTTTCCATACAGTTACAATTATCAAACATCCCAGACATTAACTCTGATCTTTGTTTACGGAGTCACAGTAACTGGAGGAGAAGGCGAAACGTCTGTGCGTAAATATATTATTAAGGGCTCCCAAATATCATTTGGACGGGAGGTCACTGGCAATTCTTCTGCATATAAGACTAAGTTCTCCCTGCAGTATATCAGATCCTTGACCCACAGTTCGGGTGTAGAACTCCTTCTACTGTTCCACATCATTGTCACCCGTCGCTTGGCGATAATTAGCGCTACATTCGCTAGCTTGGCCCTTGCACCTTTCAAAAAAGGAAGTAGACCCAGTAAACACACCTGTGGGGAGCAGGGCACATCCACTCCAAGGATTTTAGACAATTTAATGGTCACCGTGGCCCAATAGTCCTGCACCCGCCCACAGCCCCAGGCCAGATGCCAGAAGTCGACCCCCGATGTGCCACAACGTGTACATGCGTCTGTGTCGAGTAGTCAGAGTTTACAAAGTCTGTGTGGCATGTGATATACCTGGTGAAGAAATTTAAAGTGTATAATGCATAAATTTCCGTTGGATGTGAGGGCGCCAGTCAGGCTTCAGCAGCGCACCCAGTCATCCTGTGAAATCGGAGGGTTCAAATATTCGTTCCATTTCTCCAGACTTTTATCAGCAGGGAGGGCCCTGTCTTCTCTAACAGTGCGGTATAATTTAGTGACGAGTTTGTGCAGAGTGGGACGACTATATGGGGTAGTTCGTGCTTAGGCCCCTGTAACTTTTTGAACACATAAGGTATCCACGCCAAATTGGCGTCCTTTTTTTCCAACATCATGGGGATTTTAAAGGTACCCAGGGTTTGTTGATTCCCCAGGAGAGGACCCAGAAAGTAGCCAAAATACATTTTTTACATTTTTGGAGGGTAAAAATGGGGGAAAGTTGCTGCAGATGAAAGCGTCTGTTTTTTCCCCCTGCAAATGGTATCAACGAAGGGTTTCTGGTGCTGAAATCCCCATCCTCCCAGCTTTCAGGGACTGAAAGACTTTTGTCAGAAAACCAAAAGCTTTTTCACAGTTTTGGCATTTTACTGGGACATAGCTTATTTATGATATTTTTTGTGCTCTCAACCTCCTTCCAGTTAGTCGTAGAAATTGGTAGGAAAGCAATAATGGATCCTGGAAAGCTATACATTTCAGAAAAGTAGAAATAATTCTGAATTCAGTAAGGGGTCATTAAGGTAGATCCTTCAATGTTTCTTTGTAGAAACTAACAGTTGAAAATAGGAAAAATTGAAAATGAGTTGGAAATAAACCAGCCATTTGTGCCAACTTCTAATTATGACAAATTTTTCAAGCAATATACCGTTACATCTGCTAGACCCTTCTGGTTGAGGGGATATATAGGACTTGTAGGTTCACCAAGAACACAAGGAACCCAAAGCCAATAACTGAGAAGCGTTTTGCAGTGGTTTTTTATTGTGTACCGGGTATATAGCAATTCATTTGGGAAAATATAAACAGTGAAAAATTGGTATGAAAGACACCTATGTATTTTCTGAAATGGGAACCAAATCGAGAGTTTAGAAACAGTAGCTATTTTCACATATCCAGAATTGTGGGTACCCATACTAGCATGTGAATTATAGGACATTTTTCAAAGTGACTTATTTTTCACACATTGTCTTCCATTTGAAAGGCAGAAAAGCATCAAAAGTCAATAGGTAATAACAGTTGCTCCACAATTTTGTTGTTGTTTTTGTTTGAATTTTTATTGAAAGTTTGTGATAGCCAAAACAAAATACAAGCAGATATATGCGCCTAGGCATGACAGTGCAGTATACATTGTTCTTTCTGAAACATGACAGAGAGTTACACAGTGAGAAAAATGCAGGATACAAATAACCTCCGAATTGAACATAGCGGAAACAGGCTTGATTACAGCAACACAGCATTACTACAATTAATTACCGCTGGTTACAGTCCTGCATCGGGCATTGCACATTCCTGCTGTGACACGTTGACACCCCTATACCCAAGGTGGACCAGACACCCAGTTATCTGGTATTAACCTGTACCCCCATATCCTGTGGCTCAACGGCGTCCGCTCCAACAGCAGCATTAGGAACATCATTGGAGTCTTTACTGAGGAGATATGACAGGTAGAGGCCCTAACTGCTTTGGGTCTGCTGATGGGAGGAAGTAATTTGTTGTATGGCTCCGACTGTGTATTGCAATAAAGCATATCAGCAAGCCACTCTTAATATCGGTAGTGGACCACCCGCCCATCTGATTGCTACGCGGCGTTTGGCGAGGAGAAAGCCAATAGCTACCAAGGGGCGCGTCGCTTTTTCGACACTGAGGTCCCAACCCAGCAGAGCTATCTTGGGGTCAGGTACTAAATCTGCACTTATGATGACTCCCAGCTCGTGGAACACAGCACGCCAGAACGAGTAAATCCCAGAGCATTGCCAAGCGAGGTGCCAAAAGCCTGCAACCTCGCTACCACATCTATGACATTTAGAGTTATCTAATAACAGATATCGAAACTGTCTCTCAGGGGTGCTTTAGGCCTTGTGGAGGAACTTCTAGTGAATGAGCCTATGTCTCCCGTTCAGAGACCGTTTTTGAGCGAGTGCAGCAATATTGCAATTCTTCATCACTCAGAGGAGTGCCCAGTTCCTGCTGCCACTCATGCCTGACTTTCAACACCTCCGACCGACGTGTTTCCTACATGCTAGAATCAAATTTAGTAATCCGTTTAGAAGGGTCACTCACTTTAATGAGAGTGGTGAGGGCAGTCACTGCATGTGGCTCTATCATGTCATCCCCTAGAAGAGTCTGCCAAGTGTGTCTGGCCCTGAAAAAGTGGAATAGTGCTGAACCTGACGGATGTGTTTCTGGACCCTGAAGATCCTCCCAGGTGCAAACCGACCCATTTTTGAAGAAGTCTCTGTGAGAAAGTGCCATCTTTCTTGCATGGTATGCCCCCACTTTTTGCTACATTGCTGAATGTACTTTGACTGAGTGTGCCCTGGACTCCTGCCAATCAGGTGCCCAGGGCCTATGTTCCTTCCCTAAAACCCAAATTGGCAAACCCTGGCCACATGTCAGCCCCTGGTAAATGGTACCCTAGGTACCCAGGGCCTTGTGACCAGGGAAAGCCTGTAAGGGCTGCAGCACTTATTGTGCCACCCTTCGAGGCCCTGTACCCTAACACAAACACACTGCCCTTGCAGGCTGAGTGTCTGGGTACAAGACAAAACAGAGAATCGACATGGCACACATCCCTGTGTGCCATGCCCACAACCTACACTGCCCTGGCATACATCAGCCACCCCTCTAGCTGGGTGCACTATGCCAGTGGTGTGGGCACAGGAGCATGAGCCCTGTGCCCCTACAGTACCCAGGTCCATTTCTGGGCACTGTAAGTGCAGTGCTGCCATTTAAGAGTATATTGTGCTGGGAGCTCGTCAAACACGAACTCCACAGCACCATGATGGCAACACTGAAGACTGAGAAGTTTGTAGCAAACTTCTCAGCATATTAAACCCGCACTGATGCCAGTGTGGGATTTAATGTACAATGCACTACAGAGGGCATCTTAGAGATGCCCCCTGAAACCTAACCTACAATCCACGTCTTGTCTGAGAGCCTGCCTAGGCTGCCACACAGCAGACATGTTGCTGGACCCCTGGGTGGAGAGCCCCCGCTCTCCTGGGCCTGCAACAATGCACATCTTGAGCGAGGTGCTAGGTCTCCTCCCCCTGGATGGGCAGGGGGAAGCTTCAGAGGCATGCTGCCTTTGTCAGCTTCTCTAGGCCACTTGCTGTACTCAGCAACTGGCCCCCACCGGTTCTGACCCCCACTCTGGCGGGAAGACTGGCCGGAAACTCCAAGTAAGGACAGGGGATGTGCCAGCCCTGCCAACCCCACCCCTCATGTGGGGGAGGCGAGGTGAAGCACATCTCTGGGCCCTCGCCATCTTGAAGATGGGGAGCCCTACCCAATCAGGACTAGGCCACTGCCCCCCTCCCACAGGAGAGTGGCAGGATAGGGGATGTAACCACCCCAGGACAGGGACCTAGCGGTCCCTGCCCTTTACCTACCTGTAACGCCCCTAAATTTAGTATTTAGGGGCACCCTGAACCTTACTTCCTCAGATTCCAGATTCTAAAACAGCAAAGAAGATCAAGAAGAAAGAAGACCTGCCGTGCAGCTGCTAAGAAGAGGAAGAGAACAACTGCTTTGGCCCCAGCCCTACCGGCATGTCGACCCTCGAACCTTCTCCTGGTAAATCCCAGCACCTTCTGTGGCCAGCAACCTCACACACCCCGGAGGACCTGGCTACGTTGTGACTCTGAGCACCTGGGACTCCCACGAGCAGTGGCTCTGCTCAAAGCAAGTATCTAACCCCTGGCACCAGCCCGGAACCACGAACCCTGCACACTCTGCACCCGCCAAGCCTGGCCTGTGCTGGAGTGGACAAAGACCGCAAGGACGTCCCCCTGGTGACTGTGACCCCGAATCCGGCACCCAAGGACCCACCTCGACACTCCTGACGATGCCTGCAGCCTCAGAACCAGGGACCCCCCCTACCGCCATCAACAGAGGGTAAGATTTCCCGACACCAAAAGGCACCCTTGCACCCGGTGCCCTGCGGCCCCCTGTGCCCGACTCCTGGGTACCTACCTATCCTCCAACTACCCAACTTACCTCTCGAAGTGGTGGGCACACCTGAAGAATCTTTGTCCCCGAGCTTGCAGCCTTTGTCCGTCCTTGAGCTTTCCCATTGAAATCCATTGAGCGCCCGAAGGCTCAAAAGCCCCCTGCACCCAGCTGCCCGAGTGGCCCTGGCAGTGCAACTTCTACTCCTATCTACTTCCCCATTTGCCCTGAGCAAGTGACCAGGAGCCCAGTTCCCACAGCCGCGTGGCCTGCTAGTCAGCAGCCACCAACCAAGGCCCCCCTGCCTTCCATAGGATAACATTGGGCCTAACTCAATCTGCACCCGGCTGCCCCTGTGCCGCTGAGGGTGTAACAACTGTACTTACCTGACCCTGGGAGACCCCTGAGTCTGTGCCCAGGACCTTAACTCTGCCAGTCCAGTACTTACCCAAAAGGCTATAACTCACTTTTTTTCCATAGGGTAACATTGACTGGCTTCTTCTGAAATTTCTTCTAAGTGTGGAGTTTCTAAACTTTAAAATATTCACCTAGAATCAACCGAGTAACGAAAATGGAAATACTCACCTGCTATTAGGAGAGATCCCAGTGCTGGATCTTGGTGCCCAGCACTGATCCTGAAAAGTACTCCCAACCGTATTTACCGCTAACCACTAACAGGGTGGAAGGTCTAGGGTGAATGGGATCATTGATAGAAGGAGTCAAAGGAGGCTGACATATTTCTCCTCGATAGGAGTTCAACAAGCCCCATACACTAAACCATTTTTTGGGACATCCACGGGACACATACAGTTTTTTCTCTGAACATTGCCCAATCCTAGTCTTTTTCCCAATCCTGAACTGTAGGTTGGAGCGGTGCCCCCCATCGCTGGGCAATATTCCTCTTGGCTAGCATTAGTCCCAAAGTAACCCATTGTGTCAAGCAAACATTTAAATCGGTTGGTTCCCAGATGTTTAAAAGACACCTACGGGCTTCCACACGGAGCTGCACAGACAAAACAGTATTAATAATGTCATGGATGTCGCGCCAATAGGGTTGGATCAGTTCACATTCCCAGACTATGTGGAAAAAGGTTCCCAGCTGGCTGCATCCCCGTCTACAAGCGCCCCCGTCTGCCCTCCCCATTCGTACCAGTTGAGGCCCCGTTACATAGACCCTGTGCAGAAATTTTAGTTGGACAAGTCGGAGACGAGCTGGTATCGCCACCACCCTGGGAGAGGAGATAGCCTCCTGCCACTCCTCATCATCCATCTCTATGCCATATCCGGTCCACTTCTCTCGGAGGTCCCGGAGAGGATCCGAGATGTTGTTGACCAGTTTTTTATAGATCAGTGAAATGGTGCTGTCAGGGAGATGACCATTCAGTACTCTATCCTCCAGTGGGGATGATTCCGGCAGCGTGGCTCCGGGCTGCAAGTGTGTGCGAAGTGCGTGCCGAACCTGCGTGTAACGGAAGCGCTCTGACTCGGCTAATTTGTACTGTTGCTGCAGTGTGGCAAAAGACTTAATGTATGATTTTTCCCACAGATCGCCTATTCAAGTGATACCTATGAGATCCCATTTTTTGAATCCCTTACTTCTCCACAGATTACCCAGTTGTTCAGAATCCCATAGTGGTGTTGCGAGCGTCAGCCTGCGTCCCCAACCAAGGCGTTTGGTGGCCGCATGCCAGACGTGCACTGCATGTTTAGTGGGGCCCGTAAGCGGATAGTGCCGGGGCCTAGAGTATAGGGCTCTACTGAAGGTCCCACCAGAGAGGATCCACCTATCCATGTTATAACCTGGGTGGCAAGGTTGGGCATAAGTGCAGTGATTAATAGAGGACAGATGAGACGCCCAAGAGTACAGTTTAATATCGGGGAGGCAGATGCCTCCATTATACTAGTTCAGGGGAAGCTTGCTGAGAGCAATGCGTGGCTTGCCGTTCCACAATAGATCCCTTTGAAGGCTTTCAACCTCCCTAAAGTATGACGTGGGTATCGGGTCCATGGTGTTCTGGAGTATATATAGGAACCTGGGCAAAGACATCATCTTAAAGAGGGCAGCTTTCCTTAGCAAGGAAAGGGGGAGCGATTTCCATCTTTCGATGTCTTTACGCAGCCGAAGCAGAGGAGGTTGGAGGTTGTGAGAGTAGAGAAGAGAGGGATCCAGAGAGAGGAAGATACCCAAATATTTAAATCCTTCAGTACATGTTTGAATAGAACACCCACGCGGCGGAATCAGCGGCTCACCTGCTACCACGAACAGAAGTGATTTGCTCCAGTTTATGGAGTAGCCGGAGTATCGTCCAAAGATCGTAAGTATATCTAGAACCACTATCAAAGACCTCCTCGGAGAGGTTAAGTACAGAAGGATGTCGTCAGCTTAAAGGGAAATATGGTCTTCCCAGTCCGGAGACCAGCGCATGCCCCTAACCATCAGATCCTTACGTATCCAAGCTGCCAGTAGCTCAAGCGCCTGGGCGAACAGGAGACGGGACAGGGGTCAACCCTGGCGGGTCCCCCTACCCAGCTCAAAGGCGGCCGACTTCCTGTTGTTAACCACCACCTGGGCCATGGGTCGGGAGTACAATAACTGCACCCATTGAATGTATTTCGGACCAAACCCCATTTTCTCCAACACTGCCCACAAATTTGGCCATTCGATGGTGTCAAACGCCATGGCAGCGTCTAGGAAGACTATAGCCGCCAGTTCCAAAATGGAGGCTGCCCTGCCCAAAACTCTGTGAAGCCTGCGCAGATTCAGTGCAGTATTGCGGTGGGGTATGAAATCGGATTGGTCTGGGTGGACCACGGTCTCAACTACCGTCAAAAGTCGAGTAGCAAGGAGCTTAGCCAGGATCTTGGGCTCCGCGTTCAACAGGGATATCAGCCGATAAGACCCACAATCGGTCTTGGGCTTCCCCCTCCTTGTGGATGGTGACAATAGCGGCCGTCTGTTGGTCTGAGTCCAGAATGCCTTGAGCCCTTGTGCATAGCTCTTAAGTACGGGGCTAAACTGTCCGGTTTAAGTTTGTACAATTCAATCGGCAGCCCGTTCGGGCAGAGGCCTTACCCGACCTGAGGGACCGCACCGCTGCCGCTATTTCTTCATTGGATATGTTACTTTCCATTAAGTCGTGATCGACCAACGACAGTTTGTGTAAGACTAGATCAGTGAGCATCTGGCGGGAATCTTCTCTGGCATATGGGGCAGCCGAGGTGTAGACTGCCTCAAAGTGGGCTGCAAAACGGTCCACAATAGCCTGTGGGTCCGTGAGGGACCCTCCCTCTCGCCCTCGGAGCTCCGGTACTAATCTACTTGCCCAGTCTCTTTCATCCAGCCAGGCCAAGAGTTTCCTAGCTTTGTCGCCTACCTCGTACAGCCGCCCCTGCGCCGCTCTCCCCAAAGCCTTAGCCTGGTCAGTCGCTAGAGCCCTATAGTCCTGTTGCTTAAGTTTGATAAGGTGGAGCCTATCAGGTGTGACCACCGATTCTAGGTCTGCTTCCAATCTTTCCACCTCCGCCTCCAGGGCCACCAGCTCCCTTCGCTGCTCTTTCTTCTTCTCCAAGATCAAGGAAAGGGCCTGGCCCCGAATCACTGTCTCAAAGGCCTCCCAAAGCATCTGTGGGGATTCCACTGATTTGATACCTATTGTTGGTTCTAAAATAAATCCACCATATATTTTTTTTATACAAACCATTGGCCTAGAGTTCAGTTCTTGAGTGTGTGAGACCATTTTCTGACTGAGTGTGTACAACGAATGCTTTACACTGTCCTCTGATACTGCCTTACTGCTCGACCAAGCTACCACTTTAGAGAGTAAGGTTATATCTAACTTTAGCCTCTGCCAAACCTCTGGGGACTGTGGACTCTATACACACTGTACCTATTTGGGAACAGTATATATAGAGCCACTTTCCTACCTTGGTGGATCAGCGGTGGGATACAAACTTGCATTTGTTGGACTACTTGTTTACCATCTGATCACACAACAGAACTCTTAAAATTGCCTTTAGAATTCTGATTGGTCTTTTCCAAAATACTAAAAGTCTTATCAGGACCTTGCTTAAGTCCCATTAGAATTTTAGAAAAATAAAAGTCACTATAGTCCGGGTAGAGGATTAGGACTGTCAGGTTAGGATGAATCAAACAAACCCAGCTATTAGTGAAGATAATACCATGCAGGACCTGGTGGAGGAGCTCGACCTCACACCTTACTTACACTTGTCTTTCAAGGAATGGAGGTCCCTATGCAAACGTAAAAAATTACCAATGGGCCTGCATCCAACCAAAATAGGGCTCCAGGAGCTCTTGGCTGAGTATGCCAAGGACCACCCATCTGAACATGGTGATGACCAGTCAGATGGGGAAAGGGGAGAGGAGGAGGCGGATAATAACCCCCCCCTACACTATTCCCTAGGGAGGAATGGGCCCCCATACTCTTGAATCCAAGAATTAGCGTCTGGGAACCTAGAGATCACACAGGTGAACCAGGTACCAGATAGTTCACTGGGGTACCCACCAGTGAAGAGGACAGCTTTTTAGCAAAGCTGGCCAAAAGGTTGGATCTAGAGTCCAGGCTCCTGGATCTAGAAAAAGAAAGAAGAGAGATGGGGTTATCACCCATCAATGGTGGCAGCAATAATAAAAACAAGGATAGAGAGGAAGCTTCTGATCCTAAAATCCCCAAAGGGATTTTCCCTAAATTTGAGGAAGGTGATGACATCACCAAATGATTCACAGCCTCTGAGAGGGCTTGTGAAATAAGAAGAGTAAAGAAACCTCTCTGGGGGGCACTTCTGTGGGAACTGTTCTCTGGTAACTGCAGAGACAGGCTTCTGGCCCTCACTGGGCAAGAGGAAGGGTCCTATGACCTCATAAGGAAGACTCTGATTGATGGATTTGGATTCACTACTGAGGAGTATAGAATTCGATTCAGGGGGGCTCACAAAACCCAGACCCAGTCCTGGATTGACTTCGTAGATTTCTCAGTAAAGACACTGGATGGTTGGTTAGCTGGACATGGTGTGCAGGATTTTACTGGATTGTACAATTTGTTCATGAAGGAACATATAATAAGTAATTGCACAAATTAAAAGTTGCATCAGCATTTGGTAGACCTAGGTCTAATTTCTCCCCAAGAATTAGGAAAGAAGGCAGACCACTGGGTCAAGACTAGGGTGACAAGGACAGCCACTGGGGGTGACCAGAAGAAGATGGTCACAAAACCTCCCCAGGGGAAAGGTGGTGAGAATCCCCAAGATAAAAAGTCTGAGCCTTCCAAAGGGCCCCAAAAACCTGTTCAGAGGGGTGGGACCCAAACTACTTCCTATGTGCCTCAACCCTATAGGGGGAAGAACTTTGATCCCTTAAAGGCCTGGTGTAATAACTGTAAGAGGTCAGGACACCTAACTGTAGATAAATCTTTCCCCCACAACAAAGCCCCTAAGGCACCCAGTACAGCTACTCCTGGGGTAGCAAGTTTACAGATTGGTTCAGAAGTGTACCCTGAGCAAATCTGGGAACACATTGAGGCAAGTCTAGTCTCACTGGGGGAAGTGGAGTTTGCCACTGTAGCTGTGTGGCCACCCAACTTAAAGAAATATTTACAGTACCCCTGGGTGAATGGAACTAGGGTAGAAGCTCTGAGGGAAACAGGTGCCAGTGTCACTATGGTGAAAGACACACTGGTTTCCCCTGAGCAATATTTGATTGGGAAATCTTACCAAGTCACCAACGCTGACAGTGTCACCACTAGTCATCCCATGGCCATGGTGACATTCGGCTGGGGGGGGGGGCGTTACTGGCCTGAAACAGGTAGTGGTGTCTCCGAAGTTGCCAGCTGCATGTCTGCTTGGAAATGATCTGGAAACCTCAGCCTGGGACTACACTCTGGCAGCTACCAAAAGTCACCGGTCACTACCCCTGTGGCTCATGTGCGGCTTGCGCTTTCACTTCCGTACACAAGACGATCACATTAAATGGTACATTCGTCTGGGAAATGAGAAACCACACTAACTGCAACACGGCTAATTGCATTTACTTACTCACTTGCCCATGTGAGCTGTACTATGTGGGCATGACTACTCGACCCATTAGATTTCGCATCTCAGAGCACCGCAGCAACTTTCGCTGCCACAGGAACAACACAAAAATGTGAGCTCACTTTTTGGAAAAATAACATTCTCCAGACTCCCTGAAATGGGTAATCCTGGAAACTACACAGAACTCCACGAAAAACAGCCTGTACACCAAAGAACAAAGATGGATACATCGTTTGTCCACATATGACAGAGGTCTCAACGATGACATTCCCTGGAGCTCCATCAACACCTAGGTGGTCTCATGAGTGTTTACGAGTTTCATACTAGAACACATCATTGCTCGACAGTGCTTACATCCACATACATTTCTGACACCCACATATGTTAAGACTAGGGCCCTCTTGTCCTTACCAACAGTTTTGTTACCAATATTTACAAGTTACCTCCCCGTTTTGAACCTCATTTGACCGTGGCATGTGAGCAGCCTCTTGTATTTGGCACACCATGTTTTTACAATTCGTTCATCAAACTTTTAACTTGGTGCCCTTTGTGCTTTCCTGTATGACTCCTCACAACTATGAGTGCCCGATAGGATCATTACACCTAATTACAATACTTGGAATTTTGAACCTATCGGTTCCCCTAATGAATTTAATTTTAACATGTAAACCACAAACAACACACACGCTTTTGTTTTTGCCTTAGTTGTTATGGTTATTAAACCTAGTGACTAATTTCTGGATTTCTAACCCTAGCGAATTCCCCCTTGATTATTATTATATTCCTTTGTTTAAACATGCAATTACCTTTAAACCAATATTCTTGGTTTCTGACTCATCCGTAACCACAGAATTGTGTAGAGACAACCTTTACTTCAGGTTGCACCTCTCGTTTACAAAACACCATTCCAAGATGGCCGCGACACTAGCTCACTTTCTGGACTTGATGTAAGCCGCAACTCCACCTACTTCTCTTTACACGTGATCAGCGCAATAGCTTTTAACCCGGGGAAGGAAGTTTATCGGTACCTCCCGGGACCCGGTGGACAGGGCAGGTCAACTTCCGTGCACATCGCGCATCAACTGTAAGTACTAATAGGACTTTATTTCCCTCAGATGTGCCCAGTGTCCTTTCCGCCTATACCCCCATTTAGAGGATAGCATAACTCATACCACACGGTATTTCACTCCTTGCGCCCCGTGTGTTTTTTGAATTACAGCTTGCGGGCTAACTTTTATTGAATAACTCCTCGGTTTAGACCGGGATATCTATACACCTTGAGGACTTCACATCGAGGCATTTTTCTGGCACCCAATACACCCTCCAGAGTTTTGTTACCATGCCTTACGTTTTAAATTTTTCCCAGATACAAACAGCGGTTGTTCTCTACAGCACTTTACTTCAAACTTACCAAACCGTTTTTTCAGCCCTACCTTCCCCTGTACAATATGCAGCCTTATAACTGGCTCGTATCCATATAGACTATCACATCAGACATTGTCCACTTCGGCACTACTGTTCAAAAGAGACTGTTTACCTTTTTAAGTTTCAATGTCAATATACTTTTTGTATCTTCTTAGCCCTAAACTCTTTAGGCATCAGGTGTTATGCAAAAACCACCGGGTACTGTTGAAGGCTGGGGTTCTACTGATTAGGGTGAGTACCTGACTCAGTTTCTGCTGCTTCACTGTATTCTATAGGGGCTTATAGGCACAATAGCTCACTATGGAATACCACCACTCGTTGTTTTATCATTTTAACCTCTAACGTAATCACGTTCACTTCACAAGTTTCCTGATTAGAAGTCAGAGTCACCGCTAGACTGCGCGGATGCTTATTGTACCACTTCAACTTGATCGATACCTCTATGTTTTTTGTCTCCTTCAATAGGTAGATCCAGGTACTTTAACCATCTGACACCACTTTCGTGAGTAGATAATTTCACCACACATTTTTAGGTGTAGAACATCATTTTTGTTTAGGTTCTGAAGAATCGCAAGGATAGATATCCTATAGCGAGAAACATGTTGACCCACACTGAGTAAAACAAACAATCACACTCTACGAGACATTATTCTCGTGTTAGTGCCTTGTTTTTTGTTCTTTACTTTTAATTAGGGTAGGAGACCCCCAGAATAAAACTTGCTTACTTCAGGTACTCCTTCCCTATCTTAATCTACTACATTACTCTGCACCACTCTGCCCCCACACCCGCACTTCACCATATGGCATCCGGATAAAAAGATCTCCGACAAAGAGCCCCTATTCTAGGGAGCCCGTCGGGTATTGCACCGCCGACCCGACGAGGAGCAGCCCATATGATGAAGCATGACACCTGCAAGGGTGTGTGAGGGCATTACTATCCGGAATATGGATTTCCCACACGGACCCCAATTTTCGGGATAGTGGGACTCCCTGTCTTCCCTGACTCTGTACTTCTAGGTGTTTTTACACGAGAGGAACGGCATAATCTTCTTTTGTATAACGTTAATTTGGGCCCCCCTTTATGCGTGACCTCCCACTCTTTTGAGAGTGGATAAAGGCCCCTTCGTCCCCCTATTTTGGTTACAACTGTAGCTGTGTGGCCACCCAACTTAAAGAAACATTTACAATACCCCTGGGTGAATGGAACTAGGGTAGGAGCTCTGAGGGATATGGTGAAAGACACACTGGTTTCCCCTGAGCAATATTTGATTGGGAAAACTTACCCAGTCACCAATGCTGACAGTGTCACCACTAGTCATCCTATGGCCATGGTGACATTAGGCTGCGGGGGGGTTACTTGCCTGAAACAGGTCTGGAAACCTCTGCCTGGGCTGAGGTTGAGCTAAAGGCCCATGCAGCCATGCTGCTGGGCATCCTTGAATTGGTGGGTTTGCAAACCAGAGCACAGAGCAGGAGGAAGGGTGAAAAAGTAGGTCTGGAGCCTAAAATAATGGCCCAACCAACCAAGAGAAAAGGTAAGAAGACTGGGGAACCAGCTTCTGTACAGCAGAACACTCAGGACCCCTCTCCACAGGGAGAGGACTTGGATACCCCTGAGGGAACTCAGCCCATGGATCTTAACCCTTACCAGGTTGAACTCTTGGGCCCAGGGGGACCCTCTAGGGAAGAGCTGTGCCAGGGTCAGCAAGACTGTCCCACTCTTGAAAGCCTGAGGCAGCAAGCTGGTTCAGAAGCAAAGGGAGATGTCAGTGGTACCCACAGAGCTTATTGGGAAGAGGGATTACTGTATGCTGAGGCAAGAGACCCCACTCCTGGAACCACCAGGAGGGTGGTAGTGCCACAGAAGTATAGGGGGGGGGGGTTCCTAACTTTGGCTCATAACATCCCCCTAGCTGGACATCTGGGGCAAACCAAAACTTTGGAAAGGCTAGTTAGTCACTTTTACTGGCCCCAGATGCACCGAAAGGTAAAGGAGTTTGTCAGCTCCTGTGTTACCTGCCAAGCCAGTGGCAAGGCAGGTGGCTACCCAAAGTCCCCCTAATCCCACTACCAGTGGTGGGGGTGCCCTTTGAAAGGGTAGGTGTGGACATTGTGGGTCCACTTGAACCTCCCACAGCCTCAGGGAACAAATTCATTCTAGTGGTAGTGGATCATGCTACTAGGTACCCTGAAGCAATTCCACTTAGGACTACTACAGCTCCTGCAGTAGCCAATGCCCACCTGGGTGTCTTCACCAGGGGAGGGTTTCCTAAGAAGTGTGGAGTGCAGTACAAGTTTACTACACCCTACCATCCACAAACCAATGGCCTTGTTGAGAGATTCAACAAGACATTGAAAGGCATGATCATGGGGCTCCCTGAAAAACTCAAAAGGAGATGGGATGTCCTGTTGCCATGCCTGCTTTTCGCTTACAGAGAAGTGCCACAGAAGGGAGTAGGTTTCTCACCCTTTGAACTTCTGTTTGGTCATCCTGTGAGGGGACCACTTTGCCTGGTAAAAGAGGGCTGGAAGAAGCCTCTCCAAAAGCCCAAACAAGACATAGTGGACTATGTGCTTGGTCTAAGGTCCAGAATGGCTGAGTACATGGAAAAGGCATCCAAAAATCTGGAGGCCAGCACTGGTATGACCAAAAAGCTGCACTGGTTGAATTTCAACCTGGGCAACAGGTGTGGGTTTTGGAGCCAGTGGCACCAAGGGCCCTCCAAGATAGATGGAGTGGCCCTTACCCTATTCTAAAGAAAAAGAGTGAGGTCACCTACTTAGTTGACCTGGGCACTAGCAGGACACCCAAAAGGGTTATCCATGTGAACCGCCTTAAACTCTACAATGACAGGGCTGACATCACCATGCTGATGGTGACTGATGAGGAACAGGAAGCAGAGAGTGAGACTCTCCCTGATCTCCTCTCCTACAGCCCACAAGATGGATCAGTAGATAGTGTAGTCTTTTCAGACACCCTCTCTGCCCAACATCAGGCTGACAGCAAGCAAGTCTTGCATCAGTATGCTAGCCTCTTTTTCCTAACCCCTGGTCTGACAAACTGGTGTACCCATGATGTGGACACTGATGACAGTGCACCTGTCAAAAACAAAATCTATCGTCAGTCAGACCAAGTTAAGGAGAGCATCAAAGCTGAAGTCAGCAAGATGCTGGAGTTAGGAGTTATTGAACCCTCTGAGAGCCCCTGGGCTTGCCCAGTGATTTTGGTCCCCAAGCCTCATCAACAGGGTGGAAAGAGAGAGATGAGGTTCTGTGTGGACTATAGTGGGCTCAACTCTGTCACCAAGACCGATGCTCACCCTATTCCAAGAGCACAAGAACTGATAGATAAATTGGGGAGAGCCAAATTCCTCAGTACCTTTGACTTAACTGCAGGGTACTGGCAGATTGGTATGGCCCCAGCAGCCAAAGAGAAAACTGCATTCTCCACATCTGATGGGCATTATCAGTTTACTGTGATGCCTTTTGGTTACAGAATGCCCCTGCCATCTTCCAAAGGTTGGTGAACCATGTCCTGGCTGGGTTGGAATCCTTTAGTGCAGCTTATCTTGATGATATTGCTGTCTTTAGCTCCACCTGGCAGGATCACCTGATCCACCATGGAAAGGCTTTAGAGGCTCTGCAGAATGCAGGCCTCACTATCAAGGCATCCAAATGCCAGGCACTGTGGTATACTTGGGCCATCTTGTAGGTGGAGGCCAGGTATAACCCTTACAACCCAAGATCCAGGCCATCCTGGACTGGGTAGCTCCAACAACCCAGACCCAAGTCAGGGCATTCCTTGGCTTGACTGGGTACTACAGGAGGTTTGTGAAGGGATATGGGTCCATTGTGACTCTCCTCACAGAACTCACCTCCAAGAAGATGCCCAAGAAGGTCAACTGGACAGTTAGTTGCCAAAAGGCTTTTGACACCCTGAAAGAAGCAATGTGCTCAGCATCAATTCTAAAAGCTCCAGATTATGCCAAGCAGTTCATAGTGCAGACTGATGCCTCTGAGCTAGGGATAGGAGCGGCCCTATCCCAGACCAATGATGAAGGCCAAGACCAACCTGTTGCTTTTATAAGCAGGAGGCTACTCCCCAGAGAGCAGCGTTGGAGTGCCATTGAGAGGGAGGTCTTTGCTGTGGTTTTGTCCCTGAAGAAGTTGAGGCCATACGTGTTTGGTACTTACTTCCTGGTTCAAACTCACCACAGACCTCTCAGATGGCTAATGCAGATGAAAAGGGAAACTCCAAAACTATTAAGGTGGTCCTACAGGGAATGGACTTTGAAGTGGAACACAGACCAGGGACTGCCCATGCCAACGCAGATGGAATTCAGGTTCTTCCACTTAGACAATGAAGACTCCATAGGGCAAGGTTAGTCTCATCACCTTTCGTTTGGGGGCGGGGGGGTGGAGTTGTGTGAGAAAGTGCCATCTTTCTTGCATGCTATGCCCCCACTTTTTGCTGAATTGCTGAATGTACTTTGACTGAGTGTGCCCTGGACTCCTGCCAATCAGGTGCCCAGGGCCTATGTTCCTTCCCTAAAACCTAAAACCCAAATTGGCAAGCCCTGGCCACATGTCAGCCCCTGGTAAATGGTACCCTAGGTACCCAGTGCCTTGTGACCAGGGAAGGCCTCTAAGGGCTGCAGCACTCATTGTGCCACCCTTAGAGGCCCTGTACCATTACACACACACACTGCCTTTGCAGGCTGAGTGTCTGAGTACAAGACAAAACAAAGAGTCGACATGGCACACATCCCTGTGTGCCATGCCCACAACCTACACTGCCCTGGCATACATCAGCCACCCCTCTAGCTGGGTGCACTATGCCAGTGGTGTGGGCACAGGAGCATGAGCCCTGTGCCTCTACAGTACCCAGGTCCATTCCTGGGCACTCTAAGTGCAGTGCTGCCATTTAAGAGTATA
This sequence comes from Triturus cristatus, assembly GCF_964204655.1. Taxonomy (NCBI): domain Eukaryota; kingdom Metazoa; phylum Chordata; class Amphibia; order Caudata; family Salamandridae; genus Triturus; species Triturus cristatus. Next base: position 562,255,317 of record NC_140589.1, on the reverse strand, counting down.
TTGTGCTGGGAGCTCGTCAAACATGAACTCCACAGTACCATGATGGCAACACTGAAGACTGAGAAGTTTGGTATCAAACTTCTCAGCACATTAAACCCGCACTGATGCCAGTGTGGGATTTAATGTACAATGCACTACAGAGGGCATCTTAGAGATGCCCCCTGAAACCTAACCTACAATCCACGTCTTGTCTGAGAGGCTGCCTAGGCTGCCACACAGCAGATATGTTGCTGGACCCCTGGGTGGAGAGCCCCCGCTCTCCTAGGCCTGCAACAATGCACATCCTGGGCGAGGTGCTAGGTCTCCTCCCCCAGGATGGGCAGGGGGAAGCTTCAAACGCATGCCGCCTTAATGAGCTTCTCCAGGCCTCTTGCTGTACTCAGCAACTGGCCCCCACCGGTTCTGACCCCCACTCTGGCTGGAATACTGGCCGGAAACTCCAAGTAAGTACAGGGGATGTGCCAGCCCTGCCAACCCTACCCCTCAGGTGGGGGAGGCGAGGTGAAGCACATCTCCGGGCCCCCGCCATCATGAAGATGGGGAACCCTACCCAATCAGGACTAGGCCACTGCCCCCCTCCCACAGGAGAGTGGCAGGATAGGGGGTGTACCCACCCCAGGACAGGGACCTAGCAGTCCCTGCCCTTTACCTACCTGTAACTCCCCTAAATTATTTATTTAGGGGCACCCTCAACCTTCCATCCTCAGATTCTAAAACAGCAAAGAAGATCAAAAAGAATTAAGACCTGCCGTGCAGCTGCTACGAAGAGGAAGACACCAACTGCTTTGGCCCCAGCCCTACCGGCCTGTCGACCCTCGAACCTGCTCCTGCTAAATCCCGGCACCTCCTGTGGCCAGCAACCTCACAAACCCCGGAGGACCTGGCTTCTTCGTGACTCTGAGCACCTAGGACTCCCACGAGCAGTGGCTATGCTCAAAGCAAGTATCTAACCCCTGGCACCAGCCAGGAACCGCGAACCCTGCACACTCTGCCCTCGCCAAGCCTGGCCTGTGCTGGAGTGGACAAAGACCCAGAGGACGTCCCCCCGGCGACTGTGACTCCGAATCCGGCATCCAAGGTCCCACCTTGATGCTCCTGACGACGCCTGCAGCCTCAGAACCAGGGACCCCCCTACCGCCATCAACAGAAGGTAAGATTTCCCGACACCAAAAGGCACCCCTGCACCCGGCGCCTTGCGGTCCCCTGTGCCCGACTCCCGGGTACCTACCTATCCTTCAACTACCCAAGTTACGTCTCGAAGTGGTGGGCACACCTGTAGAATCTTCGTCCCCAAGCTTGCAGCCTTTGTTCGTCCTTGAGCTTTCCCATTGAAATCCATTGAGCGCCCGAAGGCTCAAAAGCCCCCTGCACCCAGCCGCCCGAGTGGCCCTGGCAGTGCAACTTCTACTCCTATCTACTTCCCCATTTGCCCTGAGCAAGTGACCAGGAGCCCAGCTCCCACAGCCGTGTGGCCTGCTAGTCAGCAGCCACCAACCAAGGCCCCCCTGCCTCCAATAGGATAACATTGGGCCTAACTCACTCTGCACCCGGCTGCCCCTGTGCCACTGAGGGTTTAACAACTGTACTTACCTGACCCTGGGAGACCTCCTGAGTCTGTGCCCAGGACCTTAACTCTGCCAGTCGAGTACTTACCCAAAAGCCGATAACTCACTTTTCTTCCATAGGTTAACATTGACTGGCTTCTTCTGAATTTTCTTCCAAGTGTGGAGTTTCTAAACTTTAAATATTCAGCTACAATCAACCGAGTAACGAAAACGGAAATACTCACCTGCTATTAGGAGAGATCCCAGTGCTGGATCTTGGTGCCCAGCACTGACCCTGAAAAGTACTCCCAACCGTACTTACCACTAACCTAATTTTCTCCCATAGCAAACCATTGACTGTTTTTCTGTGAAATTTCTTCTGTCGATTTTTGCAAACTACAAATATTCTTTAAAAATCGTACCAACTGTGAAAACATAATTATTTACCTGTTTTAGATAGATGTCCCAGTACTAAGCCTAGGAGCCCAGCATTGGATTACAAAAGTAACGAAAACATACTTTACCCGTAACTCGAATTTTCTTCCATACGAAACCATTGACTGTTTTTCTGTGAACTATGTCTTCTGTGTCGATTTTGCAAACTTATAAATATTCCTTAAATATTGCCTGTATAACTTAAACACAGTTCCTCAACTGCTTACAGGTGATACACTAGTGCTGGATCCAGGATCTAACACTGACCTAGAAAAAGTAACCATAACCCCACTTACCTGCTAAGTGAATTTCCTTCCATAGGATAACATTGGTACTTTGATCAGAAAAAGTTTCTAAGTGTCAACTTTTTAAAATAGCAAAATATTGCTTAAAAATCACAACAGTAACTAAAAAGTATTTATTCACTTGTTTACAAGAACTGTCCCAGGACTGAATCTAAGATCCAGTCCTGGAGTTAGAAAAGTAATCCTGAAAGTAATCAATTGCATATAACTTAAAATTCCCATTGAGCTCAATGAATTATTGTGTTTGAAATTGTGTTGCCTATTGCAACAAACTGTAACTTTTGCATTCCAAGTCAATTGTCTTTTGCAAAGTATAAAAGTAAAGCATCTCATTCCGAGAAAGTATATTTTGATACCTATTGTTGGTTCTAAAATAAAACAACCATATATTTTTTTATACAAACCATTGGCCTAGAGTTCAGTTCTTGAGTGTGTGAGACCATTTGCTGACTGAGTGTGTACATCAAATGCTTTACACTGTCCTCTGATACTGCCTTACTGCTCGACCAAGCTACCACTTTAGAGAGTAAGGTTATATCCAACTTTAGCCTCTGCCAAGCCTCTGGTGACTGTGGACTCTATACACACTGTACCTATTTGGGAACAGTATACAGAGCCACTTTCCTACAGTCTCCCATCTTACGAATGCCCACAGTCTGAAGTGCCTGACTTGCCCCATAATCTTGTCCCAGTGGAAACCATAGGCACCAGCTCAGCTGTATATCCGGCGAATACAGCAGGGAACCTGCCTGCATTTGTAATAACCCCTGCCATACCTGCCAGGTAATGGACAAGGAATCAAAGATTTGATACTGCCTCCGTTTTGGGCGGAAAAGTGCCTGTGGCAGGGTGAACGGATCCGATGCGTCCCTCTCTAAATATAAATATGGCAAATCATTTGGCACATGTACCCAGTAATGTGCGAATGTACTATGTGCTGCTCTGTAGAATTTTTCAAGTTCTGGGGCCCCCAGCCCTTCCATGTCATAAGGTAACATAAGGGAATCCCACCTGATGCAAGGCTGCTTCCCAGCCCACACTAACCTGATCAGTTTGCGGCAATGGAATTGGTATGTTCTGCATTAGGAAGAGCAACCTCGGGAGGACCACTGTCTTCATGACCACGCAGCTAGCTAGGTGAAGGGCGATGAGGTGATAGTCACCAAAATTTCTGATAAGCTATTCAAAAGGAATGTAGACCTGAAGAGGAAGGGTTGCTGGCTTGACTCCATGGACAAAGGGTGCGAGTGAAGAGACCCGACTGCAGTAAGAACTCTCCAATCCGCCAGACTTGTGCTTTCAGCAGAAGGGTCGAGCAGCACACCAGGGGGCATATGTATCAACATTTCCATCTGCGATTCTCAAATAACGATTTTTTGAGAATCGCTATTTGAGAATTGCAAAACGGGATGTATTTAAAAAATCGCACAAATTTAGCGATTTCTTAAAATTCCTTAATTGCGATTAGCAAATTGCGAAATCGCAATTAAGGAATACCTTCCCATTCATTCCTATGGGCCAGGAGGCCCATAGCAATGAATGGGAAGTCCTTCTCAATTTGCGATTCGCTATTTGCTAATTGCAAATTGAGAACAGTTTCAAAGGTGACACCCTGATGCACCCCTGAAATCAGCATGTGTGCACATATGGCGCACATACATGCCCTAAGGGCATGTATGTGCACCACATGGCACTTTGAAATATGCAAAAAAGTGCATATTTCAAAGAAATCGCAATTTACCACCAACTTGAAGTTGGTGGTAATTTGCGATTTCTTAAGGAGAAATCGCACAACTTGGGTGCGTGTTACATTGCATTTAAGAAATCGCAATTTGCGATTTCTTAAATGCTTACGCAAACTTAAGAAATCGAAAATTTAGCGATTCCTTAAGATTGCGAGGCTGAAATGCCTCATACATCTCCATTTGCGATTTTCTATTCGCAAACGCTGTTTTTTTGCGATTCGCAGCGTTTGCGAATACAAAATCGTTTGATACATATGCCCCCTAGAGAAGAGATGGTTAGTGTGCCATTTCAAACAGCAGCAGCCCCAGTCGTGCAGTCGCAGCAAAACTAAAGGACTGCAGTCTAGGAAATCACAACTTGTGAACTGCCCTGTGTTGTGCAAGCCCGGCATAAACGGAATTGCCACATAGACAGCGAAAACACACTTCCTGAACTGAAATTGAGCTAGAACTCTGAGCAGTCTTGCTTTACAAACTGTGTTTTCCCTTCTCATCCCCCCGTTTTAAGGGTTTTGACAGGACAGACACCAAGATATTGTGAAATGCTTGTGTGCGATCAGTACACTAGCTGCTTTAACCCCTTCAGTGCCCATGACGAGCTGGACTCGTCATGGGCTGCGGTGGCGCTGTGCCCATGACGAGTCCAGCTCGTCATGAACTCCGCCCGCTAATACAAAGCGCGGCACTGGGCGGGGAAAGGGGCGGGCATGCAAGGGGTTAAGAAGCAAGGGTTTGAGCTCAGCCAGTGTTCTTCAAAAAATTTCAAAACATAGTGTTCAACAGATGCCATTTCTGGGTATGATTACTGCACACGCAACCTATGCGTGCCTGTAGCCTTAAGAGTCACAGAATAGACAAACAACTGGGGTCAAAACTATGCAGAAGTGATGGTACATAGCCGTTTTACCTCCCACCCACAGTGTATATTCATCTGTAATGCCAACATTTTTTATGGGGTATGTTCAAATAGTCACTGGTGTGTTGGCAGCTATGGAGATAGAGGTAGGACTATCGTATGGTCCATACCTGAGTTAAAAAGCGGTCACCATTGCAGTCTGGCAGTTCTGTAATGTTAAGTAGGTGCTCGGTTTAGGGCAGATGCCCAAACACCATTAATTGATTATATGAATGAGTTTTCAAAGAAAATTAGTGATCAATCACAACTTGCTGTGCTCTGGAATCATAGCATAATAATTGTATTCAAATTTAAACAATGGTGTTACGGCAGAAACATGCCGATCCTAAACAAAGCACCAAATGTGGAGACAAAACCAAATAAATGCATTATACCTAAAAACAATGGGGCAGATTTATGAGCCCCTTGCGCCACTTTTGCGTCACTTTTAACATGGGAAAAGTGACGCAAAAGTGGCGCAAGGGGCTCAGAAATCTGCCCCAATGTTCTAGTAAGCATAGCAATTGTAAACACATTTAAACAATGCTGAAACCAAATTAAATGGCGATCAAAAACAGGGAAGCAGCGACAGAGCGAGTGAAAGCACATGCACTGCTGTTACGGTCAGAAACCAATGCAGAACATAGGGCCTGAAAGTAAAGTAAAGGGCCAGACGCAAAATAAGACGTATAAGAGGGCCAGTAGCCATGGGAGGGAACAACTGAGCAAAAGGAGGGACAAATGGCAAGGATTCACCACTGAAAAACAAGGAATTTTGAAAGGCACAGGAAGGAACCAAGGAAAAGCGATGGGTGTGCTGAAAGCCTCAAGACCAGATACAGTATGTCTCTCTAGACCGCGCATGTGCTGCCTATTCTCTACCTAAAAAGGAGAATAGATTATATAACCTAATACCAATGAAATCTTACAGGCCTTCATGAAGGAAACAGAACAAGGGTGGAACACTGAAAAGAACACAGAAATCGCTTTCCAACCATTCTTGAAGATGATGATCTCTTCATACAATACGGATTACTCAACAGAGGAAAAAGATTAGTGACCTCTACTAGTACACAACAGAAACTAATAACACTAGCATATCAAGGTCACTTAAGAACACTAAAGAAGAAACTAGAAAATATCTATTAATTTCGCCAGGCTAAGAGTCAGCAAGGGCAAATCGGGTAGAACATTGCTTACACTTGCTAACACAGCAAAAGAGACATGGTGGGCCTAGATTTCATTGCACCTTTGTATGCCTTATCAAAGAACTTATGAAATGCTGCTGTTGTGATAGAGTAAATGGATTTAAGTCAATTTTGAAACAGAAATTATGACAAACATAACAATAATGTTCCTAGAGGGTGTACCTTAGTGGGCAAGGTATGATACAAGAAATTGCCACCTCCAAAAGTGTGTAATTCACGTCACAACAAACAAAAGAATGCCCATGTGCCAACAACAACAAACACAAGAGAACAACACTTTGCTTCCCACAGAGCAATGGCATTGTTGAGTGGAATAACTGAAATGTAAGTGGCACTGTACATATTGCAGTCAAGTGCAACATAAACGGCGAAGCAAAAACACATTTAAAGGATACAGAAGTACCATCAAGGAATTCAGACATTTGTTTGCCATTTTCTCCACATTACCGGTAATTAATAAAATAAAAGTCTACCGCACCAGCTCTGTGCCTGTGTATCGCTTGACAGAAGAACTAAGGAAAAGTGCACAATGCAGTTCATTTGTGTGTGAAATATGCAACAGGTGACATCTTTGGAACTGTGTAAATTGTATTTATTGGGCTGTGCGAAGCACCGAATCACACCTTTTTTCACACATATCCTCATCCCACTATGACAGCTTTCTGGATCTCATCCTCTGGTGACCGCCTAATTGGCTCACTCCAAAGTCTCAGCTGGGGAAAAGGCAGAAATATGCTATGTTGTGTTAAATACTGCGCATTCCTGCCCTTTCCCTGTAATGCAGCACAGCAATATAACTTGCTGCGCTGCTTATTAATAAATAGGCCCCTAAATGCTTTTCCATTCACATCTTAGCATGATGAACGCACGTGGAAAACGTGCAAGGAAAAGAAACAAGAATCACAAATTGAACGCAGTAATGGACCTGGTAATTCTGGGTGGTCTGTATTATTCTCATTCCAGATCCAAAAACTCTTGATGGCCGGTCCCTGGGATGATGAAATGGTCCAGAAACTGTAGCTTCTTGCCTTGTTTTTCCCGTTTACTTTTTGTCCACCTCGCGATGGTGCCCTGAATCAGGTGTTCCATTCAAGGCCATTTCCGGAGCTGTTGGGTATTTCCAATTGTAAAGCCAGTGCAGAAGAGGGTAGGTGGTGCATTTACTTTTTCGGTGAATGTCCTAATGCTAACCTCTTTTAAGTGACGCCCAAGTCTGAAAATGTTCAAAGCCCGTTTCCTTGCAATGAAGGAAGTTAGGGGCATATTATCAAGCCAGGCGATAACTGCCGCTAAAACGGCGATAATGGGCTTGATAATATGGTCTATGGAATTCCAATTGAAGCTCAGGTTAGATGTCCTTCACATAATAATAATAATTGTATCGCCTGGCTTGATAATATGCCCCTTGGTCTTAGTTCTTGTATCACCAACAAATGTACCTTTCTTCTTTTTGATAAATGTATTTTTAATAATTTCCACTACAAAGTAGCAATGCAGGAAATCACCTAGAGCTTTCACCAGGCCAGTTTCTTTATTTAAGGATACCTTCCCTTCTTATGTGGAAATTCACCTCCTGTACCACACATTCCTTCTTCAGAGCTCTCCATGATTTTTAAGTCTCACATGCTCTGGGGTCCCGATGCCTCCACATAGTCTACAATGGGCACAGGCTGTGACACATGTAAAATTGTGTCATGCCAAACACTACCTACCACTAAGAAAAAGCAGTGGTTCAAGCAGCTTAGGTCCTTAATTACTAAAGTATGTGCATGCACTTGTGTAACGCAACAATATTTAGCACTTTGTCTGCAGAAATTTAAAATGGTTTGTAAAATTAAACTGTATTTTGGGTTGTGCGGCCACTTACGTAAAACTTTAAGAACTTAGATAAATAGTGTACACCCCATGTGATGATATGGGAGGGACCTACCCTTGAAACATGGAATGAGAAATGCACAATCCCCTACTAACACACAGATGCATGTTGACCATCGCTTTACTGTTGGCATCATGGAACCTTGTTAACTCCATGTATGCCCACCAGGTCCCTCCATCTGCAATGTCAGCAAGTAAGAACAGCATTACGTGCAACTTCATTGGACATGGCATATTGTGAGCCCTTGATAAAGTGGCATTTTGTTAAAAGGTGTTTAACTCTTAAAGGTTTCAGTGCTTGCTCTCATACAGTTAATTAATACTAAAATGTTCTTTGTTGTTAGAAAAAAACTAAAAAGCGCTTTGGCAAAGCTAATAGGTTCTAGCAGGCTGATCTCTTGGCTTTGCCAATGCTTGTTTGCATTGACATTAAGTAATGCTAAAATGGCTACCAATGTGTCACATCACACACAATAGCATGCAGATCTATGGATGGCCATTTTGGAATGGTTCTTCTATTAAAGAAAACTTATTCCAAAACTATTGTTGATGCGTACGCATGTGTCATAACGTGTGCAAGTGCATCATGACACATGTACATGCGTTAAATGTTCCAAGATGCTCACTGATTGATGTGCATGAGTGTATGACGTGTTTTGCCGATGAGAACGGGTGGCGGAATGATGGCGATTTATGAGCAAGCTAATTGACAAGCAAAGTGTAACATCACGTGGCAAGGTTTTTAAAAACATATTTGTCTTCAGCACAGAATGGGTTAATTTCTATTGGTAATAGCGGTTTCGAGAGAGTTTCGTTTGGTAACGAATTACGGAAACAGATTGTCATGGGTACCAATTTAAGGGGGCTTGTTATATTGTTAGCTGAACAGTATGACACAACATTGGTTTTCACATGAGCACACGAGGGGATGATGGGATATTATTGGAGTATCTTTGAAGAGGGTGAAGGGGTGAAATCAGCGATGATGGTCACTGTTGTTCTCATTTATTTTGTTTATGGCAGGTTTGTTTAGCGTTTTTTCTAATCTATTTACAGCAACCCCTGACGAAGAACCGTTTGGTTAGAAATGCATTGGGTTTTCAGAGAGTTCATCACAGAATCGACCGACCATACATGCTAATGTAAAATCCCGGATGGGCAACAGAAGGCATTTGAAAATAAAGTAATTTGGTCCAACAGAGATGTTTCCGGAGTGGTTCTATTAAACAGCGAAATAATGGACTTTAAAAGTGATATAAAGAATGGTTTACTATGGATAAAATTTGGTCAACTTGGAATAAGAAGTTCAGTTCATAGGATTGTTTTCCTCACTTACGCAGTGCAGCAGCTGAGTGTACAAAATGTACACCTTAATTTTACTATCTTACGATATGCCGTGCCATGGGACGATTCACGGCACTGTTTTGCACGAATTTACATTGCAATAATAAGCAAAAGTTAAAATATATAAGGGAAGGAGTGCATTCACCAATTACATAATTGCTTAGTGACACACCAGTAGCCATTTTGGCTTTTTTTATTTAGTGTTCGAACATGGTTGACAGCCATCTTTGAAGGGTACATTTTAAGTAAAAAAGAAAGTGCAAGGCAGCGCAAAAGAAGAAAGCGAGCAGCCCACTAGCACTTTGCAGCTGCTGGACCCTCGTAAAATAAAATATATTTTTTTTTAAAGCAATTTCAAGGAGCCAGGAAATACAAGTCCCCTCAAGTCATCAGTGGAAGGTTACAACTCATCCAGTCAGAATACTGTGGGAACGAAATTCTCTTGGGAGGGACAAACACAAGTATAGGGAGGAAAACAATTGCATCAAGAAAAGGGACCTGAGATAAACAACAAAGTCATCCATTCATGAGCAAGGGGCTGTATATGTTATGTACTTGAAACAATAAGATAGCTGTCTTCACAACACAAATATTCTTTTAGCAGTTTTATGATCCCATTCTTCATGATCAATTCAATTTTATAACCATAAAATGTCTTTGAAAAACAATTAGATACCACAATAGAAATACCGCAATCACATCCTATTTTGTCTTTATAACTGAAAAATCTGGATTCACCATTTACATAAATGTGTACAAGTCAATATATTTGAATCATTTGGGAAAACGCCATCAAAAGCCACCCAGATTTGAAAGTGTTGAAATTTACTCATAAGAAAATGCATGTGAACTGCAATAAATGGAGTTGAGTTTTAACAAATGGAAGTACAGATCATGGTTTACTGGATTTGGTGAATTTGAAGAAGGGTTGATACAAAAACATTTTCTCTTGCTCAAAGTAAAGTACTCCATTCCCAGGATAATCTCATTATCAGACAGAAAGACATGGTATACAGAATAATTATTGAAGCATTTTGTGTTTAAAAAAATCTGCCGTCAAATCTCTGTAAATTCTTTACATTGTTCAACAGTTCCACTGTCTGCAGTGTAGGCTTTAATGTTCAGCTGCAACTGATGGCTACAGAAGGTGTGCCCTGCACCTCAATTTAGAAAGGATAGATGGTGGTTTTCATGCCTCTAAGTGACCATCGAGAAGCAGGCACATTCTCCTTTTGGATGTCAAGGTGAAGAACAGGCTCTCGTGAGGAGGTTGAGGAGATGTAGACAGGACATGCAAACGTGTCAGATGCTTTAACAGGATCACTCATCCCTATCTTCTCCGACACAGTCAGGCAGTGCAGATGGATAACAGGCAGTAAGCTGGGGCTTTGCTTTGGTGAGGCATCAAGAAGTTCAGCATCAGTCTTATTCCAAGAGACACCCCAGATATGGATACCATGGATGAACATTCCTTCTTGTGGAGGATCTCGTATCTAATTGACAAGAAGAAACATTTTAGGTATCTCTTTTGTTTCAAAATTCAAAGTATTATTCAGCCATAGCAACAGTTAAAAGACATTTGGAAAGATGAGCCCTCTGGTTTTTGCTGAGACGATTTAAGCCTATGCTAATGATCTCCTCTTAGACATAGCTATGCATTTTGGGGTTTAAATGCCTCAAAATCGAATCTAGATGAAGGCTCCCAACTAGAGGCGCGCCTCTTGCTTTTGTCTAAAAGTTCTTCAGTGAACTGTTAGGGTCCCTCAAGCATTCGTGAGAGAGTTCCCACTGTAAGCTTATTTCATACATTTGGTAGTGTACTTTCCATGGGTGGAAAATATGTCTATATTCTTGTAATGACTGTGCCCGACTAACTGAGTGTAAACATCTGGAACTGTCTTAGAATGTGGAAATTCTTTTAATTTTAAGCCATGATTCTGAGTTGCATTACCTTTGTGTGTTTGACCCTTCATGCACTAATGACAACCAACCAGCCTGCCCAAATAACTAGCTCTCCATATATTGTATTGAAGCAAACAGGCCGTGTCCTTGCCTTCTCACTTGCTCATGGCTAATTACGGTAGTGTTGCAGTTGACAAATCAAGAACTCGAGAGATGGAATGATCAACAGTCTCAGTAGACGCTTTTCCAACTAGTTTCATCTATCCTATTCCTGTACTTATCCTCTGTATACTTCCCCTGAAACCCACATGACCGGTACTTCTCTAAAGGACTTAACTTTACCTTACTCATAGGATGCTAGCAATTTATAGCACAGTCAGCCCTGCAGGCTGTGGCAGCACCATGAGCAGATTTGCTATGGTTGGTGGCCCAGACCCCAACTAATCTTACCAATTCACGTTGCTAATAAGTTAGCCCATGACATGAAAACTGTTAAGAACATCATACTACTTGCTACCGCTTAAATGCACACTTCATATATGTGGACCAATGGTAGGCTGAGTTGTTGCTCACTCCCCATTTCACATGCGTATTTATCAAGCCTTTGTTCTGATGCAGCGTCACCAAAAGTGATGCAAACTGGTGCTACGCTTGAATTGTGACTTATGCTCTAGAACCACATTGTAACTGTGTTGCAACCACCCATGCGTTTTGATGGCAATCCCCATCAACTAACATTGGTAGACTGGAATTTGTGTGAAAAAATGACACCTCCTCGAGGCAAGCATAATGTTGAAGTAAAGTTTTGCTTTTTCCAAGCCTTTGAAACTTTGCAAGTGTGCTGTACTGTACAGCGCGCACACGCACACACAGGCACACACACACACACACACATACTCTCTCTTTCTCTCTTGTATAACTGTTAAACTGTCTAAAAATAGTATTTTGTCCAGGAGGGCTACCCTGCTAGTACAAAACTTATGCTAGATATCAGACATATACACTGGCACCCAAAGTGTGCCAGCATAGGAGGAGAGAGAAACAGTGCCCAATAAATACAGCTCTTTCTCTTAGACTCATTGCATCAAATCGTAGTAAATCTGCCACTGCGAATGTAAAAAGGTATGGCAAACGGTTAGGTCTGTACGCTCAGAAATACAAAGGTCACCCATAACTCCTCTACTCACTGGCTTGGTCAAAGACAGGAGGATAAGTGGACCAGGGTGAAACAGTGAACAGCCTGCAGTCTATTCAATCACTGCCTATCTTTGCACTCACCTCTGTCATCTGGTCTTCCCCTGCAGCACCTGTCGTTCTCTGTATTATTTCCCAACATGCTTATTTAGACAGCTGCATTGCCAGCCTCTTGAATACGTATTTGTAATCTCCAGTTTTGTGCTTTGTGAGTCCAGTTAGGAGAGGCAGCTCTGTACAGTGTGGCCAGGGCACACTTGTGGTGCCACAGGAGAGGACCACGAAGATAAAATCATCCATGAGCAGGTAAGAGTGTTGAGGTTGAAACACATTCCCTGTTGCAGAAACCACAATCTGCTCTTGTGCACTATTTTGTTTTTTTTTAATACATTTTTTATTCGAAACCGTTAGCACACAATAAAATACAAACAAGGGCCTACAACCACCAGGGCCGGCTGCCATAGAGCCCGAGGGCCCGCAGTGTAACGCCACACAATCCGTCGAACCATAGGCAAGGCGCCCGGCAGTTCGTAAGCACATATAACAGGCCGGGGCCATAGGCCAGGAGCAATTGAAAACAACAGTTTCATTTTGTATTAAATATAAAACACACTCAAGGCAATGAGAGTCCGAAGTAGCAGCGTGCTCTTCCCGGGACGGGGAATAACATATAGTGTCCAAAGCAGTTCCTGTCCGGAAGCTGTAGAGGGGGGCAATGGGAAAACAAAGCATGGAGCACACCTCAAGCCCTCCCGCGGAACGCGCGGATAGGGGGTCAGCGCAATATCGACCTCTAATGGCAGAGGCAGGGTGCAGATATGTCCCCGATATAGATTCCACGGACCCCATACCCTAGTCCATTTCCCTGGCTTACCTCTCGCCACATACGCCGTCTTTTCCCTAAACATACACAAGTCCATATTCTCCTTCCATACATCAATCGTGGGCGGCCTCGGGGAGCCCCATAGCTGTGCAATGTTACGCTTAGCCACCATATACCCCAAGGGCACCCACTGCGTCTGTGCCGCATTACAATCATTCGGTTCCCAGACATTCAACAAACACCTCCTAGCCTCTGGCAACAGGGCCACATGCGTGACCCCCTCCATTACGGTGTGGATACCGTTCCAGAATCGCACAACCTCCGAACATTCCCACAAGATATGAAGGAACGTGCCCGGCAGGCCACATCCACGCTTACACAATCCATCCATCGAATAACCCATACGCAGCAAACCGGGCCCTGTGACATACACTCTATGGAGGATCTTCAGCTGTACAAACCGTAGGCGGGCCGGGATCGCCACCTCTTTCGGGGAGGCCACCGCCGATACCCAGTCCTCATCATCCAATTCCAAGCCATCGCCCGTCCACGCCTCCCTCAAACGGAGCAGCACGTCCGCATGATCGTTAATGAGTTTCTTATAAATCAGGGAAATAGTGCTGTCGGGCACATAGCCATCCAACACTCTATCCTCCAGTGGGGAATACTCGGGGATAGCAGTAACATCCGGAGAGACCGAACAAAGTGCATGGTAGACTTGAGCATACCGGAAGTACTCTCTATCGTTTAATTTATATTCAATTTTAAGCATTTCGAACGTTTTGAAAGCTCCCTTCGCCCACAGATCACCCACCTTACATATACCAATCATATCCCATTTCTCAAAGCCTTTCGATCTCCACAAACAGCCCAACCACCCAGAAGCATACAACGGCGTCGCCCGAGTCAAGCGATCCCTCCACCCCATCGCAGCATTCACCGCGTGCCACACGTGCACCGCCACCCGCGTGGGTCCCGTCAACCGCGTGTCCTGGGTCACCGAGTACAGCGCCCTATTATAGTTTCCACCCGGAAGCAGGAGTTTATCCATCTCAAAGGCCGGGTTTAAGGCAAGACCATATATCCCGTGGTTCACCGCCGCCAACTGAGACGCCCAATAGTATTGTTTAATATCGGGGAGGGCGACCCCCCCATCATACCAAGGGAGCGTCAACTTGGCTAGAGCAATCCACGGCCGCCCGTCCCAAAACAGTTGGCGCTGAAGACCCTCCACCTCCCGGAAATAACGGGCCGGCACGACATCAAGAGTATTTTGCAAGGCATACAAGAAACGAGGCAGCGACATCATTTTAAACAATGCCGCCCGTCCGAGCGGCGAGAGCGGAAGTCGTCGCCATCTCGCTACGTCGGCCTTCAATCGCTGGAGGGGAGGCAGAAGGTTTCGCTCATAGCGAACCGCGGGGTCCAGTGAGATAAAGATTCCCAAATACTTGAACCCCAGGGTAGCAATCTGAGCTGGGCAACCCCGCGGCAGCAGGGGGGCATCCCCCGAGAGGACGTAGACGCACGACTTGGCCCAGTTGATGACCAGGCCGGAGTTGCGGCCAAAAGAATTCAGCACGTCCACCAATACAATTAGCGACTGCCGGGGAGACGTGAGATACAGAAGGATATCATCCGCGTAAAGGGAGACACGGTCTTCGAATTCCGGCGTCCATCTAATGCCTCGCAACGACGGCTCCCAACGAACCAGGCGGCGAGAGGCTCCAAAGAAAGTGCAAAGAGAAGGGGTGATAGCGGACACCCCTGCCGCGTACCTCTCCCCAGTGCGAAGGGAGCCGACACCCTACCATTCACTACCACCTGAGCCAGTGGGTCAGCGTATAGTAATTTTACCCAACCAATAAACTCCGGGCCGAACCCAAATTTCGCCAACACGGCCCAAATATATGGCCACTCCAAAGTGTTGAATGCCATAGTAGCATCCAAAGATGCCAAGATGGCCGGCTCACGTATGAATTCTGCTCTAGCAAGCACGCCGTGTAACCGCCTCAGATTTAGAGCGGTATTCCGATGGGGTATAAAACCAGACTGATCCTGATGAATCAAGTCGCCCACGACCCGAACCAGTCGGTTAGCCAACACTTTAGCCAGAATTTTGGGTTCTGCGTTCAACAGCGAAATGGGCCTATAGGAGGCGCAGCGATCTCGCGGCTTCCCCTCTTTGTGTATCACAACTATGCTGGCGAGGCGTTGGTCAGGGGGGAGGAAGCCCGCCGCACGTGCCGCCAAAAACATGTCTCGAAGATATGGTGCTACCTTATCGGGACGCAACTTGTAGAGTTCGATGGGAAGACCATTGGGACCCACCGCTTTACCCGAAGCAATCGAACAAGTGGCCAAAGCGATCTCATCTGATGACAACTTCGCCTCCATCAACACCGCGTCTGCCTCCAATAGGGTTGGCAATGCGATGTCTCTAAGCAGGCTATGGGAATCCTCCTCCAATCACAACGAGACCGGAGAGTATACTCCGCGGAAATGAGCTGCGAAGCAGTCCACGATCTCAACCGGGTCAGTCACACGCACTCCATCACTCCTCTCCACAACGGGCACCACCCTGCTAGCTCTCTCCTTCCTATCCAACCAAGCGATCAGTTTTCCGGCCTTATCCCCCACATCATACAACCGCCCTTGCTGCTCTCTACTCATCTCTTTAGCCGCTTCCGTGATTAACGCTCTGTAATCTGACTGTTTGAGGCTGAGAACATGCAATTTCTCCTCAGTGACCCCACTCTCCAAGTCCTCCTCCATTACAGCTATTTCCGCTTCCAGGCGGACCACCTCCGCTCTCTCGCACTTCTTAGTATGGGAGATAAGGGACAAGGCCTGCCCCCTGACCACCACCTTATAAGCCTCCCATAGGGAGACGGCCGACGACACCGACCCCACGTTATCAGTAAAGTAGTGATCAGTGGACTTGACCAACTCCGCGCGGATCTTAGGGTTACGGAGATACCAGGTGTTAATGGGTGCCACTCTCCCCTCTGCCCCAGAGACTACCCTCAGCTGCAACCATAGAGGGGAATGGTCAGAGATACCTCGGGCTAAATGACGCACCTCCCCAATCATTCCAGCTTGGGTCGCCGGCATAAGCATATAGTCAAGTCTCGAGAGACTCCCATGGGCCCCCGAGTGAAAGGTGTATTGCGCCTGTCCCGGATGCATCAATCTCCAGCAATCTACAAGTCCCAAAGTGTCCAAAAAACCCCCAACCAGGCCTGAGCCCTAGGGAGATCCCTGGGAGGGTGACGGTCCTCCAATCCGGAGACAACGGCATTAAAATCACCACCCAACACCAAAACCCCCCCAGGGAGTCCCAGGACCAAACGCCCCAAATCAGCAAACGTAGCCGTTTGTAACCCCGGAGGTACATACACAGCCACGAGCGACACAGTCCTGCCCTCCCATCTCCCCACCAGCGCCACATATCGCCCCCTATCATCGTAAAGCACTTCGTCCACTTCCAATGGGAGAGAGGCCCTAACCAGAATGCCCACTCCCCTAGAGCCAGAAGTAAAACCAGAGTGAGCGGCAAGGCGATAGCCCCTCCTATTTAGGGCCTGGAAGGAGTTCCCAATCAAATGTGTCTCCTGCAGGAAAACAATGTCGGGCGAGGCTCGTTTCAAGAACTGCAACACCACCCCGCACTTGATCCTGTCCCCCAGACCGTTCACATTCCACGAAAGGATTCTCAATCCCCTACCCCCCATCCCACTCCCGCACATGATACCCACATCCCGGAGAGCACAACCCGGAGAGTTCAGCAGAAAACTTCACATTTGCCTTGCAAAACAAGAAAACAACCATACCCAACAACCCCCCTCCCCCACAATCCCAGAACAACAACTCCCCCCTCCCTGCACCCCTGCTTGAGCCCAAACAGCCCCCCCCAACTTGCAGTGTGCCTGTCGCCCTAACCTATACCACAAAAAGAACCCCAGAAGGAGGAAAGGACCCCAATAAGCTCCCCACAACCCCCAGGCACTTGAAGGGCATGATGTACCAGATTAAAGTACAATTGAGCCAAGGTACAAAACCTCGCCAGTCTAGTCAATCGCCAGGAACCAAGTTCTAGCCCCGCTCCACCACATCCCGTTCGTTTTCCACCGTCCGACTGTCTCGGTCCCGTCCCCGCGGCAGAGCATCCAACCAGTCTCCAACTGCCTCCGGCCGGTCAAAAAAGTGGGAGCGACCCTGGAACTCAACCCGCAACCTCGCCGGGAACAACATCGCGTATTTCAACTCCATGTCTCTCAAGCGCCGTTTCACACCCAAAAATCCCAGCCGCTGTTTCTGGACCGCTTGCGTGAAGTCCGGATAGAAGCTGACATTGGAGTTCTCAAACTTCAGCGGCCCTGCCACCCTCGACGCCTGAAGGATAGCATCTCTATCTCGAAAGTTGAAAAGTCGGGCAATTATAGGCCTCGGGGGAGCACCCACTTTGGGCGCACCACCCGGAATCCTATGGGCCCGCTCCACCGCAAAGAACTTGCTCAATCCCTTGGGCGCGAGATGATTGATCACCAGATCCTCCACAAATAGATCTGCGGCAGATTCCTCCGATCTTTCTGGCACTCCGATGATACGAACGTTGTTCCGTCTAGCCCTGCTTTCAGAGTCCTCAAGTCGACGATCCGTCTGGTCACTGGCCAGCCGCAGCCGGCGGACCTCCGTCTGCAGGGCTGCCACATCCACAGTTAGGCTCGACACCGCTTGAGACAAAGAGTCGACCCGATCGTTGGTTTTGGACAGGTCTGCCCTGACCAAATTCACATCAATAAGGACCGCGTCCAATTTATGCGCCAGGGTATCAAACCGCTGACCCACCGCAGCCTTCATCTCCTCAATGGCGCCCATAACGTCCTGCAGGGTCAATTCTGACGATGGGCCCGAAACCTCTTTAGCCCTCTCAGGCGATTTATGCAAGCCACTGGGGGATCCCTTCAGCTGCGCATACCGATCAATATTGTTGGCCTGTGCATAGGATCCCCTCCGGGTTGACTTGGGTTTCGACTTGTCACCGTCTAGTCTAGTCGCCATCGTCCGGAGGCCACCAAAGTTGGCACTCGTCGAAGCCGGGGACAGGAACCAGTTGGCCAAGCCAGCCGAACACTGCAGTCGCGGGCAGGAAGTCCGTGTGTAGCCCGAAAGTCAGGCCAGACACTCCGCCGTCCGCTCTCCTCTGAAACACCGAGGTCCCTCAGCCGATCTCAAAAGGACAGACTCGAAAACGAAAGTGAAAGTGCGGGGTACGCGGCAAGTCAGGCTCAGCCTGCCGCTGTTGTTCACTTCGTACCTGGGCACCCCACCAACTCGAGATCGGGACCTAGGCAACAGCAGGCCGCAATCTTCGGAGGGCGACCATTCGGGTTCCCGGCGTCCGATCTGAATTTGGAAAACGGGTGGCACCTCAGCGCGGATGCATCAGCAAAAGCCCATCAAGTTTACCAGGATTTAGTCAGGATAGACGTGGGAGGTTGCGGAGGCCCTCGAGAGCCGTAAGCCTACGCGGCCATCTTGGTTGCGCGCTAGGCTCCTCCCCTCTTGTGCACTATTAACTGTAACACCACTCTAGCAGCAGCAGTTGGCATTGGGTCTTCTTGCTCATGAATGTCCCCCTAATTTGCTCTTGCAACAGCGATATGCTGCGGTATCCCTGAATCTTCCAGTAGTGACATGGAAAGAATGACTTAACAAAACCCCAAAAATACCTAATTTGCACCTGATTGCTGCTGCTGAACAAGTGATGTATCTCCTCCTCTGAATCTTAACTTGTATGACATTTTAAAAATTTAAAAAATGTTTTACAAAAGACAAAATGAAAAGGGTACAATTAAAATAGCACTTAAACAATTTAGAACATAATTACAACAAAAATATAACTAAAAAC
Source organism: Triturus cristatus (assembly GCF_964204655.1). Classification (NCBI taxonomy): domain Eukaryota; kingdom Metazoa; phylum Chordata; class Amphibia; order Caudata; family Salamandridae; genus Triturus; species Triturus cristatus. The sequence goes on along the minus strand of NC_140589.1, from coordinate 562,236,133 downwards.
CTATCAAACACATAACTTTTTATCTACGATAGACTACTAAAACCCATGAAATCTAACATCATCTTTTAATAGTTTAACTTAATGCAACTACTAAATTAACAAACCAAGTTCTAACTAGCAAGCCCTATAATAACAACATCCAAACAGACAATTGTTATGGTTGTGAGCTTGCCCTGTCATTTTCATCTGCAGACTATCACAACCCACAAAGGAATAAGAACGTGTCTGAGACCTATGTAGGCACCTGAATCCCCCCTGGCATCTCTGTCCCCAGAGGTTTTAAAGTGCTTCACTGGCAAGTTGAGATTCAAGCCTGCTCATCAAGCGTTTAATCTCCCAATACGATCCATTAGAGTTTTGAGTCTCTTTACATTTTTCACTGGAGCCTGCTGCTTGAAGATAAAAAGTTTGGCCAGTCTTAAGCCTCAGGTCCTCCAATAAAGGTTTTTTAGTTAGGGCTCAACTTGAAGGAAGCAGATTGCAGTGTAAATATGTGAAATTGTATGTATCCTCTACCTGTCAGTCATGCAGTTTGTGTGATTGTCTATGGACAATGATTCGTTGGCCATGAAAAACTACAGACAACGGCAGAAATCTGGTCCATCTACAGACGAAATTCGCGCAATTTTTATAGCTCAATCTTTCTCAGCCAGACTGAGAAAAAGGTTACATTTTCAATGATTCACAAAATTTTTCCAGTAACCACTTTTCATTCCATATGCTTTTCAATGAAAACGACTGAAAGGAAAATGTTATGTTCAGTTTGCTCCTAAACTTTTGAACATATTGCCACTACTATTTGACTGGAATCAGTTTCGGAGGTTTTGTGCGGCTCTAGTAGAAGTATGTTCTTTTACTTTTCTTCATTGTCTTCAGATGTGCAATCATTGACTGGTTGCAAAAGAATCAGCTGTTAAAGACATTTAACACAGAGCTGTGCTGCATAAATGTCATTATCATTAAGTATAGTATTTGGGAAATAGTGCTTAACAGCTTGACGTGAGAATCTGAATACTGGCATAGGTCTTTGTTAGAAATCGGGTCTCTAGTTGGCAAAGGTATGCACCCTGTCCAAGTAAGGACCACAATTCCAGTCAGGGAAAGTCAGTCACACACTTAAATCAGCCCGTGCTCACCCTCTGGTACTTTGGCACGGAGCAGTCATGTTTAACATAAGGGGAGCATTTCTACCTGTCCAGTCGCACGAGGGGGTCGCTCTGCCACTAGTGACCTCGCCGCATTGCAGGAGCCCTGACGCTGTGGTCGCCCCCGCCGCCGAGCAGCTGACATCGCTCGACCGCGGAGTGGGGCGGACTACAGTACCCAACCTGCCTCAGGACACCGCCCACTTCCTAGTTGCCGCGCCTGGAGGCGTTTAAAAGCAGGCAGCTCCCCTAGAGGAGCGGGGAGCATTTCTACCTGCCCAGTCGAACGAGGGGGTCGCGCTGCCACTAGTGACCTCGCCGCATTGCAGGAGCCCTGACGCTGTGGTCGCCCCCGCCGCCGAGGAGCTGACATCGCTCGACCACGGAGTGGGGCGGACTACAGTACCCAACCTGCCTCAGGACACCGCCCACTTCCTGGTTGCCGCGCCTGGAGGCGTTTAAAAGCAGGCAGCTCCCCTAGAGGAGCGGGGAGTATTTCTACCTGCCCAGTCGAACGAGGGGGTCGCGCTGCCACTAGTGACCTCGCCGCATTGCAGGAGCCCTGACGCTGTGGTCGCCCCCGCCGCCGAGCAGCTGACATCGCTCGACCGCGGAGTGGGGCGGACTACAGTACCCAACCTGCCTCAGGACACCGCCCACTTCCTGGTTGCCGCGCCTGGAGGCGTTTAAAAGCAGGCAGCTCCCCTAGAGGAGCGGGGAGCAGTTCTACCTGTCCAGTCGAACGAGGGGGTCGCACTGCCACTAGTGACCTCGCCGCATTGCAGGAGCCCTGACGCTGTGGTCGCCCCCGCCGCCGAGCAGCTGACATCGCTCGACCGCGGAGTGGGGCGGACTACAGTACCCAACCTGCCTCAGGACACCGCCCACTTCCAGGCAGCTTCCTCCGCCTCGCGGACGCGCGCGGGCGACGCCGGGCTGAGCCCAGGCAGAGGGCGGGCCGTCTGCGGCCGGAGGAGGCTGGGTTGGGCCCCCCCCCGAAAATCGTGACTGTTGCTATCAGGTAGCCCATATAATTAGTTGCTCCTAGCTGTTCTAGGTTACTACTAGGGGTTTTGTTTTTACATTTGGGCTGGTCTTGTTGTAGCGATGTCAACCCGCTCAGGCAAAAGCCTGAGGAGAGGCGCGGGGGAGTGGAGGGGGATGGAGGGGGTATGGTTGGCACTATGGACAAGTTTATTACGCGTGTGGCTAATGTTATTGACAAAGAAATCGCCATGGCTGAGCGGCGGCTATCTCGAGGTCCCCCTGGACATAGACGATCATCGTTGGGCTCGATAGCTTTGGTCCCCTCCCCAGAGCGAACACTGGACCCATCTGCCCCCGCCCCTTCCCCCCTGGACCACCCTCGTGTGGCCGCCCTAAGAGCTAGTATAGATGGGTTGGAAATTTTGACGGCCATGGCACTCCATGCTGAAAACAATCTGGCCTCAGATCTAATGGCGAATGAGACAGCTATCTCCTCGTTGCCTTTGGCTAATCCTTTTACTCACCCGATGTCGCCCTCACCATCGGCCCTTGTGGTGCAGGCAGAAATACACTCAGTCCCCACTAAAAGGAAAAGATTGTCTACCCCATGGAAAAGTAGACTGGTTAAAGACCATAAGAGACCTACGTGGGTTGGCGTCAGGACGGGTGGCTTACGTAAGGCAGTAGGGTGGGATTCCAGCCCGCTACAGGGAGAGAAGGGGGAGGGTACATCTGGAGGGCCAGTGGTTAGTGCCTGTGAAGAACAGACTGGTGGCCTTGCAGCGTCCTCACCCCCAGAGTCTCTCCTAATTGAAAACATGGAGAAAATGATGAAATCCTTACTCCTCCCGGTGTTAGATAAAATCAGGGGGCTATCAGAGCGGGTGGATAAAATGGAGCAGGCAACCCTAGACAATTTTTTCTCCCTAAAATCATTCATTAAATTGCATTTAAGAATTAGGGAGGATGGGCCGGGGGGGAACTGACAGCAGGGAGACCCCTATAGTTCAACAAGGCACAGCTACTACAGCAGGCATTAAGCCAGTTGTACCTGAGGTGACTGATGGTAATTTGCATCCTACCGTTATGGCTGTAGGGATAGCGAGGAAACCTGGGCCATCAGTACTCAAGCCAGTAGAGAAATTAAAGCCCCCTAAGGCCGCTAATAACATCTTAGGTAAAAGGTCGGCATGTGCCACAGCTTCTGGCACCCCTGGCAAAGCAAACTCTATCACCTCAGCCGTCATTCCAGTAGCCCCTTGTACACCTGAGACTTTAACACCTAAATCAGCTAATCCTGTAAAGATCCATGCACAGCAGACAGGTGAGGGTCTTAAGGGTGGGAGGGCCTACAATGTTAATCTCCCCCCTGACTGTCAGCCCTATGTAGCCGTGTTGACTGGGGTCCCTGTGCTCAGTCCGGGTAAGCGTGAGACATTTGCTGAACTGTATAACAAGACCCTATTTTGGCCTAAAGAAAACAGACCCTTGCCCAAATTTTGGGAGGGACGGATCATCCAAGTAAGGAGAGTTGGCTGGATTGGTACTAAGCAAAAAACTATCAGTGGGGATTGCATCATAGTAAATTGTGAGGATCCAAGGGTTGCTAGCTTTGTATGCAGTGGACCTGTGAGGGAGCATAGCCCAACAGGTAGCGGGGGACCAATTGGCATCCACGACCTTAGTTATTCTAATCCCCCTAATTTGCCAGTGAGGCCAGCCGGAACCCCTATGTGGGAGGATTGGGATGGCAGACAGATTCGTGGAAGCCTCTCCCAATTTAGCCTATTTGGTAATACCCCTTGCCAGCCGCATGGTCGTTTTTGGCAAGGCTACTGACATGCAATCTGCCCAATACAGGAGATGCAAAACGTGGCACCCGGGGAGAGATTAGCTAGTAGTCTAATATTTGGAGAGGAGTTGGTGGGGTCACCTACTAGTACCCTTTTTCCACCAACTATCTCTAGGGGGCATTCACCGGTGGCTCCACCCGAAGCACTCGCACCATCACTGCTCAGTAGAGTCAGTTGAGGGGGACATTTTAATCCTGGATGCTGTGGCGTCGCCTATTATTGAGGTGGCTACTGCCACTGCTAATGCCCCTCCTGTAAGTGAATCAGCAATGGGGCAGGGAGGGGCTGGCAGTGTGTCCCTGAAGGTAGCCAGCTGGAATATAGCGGGCCTTGCACGGAACACAAGCATACCAGACTGGAATGTATTCATAGAACCGTTTGGGATCTGCTTGTTCCAGGAAACCTGGTGCTTGGAACCTCTACATAAGATGGGTTATACTACCTATTTTGTTCCTGCCATACGACCGAGTGGAGGGAAGGTGCGCCCCTCGGGAGGGCTATTAATTTGGGTAAGCATCTCCCTGCGGTACTTCATTAAATGTATAGCTACTAAGTCTCCTGACCTTCAGAGGCTAACAGTGAGAGGGCCATGTGGAGGGAGAGTGCTTGAAATCTTTAATATTTACGTCAGAGGCACACGGGGCGGCTCGTCCACCCTGCCCTCAACTGGCATTGACGAGGAACTCAGAAATTGTAGCGCTGATTCCCTCGTCATGCTAGCGGGCGACTTTAACTGTACATTTGAACCCCTTGCTGTGGACGATGTGCTAGGCACCAGAGACGATGATGCAAGGAGAGGTATTCCACCGTTACAAATTACGCCAATTAGAAGATGGACCCAAAGTGCCATTGACCTTAATGCCCTTTGCTTGGAGCATGGCCTTAGAGCAACTAATGGCAGATCTAATTCAGATCAATTGGGGGCCCATACGTTCAACAGAGTAGGGCATTCCTCACGGATTGACTATATACTGCTGAACTATCGTTTGTGGGCTCACCTGGTGGATATGGTGGTCTTGCCGGCCATCGACAGTGACCACAACCTTTTGTCTCTGTCTCTGTCCCCTCTATGGATGGGATACTCCCTACCCCCAATCCCCCACGTGTGGAGAACAACACATGAAGTGTGTCCCTCTAACGATGGTAGGCGCCTGAAATGGAAGAACATTGCTGGTAATGAGGGAAAGATCTTGGAGGTAAAATCCATAATGGCTAATATTGTACCTCGTTTAGATTCCCCCCCAATTAGTGCGCAGGAGGTACCCACACTGTTTGCCCAAACTACGAACGCACTAGGCGAACTGTTTTTAGTCCATAATGCGGGAAGGAGGGCTTATAAAAGAGGCGCTACGAAGGGCATTGCTGGGTGGTTTTCACCTGCTTGTCGCGACGCCAAAGGGGAATTAATAAGGGCAGTGAAATCCAAGAATGGAGCCCTGATAAGCGTTGCTAGGGGCAATTACAGGAGGGCTATATTTAAGGCAAAGGTAGAATGGGAGAACCAGTTTTGGTATGACTTGTAGGCCGCAAGCTCAAGGAAAGACCCGAAGGGTTTCTGGGACCTACTAAGAGCTAGGGATAAACCCGTGGACACAATGATATCATGCAACATACCGGAGGATGCGTGGTTTGACCACTTTTCCCAGCTCTACACAATGCTCCCGGGTAAGGGGGTAAGTTTGGCAGAACAGTATCCCTTAGTACCCTGCGAGTTTAATGATGAGCTCCTGTTTACAGCCAAGGAAGTGGTAGGGGCGATCAAATGTCTTGTCCCCAATAAAGCAGCGGGTCCGGACGGCATACCAAGGGACTTGCTACGCATTAACCCGGAGGAGTGGGGAAAACGTATTGCTGCCCTACTGAATGCTAGTTTTGATGGGGCAACTTTCCCGGTCTCATGGAAGGGTGCTGAGGTCGTTCCAATCTTTAAAAAAGGGAGTCGGAACGACCCTGCCAATTATCGCCCCATAAGCCTCTTAGACTCTTCACAGAAGGTGGCGGGAAATGTGGTTTTGGGCAGAGTACTGCAGTGGGTTGAGGAAAAGGGCATTCTTTCTGACTTCCAGGCCGGTTTTAGATCGGGTATGGGGACGATAGAGCAATCCTTCCGGCTTATGATGCTGTATTAGAAGGTGGTTGTACTGGGCAAAGGCAGTCTGTATCTCGCTTTTATAGACCTGCGGACTGCCTTTGACCTGGTCCCACGCAGCCAACTCTGGAGCGTGCTCGAGGAACAGGGCATTCCACCATACTTATTAAACATGCTAATTAAACTACATGCTGACAATTTTGCACAGATCAGGTGGGGTAATCAGGGACAAAAAACAGCACGAATACCTGTAAATAGAGGGGTACGCCAGGGATGTGTTCTAGCCCCCACTCTGTTCTCATTGTATGTTAATGGAGTGGTGGAGCACCTGCTGCAACATCCTGCAGATGCACCATCCCTGGCTGGCAGAAGAATACCTACCCTCCTATTTGCAGATGATACCCTCCTGATCTCTAAAACCCCGGTAGGCCTGCAGAGTCTGTTAACTAGCTTTAAATCTTTTTGTGATGCAAGGGGGTTAGTTATTAACACAGGGAAAACTAAGTACCTGGTCCTTAACCCCCCGAAAAAGATAGCTAAACCACCGACCTTAGATTCTGTTCCCCTCGAGAGGGTTACGGAGTTCGATTACCTCGGTATTCGCCTCTGCGACTCTATGAGTTGGAAATGTCACCACCAAAAGATGCTGCTGACCCACAAGAGGGTGGTGGGTGCCCTTCTTAAGGAACAACGTGCCTCAACCCTCAAACCCATTGCCCCTATATTAGACATCTACAGGGCAAGGGGTGTCAGTGCAGCACTTTATGGAGCTGAACTCTGGTGGGTACACAATGTGGATCAGTTATCCCGCTCAGAAAGTAAATTCCATAAAGATCTAATGGGGCTCCCCCATAGTGCTCCAACCCTTCCACTGCTTCTAGATATGGGTACTCGGGCAATTAGTGATCAGGCTAGGCTCCGTCCTCTCCTTTTATGGGCGCGAATCTGGAGAGTCCCAGAAATGTCTAGCTATGCGGAAGGCTTAACTGATGTATTGGCCCTGCCAGGCTGGCCAAAGATTTGTTGGTTGAGGGAAGTCAAGCGCCTTCTCGGCAATCTTGGCCTAGGCGACGCTTGGAACAATAGAACTGCCCCCCCCAAAATCTGTCCTAAAGAAGATATATTGGAGATGGGTAGCCGATGGCAGAAGTAGTAATGCCAATTTGTGCAGGACCACCTTGGATTTCCTTTTGGTAAAGGATGTGTTTTTTTGTGAACCATATTTGGATACTATTACAAACCGCAGGGACAGGGCTCTATATTTCCAATTCAGGGTAGGTCTACTTCCCGTCGGGGAACTGACCTCTAGGTGGAAGGTTCCGGCCCAAACAATCTCTTCCTGCCCATTCTGTGAAAATAGGACAGAGTCTGTTCCCCATTTATTGTTTGAATGCCCGGCTTATGTAGACCCCCGCAGTAGATGGTTAAAACCACTCTGTAGAGAACTTGGAACTAGACATTACAAGGAGGCCCTACGTATATTGAAAAATGACCCACGGCCCCTTTTTGCTTGTGGCTTAGCAAAGTTCCTAGGATGGGCTTGGCGTATTAGATCAATTAGGCTTTTGTATCTTGTTTAATCTGTATTTTTAACTGTTTTTATCTAATTTATTGGCGCCACTTGTAGTATGAAATGTATGTTTATTTTTCTATGTATTGGCTCCTTTTATTCTTTTATTGTTCATTAGTCTACGTACTGCTTTTTAAGATATTCATTATATCGAAATAAAGCTGATTGATTGTTTAACATAAGAGGCAATGTGTAAAGCAGTTGTGCATACTTGGATACAGTAACACAGGGAAAACACCAAATAAAAGACTCCACAATGACGTATGAAAATAGTATCTCTTTTACTCTTCAAAACAAGATAAAAATGATGAGATCCAATGATGAGACTCTCGCCCCGGGCCAGTGCGAAGCAATGCTTTCAAAGTTACTACAGTCAAAATGCAATCTCAAGGTTGCGGGAGACTGATCTACTTGATCAGTTCAGGGCTTCCCATGAGAGTGCTGGGGGGGGGCCTAAGCCCCGGGGTGCACAGTACCTTTCTCAGGGGATTGTAGTGGTGCAGTCGGCCTCAGGATCGGTACCCACATTTCTGGAGTATCCCCTTGCTGAATAGGATGCGCCACTAAAGTCACGGAGGGCAGACAGCCAACTTTGCTTGATACGAGCAGAGTGGGCCAGGTAGTGCTGGAGTGCCTTCGGGTGCTGCAACTTCAGCGAAGTTGACAAACATGAAGTTCTGCACTCAAGCAAGCAGACATGGCGGTTCTTGATGGGTGCACTACACTGATGTGTGTGGGTGCCCAAAAGTGGCTGCCAACACTCTGCGAAGCCCCAGGATTGGTTGAGGGCAAGTCAGGCAGAGTCAGACTCTGGATTAGCAGAGCCTCACAGCGAACATCTGTGCAAATGAAATCTTTGATGGGCCTGTGATTTACTGACTAGGGGGCAAACCAACAAGCCCTTGGAGTTATTTCGGTTGCAACAGGTTGAAGAGAACAGGTCCAGTCCTTCTTATTGCCGAGGTCAGAGGCTACAGGCCAACACAGCAGAACAGGTAGCAAGATGGCAGAACCTCCTGTATCCCAGCAATCAGCAGGCAGCATGCAAACACAGCAAAGCAGTGAGCAAAGTGACAGTGCCCCCTGTAGCACAGAGACTCTTCTTGGCAGAGTCTCCATGGGATCCTGAAGTGAACTAGTGAGAGGGGGGGGTCATAGACCCAATACATATGCCCAGATGTGTCCTTGAAGTGGGGGTGACTACAAAGCATGATCTTTGTGGTGCACAAGTCTCCTCTCAGCCCAGCTCTGTCTGCCAGCCTATATGTGGGGGGTAGTATTTTGTGTGTGGAATGGCCTCTACCTCTTCAGGTGTATGTGTCAGCTGAATGCAGATGCAGCTGAGTGTCCTGTACTTGTGGCTGTCTAGAGGAAATGCACAAAGTGTAGCTGTCACCCCGCCCCAGACTTGTATTGGAGACATGCTGAAAGGCACACAAGACAGCTAAGAACAGAGAGATGTCCACTTTCTAAAAGTGGCATTCTAGATTAGTAATACCATATCCAAATTTACAACTAAAGATGATTTGTCTTTACTAATCCAATGATATAAAACATAAAGCAGCTACTCCTCTGCAAACAGGAATTACACTTAAAATGAGTATTTAAGGAATTCCCTATGTTAATCTCTGATAGGAGCAGGCCTCACAGTAGTGAAAACGAACTTGGCTGGTTGTCACTACCAGGACATCTAAAGCAAAAAGGTACATGCCTTACCTTTTACATACACAGCACCCTGCCCCTAGAGCTCCCCAGGGCCTACCTTAGGGGTGACTGACATGTAATAAAATATGAGTTTAAGGCTTGGCAAGTAGAAAATGCCGAATCAAAGTGGCAGTAAACGTCGCCCACAGGCCCTGTAGTAGCAGGCCTGAGTCAGGTTTGAAAGGCTACTTCTGTGAGAGGCACAATCAGTGCTGCAGGCCCACTAGTAGCATTTGGTTTACAAGCCCTGGGTATATGGTATACCACTTTACCAGGGGCTTATAAGTGAACCACATATACCAATCATGGAGAAAATAATTGTCAACACATTTTAGGTAACAGCATTAGCACATTAGAACTGGTTAACATTGGTAATGTGCACAGAATCCTGAAGCCAATAAAAGCAAAGTCAAAAACTGGAGGTCATTATGCAAAAAGTCAGGGGAAAACATGCCAAAAGATGCCAGATCTAACAGTCTGCTTGGTTCATCTGCACCTAGGCACAAATCTAGATTGTTCAATTTTATCAGCCCTAAAAATGTATAAGGGCACAGAGTAGCATCAAAAACTCTTAACATTGTCCTAACTACTGATGGGAAAAAACTCAATATAACATTGTCCTAACTACTGATGGGAAAAACTCAATATTGGCATGTATTCGTATAAAAGCACATTGGCATATGTTAACTAAAGTTATTTATATACCCTTAAGAGTAAATGGCAGTTGATACGCACCTTTATTTGGTTATTACGGCGTTTGACATGACAGAGAAAAGTCATCTTAACATGTTTATGAGATTTATTACAATATTTTAAATACTTACATGGTCTTTGTCTCTTTGTGTTATTTCTGTTTTAAAAACTATCGGTTCAGCATTGCCTGTTCGTTCTGAATACTGGCGGATAGTTTCTTGCTTTAGCACAGATAATAGGCCTTTTGGATTCCTGAATGCTCCAAGCCAGTAGCTTGGCATTTTCTCTCTGCCCTGATAAATAGACAAGAGGCATTTTTTGTAGGAGAAAATCACATAACGCCTGCTTCTAGAAAGAAGATATTCCAGCAAGTTAAATGTTATGTTCAAAATAAAATTATTTGAAAAAAAGAAAGATAAAACGGACACAAATAAAAACTTGTTAGCAAAGGTTACATTTATCCTGAAACATAAGGAGAGACAAGCATGCTAAGCCAATCTTAAACAAGCGGTCACACCTTCAGACCCCACAATGCTTGTTATACAGACCCATACAGGAAAGAACAGCTCAGACTACTTGGAGTATTTAGCATGTTTTATACAAATAGAAGGTTTTTTCATTACCACTCAACTCTAATTGAGTCTAACAGACTTTTTGGTAGGCTTGTGGCAGGGTGGAGAGCTAAACAGAATGGATAGCCGATGTAAGGTGATCGGATACTACTGGCATTGGCTTCTGCTGATACTATTCTTCAATTAAACATTGTTTTTTTTATTATTCTTGGTGCTTAGAATCTTGCACATATATTTTTCTCCTCCCACCGTTTTAAAGAACAAGTTACTCACCTTCGGTAATACCTTAACTGGTAGCGACTATACCTGCAGATTCCCCACCTTAGAATTAACCCCTAGGAGTCTGACTTTTTCTGGAGCAGTACCTCTGCATGCCAGTAGGTGGCATCACTCAGCTTTGCGTGGCGCCGTCGGCATTGCAAAGCCACGAAGTATACTGACCACTGATGTGGAAAACTAGGGCCCTGAAAGGGGAAAGTCATGGCTTTAGAAATCCGTTCACAGAGCGGGAAGGATGGGTGGGTCAGTAAAGAATCTGCGGCTAGATAGAGTCTCTGCCAGATAAAGTTTTACCGATGGTAAGTAACTTGTTCACCTGATAGAGACTTATAGGTGCAGATTCTTTGCCTTAGAATAGATACCCAAGTAATACCTACACAGAGGTGGGTCTGCGGACCAATTTCACGTGAGGAAGTACTGAAGGCCCAAACAGGCAAAATGCCCATCCCTATGGACCTGATTTTCCAGGCAGTAGTGTTTACTAAATGTGTGCAAAGAAGCCCACATTGCTGCCTGGCAGATGGCCAGGACTGGAACTCTGCGGGCTAACGCAGTGGTTGCAGCTTTAGCACTGGAGAAAGGAATACGCAACCCCTCAGGGGTTGCTTCTTAGCCAATGCATATCAGATTTATGATGATGAGTATGATCCATTGTGAGATGGTCCTCTTATGTACTGCCCTTTCTTTCTTCACTCTGACATACGCCACGAAGAGTTGGCCATCCACCCGAATCTCTCATGTGCAGTCAAGATAGAACAACAACACTTTTTGGGTCCAGGCGGTGAAGCCGCTCCTCTTCCTAAGAGGGATGAGGTGGAGAGTAAAAAGTAGGCAGAGTGATGGACTGGCCTATGTGAAAGGGAGTGACCACCTTCGGGAGAAGGGAAGCTCACATACAAAGCACCAGTTTGTCTGGGTATCTGTTCATATAAGGAGCCTTGGACGACAAGGCTTGAAGCTCACCGACCCTCCGCGCAGATGTTATAGCCACGAGAAAAGCCGTCTTGATGGTAAGGAGCCTGAGTGGACAATTGTGCAGGGGCTCTAAGGGAGCGCAAATAAGGAAAGTGAGGATGAGATTGAGGTCCTACTGGGGCATAATAAAGGGAGAAGGTGGAAACAAATGTAAACCTTTCAGAAACCTATTTACAACAGAGGATTTGAGGAGGGATGGCTGATCAGGCAACCACAAAAAAGCTGAAATAGCAGAGAGATAGCCCTTCAGAGTACCCAGAGCACAGCCCTGCTTGGCAAGAGAAAGGATAAAAGGAGGAACCTAAAAAAGGGGGGCATAAAGGTGATTGATCTGTCTTTCTGTATATGCTACAAATTCTATCCAACGGCAGGCATATACCGTCTTGGTGGAGAGATGCCTGTCTGCCAAGATAACATTACAGATTTCGAGAGGGCGGTCGAAAGCTGTCAGTTGTCGCTGCTCAATCTCCGAGCAAAAAGGCTGAGCATTGACAGGTTGGGGTGTAGAACCCTCCCCTGCTGCTGCGGCAGAAGATCCTCCCGAATATGAGGTGCATAGCCTCATTGCAGGGATAATTGTGTTTGTGCAAGAAGGGGGCACCTTCCTGCACAAAAACAACCATTAATGGTGTTTTGCTCCTTCTATGTGTGCTGCAGAATACAGCACCCATAGAAAGAGCAAAAAACGAGAAATATAAGTATTTCTCCTCGTTGTGCCACAATAACACCTCCTTTTGAAAGTCGTCCGTTTTTAGTGTTGCCTCAGATTTACAGGCTCTTGTAAATCTGGAGCAGTGCCAAAAAGCCATGGGTGTTGCTGGGAACACCCATGCAACACTTATTGCATGCAACTTTGCTGCAGAAAACTGAATTGAAGAGAGCCATATTTACAAGGCTGTGCTAAGCCACCCAAAGTGGCTTAGTGCGGCTTTGTGAGTATGGGCTAGCATAGAGCGCCACAGGAGTGTCAAAAAAGGTGACGCACCGGTGATGCTTGTATATGCCCCACAGAGTTCAGGATCACCCCCTCCTTGCAGCCCATAACATTCTACAGGTTTCACTGCGTGGTGGCATCCAAAAGGAAAAGGTCACTCTTCAGTTCGAAGCATACTATGTGATGGTACACACAGTAGAAAACACAGTGGCTTTTTTTTATCTAGTGTTTCACATAGGGAGAGTGAGTAAAATTACCATTTTTCTCTGACACTGCACTTCCCATGCTGGAGAGGAGACATATCTCACAGTGTTTTATCTGTTATGCTACCTCTCTTATTAAGGTACATAGGTTAAATTCCACTTCTATACTAATCTTTTTCAACTTCATCTTACAGATGCTGCAGTGGACATGCAAATCACAATATAGAAAGATAATACTAACCAGGTGTAGAATCTTCTCAAAATGTGCCACATGTTGTTGTACTTCATTGATCCAGGTTGAGGCAGAACACTCTGGGGGATAAGAGACATTTCCCGCTAGCACGCACCAGTGTGCCGGAGTCCGCTTGTGGTACAGATCATTGACAACTGACATGATGGATTTTGAAAGCTGGTCCCCCATAGTGTCTTCCGAATCCATGGCACTTTTTATCGCCTAGGTGGGAAAAGAACATTTACAAGGCACTGACCCATGAATGTCATTTAAAGAGACACCCATAAACAATCTGTACTTGAATTCATGCATCATACAATCTATGCCTATGAAGTTGTATTATGCATTGTGCAACTACAACACATGAAAACACACTATCAGGCATATAAGTGTCCACTTGCTAAGGCAACATAAATCCAGACTGAAACATTTTTTCAATATACGCGAGGCAGAATATAGAAAAACCCCACCGTTTTTTAACAATTATTTGGGTCATGCAAGTTGCATCTCGGGGTAAGAGTATGAGCACGTTCTTCATTATTAAACAGAATGTACTAAACAATTGGGTAGAAACTTCAGGGCAAGGAGCCCTATTGAGAATCTTAAGATGTAATGATTTTTGCACTTGGCTCATATATGCAGAGTCCAAACTCCATGTTTTTAAACAAATCTTTTTGAATGTGCCTTATTGTACTTCAAATCATTTTTATTGTTCGAGGAACCAATTATCGTAGCAAGACGAACAAGTTACTTACCTTCAGTAACTCCTTCTCTGGTAGAAACTCTAGCAACATTCTGTACCCTAAAGTATTTCCCAGGTGTCACACTGGATCTGGAAAATGTTGAGCAGTACCCCTATACGCTGGGAGGTGGCATCGAATGGCTCCGTATCAGCTGTGTAGGTGTCGTCTGCATTGGATGTGATGTGTGCAGTGACTACATAGGTGCCTCCCCAGTGCACCACAATCAGTTTCTTTCTGTAACTATTCCTATATAGATTATAGCCACATCAGAAGGCTGACTGACCAGTGAGCAGATTCTAAGGGCTTACAAGCACCTTATAGGAAGAAAAGCCCAGGTCGCAGAACCGGGAGGATGTGTGGGTCGGTAAGCAATCTGCGGTTAGACAGACTCTGTACAAGATAAGGTGTTACTGAAGGTAAGTAACTTGTTCATCTGATAAAGTACTTCTAGCTGCAGATTCCTTTCCTTAGAGGAAAAGCAAACACCTCCCCAGAAGTGGGTCTGCAAACGGGCTTAGACCAGAAAGTCATGGAGGACCAAACGGGCGGAGTGCTCGTCATGATGGACCTGACTATCGAGCACTAGTGTTTGGTAAAGGTGTGCAAGGGTGCCCACGTAGCAGCCTAAGATATCCAGTGCAGGAACTCCATGAGCTAACACAGTAGATTTAGATTCGGCTCTGGTGGAAAGGGCCTGCAAGCCCTCAGTGGGCTGTATCTTGTCTAATGTGTGGATGCAGAGTCCGACTGATCTGGAGGTGGTCTGTTTTTGCACAGCTTTCCCCTTTTTCGTTCAAGTGAATTCTACAAAGAGCAGATCGTTCACCTGGTGTCCTTCGGTATGATCGATATAGAATGACAGTGCGCTTTTAGGGTCGAGACAGCGACGTCTTCTCTCCTTGGAGGGGTGAGGTGGGGCAAAGAAAGTTGGCAGTTTGATATTTTTGCTGACTTGGAAAAGTGTCACAACATTTGGCAGAAAAGAGGCACTGGTTTGGAGAACCAGTTTGACTGGGAAGAAGCTGGTGTATGGAGGTTGAACAGAAAGAGCCTGCAGCTTGCTGACTCTCTTGAATGATGTGATGGCCACCAAGAAGACTGTCTTGATTGTCAAAAGCCTGAGGGAACAGCTATGCTTTAATTCAAAGGGAGAACACATCAAAAAGGTTAAAGCCAAATTAAGAGCCCATTGGGGCATAATGAAAGTTTTTGGAGGAAACATATGCTTAAATCTTTTCAAAAAGCATTTCACAATGAGTGACTTAAAGAGGGAGGGGTGGTCAGGCAACCACAAGCATGCAGAGATGGCCGAAAGACACCCCTTAAATGTGCCCAGTGCAAAGCCTTGCCAGACTAAGAACAAAACAAACAGCAACACTTCACCCAGGGGTGCAGAAAGCAGGTCAACGTATTTCTCAGCACACCAAGCCACACACTTGACCCAACGGCAGGCACATACAGTTTCAGTTGATGGGTGCCTGGCTGCAAGATGACATCACATACCTCAGGAGGGCAGTTGAACACTCATCTATCGCTGATTAATCTCCATGCACAAAGGTGGAGAGTGTGCAGGTTCGGGTGCAGGAACCTGCACTGTTGCTGTGAAAGCAGATCCTCCTGAGAGGGCAGCCTGATCGGAGAATAGATGTTCATGGTCACAAGTTCTGGATACCATACTCTCCTCGTCCACTCTGGAGCCACCAGGATGACTTGAGCCCCGTCAGTTCTGATCTTCTTCAAAACTTGGGGAAGAAAAGGTATCGGTGGGAAGGTGTTTGGAGCCCTGCATTGCAGTCTTTACGGAATGCATCTCTGAGCGAAAGCCGCTTTAGAAACCCCAGCACGCAGAAGTGCTGACATTGCATGATATCAGCAGTGGTGACTAGGATCTAGCCAAGGTTCTTCCCAGTCCCGAAAGAGACCCTGAGCCACATCCAGATGCAGACGCAATTAGTGGTCTGTGAGGCATCAACATGTGAGCTTGTCCACCCTGGTGTTTAGCTATCCCGCTAGGTACTCATAACCAGAAAAATGTCTTGATGTTCCAGTCATGTCCATAGGCGCAGGGCCTCCTAGCACAGGATCCACGACCCCACTCTGCCCTGCTTGTTGCATGCCCACATGGAGGTAGTGTTGTCCATGAACACCTGGACCAGCTTCCCTTTGATGGAAGGTAGGAAAGCTTTCAATGGCAAGCAAAACGCACTTAAATCCAGAAGGTTGATGTGAAGCTAGGTCTTCGCTGGAGATCAGAGGCCTCTAATCTCCTTCTCTCTCAGATGGCCCAGCCCAGAAGCAATGCATTGGTCACCACTGACAGCTCTCAATGGGGAAGGGAGAGGGGTCTGCTGCTGACCCAATCGCGGTCTGCTAGCCACCACTGCATATCTTTTGCAGTCTCCTTTGAACCCTAAACCAGGTTGGTTCAGATTTCAAAGGAGATATTCCCCTGGTGCTGTGCCCACTGGGGCTTCAGATCTCACTGCAAAGCCCGCACATGCCAACAAGCGTCCTACACCAGCACGATACCATCAGGCCAAGCAGTCTCAGAGTCTGTCTCACCAAAATCCAGAACTAAAGTTGAAACATCTGCATCATGGCCCAAATGTCCTGGATGGTAGGAATTGCATTGTGTCTGGAATGGCTCAGATTAAAGGGAGAGTCTGGGAAGGAGTCAAGTGTGTCAGCATGCTGATAGTGAACTTCAGCGAATGCCGGAGGTCTGCCGTAGTCTGGAGGTGGGCGACTAGTGCCTGAGGTGGGCCCGCTTTCAGCAGCCAGCTGTCAAATTAGGGAAAGACTGGGACTCGAGGCCTCCGCAGACGTGCTGCAACAACCGCCATCACCTTCTTGAACAACCGAGGGGCACTGGTGAGACCAAAGGGGAGCTCATCAAAATAGAAATGCTCCTGGACTTGAAGGACGAGGATGTGAAAATAGGCATCCTGCAGGCCCAATGCTACCATCCAGTCTCTAGGCTCTAACGCAGACAGGACGTGAGCAAGTGTTAAAATCTTTCATTTCTCCTTCGGCAGGAAGGCATTGAGAGGGCACAGATCTAAGATGGGGCGGGTGCCTCCGTCCTTCTTTGGCACCAAAAAGTAGTTGGAATAGCAACCATGACCTACTTTTGATGCCAGCACCCACTTGATGGCTTCTTTGACCAAAAGAGTCTGCACTTACTGGTGCAATAAGGAGAGGTGGTCCTCTGTTAGCTGATCTGAAGGTGCTAGCATGGGCAGCAGGGGTCTCTAGAAGTGAGAGGGAATAACCCCTCCAGACAATTTGGAGCACCCACTTGTCCAAAGTAGTGGCTTGACATTGAGGCAGCCAGTGACTGATCTTGCCTCAACAGGGTACTCATGTTGTTGCAAGGGCATACTAAAGAGGTTTTGAAGCTCCAACAGCTGGAGGGGGTGGTCCACTAGGTAGATCTCTGGCCTTGTGGGAGCCGCTTCGGTGGCCATGAAAAGGCTGAGAAGGCCATGGTGACTCAGCTGGAAAGGACATGGCTGATGCCACAGAAAGAGCCAAAGGAAGAGAGTGGCCATGGTGAGCCCCAATGACGAGACAGTGACCCTACTCTCATTGAGGTGCTCAAGAGCTGAGTCAGCTTAGTCGCCAAAAGGGAGAGTGCCATCAAAGAGGGGGTGCACAGGATGGAGGGGAGAATAACACTGGCAATGACCTGCAGTGTCTACCCAAAAACAAAGAAGGGGCAGGATCACAAGAAGAATGACAGAAGACCTGAAGGAAATATAAAATGGATGGAATCGAGACGGCAAATGGCAATTTGCTCTCTGTGTGAACACGCACTAGACATCAAAGAAATGATTGAAGATTTACAACTCGACTTTCTTTTTGGCACAGAAACATGGCTTAAGGAATGGTGCAATCTCTGCATCGCATTAGCACTCACCCACAACTATAATATCTGTAGACAAGACAGAAATTAAACAAGAGGAGGAGGAATAGCCATTATCTTCCGGGATATCTTCAGAATGTACAAACTTTGAGCTTACCAAACTGAAAGGGACACAAAGTGTGGGCTTTTGTTTTAAACTGAATGGCTCTACTTCCTTTACAGATGCCCTGATTTACCGCCCACCGGGCACAAGCCTGGATATTCTGGAAAGCCTAGGAGAAACATTGGGCCACCTCACGCTCGAGTACTCTAATTTTACACTGCTAGGTGGCTTTAATCTCCATTTAGTGTGCACGAATGAACCAGGAGTACACAACTTTTTAGAAGCCCTAGAAACCCTTGAATTCATCATTTGGTCCTAGCACCCACTCATCAGGCAGGTCACACCCTTGACGGAGTGTGTTCTAATTTTACCCTACTAACTGTTACCTCGCCAATTCACCAAATGATGTCAGATCACGTTAATCCCTTTCAGAATTAACACCCCTAACCCAAATCCTTCCCCCAACCAATAGTCTGATCCGCCACCAAGTCGCAATCGGGCTAGGATGGTTTCTAACATCGAATTGCCACACCGGGCAAGCACATCCATCCCCACGCTGTTGGGAGACACCTCAAAAGACACCAAACTCTTCCACACATAGATTGCCTCGAACGGCAATGAGCTAGCTCCCTTAAAACAACAAAAAACCACCCCAAAACTCAAAACCTCAGCACTCTGGTTCATGCCCATACTAACAGAGCTCCACCTTCAATGCAAACAACTGGAACGATGGTGGAGAAGACCATACTTCCTAGAAGAACTCACCCTCTTCAAAATCAGTAGGAAAAAACAACACCTTCATATCAAGCCTGGAAAAAAAGAGTACTACACAAAAATGATCCTAGAGGCACATCAGAATCAGAAAACGATTTTCACAATAGTAAAGTCCTTCACCCATCCTAAAACGTTTGTTAAGGAAATTCCCCCATCACAGAGGTTCTGCGATCAAATCTCTATCTTCTTTGAGCAAACAATTCTCTCCATCTATAAGGACTTTCCCACTCCATCCATGCAGGTCCTAGATTCTGAGCCCAATCCTACCTATATTGGCCCATCTCTCAAGGTCTTTGATAAAGTCACACTTGACCAGTCATATCAACCCATTATGACATGTAAAACTGGCTCTCCCTGCGATGCATGCTCCCCGTGGTAATCCATAAGATTATCGAGATCATCAACCCAGTAATTAACAATATAGTTAACTCTTCCCTGGCCACAGCAACAGTACCAGCAGAAAAAGCAGTCCATGGACTCATCCACCCTTTCCAACCTCCGTCCGATCTCTTTACTTCCTATTCTGGGCAAAATCACAGAAAGTCTGGTCTATAGACAGCTAAATAACTTTTGTGAAAACGCTAAGATACTGCATCCCTGCCAATAAGGATTTCACCCTAAGCATTCAACTGAATCAGCTCTATTGGAAACAGCGGAAACTCTGAAATGCACCCTGGACAAAGGGAAAAATGCGGTACTGATCCTATTGAACTTGTCAGCCGCATTTGATGCTATTTCACGCTATATTCTCCTAACTCAGATAAAAGATTGTGGTATATCTGACACCATGTTGGCCTGGATAAAATCCTTTCTTACTAACCGTAGATAAGCAGTACCCCTAGGACCATTTCTTTCAACTGAACGTTCCATCACTTCAGGTGTCCCACAGGGCTCATCACTAAGCCCTCTATTGTTCAATATCTACATTGCCCTGCTTATCTCATTACTGAACAAGTTGCTTACCTTTGGTAACAATATATCTGTAAGAAACATATATTATTTATAGATTCCTTACCTTAGAATTACCCCCAGGCGTCAGACTGGATCCGAAAAACTGTTCTTCAGCAGTACCCCTGTGCATCGGTAGGTGGCGTCGTGGTCGCAGGAAAGACGCCGCGGTATCTACTTAGATGCCACCCCTGCGTGCTGACGTCAGCTCTTTACACGACATTCCACGCCAGAAGTGCAGAGCCATGCAAGACACTGACCACTGGTGCATAAAAACTAGGGCCCTGAAAGGGAGTCCCTTACCCTAGAAGTCAGTTCGCAGAACGGGAAGGATGGGTGGGGCGGTAAGGACCCTATAACTAATATATGTCTCTTACAGATATATCGTTACCGAAGGTAAGTAACTTGTTCATCTGAAATAGACTATTAGTTATAGATTCCTTACCTTAGACTAGATACCCCAGTAATACCAACTCCGGAGGTGAGTCTGCGAACCAAGTTTACACAAGAAAGTCCTGGAGAACTGAACGGCCAAAGAAGCCATCTCTCCAGACTTGGCTATCCAGGCAGTAATGTTTAGTGAACGCGTGCAATGATGCTCACGCGGCTGCCTGGAAGAGGTCATTGAGGGGGACTCCATGTCCCAAAGCAGTAGTGTCTTCCATCACCCTGGTGGAATGGGCGCGCAACCCTACTGGAGGTTCCTTTTTCACCATTGAATGACAGATTTTAATGCAAAAAACGACCCATTGACCTTTCTTGGAACCCACATAGCCAACAAAGAGCTGATCATCCACCCGGAATTGTTTTGTGCAACCAAGATAAAATGAGAGCGCACGTTTTGGAACCAGACGGTAGAGCCTCTCCTCCTCTTTAGAAGGATGCGGGGCGGGAAGAAGGTGGGCAAAGTGATGGTCTGTCCTATGCGGAAAGAGGTAACTACTTTGGGAAGAAAAGAAGGTCTAGTTCGAAGGACAACCTTGTCCGTATGAACAGCAAGGAAAGGAGGTTTAGAAGAAAGAGCCTGAAGCTTACTCACCCTGCAAGCATAGGTGATGGCAACCAGAAAAGCAGTCTTTAAGGTCAAGAGTCTGAGTGGACAATTGTGTAGCGGCTCGAGAGGAGCGCACATAAGGTAAGTCAGAACAAGGTTCAAGTCCCACTGGGGCATTACGAAAGGAATAGGAGGAAACAGGTGAGTAATGCCCTTAAGGAAACGATTTCCAATAGGGGACTTGATAAGCGAAGGCTGATCAGGAAGGCGAAGAAAGGTCGAAATGGCTGAAAGATAGCCCTTAAGGGTGCCCAGAGCAGAGCCCTGCTGGGCCAAAGAAATCAGGAAGAGGAGAACCTCAGAAAGGGAGGCAGAAAGGGGATCCACAGCCTTTGCTGTGCACCATGCCACAAATTTGTTCCATCTACAGGCGTATACTGTTTTAGTAGAGAAACGCCTGGCTACCAACATAACATTACAGACTTCAGGAGGAAGGTCGAAGGCTGTCAACTGTCGCTGCTGAATCTCCACCCAAGGAGGTGGAGGCTGGACAGGCTTGGGTGGAGGACCAACTCCTACTGCTGCGACAGAAGATCCTCCCGAAGGTGCAGTCTGATCGGAGGATCGATGGCCATGTTCAAGAGCTCGGGATACCAGACTCTTCGTGCCCAGTCCGGAGCCACAATAAACATTTTAAAAAAAACTATCTTCTTTATTGGCATTTACGATATTAAAGCCATACAAACCATACATAATTTCAACATTATCAACATGTACATGTTGCAGCCGTCTGAGACAATTAACAACATCCATTGTAGATTGCAGGGATAAATAAACATTAAATCACTCTCAGGATGTTAACCCCATTTAAATTCCTTTCTTTAAGATGCAGCAGCCTCTTAACTCTTGACCTTGTTAACAAGATCTTGTCATATTAGGATATCTTACCGGGAGTAGTTGTGTCCATTGCCCAAGCATCATTATCGCACATTTATGCCCTCTATGAGTTGGTTTATGTTTCATTATACAGAGCAGTTAGAAGACAAAAGAAAAAGGAAAATCCAACCTTAAGGCATCTGTGGAACAATAGATACCTATCAAAACTAAACTGTGCCTAAACCTACTAGGGGTCCACTGCTTACATACTAAATCAGTGCTTCTCCATTTCTGCATTCGGGGGAGTGGGTGCTCTCACAGGGCCAGCGGGCCTCAGGGGAGGAAGAAGGGGGGAGGCCCCTGGAGGGATAGAGGAGTAAGGGGCAACAGGAGGCAGGGCATACGAAAGGAAGTGGACACAAACGGAACCACAAGAATGACTTAGGCCCGGTCACGCTTGATCGTCTTCAGCACTCTGGGCAGAAGTGGTATAGGCGGAAAGGCGTTAGAAGACCGCAACTCCACTCGCGACGAAAAGCGTCGTCTAGCAAGTGCCGCCTTGGAAATTCCAACACGCAGAACTGCTGACATTGCACGTTCTCTTTGGTGGCGAATAGATCTAACCAAGGCTCTCCCCACTGCTGAAAGAGACCTTGCACCACTCCCAAGTGAAGACGCCATTTGTGATCCATCAAGCACCAGCGGCTGAGTTTGTCCGCCCTGGCATTTAGGGAACTTGTCAGATGTTGAAACACCAGGGACATGCCCTGATGTTCCAGCCACCTCCAGGGACAAAGGGCCTCCTGACAGAGGGTCCACGACCCCACTCTGCCCTGTTTGTTGCAATACCACATGGTGGAAGTGTTGTCTGTGAACACCTACACTACTATTCCTTTGACAGAAGGAAGGAATGCCTTCAGTGCTAGACCAATCGCCCGGAGTTTGAGAAGGTTGATGTGGAGCCCGGACTCCGCCGGAGACCAGAGGCCTCTGATCTCCGCCTCTCCCATGTGGCCGCCCCATCTCATGAGTGACGCATCTGTCATCACTGTGAACTCTGGTTGGCGAAGGGAGAGGGATCTGCCGTTGACCCAATGATGGTTCGTGAGCCACCACTGCAACTGATGTGCAGTCCCCACCGAGATCTGGAGGACATCGGACAAATTACCCTGATGCTGAGCCCACTGGAACTTCAGGTCCCACTGCAGAGCCCACATATGCCACCTGGCATGATCTACTAGCAGGATGCAGGAGGCCCAGCAGCCTCAGGGTCATTCTCACCGAAATCCGGGATAGAGGCTGGAACATCCCGAATATCCCAGACTCGCTGCTCGAGAGAATAGGCCCGAACTGCTCTGTGTCCAGAACCGCTCCGATGAAAAGGAGCTTCTGAGAAGGGTTCAGGTGCAACTTCGGCACGTTGACTGTGAACCCCAGCGAATGCAGGAGGTCCACCATAGTCTGGAGTTGGGTGACGACAGTCTGGGGTGAGCTCGCCTTCAACAACCAGTCATAGAGATTGGGGAAGACTGGAACCCCTGATCGGCTCAGATGAGCTGCGACAACTGCCATCACTTTTGGGAACACCCGAGGGGCAATGGTAAAGCCAAAGGGGAGAACGGTAAACTGAAAATGCTCATAGCCTACCGTGAACCGTAGGTAACGTCGTTGTGCAGACATGAGAGGGATGTGAAAATACGTGTCCTGCAAGTCCAACGCTCCCATCCAGTCTCCAGGGTCGAGAGCAGACAACACCTGAGCCAATGTCAACATTTTGAACTTCTCCTTCCGGAGGAAGCGGTTGACGCCCCTGAGGTCTAAGATAGGACGTAGGCCTTTGTCCTTCTTGGGCACCAGAAAGTAATGGGAATAGTAACCACGACTTACTTCTGGCACAGGGACTCGCTTGATAGCCAAGAGAGCCATAACTTGCTGACAGGGAAGTTGGTGGCATGGAGGGACGGGTGGGGGTAACCCTTTGGACTATCTGCAAAAACCCACTTGTCCGAAGTGATGTTGTGCCAGTGGAGGAGGTGATGGCGGATCCTGCCACCCGTTGGCAACGGTCAGACTAGGGAGACTTAGAGACTTCTGCAGAGAGGGCACTGGTGGACTGGCCCGCCCGCTGGCCCCCAGACCCCTGGCGCTGGGTCCCACGTCCCCGGCCACGCCAAAGCTGAGCAGCTCGCGCCGGCCAGTGGTCCTGGGTGGAATGTGGTGGGGCACCCCTTCTGTAGCCACAAAAGGGGCAAGAAGCAGATTGCACAGGGCGCGAGGTGGTAGCGAGGCCCAAGGATCTGGCCGTAGCCCTAGAGTCCTTGAAGCGCCTTGTCACCAAACAGGTGACGGCCATCAAAGGGCATGTCCAGAAGGGTTGATTGGACATTCCTGGAGAAGCCAGTGGACCTTAGCCTGGCGTAGTGTCTCAGGGCTACCGACGTAGAAATCGTCCTGTCCAGTGTGTCGGCGGTGTCCAGACCACAGCGGATGGCGAACTTTGCTGTGTCTCTACCCTCGACAAGTGCACGGGAGAGTTCAGTCCAGGCCTCCTCCGGGGACTGCGGCAGCACTTGGATGACCGTATCCTACACGGAGTGGGAATAATGGCCCAAGAGGCATTCTGTGTTCACCGACCGCAGTCCTAAGTTGGCGGAAGAAACATCGTCTTCCCAAGATGGTCCAGCTTCTTGGATTCCCTATCTGGGGGAGCAGTAGGGAACGCGCCTTTTAAGGTTCAGGCTTGGACCACCAAGCTCTCTGGGGTAGGGTGTTGGGAGAGGAAAAGTGGGTCACCTGATGTCAGGCAGTGGTGTTGGGCAATCATCCTGTCCACAGGAGCCCCTGTGCTGGGCTTGGACCAAGTGCCCAGTAGGATGTCCGCGAGGGCCTCATTGAAAGGTAGCAGGGGCTCGGAAGAGGCTGCTGCCGGCAGAAGCACCTCAGTCAGGAGGTTAGCCCTGACTGCCACCGTAGAAAGATCAAGGCCCAAGGCCTCAGCCACCCTATGCAACACCACAGCGTAAGAGGCTCCCTCCTCCGTGGCCACGGTAGGGGAGAAAGCATACCAGGGTCTGGGGATGTATCAAGACCACTGGCTTCACCCAATTCCTCTCTCCAGTCTGGCCCCTCTAGCTGGTCTGTCAAAAGGGTCAACAGACCCCTCCCAGTCCTCCTTATCCTCACCTTGCTGCCACTCAGGGCGAAAAGGAACGCCAGGGATGAACAACGGTAAAAGGTACCTCACGGCGCCGTTACCGGCTTTGGCCGACGCCAGTCTGGCGGAATCTAAGTTGATGTCGCGACGTCATTCCGGTGACCACGACGCCAACGACGAACGCAGAGTCGACTGACGCCACCTACCGACGCGCTTGGGTATTGCTAAAGAAAAATTCTACAGATCCAGTCTGACGCCTGGTGGTAATTCTAAGGTAAGGAATATATAACTAATAGTCTCTTTCAGATATCCTCCTTTAATATCGCTACTTCATCCTACACAGATGACACACAACTGATCCTGTCCTTAGACAAAGACGATGATAAAGCAGAAGTTAACATAAAGCTATGCCTCACAGAGTTTATTAGTTGGATGAAGGACAATCATCTTAAATGCAACTCTGATAAAACTTAGAACTTTGCTAATAGGGAAGGACAATCTCTTCAAGCCAATCCAGTGGTGGCCAGATGATGCTCTGGCCCCCCTAATACAGTGGAAGTGGCTAAGAACCTGGGGGTAAAATTTTGATACTTCCCTCTCAATTCTGCCACAAGCTCTTGCAGTTGCAGGGATGTGCTTTTAGCCTCATTGTCTTAGAAAACTCTTTGACTACATTCCCTTCTCAGCGAGGAAGGCAGTGGTGATGGCTCTTATACTATCCAGATTAGACTACTGCAACAGTTTACTTGCAGGAACCAATAAACAAGTATTATATAAACTACAGATGGTGCAACATGCAGCAGCACGTCTAGTGCTAAAACTGGCTTGTAAATCATCGGCTTCGGCAGCCTTCAAGACCTTACATTGGCTGCCCATTCATAAAAGGATTTTGTTTAAGGTACTGCTGATCACTTTTAGAACCTTCATAAACTCGGGACCAAAATATTTATCGGCCAGATTCTCCCCTTACACCACTGACCCTTAGATCCTACTCAGCTAATTTACTTAAGCCTCCTATTTACAGGCTTTAAAGAAAAGGAGTAAAAACTCTGGCAGTCCTAGGAACCAGTGCATGGAACCTCATGCCAATCCAACTGAGGCTGACCAATTCAGAAACACATTTCAGGAAAGTCCTGAAGACCTGGATCTTTGGGTCCACTGATGCATTCTGCCTCTCACTAATTTAACTGATACACATCTTGCTTTCTTGTCTTCTTCTGTCCCCTTACACTCTCCGCATAGCGCCAGGATCCTCCCTCCGGAGTGACAGTCACGCTCTACAAATAATCAAATCAAATCAAATCAAATCAAATTAGGCTGCTGGCAGGGCAAACAAATGGATGTAGGAGAGTGATCACAGAGTGGCAAGGCGAAGTGGAAGAAAGAAACAGGTGGCAGGAGTCAGCGAGAGATGTTGATTTTGAGGGCCTACTCATAATAAGTGTGGAAGGGGACACTGGAGGGGAAGAGGCTAGAATGAATATTGAATTCCTTCCATTTCCACCAATGTAAATAAATTGTAACCACATTCAAGAGGTTTAATCTGAGATAGTGTGTGCGGGGGCAGCCATCTTGAAAGTGGTTTTGTCACGAAGCTTTAAAAAAATTAATGAAAGATGGCCACCCCTGCAGGTGCAAGCTTGCACAGGCAGAGGTGGCCATCTTTGAATTCCCATCTTTGAAGTAAAAGTTTTTACTTTTGTAAGAACCAGTCAAAGATAACGGTTTATGCACGTGCATGCCCGGGGGCCCATCTAACAAAGCATTCTACAAAAGTAAAAAACACTGAAGAATTGCCATCTGCTTATGAAGAGATAGCCATCTTTGAATGGTTCTAATGTCCGTTCAAAGATTGCTGCCCACATGTGCATGCACCCGCCAGAATATACACAGGTAGCCATCTCTTGGAGGTTTTAAAGCACATTCAAAGATGGGTGATGCTTGCAGAGTCCATGTGACATGCGGTACACTACAAGTGACGGACAGGGTCCAGTAGCTGCGCCCGGGGTGCTGCTAACCATCACAACATTTTTAAAATCAGTACAAGTAAAAAACATTTTTTTTTAAAACATGTTGGCCACCGGTCCCTGGCACTGAAGAAGGCTATTTTCTGTGTAGGTGGTGACATTGTGCTTTGGAAGTATTTTATCGCTCACACAGAAAGGAACCATATGAATGAAACTATAACAGGCCAGTGGATAATGAGGGCTGACTTAAAGACCTGGTATGTAAGCATGTATAGGTTTGTATATTTTTATTCAATTTAAATAATCTTGGCTAACATCAGACCTAAAAATCAAAAGTAGAACTGTATCCCTGCTTTCATTGTCAAAGGTATACTGTGATCCAGCATGATTTTAAAAATTATAATACACAACACATTTATACACAGAGGACATGAAAGGTTGAAAGTACACGTTGCAAATATGAGACACAGTGACACATGAAACAGAGACAAGTATAGTAGAGGCACTGTAAAAGCATGCTTTAAAACATGAGATGAAGAAAACACATTTATAAGATAACACTAATTCACATAAACGGGGTGAGATAAATTCTAATGTGTATGTTGCTTATAGACGTATATTGATGAAAATTGTGATGCTATGTAAAGTGGCCTAGTGCTTTTTATGCTTTTTGCTGAAAATGCAGCAGTTAGAAAAGTCGGTGCAAAAAAGTGTAGCAATGAAGTACAGGCATGAGATTTTGCAAATTGATACTAGAGACTTTATAGTTTATGAAATATTAGAAACTATTTTAGTAGAAGGAAATTTGAATTGATTTAATTTCATTATATTTGAAGTAAAGTCAGAGCTTCTTTCATTTAAACGTGCAATGTTAACTTAAAGGCCTTCATGAAATATCTTTTCTCTAGTGCTGACCTTTCCCCTGATATAACACAATGGATCATTCTTTGCAAGTGAATTGTTACATATTTATCCTGTACACTTCTACACCCTGACATTCTTGAATGCGTTTTCAATGTTCTGAAATATTCCTGTGGAAATAGAAATTCAGCTATGGCTGTAAGTCACAACTTTGTACTTTCTCTCTACCAATGTTAGGCCTGTGTGAACTCACAAACATTTGTTTCTCATGACTAGCATGGGAAACTAGCTAGATGTATCAATCATCTCAGGTGACATGATGTGAACATGGACATGTGATCATTTTTCGATGGTGCTACGCCACTGGACATTGCTAAAAGTCTATAAAGGAAGAAACACCAAAGGAGGTGCAACAACCGCCATTCTGATTTTTCCTATTTGAGATCCGGATATTATGCTGATCGATCTTGTAATTTGGCTTTTTTCGATGCTAAAATCAGTAGCTGATAACCTGGGACCTCTTTGCTGAACCATTTATATTTTCCAATTTTTCTATTATATCTTTAGCTTCATGTTAATGCACTCTCCCCTAATGTACTTTAAGTCTGAAACTTTCCCATTTTCCCGTAGGACCTGAGCTGTACCTCTGAATTTTATAATCACTCAATAAAGATTTGCCTAAATACTATGTGCTTTAATGCAAGCTGTGATATTCTTGATCGAAATCCTTCAGAAAGTGCCTATTTTGATTCTTTAATACAATCACCAAATTTACTTAAAATTCTGTCTGAGTCTATAATTGAGTCCTGTTATTTTTTCCACTTTGAAAGTGACTAATGTTTTAAATGCGCTCCAGGGAGAATCAGCAAGCTTTGACAGAACATCAGTTATTACTTTGGCTGTTTTGTGTTGCAATTGCTTAGCTTTTGGTTTGTATAATCTTCACTCGACTTAACTTCTTTAGGAGGTTGGGTCTTCCAGTTGCTATTCTTTATTTCTACAGCATGGTCTTGAGAGTAGTCTCTCTAAATCTGATTTGTGAGTTGGCTGTCAATTAACGGTCCTCATTGCACAGCTAATGTGGAGTTTGGTCACCCTAATTTCCACCCCTCCTATCAGCGGAGAAAGATTAATCAGAGGATCACTGCCTCTGTGGTAATGGAAACCCTTTAGATTGTCTAATTGGAAAAGGCCCAGTACGATCAGAGGAGTAAGGAGAGAAAGCATAAAATAAATATTTTACACACTGCTTCACGCTGCAACTGGCTAGCCTCAGACCTAAAAATCAGAAAGAGAACTGTATCCCTGCTTTCATTGTCAATGGTTTTCTGTATACAGTCAGAATAACTCACCTGCAGATTTCTTCTCACTTCGGACAGGAGAGACATGAGTTGCTCCAATTCTTTCTTAATGAACAAATTAAATGGGGTGTTTCCGCCAAGTTTTTTCAAACGCTCAATAATAGTATCCTTAAGTATAAAAGAACAGCTATTACAAAATGCAAACATTAACATATTTTCCAGTAGCAAAACAGGTAAATCTTTGACATACTACTGCTATTAAAAACAACTCCGTCAACTTAGCCATTCATCCATGCCAGGTTGTTGCATCCAATTCTATTAAACTGGGAAATGCAATAGCAGCACTTTTAATTTACAGGCTAGAAACATCTCAAATGTCATAGCATGCATTATATAAAAATCATATTTAGAACAAAGCTAAAAGTAGGTTTTTGAGAAAGTATTCAGCGAGCTAGTGAAACACTACTAGCACTAAATAAACCAATGTGGCTACCACTTTAATATGGAGTGGATGTGTTTTCGTGCTACAAACATCATGAATGGATGAGACAAATGAGGTAGGAAGGGTCTGGAGTAACTCATTAAGAGTTCTGTCAAAGGAAGTACCGTACATATATGAATGATGCATGTTACATTTCACTTAAACAGGGCTGCTCCTCCATTATGACAGAGGAGCGTAGCCCCACTGTTGAAAGGCATTTATTTTTCACTTACTCAGCCAAGTCCGCAGAGTCTAGGGAGGGGCAGGACCATGCTCTGCATCAGCAGCAGCCAGATGCATGTCGGTTTGGCCGGCAGTCTTAGGACGGCCAAAAAGACATGCACACTTACATTTCTCCAACGCAGCTGTCTTGCACAGCCGGGTGGGAGAAGAGGCACATGCTCCCTGTCCCTATCTGCGCGGCATTTTAGCCCGCTCAGACGAATCCCGGAGCTTCTCTCATGCTGGGTAATAGCATGAGAGCAGCTTCTGGATTGGGTGGGGAGGTGAGCAGAGGAGCACCGAGGTGGCGTCTGGAAGCGGCAGGTAAGTTCTTTTTTTTATTATTCTCACCCCCGCACTGCCACACCAAGTGTTAGTGGCAGCAGCTGCTACTGCACTTAAAACACAATATGTTCATCAAAATGTACAAGTAAGTATTTGTATAGCACACGACTCACCCAGGTGGGTATCCTGGCACTGAAGCAGTGGCTGTATGGGCTGACCCAGGGATAGGCTAAAAGAAGAGCCAGGTGTTCAGTTTCTTGCAAAATTTAGGAACTGAGGAGGCAGCTCTGATGTGCAGGGATTGGTCATTCCAAGTTTTGGGAGAGAGGTAGGAGAAGGCCCTGACACAGGCTCTGGTTCTGCGTATGCAGGGGATGTGTGCGGATAGGAGTCCAGGTGAGTGGAAGGGTCAGGTAGCTATGTGCAAGTTAATCCAATTGGTAAGGTAGGTGTGGCTAATGTGCACTGCTTTGTATGTGTGCATGAGAAGGTTGAAATGAGATGCAGAATTAATGCTTTGCTTTTGGAGCAGTTCAAAAAATGTTTTCATGTGGGAAAAAGCTACAGGCAATTTTTTCTGAAAACTAGGCTAAATGTATATATCATAACAGAGAAACATATCTTATGGTTCTATTAGTGTCACAAATCTCACATAAATTCTCTTTCTCACGGAATTATGGGGACATCAGACTTGCTTAACATGTTTGCGAGTAGTTTATGATCCAGAGCTCAACAATCTTTCTGAAATGAACTATTGTCCCAGGGATGAAACCAAATTGACAAATATCTTCAAATTGTTATATGTAGATGGAAATATTGCATCCCCTGTTGACCCTCTTTACTTTTTTGTAGCCTTACAGTACTCTTTCATCTTCTACTCCTAATCCCTCCCATTTTCTTTATTATTCCAATTCCTTTTTTTTTTTTTTTTTTTTTTTTTTTTTAAAGTTTTATTTTACAATAATTCGGTTACAAGCACGGGCCTACAACCACCAGGGCCGGCCGCTAAATACAGAATGAAATATACATTTATCAAAGCTTCCGTCGGGTCCCGGGGCTCGGCCCCGTAATGACTCCGGATAGGTCCAAGGAAACAGGAGAATTAAATCCAACAAACACAAAAAACTAAAAGAAAAACAAAAGGCGAGGCATAAAGACAAACAGCGCAGATCAGGCGTCCTCCGGGGAACCCCAGTTCAGACCATTAAGCAGCACGCAAAAGGAAGGAGTATCGGGAAGCTGGGGACGGGAGGGGGGGGGCCAAGGGAAACGAACGTCCATATGTAGTCATTACAAAAGGTGCCCGGAACCGTCAAGGGTCAGGGGGACATGGCGATATCGGTGTCCACCAGGGGGGGAGTACAGATACCCCCGCGATATGCATTCCATTGCCCCCAGATTCTACCCCATGCCCCCGGCTTACCACGGGCAACATACACAGTCTTCTCCCTGAACATACACCAGTCCATATTCTCCTTCCATACTGACACGGTGGGCGGCCGCTGGGCACCCCAAAGCTGCGCTATATCTCTCTTGGCAATCATGTTCCCCAGGGCCGCCCACCGAATCTGAGCCGCGCTATAATCATTGGGCTCCCACACATTCAAGACACAGCGACGCACCTCCGGCAGCAGCACAACCCCAGTGACCTGTCCCATAACCGTATGTATCCGGCGCCAGTAGTCCGTCACCTCGCGGCACTCCCACAGGATATGAAGAAAGGTGGCGCTGAGCCCACAACCCCGCTTACAGAGCCCATCGTCGGAGTATCCCATCGAGACCAAGCGAGGACCCGTCACATACACCCGGTGAAGAATCTTAAGCTGTACCAACCGGAGACGGGCTGGAATGGCGACCTCCTTGGGGGACGACAGTGCAGACTGCCAGTCCTCGTCGTCCAATTCCACCCCATCCCCCGTCCAAGCCTCCCGAAGGCACACCAAGAGGTCAGCCCGATGATTAATCAGTTTCTTATAGATTAAAGAAATGGTACTGTCAGGGACATGTCCGTCAAGTATGCGGTCCTCGAGGGGCGAGGAAACCGGGTTCTTGGTCCCCTCTCCAAAGACCGAGAGCAGGGCGTGTCGAACCTGGGCATAGCGGAAGAACTCCCTGTCCGTAAGCTCATATTCGGCCTGAAGAGCCGCGAAAGACTTAACCGCGCCCTTATGCCACAGGTCTCCCACTTTGCTGATACCAATCGTATCCCACTGGTCAAACCCCTTCGTGGTCCAGAGGCTCCCCAGGCGCTCGGAGGCAAACAAAGGAGTAGCACATGTCAGTCGCTCACTCCAGCCCGTGGCCGCAGTGGCAGCCCTCCAGGTCCGCACCGCAATCTTAGTAGGACCCGTAAGGGCCCGGCCAGCCGAGCGGGAGTAAAGCGCCCTGTTATAGTCCCCGCCGGGAAGCAGGAACTTGTCCATCTCATACGCAGGATTCAGGCCAGGCGCATACGTGGCATGGTTAATGGCCGAAAGCTGCGCGGCCCAATAATACCTACGGATGTCGGGAAGCGCGATGCCCCCGTCGTACCAGGGGAGAGTAAGCTTAGCAAGAGCAATACGCGCCCGCCCGTCCCACACCAGTCTCCTCTGCAGGCTCTCTACCTCCCGAAAGTAGGCCACTGGGATGACGTCGAAGGAGTTCTGGAGTGCATAGAGGAACCTGGGAAGGGACATCATTTTGAACAGCGCGGCCCGACCCAGCGGGGACAGGGGCAGCCTGCACCACCGGGCCGTGTCCTCTCGCAATCGCCGAAGCGGACGCAGGAGATTCTGCTCATAGCGAGCCACCGGATCCAGCGAAACGTATATCCCCAGGTATTTAAAGCCGCTCAGAGATACCTGGATCGGAAGCCGAGGCGGCAGGAGAGGAGGACCACCGGAGATCGGATAGACACAGGATTTAGACCAATTGATCGTGAGACCCGAATTATTCCCAAAGGAAGTCAGAACGTCAAATAGGACGTTGAGCGACTGCCGCGGTGAGGTGAGATATAGGAGAATATCGTCCGCATACAGCGACACCCGATCTTCAAAGCCCGGGGCCCACCGGATCCCTCTAAGCGAGGGCTCCCAGCGGAGCCAAGCCGCGAGTGGTTCCAGGGCGAGAGCAAAGAGCAAAGGGGACAACGGGCATCCCTGCCTCGTGCCCCTGCCGAGGGCAAAGGGCCGAGAGACCCGCCCATTCACCACCACCTGAGCCATGGGTCCGGTGTAAAGAAGCTTCACCCAGCCAATAAATCCCTCCCCAAAGCCAAATTTAGCCAAGACAGCCCAGAGGAATGGCCACTCGATGGTATCAAAAGCCATCGTGGCATCCAAAGAAACCAGCACGGCCGGTTCGGAGAGGAGCTCCGCCCTGGCAAGGGCGCCATGAAGACGCCGCAAGTTAAGAGCGGTGTTACGATGCGGGATGAATCCGCATTGGTCCGGATGAATAAGATCGCACACGACGCTCAACAGACGATTGGCAAGGACTTTCGCCAGGATCTTAGGCTCCGCATTTAGCAGTGAAATAGGCCGGTAAGAAGTACAGCGGTCTCGCGGCTTGTCCTCCTTGGGGATAACGACTATCGTGGCCAAACGCTGGTCGGCCGGGAGGGAACCCGCCGCCAGAGACTCACGGAACATGCGACTGAGGAAGGGCGCAAGCTTGTCAGGGCGCAATTTATATAGCTCAATGGGCAGACCGTTGGGACCCATAGCCTTGCCCGAGCGAAGGGAGCGGATCGCGGTCGCTATTTCATCCGCCGACAAGGGGGCGTCCAGCCGCTCACGGTCCTCAACGGACAGGCCGGGCAAGGCGATATCCCGCAGCAGAAGGCGAGAGTCGTCCTCATCCCTGTCAGTCACTGGGGAGTACACAGCCCGGAGGTGGTCGGCAAAACATTTCACAATCTCGTCAGGCTCCGTCACACACACACCATCCGCAGCACGCAACTCCGGGACCACACGATTCGCTCTCTCCTTCCTGTCCAGCCACGCGATCAGCTTTCCCGCCTTGTCCCCGGCATCGTACAGTCGACCCTGCTGCTCCCTATACATAGTTTTGGCCGCGTCAGTGACCAGGGACCTATATTCAAACTGTTTCAGGCTGAGGGCATGGAGCCCGTCCGGAGTGACAGTCGCCTCCAAGGCCGACTCCAGCCCCAAGATGTCAGTCTCCAGCCTCACCACTGCCTCACTCTTGACCCTCTTAGCCACCACTATCTGGGAAAGGGCGTGTCCGCGGATCACGGTTTTAAAGGCTTCCCACAGGGACATTGCAGACGACACCGACCCCTCGTTATCCAGGAAGTATTGGTCCATAGCCTTAACCAGGCTGTCACGAGTCGTAGGGTCTCGCAGGTACCATGGGTTAATGGGAGCGATCCGCCCCGCAGACCGCGGCCCGGTGTCAAAAAGAAGCCACAGCGGAGAATGGTCGGAGATACCCCGCGCCAGATGCCTGACCTCTCGAATCCGACCCGTCTGCGCCGCGGGCATAAGGAAATAGTCTAACCTAGAGAGACTCCCATGCGCCCCCGAGTGAAAGGTGAATTGACATTGGGTCGGATGCATTAATCTCCAACTATCCACCAGGCCGAAGGTCTCCAGCATCCCACCCAACCATGCCTGGGCAGCGGGGAGGGTCCTTGGTGGGTGACGATCCAGTTCACCCGAAACCACAGAATTAAAGTCCCCGCCCATGAGCAGGAGGCCGTCCGGAAGGTCAAGCAGCATTCGACCCAAGTCAGTGAAGGTGGAGTTCTGGAGACCCGGGGGGACATAAACTGAAACCAGGGCAAGGGGCTGCCCCTCCCACCTCCCAATCAAACACACATAGCGCCCTCTGTCATCCGAGACTATCTTAGTGATCTCCACCGGAAGTGAGGTTCGCAGGAGAATGCCCACCCCCCTGGAACCAGTTGTGAAACCAGAATGGGCCACGAGGCGGTATCCCCCCCTGTTCATTGCATGACAAACATTGCCAACCAGGTGCGTCTCCTGGAGAAACACCACATCAGGAGTCAAACGACGCAAATATTGCAGTACTACACCCCGCTTGATACGGTCCCCCAACCCATTGACGTTCCATGACATAAGCCTCAACCCGTCCCCCCCCATCTCACCAAATAGATCAAGGGTCCCCCAGCCTGCAGCACAGTTCCCGAATGTGAACAAAAATCAGTACCTCGCCCTGTAAACAAAAAACACACAGCAAAACAACCCCTCCACCCCCCCAACCCCACCCCAGGACCAACTCCCCCCACCCTGCACCCCTGCGGGCCAAAAAACCCCCCCAACTTGCAGTGTGCCTGTCGCCCCTCTAACCCCATTCTACAAAAAGACCCCGGAGGAGGTAAGGGACCCGTCCCCGCCCGCCCCCCTCACTGGTACTGGTAAAACACAATATGCAAATGAAATAAGACCCGACTGTACAGTGCAAAACAGCAAAATCAAGGACCAAAAGTCACTCTAAAGGGGACCCGTCACCCGCGGTGCCCGCAGAGGGTCCGGGACGGCCACCTCCGTCCGGCAGAGAGTCCAGCCAGTCACTTGCAGCCACAGGAGAGTCAAAAAAGGCTGTCCGATCCCCATGTTCCACTCGGAGTTTGGCAGGGTAGAGCATCGAATACTTTAGGCCCAGCTCGCGGAGACGACGCTTCACCCCCTGGAATCCCATCCGTTGTTTCTGGACCAGTTGCGTGAAGTCCGGATAAAAATTGATGGTCGAGTTCTCATGACGAACCGGGCCGTGGGTCCGTGAGGCCTGCAGAATGGCGTCGCGGTCCCTGTAGTAGAACAGTTTGGCCACGATAGGCCTCGGGGGGGCCCCCGGTCGTGGCCGACCGCCCGGAACTCGATGGGCCCGTTCCACGGCAAAGAACTTACTTAGGCCAGCCGGAGACAACTGTTTCGTGATAAGTTCCTCGACCACGAGGTCAACCGGGCGGCCGTCGGAGGACTCCGGTACACCTATGACGCGGATGTTGTTGCGTCGGGCCCGTCCCTCAAAGTCTTCAAGCCGCCGGGCCATATGATCGTTGACCACCCTGATGTCTCCAAGCGCGGTCCGCAGATCCGACACCTCCGCACCAAGGGCAGAGGTCCGTGTGTCGAGAGCCTGGACCCTCTCGTTAGTTTTGGAGAGGTCGGCCCGGATCAGGGTGACATCAATCGCGACAGTGTCAATCTTACGGGCCAGGGCCTCATATTGCGTCGCGATGGTTTCCCTAATGCCGTCAATGGCGCCCATAATGTCCTGCAGGGATAGTTCCGTAGAGACGGTCGCGCCTCCCTCCGCAGTATCCGAGGGGAGGCCAGCAGCGCCAGAGGGCCCCCTGCCCTGGGTGTAGCGGTCCATGTTATTGCTCTGGACTACTCCCCCGCGGAGGGAAGCCTTGGTCTTGCGGCCCTCGGGACCCCCTTTGCCCCCCATGTGAACACGGTCACTCAAGGGGACCTCCAATCAAAGGGTGTAAGGGCGCCAGCAAGAAGACCACAAAATGTCGGTATAGGGGGTCCGAGGCGATAGGCACTCTAGTGGCAGGTGAAAGAAAACCTCATGCAGAGGCCCAGGAAGCACCTCGCCACCCCGAGCGCACCCCCCTGCCGGTCTCCTGAAGTACAAAACCGAAACCGAAAGTGGTGGGTCGGCAGCTGGCACCGCGCTGAAGCCGCTGTTGTTCAATTGCAGCCCGGCCCCTCGGGTCACCTTCACCCCGGTCACCTCCGTCGGGTGGGTCCCAAAAGTTCCGACGACGACAACTCAGGATTCCCAGGTCCGATTTGAGTTTTGAAAAGAGATATATGCTCAGCTGGTCTTTATCTCCCAGATTCCATAAGCCACGTCAGGATATTCTCAGGATAGATTCCGAGGAGCAGAGAGGGTCCGGGGAGCCCTGTGCTCACGCGACCATCTTGGATGCGCGCTAGGCTCCTCCGCTATTCCAATTCCTTTTATTGCTTTTTCACCCATTATTTTAACTGCAGTTATCACAAGTGCTGTTCTGCTTCTCAGTTCTAAAGACAGATCTATCATCTTCTCCCCCTTGACACAGAAATGGGCATTTAGTGTGTCGTCTTTCTATGGAGCAGTATTTAGCCTTGATGCTAGCTCTCGGCTGACCCGACTTAGTGTCCTGGCTTAAAGTCCTTTTCCTATTGCAAATACTTGAAACAGAAGAGTGTCTTTCTAGCACATGGTCATTCCATGACAGTTTGATTGGGTATGGAGATCTTTCCCCTTCATTCACATTGTGCTCCTCTCACTTACTGCAACCATATCTGTTACCTTTTTTTGCCATCACTAAATTGGCAGGGCCACTGGAGTTATGAGCTCTTGTGTATGTAGTATTTTCTGCATAATTGTGGATTTGCCACATGTGCCACATAATCTATCATCTGATGCG
This sequence comes from Triturus cristatus, assembly GCF_964204655.1. Lineage (NCBI taxonomy): Eukaryota > Metazoa > Chordata > Amphibia > Caudata > Salamandridae > Triturus > Triturus cristatus. The sequence continues at coordinate 562,198,927 of NC_140589.1, read as the reverse complement.
TAATTTGTAGATTTAAAGAAAAAAACATTTGTGGCTCCAACAGATCAAAAGTTAATAAAAATGCTGCAGCAGCAGCACATGTTGCTGCACATTGGAAGACCCTATTCAGAGGTTGACTAGTCACTTATCTGTTGTTTAGTGCTGTATTTGGATGTTACATCAGTACTAATGGGGTGAAACATTTGTCCAGACTGTTAACATGAGTAAAACTGGCAAACTAAATAAGTAATACTATCAAACAATTAGCCAAATACTTTGTCTTTTCTTGCCGCATAATTTAGTCTACCCTGTCACAAAATGTAGTCCTCTTCTGCCACATAATTTCATTGGCCCTGGTAATGGGACATTTGTTCTTCATTTTTACAGGTCGGCAATATGGTTTTAGGCAATTTGTTTTTGTGACATTAAATATTTTATATTTGACATTCTGCAAATTAAGATTTTTGCATGATGTTCTTCACATAGTAGACACCAGTAAGTCCTGCTTCCTCGCCCTTCGCATTTATCAGTGGTCCTCAGAGAAGTTAAACACCATAGGCTACAGAAAACTCTGAAACACCACATAAGGATTCAAGGTCTTGTGCTGATGGGCACGGGCCCGCATAAATCAAAAGAGAGTGTGCCCAGTGGGAGAGTGTATCGCGGAGAGGGATGCCATTTGTGGGGCAGACCCCCTCCCCCCGTGAACTCCAAGTAATATTTCCTCACTGTGACAAGGGGTGCAATTAATGAGAAGGCACTCGGGGGCTGCGAAGTGCCAGACATTGAGGGTCTTCAGATCTCATGGCCCGGTTTGGAGATTAGAGGCACTGCGGTGGGGCGGGGCGAGGCAGAGAAGCCAGGGCCCGCTATATGTCTCCTGGAGGTGGGGGTGTGGTGCCCCTAGAACATTGATTACCTCTGTGGTGCTTTGGGAGCCTGCACAGTGGGAGGAACATAGAGATGATCGGACTAGTGGCCGTGAACAGGGTGGCCGCGTGTTGGATAGTTTGTGTCCCCGGAATTATGGAATAAGAGCCACACGTGGGCGAGGATCCTGATCTGGACTGGTGCTTGTACGCTGCAGGTAGGGGTAGTAGAGAAATACCTTCCGCTGCCCATTCGGTTCTCCACCCAAGTCGAGGGCATCTTGGGGTGGGGGCCGTGGGACCTCGACGCACTGGGGGTGCCCGGCCTCCGCTGTCGCCTTCTAGAGTGAGTGCTGCCTCCTCCCTCATGCACAGTCTACATCCCGTTGAAAGCTGCTGCGATGGATAAAGCAAAGGCAAAACAAACAGGGACAGCTCCTGAACAAGAAGAGGACCTGCAAGACCAAGCATGGGACAACCCAGGAACCCAGTCAAAAGTGGATCTCATCCAACAATAATTATCTAAGATACTGGAGGCAATTTCAGACACCAAAGCGACGCTACACCAAGATATCAGCACTGTATCTGTGGTTTTGGGGCTCCTTCATGCAGAACATCAAAAGCTAAATGAGAGGGTGAAGGTGGTGGAGTCGGGACTCGAGGAACTATCCTCAATGCTAAAAGCCCTTACGCAGCACGTAGTGGACCTTACAGAAAGGATCTGGACTCTGGACCAAAGGGCAGAGGCCGGTGAAGGCCGTAGCCGGTGCAAGAATGTAAGAATCCTTGGTTTGCCGGAAGGGATTGAAAATAGCTACATGGTGACATACATGGAATTGTGGCTCAGTACAGTGGTGGCCCCAGGCGCCTTGACTTCATTTTACACCCTTGAAAGGGCCCACCGAGTGCCAGCCCGCCCGCCGGCGCCGGTGCGCCCCCCCGACCAGATGTGGCCGGGCTGTTTCATTATCGGGATAGAGACATCCTGCTGCAGAAAGCTCGGACAGATGACCTCTTTGTGGTTAATAATATTGAAGTCTCTTTGTTCCTGGATTACACCTAGGAAGTCCAACGGAAGTGCGCCTCGTTCCTGGAGGTGAAGAAAGCACTAAGAGAAGAAGGCCTTCAATATTCTCTCTTGTTTCCTGCTGGGTTTCGAATTGCTCTAGACGGCAAGACCTACTTCTGTGATGACCCCAAGGAGGCCTGGGAATGGATAGAGTCATATCGTACTGAAACCCCCCGGGCGACGCAGAAGACCCAGTCCACAACAGAAGGCCGTAGGCTCAGGAAGCAAACTAAACACAGACCTGGGCGCACAGTAACGAAGAAACCGAGCCCCTCACAGACGGAGAGGGAAAGAGAGGCGGCGCTGCAGGCAGTGGCCGAAATTGTCTGGGAGGGTGGCTCCCCCCCCGGGGGCAGAGTCACGCTCTATGAAGGGGACTGAGGGATTGGACACATATTCCTCTGACAAGGCCAGTCTTGAACAACCAGTGATAATCACGAGGGCAGCAGACAATATTATATGATAGATCGCTAGTCCCTCCGAAGTACCTGGAGGGACTAGCCCTCATTTTGAAGCCATGATAGGCCCCTCATGGCTGGATGAACACTGAGGCCGGTGCATGAGGTACTGCTTCGCACCAAGACATTCCTTATAGTGATGCACTGTATATCACGGGGCCTTGATTGGACGGCCACAAACCCCCTGTAGGCCCCTACTGTGACAGGTTTGGGCCTCTATCTGTTTTCATGAAGGTATATTTCCAGTTTGGGCAGATGGCCGTTGCCAGTATACTCTGGGAATGGGGAGTTGTTGTCTGTTGGGACCAGTTGTTTTTGATTTATTTTGTTCACTACGCAGAGGGGACAATTCCTTTTCTTTTCTTAATGAGTTGGGTGGGGGGAACTGGGGGGGAGGATTCATGAGATGCCAATACATCACCAAGACCTGAAATTTCTCACTTGGAATATTAGGGGGATGGGATCCATCTCTAAACGTCACAACATACATAACTATTTGAAGCGCCGAGGTGTACATATAGCGTTCTTACAGGAGTCCCACCTCATCCAGGGGGAACTAGAGAGGTTGCGCAGGTGATGGAGGGGGCAGATATTCGCTGCCAAATTCTCGGCTTACGCCCAGGGTGCACTGATATGGATCTGGCCAGGAGTCCCTTTCGAGGCAACACACACTTTAGTTGATAGAGAGGGTAGATATGTTCTCCTTACCGGGAGACTATTGGGCCAGGAGATCAAACTAGGGTGCCTTTACGCACCTAATCAGGACCAAATGTCGTACCTGACCTCCCTCTTTTCGCATTTAGCTGACATCACAGTGGGACATGTGATACTAGGTAGAGACCTCAACTGTGTGGCTGATGTGGTGATGGACCGGTCCTCCCCTCACCCCCCCCCCCTCACTTCTGGGGGCACAAGCACATGAAGGAAGTGACCTGAAATGGCCCACCCCAGACACTCGCGACCACCTCTCGGCCTTCCCAAAAATGAAGAGTCTGGATAACAGTGGAGAATACAATATAACACCTTTATTAGTAAATAAACTGCAGCGGAGCCCGGTCTGACCAGCCTCATGGGATAGCTGTCGAGGGACTGGCCTCAGAACACTGGATAACACAAAATAAGCCTTCCAACACCTCTCAAAACCCCGCTCCTGATGGAAAAATACTGCGTGGGTAGAAAACTGAATGAAGAAGGCACTGAGGGATGGGCTACCACCTGCAGAATGGGTGCACGTTATCAGGCTGCCAAGGCCATCTTACTCGGTCTCAGCTCTCTCTAGTGTGGGAGCATAACTATGTCCAGGGATAGGCATGCAAAGCTGAATAAACTATTCTCTTAGTGCATCTGGGTTTCAACCTTGGATGAGATAAGGGAACTTTCTGAACAGCAGCTTCTGCTGAAGCAAGCAAAGAGCGGGGGCACAGAGGCCGAGTTCTTCTTACAGCATAACATGGCAACTCCAGAAAAGAAAATGGTGTCACACATGCTAACTTTTGCCTGCACAACTTTACGAAAAGCTGGACACACACACATTTGCAATAGCGATCAATATGTAATAGCTACATGAATGCTAACACAACACAGTATACGTCATGAGACAGCGGTGGGGTTGCGGGAGTGGATGGCACACAGGGACTTACAAGATATTTGGAGGCTCCAACACACAGGGGACAGGGAGTACTCCATCAGGCACACTGAGTACTTAGGTTGGACTTTCTCAGACCATGGTCCTATGTTACTGTCGTACCAACCATGTGGGCAAAGATCCCCTGTCCGTGTGTGGTGACTCAGCCCCCTGTCACTGGAAGACGCGACCTTTACGGAAGCGTTACAGTCCGTAGTGGATATGTATTTTGTTGACAATGCGCGCTCGGCGTCCTCGGTGCTAGTGGAGTGGGAAGCATTCAAGGTGGTGGTGAACGGACACTGTATGGGACAAACGATTGGGATATGGATGGAACTACATCAGGAGCTGCTGGCCATGTAGGACGACCTGCATGTGTTAGACAATATACAGGGCACGGGATCACATGCACCTACAAGGCTACTCGCCACACGTAAAAGATATGATGAGGCCCTTGAATTACTTCAATCCCATGACTACAGGGCATAAATGGATAGAGTACAGAGCGAGGAGGGGCAGGCCGGTCGTCATCTGGCATGGCTAGTTAGGCTAGAGACCCAGGGTTCCCCAATTACTTGTGTCCAGTCCGCCACTGACACAACTGAATTTCGACCAAGACAGGTTTAATGGCCTTTCTCAAAGGTACTATGAGCAGTTAACACCGCCCCCTGGGCGGCCCCACTGGAAGAGCTTTGTGCTTTCCTGGCCTCTCTGTGCCTTTACACTATGGATGATCAGATAGCCGAGGAACTGGGTGGCCCCATTACGACGCAGGAGATCCAGGCTGCCATTTCTTCGATGGTTGGTGGTCAAACTCCAGGTGCTGGTGGCCTCCTGGTAGAATTTTACATAAAGTATGTAGATGCACTAGCCCCTTAACTCGTGCTTATGTACAATGAGGCCCTATAACTGTGACACTTGCCAGGTTCCACACAGAACACTTTGGTGATCCCGCTTCCCCAAAAGTCCGGTCCTGAAGTTGGGGTAACTGACTTCAGACCCCTGTCTATGCTCAACACCAATTTTAAGATATTGAGCAAAATCCTGGCATTAAGATTACTCCCCTACATGACCCAGTTGATACACCCTGAACAAAACGGGTTCCTCCCCTCCCGTAACTCATTTTATAACCTGAGCAGATTATATTCAGTACTCTACCATTTGGAAGTTGGATCTTTCCCGCAGGGTGCCTTTTTATCAGTTGATTTGGAAAAGGCGTTTGATACTGTGAGCTGGGAATACCTTCTTGAAGTCATGCGACGACTGGGGCTAGAGGAGGGCTTGGTGAAATGGGTAAGACTACTGTACACCCATCCCACGGCACGAGTTAAGACAAATAAGATTATCTCACTGCAGTACGCGATAACGTGTGGCACACAACAGGTGTGTCCCTTGTCCCCACTGATGTTTGTACTGGCAAGAAAGCCATTGGCTGCACTTTTTAGATGGAAGGGGGAGGGCCTGAGTCTGACGTTGGGCGGTAGAACCCATGGCATCTCCCTATATGCAGATGAATTACTAATCTACCTGGGCGATGCGGTGGGGGGGCTGATACTGCCTTCCGTCTATTGGACGACTTTGGGGCACTGTCGGGCCTCCGGGACAACCAACACAAAACATATTTGTTTTGAGTGGTTGGCCCCCTCCCTAGACCCTGAGAACTTGGATTTTTCACTCGTTGGATGATCTAAAGGAGGGCAACTTAGATATGGCCCTCCGCTCACTCCGCTCTTTTTTTTTTAAACTTTATTTAGCGTTTTATCATAAAGTATCTTGATACATATGAATACACACAGTCATTTTCAAAGGACGATGAAGGAATTTGTACATGCTTCGATTGGCTTGGTTAGGAAAAACACATCAATAAGTACAGTCGGATTCAATGCAACATATAGTATGCGGTGGTAAAAACCCTCAAAAGTGTACAATGGTCTAGACCATAAAGGAATGATCCCATTCCAATACCCACTGCAAAAGCAATGAATATTATAAAGGTGATAAAGGTCATAAGGAAGTTGAACGCATAGTGCCTGTTATACGATGTAGGTTCCAGCTAACCCACGCTCACTCCGCTCCAGTGTGCCCTTCTGGAGCTCCCTTTGGCTTCCTTTGATGGCCAGGGTCTATCTGACCAAAATGGTCATGCTGCCTCACCTTTTTTATTTTTTTGACAACTTGCCAGTGTTGAAGCCTGCGGGTTGGTTTCACCTGCTGGATGCGCTGGTGCGAGATCTGGTCTGGGGAGACGGGAGTCATAGAATGTCATTGCAAATCCTCCGAAGCCCCATGAGGGATGGGAGACTGGGGGTGCCAGACTTTACATTCTATCAGCTAGTAACACAGTTGCAACGGATACCCCAATGGTTGGAGGAAGTTAACCAAAAGGGGACTTACTTGATGGAGCCAGGACAGCGCCTACGCCTTCATTACTACCATTGGTGGGACTCCCATACAGTGAACCATAGTCGATCTTTGGGACTGAGCAGCTGGCACCCTGGACAGAGGCTGGGATTGAGCAGGTTGGGTACTGTTATCAAGATAAACTCATACTCCCTTTTGCAGAATTGGTGGATGGGTGTGGACTTTCGCCGAGTCAGTTTCTAACTTACGAGGTGCTAGTACCGACATTTGGGTGTGTGTGGGGTGCGAACAAGGACGAACCAGAAACACATGCGGTGCTCCACTCTTTGGTCACACTGGGTACAGCGGGTCATCAAATGAAATGGTTTTATGCATCTCTTATTGAGGTGTCATTAACCCCACTGCTGAAACTATGGGGCAAATGGGAGAGACTCTTAGATAGAGAGCTGAATGGGGCAGAGTGTTGGAATCCCCTAAGAAAATACAGCGCAAAACCCAACTAAAATAAATCCAATTTAGTTATATACACATGTCCTATATGACACCTCATTGTCTTTTTGTTGCCTTTGGGTGAGAATTAAAGAGCTGCCCGTGGTGCAATCACTTAGACGTGGATTTTGATAAGATGACTTGGGGCTGTGGGAGGCTACAGCATTTCTGGCAGGCGGTGTTAGATGAGATCAAGGCTGTGCTGGGGCACACACTTACTCTAACAATAGAAGTCTGTCTGCTTGGCCAATTCCCCAGAATCCCTAAGCGCAAAGTGGGGAATAGATTTATAGACTTGGCCCTGGCATTGGCCAAGAGACGCATTGCGGTAACATGGAAGTCACATGTTGTGCCCCAGATTCACACCTGGACACAAGGGGCCCGATTCACAGAACTAACTTAAGACAAAATCCTAAACTTACTACCATTTTGGTATTCACAGAAGGCACTTACTCATTTCGGTATTCACAGAAGTTAGGAGTCCTAACTTTAGGACTCCCAAATGCCTTCTGTGAATACCGAAAGTCTTAAAGTTAGGATTTTTCTCAGTTTACAAGTAGTAAAGTTAGGACTCCTAACTGTAGGACTCCTAAATGCCTTCTGTGAATACCGAAAGTCTTAAAGTTAGGATTTTTCTCAGTTTAGGAGTACTAAAGTTAGGACTCCTAAATGCCTTCTGTGAAGACCGAAAGTCTTAAAGTTAGGATTTTTCTCAGTTTAGGAGTAGTAAAGTTAGGACTCCTAACTTCTGTGAATACCGAAATGAGTAAGTGCCTTCTCTGGAATCCAAAATGAGTAAGTGCCTTCTGTGAATACCAAAATGGTAGTAAGTTTAGGTGTCTTAAGTTAGTTCTGTGAATCGGGCCCAAGAAGGGGCTAGATGGGCTGTAGCTGAGGGAAGAGCTCTCAGCAGGGAAGAATTAAAGGGCATACGCCAACATCCAATTGCTGACCTTTGGAGGAAGGCTTTGTTTGCCTGGGAGCAAACCCAATAGCTCAGGAGAAGACAGTGAGCCTTCTGCGGACAGAGACATTGGGAACACTAGAGTTGGGATAGGTTAGACTATGGCAGCTGTGCAATGTATGATTGTCCCCTCACCCCCTCTCTTTTCTTCTTCTTTCTTCTTTCTCCCTCTTATTTCTTCCCCACTCCCCTTCCCCCTGGGTGGTACGGGAAGGACCACATACATGTACCGGACAAGGCCGTGGGCCAGACAAACACTGACCGGGCACCACCCTACGAGCCCTCCTGCCCCCTTATAATTGATTACTAAACAGATTCCGCACCTCCTAACCTGCGTTAGTTGTGTTAAATGAGTTTATACCTCTTTAGGGGTATATGTGTTGCGTTCATGTGAACGAGAATATTAGATGGCAATACAGCATTTCACCCCCGACTGGAGGAAATCTCAATGTGAAAATGACACCCCATAATTAGCAGACATTAAACACTAGGGGCACACAAACAGTGGAGATCTGTTGATCCAATGAACAATGTGGGGGAGACACATTGGTCACTAAACGGGCCTCATATATCAGTACATTGATAAATACTCACGACTTCTAATTCTACTCTACAGCATTGCTATATATCATGTTTTATGTGTCTACAGGAAATGTAACAAGAAGTGTCATCGGTGTTGTATATAATGCAAGTTATGATAACAAAGATGCCAATAAAGATACATTTTTTTAAACTGATGAATTTTCGAAGAACATCATCTCCACTGGGAGGAAACGGTGCCAACATTTCAATTGGACAAGCCCACACCTCTGCATTTGGTTGATGGCCTACACAAGACAGCACAGCTGTGACACCCAGCATAGGTGTTCAATGTCCAATCATTCATGGTGAAATCCTGCATCCATCCTTATCCAGCCACAGTCTCTAGAGTTCATGGGTGAGGTGCATGCATCTTACAATCAGTCCTGTGCTGACCTGCTTTCATCTCTTGTTGCAGGTGTATCGGTGCACATAATTATAATTCCAGTGGTTAAACTGTGTCTTTATACACACGGATCTGTAATCAGTATGGACAATGGATCTAACTGAAGATATGCCTGATACAGAAAATGTCCAATCGTCTTTTTGCAGTAAACATACTTTAGAGGGTCTTTGTTTTTCCAGTGGGAGAAAAAGATTGATGCCCAGTTAGGTGTCATTTTAAGAATGTGTATGACTTACCCGGCTCCACCCCCTGGGCACTTTGGGTAGGAGGGTGCAGCAAATTTCCCACATCTCCGTAACTGACATTTGTCTCAGGAGACTTCCATTTCCAGGTTGAGTAATGTGAAATCTGGCAACAGGCTGGTGATGGGCCAATGGCGTCCGATCTATAAGGACAAGTATTACATTTCTGTTAACCCTTTCACAGATAAGTAAAATTACAACAAAGCTCTCTACATTTCCTGTGTCCAAAATAGTCAGCTTGTAACAGCTCCCTTACCCAAATAACAGTGATAAAAACAGACGAGACATTATTAGTGCCATCAAGAATATGTAACTAAACAGCAAATAAACAAATGGGAAGAGGGGTATACTGTTTTAGGAATTAGAAGATCACTGTACTGCATGAAAAAGGTCAGCAATAGAAAATAAAAATGATTGGAGGAAAACTGAAAAGAAAAATATATTGCACAAAGTGTGTTCTGTAAAAAATTATAACTCAACAATAGCTTTTCTGTCAATGTAAATATGGAATGTTCCAAGGGTCGTATTATAGCGATTGCCCCAGGGGTGCAATGGGCATTGTGTGCACGCTCTGTGCGCCCCTGGGGCACTTTGACATTACAGAAGGGGCCCCAGATGCTTTTGCAGCCCCTTCTGTAATAAACATAGCACTGGTGCACATTTAGCGCTAGCGCTATCATTAGAGGGTGTTCCCTCATTTGCATGAGGATGTGACACCATGCAGATGAGAGATGCACTTTGCTTCTGCGCCTGCGTTGTATTATGGATGTGGGCGCAGAGGCATACATCCCCTTAGGAAGTGAAACTTTCAGTGCGACACAAAAAGGTGTAGCACTTTCAGTGTGCCTCCTAAAGGCAGCCTTTTGGAGGGGAGAAAAGGGCCCATGGACCCGCCAGACATCCCCTTGCAGGCAGGTGTAATCAATCACTGTACCCGCCTGCAAGGGGGTCTGAATCCCCTTTTAAAAGTGCTGGCGGGTTGCCGCATGCACTGTGAAACACGGAGCAGCTTTGAAGCAGCCGCTCCGTATTTCTCTTGAATCAGCTGCCCCCAGGGCGGCATGAGTTGCGGCTGCTCTAACGGCAGAGCATTCACCATAATATGGGACACTTTCCCTGTTTGCGTCTGGCACACTTGTTTTAAGGTGCACCATGGCGCAAACAGGGAAAGTGCACTGTATGGGTAATAGGGCCCTTGAGCTAATGAAGCCTGAGCTAGTGTACTTAGGGTGCAATGAATGGCCAGAGATCGGCCATAGGGAACACTGGTTGTTCTGCTACTCTAAATATTCCAATAACCTCTAAATATCAAATAGGTAAAGAAATGTGACAGAGGCCATGCTCCAGGCAAACAGCCTGTTTCTTATGACAATGAAATGAAAGGTTTTGTAAAGCGCATGTATGCCGAGGCTTCTTAGAGCTAGCTGTCATTGATCTAGACTAGAGGGGGATGGTAATGACTACGGTTTTGAGGCAAAAAGCCATGTTTTTAACGATTTTCTAAACAATTGTCTGTTGGTTTGATTTCTAAGACTGATGGGCAGTGTGTTCCATAGTTTATGGGCCAGATGGAAGAAACTTCTGCCCCATTTTACGGTCTTCACCCTGGGAACAATGAGTAGAGAGGCCGACGATGACCTGAGATTGCGTGGTAAGACGTGCTGTCTGATATGCTTACTGAGATAGGCAGGACCATCCCCGTGCAGTGTCTTGTGCACAATGCACTTTGACTTGAATTGGATCCTTGCCTGGACTGGGAGCCAATGCAGGTCTTGAATACTTTGGGATACAGGACTGAATTTGGGAATCTTAAGCAGTAGTCGTGCAGCTCCATTTTGTAGTTTTTGCTGCTTGCATATAGTCCTCTTGTTTGCCCCTAAGTAGAGGGCGTTGCAGTAATCAATTTTTGCTAGCACCAGAGCAATGATGACTGTTTTCCTAAGATCCATATGAATGGAAGGTAAACTTTTTCGTAGAATCTTCAGGGTAAAGAAGCGGGAAACAACGTTTACTTTGCGGATTTTACTCGGCGATGCAAACACAACCCGGTCATTACAACGACAGTGTTGTCACAACGCACTACCTTTACAACGTAAGTCGTTACAACGACTTGCGCTAGATGGCGCTCTAGGATAAGGAACAGTATGATTTATTATTCCAACACTTTCCCTAGTGTTGCACACACTGGAGTTGGAATAGTAAATCATACTATTCCTAAGTCCAGCGCGCCATCTTGTGCAAGTCGTTGTAACGACTTGCGTTGTTAAGGTAGTGCGATGTGACAACACGGTCGTTGTAACGACCGTGTTGTGTTTGCATTGCGGAGTAAAATCTGCGATGTAAAGACATATATTCAAAGGAGCACGATGCGGTGATGCAGTACCTGATCAGATAATGATCCGTGGTCATCTAAAGTGACGGCAAGGTTTTTTACCTCTTTTACTGGCAATGGGCAAGGCCCAGCTGCTTCCGGCCACCAGGAGGAGTTCCAGAAGGAGATCCTTACCAAACAATACCACTTCGTTTTTGTCTGTATTCAACTTTAAGCAGTTATCACGCAGCCACCTGATAATGTGAACCATACAATCGTTAAATTTGGTTTCCACGTCCTCAGGCTTTGAAGATAGAGACACCACTATTTGAGTGTCATCTGCATAAGAAATGGCAGTAAAGTAGTGAGAGCATATGAGTTTGGCCATGGGGGTAACATAGACATTGAACAAAGTTGGAGATATTGAAGATCCCTGGGGCACCCCGCATGGCAGGGGGTAAGGGTGAGATTTATGTTCTCCCATCACTATAGTTTGTTCTGTCAGTTAGGTAGGATCTAAGTATATTGGAGACTTTGCCTGTGACCCCCATTTCGGACAGGCGATTGATGAGTATTTGGTGATTAACTGCTTGGTGTTAGTGTTGATATCAGCAGTGGCACTGTCTTTATGGGGGTTGCAGGAAATCAACTCTCTAGGAAATAAAGTGATGGGGTCACGGCCCCCATGGAGATGATATGCTACCATTTCACACACTCACTGTGTCTGCTCAAGACCATTCAATCGTACCGGCCTGCATACAGTCACCTTCCATAGGACTGCGAGAGATAAAAGCACATTCCATGTATCTGTTTTCTGAATTTGGACAGTAGTGCATGGCAGGGATATCTAGCCTGGAGAAGATGGGAGGGTTGGGGCACACAAGCAGGGGCAATCAGCAAAGATGTGCAAAGATGTGCTATTTAAAGAATCCTGCCAGATGCCAGGAGGCTTTGACCAAAGGCGAGGCTTCGTGGACATGGACACAGGATGCTTGAAGGCTGAGGTCAGTGTTGTCTGATCTGGCTTTTCCTTGCACAATTGAACTAATTTCTCTCATTTGTGAAATAAATGAATAACTTATGAGGGTGCCCAAACGCTTTTTTTAATGGCTGTTCTTTTTGTGTGTTATAGGCTACTACTTTGTGATTATATTTTGCGGAAGTGAGTTTTCATTTGGTGGTTTACTGGCAGGCCTGCAGCTGGACTGGTCTTGGCAGATAACAGACAGCATTAGTAGCTGCCGCCCAATTATATACTGTTCAAGCTGCAGCCTTTTCATCAGAAAGTCTGTGCTTTGAATCCTGGCTGTCCCACTTGAACAAACTGTGTGACCTTTGGCAAATAACAATGTCTTCTTATACCTTAGTGACCATGTGTTATTTATCAGATTTGCCTTGGGGTTCTTTGAAAGAACAGGGCCTAAAAGGGAAAGCATTACAGCTAAGAAGCAAACATGTGACAGTGACACAGTAACATGTACAAGAAAAAGGTTTACAGCACCTGTTGAACTGTTTTCAGAAGATTAGGCATTGCATTTTTGCGACTTACCACTTTTGCTGTCAGAGTAGTTCATAATTGAAGGATTTGTTAATTTTTCTCCTATACGTTTATGTTATCATGGAATTAGAGGAATTAATCCATGAATGACATTTAATTTCTTTTGGGATTTGCAAAACAACTCTTATTCTGTTTGATTGTGTTAAAGGGGCAGCTACACATTGGTTTTGCATATTTTAGGGTGCTGCTGCACATTGGTTTTGCATATTTAACGGTGCTGCAGCACATTGGTTTTTGCATATTTCAGGGTGCAGCTGCACATTGTGTTTTGCACATTTGGTAATTCGGCAATACAACGGTCATTCTTCGCAATATATATGCTCCATCTTATATTTATTTATTCCTTCCCATTGGTATTGATCTCTCCGCCATCTCACAAATACTCTCCCCATTTGCATTTATCCATTGCCCAATTTGTCCCAGGCTCATGCCATGTGTAACAGGCTGAATAGAGTTAAGCCACTTTAACCAATAAGATTTTGTATTCTGGGACTTGTAGTTTCTATTTTCTCATTATATGCATGTGCCTAACAGACCTAGCATGCCACATGCTGCTGTAAAAAAAAAAAGGTCTGTTGTTCCTTAATTGGCTTACAGGTATTCCTAAAGCATGGCACTATACAACACTTCTCTCATGTGTGAAACCATTCATACACAAAGGGAGGGTTCTGTATCTTCGTTGTGTAGGGTTCATACGCTGTTTAAATGTTTAGTAGTTCTTACTCTGTGATGTTGGACATTATCCTTAAATTACCAAATAAAAGTGCAATTAACACATGTTTACTTGAGGCTAGATGTTAGTATTATTCTTGGTCCCCTTATGGCTTAAAACATGTCTCAGAACTTGACAACACTTGCTGTGAAAGGACTACAAGTTTCCCAAACTTTGGGAGGACGTGTTATTATTAACTCTTTCTGATTCCTTCTGCTATTATATCACTGCTAATCTGAAACTTATTGAAATATTATATTCAGGTCTGTGTGCATGGTGTTTATATGCCAGTGCTATTCATAGCTGTCAAGTGGGCTCTTGTCACGTGTGACCCTTCGGCCAGCCCTGGCTTTTTAGCCAAGATCACTACTCAGGACTGGCTGAAGGTATCAGGCATGACACGAACCCACTTAGCAGCAGTGGCAGCTCTTGGATACTTCAATGAGTCGACTAACAACTTATTAGGAAACATATTTTAAGGAAGCCTGCAATGAAGGGCAGTCTGCTCTAATGACTAACATGTGACTGTGATACATATTTTAATATGAGCCAGCGAATGAGGATCATATATACAAATTCTCTTGAGCGCTTCAACGAGACAGCCAAAAGCTCAATTCTTGCATGGTTGAAACAAGCACACAACAGATTAGGTAACTTAAATCAGATGGGTTGCCAAGCTGGTTAGACTTTGTAACCTCTGCGATTTAAACAGTCTCTTGATGCTCTTTAATGAAATGGTGCCTGAGCTTTTACCTTTTTGTATCAGGTGGCTATTCATGCCTGTTATCAATCATTCCATATTTACATCAAAATGTATATAAAAGACCACAAAAAAAATATTGGTAAGCCCCCACCTACTTGGCCAAAAATAAGGTGAAGAATCATCATATATTTGCAGGATTGCCCTGCATTTCAGATGTCTGTCCTGCTTCCTATACTATGCTAGTGCGGGATGCCAATTAACAGGAATTCTGGAGGGGGATGCAATGAGAAGGGCGTGGCATTCAAATGGATTTGACCAATGTGCTGTAAGTAGAAAAAAAATACATCCTAGTGACTGCAGGATGTTTTACATCAATCGAGGATGTGTTAAAAGTTTGATAGTCCTTGGGGAGTACGTTCTTAGTGCTCTTTTCCTGTCCTGAACCTATCTTAAAGTTCTCGCAGAATGACAAATAAGGGAAAAGAGTATATGGAAACTATTATTTGCCCTAGATCAAACAATTTCGTCCAACAGGCATACCAAAATTGCCACACACAACTGATGCACTCAAAGTGAGCAAGGTTATTATTTATGCTATTATCTTCCTGAGATGCTAGACTGACTGCTGTTGACCTCCAAGATCAACACATCAATTAGGCCATTACATTGGTTGTTAATGAAATTTCAGATACATTTATTCAGCTGTTTTCAGTTCAAATATATTCTGACCTTAAATATAAAAAATCAGAACTAGGTCTGTAAACGGGCATATGTTTGCAGATTTCTGTATGAGAGAAGTAATTGACAGCAGTTAAAAGTTCTGTGTTCTGTTTTTTGCTCAAGGATTTAAAAACTCTTTTTCTGCTTGCCCAGTGTGTAGCTCAGCCCCATAACTACCAGTGATACCACGTGTTTTGACACCAGTCAGGGTGATGTAACAGAGGTCAAAGGTCGCGTCTTATAGCTCAGTCCCCACAACCCAACTCGAGGGAAATTCAGAAGGTTGCTCCCTCGGCTTCTATTTCGGCTATCTGGTTTGCTGCTAGCTGATTCTGCTCAATGCACGGGGCATGATCTAGGCACTGCTTTAATCCACACGTGGGAACAAACTCAAAATGAGCAAAAAATAGACAGGCGTTCTGATGGTTCACATGATGACTTCTAGTTTCACAATAGTGCAAATTATTTAGATAGTCCGTTTAAAAGAGCAGCCGGGCCTCTCCTACAACACAGTGTGAGCCCAGAGCTGTGACCAAGGATGAAAAAGGCTGCCAGGTGCAAACAGGCCCAACACAACAAGAGCAGTATACTGTGGTAAATATTCTTTTCACCTAAACTGAATTTCATACGGAATCTTTAAAATAAAGTAAAATAGCTCAGAATAACAAGAGGCAGAATCCGTGGTATAAGAGTTTTTCTAATGGGCTTTATTCCATCCAAAATGGCCGACTCGAGTCGCGGCCTTCAGGTTCCGTCACCACGAGGGTTCAGGAAGTGAAGTACAATACTTTATTGACAAGAAGTAACTTTTATAGGTCATACATTTACAATGAAACGAATGCAAAAAGGCGTAACAATTGATAAGATAAATTAACATAGTGATACGTAATCGAAACTAGGCGTAATAAGGAGCAAAAAGAAACATGATTGGCTCTGATTATCTTACATAGGTGGATCTATACGATAATACTTAACATAGATGCGCGCGCAGCAGCATGACGTGTGATTGACGTGCAACTAGGGGGTGAAGGGGACTTGACATTTAGCTCTACATGTGGAGACGAGAAGTCTGGGGGGTCAAGTCAACCTAATCCCAAATCATATCTAACATCCTATGTTTAGAGAACTATGTTATCCACAAGGAAGGACTCTCGGACAGAATCTATTCTATACTAACTGTATGTGCGTGTACAAGCGTCTAAGTGCCTATATGAGATGCGAGGGGCAGAAAACTTTCCATGGCAACAGGGCTATGAATCACTTGCAAGAGGACGGAAAGGCTGAGTCCTTTGCTTGTGAGCTAAAGCAAATGTTTACCTAAATCACTAGACAGGAATGCATCGGCTGAAGAGCAAAATAGATAATTCGAAGGTGAAATACAGCTTCTTGGCAGGCAGGCGAAAACTGGCCGAGGCAGGCACCGTTAGCTGCACAGGGAGTAGGACAAAGTTCATGGATACAGATGCGAGCTCAAGCTGAAACTGTCAGAGACAGAGAGCAGGGAAAGGCTTTGAGGAAAGAATCGGGCCTACTTGCCTGAACTGTAAAAATGGAGTAACTTAGCCATATAAAGTCGGTGGCTTTTCATACTTAGGAATTGAATATCCAGCCCATTGATGGCGGATCTGACAGAGAACATGTCGACGGTAGACACACATATGTTTGCGTCTTGGAAACTGGAACTGGAGGGAACATACATGTATTTGTAACATGCATATAGAACCGTTGGGGTCCAAGATAGGGGACATAACTGATCAGGAAAATCCACATTTCCACATTCCCTCCTTGTCCCCTACTTGCCCTTCAAGAGATATCAATCTTCATCATTCCATCGATTTGCTCATGGAGCATCATTTCTTCTTCCTTCTTTTTCCGGCATTTTGAACGAGAACTTTGATATGGAATGCATGATGTGGCACACAGACCACAAATCGCTGGTCCACATTGTAGGCATAAACAACAACTGAAGAGCATAAGAAGGCCAATACCTAGGAAGGATAGAACTCTCCATCCCCAGGCTGATATCACACTCCAAAACCACCCGGACCACGTCCAAGTGCCTGTATTCTCGTGTATCTGGCTTACAATCTTATGAAGGCGTGTTATAGCTTTATATACAGATGGCGAATTTTCTGGTATGAATATGCAGCAGCTGGATCCGATGACCCTGCAAGCTCCGCCCCTATCGGCCAGGATGACGTCAAGGACAAGACGATTCTGGAGAACAACAATTCTCATCACTGATTGTTCCTCTGTCAGATTGCCTAGGGCGGCTATAGTCTCGTTTACTACAGCTTCAAGAGTCTTGGTGAGTCTGCGTATCAGCTTACTATTTGATATTGTACCTATATAGGGAAAGATACCTTTATTGAAATCTACATACTTGTCCCATGCCGTCTCAGTATAATCGACAACTGGGAGATCCCTCCGCTCTCTTTTGTGTACTAAATGAACATTTCGATAATAATCAGGGGGAGCTAGGAAAACAGGTGGCAAAAGGAATGCTATGTAACAGGTACCATCCCAATCTAGAGGCAGACGCATATATGCCGTCTGACCACATATAAAGTAAGAATGGCGAGAAGCTCTAAATGAAGATTTCCCTTGATCACTATATTCTACTGTAGTAACGCATTTGCTATGGCCCATGTGTATGGAACCAACTTTTCTCACACATAATTCACCCTTAACTGGAAATACTGACATAGTGGGCAGAATTAATTCAACTTCGGATTTGACATTCAAAATCATAAGATTAGGCGTAAAATTACCTAATTTATACACTTCATTTTCTAAATCAGTTCCTGTTCTACTGGGGTGACCCTCCTTATTAGGGTGACAGACTTTGAATAAAACTAGATTCAGATTTCCCCATATCCAATGTTGTTGATAAACTGCTGTGTCTGGGTCTATGGAATTTAGTAAACTAAACCATGCTCCACAGGAGCCATTGTGTGTGAACGGATGTGGAAAGAAAGGCAGAACTCCTTTGTTATTCTGATAGGGAGGGAGTCGGCCACACACCCAACAATTGGTGGCATTACTAGTCTGATGGGAATGATGTAACATACTAATGAAGGTGTTATTGCGCAGCGCAAGTCTATAAGATAATTCATGTGGCGGTAGGTCACTAAAAGAATGTTCAGCAGTAATATTATAAACATGTCTAGAAATAGGATGATATATGTGCAAAATCACACTCGTAATGATTATTAAAACACTCAATAAAAACAGAATTAATAATGTCCTCACACAGTAGCTACGCAGTGATTTACAATACGCCTGTCGTTTCAACATTTCTCTGGTATTTTCTCTACTCAGGTCCAAGGGATACATGTCAGAGACAATTCAACCGCTTCACCTTGGAGAGGACTTAAACAATCAAATTGCTCGACTGTTTGGGCCTAAGTTTTAATTTATAATTCTGAGAGTCATTCTTTTCAACAAAGGGAAGTTTTGAATCAGTCTGTGAGGGAGTGCAGGGCACAGTGTCTATATCCGAGGATAGTCCATGAAATTTCTTAACGTGGCTGGAATGTATCCATCCCTTGCGGCCCTCCACTTTCACGGCTGTTCTTGTGGTCAGCAGGACTAGCTTCGGTGTTTTCCACCTGGGCTCCAATTGGGTTTTCCGATCGAAATTCCTCACAAACACCAGATCCCCCGGAGCAACGTCATGGGGTTTCACCTCAGTGTTGTCAGGAAAAGCTGCAGCTACCTGTGAACGACAAGATTGTAGTGCAGACATCAAGGAAGCCAAGTAATCTGTCAGCATATTACAATTAACATCAGTTATTTTACGTGGTATAGGCGTCCCCCACATATTTGGTGGCCTTCCGAAGATCACCTCATACGGGGATAGCCCTGTTCGAGAGTGTGCTACCATTCTTATGTAAAATAGTGCAACTGGTAAGGCTACTATCCAGTCAACACCTTTCTCCCTACATATTTTAGACAATCTGATTTTCAAAATTTGATTATGTCGTTCCACGAGACCTGCTGCCTCGGGGTGTCGGACACAGTGGAATTTCCACTGATATCCCAACAAAAGTGAGACATGTTTCATTAATTCGGATGAGAAAGGCTGGCCGTTATCTGAATATACAACACGTGGTAGCCCGTACCGTGGGAAGAATTCTCGAACTAACTGTTTGGCAGTAGTCGGGCCGTGTAATCTGATACTGGGTACGCCTCAGTCCATCGGGAGAGAGCGCAGACAACTACAAGAACATATTTGAATCCTCGACATCGTTCCATCTGGATATAATCCATTTGGAGCACTTCAAAAGGATGATCAGGAGTCTGGAATCCACCCTGTTCTACGGGAACACTTTTTCCCGGGTTGAACTGACAACATATCATACAGGTACGGACCTTTTGTTTAGCTGCTGCTCGTAAATGTTTATTGAACCAAATGTGTTGAATGCTATCTAGCATAGCTTTTTCTCCTAAATGCGCCGGGCTGTGAATTGTAGCTATAATGGCTTGGACCATAGAGTCAGGAAGAAACCATACAGATTTCTCCTTCGTCATCCATCCCTGATCTGTCTGGATCCCTCCTAGTTCAGTCCATTTCTTTAATTCTTCTGCAGTAGCATGTGTCTGTATGTCAATTACGTCAAGTGCGGGATCCTTAATTGTCATACACTGTGTTGGTGTCTGAACTATTGGCTTTGTCATGTCTAATGTGCGATTCTGAGCAGTCTGTTTAGCTGTTCTGTCAGCTAAATCATTGCCTTGAGAAATGATATCAGTAACCTTCGTGTGTGCTTTACATTTCATAATCGATATAGCAGTGGGTAGATGTATTGCGTCTAACAAGGCATGAATGAGGGGTTCGTGCTGAATGTGGGCACCATGGGAAGTTAAATAACCTCTCTCTCGCCACAGCACGCCGAAGTCGTGTACAACTCCGAATGCATAACGTGAGTCAGTGTATACATTAACTTTCTTATTCGTGGCTTGAATACAGGCTTGTGTTAGAGCAATAAGTTCTGCTGCTTGGGCTGACAAAGTATCTATACAATTTGTCTCAATAACTTCAGTGTCTGTTGTGACTGCATACGCGGCCACTAAATCTCCTGTACTTGTTCTCATGCACGATCCGTCTACATACAACGTCAGGTCTGGATCTAACAATGGAACGTCTGTCAAGTCTTGTCTAGGTTTCGTCTTTATTTCAATGATTTCAACACAATCATGAGCTAGTGGGTCTGTTCCAATTACAGGTAATAGTGTAGCAGGATTCAATGTATTACACCGTCGGATCTCTATGTGTGGTTGAAACAATGTCAGTTCATAACCGGTAAGTCTTGCTATGGTCAAGTGTTGTGTTTGTGTTCGGTTCACAAGAACCTCTACTGCATGTGGTACTTGTACTGTCAATGGATGTCCTAACACTATGGCATCGCTTTGTCTGATTGCTAAAGCTGTCGCTGCCACTGATTTCAGGCATGCAGGCAAAGCCTGAGCTACGGGATCTAATGTACTGGAAAAATAAGCACATGGCTTGCGTGATCCTGCTTGATCCTGAGTGAGTACTGACAAGGCAGTACCTTCGCGTTCTGTGACAAAGAGTGTAAAATGTTTGCTATAACATGGTGTTGCTAAAACAGGTGCTTGACATAAAGCTTCCTTTAGGCTTTCAAAAGCTTGTGTATGTTCCTGAGTCCAAGGGAGAACAGTCGATGTGGCTGCCTCCTGTGTGGTTAACTGAATGAGTGGTTTTGCTAGAAATGCGTACTGAGGGATCCACTGCCTACAATATGAAGTGAGGCCTATGAAAGCCCGCACCTCCTTTTGTGTCTGGGGTATTGACATGTTAGCAATTAACTGGATGCGATCTGGTGTAAGCTGCCTTCCCTCCTTGGACAGCGAGTGACCAAGATAAATAACTCGCTGGACACAGAATTGCAGCTTAGAAGGAGACACCTTGTGCCCCTTGTCGGCTAGAAAATGTAAAACTGTCAGAGAAGCCTTTTCACATTCAGGTTCGCTTCTCGCGGTGATCAGCAGATCATCGACATATTGAAGCAGTGCAGTATTGACTGGCATGTGGATACTGTCAAGTTCTCTTTTCAGTGCTTGGCTGTAGATGCTGGGGCTTTCTGTGAATCCTTGGGGAGCGCGTGAGAATTTAAAGCTGCGCCCATTTAAACTGAATCCGAACAAATATTGGCTTTCCGGATCTATTGGGACGCTGAAAAAGGCATTCTTGAGATCAATTACAGTAAAGAATGTTGCTTCGGAATCAATTGCTGTCAATAATGATGATATATCAGGGACCACAGGAAATTGTGGTACAATGCACTTGTTTAGTTCACGCAAATCAATAACCAATCGGTATACTGGTGGGGCAGTAGGATCAGTTCGTTTAAGAATCGGAATTATCGGTGAATTACATACATTGGAGTCTGTTTCTACAACTACTCCCTGGGCAATTAGCTCATCAATGATTTTCAGCAAAGCCACTACAGCATCATGCGGTAACTTGTATTGTCGCATTCGTGGTAGTACCACTCCTGCTTTCAATGTGACTCGGTATGGTGTAATGTTCATGCAGCCAACATCCGTAGGGCCTTGTGCCCATAGATGTACTGGTAAAGTCTGTAGTCGGGGATCCATGTCCCTAGACACATAGTGACCTTTAAAATCACGTAAAAACAACCTTACTCCTTCCGGAGAACAACATATTATGGCTCCTAGTGCTTTCAGAGTTTTAATTCCTAACAGATTTTCTGGGCATGATTTAGTAAGCAATAAATCTGTAGTTCGTGTCAAAGGTCCTATCGTAAGTGGGAGAGGCTGTGATACTTCATTAACAATAGGTTTTCCTGAAAAACCAAGGGAAACATTTTGAGAGCCTGAGAGGGGTGCCCCTGGAACTTCACTACGTTTTATAGTTGTTCGACTTGCCCCTGTATCGAGTAAGAATTTTCTATCTTGACCTAATAATTCACTATGTACATACGGTCCTTCTTGATCTACAGGAATCTCGATAAGCGGTAAGTCAACTTCCCTCTCTAGGCTTGTTCATGCGTAACGCTGATACTCAGGATATTCATACTGTGCAGTCTGATACATTTGTCGTGTTGTGGTTTGTGTGGCAGTAGCAGGCAACGGTGGTGCAGCTGGCACAAACTGTATGGGCTGCTGTGAGGCTGGCATGGACTGTTGCTGAACTGGCATGGACTGTTGCTGAACTGGCATGGACTGTCCATGCTGCATAGCTCCTTGTTCATTCTGATCTTGTCTAACTAATCGTGGTCTCTCTTTTGCAATACCTGTAGCTATATTACGTTTCAGGACTGGACAATCGTGTACATAATGGCCTAGTTGTTTACAGTAATTGCAGGTTCCTTTTACAGGAACTGCAGAATCACCAGAATGTGTCACACCCTTTTTGTGACCATCTGCTGGTACTGTCTGAGAAACTAGCATTTTCATTTTTGTATCCTTCATGCGTCTATGCTCGTGTTCTTGTTCATCCCTAATTCTATTGTGATGATACTGTAACATTTGTAGCATTTGTGACGGAGTGTTACTTTGCCAGGTACTCTCGAATTTTAATATTCTATTCTTCACTGGAGGCAATGCATTTTCCACTAATTTTGTCACAAATAAATGTGGATATGAGTCACTACTTGCTTTTATACCACTGTTTATACCAAAACATTTTTCAAATCGAGCATAATAATCGCTTGTGTCTTCATCTTGCTTTTGTTTGCAGGCTGTAATTGCACCCCAATCTTCCTTTTTTGTAGTTAATAAACGTGGCAGTACCTGTACTAGTAAACCTGGTAACAGTTTAACTTTATCCCCGAGCCCTGAACCTGCAGTTCGGGCCCTTTCTTCCTCTGCTAATGCTGTCCAGTCTATTTTTTGGTCTCCCACTTCCCACTCTTTTTCTTTCAGTTTTTCATAAATGCCAGCAGGCAAAAGCACCTTTAATATCGTCATAATATCAGGAAAGGTGTACTCTCCCATTAGTAACATGTCTTTAATTTCTCGGTGGAAACCCGCTGGGTCTTTGTCATGACTAGGTACTACTTTCTTCATTTCTAATAATTCCATTTTTGATATGGGTGTGTAAACAAATACACGGTGAAACTCATTGTCTTCGCCTTTTATTGGGTGCACTTCTCGTAAGGGATTTTGTCTATCCATATAGTACGGCGTTCTTTCTCTGCGGGGCAGCGAGAGAGAATCCGGACCTACAAAAAGGACATACTGTTTACGTGACACTAATATCTCTTTAATTAGCTTGTTACTAGAACCTCTCCATCTGTTCGTGAGTAGTTCCGTTAATATATCAGGTAAAGGACCAGGGTCAGCATGTTGGCTCTTATATAATATAAGGAGTTGCTGAATCATATAGATTCCAGCTAAACGTTGTTCATCTGCACTGAGATTAAAAAACGTGTGTGCTACGGTCTCATCACCGTATTTTTCAGGACTGTCAATCCAGTGAACAGCTGATCTGGCTAATTCTTGCTCATCCATGGAATCGAGGAGGTGGTAACCCCTTCGTTCTCGTAGTATTTTATCTGCGGCTTGAAACAAATGTTCAGGAGACTTCAGATTTATTACAGGCGTCGGATACGTTCTGCTATTATTTGGGCATACAGAGTGTATGGGATCAGAAAAACATCTAGCATTATCACAGGATCTTCCTCTGCCTACATAGGCTATGGTCTCTGACTGTCTTGCGGAATTCCCTGATTCGGACACTTCATCTTGCTCGAACTCGTCTGTTCCCAATCTTTCTTCATGAATACGCTCTATTTCTCTACGGATTTTTCGGCACATGGCTATTATACAATTTTGCTTATCGTGTCTCCCTTCTGATATATTCTGGCTCCATCTTGTAAGAATAAGCATTGCATTCGGGTCTACCCCCGGACGGTCTTGATTTCTGATCACACAGTTTATGAGGAAACGTAACAGTTCCCCCTGTATCTCTACTTTCTGGAATTCCATAGCTCTGTTAATACATCCTGGATCTCGTCCTGTTTGAACAAAATGATATATGTTATCTAGATGCGTAGTCATTCCTGGTAACCTTGCTAAATACTCTGCGGCTCGCCTGATACGTAATGATGCCAGGACCATTTCGTCCTCTTTACCAACCACCGGGTCATATCTACAATTTACAAGGAGTTCCTTAAGCGTACGTTCACTTACAAATTTAGGTGTACGTGAATGCGCTGACTCTTGAAAGACAAGTTTATTTATTCTGGGTGGTGTAAAGGTACTGCTAGCACCTCCCGTGGCCCCATCTGGGGCGTCGGGTGTGAATGGGTTCGTTGAACGTGACACAGCAACTATGGGTGTCGATACCACTGTAGAATCGACTGCGGGGACAGATGCGGAAACAGATGTGCTTGCCGAAGCTTGTATCGGGACTTGCTGTTGCACGGGGTCGGATACCTGATCCTGACGTTGAACCCCTCCGCCAGACGGTCTATGTGGTGTGGCGTTAGCATACTCGGGAGCTGCGTCGTCTAGATATGAGGAAAGAAAAACATCTTCTGCGGTTCTGGGATGCCCTTTTTGATGTACCTTAATTGGAAATAATGGGGGTGGCAAGTCTTTTGGCATCCCTGGAACAGCCTTAGGTAGTCCTTCGGCTAGAAGGGGATACATACCATTCATAAGAGCATTTCTTTGTCTATTTACTTGTTCTGATTTCACTCGGATACCTTCCTCAATTAATAGATTTTCTTGAACTTTATTTGAACTTTCTTTACTCCTCTCTTCTTGTCTACGTGCTTTTTCTGTACGTCTATGAGATTCTTTACGCCATAACTCAACAGCGTCTTTCTGTGACTGTCTGACTTTTCTTTTCCATAACTCTTCCTCCACTTTCATGATGCACTCTGCATCCCAGGTTCCCGCTGCGGGCCACCTTTGACTTTCCGGCAATCCCTTGGTATAATCTACCCATAGATCAAGAAACAATATGGCATCTAAGCCATGCTTGTGGTACATAAAATGCCCTGGAGTGTCCCTAGGAGGAATAGGAACTGCTTCTTCAAGCACCCCTTTTCTGGTAGTAATCTGTCTTAACTTCGAGAAGAGCGGCATATTGACAACTGATCTGATACTTACTCTTGAATTCACTTAATACGAAAAACACAATAATGAACAGTGAACAATGAACAATCATTCATACCACAATATGCAAGACATTTGAACACTTTAAACATTAAACATTAAACATTTTAACAATGACCGACAATGGTGACAGTCTGCCTAACTAATCACCACGCTGAATTCTTGACAATAACTGAATACTTCGGAATACTTGATATACTGCTAAACAGTACATATACACTGCTAAACAGTGCAGACCGGATTTGTGTACCCAAATCCGTCTTGACCGGCACAACCTATGTGCGCGTCAACACGCCTCCTCGGCGATGGTACTCACCGAGTAGCTCCTTGAAACGGAAGGCCTCAGAGAATGGACAGGACTCGATGACTGCGGACAGCGGACCCTCTGGACATCGGGATTTCGAAAAACCTGGTGGGCCTCTGTATACCTCGGATCTTGCTCTCTCAGCTAGGCTCTGGTCGGGATACTTCGCACTTCTCACCGCCTCGTCTGGGTTGATCGCAGCCTCAGTCGCCCCCGCTTGACCGGAGGGAGCTTTACAGGAAATCCTGCTGGTACGCGTTTATGGTCCGTCCAGCTGTGGCAGGAGACCGGGCCTGCAACGCACCGCCGGCGCGTGAGATGAGAAAGTGTCCCTGTTCGGGCGCCATTATGTGGTAAATATTCTTTTCACCTAAACTGAATTTCATACGGAATCTTTAAAATAAAGTAAAATAGCTCAGAATAACAAGAGGCAGAATCCGTGGTATAAGAGTTTTTCTAATGGGCTTTATTCCATCCAAAATGGCCGACTCGAGTCGCGGCCTTCAGGTTCCGTCACCACGAGGGTTCAGGAAGTGAAGTACAATACTTTATTGACAAGAAGTAACTTTTATAGGTCATACATTTACAATGAAACGAATGCAAAAAGGCGTAACAATTGATAAGATAAATTAACATAGTGATACGTAATCGAAACTAGGCGTAATAAGGAGCAAAAAGAAACATGATTGGCTCTGATTATCTTACATAGGTGGATCTATACGATAATACTTAACATAGATGCGCGCGCAGCAGCATGACGTGTGATTGACGTGCAACTAGGGGGTGAAGGGGACTTGACATTTAGCTCTACATGTGGAGACGAGAAGTCTGGGGGGTCAAGTCAACCTAATCCCAAATCATATCTAACATCCTATGTTTAGAGAACTATGTTATCCACAAGGAAGGACTCTCGGACAGAATCTATTCTATACTAACTGTATGTGCGTGTACAAGCGTCTAAGTGCCTATATGAGATGCGAGGGGCAGAAAACTTTCCATGGCAACAGGGCTATGAATCACTTGCAAGAGGACGGAAAGGCTGAGTCCTTTGCTTGTGAGCTAAAGCAAATGTTTACCTAAATCACTAGACAGGAATGCATCGGCTGAAGAGCAAAATAGATAATTCGAAGGTGAAATACAGCTTCTTGGCAGGCAGGCGAAAACTGGCCGAGGCAGGCACCGTTAGCTGCACAGGGAGTAGGACAAAGTTCATGGATACAGATGCGAGCTCAAGCTGAAACTGTCAGAGACAGAGAGCAGGGAAAGGCTTTGAGGAAAGAATCGGGCCTACTTGCCTGAACTGTAAAAATGGAGTAACTTAGCCATATAAAGTCGGTGGCTTTTCATACTTAGGAATTGAATATCCAGCCCATTGATGGCGGATCTGACAGAGAACATGTCGACGGTAGACACACATATGTTTGCGTCTTGGAAACTGGAACTGGAGGGAACATACATGTATTTGTAACATGCATATAGAACCGTTGGGGTCCAAGATAGGGGACATAACTGATCAGGAAAATCCACATTTCCACAATACTCTTGTGTGACTCTGAGACCTACAAGATCTTCCTTGAAGGGAACATGCATCACCTCAGTCCCTCTAGCAGGCAGAAAACCAGACTGACCAGGGTGATGATGAAATTTAAATCAACATAAAATTGTAGGTGGATGTCTCGTTTTTAGTACCACCTAAGGCAAAATACGGGCAAATAAACGACAGGGAGAAAACTGGCAGAAACCTAGAGGCTCAGGGACATTATTTTGAGGAGCGACATCATCAAAGCTTCTTCATGAGGTTTAAGCACAACCATGAGTAGTGAAGCTCATGGGTCCTGTGTGGTGCTATTAAGAGCCAATCGGAGAAGGCATGTTGCTCAGTGACAAGGATGCCATTTTGGTATAGGTTTTACGGATGTCAGTACACTATTTTGTTAGCATGGGTATTTTTCTATTTAAAAGATTTCATTGTTATTTAAGTTACAAACATGACAAAACAGAAAAATTCCAATAAAATTATTTCAACCAAACCTTGTGACAAAAAGCATAAAACATACAGACTCCCCAATTTTTTTTTGGAATGGGTATGTTGAAAAAGTCCAGCCGTTGTAGAGAAAAACAGTTCTCTTTGCCAAGTCAACCTAACAATCGCCAACAATAGGCATTCTACAATGTTTACTTGATGACGTCGGCAGGGCTTGTGAGATCTTTCTGACATCATTCACCCGATAGACCCTTCAATATCCATATTGTTTCTACAAAAGTGCAGAATGCGCCTTTTGAATTTGGATACTATTTCTCCTGCCAAAATTGCTCATTAAAGCGAAAAGAAAAAAACAAAACATCCCTAGTCTGGTGAGTTTGTCCGATATCTTAATGCTGGTGCTCAGCCTTTAAGCATCCAATCAGGGCTGCTGCGAATCCCTATTGTCCAGCCCCACAGTGGTCAACAGATGCAAGGATACGTTTTTTTTTTTGTAGCAGCGCAAATGCTAAAAGAGCAGAAAAACGCACCGTGTTGCAGCACAGCAGAGGCTCTCAAAATATTTGTGACCACTCAGCCTGATAGAATGAACCCAGAACAGTTTATTATTTCTGGTACAGCGTACACAATTTACTTCTGTGCCCCTTACTTCAGCCGCAACAGAAAATGGTGCCGAAAATCGGCTTGTGCCCCGAGTGTAACCTAACATGGCTGACTCAAAGGCACAGTTACCAAATATCACTACGTAGCACAGGACTATGCATTTAGAAGCAACACCTTGAAACTGCAAAACATCAACAGGAATTTCACATCCACCTCATCAGGTTGGCAATATTTCCTAATAAAGTACAGCTAGCTACCAAAGTGTGGGAAAGACAAATATGTATGCGACGTTTATAAAGTGGTATAAAGGACCAGCACGCATGCCCTGAAGAAGCTTTTTTTCAGAGACGAATGTGCATTTATCCCTATTATACACAATTAACCGCTGCAATTGATGTAAGCACAAAACCCCCGAAAAAGGCTTAGAGCTGCCTGGTAGATATGGAGCAGGCTCCTGCGCCAACAGAGCGTCATAAAAAAGTGACGCACCTGTGGCGCAAGTGCTTTATAAATAAGCCCCTGAATGTCCAGAACTGGTTTCTCAAACAATGAACATTTCTACACAATTACTACTTGGCAAACTCAAAAAGAGCTTTTATACAGCAGCACTGGTAATACAACTCAAAAGTGAGCTTAATTTCATTGGCAAATTTGATACCCGTTTTCTCCCTCGTTTTATAGCAATTTGTAACAGGACAGAGGCATCGGTAAGACTACAACATACAAACAATATACAGATATGTATGCCCAGCAGTTTTTCTGCGTGTGACTCGCTTACGTTTCTGAGAGGAGGGCGTGCTCTGCGTTATCTCTTCCCATCCACTGTAATACGGCTCTGAATCGTATAGCACTTTCAGCTGGGAAAATACATAATGTTCCTGCCCAAAAAGAATCTGTTGACATAGAAAACATGTATTTATGTACATTATGTAACATCTGTTGTGGACTTATACACTACTAAATGTCAGAAGTACTTACACATATTCTTGATTATACTTAAAAATGTTGAAAAAACGGATGTCTTGTCACTCAATAAAGGGTTAAACCTGCACATCAGGGAGTGCGCGTGGAGATATTATGACGTCAGTCTGCTGCGTCACATTTTGAAAAGCGAATCATCTATTGATGTCTACTCACCACTGGAGACGGGTGCATGTGGAAAGCTTCGGGGGCATCTAACGAATACTGTGGGATCGCCTCCAGAGCCTGCACCAAGGTAGACATCTGCACGTCAGGGGTAAAGAAAGCTGCAGGAACCTTATATTTCACTGTAAACAAAACGACAACGGGGCACTGCTATAAATGGTTGTTACAGCGAATGGGTACATACATCTCACGAGCATGTGACTGAGCAGGGAGGGGCCTGCCTTCCATTTTGTGACATGTATGATCATGGACAATTTCCCTATCTCTGCAGACTCCTTTACCATAATGGCTTCCTTTTGATGGTTTCAAGTTGCTTCAATGAGGGTCTCAAGAATCGCAAGGGGGTTCAAGTCCATTTTCGGGCTCTTCACATGCATATCAATGTGCACCTGGGGCACAAAGATCCACTGATATCCCCAACACCACCCGAAAAGCTAGCGGCACCAGGTGCAGCTTCCAAACCTACTCCTGGGAAGGTGAGGACTTTTAACACGGTCTGCCATTGTGTCTGTACGAAGCTCACGATAACTAACTTATGAATGAGAGTCAAGGTAATAGAAACGTAAAGAAAACTGAAAAGAGCACATAGAAAGCAAGATGTTACTTTATATATTATTATCTTGGTTTCAATGTATATGCACTTGAATGACTGAGGAGTGTGAATGTGCACTGCACTTGAGACGAAATCTGAGGCAGATTTATAAGTATTGTTTGCATCTAAGTGTGAAATTAATCTATACAGGAATACATTTATTATATTCCTAATGTAGAACATGAGGATAGAAATAAATATGAAATAGATGGTGCATTTCTGCGTGCTGATGTGATCCCTGTTGTCTCAACGAAGGAAGTTATGTGTAAAATATCGTGGGTAAATGATTTTTGTACACTGGTTTGTTAACCACAAATTTAACACAAACACAAATTATGATATAATGAGACGTTTGAAGGTACCTGGTATCATCCTATAGGCATATGTCAGGCACCCTTAACAGATGCTTTCAAAGCCCCCTTGAGAGACTGCATGGTACACACAGATCCTATTATCGACAATAGTACACATTCAGGTCCAACCAAATAGTAGATACCCATCCAAAATTCACTGTGGTGCTGTTAGATTAAAAGCCACTGAACGCCATCTGATGGTAATTGGTGCAGCATTATTGCCCTCTATATGGAAAGATATATCCACAAATGAAAGATGTCCCTGGACTATCTAAATTAAAAGGTTAAGATGTTTTCACTCTGGTATACCTTGGACTGCATATACAGGCTACATAGAGTCGCAGGCCATACCTTGGGTACAGGGCCTTTAATGATCATCGGTAGGACTCTTAGTAGTGTGCTGTAATGCAATAGAAGACTCTGGGAAAAGCAAGAGGAAGCTCTGTTCTGCTTTGATATCATGACATTGTGTGAGGTTGTGGTGCATCGTGGAATCAGACATTCTATCTTCAAAGACATGAGAAAACATATCATCTGGGATCCCTTTTAAAAAACACTCTACACACACACACACACACACTCAAATTCCAGGAGCAAAACTAGCAAAACCCTCCAATTTGATGCTTTTTTAATATCTCCAGGATAAATTGACAATGTATTTTGGAACGTACAGCATCACAGAGATGGACAAGCAGGAGAGTATAAGCTAAGAGCGAGAACATTGAATTCCCCTGTATTTATAAGCATGCCCACAAGCAAAATATTCATCTGTAGTAGATTCCATTATATCACTATTTAGGGTCATTATCTGCTTCCCCCTTCACAGTACCTAAAACCTTTCCTTGGCATATTTTCACATACAATCATTTTCATGTGGAGCAATAGGCACGGGCCATGGTCTGAGGCAGTATAAACCCTGACCCACAATGATGCTACTTAGGGATTACTCCTCTTCAGCGCTAAAAGGGTGATTCAAATTTTATTTCAATCACATTTTGGGTATCTTGTTGAAACTGAAAATAAGAGCATTTTAGATAAATTGAACTTGGTGGTGTTTAACAGAGTAGGACATTACCTACTTGATAATAGGTTGAAATCCTCAGCAAGTTCACTAGCACTTTCTGCTCAATATTACCACAATTCTTACTGATCTGAAAACATGTGTTAGTCGGTTTTTGATAACCAGTTGCTTGGTCTGCAGAAGTGGTTACAAGCACATACGTTCCTGAGAGCTCTCTTACATTTTGTCAGTTCACATTCCTTCTTCGCGGTGCCAGGGCTAATCCAGTAATCAATAATGGAAGTAAGGCTTGTCGCGTCACAATCATCAGTCACGTTGCGGCCATAGATAATCTGTGAGGGTACAAAATCTGATTAGAAAACTCAGTCCATTCCTAAAATCACACATTATATGAAACCTAAATTACCGAATGAAGACATACCTGGTTTTCGCTGAAAATCAGTAGTAAGAGTTGCAATTTAAAGCAACAAACCCTCCAATTTCACGGTACGCTATTGGTAGGACTTTTAACCACTTACAAACCAGTTATATGAACCCACTTGGGTAACATTCTATCTGTGGATGGTCACCTCATTGATAACTATGAACATAAATTAAAATATGCACAGCCCGAGTTCGTGCTCACTATGACTATAGATTAAGTTTAATTCTGAAATCTATACTTGGTTATTCTGCATGCTATAACTCTTGTTTGAGGTTGGCAGAACAGTTAGGCGCCAGTTTCTGCAACAGCTTTTGTTCTGGAGCAATGCAGAAACATGTGCGTTGTCCACAGAAGACCTGCCCAGCAGCTAGTACAGTTTTGATAGTAGAATAATCAGTTACCTTAAACAGAGGCAACAGCGAATAATGTTGCAAAACCCATTCTATACACAAACTATATGACTACACCAGTAGACCTCCACCCTTGGATTAGACTGATTACTTTCAATGCAAATACTCTCAAGGAGTAAGGTACTCACAAGCCTATTTCAAATAGAACAGCATTGCTACATAGAGCTTTTGATTTTGTTTTGGGAGAAGATGAGCATGTTATATTTTTTCATGAGCAATTATTATGAGAGAATGTCTCTTTTGATGTTCAATGTCCACTTCTCTCAAAAACCGCTGTGAAGAGAGTAGTTGATTTTCTCTCAGAAAACGTTCAGCTGCTTCTCAAGGGAGTCATAAGCCAAGCTGAGCTCCGTTTGCAATATTTTCAACATTGTTGTCAACACTCTATTCTGTGCATATTTGTTGGCCATACTTGCTGTTTGTGGGCATTTTTGGTAACATTCTAGCATTCCTGGTAAAGAAGTGGGCTACTCTTGACATACTGTGGCCCTTTTTGGTGATGTTCTGGCTATCTTTGGCATACTAAATGGACCATCCTTGTGACATTGGGGGAATTCCTGGTACAAATCTGCCTATCCAAGGCATAATAGTGGTTTATCCGTGGGCATTCAAGACAACAGATTGGCTATTAATGACTTAACAGAGGCCCATTCATGGCATATTGTAGGCATTTTGTACAGCATTCCGACAATCCCTGCCATCATAGTGACCAGCACTTGCCAAATTGTGTGCTTTATTGGTGGCACACTGACTTTTGCAGACATAGGAATGCTCCTCCTTCAATATACTGAATGATTCTTGACAAAATTCACAGATTTCCCTGGCACAACAGTTGCCCAACCTACGTTTATTGTAGCCATTCACATCGTTTTGCCATTTTGTGTCAAGATGTTAGTGTAAATCGTTGCCAGGTGTTGAGAATTCCGGGTATTTATTTGATGATGATGATAAATGAGCATATACATTCTCTCTCAGTTTGTACCAGTAACAAATGTGAGTGCTTGGCAAAAATGAGAAGCTGATGAAACCCTAGTATGTGATGTAAATGACAAGACCAGTCGGGTGGGGGGTTGAAGGTTATTTATTTGAAATGAAAATGTTGTGTTTCATAGAGAAATGTTGTAGCTTCTGAAAAATGATAAGTTCACGTTTTAGACAAAATTATTTTATTCATGGAAATATACAAAGCTAAAATTCAGGTTAAAATTCATGCAGAGTTTGGGCTACATATAGCTGATTTTAATGCATTGGTACCAGAGGGCACATACTGCTTCGGTTGTTATTTAATGACTAGCTTGGAGGCAGTTCATCATGCACTCCGAGGTAGCTTTTATCATTGTTTATGCCTGAGGATTGAGCACGTAAGATTCGTGTAACCTGCCTGCTGTCATATCCTGTGATTCCTACGCAATTAAGCAATCACACTGCTGTATGAGTGTTGGACCTGGCCCTTTTGGCAGGTTCACCCTTAAACTTTTTGCAATTATCCTGGCCTTTTTCCCTATGTAGTGTTAGTAGTTTTAGGCCTCTAGGCACTTTAGCACTGTGTCCCAGTGTAAAGTGCATGCGCTATGTGTTACATGTAGTGAGACTGGCCTGCCCTCCCATAGGAATGCATGGGGGATATGTGTGTCCATGGTAGTTCCTGATGTGAGAAGAGTGCAGGGGCGAGTTTGGTATGTGTGAACTCGTGAGAATAAATGCTACGCAAGGATGTGCGCGGATTTATTATAACTATAGGAGAAGTGCCACTTCTAGAGGTTGGCATGTCTGTGTGTTGTATGATGTGAATTGCCTGTCTGGAGTTTGAGTGACAGGGCTGGGGAATTCCAGTAGCCAGGGTGAGTCTGCCCGGTGGTGAATGGAGAGATCTGCATGTAGATGGGAGGGAGGAGTTGCACCTGGGACCTGAATAGGCTGGGCCTTCCCTCCACAATGCTGGCTCCACCACCTTTGTGCGTCTGATGTCCCTGGCCTGTCCTGTGCATAGAAGAGAGGGGCTGAGCAAAACAAAGTGCTCAAGTGCTCCTGAACCAGTTGTATCTAGTTCCCCCCTTACCGGTGCTGTGTCACAAAGGGAAATGTGTGTATAAAAGAAGGGGCTGTGACCCCAAGAAAATGTTCTTGTTCTTGGACTCGAATCTGCCAGGGGCGTGCTGCTGCTGGGGGCCCAGGGGAAGGCTTGCCTCCCTGGGCCCTGCTCAGCCCCTGGATGCCTGATGGACTTCTGGGACCTTATGGGATTTATTTTCTTTGCCCCAGGACCTTTGCATGCTTCCAGCGCCTGGGAGCGCTTTAACTTAATTGGCCCCCTTTGATTTGAGAGGGAGCCTGTGCCTTGTCTTTGCAGCGCTGGGCTGCGATCTTCTGAGGGAATCCCGACGTTGGGATTCCCCCGCATTGTGTCCTGTTGCGGGTGCCCACCCCGCTTAGCCCGCTTATTTTCATTTGATTGAGCAGGTGCCCACCCTGCATCTGTGCTGTCCATTTTTGTTAACTCGTGGGTGCCCACCCCGCTCTTGTTCCGCTTGTTTTGTTCATTGATGCGCGGGTGCCCACCCCGCGACTTCGCTTGCCTCGTTGTGCGCTGGTGCCCACCCCGCGACTTTGCCATTGCTTACGTGCGCGGGTGCCCACCCCGCGACTTTGCCAGTGCTTGTTATGCACGGGTGCCCACCCCGCGACTTTGCTGCCACCGAGATTGCCATTGTAGTCCCGCCGCGGCCGCCCCGGAAGTCAGGCAAGTCCGCCTGTGACGGGAGCGGGGCCGCGGCAGGACCGGAAGGAGGAAACGGCAGCCTGGAGCCTTGCGAGGCTCCACCCTGGAAGTCCCGGTTCCTAGATGGGGGACCGGGTGAAGGATGGCGAAGGAAGAAGGCGGGGCTCCAGTGAGGAGAGCGAGCCCCGCCAGCACCGCAGCCTGATTCCGGCGGAGGGGGCACGAGGCACATTGCCAGTGCCTGCCACCCCCGCCGCATCTACAGTGAGGAGATCGCCACCGATGGAGCAGAGTCCCCCGAGAGCAGCCCGGTGAGTTAAGAAGGGCTGGGGGGCTCTGTAGGGACTTAGATTGGTGCCTGGGAAAGGCACGGTGCCAGTTCTGCTTTTAGAGCGGCCCCGGATGGCAGCGGGCCGCTCCGACCTCAAGGGGGCACAGTTGTTTCCTGAGCCTACGTGGCTCCAACGTTTGGCTAATTGTTTTCAGAGCCCTGTGAGGCTCCGACGTGGGGGCCAGTTCTTTTTAGGACATGATTTTGTTTTAGGAGCCAGCCTGCTCCACCGTGGCCATATTTGTTTCAAGGGCCAGAGGGGCCCTTGTTTGCTCCACCATGTCCGCAGATGTTTACAGCGCCAGTGCGCTCCACGTTTTGGTGGCAAGTTCTTTTTCTTGATTGTGGCCTAATTATTTCAGGAGCCTGTGTGCTCCATGGGACATGTTTATTTTCAGAGCCCGATGGCTCCAACGGTTGGCACATTTATTCCAAGGGCCAGTGAGAGCCCATGCCGCATTTTGACTTTCACAGCTGCCCAGCAAGTAGTGGGCAGCTGCACCGTTTAGGTCTTTCTTTTGCTTTGGGGGACATGCCTGAGTTAGGAGTGAGATGCACTCCTTTACCCCTGACATTCACAGCTGCGCAGCACTTAGTGCCAGCTGCAACGTTTAGGTTTTGCGCAGTGGCGCACCCTTGACCTTCGCTGCCTAGGCAGCAGCCCTGACCTGGTGGACATAGGGCATTTTAGCCCCCTTTCTGAGATGGCCAGTTGGCTAAGGGGGGATGGTTAGATCTATAGGGCGCCAGGCCCTAATGTGATTTATGTTCATGTGATTATGCCTACTGTGAGTAATGATTAGGATGTTGGTGTCCAATGCGTTAGACTTATAATGTGACTTTGGTGCTAAATATGATGTGGTGCTAGGAAATGTAATGTATGTAGTATGGTTACGCACCCTGTGTTGATACCTCTAAATGTGCATTATGATTATGAGGTTGGTTTGCATATAATGGTTTATGCTAGTGAGAGTTATTCCCTAAGATGAGTTATGCTTAGGAGGTTGGAGTTTAATGTGTTTAGACTTGTGAGAGAATGGTATAATATGGTTATGCTGATGAGGGTGGCGTACAATGCGTTTGGCGCCTAATGTAAGACTGAGCCTAATGTAGTTGATGGTACAGGCTGATGCTAAGTGCCGTGATTACCAGTAGTACTGGTTGTGTTCTATGGTTATGTTAAATTCTACCTTTACTAAGTTCACTGTGTGATGGTTCTGACAGTGGTCCATGTGGCCCTGTCAGGTGTACATAACCCCTTGTAAATATTGCCCAGTGCCAGTTGGCACAGTGTATATCGTGTGATTGCCATTCTAATGTGTTATGATCATACAAAGGCTATTTTTATATATAATCTTGAGTGGAGTTTTTTTTGTGGTGGGCCGGGGATGTTGTTGCTGGGTGCGTGCGCAAATGCTTTACACATTGCCTCCGGGATAAGCCTGACTGCTCGTGCCAAGCTACCAAGGGGGTGAGCAGGGGTTTTCTTTGGCGTGTAACTTCCTTGCCCTGACTAGAGTGGTGGTTTCTGCCTGGCTTAGGCGCACGCCTTAGCCAGCCAGAAATCCCATTTCTAACAATGAGCCTGTAAGATGTATCTAGCCTTGCCATCTATGGCCTAAGACTTTGAGATTTGAATAAAGTTAGATTTGGACACCCTGGGGCATATTTTCAAGCCCCTTGCGACACATTTACGCCGCCGTTGCATCACTTCTGTGACACAGCGGCGGCGTAAACCATGCGCCATGTTGCACCTTATTTACAACGTGACGCATCTAGGGAGATGCGTCACGTTGTAAAGCCCTGCGCCACATTAAACCTGCGCCAGGTTTAATGTATGCAGGGTGGGCGTTCCCTCCGAAAAAGCCTCGGAAAAGTGATGCAGTGAAATCAACAAGATTTCACTGAGTCACTTTTCCGATGCTGCTGCGTCAAAACCCTACGCCTGCTTGAAGCAGGCGTAAGGCGTGACACAGCATGTTAGATATGGGCAGCCACTGAGCATTGCTGGAGTTGCGTCGCTCTTGTGACACGACTCCAGCAATGCGCCGCCCTTACGCCATCAGATGCGTCACGCATCTGTTTATCCTTGCGCCACGATGCGCCGCATTGTAAATGCAGAGCATCTGTGGTGGCGCAAGGGTAAACTTGAGTGACGCATCTTGCCTGGCGCAGCCCTGCTGATATGCAGGGATGCGCCAGTCCTTGTAAATCTGCCCCCTGTCTCTTACAAGTAGATTTCCAGCCATACAATATGACTGAAAATAGTAGATTTTCAGTCATAGTATATGAATGAAAATCTACTTGGAAGGAGCAGGTTGAAACAAGCATTTGCAATGCAATAGGTCTCGCATTCACGCGAGTGTGAGCTATTGGCATTGTAATTGACAATTACTTTTATTTATGTTTTGGTTTTTAAAACATAAATAAAAGGCCTTGTCATTTACAATGCCAATAGCTCTAAATCTCGCAATTGCGAGACCTATTGCATTGCAAATGCATGTTACAAAATGTGACGTTTACTGCACACATTTTAAACATTCTGCCTCCACCAAATGACGCTGCAGGACGCCCGGGATATAACGTATGCTGTCTGCAGAGACAAAGAACTGTGGTTTGTGTGATATGCAACCCAACCCAAGCCTAGCTGAATACAGTGTGGTTTATCAGAGCCATATATTTTAGCATGCACGTTTCTGCTGCAGTCCGTAATTTGAAGCGGAGGGATGTGCCACTCAAAAATGAACGCAGATGGAAACAAACGTATACACTTCCGAAGTGCGACACAGACAAAATCGCAAACACTCTGGTACTATGTAAAGCTGAAACCAAAGGCATGTGCCTCGCCACAAAGAGAATGCCCATATGCCGTT
The DNA here is from genome assembly GCF_964204655.1 of Triturus cristatus. Classification (NCBI taxonomy): domain Eukaryota; kingdom Metazoa; phylum Chordata; class Amphibia; order Caudata; family Salamandridae; genus Triturus; species Triturus cristatus. The sequence goes on along the minus strand of NC_140589.1, from coordinate 562,161,007 downwards.
CACGGCAAAACTACAAAGAATGCAGAACCCCAGGCTCGACAAGCGGCTCACATCTCCTCGCCTATGCAAAAAAACAAATAGTATATAAAAACCACAGAAAGAAGAGCAAGTTGGGCGCGAAGAGACTTACTCAAGTTCGGCAGAAAGGATTGGCGATAAGTTTGACGATGTCTCAAAATTAAAAGACTGCATGTCATGGGTCAATACGTGTTTTTGTTTTTTTAAATCTTAATTTATACTTGTTTTCCATCCAATATAAATATGCCAAAGCTGGTTTAAGATAGTGAGTCGATATCATAGGCTTCAATTTAAGAAACAAATATTTTATTAAAGTGATGACATCCTACTATACATAGATACTAGTAGCCACTGGGGAATACAAGTCCCTGCAGTTGTTTAACAAAGGGGATTTCTTTTTCAGCGGCTGTGTTGTGAAAAGCTAAATGCAGTCTCTCAAATTGAAGGTATCCAATGTCTGGAGCTGGACGACCCAATATCTTGTACTGTGTGGAGGGAGCATCATTATTTTTTGGGAAAAGCAAAGACCAGCAAGACAGCTAAAGCTATCTTTAGGCCAGATATAAAAAAGCAATCATAGGAGTGAACAGTTATTTTCTCTTTTAGCCTGCAATTGTACTTTCGTTGATGACATTTCTAGAAAAGAACCACTCACTTCATTGCAGTGTGTTTTGCCATTCTATGAGAAACAAAATACAGTTTTTGCTTATTTCTCAGACAGCCATCAAATAAGAAATATTCTGTATTTTTAAAAGAGCAATAATTTGGTCCCAGGGTGACAGGTGTGGTAAGATGAAGGCAAACTCTTTAAGCTTTCTCTGAGTTTTAAGTAGATTTCGTATTTCACAACTAACTCAAGCCACATCTAGGAGTGTTTTTGGGCTAAAAGATGCTGATGGATTTTCCCCCTTATCCCTAACAGAAGACATCCTGGTGAGTCTAAAACCCGGACCAGCTCGTCTGTAAGCAGATATTGCTTCTAGGTGAAATAGTCCAACCATATGTCCTCATTTTCCAAAGTAGTTTTTTATTGTAGCGTATCACTCTTGCTTTATCTTTCTAAAACGGGAGAGGAGTTGGCCTAACGGCTAGGGCGGTCAACCTCGAATCGGGGAACCGAGTTCAAGTCTCGGCAATGACGCTGAACATCCTGTGATTTTGGGCAAATCACTTAATCTCTCTGTGCCAAACAAAAATGAATGTGTCCTCATGTAGTCGCTTGTTCTCTTCCCTGGAAAGGCTGGCTCCCCTTTGACCCTGGTGACCTATCGCGTCCTTAGAGTCTGTAGGGGCTTATCTGATCCCCTACCCCCTTGTACAGATGGAGGGAGTGGGACCGGTAGAGCAGGGGGTGCGGGGAAAGCGGAAACACACAATGGAGAAGAGGGGGCTAAATAAGACAGAGAGGGAGAGGTGGACAGCGAGACAGAGACAGCACATAGAAGAAAGAACAATATACACAGAAGAAGAAATATGTGCAGACAGACAGCTGGGGAGGAAATGGAAAGAATGAGTAAAAGAAAAAAGAAGTAGAATTAATAGACAGTGGTTGGGAGAAACAGAGAGATGGAGACAGAAAGATTGAGAGAGAAAGAAATGGAGGGAAATATGAAAAAAAAGCTGCAAGTGATAGAGAGGCCAGAGAACGAGGCAGGGGAGAGCGAATGGTACAAACAAACAGAAAGTGGAACGAGAGGAAGAGGGCAATGCATGTAATGGAATACGTGGCAGGAGGGAGAGAATGGGAGAGGATGTGGTCCGTCGGCTGCGCTGCCGCCTCCTGAATGTGTAATGTAAATACGGTGCTATGTAAAGCGCTCCAATACCCTCGGGCCGAGTTGGCGCTATATAAATATGCAACAAAAAAAACAAGACAAGTCCAGCGGAGCGTGGCGCGCGCGCTTGGCGGGGGCATGGGAGCGCATTCCAGGCGGGGGAGCGGACCCTTTGAAGTTAGATTGCCAAACGGATTGCATGGCGGCACGATGCGCGTGATTGTGCGCGTGCTCGCCATGCAATCCGCTTTTCGGAGCACTTTTAAATGACCCTTACTATAGTCTCGCCTTGCGATCGCTTACGCGATAGCAAGGCGAGACCTAAAACTGAGGTGCACGTGACAATGTATAACAAGAGTTTCTTAACTGGCTAAAATACACATACCCATTTAACCAATGCTAGGGTCATTTGCTGTGAAAAATCCACAATTTGCCATATCTCTTTCTAAGCTTTCTTGAGTGAAGGGGAGGCCCAAGCCCCTGGAGATGGTAAAGCTCGCCTGCCACCTGCTGAAAGTAATGGTATATCACTGGAAACCTTCATCAGTGCCCTTCAGGACCTCTTTTAGAAAATGTATGTAAACATTTTGTTATAGAATGCACTCTTTGGCCCTGTAAGATTTGGATTTTTTCTCAGTATAGTCACCCTGCCTTCCCACCTAGCAACCCTACAGTTCAGAACCATCTACCACCCCCATCCCCCAAAACCCGTGAAGATGCCTGCAGGAAGTCATGCATGCCTTCTTCAATTGCAAGGTCAGTTCAAATTGTGTCAGCTATTTACACCAAACAATGCTTCCCGGCGGCCACTGTCTTCAAATAAAATGTGTAGGCCACTTTCAATTGTTCATCGCCACATCATATCCTACCCTGCTATATACACAGTGTTTCATGTCCTCTGGGCCACTCAGCCTCTGTCATTACTTGCTAACAAGCAGGTACTGCACCACTGATAAACATGAACATACTGTGGAAAGCAGCACTCTCTAGAAGCATCTCATCTAAAGTAGGTCCTTATTTTGTATTGTCATTGGTTGAAGTCTGCCATCTGGCCCAGGCACGTCTTATGGCATCAAACATCAGCCAGCTTGACAAAATCCACATTTGATACAGCAAAAGAGGAGCCACCATCTGGTATCTGTCATTGCATGTGAATGAGCACAGTAACTTGAGTCCACAGAGGTTCTTACTTCTGAAAGAAGGTATCTGATTGCCGTCCATGACACAGCCTGTCCTCCACTGGCCCACTCCTGCTCCTCTTTGAACTCCTGTGTCAGAAGCTGCAGACCTTCCTAAATCAAATTAGAAACATAAAGAAGGAAATTAAAAAAAAAAACATTACATTTACTCACTAATAGATTTCAACATATTCTTTAGCATCTTTCTAGAAAAAAAATAATGAAAGCTATCCGTCAGGGGTTCTCTAATTGGTTAATAAATGTTTAATTAATTTCATCTTGATGCAATTAACCACTAGTGAGCTACCTCTCAAACATGGATGGATTTTATTTAAATTACTTCTCATCACAGGAATTATGACAAGCACACACCCACCTAGGGTGCGTGCATATTTAAAGTTAATGCAGAAAGAATGTGGGAAGAATGCATATTGCTGTGCAATTGTGGCCTATTCCTTAGTCACTGAAGGAATGCAGTGCAATATTCTCCTCCTAAAGCCTGCATGCCCTGCAGAAATATTGGATAAATATGTCCTTTTTGCTTAAACACATGGGAAGGTACAAGAAACCCATCCTAGAGTTGGAAATTCAACAATAAAATCATTTACAATGGGAGTGGGTTGATGTGCTGAATAGGAGGTTGGCAGAGATAGAGAAGCTAGGAACATGAGAAAAACCCTTTGCTGGGTCTAATTCAAACAATGCTTGCACTTACTAAGATAAGGTACACCAGCTGTATTTGCACAACTATTTATTTGAACTTTACCTTCTTAGTAACACTTCACTAATTGAATAGAGTACTGCATCGGTTAAGGAGTGCCACATGCATTCATTACATGTACGCCTTGTTTCATGCTTATCTGCATCCATTTGCTCAGGTCACAGAAAACATCAATTGCTGATACATAACTGTACATACGAATGAAGGTGAAAAGGTTCTGAGGTCGAATCTCAGGTCATACAGCATGAATTTCATGACTGTCTTAAAGGAGCATACTATTAGATGCAAAAAATGTTAAGCAAATCAAATACCAAAACCATGGTGTTTGTTCAATTGCAATACGATTTTTAACAGAGATGAGGTGAGGTCGTGAGGTCGTTTACATTAACCAGGATTATCACTTATGGTCTGGAATAGTAGTTGCTGTTGTCTGTCAGTTAACGGCAAAGACAATCATCTACGCACATATGCATGAATTTGGTTAGCCACATAAAAGAACAAATGTATCGAGCTTGTGTGCAGAGTGCTGCAGCACCCTTCGACTTAGGTATCAAAAGATTTGACCACATCTCCCCTGCCATGCTAATCCTGCAGTGGCTCCCCGCTGAAGTGCGGGGGCAATTCAAAATCACTTGCATTACCCACAGAGCGCTGAACTCTTCCTCAACTTCCTATCTAAACGAGAAACTGAACATCTCCTGAGCAAACAGAAGTTCCAGAAATGCCCAATCCCTGCTCCTGGAACCCCCCCCCCCCTTCATTCGAGAAAGATACAAGAACCAGTCTTTCTTTGGTAGTGCCACTGGAATCTGGAACTCTGCCTCCCTCACTCTATCTAACCCCCTGCCTAGCAACCTTCAAACAGGACCTCAAGCTCCTCCGATTTGTCAGACATCTTGGTTAATTCACCCTCGACCTCTCCTGTGCACCCTGATCTGACTTTGTGTAACTGTGTATGTCCTCTGCCCAATTGCTGTAACTGTCTCTTGTGGTAACTTTTGTACACATCCAGTGATGTAAAAGTCCAAGTTTAACTACTATTACTGTAACCCGCTGCAACCCTGTAGCCTGTGTGTTGTAAAGCGCTCTGCTGCCTTCGGACCATGTCTGCGCTATATACCATTACAAAATAAATGAATAAATAATTAAATCAATTACTCTAGGTTTCTAGCAGGAGAAGATGACCTTTCAAGGACATTTTGAACTGCAGGGACTAGAGTCTTGCCCGAATGATTGGTGGGAGTGAGTTCCCCTGGAGAGGTCCTAGCAGGGGTAAGGAGCAGAACTTACATTTAAAACAGGGTGGTTAAAATGAAACAAGTAGGCTCTGATTTGCGGATCTTAGATTCCTGGCAGTAGGTGTAGTGGGATAGGTTATTAGTGAGGCATTCAATGGAAAGTTCATTTACTGCTTTTGTAAGGGGCTGCGTGTTTTGGGATAGCCAGTCATCTTGGTGGTGGCAGGATGAAGTGGAAGGCTCAGCATGGGCCCAAGACACTTTCTGCGGGTTTGCATTCCCTTGACCAGGGATTGCGGATCTTGGAAGCCGCACTGGGTGCTGTGAACGAAGCCTGCAAATACTGAGGCAAAATATTTTTTTTACTTATTAAACACGGAGATCCCAGGATGCTCACGTTGCTCCTTTTGGCTCCTTTCAATACTTTTTTAGCCACAGGGACTGAGTTCCACTGGCCTGTAATTGCAGCCACAGCTGCAACATTTTACCTGTAGTTGCTTCCTGCCATTCTGGGAGCTGCGGGTCCGTAAACCTAGGTTTGAAGTCTCGAACGGCGGATAGGAGAAAAAGTTCAAATTTGAATATTTTTCAAATTTTGAGTTTGTGAAAGGCCTTCGGCACTGGGTTTGTAGTCCTGTATGGATTCGATATTTTTATACTTTAATCCTAACAACCTCAAGCATTTTTTTTTAAATTGTTACATGAGTGTATCTTAACATTCATATTAACACTAATGTGGACAGTGCACACTATCAATATGATGTTTATATTACCTGCAACCCGCATTATTTCCTGTAATCCATATTACTATCTTTCACACTTTTGAACGGGCTGGTCCATAAAGATTTAAACACCTATATTTATGTTAAGATCCTTTTATTGCTTTCTAATATGGAGTTACAAACTTACCGTGAGTTCGGTGCATCCAAACTGCAGCAGGTCTCTGTAGTTCCACCCAGCAGTTATTCCAAATTCTGTCCTTAACCTTATTGCACAATGCAGGAAACACATGTTGTGCAGGATTGCTGGCCATTCAGGGCGCTTACTCAGACTAAGGACTGTAGGATCAACAAAGCGCCACGACTGGATTAATCCACCCTTTATACTCTGCAAAGCAAGACATGAGAAGATGACTGTATTTTTATAATGAAGTGTTCGCTAAAGGTGCATACTTCTCATACGGCTGGTCGAAATTTCAGTTATGCCAGTGTAATTTCACATCATTTTGGTGATTCTGTTACGCCAAATCCTGACATTTTGCTGCTAAGCCACATCACAAATTTACAAGCTATTCGCTGCACAAATTTAGTGGCTGCTTTTTGCAGTGCTTGTATTATTTGAACTTGTTTTTGCATGAAATGCGCCATTTTAAAATGGGTGAAAGGATGCAGTTCAAATAAATAAACGCAAAAATACCGGTTTTACATTTTGTGGAAATCTGCATAAATTCGCATAATGCTTACTGAAGTTTGGATAGTTCTGCAAATGCAAACTATGCACATTTCACAGACACCCTTCACTGTGACTACTTCCGTCTTAGAAGACTAAGCAGGCAAGGGAGAAGACTCATACATCATCTGTGAATACAGAGGCCCTATATTTTCCCTCCTCATCATCTCTAAGCTTCATAACTGATTACACTTTCAAATGACACCATTAATGGTTTACAAAACGAAAACATATCAATATGTTACAAATAAGCAACCTCAAATGCATCAAACTGCATACCTTTTCATGGTAGACAGTATACTGTGGAAACAAAATAAATGTTGGCACTGGGAGGGCGACCTATACTTAAACCAACCATTGGGTTTTGGTCCAGAAACATTAGGATGAGTGCAATTAACAGACCAGATCTACAGTGTTGGATGGCTAGGGTGAACAGATCTGGTGTAAAGGTTGGATGGTCCAGATACTAGATCATATCTAGAGTTCAGGATTGGTGCAGTTAGAAGACTTGACCTACAATTTAGCACGGGTAAAGTACAGTCATTATTTTCAATATTGTAAACTGCAGAGAAAATGCTTCTTGGTGAACATGCCTGCCACCGAAATATGGGCTTCCAAAATAGTTGATTCTCCTCAGGACCCAAGATTGGTGTAAGGATTTTTGACAAACTACCGGTCGTGACATTTTGCCCTCTAGTAATGAGCAATGCGTGATGCATCTATGGAGAATTTGATACCCCTGTGCTTGTAGCACCATCGTGTAGTATATGTAAAATGTCCATGTACATATGTAAAATGCCATGTTTTAATGTGAATGCACATTAATACTGACATGGACATTTTTCAGTTTAAACAACGAGTTGTGCAAGTTGATTTTTTCATGTGAACGCTGCTGTTCATTAATAATGAATAGATGTTGTTGTATTAGATGACTGATAGTGAGGTTCACACCACATAACATGTAGAAGATTAATGGGAAGAAGATATTCCAAACATTCAAGGACACATGGTTGAAAGAAGATTGTATTCTGGTGAGTAGATGGGGAGTAGGCCTGTTCCCAGGAGTGTGCTGAATCCTATTGGTCAACATGAAGAAAGAAAAACATTTAATGTTGCAATAGATAAAATGTGTTTTATATTAAAGCATGTTCCTAGCTAGTAAGGTCAGATGCGATTCTTCCACACTTTGATGCAGAGCAGACTGATTCCATTCTTCTGATTCTGAGAGGAGACTCTTTACTGAGTTTTCTTGAACATCTCTTTATGCAGTGTCTTAGTTATTCTTTGATTTGTTGTTGAATAAGCTAAGAATACTTTAAAACTTATTTTGCTAAAAACTTTATGCTTATGCTCGAGTCTCTCATCAGAAAGCTATGATGGGCATCTGTACTGATACCTTTATCCCTTTTTGCAATTATATTGACTTAGCTTCAATTATATTGACTTAGCTTAGAATAGGGACGTTTCTTTATGGAAGGTGCTTGTTACTTTTATTGTATTAATGCTAGATATTCAATTCACTAACATGATTCATTATCAAATATTGATTGAGTGTTAAACCATAAACGAAAAGTCTGACAGTGGAACCCTCAGAACCACAGCACCTGAACTGCTATCCCTCTAATATTCTGACCTCTCTATACTTCTTGGGGTTTGTGTGCACACTGAAACGCACCCACCATCACAGTGCAAATCTTCATGGGATCATAGCAATTTAAAACATAAGCACAGGTGCACCACACATCAATTACAAAAACTGAGAGAACAAATGTATAATCTGTATACAACGCAGATATGATTCAAAATTTTCCTTTTATTCCAATTTTCTATTGCTTTTAAAACATGGTCATAAACATCAGTTTTCGCAATGATACAGCCGACGCATTTCGTCCTACTAGAGGACTTCTTCAGGGCACTGATAAGTTGGACAAGTCAATCACAGCAAAGAGGAAGAGTCAAATGAATAACCAGAGCAACTGCCTATTTGTCGTTCCCCATCTAAGTCACGGTTATCTGAAATACTCAATATCAAATGTTGTTATTATTGATACTTTTCCCCTTTTATAAGGAATCTGCAAACTGATTGATATTTAAACTCAGTATCGACCGATCTAGGTGTAATCCCCTCTCGTTTTCGCATTACTCTGCGTAACCGACGGTGCCCCCTCATTGGACCCAACTGACATCCTTGCTTTCTGTATCTTTTCAATATCTATGATTTTGAGGAACGTTGCCTATACATTTGATATTGATTATTTCAGATAACCGTGACTTAGATGGGGAACGATAAATAGGCAGTTGCTCTGGTTATTCATTTGACTCTTCCACTTTGCTGTGATTGACCTCTTCAACTTATCAGTGCCCTGAAGAATTCCTCTAGTAGGACGAAACACATCGGCTGTAGCATTGTGAAAACTGATGTTTATGACCACGTTTTAAAAGCAATAGAAAATTGGAATAAAAGGAAAATTTTGAATAATGTCTGCGTTGTATACAGATTACACATTTGTTCTCTCAGTTTTTGTAATTGATGTGTGGTGCACCTGTGCTTATGTTTTGAGTGTTAAACCATATTGATAACCTTTGGAGAATAATATGCGAATATATATAATGAATAACAAAAAGATTTAATAATAAAACCCTTTAACTCAACTTGACTCTCTTTATTGACTGAACTAAAGTATTGTTAATTGGTAAAAGTTCATGATGAGATTTATCTTTGACGTCTCAGCTGACCACAAAGATCCATCGACCTGAGATGTGCGCGGGCTTCTTGCGGATGAGTAAGTGACAGACTGAACCTTGTGCCACAGCATAGCTAAGCCTGATTTCGATTTTAGGATGGGAACACTAATCAGGCCTGATTAAGGCCTACTTCACAAAGGTAAACTGACATTTCGTAGTAAACTTGCACTTTTGTGTTGGTTTACAGTTGCTGTAGTAACTTTACTACATTTTGCTATTCACAAAGTACAAGTGTAATTTTACTACTAGTAATTTTACTGGTAGTGAAATTACACTCATAGTTTGTGAATAGTAAAACGTAGTAAAGTTACCGCAGCAACTGTAAACCAACACAAAAGTGCAAGTTTACTACAAAGTGTCAGTTTACCTTTGTGAATCAGGGCCTTGTTAATTAGGAGAGGTGCATAACCAGGTCAGAATGAGAATAGGCGTGGCATCCAGAGGAGATGTATATTTCATCCAGTATTCTGGATATAGTTACCAGCATTGTAAAGCAGAACTGTGAAAACTGTTAAAGCACCAGCCTTCACTGAACCACAGAAGCTCTAATATCAGTGGATACCTTTTTTGAGGTTGTCAATTGAAAATGAATTATGATTATGTGTCCTTTCTCAGAAGTTATGTACATTGGGTTCTGCACCGTTAGCTGTGTATATATCTGGTAGATTCCTTCTCCGGAGCTCAGAAGATTTGTATCTTTTTTCCTGAATATCCCAGGAATCATTCTTTAAAAAAATACTTTGTATAAAATCTGCCAATATTTTGCATTTGTACATAATGCGACAGAAAAATGTCACTAGCTACAATAATCTATAAATGTTGCTAATCTATAATAGGGTATGGATGTTTTCTCGTAAAATAGCTACACTTACTTTGAAAATAAACAACTCATTAGGGTTGCATGGCATATTCTGGCATTTCACTGGTGTTAAAAATGTAATTACGGGTTGGAAAACAATTCCATACTGATGGAATTAATCTCTTAACCCGCATGCATTGGGTATCCTGCATTACCTTGGGGTTTGACACACCTTCCTGAAGCTGTTTTGTACATTGTGCCCCGGGGCACAACTGTTGTATGCGCCCGCTTTGTGCACCCAGAGGCACGTTGGTATTACAGAAGGGGCCACTTGTGAGGCCCCTTCTGTAATAATGATCTCGCTGGCACACATGTACCACCAAAACTACCATGAAAAGGCTTTCCCTCATATGCATGAGGTCATGACTTCATGCAAATGAGGGAATCTTTTTACTCTGAACCCGCGCCGTAATATAGACGCAGACACAAACATGCTCTTAAGATGCATAAAGGTGGTGCACTGTTAGTGACTCTCTGAAAGGCAGCCCACTGGAGGCATGAAAGGGGGTACAGTCACTCGCAGCACATGCCTGCAGGGTGATCTCTCTTCCCCTCTCTGAAGGGTAGGAGGCATGCCCCCTGCACTGTGAAACATGGAGTGAATTTTTTATATAGCGCGAACGCGACCAGAAGGTATTGGAGTGCTTTACATGAGCACCGGTTACGTTACACAAAGACACATTCATTTTTTTGGTAGGCACGGGGAGATTAAGTGATTTGCCCAGAATCCCAGGATGAGAACGCGACCCCGAGGCTGGAACCTTGGTTTCCCAGCTCCAAAGTCGGCAATCGAGCAGTCAGACCACATCCTCTCTTTGAAGCAGTGACTCCGTATTCCACTGAATGCACTGCCCCGGGGCCAGCACATTCACTGTAATGGGGTGCACTATTCCTGGTGCCTGACGCACCTGTTTGAAGGTGCTTCATGGCACAAACAGGACAGTGCGCCCTTTCCCTAAGACAGCCCCTGGTCCATCAAGATGCTCTAAGAAGATTTGAGAAATGTTAGCTTGGTTATTTTCTCCATTCTGATTCACTGGCCTTCAACCCATTAAAATTTCTCCTTACATTCAGGCTAATCGAATTGGTCATTGAACAGCCAATCATAACACCTGGGGCACATTTAGCCTACTTTGACTGGCTTTGTGATGTAGAAATGGCTGAACATGAGGTGGGCCAGCACAACACCAGGAATCTCAAATTACCATTCCACCTGCCATTGCCTCTGTTTTAGGATGGCGATGCAGATACTGGAAATGTTTGTTCCAACCAGTAATCCACATCTGTCATGATAGCTTGCAAATAGGGGTTCTGTACAATTGTGCTATTGATTAGTTGGTTGAAATTGATTCTAGACTCTGCTTTTTTCATGGTATATTGACCTGGCTATACTTACCTTTGGCATATCCACAACGATTTTCACTGTGTAATGGAGAAGCCGCACTGGTAAAAGAGGACTAGTCTGAACTGATATCCAGAGATGGAAGTTCTTGTCTGGATTTTTGTTATCCTTGATAATCTCTTCCAAGGATGTCATCAGTCGGGTGGAATTTTGGATATTCTCCAGTAAGACCCAAAAACCCTGTACAGAGGAAGCAAACAAAGCATGTTAGGCTCACTTCTCAGCTTCTCTTCTTTTGCTTAGCTGTGTGCATGTTTCAATGAGTGTAAATCGTGAGTTTTAACGCCAACTAGAAATACACTGTGGTCTCCTGACCAAAATATTTTATTTACTTAATATACAAAAAGTGAAATGAGCATTAGGGATTACACACTTATAATTATAGTATAACCTACATGAAGCGTCATTGTAGAGCCAGAGAAAGTAAAGCAGAAATGTTGCTAAACAATATATTTGACAATAGAAAATCCAATATATCTCCAAAAAGGATATACTCCTTAACGTTTACAAACTATGCGGGTGACCATTGGCTTTCACAAATAAATTATACAAGAGGCTGCTATCTGGCACACTCCCCTCACCTCACAGTCACAACTGTAAACAGTGCAGGTTTAAGACCTCACATTTTTTTTATAGTTAATGTTAAGACTTACGTTGTGATTTCAAAATGCATACTTCATAGCAGATAAATACATTTTATATTACTCTTTTTGTTAGTTGTCTGATAGAGATCTGCGAGAGGTACATCTCTCCAGGTCAGGCACATAAGGTAGAATTATTTGCAAACAATCACCTTTGTTTTATGAACGACTCTTCTGTCGTTGTGGGAGACATATTTGTTCGTTTGTCACAAGCTCACAATTGTCACAAAAGTGCCCTCAAACATTTTTAAAATGCAAAGCATTCCTTTTGTTAACAGTCTGTGCTCCTGGCGGGCCCAATAAAAGGAGGCAAGTTTCAGGCAGCAGAGGTGTGTTGACCGCCTCACCTACCTGTTGTGTATGATGCGATCACGTCCTGAGGGAACCGCCTTTAGCCCAGCTCCCATAGCCTGTAACATGTTGCTTGTCATCTGGCTGGCATCTGTCTCATCCTCCCTCAGTCTAGAGAAAGGACTAGGACACACCAAGGTACGGGGGTGTCCTCCTTCGGCAGTCTTTTGGGGTTCCCTCCATTATGTCCCTCATGAGGCCCCTTGGCATGCAGTCCCTCTGATAAGCACCCTCTCCACAGAATGGTGTAACCCATACCAACACGTCGCGTTCCTTGCAGAATGAAGCCCCTGACAATCTCCTGGGTTTCAGGTTATGACCTGGGCTCTCACTGACATCTGGGCAGCACAGTATCCAGGGCAACAAATGACATCTAGGCATAGTTTTGCCAAATCCCACCGCCACTGTGCGCCATGTTGTCCCAGGCTCGAAGTGGGCCCCAGTAAGTGACCATGCCCCTGCTCTTTGGGAACTGGTCCCCCTTCAGCATCCCGGATATAGCCAGCACCAGCCTTTTGGGCTCCCTCGGCTTGCATACTGTGCCCACCATGACATCCTAAACCGCACTAATATTTACCCTTTGGCATGCCTCGGTATAATACAGACATGCTTGAGAAAATGTTACAAAGGAGGGAATGTGGAGAGCTGGGGCAGAGATAATGCTGCCCCCTCCATCCTGCTGACATTTGAAGTACATCTGCTGGAGCAACAACAGGGTATGGAGGGAGGTCCCCAGCTCGCTAGGTGCATGCTTATTTTTAGGTAGGGGCTGCAGAACATCCAGGCTTAGGCCCTTGTTTTGTGCAAAAATGCCACACAAAAAATCCAACAGTGTGACACAAAGGTTACTGTTTTAGTGCCACTATATTGCCTATCACAATATCCTGGAGGATCTGAATATTTACTTAAAATCTAGGGTCCTGAATGTTATTTGCCCCTGGAAATGGTGCAATGGTGCAATCCTTAAAGGTTTGATTTTCAATGGGCATCTCATACATTGAGTAACCCGGGTTCTGATATCATCAGTATTTGGTCTTTTTATTGCCATATAATCTCAGTTTTGTTACTAGATGAACTATGAAGATATGCAACGATGGAACCATCGAAAGATGTCATGGTTGGACCATCGTTACACTGAACTTTTTACCCAAACTATTAAGAATCTTACAGCTCTTACCCTAGTTGTACCAACCATCAGCCGTGGTCCATGCAGGTAAGAGCGGTGGGGCCGTGTAAGGGGGGATTTCGAGGGACGACGCAGATGGAAAATTATTTATTTATTTAATTTTCCCTCTGCATAGTCCCTCGAAATCCCCCCTTTCACGGCCCCACCTCCCCACCACTGTTACCTGCAGGGACCGCGGCTGCCAACTATGGAATATCCTTCTTTCCACATGAAAACACATAATGACAAAATGAGAATTATTAATGTTTATGCATAACAGGGGTTTACAGTCCCCAACATCGAAAGCTATGTTTTTACAATGCACCTCGTCACAATTTGTTTTAATGGTTGACTCCTAACTCGGCTAACACCTAATTGACAATGGAAAGTGAGCAGGGTCTTTCAGTCCCTAATAGGGCTCACTATCATAGATGGGTGAGAAAATCCACCGGTGTTAATGGCTTACCAAATATGAGGAATTACTCTGAAAAGGATTTGAAAGACTTTGGGACATCTTCACTGACCCGTCTTTTTCGGGAATATTGATTTCTCCCCGGATCTTCCTGACAACAGTTTTGAAGCATAGAAACAAGACAATATGCTTGGCCAACCCTAATCTGAGGGTGTCCCTTTAAACAGTGTTCAAGGATATCTGAACTAGAGAGGTACAGATTTGCCTTACACAGTCAATGGATTTCAGACTCACCTGGACATGATTCAGAATCACAAACCCTTATACCAACTGATACACAAGTTAATCAAGGGATAACACACCAGTTGATAGTATATTTTTACAAGCCTCTTGTACAAATGCTAGCTCTGGCAACCTCTGCCATATGGTCAAGTGAGAGGATGCCTTACACAAAATTATCGGACACCTCTCAGCTTAATATGTGGAATAACAAATGTACGTTTTTATATTGTACACAAATTAGGGAAAATGCTTACAAAGTATGGATTGGATTGTTTACCCTCAGCCAACGTGGACACATATTCCGTAGGACATCGCCTTGCGGGCCCCAAATATGAGTCTGGAGGAGTGTTAGCAATTGATTGTACTCTGCTCTTCCTGATTGCAAGGGGCCCAGTGTTCACGAATTTCTGGGTGCACGAACACTAGGGCCGATTTTACTGGCTAGAAAATCCAGACAGTAAAATCTTGTGCGGATTAGGTAGCAGATGCATGCACAAAGGAAGCCCAGCCCATGACCTAGCCCCTCCTATATTTACTACACACAATAGCATGCTTAGGAATACGTTCAATGACCCAGAACAGAACACAACAATCTGTAAATACAGAATACATTTTTTTAATGTTTGAAAACAGATTTTGGCGGAGAAAAAATAATAAATGGTGCAATAGCCTGTGAAAAAGTGCTCACACTTAGTCAAAATGTAAGTGTACAAACTAAAGGTTCCAGTATCACGATTGTAATTAAAAGAATTCAATAATTTTGCAGGCGTTTGCATAAATTGATTATGGCAGGGTGGCTCAAGGAGCTACAAGCCAATGGTGTTTTGAGCCGTGAAGGGATGCAGGGTCATCATTAGGACTACAGAACTAAGCAAAGCCGGAGAAAAAGGAGTCGAGAATCCTGACTCTTGAAGCAACAGTGGGAATGTGTTGGCCCTAATGTATCAACAGTATAAGTAGAATCCCACAAATGATAATGATAGCCGTGCCGCACTCTGCCCAGGGGCAGCAAGTATGAGCGCAGAGCACTTTTTTCACGCACAAATGTAAAATATGTTGTTAAAACTTTTTTTTTTATTATTTTGTGTTTACACACTGTTGTATTCTGTTCTAACTGACTCACTTAACCCAACATCATTACGTTTGATTTATCTTCATTCAATGTTTATATATGTATCCATTGCCTATTTACTGCATAGGCATCATTGTATCGCCCTATGAATGCGCCCCTCCTAGGAGAAATGGGGAACATGCATTATTGATTTTTTTTTTTTGTCAAACCATTTTTATTGCAGGACCAAGTACAACGTACAGCAACCAGGATACATGTCAATAATGCAGGTTTCCCATCCTCCCCTTAATCATTAATCCGGGTAGTATACACAGCCGTACTGCCCACATCCCAGAGGCCGGGCGGCGTCATATAGACACATGGCACATTAATACGAAACTGTCAGGAGCATACTTCCGGTGAAGAACCCCGCTGCCCGCTTTTGATCGCTGTCCCTCTGCTCCCCTAAATACCTACAGAACTTACAATCTACTTTCAAAAAACCTTAAACTTGGGAACTCCCCCTCCACCCCCCCTCCCTTGTGCCCTCCCGATTGCGCCTAGTCAGGAACATATAGCATGTGTGGCGGGTAACAGGAAAAATGCAGTAATCCCTAATCGTGCGTGCTTGGCAGGGGGGCCTGTGGTACGACTTCGTCCGCTGCTTCCTCAGAGTTCTCACCCTCCTCCCCACTGGCTGGGCTATCTCGCAGGGCCTGCACCATCACCTCCCATACCATTGCCGCCGCCTGAGCCCGGTCGTCCGGTTTACGGTGAGATAGTTGGTACCTGAGCGTGCTCTCGCTAGCCGCCCATTTGAGAAATTCATTTAGCCATCGCTGGTGTGTTGGCCCCGCCTTCGACTTCCACCCTTTCATCACCTCTCGCTTAGCTAGGAGAAGGCCCATGTCTATAAACTTGCTGGACATTTTATTCTTGGGCGTGTGCGGGAACCAGTGGAGTATACAAACAGCCGCGTCGTATTGTAGGTCCCTATCTGCTACGTCATTCAACGTGTCGCCGACCCCCTCCCAGTACTCCTGCAGGTTTGGGCAGGTCCTCAGCATGTGGACCAGGTCCGCTCCCACTCTGTTGCATCTAGGGCACGCAGCTTCCGCGGCTCCAAAATATTTCCTAATTTTTCCTGGGGTAAGGTATGCCCTATGGAGCACATAAAAATGTATCAATTGGAATCGCGCATTTCTCGTGCTTTTTCTGGCTCTGCGCACCAATTGCGCCCAAGTGGTGTCAGGGATGTCCACCTGCAGATCCAGCTCCCACTTGTTTTTTAATGCAGTTAGGGGCTGGAGTGTCTCCCTCACCATCCGCGAGTAAAGGCACGTCACTGCCTTGAAGGTGCCAGCCGACATCATCGTATATTGGCACACCTGTGTCGTTGTAGGTTCAACTAGACCCTCGCCCCAGTGCGCCTGTATGGCCCCACCACCGCCGCATGCAAGAGGTAATCCCCTCTCGGGAGGTCATAGCGGTCCCGCAGAGTCTGGAACGGGGACAGCACACCATCGTCATACAGGTCCCCCAACATCTGCAGACCCGCCTCCTCCCACAACTGCAGCCTCGACCAATCACCCCCATGAGGGAGTGCCGTCACCATGCCCAGTGGGATTTCGGGCGCATATGGGTGTCTGACTCCAGCTCTCCTCTGCGTGCTGTTCCAGCATAGGCGGAATGTACGCTCTTCTTGGGTCAGATCCCCAGATGCCAGCCTCTGCTGGAGGGCGATGTAAGCTAGGACATGGCGAGAAGTTCCAGCGTCCCTCTCACTCTCCGGACCACGGTATACTCTCGCTATTTCCTGCATGAAGGACTGCAGCTGCGCGGCTAAGTAGTAGAGCTCGAAGTTTAGGACCGCCAGACCCCCGTCGTCCTTTGGACGGGTCAACGTCGTGAGCGCTACTCTGCGTCTGCCCGAGCCCCACAAGAAGGATATTATTAGAGACTTGAGGTGTTTGAAAATCGCTCCAGGCACCCACACTGGAAGGGTCCGGAAGAAATATAGCAAGCGGGGCAAGGCGATCATCTTCAATAGGGATATGCGGCCCGCCACTGACAGTGGCAGGGTAGCCCAGAAAGACATGCACCCCTGTAGGGCCCGGATGCAACGCCCTATGTTGCCCTCCAGCAAGTCCGGGGCAGCATGATAAATGTGCACCCCTAGATAGTCGAGGCAGCGAGGCTCCCATCTAATCGACTGGCACGCGGGGGGCTGTGCCTCCTCGTGCCGCAGGGGGAACAGGCAGGTCTTGCTCCAGTTAACCCGGAGACCAGACATCCCTCCAAAGCGTTCCAGGAGCCTCTCTGCACCCCTCACCGCACTGTCGGAGTCCTCCAGGAAGAGAAGGAGGTCGTCTGCGTATAGCGATATATGGTGGCGGTGCCCTCTAAAATCCAGCCCGCCGAAATGGTTGCCCAGTCTGGCCATAGCCGCCAGGGGCTCTATCGCTAATGCGAACAGCAGGGGGGACAGTGCACAACCCTGCCTGGTGCCGCGACCCACCTCAAACTGCTGTGAGACCAACGTACCCACTTTGACGCGTGCCTTCGCCGAGGAATATAGCACTTTCGTCCAGTGTATGTACTTATCTCCCAGACCGAATCTCCGCATCACCCTGAACAGGTATTCCCATTCCAGGCTGTCGAACGCTTTTTCAATGTCGATCGACAGTACTAGGGGCATCCGCGCCTCGGGCGGGGGATCATTTACCAGCCTGATCAACCGCCGGATGTTGTGGGTGGTATTGCGGGTGGGTATAAACCCAGATTGATCCTTGTGGATCAACGCTTGCATGTGACGCAACAGTCTGGTCGCCAGGATGGTGCTGAGGATCTTGTAATCGGTAGTGAGCATTGACAGGGGCCGATAGGAAGCGGGGTCAGCGCTCTCTCTGCGTGGTTTTAGTAGGGGGATCATTATGGCCTCGCGCATGGAGCGCGGGAGCCGTCCTCTGTCCCTGGCCTCATTGTAGACAGTTTGAAGCCGGGGAGCCAGTTGCTCCAGGTACTGACCGTAAAACTCTATGGGGAGGCCGTCGAGGCCCGGGGTTTTATTACGGGCCATCCGCTTTATAGCTCCTTTGATTTCCGCCAATTCGATTTGGCCACCTAGGGCATCTGCATGCTCCTGGTCCAAACGTGGTAGACGCAACTCGTCCAGGTACGCCTCTATCTCTTCGCCCCGTGCTAGTAGCGCACTCTTGTACAAGCGCACATAATAGGACCGAAAACCGTCCAAAATGGCTGGTTGTGTGGTGCCTACACGGCCCTCCCCGTCCCGCAAAGCTAAGATGGGCTGACTGTGTCGAGTAGGATTCGCTAACCAGGCCAGCAGCGTCCCAGCCTTATCCCCCTCGGCGTGCGTTTTAGTCAGGTACGTTTTATAATCGAAGCTACGAAGTCGCTCAACTTCCACCGCCACTGCCTCACGCGCCTCACAAAGCCTACCCTGCAGTTCGGGGCGGCCGGGGCGCGCCACCTCGGCCTCTCTCAGCGCGCGTTCGGCTTTGTCTAGGTCATCCAGCAAGGTCTTTCGTATCCCCGCATACTTCCCTATGCAATGGCCCCTCACCACGATCTTAAAGGCATCCCACTCCGCCGCCCTAGAGGCCGCAGTGCCGTCATTCTCAGCGAAGTAGTGCCCGATCCTTTCTCCGAGCGCCGCCCGGAACGGTGGATCGTCTAACGTGTCCGGCCGCAGTCGCCACGACGGGATCTGCGGAACTTCGTTCATCCAGCCTAGCATCAGTAGTAGGGGGTTATGGTCGGAGACGGTGCGCGCTAGATATTCCGTCCCAGCCACCGCTGGGAGGACCGCAGAAGAACACAGGAAGGCGTCCAGTCGGACATGAAGGTCATGGAGGCCGGAGTAGAACGAGTAGTCCCTCTCCGCCGGGTGCTGAGCGCGCCAAGCGTCAGTTAGGCCCCATCTGTCCTGCCAATCCGACCTAGTTTTCGCCAGTCGGTGCATCGGGGACGCGGGCAGCGGCGGGTGTGACCTATCTAATGTGGTATCTGCAATGGAATTGAAGTCGCCCCCTAACAGCACCGGGCCCGCAAGGTAGCCAACCAGCACACCTGAGAGACGCGCAAAGAAAGTCGCTTGGTCCACATTAGGGGCATAGATGTTCCCTAGGACAATGTGCTTGCCCCTAAGTTTGCCCTCCACCGCTACATACCGCCCCTCCGGGTCTGCTATGTGTCGAGTTACCTGAAAGGGAGTCCCCGCCCGTATTCATATCAGTACCCCTCTAGCGAATGCAGAGTACGTGGTGTAGAACAGTTGGCCCCTCCATCGGCGCTGCAGGGCAATGCCCTCCTTCTTCGTAAGGTGGGTTTCCTGCAGGAACGCTATCTGAACCCCTCTACGGACCAAGTAGGCATGCACCTTATGCCGCCGTGCCATGGAGTGGAGCCCCCGCACATTCCAAGTCACACATTTTAACAATCCCGCATTAGCCATTGTCCCATGTCGCACGGTATGTAACACAGGTAAACCAACCCCAGGCGCGTGCGGCGGCACTATCCCCTCCCCCCCACAACATTACCCCTGTCCCCCCTCCCAGTATTTCGCCTTGAGCCCCCCCAACTACTCCAGGCCCCACCCCCCCCAGAACAGGACCTAACTTCACAAAAGCTATTCCCATCCAAACAGTGCTCGAGCACCCGCGCTCTCACAAACCCGCTAATCCGCAGTCTACACTACGGAGGCCTTATGGGCCCTGTGGGGCGACGACTAGTCACACAAGTCCAGCCACTGGCACTTCCCCCCCCGCCCCACAATACACATGAGGCACACTAAAGTCCAAGCTTACTGTAGGCTGCTCCGGTGACTGTAGCGGCGGGCCCCGGCCGTCGTAGCACTTCAGGAGACACTGTTCCGACTCTCAGCTCTCGATGATCTCTTCCGATGTTTGCGGCGTAACCACCGGTCCCTTCGTGCTGCTTGAGTCCGAGTGACCCGACTCCGAGTCTGTGCCCCGGTCCTCCGAGCCGGAGGCCCGTTCCGACGGGATCGACGCCGCACCTGACAGGACCATCACCGCCTGCAACGCGGCCCTCCTGCCGTCCTCCGTCTGGGAATCAGTCGGTTGTCTGGGCCCCCGCCTGCGCTCCTGGATCCTCCGCGATGTCCTCGCCGGCCGCTGTTGTTGGCGATCCACGGTTCCATCAACCCTGGTCCCGGCCGCGTCCACCCTGTATGTGTCCCACCAGGACCATGCCTCCGCCGCCGTGAGGAAGAACAGCGTGTTACCGTCCGCTACCACTCTGAGCCTGGCCGGGAAGAGTAGCGAATATTGGAGGCCCACAGAGCGGAGTTCTTTTTTGATAGGCAGAAAAGAGGCGCGCTGCTTTTGAGTCTCGAACGTGTAGTCCGGGAATAGCGTAACCTTGCTGTTTTCTACCTGGAAGGGGCCCGCATCCCTGGCCCGTTGCAACAGCCAGTCTCTGTCCTTGTAGTGCAGGAGTTTAATGATCACGGGGCGTGGTAGCTGGCCCGGTCTAGGGGGTCTGGCAGGCACCCGGTGCGCCCGTTCCAGCGTGAAGAAGGGCGATAGGCCCTCCGGGGCCACGACCGTTCGCAGCCAACCGTCCAGGTAGCCCACCATGTCGGAGCCCTCTACTTTTTCCGGAAGGCCTACGAGGCGCACATTATTGCGCCTGCTGCGATTTTCGGCATCCTCCGCTCTCCGTTCCAAGGCCTGTATTCGATCCAACGCCTCCGTCAGCCGGCCCTCGACCGATTTTTGCGCCGGTATGAGGTCTGTCAGGGTAGACTCCGCAATCTTGACCCTGTCCGCCAACTTGCCGTGATCAGCCCGCAGGAGACCCAGCCCCGCTGCCACTTGTGCGATATCTTGGTGCAGTGCGTCCTTCGTGGCCGCGATGGCCTCCAGGATACGGTCCTGCATCAGTTGCATGTCCGTTGGGCTCTGCGGGGTTCCCGCAGGCACCCCCGAGGGGGGGCCCCCGTCACCCCGTCCCCCTTTTGGTTTTCCCATGGTGAGGCGCTATGCGCGATCCAGCTGTCCCCAGAGTTCCGAGGCTCGCGGTATGCTCCTCTCGCCGAGGCAATAGGCCGCTGAGTGTGCGCCCCCCGGCGGGGTCAGTCGACCAAGGGCCTCACGGCTGCGTCTCCTCGCTCCCACCGCAAGCCAAGGCCCAGACCCGCCTCCTCGTCCAGGTGGCCGCAGCGCTCCGGCCCGGGCCGCAACCCGCGGCGGGGTCAGGCGCAGTCTCAGGATTCCGCCGCAGTCAGCTGGTCAAGCGGCCCCACACAGGGATCGGGGGAGGTCGATAATGGTCCAGGCAGGAAGCGCGGCGCCGCGCGTGGTGTCCGTAGCCAGAGCACAGGGTCGTGCCCGATCCGCAGCGCGCCACGGGCCACAGGGCCAGTCCTCCGGCCGCACTGCCCCCAGTCCGCCAGGCAGGGCGCAGGGCAATTGAAAGCACACCACTGTCGCCGCAGGAGGGACTCCGGGGACCCAGCAGCCTCCAGGAGCGCACGGTCTCCTGAGCGCGGGCACCCGGGTATTCAGCGACTCCCTCAGGGGAGAGGAGGAGCAATGGCCGCCTCACCAGACTCTCTCGGTCGATCGCCGCCCGTCTCCAGGCGCGCTTCAGGGCTCCAGCAGGGGACAAGCACGATCCAGGCACCAGCACCCACGGAGTCCCCCTCAGGGCAGGGCCACCAGCCGGCTCCACAGCCGAGGAGGAGGGGGGAGGAGCCTCGCCCCGGAGGAATCAAGCGCCGGTTCGGGCACTCCGGCGGCCGGTGTCTCGGGGGCAGTCCGCAGCAAAGTACATGCACTCCGGTGTAATGCAGCCGGTCAGCCGCCGCTCCTCAGCGTCACCGCAGGCCGTTTCCTCGCGGGTCCGGGGCAGCCGCCATCTTGGTTGCCGGAGCGCCAGCGCCGCCGCGGCACTTTCCACCGCAATCGGCGCGATCTCCGGGACTCAGCCCAGCCCGGAGCAACGCCCAAGGTGCCCCTAGGGATTCCCCCTGGGTTGCACGGTGTGGCCAGGCTGTAGCAGGATGTTTGGAGCGGAGAACCGGGCGGGGGATCGGGAGCCTCCCTAGGCTGCGACCATGCTCGCTGGCTGCTAGCCACGCCCCCCGGGAACATGCATTATTGATACTTGCAAGCCCTCAGCTTGCTCTGCCCCTTAGCACCCTTCTGACCGCTCTGCTCCTTGGCACCCTTCGCACTGCTCTGCCCCAATCTGCACAAGCCCCTGCTCCCGTTTACCACATTCTTAAAGAAGTTGGGAAATGGGACGTTAATGAATAGGAAATTGGAAATCCTGTACCTAACCTGACCTCGAAAAACTAGGCCCATATGATTATAGCCCACTCCGTGGGGTTTAACTCATAATTGCACTGTACTGGCGGGGGGTTTCTGCATGTTACCAGTGTTTATAGATGCAGAGTTTGCACCACACCAGTATAGTACAACTCGTAATCAGGCAGTTAATTTATGGCAGTGTCTCAGGACAGACATTATCTATCACATTTGGTAGGCTGTGGTCTGGGTTAGCTCTTCTGGAAGGAAATGTCATCTCTCATAAAGAATATAACTGGTTTATCAATTCAGTGGAACCACTGTATTTGCCTTATGAGCCATGTTGATGACAATTGATAGTTTACGCTTAATTCCAACATTGGTGTGTTGGTCACACACTTCCTGGTGGCAATCAACATCACAATAGCCCACTATTGGAACTATAGGTCCTCGTCATCCTTGACTTTGTGTTGCAACTGGATTCAATCTAGACTGGCTGATGAGGGGTGAAACTCCGAAACCGGTCCCAGGATGCTTGTTTCCGGTCCGAGAAGGACCTGGCCTGGCTGGACTGTTCCCATGAGGAGCAGGGTCAAGACTGATTTGCATATGACTGGCTCCAAACTGGTGTGGCATGGTGAGCAATGAACGATGGATTTAACCCAGATTTCGTGACTGGGGGAGAGTGGTTGAAAAGTTTCAGCAGTCCATCCATCATCTTGGTGTGTCTACCACTTTATTTTCCTCATGAGCCGTGCTGATGACAATTGATAGCTTACGCTCAATTCCAACATGGGTATGTTGGCTACGCACTTTCTGGTGGCAATCAACATCACTATAGCCCAGTAATGGAACTATAGATCATCCTCAACCTTGACTTTGCTGTAGAACAAATGTTGGTCTATGTTTACTATCTAATATTGCAGCTTCCACTATAGATCGGACTTGACAGTTCTCGGCAGGTTGATGTGCCCCTTCTTAATGATATCGAGAAGGACAATGCAGACAACTTTCTGCTTCCAGTAAACCTTCAAATGTCTAAAATGACCCTATAACTAATTGAATGAAATTTGGCCCCAGATGGTATTTGTTTCCATGCATTTATGTACATCCTCTCTTGCTGGATATGTTATCAGTTAGCTGCTTTATTTAGCTTTAATGTTTCCTATGTCCATTCCGCTATCCTTTCATATATTATGAATACAACTATATTCTTCTTTACATGTAACATCTGCAATGATTTCATAACCATCAACAATGACTGTTTTTCTTTTTTCCTTGAATGTTGTAACTATGGTGCTTGGTGTTTTTGGTGCATCTTGAATGAACTATGCATTCTGGCAGAAACAAAGCTACTCTATGGTTTTATATAGTCTTTTGAATCACTTTTAAAAAAAATCCTTGAAGGGTACAGTCCTATTTTTAGGTCTCGGCTAGCGTAGGCTGCGCACATGCGCAGTCTCGCTGGCGAGATTTAACGTTTTTAGATATTTTGTGTAAACGGCTTTAAGCCCCGCCCCTCTTTTCCATTGCCGGCGTCACCGTTTATGCTAAACGGTGGCCAGCCATTGGAAAAGAGCTGTTAATGACGTTTTCCTTCGGCTTTTTGAGCCGTCCCATTTGGACGGGCTCGTCTGACTTCCGCGCGTCGTGAAAGCTTTCTTATCTTTATGGGGCCATGTGTTTCAAACACATGGCCCCATAAAGACAAGAAAGCTTTCACAACGGACGAAAGTGAAAGCGGGACTGTGCTTGTTAAATAAGCTGTGTAACTCACGCACAAACTCGCGTAGTTAGTTTTAGCATGAATAATTTAAAAGTTGTTCCCTTTCATTTACAGAAGAATAAATAATACGTTTAAGGGTCTCGCTTACATTACAAACGTGTTCTATGTATGAAATCCGTAACTCTAAATCAACTTTTTGCCAGTGTGTTATCAGACACATTTATGGGCGCGTGGCACTGCTTTAAGTGACTGCTCTCCTAACAGATTCGACAAGTTCACTACATGCATGCCACGTGCCAACACTGCGAGTACACATCACACATGGGGTTCAATTCATAGCAACCCGGGCAGTTCTGAGCTCACGCACAAGGTACAACCTCAGCACAACTGAATCCATGCATATATTAAAGCGCATGAGCGCTGTGGGAGACTGAACATAATCGCTCTGCACTTGGACTTGTAAACAAGCAAGCACTGAATACTGCCTACAACTGCTAAATTACAGTCATCGGTGGAAAGCCACCCAACAGCAACAGCAAGAAATCGTTCCCCCTGCAGCTTTTAAAAGCTGCAAACATGCGCGCGCCCTCGCCCCGCCGCTCTTCACATGCACATTCCTGACGTGAGAAAGGTGCAGGAGCCAGGGAGTTTGGGCAGCGAGGCAGCTGGGCCTGGCCGCAAAACAAGGCAAGCACTGCAGCCCCACTCTCAGGCAGGCACCGCTGCACTTACAAGTCACAGACACCAATAGTTTTGCAGACCTCGGGTATGGTAAAACGCCTTACTTTTTTCCAATAATGCATGCAGAAAACAAAAACTTTTCAAAGTGTTGCAAATGATCATAGAATTAATTTAACTTGTCCAGCGTCCTGAAAAGTTGAGCCATATTTAATTCATTGAAGCTTGTAGTTTGTCTCATAGGCAACAAATGGTTCAGTGTTTAGCTTATTTAATGATTTGTTTATGATTTTATGACTGTAAAATAGGCCGCGGTTTTCTATTAATCTGCCCTTTGTTTCCATCGATCCCCTGGCGGTCAGCAGCGTCTCCCTAGTATTTTACATCAGGAGCTTCATTTCCTGCGGTCAGCAGCTGGCTATTTTTTAAATAAACTCATGCACAAACTCACATAGTTAGTTTTAGGATGAATAATTTAAAAGGTGATGACTTGAAATAAGACTTTTTCAGAACAGGTTCCAATTTTTAAAAAAAACATTAGTTTCACACTCAGTTTCTTTTCATTTACAGAGGAATAAATAATGCGTTTAAGGGTCTCGCTTACATTACAAACGTGTTCTGTCTGTCCTATGCTTACTTCATGGTTTCCCTTTTCACATTCAAGTTCGTTACCAGCAGTTCTAGTCTTAGCTTTACTCCCCCTTTCTTCTCTAGCGTGATCTCCATTCCGTCCCCCTTAGTTCTTTATTCAACCATGCCCCTATCCTCGATTCTATCCTCAGTTTTGAATTTGAGGATTATGATCACCCTCGCAGCTTTTTCCTTTGTTCATATCCAACACCTTGTTTTGTAATAACTACACCCACCAAAAAGTGTGATAGCCCCACCCCCACACCCCCTAGGCATTTTGTTACAGCATGGGCTGTATTCTGCCATACCCCCTGTCTTTAGTTTCTATCAGCCTTCCTTCTGACCTATGTGTGAATTAGTCTTTCTTGAGTTTTTTTCCCACTTTTGTATTCCTCTGTCTTACGCACTCACATGTAAACATATCTACAGTGGGTTCCGTGAAAGAGTACTAGACAGCATCAAGTTTAATTAAGTGTCACAAATGAAGCGGTGCGGGTGGAAGTTCTGTTTTTAAGTTTCGTTTAGAGGCTGCCACTGCACGCACCACCGCCTGTGCCTCTCATAATGGTGCCCTGCAGTGACTGACCAGACCAGGCTGCTTGGAGGCTCCTTGTCGCAGCCGTGGGTCTCGCAGTCACTCTGGAGACCGAGGGCCTCCTGCCCCTGGACCCACAGCAGCTGCTACTTTCATGCTGCAAAGGCAAATAAAACTGATGGTTTTGAGGACACACGCACAGCGCTGGTGAAATACGAAGGCCAGCCACCACGCCGCCAAACAGCCACTCTTTAAAGGGGTGTGCTAAGAGCTGTATGCCAGCCACATCCATATGGATAGCTGGTACAGGAACAAAGCCTGGCCCCGGAAGACTCTGGTCCGTCGAGGTCAAGTGAGCCTCAATAATCTGAGATTTAATTATATTATTATAACTATAGTGTGAACGCATGAGCCAAGCAGTTCACACCTCCTGCTGGTTTGTATCAACAACCTTGTGACCTGTTCTATTTTCTTGTGATTGCTGAAGTGCTTCCATGTCCGTCCATTAAGCACTTCAGCAATCACAAGACTATAGAGCAGGCCAGTGGGAGCCGTGAAGTGCTTGGCTCATGGGTGATCAGCGCAGCAGGCACAGCCTCGTGGTGACCTCACTATGTTGATAGCACAGCACTGGATGTTGACACTGCTAGGGGTGCATTTAATCAGGGCTACTGGGGATGCATTTAATCAGGACACTCCTTAGCTTTTCTTCCAGAGTTGAGTGGAGAGGCTTTTATGTGCAGAATAATCCGGGGCCCTCCAGAACACCAGGCAGCTGCAGACTCAAAGCAAGACTGAGTAGTAATGATCATTTATTTGCAGGCAACTGAGATCATGCGTGCTGGGGCCTCTCACATCCTGTTTGGGACAGTCTGGCCTCACAGTGCCCTTCCATTTCTGGTACTTTGCAGCAGTTTTTTCTTTTTTGATAAGCAAATTTTTATTTTTTGCAAATAAACAAACAAAGTACATGGACAACCGTCCAAGCAAACTGGCATCAAAAGACATTGGATACATCCTGTGCCCATCCGCAGCACAACCCCCGCCCCCTCCCCAACCACGTCACTCCACCCACCCGCATTGACGCCCTTAAATCATGCCCCCCAGCCACTTCCCCCACACTCTGCGGAACTTCTTGGGGCAGCCGCGCGCTGAGTACATCGCGCGTTCCTGCGTCGCGCACCAGTCCACCCCCCTCCGCCATGCCGCACATAGGGGGGGCTCAGGCCACTTCCAGGCGGTAGCAATATCTCGCTTCGCTACCACGAAGGCAGTAGTGAGGAAAAATTTCTCATGACGGGAACCGTCCAGATCATCCGTTATCCCCAGCAGAGCCATTCGGGGGTCATGTGGAACCTCCCACCCCAGTATTTCAGTGAGTTCAGCCTCAATCTCGCTCCAATAGGGTCCCAGGCGCGGGCAGGTCCACACCATGTGGAAGAAGTCCGCCGGGCTCGTCCCGCATCGCGCGCATGAAGCGTCTGGGGAGAGACCCGCACGGTGAAGGCGCTCCGTTGTCAGATAAGCGGTGTGCAAGTAGTACAGTTGAATGAGCCGCAGTTTGGCCGAGGAGGTGATCAACCGAGGTGCCATAAGGGCATCCCTCCAGTCAACCTCATCCAGTGGCCCCACCCAGGCCTCCCAACGCACCTTCGTGACCTCACAGTCCGTCGGCGTGTTGTTGAACAGGGCTCGGACTTTGCAGCAGTTTTAAGATTATTTTATCGTTTCTCTTTGCTCAAATAGGTATAATTTCTGCTATTTATATGTTTCCCTCGTCTTCATTGCTTGATTTTCCTCTCGAGAAAGTGTCACTCATTGCTTTTCAATGTCACCCATAATTACATTGAAATTATAAAAATGTCACACATAAGCAATCTGAAACTTTG
Source organism: Triturus cristatus (assembly GCF_964204655.1). Classification (NCBI taxonomy): domain Eukaryota; kingdom Metazoa; phylum Chordata; class Amphibia; order Caudata; family Salamandridae; genus Triturus; species Triturus cristatus. Next base: position 562,132,964 of record NC_140589.1, on the reverse strand, counting down.
GCAGCTATGTGAAGGTGAGCCCGCTCTGTGCTGCCTTGTTGACTAAACAATATCACCACGCCTGTTTCGTGGCTGTTATCAGATCGTAATCCGGTTTCCGTTAGTGATTGCTGTCTCAGCTGCTACAATAGTTTTCAAGTGATTGCTGTGGGGCGTGTTTAGTGTCTGATTGGTGAAATGCCCTGATTATCATTCTGACACCCTACTAAGAAAACATATAAATCGACTCTGGCCTACAAAACAAAGGGGTGGGTGTATAAAAAAACAAGCATGGAACATGCAATAGGTCTCGCCTTTCATTAAGTTGAAGCCATTTGCTTTGCTATACAATACCATTAGCAAAGCAAATAGCTTTAACTTAATCAAAGGCAAGATCTATTGCATTTTCAATGCTTGTTTTTTGTTGATCTACTGAGGCCGTCCTCCGCAAGGGGCTCCAGCCAAAGGGGAACTTAAATGTGTTTTGGGCAATTTTGTAATGATTATCTTTTGAATCCATGGCAACTAGTGGAATTATCAGTTACACTTTTTAGTGACTGTGACAACACCTGTTCAGAAAAGACAGGACACCTATCTGGTTGTTTGTTGTGATAGTGACTACAGCTGTTTCCATACCTCTGTCATTCCCTGCAGTAGTAATTCTTTCACCTTCTTCTCTGTCTCTTCTGTGTCAGTGACTGGAAGCACAATAGTTTTGTGGTTCCTCCTTCTGGCCAATTCCAAGACAAGTTTGCGTGCGATGCAGCTGTCGGTGCTGTAAATCAACAAGGAAGGCTTCTGAGGGGACATCAGAGCCATGCTCTGGAGATCCACGGTGAACTCCGCTGTGTACCTATGTGAGAGATGGTGAAATCGATAGAAAGCAAATTTAAATGACATCAGGTTACAAATAAATGCTGCATTTTATAGATTTGACAACAGTAACACTTGTGCTATTTGATCCTCCATGAGGTGGCCCCAGAAATGTCTAATTCGGACTACTTTTATTTAGGTTTATGGTGCAATTATATACAGCCCAAATGGGCACCGAACTTGGAGAAACTAACGTTCTAGGGGATTTGAGACTTTCTTTTGATTTTTTAAAACTTCCAGCCAAAATCAGCAGCGCCACACTCTGACATTTTTAAAACACAGGGATGCGCCATATTCGCATTGTGTTTCCCCTGGGGCTGGCGCAAAAAAAGCTGCCTAGTGCCAGCGCAGGCACCCTGCCGCCATGTTGCAAGGGTGCCTATGCTGTACGGGCGATTGTTTATGTGCAGGAAGGGACACCTTCCTACATATACAAAAAGATTCATGGCGATTTGCTCTTTCTATGCAGAACACATGGAAAGAGCAAAAAACGAGCAGAAATTAACCATTTCTCCTTGTATCGCCATTCTAATGCCTGATAATAATCCATCGTGTTGGAATGGCACTGTTTTGGTGCTGCCTCAGCCTTCTAAATCTGGGGCAGGGTCAAAAAGCAATGGGTGTTGCTGTGCAATGCCCACAGCAACACCCATTGCACGCTCCTTTGCCACAGAGAACTGCAGCAGAAAGGGGCATATTTACAAGGTTGCGTTAAGCCATGTTATGTGGCTTAGCGTCAACTTGTAAATATGGGAAATAGCGATACACCACCTGAGCGTCAAAAAAAGTGATGCTTTGTTGACGATTGGGGTTTCTAAATATGCCCTGAGGTGCGTAACTTTGATGTTTAAATGTCATGTATCAGAAAAAAGTTATTTCTCACACAGATAGTACAAAAACCTCCAGAACTCAATCAGCCTGAAATATTTAGATTATGATATTACAGCACAGACATTGTGTGGTTTGCATGACCGTGTCAGGACATTGCTACACCGGAATTACACCACACCTGATCCCGACCATAATACCTGACAGGGCTTGGTGGAACCTTGAAAACAGTGGGGACGCAAACTAAAAAGACCTGACTCAGGGCCTGATTTATAGTTTTGCATAGAGGGCATTTCTTCGCAACTGCGATGAAGAACCCTCTCCTCCAAATGCTCAGTCGGCCCACCTGTATTACAGGCGGATAGATCTTAAGAATGTCAGTGGCAGAGCCTACTCCAGAATCGTCACCGACATATTACACTGACGGCCCTATGACTCCATAAGGATGTCGGAGGTTTACATATAACAAAGTCCACTCGATTTAGAGTGGACAGTGTTAAATGTTTTTTGCTGTTCATCGCTGCAAAATAAAACCTGGGGGTGAGGGATAGTAAAAAAAATAGTAATGACACCCATATCATAGGGGACAACTCCTTTGGTGTCAGGGTCATTAGTTTTAACGTTTTTAAAAACAAAATCTCTTTAGGATTTTGTTTGTAAAAAAGCAAAAACTTGTTCAAAGTTTGATGAGCTGTCCATCAAACTTTTAACACATTGACAGGTACCGCTGTGATGGCGGTTGCTGATAATGACTAGAGATGTTAGTCGGGTCAGCCGATATCTTTGAATGCGGAGTACGGGTTACTCAGCGCTCGCCATACCTTGAGGTAGCCACAATCCTCAATGGACCATAAATACAATGTTGGTTCACAAGTGTATCTCGTAGCCATCCCTGGCGCGGGTTCCATCAGGATTGTCATTTACAACGCCGAGAGCTCTACCACTCGCAAATGCGAGACCTATTGCATTGTAAATGCTTGTTTTCACAGACAAAAATGCAACCTGTGTTCAAACGGAGGGCAGAAATTTCCCCTGCAGGGATATCTCTGGGTCCATGGGATCACCCTTGCCCCCTTTTATGGGGCATCTTTATGGTGTGCCACCAATTTGTGGTCCCCTGATAACCTTTTTGCACTCGCATATATATGCTGTGGACACAGAGGCAGTGTTTCCTTAATTGCATGGGGCCACACTTGCGTAAGCTCGCACTAGCAGTACATGTGCACCAGCATGATCTGAATTCCATAAAGATCTGTGGCACTTTCTGTAGTACTAAAATGCTCTGAGTGCAGAAAACAGGCACACCTGTTTCTCCCTGGCACTTTATGTAATATGATCTCAAGTGCGCAATATGCAGACTATTCAAAGGGGACATTTTTTATTTTAAGTGTAATGCACATCAGCAACTGAAGTTGCAGCACTGCATTGCGCAAGGGGAAGAAAGCATTTTGGTGCAGAGGTGTGTATGGCGTTAGGCAGCCTTAAAGGGTACTGGAGCAGGAAGAGAGAGCAGCAGTAGGCCATATGTAGTAAATATAGGTCTGCACTGCCCTCTCTCCCTGGTGCACAAAGAGCAGAAACTTTGGTTGCTGTGGTGCGTTGCAGAGGCCCCAGAAGCTCCCGAAGTGTGGGGGGCCCCTCAGAGTAGAACCCTGGCCTGAGACCTCCCAAGTAAGTCTGGAAGGGGGGCCCATCCCTGAACTTTGCAGGGGGGCCCCCCCACAAGTTGTTACGCCACTGGTGCATTGCAATATTTCTTTATAAATCTGCCCCAACATTTCTATAGCTCTTGACATGATTCCCTTGGGTATCATGTCAAGATGCCCAAAAAAACCCTGACAATGGTCCCTTGTAGATCGATCAAATCAAGAAAAGTTATTGAATCAATATTTAAAATAGGACAAATTATGAACAATTTGAAATAACTGAACCACTTGGAAACGTGAAAGATTGTATTTTTAAAGCTTCACAAGAAAATGTGTTCAGGTGATCACAAAGTAAGTGATAGAGGAACATGGAGTTCTTTCTCATTGTCATGCGGGGTTCCTCAGGGCTCGTCTCTGAGTTCCATTCTCTTTATTCTTTATCTTACCCCACTGGCTGGTCTCATCAAAACGCATGGGTTTTTGGTTTTGAACTACACAGATGACACCCAAATCATAGTCTCAGTACCTGGGAATCCTAATGACACTGCAAGTAGATTCCATAGTGGTATGCAGGAGATCAGCAATTGGATGTTCAACAACTGCTTGATATTGAACTCACGTAAGACCGAAGTGGTCCTGCTGGGCAACAATACTTGCTTTGGTCTCCAATTTGGTGGCCACAGGAACTAGAAATCTTACCAAAACTGGACTCTAAAGTAAAAAACCTAGGTATAGTTTTTGATGACAAATTGTCATTGAAAAGCAAATTAACGCCAAGACCTCTTCATCTTTTTTTGTTCAAAAGATCTTGAGGAAGGTTTTTCCGTTTAGTCCTGCAAGGCCTGCAGAAGTTGATTGTCACCGCTTTAGTGCTTTCGAAACTGGACTATTCCAATGCTTTATATATCAACATGCAGCCGAGACTCTTAAATAAACCACATGTCTTACAGAATGCTGCTGAGCACTTTACTTGGAATTCCCAGGTATCACTCAGCCTCACAAGCTTTAGTCCAACTTCACGGACTACCCATCCAAAAGCGCACTGACCTCAAGGAATTGTGCATTACTTTCAAAGCTTTGAAATGCTCAAGTTCAGATTATCTGAAACTGAAGTACCGTCAATCCAGTACTTGTCGATCCTCTTCCACTTGCAATGTGGTTATTCCCAAATACAAAAGAGTCATTGAGGTGGTAGAAGTTTCGTATATTGCATGGCAAAGTGATGGAACTCCCTCCCACTTCAACTGTACAAGTCATTTTTAGGTCTCGCCTGAGCCAGCGCATGCGCTGCTCTGCGAGACATTTAGTAAGTGGGCTTTTGAAAGTGCTACCACACGCTTTTGCTGGCCTAGCGCTTACGGTTACGCGCGCGTGCACGCGCGCAGCTGCCAACTTTCAGCGCCCAATCAGGTGCCATCTGGCTTTCCTCTCGCTTGCTCTCTCAACGCTCCCCCACTGCGTCTCGCGTTAATTGGAAACATATGTTCAAACGCGCTGCTTTCACTTTCGCCGTGGCGGGCGCGCGCGCTCGCATCACTTTTGAAGCCGAGCTTGTCTTGTTACAGGTAGGAGCTTATTAAGGTCTCCATCTCTAGCATTTGATGACATTGTGACCGCTACACCTACATACGGTCACATGGGTGGGAACACCTTCCTTTACCTATGGAAGATTCAAAGTAGCACTTAAAGAAGTGTTCGGTATTAGTGGAGCCGGGTTATGTAGGAACTATATACACACTTTGTGTGCTTCTGGCACCAATTTTTTGCCCCCTTTAAGTGTACGTGTCAACTTCTCTGATGGGTCCAGTGGGCCTGCCCCCTCCGTTTGTGCCCGTTCTCCTTTACTGGTACTTTGATTATCTTCACGCATTCCATGCGTTTTGCATTTTTCTGATTCCACATGTATTGATTGATTGGACCTGCGGCTTCATCTTAACGTCAGTTGGTTTCCTGCCGGGAGCAGTTCCTGACTTCATAATTGCATTCCGCCATCGACAGCAACATTACAAGAAAATTCTGCTGCTCGTATTGATTGGCTGCTCTAATTGTGTTTGCTGCGGAATGGCCTTAGTGATGGAAGAACTAAATGTTCCATTTGCTGTTGCACCTCGTCCGCCTCTAACCAGAATAGAGCCATTAGAATAAACCCCCTTGTATCTTGTTTGCTTATGTTACTTGCACAATTGTCACTTATGCCTCATGTAACGTAACGTTTGCTTTTGTAACATGCCCACTTGTAATTTTCTCCTCATGTAACGTTACTGTTCCTATTGTGAAGCACTGTGACACCTTCGGGTAAAGTCCGCGCTATATAAAAACGCATAAATAAATAAAATCTCTGCAGGGCCTGCCGTCAGAACTCCCGTCAACTCAAGCTTCCCCCAATGCATACATGTACTCGCCCGCCCGCAGTTGTACTGGAGCTGGAGGGAGAGATTGTGTCGAGGGACTCATCCTTCTTTGTGCTTGTGGGGGTGTCTTTTCAGACACAATCCTTCCAGAGGCGGTTTATGCTCTAGCAGCTGGGCCACACCATGCCACATCAGCAGCCTCTCCATGGAGGAGCGCCCGGTGACCCCTTCCTGCCAGACTTCGCCTGATCAGTCTCTTTCCTGTTTCTGTTTCTCATTCTTATGTCTGTGCTTCTTCGCTCGCCATTCACTCAGTCTCTCCCTCCCTCCCTCCCCTGTATTTGTACATTTCCTCTCTCTCTCACACCCCGTTCCTTCTCCTCCTCCTCAGCCGCCCTTCCCGTTCCTTTTCTCTTCTTTTCTCGAGTCAATTCAATTCAAACGAACTTTATTGGCACAACAAGCCACATCAGATGTCAAATTTAATAAGCAATGGTGCAATTTACGTTTATACCGAGCAGGGACTAGCTGGCATTCTCCCCGTAGCCCATTTCTTCTCCTTGTCCCTTTGTTCCGCAGCCCACCCGCCACCTCAACACTAATGCCTCAGTACTTAGTTTGTGGGAAAGAAGGACTTCTTAATTGCAGGGCAGAAGCTTTTCATGGGAAGTCTGCTGCCAGCCCTGCCTAATGCCAAGGTTTCCGAATACCAAGTCTGTCTGCTCTTTATCCCACCTCATGCCTCTTTCTGCCACCAGCAGACACCTTCTGTCTCCTCATCTCACTCTTGCAGGGCCTTTTCATGCCAGTTTTCTCTGTTTCAATACTGTTCTTTTCTTCCCTCGTTCTAGCCTTTCTTCCTTTCTCTCTGTTGATCGACGTCAAAGTCTGATGTGCGCCCAAAATGAGTGCTAGTGCCCACCACCTTCCACCACCGGCACAAATTAGCACTGATGTCCCACACTATTACTACCTTTCTATGCAGCCTTCAGTTTTTCACCTTTCTAGACAGAAACCGTGGGTTTCCTGGAATGTCTTATCACATTTTTATTATCAGTACAGAGCTCAAAGCTGAACTACATTTCACATATTATTGGCTGGGCCTAATTTGAAAGAAGGAGGGCAGCAATGAGGTATGAGAGTGAGATGTCTCATCCTTCAACTCTGTGCAGATCAGAGGCTTGACCATGAGTTTCCTTAACTGATACACATACAACACTTCCTGGGTTGGGAGTAGGATTGGGCCGGGACCTTTTAAAATGTTCAGATTCTGGCCTCCTATAGCATCGTTGATGCCTGAGCGAGCCAAACTTCGCCCGGGGAGCTTGAGTGTTTCTCTCACTATTAATTGTTTTTAGGGCTAAATAATTATTTTTACAGAACAGCTTATCAAATCTTTTGACTATAAAAATGTAGGCCATATTGGTAATAAATGAAGAGAAACTCATGAGCTATTCCAATACTTCATAGGCTAGCATGGTACCCAGTTGTATTATTTTGCTACAGCAACTAATCACGCATGTACCCGAAAAGGATATTGTGTCCTATTCCCTCAGAACCGCTTTCAGGGATGGGCTGCCAGAAGATTTCATTTTCACAGGTATGTCTTTTAGGAGTTTGTGTGGGACGAATTACCACCCTAAAATGCACATTCTAAGGTAGGTACTGCCAGTGCCTATGTTCAGAGAAGGGTTCACTTGTAGGAAGCAGCACTCCAGGCATGGGTGTGGGCCATCCTGAAACTTGTGTGTTCCTTTTGATACATTTGACCTGCATCAGCGACAGGGTAAGCACAAGCATTGGCATAGCCAATAGGTCTCGCTTTTGGGACCTTATACGTATTTAGTTATGCAGCACAATATCCTTGGTACAACAACATCAACCGTTGCATGGCTAAACACTTATAAGGTCCCAAAGGCGAGACCTATTGGCTATGCCAATGCTTGTTTTCTTTTAGGAAAGCCTTGAAAACATGGCTTTTTAATCAATTGCCCCCCCCCCCTCCCCAATCTGTTAGGCCCTGAATAATCCTCTTAGCTTCTTTTGGTTTCTCCGTTCCTGTGTTTCCGTTGCTGGCAGTGCTTAGAAGCCTTCGGGCAGTAGTGCGCTATATACATTTTCATTTCATTCAATTTACAATGAGTGGTGTCTACTTCTGGATACCTCGTATCAACTGGAAGGTATGATAAAATGATACATTGTGTGAGCACATGCATGCTTATATGGAAGGAGAAGTGCAATTGCATAGTTATTTTTATTTAAAAATACTAATATGTTTTAGCTTCACCCTAACGTTGATATTCAATAATTTAGAGCATGCAATAACATTTTTGCTACCTATCCATTCAAAAGTACTTTAAGAATTTACAATAATTATTGTACAATACTTGGAAAGAAATCATTATGCCAACACAGCAATGTATTTTGTATTGCGCCTTTCTCTCACATGAACTCTAAAAGTGTACATCGGAAACTTGCGTGCTCTGCTGGTAGAGAAGAGCTTGCTTGGGGGGTGAGGTGGCTAGCCCACTGGAGACTTCACCTTGGTCGGTACTCCAGTTGCTATAAGGCTAACACTATATAATGAAGGCCGGGGCACGGTTGCGCTGCTGGTGCGCCTTTGGCGAACGGGACCAGAGGCCAGAAACCCTGGCTCCCCAACTTCAAATAAATGTATCTACTCTTCCACTCCATTGCGGGCTCTTAGAGGAACCACCAAGGTAGAGTGCCTCCACGCAATTGATTTCTACAACAAGAAACAGCAATGCAGGATGTGCTCTATCCCATCCCTTTTCACGCCTCACACGAAGATCACCAGTAGCAACACGACTAACTGGTACATGTACATGATTAATTGTAGATCCCTGCCCGCTCACAAATTTGAACTTCTTCTTTCTCGAGGAAAAAGAAAACCTGCCATCATTTTCCTGACAAACCTGGCTCCATGCAGAAGCTGGACCAGATATTACCCAAGCCCTGCCTTCAAGGTACCACATACACCAAGGAGATAGACCAGATTGAAAGGGAGGGGGGATTGCTATTATTTTCAAAGAGGCATTTAAATGCCTACATTAACATATTCCCCTCGCTGACAGTAAAAATATGGCATTTGCCTACTCCCCGACTCCTATCCACACGTTCTCTGGGGTGTTTCTCCTTTGACCCCCCTGCCCAAGCCCTTCCGGATATAATTGGTAGCCAGGCTCTCAATAAGTTAAACTTCACATTACTGGGTGACTTTAACATTCATTTAGAAGAACCAGCAGGCCCCCTAGCTGCAGGGATTCTGAATGATATATTATGCTTACAAATGTCCCAAAGAGCTCCTGGTCAAGCACATGAGAAAGAGCACTTGATCTACCCCATATTTTCAAGCAACCCCCACCTCAATGTTTTGAACCCCTTATCAGTAGTGTGGTCAGACCATCAGCTAATCCCCTTCCTTAGGAACACTCCAAATGGCAGCCCCCACCCCTCCCCCGTCCATTCACTTGGAGAGACCGCTGCTGGCCAAAATGTAATTTCAATAAGTAAAGGCTTGGCCTTAGGGGATCCAGACCTGATCTAGGCGAGGACCCTCAGATCGTGAATGACAAGGTTATCCACTAGATAAATCACTCACTGGACCACATCATTTCTATAAAAGTTATCACACGGAACATCAAGAACAAATCTGCCCCTTGGTATACCCCCCCATCTCCTGATGTTAAAAAAGGCTTGGAAAGAAAGTGGAAAGGAAATGGAGGAGAGATTATGTAGAACTCAGTAAATCAGAATATACAGACACCAGTTGTGGCTTATTGCCCCACTGCTTTGAAGCAGCAAAAGAAAATAAAAATAAAAAGATAATAACTTGCTTTTATTATCACTTTATTTTATCCTGGTTCAGCATCTTGGGCAAGGTGGGGCTGCTCTGCTGACAGAGGAGGGCAGGGGAGGAGTGGTGGGCACACTGAAGTGTGCATGATGCTCTAACCGGCCCTCTTGGGCCAGCCAAACAGTCATGCGCACTTAGCATGTTATCCACCCAGCCTGCATTACAGCCTGGGTGGAGAACATGCCAAGGCCCCCAACCCCCATCTGAGCGCCGAACCACAGCGCTCAGACCAATCACAATGCTGCATTGCAGCGTTGTGATTGGCTCAGGGGAGCCTGGTGCTTACCAATTGCAACACTGCATTGCGGCGTTGTGATTGGCTCAGAGGAGCCTGGATGTGCTTCCTAATCGGTGACTTTGGCCAACGGAGAAGAGACGACATAGGAAAGATGTGGTAGAAGGTTAATGTATTTTTATTGTTTTAAGACCTCTTTACCCCCTTGTCCCACCACCCCAGATGCATGCCGGCCACCACTGAGAGAATCCATGATGAGGTATCACTCTGAAATCAAAAAGGCACAAGCAGCCTACTATGAAGCAAGGATCAACAGCGCCTCCAATGTCCAACCTGAAATGTTCCAGATCGCGGAAGCACTTATGGAACCCAAATTCTACAGCATCACTCCTGACCCCTATGGAACAGTCTGCAATGGCCTTGCGAGTTTTTTTCTTTAAAAAGATCACTGGTATCTACCTCACATTCCCCAAACCTAGCAAGGATTTCAGTCCCAGTCAAATCACCAATAACTAAACAGCGGAGAAAATGGGCTTGGTGGACTTCCCCAAACTCACCCTGATATCTTTACACTTTTATTCAGTAAAGTCAAATCAGGTTCCCCTCTTGACCCAGCTCCACCACACATTCCTGCTAAAGCGGCTGAACTCACTTCTCCGGTGATGTTGGAAATGGCCAACTTATCTTTCACATAGGGAATAGTGCCCCCCACATGGAAACATGCCACAGTCAAAGCCCTTCTCAAAAAACCCAGCCAGGACCATCTCTGCCCAGGAAACTACTGACCTATTTCCTTGCTGCCTGGTCTGAGTAAATTGATAGAGAAACATGTAAACCAGCATCTCTCTGATTTCTTAGGAAAAAAAATAAATTTCACCCCACCCAGACTGGCTTTCGCCCTAAGCACAGCACAGAAACTGCCCGGTTGATGGTATTAGAGGAGTCAAAAATGCTGCTTGACTGAGGAGGCATGGCGGCCATCATTATCCTTGACCTTAGTGTAGCATTCGACACGGTGAACCATGACATCCTCATCAACAGAACTCACAGTGCAGGTGTTAAAGGCCTGGCACTAAAATGGCTTACCTCCTTCTTGAAGGACTTTTCAAGTCTCTGATAGATCCTGCTCATCGGACTACTTCTATTGAGATGCAGAGTTCCGCAGGGCTTGTCCCTGAGTCCAATGCTCTTTAATATCTACATGCGTCCATTAGCAGATATAGTACTGTCATTCGGGGTATCCCTGGTTTTGTATGCCGATGATACCCAATTGGTGTTCTCTCAACCCAAGGGCAAGACTTCAATGCCCTGCACTACGCCCCTTCCTGAAGGAAGTACCAGTCTGGATGGCAGACTCCTGCCTCAAACTGAACGGAAAGAAAATAGAGCACATGGTACTGATGAATAACATAAACCTGGGTTAGCCTGATAGCTAAGGTGCCATCCCTACCCACAACGTTACAACAAACAAATGATGGACGGAATGCTGACAATGCAGACATTCTCCCCCAGTCAAGAGATCTGGGTTAAATCCATCGTTCTTTTGCCCACTACACCACCCCAGTTTAGACATGGCCATATGCAAATCAGTCTTGACCCTGTGCCTCATGGGAACAGTCCAGCCCAAACTGCCAAGCCATGTCTTCCCTGGACCGGAATCAAGCATCCTAGGACCGGTTTCTGGCTATCAGCCGTCATCAGCCAGGGTAGCTTGACTCCAGTGGCGTAGTGAGCACGGGTCCCACGTCTGGGAATACCCATCCCACTTAGGGCGAAAAGCGTTACAACAAACAAATGATGGACGGAATGCTGACAATGCAGACATTCTCCCCCAGTCAAGAGATCTGGGTTAAATCCATCGTTCTTTTGCCCACTACACCACCCCAGTTTAGACATGGCCATATGCAAATCAGTCTTGACCCTGTTACTCATGGGAAAAGTCCAGCCCAAACTGCCAAGCCATGTCTTCCCTGGACCGGAATCAAGCATCCTAGGACCGGTTTCTGGCTATCAGCCGTCATCAGCCAGGGTAGCTTGACTCCAGTGGCGTAGTGAGCACGGGTCCCACGTCTGGGAATACCCATCCCACTTAGGGCGAAAAGCGTTACAACAAACAAATGATGGACGGAATGCTGACAATGCAGACATTCTCCCCCAGTCAAGAGATCTGGGTTAAACCCATCGTTCTTTTGCCCACTACACCACCCCAGTTTAGACATGGCCATATGCAAATCAGTCTTGACCCTGTGCCTCATGGGAACAGTCCAGCCCAAACTGCCAAGCCATGTCTTCCCTGGACCGGAATCAAGCATCCTAGGACCGGTTTCTGGCTATCAGCCGTCATCAGCCAGGGTAGCTTGACTCCAGTGGCGTAGTGAGCACGGGTCCCACGTCTGGGAATACCCATCCCACTTAGTGCGAAAAGCGTTACAACAAACAAATGATGGACGGAATGCTGACAATGCAGACATTCTCCCCCAGTCAAGAGATCTGGGTTAAATCCATCGTTCTTTTGCCCACTACACCACCCCAGTTTAGACATGGCCATATGCAAATCAGTCTTGACCCTGTGCCTCATGGGAACAGTCCAGCCCAAACTGCCAAGCCATGTCTTCCCTGGACCGGAATCAAGCATCCTAGGACCGGTTTCTGGCTATCAGCCGTCATCAGCCAGGGTAGCTTGACTCCAGTGGCGTAGTGAGCACGGGTCCCACGTCTGGGAATACCCATCCCACTTAGGGCGAAAAGCGTTACAACAAACAAATGATGGACGGAATGCTGACAATGCAGACATTCTCCCCCAGTCAAGAGATCTGGGTTAAATCCATCGTTCTTTTGCCCACTACACCACCCCAGTTTAGACATGGCCATATGCAAATCAGTCTTGACCCTGTGCCTCATGGGAACAGTCCAGCCCAAACTGCCAAGCAGTTATTAAAAGCCTGGGGGTATAGTTGGACAAATCATTAGACATGGAAGCCCAGGGCACTAAGATCTCTGCTGCTGCTATGACATTTACAGAATGATCTGTAAAATATTACACCCCGCCCCCCCCCCCCCCCCAATCCAGAAGGCTCGTGGTCCAGGCACTTATTCTTTCCCACATGGACTACATGGATTTGCTTTACCTGGAAGCTCCAAAATCGGTAATCAAAAAACTACACGTGTAGCAGAACGCATCAGCCTGAGCCTCTGCTGAATATTCCCAGACACCACTCTGCCCGGCAAGCCCTGGCCACCCTGCACTGGCTTCCGGTTGAGCAAAGGGTCAAATTCAAAGCCCGATGCATAGCCCAATGGGCACTCCAAATAAAAGGCCCTGTAATCCTCAGACCTCTGATCTCCCACTACAAGCCTAACAAAGCCTTTCACTCCACCAATGCTCGCCTTGTCACCATCCCAGCCAGTAGAGCGACAAGCGGTGGGCACTCCTTTGGCTACAAGGTGGTCAAAATATGGAAGACCCTCCCACACTGACTGAGACTCACCGACAACAACTTAAATTATGAAAACTCCTCAAAACATGGTGTTTGATCATTAATGCCCTCCTGAGCACATAGGTGAACTTTGTGTTGCGTTGCTAGTGCCGGGATGCCTTCAGGTCGCCATGAGCTCTAAACATTTGCATAGAATAGAATAGAAAGTACCGTCCGGCATACACTACACTACGTTCTTCAAATCCTCCTGGGTTAGAGGAAGAAGACAAAATGAAAAGCTCACAGCGCCTGCAGCCGGCTGCGTCCTGCCCGCTTACACTAAGGGATGTTTATACGTGAGGCGGATCGCCCTTGGATGGGATCTAATAACGGATAATTGAGTCTGACAGGGAGATATTAGTTACTTAGAGAGCTGTTATTCACCCCTTCCCATCTGTAGCCAACACGCTGTAATTATTTGCCTGGGAAACAAATACAACATGCCCTTGTATGAGAACGCGTGGCATTTTTCTCCTAAAAGGGCCCCTCAGCCAGATGAATAAATACCCGGTTTCACAGAAACGTCACAAAGCTGTGAGGCTGTAAAACCAGCCATGCCTGAAGCAGACATGTAATAATCCTGGCCAGGCAGATAATGTGCGCCGCTAATGACACGGAGTAATCTAAGTACTTTAGCTCCAGGTGACAGAGAAGACATTATCGGTCACAGTGAGGCCCAGTGCACTGTGGGATTGAGAGCGCGCGCCTTTGACACCATGACTGCTAACAGTGCAAGAGCTCTTTATTTATAGATACGCTTTCCACAGAAGGCATTTCACTTCAACGCCTCGTCGGGTGCAGTAAACGCTATATAAACTTCACCTAAATAGGCAGAATGGGTGACAAAAAATGTAAGCATTGGCAATGACTTCAGTACATGAGAAACATGGTTATTTGCGAGTTTTGCAGCTGCTGCACATCTGATCTGTGTGTGAGGAAGCATAAACTGCTGACACTAGTACTGTGCATTAAGAAGCTTGCACTGCTGCTGCCCACGCTGTGCTTCTGTGACACTTCGTTGTCCTCGTGATCCTACAAAGCAACAGAGGGAGCGAATATTGGCGCCGCCTGTGACAAAGCGTCACACATCAATAAGACAACCTAAACAGCGACTAAAAAACTCAAAATGAATGTGGAGTAATAAGGCTATTGCCTCTGGTATCCAAAAACTCACCACTGTCAGAAGGCATCTGACAGACGAAAACAAGACGCACAGATATTGGCGCCGCCTTTGAACCCAGGCCCCGCCCCTCCAAACAGCAACCACTTCCAGGGTCCTTTGGCAAATACCCTTTTATGCCACTCAAATGTAGCTGGAAATTCACTACGGCTGTGCATATACCACTCAACTTATATCTCTGGCCAGACATAAATCTTTTTCGATGGACACTGTTTCCATTTTGAAAAAGTGCACTGCCTTGATTCGAATGGCTGCATGCGTCAAACGCTTTTGGGGCGCAGAATAGTAATCGAATGAACTTGGAGAGGGGTGCTCTCGTACACTCCGGAACAGGTGTGATGGATAATGGTATAGTGATGTACGCAAAGCAGCATTAGTGCAAGGTTTCTTCACACTCAGAGGTGACAAGAGAACAGAGCGCTGCTGTTAGCTGTCCGTAACCTCTGATGGATGCATGCTAAAGGGGCATCAGGGGCGTTGTTGGAGGGCGGTAGTGGGGGAATCCGTGAAAAAAGACGTCAAAAAACAACTGTCGCACCGGCGCCACGAGCGCTAAGCTGATGAGACAATTTTTTGGGTGCCTCAACCCCCACGACTTCCTTCTTAACGGATTTCCCCCACTACTGCCCTAAAACAACGCCACTGATGCCCCCTTTAATATGCATTTCATTTGTTTTAAAGCGCTATTTGGGGTGGCTTAGCTAATAAGAATGTATATCAACCCCCCAAAAACTTTCTTACCAACATTAGGAAAAACAAATTAAAGACTGGGGAAAAGAAGACATAAAGTCCTAACCTATATTATGCGGTTTGCATGCAGAAGCAAACAACATCCTGAACTATATTATGCTGCGGTTTGTATGCAGATCTTTGATGACAGTTCATTGGTCACTGTGTTATATTAGCATTGTAACTTATGAACTGTAAGCTACAAAATGATCTCTGTGACAAAAGCAGTAACCCACTGAGCTATTGCACGCATTCTTTGCAGCCGGCACATTAACCCTCGGACCTACCTTATAATGAGTCAAAACTGCTACTAGACACAAGGAACTCTGTAGCAGGTGCTTTTCAACCCATGGGATTTCTAAACACAGCGCCCCCTAACTGACCCCAGGCACGGCTGAGGTGTAGCATGGGCGTGTTGGCCCCAGGCCCAACGCACCAATTTTCTGAGGGGGGCATGGAGCTGTATGCATTAAGGTTATGCCAGCAGCTCCCGGCTTGTCAGCGTCTGTTCGTTTCTGTCTGATTTGTCAGTTTAAAGTGGTTTAAGTACTTCTTTTTCATACGGCGGGTGATGTTTTTAACACCCTTTTAAACCCCTTTCTTTGCCCTCCCTTCACCCTCTCACACCTTGTGGCAGACATCAACAAAACCATCATTTGCAAGAGGCAGCTCCGCTCTCGGTGATTTAGGCGAGCTGGGGAGGTCCGGGGATGTTTGTGTTCAGGAGCTAGTCCTTGCTGACCAGTGAACACAAAATAGACCCCCTACTACCTCCATTAATTAACTACAATCAGCAAGGCCGCCAAATTTCTCTCCGCCTTCGCCAAGGCGCTATTTTAGCAAAGTCCAGCTCATGCGCCAGATGCAACTGCGCTGAAGCCGGCCCCGGATACACAAACAAGGCAGCTACAGCACAGGTGCAGCGGTACTTTAGAGAAACAGATGCAGTAAAGGCAGAATGCGTAATTCGCTGTCAGATAAGTAGTTCATCATGTCATGTTAACTTCTTTGCTCTTGCTGTGTGTCGTTCCAGTTTTAATTGAGCCGAACTGCGGGTACCAGAAAACACTAGCAAAGCAAAGGCTGGCAAAACTGCAATGGCTAACAGGAGCAACTGCAAGCCAAAGAGCAGGCAGCAATCAAGCATGGAGGAGAGTTCCCCAAATACACTTCCCAGTGGTCGCGTCACCGTCCCAGGTGTGGGAAGTTCACCAAAGCCCGTATGTCCTAACATGTTGTCCCATAGACACAGCACAGGTAAAACTCTTTGATACCCCAGGCCTCAAGTGCTGTTATTTCTTTGCTTTCTGGACCGTAGATTGAGGGTGTCTGAAGAGGCTATTCTTTGTCCCCCAAAATTCAATGATTCAAGAATTGCACCTCGATCTACGCTGAACGTTTGGGGCTTTAGAGCAAAATCTTATGCCCTGAGGATTACATTTTCCCTTTTAAAGAATGAGACTATCTCACAATTTTCTGCCCAAATTGTTAGGAGTACTCAATCCCTCTCTGTACAATTTCTAGACAGATGAAATTACAAAAGGTAAAAATGTTTCTTGCCAAAACTGCTAGAGTACTTAGCTTATCGGCAGATAGGAATTATGCGTTGTCTAAAAAAGCTGTAATCCATTCTACTGAAAATTTGGGAGACACAGGGGTTTTACCATTTCTCTCTAAAATTCCCAATAAGAGAATCAGAAATCACATTTTACAGATTTGTATTGGTTTAGACCCTTTATGGAGAATGTCTTCCCATTGGAAGAGATTCCACCAAAGACAAGGCTACTGCCCATGCACTCTTGGCGTGAAACATAGTATAACTCATCTACTTCATGACTGTTTATATTTTAAAGAGATAAGAAAACAGATGCTTTGCCCAATTTATAAAAGGTATGGAGCCCTTACAAGGCTCAAAGCACTGTACACTTTATTCGAAATGAAGACCTTTAATGTTTCGATTGCAGTAGCAAGGCTTATTATTGCTATTGAAAAAAACATAATATGCATGGCGATCACTACAGCTTAAGACCTCGAAGTCGCATGTTGTTTGCAATGCTAGGAATACTTTTTAGTTGTCAGGTCGAGTGAATCTTGTTGGCGTTATTTCTATTGTAAAGTACATTTTATATAAGACTTTTTTTTACATGTAATTATGAATAATTGTGTAGAGGTAAAAGCTATTTTCCAGCTCAGTGCTGATGCACTGCACTTTTCCTTTTGTAATGTCTAGGACTAATAAGATATTTTAGTAGTAGCCCCATTAATTGTTCAATGTTATGCAGTGGCGGCTGCTCCCGGAAAGCAGGAGTGTGGCGGGGAGGGGGCAAGAGGGGGAGGAGGGTTAAGAAAAAGCAAAAAAAATCACTTACCTGCTAACTGGCTGGTCGGCTGCAGCAACTTCTCCTCCGTCCTTTTCCTGGCTTCTTCTGTGAAAACAGGAAGCACCCGGGCTCCCAGGCTCCGCAATACAGCATTGTGATTGGTCTGAGCACCATGGTTCAGTGCTCAGACAGCGAATGGGAGCCTGGGCATATTCTCCATGCAGGCTGAAATGCAGCCTGCTTGGAGAACATGCATGCACACTTACATAGTGCCCACCACTCCTCCCTTTGCTCTGAGAGGAGAGCAGATCCGCCCCACCCCACTGAGACGCAGCAGCAGAAACAAATAAAATGATAATAACGCGAGTTATTATCATTTTATTTTTCCTTTTTGTCACTGCTAAAAGCAGTGGGGCTACGCTGATCCGCCTAAGTGGATGGGCCACCATTGATGTTATGATTTGTAATTAAAATCAAACTTGGGTGGCATGGTGAGCAAAAGAATGATGGATTTAACCCAGATCTCTTGACTGGGGGTGAATGTTTTGATTTGTTCTGCATTCCGTCCATCAATTGTGTGTCTTTTGCTTTCTCACCCTAAGTGTGCCAGGTATGCCCAGACGTGGGTCCTGGGCTCACTGTGCCACTGGAATCAAGCTATCCTGGCTGAAGAGGGGTGAAACCCCGAAACCGGTCCTAGGATGGTTGTTTCTGGTCCAGGGAGGACCTGGCTTGGCAATTCGAGCTGGACTGTTCCCATGAGGCACAGGGTCAAGACTGATTTGAATATGGCCAGGTCTAAACTGGGGTGGCATGGTGAGCAAAAGAATGATGGATTTAACCCAGCTCTCTTGACTGGGGGTGAATGTTTTGATTTGTTCTGCATTCCGTCCATCAATTGTGTGTCTTTTGCTTTCTCACCCTAAGTGTGCCAGGTATGCCCAGACGTGAGTCCCGTGCTCTCCATGCCACTGAAATCAAGCTATCCTGGCTGAAGAGGGGTGAAACCCCGAAACCGGTCCTAGGATGGTTGTTTCCGGTCCAGGGAGGACCTGGCTTGGCAATTCGAGCTGGACTGTTCCCATGAGGCACAGGGTCAAGACTGATTTGCATATGGCCAGGTCTAAACTGGGGTGGCATGGTGAGCTAAAGAATGATGGATTTAACCCAGATCTCTTAACTGGGGGTGAATGTTTTGATTTGTTCTGCATTCCGTCCATCAACTGTGTGTCTTATGATTTGTAATTATAGCACTAATATGGATTATTGATGTGCAATTATAGTGCTTGTATGGATTACTAGATCTAGAATTTTCTGCACAAAGCCTTTGCATGCCTATGTTTGATTTAAAAAAGGGATGACTTCTATAAGAGGAATTCTGGGAAATAAATTCTACTAATTTACAACCCACTGTTATCGACAGAAAAATAATCTTAACTGACCTTTTACTACTGCTACGCCACCCTCCATTTCCAAACAATTTTTACTGCACTACTCAAAACAAGGAGAAATAAGAAACAAGCACTGGCAGAGCTGATAGGTCTGGCAATGGTGTGCTAACACATGCAAACACCCTTTGTGCATGCATGTGTAAGTACACTGTGCATGACTCTGATTGCACGCCTTACCACATTGAATCCAGAACTGTTGGGTCTGCCAAAGCTTGTCGTTCAACCCAAGCCATTACTTGATGTTCCCTATGAGTCATGCACAGGTCCTTGACGACTCTTTAACAATAGTGCAGCACTGAAAGCCAGTACTTCCTGCTCCTCTTGCCTGAGGCACACGGCCATACTAGAGGCACTACTCCCTTGTCCCCTTCGAATCTCAGATTAACAGAGAATTATGAACGCAGCCGACCAGCTTGAATGGGTACTTTTGGTGAAAGTGCAACAGAGCAAAGGTGAAAAGAACTCACTGCTTTTGTTTTCAGCACGGTAAATAACGGAGAGAGCTGGCTTCAACATATTATTTTGCATATTCAATTTTCTAAATAGATTATTTGTGTTTGTTTTCTATGGCTAAATATACATGTCAGTGCTGAGTTAAGATGGTGATAATCATTACCTTGGCTCCGAGATATCTGTATGTTCTGGAAGAATCAGGTGAAGGCACCCTAATATTTACAGGTACTGCCAGTCATTGGTACTTAGAAAGCACCTTTACCTTGTACATCCAATCGCTTTGGTAGCTCTTTGTGTAGAAGATGTTTGTGAAAGAGACATAGCCAACACGGGCAGAGAAGCCACTTATAGTAAATAAATCGGTATAGCTATTGATATCAGCATTGTTGAAATGTTCAGTAATGGTACAGCTGGAGAGAGGTGGGATTTGTCAGTGTCAGGAAAACACGGCCGTTCTGAAGTTAAAAAGAAACAAGCATTGGCATAGCCAATAGGTCTCGCTTTTGGGACCTTATAAGTATTTATTTATGCAGCACAAGATCCTTGGTGCAACAACATCATGGCTAAACACTTATAAGGTCCCAAAGGTGAGACCTATTGGCTATGCCAATGCTTGTTGTTTATTACAGTGAGAGTGGCTATGGAAGTGGTGAGGTTTAGTACATGTTTCCTCTGAAGTCAGGCACTGACACTTGGGCAACGAATTGGTAGTTAGATTGGTAGCACAAACTAGGTGGAATGAGACGAAATGAGTCTCAAGTAGGGAGACTCTGTCATCATCACTAGTGCTACTCTTGGGTGCAACATGATGCCAGTAGGGGGGAGTCCGCTGTTTTGAAAAGAGCTACCTCTTGTCCCCGAGCCTTGATAACCTGCTGTCTCAGCAGATTCTGACAATGACAGACTTTAAGAGAAAACGGACCTATAAGTACTCCAAAACAACTGATAAAAGAGGACTCCTGCCATGGGGAGATTTTTGTGGCAAGAGGGGCTGATGTTAGAGGACTGAGATTATGAATAAGGCTCCCAGTTTCTATTTTTACAGATAAATACAGACAGAAAACAATGTGTTTCCTGTCTGCATTTATTTGAAAGTGGAAAAATACTGAACAGCGTGGTTCTTGTGAGAGAATCTCCATGCTGTGTTTTATGAACTGCAAGCAAAAAATGAGCAGATTGACAGCATGGGGAGTTAAAAAATAGGATGAGATTTTCTTATATACCGGCATATGTTAATTTATATATGCACTATAAAGCTAATATATAGCTTTGGGTGTAGTGTTTTGTTATATGGGGCTGCTTAATTTGATAAAATGCGACAGGCATCCACATTTGAGTGCACATCTAAGAGTTAAATGTGGAACTATACCATCTTGCGACTCCTCCATTTATTCTCAAAACACAAAATAAATATTGATAAATACCAATAAGATGGCCAAAAAATAAATATGGATACGGAAATGTAAAAAAAAAATACCATAAAACCAGGAGCCCTAATGATGATTCTGTCATGTCTGCAGTGAAATGTGTTCTGCTAGGAAGAGTTAGTGGGCAGCATCTGCATCATGTATTTAGCCGCCCTGGAAAGGGCATAGTGTGGTGGGGGGAAAACTGCCTTTAGGGGTAATCCACATAACCCCTAGAAACACATTAATCTGGTTCCAGCCTTCTTTAAACCGAATCCATGTGGAAAGGCACTAACAAACCAACCCAAAGTTCTTCCTGGACATACCAACTGCAGATGTGCTCTAGAAAATAACCAGTTAAATCTACGATTCTCCACAGGGTAAAGGGTCCAGGGAAAGTGTAATATATCCAGGTTCACTCGAATTATGTGGCAGGAGAGGGATAAATTAGGCAGCAGGATTGACTAAATTATGAATGATGGCAAGAAAAGCCAAATTATGTGGCTTAATGCGGCACATATTTTAATAATACTACTTGAATATTTGATCATTTTTATTAAACTTGATAACACTCTGTGGGCAATGGTTTGCACCTCATTCTTACCAGTTTAACATCCAAATATAGCAATAAGCAACAGAAAGGTGACCAGTCTAGCTTTGCAAAGGGCCCTCCTCTATGCGGCAACATTTGTTGGCACATTTTTAGTGACTTTTGAACCGTTTGAGCTAGAAACACATTTTTTAGGGATAAAATCTGCCGATCATGCAGCAGATGATGGATTATGTGGGAGATGCGGCAAATCTATAATTAAGAGAAAATCGCTGCACAGTTGCCTAATTCCAGTCACCCTGAATATACATGAGGATGATAATTCCCCAAAAAATCCCACATTTTTGGTTACCACTGGTAAGGCCTTCTACATCGTTGAGGAGCAATAAGTGCCCTTCGGACATAAAGGGAAAAGAGCAAGAACCATGCAGAGCCTGCCTCTGGTGGCAGGGCCTCTGCCACGGTTCTCCACGTGGAAGGAGGAGCCCAGGGCTGCCTGATGAAGATGCTGTGACATGTTCTCCCTCTGAGAAGTGCATTTTGTTTTTCAGCCTAAGGAGAGTACAGAGGTTGGTACTGTGACATCTGCAACTCCTTACTTAGGTGCCTGCTGGTTGATCACGTAGGACATACTGAATCACCGCAAGACAATAATATCTAGGGACCGTTAAAATGTCTGTTCATACGTGCTGCCCTGGAAAGTACCAGACATTGTAAGTATAGGCAAGATGTCTTGGAGATAGAAGCATGGTTTCGGGTGCAAAGTGACTCTGGCAGGGAAAATGTGCTGCAATGTTCTTCAATGTGCCACTAAACAAACACAGGAAGTCGGTGCAACATAAAACTAGGTGTAGTGCATCACGCAGCCCGAGCCCCCGCACACATCCACCGGTGCTTGCTCTGTCAGGGGTAGGTACCGATGTGAAGCCCCCTCATGTTTGGCGGTTTGATATGATTGCGACAGGTACGCACGCCCGCACGGTCATCGAGCACAGCTGCGTCAAGTAAACCACGTAGCACAAATAGGAGAAAACATTCCAGGGCCACGGCCTTCTGACCTGCCTGGTAGCACCCGTGTAACACTTCTTAGAGGTCTGCCCTAAACAAGCAGCTCCTTTCCCTGGCCGCCAGTTGTCACGCGGCCGGTTGTTTCCCCGAGGGGCGCACCTCTCGTGCCAAAGGCGCAACGCGTCTCATTTTCCCTGACAGGTCGCGGGTTTACTGTTATAGCGCTAGAAAGAATGCGCAGTTTGGAAGTTGGCCGTTCTGTAATCTGCTAACCTTGCAGTTCGTTCTGGTGACCTCTGCAAACAAGCGGCCGTGAAAGTAATCGTGATAAAGAGCGTCACGCGCGCCCGCGCACATGCACTGTAGCTCTAGGCTGGCCTGGTAGCACTTTTTGGAGCCCTCTCAATAAGTCTCGCCAGACCAGCGCATGCGCTGGGTCAGGCGAGACCTAAAAAAACAGTGAGGCAGCCGCATTGGGGGTTAGGTTTGTACTTGAGTCATAGCAAAAACCCAAAAAACGCCTGTTGCAGTATAAAAAAACAAGATTGCATTCGGTTCAGTGTGGATATATGAGATAAATGTCTGAATGTGACAACAAGTGAGGTGATGGAGTGTACTTTCAGTTGTTAATTAGCCTCCACGCATTGTGATGTAACTACTTCCTATGAGATGGAATGGTACACCAACAGCCAATAGCCTGAGGTGAGATATGCATACTCTTGTGGACCTGTAGGGGTTGTGATGGACATAGTTGTACAATGAGTAAAGTCGGATGGCCCAAATAACACACAGGCTGCATGGGCCTGACCCAAAGCCCACTCTCTTTATGTTGGAGACAACAGGTCTTGCACACGGCTGCATTGTCATGTTTGATCTAACAATGTAAACGTTTCTGAAAGCTTGGTAAACACCTTTTCACTATAAAAAATCCAAAATGATAGGCACAATTATGGAAAGAGCACAGGGAGCAAGTGAAGGACTGGAGGGCCCATGCAGAACATGGCAGACCACCAGAAGGGGATCAAAAAGCACAAGGAGTGGATCACACCTCATCTATATAGGGCACAGTTTGCAAGGCTTGGTGCAGGGCTCAAGGGTGAGCACATGGTTCAAAGGCAGGGCTGGATACAAAGAGGAGCGTAGGGTGAAAAGTAAAGCCCAGGATGTCAAGGGGAATGGATGTTGTGAAGGACATATACGGTGCAAGGGAGAATCGTAGGGTAAAGGGAAGAATGCATTGCGCAAGGTGTCAGTGCAAGGTGAAAGGGTAGTGCAAAGGACGATAGCCTTTAGCGGCAAAGGTGGAGCGCAAAATATAATGACGGGAACACAGGATGCATCAGGGATCTTAGAGTATAAGGGGGAACACATTGCACAAGGAGAATGCAGAAGGCAGTGCAAGGTGCAACAGCAAGCGCAGCATGCAAAGAGGAACAAAGGTTGCAAGATGGAGTACAGGGATGAAAGGGGAACTCAAGTATTCAAGAGGTGCGCAGTATATGGGGGTGAAAGCTTCCCTTGCACACAGAAAACAAGCTCAGCACAATGCCAGACTGGTCAAATGAATGTATGTCTGGCCTCTGGAGTTATTCCTCAGAGCATTCCCATGCAGAACAGGTACTACCTGGCCATCGGCAAAGCTAGCTGCAATCAAGCAAAAACGAGCAAAGCACAGGGCAATACGAAACAGGCATAGAGCAAAAAGCCGTAGTGCAATATTTCTAGACACGAAGAGAGCAGCTATTCAATGGACATCAGGACTGGAAGCTTCCCTTGCACGTACATAAAAGGTACCATATGGACATTGGGCGCCCAAGTTTTCCTCACACATGCAGAACATATAACACATGCACATGTTCCCTTCATACACAGGTATCAATTGTAACCACTGGACCAATGACTTCTTTCTGTTTCTCCCTGGAGGTCTTGAGCCTGTCTGGGTCTTAGCTTCCCACATCTCAGAGTGGTGGATTAAAAAAACCACAATAAATATGTTGTAACCAGACAGCTGCAGCTATACCGCATCATAGATTTGTGCTTGTGCGCTCCACCCATCCTCCATTGCTCACCGCCAATGCCTTTGCCGTATGTGCTGCACGTGCTGTATAGCAAATGCAGCAACTTCATTTACAGCAGATGATGGATTGACAATTGGAGGTTGTCGCCTTCGCTAAAAGCGGCAAGGCCACAAGGATTCTACCGGCTTCCTGCCATATTGTTGCTCCAAGCATGTTACAAGTTGAAGTAACTTTCCTTTCTCTCTGGCATCCCAGTGTCCTGACACGGCGGCCTTGACCTCAACCCCTTTAGCTTGTGGTCACGAGGCCCAAAGCGGGCTCAGAACTGCAGGTTCCAGCTGCCAAACTTGGAAGGAGATCCGAGGTGGACGTGCAGGTAAGGTGGGGATTGGGAGGTGAGGAAGGTGCTGTGAGTAGGAAGATTTAATTCATGTTGCCTGAGAAACCAGCTTCTGCTGTAATATTATGGAAAATAGGATAGAAGGAGTTTTGAAAGGTGAGATGGACACATATGGCGGCAAATAATAGGATACATTGTTAGGAAGTGCAAGAAGTGCTTCTTGTGTGACCCGAGGTAGTGTAACCATCTGGCAGGGGGTCCCCTATGATCTATTATTAGGGACATGACACAAAAGCATCATAAGAACAGGCTAGTGAATTCTATTGAGATGCCATGAGCAACAAGGAAAACCAGCAAATCATCAAGCCTTAGGGAAAAAGGTAAGTGCAAGATGCACCACGAAGGGAATATTAAAGCCCTTGAAAAAAGGTCAGACTTAGAACTGCAGGAGAAAGATAAGAATGTCCCAAAAAAAGCACTTGCGGCAGCAATGGGAAACAGACCTGGGTGAGTTAGAGGAGGATGATTGGCGAGACGCTCTGGCCTCCCCTAGAGAAATAGCCATTCCCATGAGACTGAGGCTCGTTCAACTCAAAATTCTGCATCGTGTCTACCTTGCCGCAAGGGTTTTGGTCAAGATTGGTAGGAGAGCTGATACATACTGCCTCAGGCAGTGCAGACAAGAGGGAACTTTCTTTCATACACTGTACGAATGTCCAGTCGCTCAAACGTACTGGAAAGCAGTTACGGAGCAAATGCAGAGAGCAGGGGGAAAAAAACTAATTACCACACCGAAATTGTGCTTACTAAACATATGGTTGGCCACTGATCTAACCCAAACTGAGAAATCTTAGGTTTCATTAGGGTGGGCCCTAGTCAAGCAAAACATTGCACTAAAATGGGGAGTGAGAGAATCACCAACAAATGCAGGATGGGTTGCAGATTTGGATAGAGCCATGATAACGGAAAAGGATGTTTTTAAACACAGAGGATGTCTTAACAAATGGGATCGGAAGTGGGCGGCTTGGAATGTACATAGGGGTGAAATATGCTTATCCCCTAAAGTGGAGCTCCGACAGCGTGATGCAAGAATTATTTAATATCGAGGGTGAGGTACCATGATGATAAAACGTTCCGGGGGCAGTGTATGGAGAGCAACCTATAACTACATTTTACCAGGATGTATACCACTGATGAACTGTCTTGCTGTGTTTTCTTTGTTGTATTGTTCAATAAAAAGATAGATATATAAAAAAAGAATGTCCCAAAAAGATCTGAAGGCACCTCTACAAGCGAAGCTAGATCACCATCTGTCGTCTTCCTAGCCTCCTCTATAAAAAAAATCATGGATGCGCAGTTTGAGGAACAAGAAGGGTGGGGAGGATAAAGGAATAGTAAGCTGCCTCAGCCAGGAAACAAGTGAGGGCCAGAGCATGCAAGTAAGGAGAGATGATTGTAACAAACTTCTCCAGAATTTGGAGTCAGATCTTGATGGCAGCCGCTGCACAATATTTTAAGGGACTTTCGAGATTCACAAGACCCAGATTTTGAAATGCATCTCATTGATCAACAGCTTTCATCTTCACCTCAATTCGCAATAGCGATGTTAAACCCCAGTGTGGGAGAGGACAATGCCATTTCCAAAACAGGCATGCTAAACAAAATTTTAAAACCTGATCTTTATAAAGAGATAAAGAGAAAGGAAGATAGTACACAGGACCTATTCTCCTCCTGAAACAACACTGATACTACAAGCTATTCAATGCTTGACATGCTACTGTTAATGAAAAAACTCAACATGGAGTTTTTGAAACTATAGTTTTAAATAATGAAGAAATTAAATCACAAAATAAATTGTTAAATAGTACTGTATTTCAGTTAAAATAAATGAATAATGCATGCAGTCTCTTGTAACTTCCAGTGAAGAGGCACAGGTAATAGGAGATGATGTGGGATTAAAGGAGGCCAAAGTAGAAAATGAGGGTGAAGTATACCTTTCCTAGAGACCCATGCTAGTTAGAAGGCGTGGGGAGTGTCCATATAGTAGTAAAAAGTTCATAAAAGGATGTAGAAGATTTAGAAAACAAATACATGTAAGTGAGAAGATCTCTGCTAAGAATGCAGTAGAGTATATGGGGAAAAGAGAGAAAATACAGAAGAGGGTGACGAGGAAGGAAAATGAGAAATCAGTAGCAGTATGTAGCTGTAAAAGTTACCAGGAGAGGGTTCACATAAATGTAGGGAAAAAAATCTGATCACATTATTAAGAACACCAAAGGAAAGATGATAAAATTAACTCTTGATGAAACCCCAGTTTTCCCATGCAATTCTATGAAGGATAACAATAAATCCCTTGACATGTTGGGGCATGCTGATAATGCAAAGAAGGAAAGCCCTAAAGATTTAAGACCAGAGAAGTAAGTGAAGAGGCAAGTTAATGGAGAATCTCTTGATAGAGCAATGGATTGTATCTACCTGTATATTAGTGGAGGTGTGAGAAAGCGAAAAAACAAAAACCATTTAATAGAAGCACCCTCCTGCAAATCTTTAGAAAGTGTGCAACCTTGAATCTAATTACCCCCAAAGACCTCAACCGTGTAGGGTTTGTAGATGATTATTATGGGTGGGAGGTTACTAGGGTCTGCTTATTCTCCTGTTTGTTGAGAAGATTGGTGGTGGCAGCAGAACAGGATTTGAATACGAATGGAGTAATTGAAGAAATAGATAAGTTGGAAGTGAGAGAGTTTTTTAAGGAATCATGCCGCCCTAATCACAAGGCAAATCTACGCTTCTTGGGATGAAGGTTCAGATAGACAAACTAAAAGATGTGAACGACAGAGAAGAGGAAATTACAGTTATGGTAAATAAATCTGAGAATATGTGAATTAAGATAAATAATTGCTTTAGGGTCCTTGAAAATTAGGCTAATACACACTCCCTTCCGAATGATAATGATTAGGAAAAAAGGAACCCCCACACCTTCAGGGTTTTATGTTGAAATGTTCATGGGTTGCAGAGGCTAATGAAGTTAGGAAATATGATCAAATTCACACACAACTATAAAGTATTATGCTTTTTAGAAACATGGGAGTGGGTGGAACCTGCTAGTTTTCCCATATTTGATGAATTTGAGCATGCATACTATCCGGCCACCTGTATTGAGCAAGGACAAACATCAGGGGAATTGGGGAATTTGTCTTATACAAATATTAAAATGGATGCTTGTAGGTGCCAAATGTGAGTGGATTCAAATTACGGAGGTGAAATTATTTTCAAATTCCGCACAGCTGAAATCTGTTGTTTTGGTAAATGTGTATGTATCACTGGGAATAAGGAAGTACAATGACAATTGGTTAGATAAATGAGATGAAGACCTAAGTATTCTACTGATGCTGCCTCGCTAGCCTGGTTATGTTCATGGGTGATTTCAATACCAAACGATTTGAAAAAAGATGAAAAAAGAGGTGGCGTGGCTTCTGAATATGGTATACCTGATGCAGTATTTAATCATTCAACAAGGTCAAGTTTTGAAAGAAAATGTCAAGAGATAGTAATCAATTTAACGAAGATATGTCACAATGGGAGATTTCAAGGGGCTATTCCAGCAAATCGAACCTTTAGATTTGGGAAACAGGAGTGTCCCATTGATTATAATTATGTTTATATTCCCATAAGGCTCTAAGATTTAGTATCAGACTTTGAGACTGGGAGTGATCATTTTCCTTTAAGCGTGTTATCTGAAGCCTCAAATAGTTAAAGGCACCAGATCTCCTCTCCCACTTTTAGTGGAATGTTGCAGAAGAGGTATAGTCAGAGTTGGAGAGAAACAAATCTAGCTACTTGCCCAACTGCAAATATGTATAGAAATCGATAGACTTAGTCCAGGCAATTATTGTAACTAGTGTAAGGAGTGTGTGCTAAGGGTGGTTGCCTGTTTGAATAGTGAATATAGAAAAGTCCATGGTGCAAACATCACTAAATCCTACAGAATAAGAAAGGAGTAACATGGTTGGATGCCAACTACTGAAGAGAAAACTGAGAAGAATGAGATTGGGGAGAGATGGGCGGTTCGACAGTCGGGAAAAGAGTGAGCTTAGTAGGATCAATCAAAAATATAGGTCACCAAGCAGAAAAGGAGAGCTTTTCTTCTAGGAAAGTGGCAAAAGATTTTAAAGGTATTTCAGTCTAAAAAATGGAAAACAATTCTGGAAGATTGTGCAAGATGGTACAGGGTTAGATTTCGTAAAAGCCAATTGTGTGGTCCCTGAAATTAAGTGGACAACATTTCTTGAACAGAGATATAGTAATGGGTACACTGATTATCCTATAATAGAGTACACAGATAAGGACTTTCTTAATAGTATATAAATCAAAAATATTCATGAAATGATCACAGCACTGAGGCTGACTAGGGCAGCAAGCCCAGATAACTTGCCCCATGACTATGAAGGTTAATAGTGACTGGCGGCCTCACTGTTCTATCAAGTGTTTAGATTAGAGGTCATCACTGGCACTATGCCTGAAAGCTGGAAGGGGAGCAGTTATCAAACCTATATTTAAAACGGGTAATCCCAAAGACCCTCTGAGTTTTAGGTCTATCAGACTTTCTGATGTGAGTTTAAAAGTGTTCTCCAAACTTTTACTTAATTATCTAGAGGTGCACTTAGACATTTTGAATCTTACACAGATAGAGCAAGGTGGCTTTAAGAAAGGACATTCAATTATTTATTATTGATTTAGTCTGTGGGCAACAGCTAAGAAATCGACTGAAATAGTGGATAACCTGTATTTTTGCTCTGTTGATTTCAAGGCTGCATTTGATTTGGTAAACCATGGTATATTGTAGCAGCACCTGAAAAAGATAAAAATCAATGCAGGGATGGTAAATATATTAAAGAAATGCCTAGGGGCAATTGGGCAAGGGTTGAATTAAATCATGAATGCCTGTTGTCCCAAAAACTGTTGATTTACAATGGCTTACGTCAGGGTTCCGTATTAACACCGACTCTATTTACTCTTTACATATCAGAGCTGCCCCATATTTTGGCAGATGTGAGAGCATTTTCTCCCAAAAGGGGTGATTGTCAGATTCCTTGCTTGCTATATGCTGAAAATTTGGCAATTAATGATGTTACTCTGATCCGACTACAAAATAAATTGGAAGCCTTTGCTGAATACTGCGATAAGTTGGCATGAGCTCTGCAGACTGTACGTGGCTTTGTGCATGTTACTACATTGCTTTATTTTTGCAAAGACTTTGTTCTTACTTTTCACATGAGAACAGATTGATGTGTGCGTTCTCTGCCAGTTCCTGGGACTTAGTCTGAACATTGTGAGCAAGATCGATAAACAATTCCCCTTGTTATTCTGTTCTGATCATGGCCTAGCACCTAGACAAAACAAACCAATGCAGCTGTTGTTTGGAAATCGTACTTTGGTATTATGGGGATACATGCATAGGGAACACACACTTGGAGAGGGATCTCTCCAGGGAGAACAGCGAAACAACACCTATGATGTAGAACTACCATCTATAGTTTAAGGTATGGGGTCTGCAGACAAAATCTAGAGATCTTCTAATAGATAATTATACTGCTTCTTAGCAAGGGGAGGGAGCTTATGCCCTATTGTCTTTTTAAGATGATATCTCCCTTTATTATTTATGGACTAGCTGCTATGCTGACTGTATTTGTATTATGTATTTTCCTGCTTGTGGTGGCACGTATACTGCATGTTAGAGCACGTTAGTTAAAATAAATATTTTAAACTGGTTTGCGTCTCTGTCAGATCTTATTGTGGACAGGTACAAGAGTGCAAGCGAAAGGGTGTGTCTTGTAACCGTGAGTCCTGAGAGATTCAGGAGTGTTGTGTTCTGGGGTGTCTAATCACTTGTTTCTCTGTGAGTGAGTAGGAGGGCAAGTAAGATACTGTAGCTAGTAGTCCCTGTGCTCATGAGTACTAAGGTGGTAGGATGACTCAGTCCCTATGCACTAAGGTCCCATAATCCTACGCATAGTTCTGTTCTTGGACAGAATCCCTGCAACAATTGGTATCTAATATGGACAAAACTAAGACTTTGGTGTTTGGTCGTCAAAAGGGCAAACATCAGTGGTTCATTAATGGGGCAAGGGTAGAGGAAGTTACATAGAATATGCATCTCTGCCTCCTTTTTGAGTCCAAGTTAGATTGGAAATCCCACCTGAACAGTGTTAAAGCAAGCGCACTTCCTTGTGCTTTGGGGTTAAGCACGTTCAATAGGGCCTATGGATGTTATGACATAACCCTAGTTTTAAAATCTTTTAGGGCCATGATGCAAACAACATTTCTTTATGGTACAGAGATCTTCTGCATGAGTTAATATCATGACTGGAGTAAGTTGGAAGGTCGACGCCTTAAAAGACTGCTAACTCATCCTCAATCGTTCATGGTTCAAACAATAAGGTTAGAACTTAAACTTGTGTATTGGTATCATATCTCAATGAAACTTTGCCTAACATTTTGGAATATGCTACTAATGCATGGAGAGAATAACATTTTTCACTTTAGTAAAAATGAGCTTTTAAATAGTGATTTGTTGTGGGCTGTGAGTGTTAGAAAGCTCCTAAAGAAATGTTATACTCTGCTTTCTTTACACTCTTACACTTTAGGGTTGCCATTAAAAATGTCACAGATGGATGTAAATATGAAAATGAAGATCTTCCTTAGAGAAGATGATTATAGGTATCTGGGTACAAAAACGTCAGTCACCCACTTGTTGAAATCATGGTGCAATGAGGATGCTGCAGGTTTACTGGATCCCGGCTTCTGAAACATTATATTGAAATATAGATTGGGCATTAACCCGTTACTGTATGTTATGAAATTACCCGATGTGACTCTTAGTTGGTGGAGTTTGGAAGTGTGGTACAAATATGAAATGTACTAGTGTGCACATGTTATTGGATTATTGGTTTTACATTGGTGAAAGGTGTAGATTCTTAAAGGCTATTTTAATCAAATATATTAACACACATTAGGTAACCTTAATGTTTTTATGTGCTATGCGTTCACTTGATGTAATAATTGAAGTTGGGAAATTCTAGTAATTGGAAAGAGACATAGTGGGGATTAACATAATTGATGATTTTAACTATTCATATTTTAATACATGTTTATTAATTCATATATTTTTTTTAATGCTGCGATATATAATTTTGCTTATGTTTTATGAATGGAATAGTTTAACGGACTATGTTCCCAATAAACTTAGTTCTACTACTACTAGTGCTGCACATCTCAGAGTCGCTGTCTTACCAGAGATGGTGCATTCTCAGACATGATGCACAATTTCCTGTCCTGCAGAGCCTGGGAATGGAGGACTTGCAGACTGGGACATGTTATGTACAGTTAGAGGTAAATAAATGGAGAATAACTCCAGAGGGCAGACATAAAGCTCATTTGGCCAGCCTGACATTATCAGGAAGCAGAACAAATGGGAAATACCCCACAGGCAAGAAGTAAGAAGCTAATTTCTTTGCGGCTGCCTGGTATGTGCATGGTGGGGCAATTAAAAGTGAATTGTAGAGACACTGCTGTAGGGGCAACCTGGATAGAAAGAAAATATCAAGAGGGATTGACTCTTCAAGTGCTCTCATCTCCAGAAACTAAGAGAGGAAATAGGTTTGGCATGGGGTCAATACTTGCTAGACCGAGGTCACTCTATGCAGACCAAGGTTCACAGGCCAGGAAGTCATTCCTTGCAGATCAGGGGCTCATTTTCTGCATGTCTAAGGCCACAACATGCCAGTGGTCCCTCCTTTCAGGACAGGGGCTACTCTATGTAGGGCAAGGGCTACCTCAAGTTCACTTGAATACCGATGTATGTTGTGCAGCTGCCTGAAGAAAATGAAGTTTGTTAAAACTGTTGAATACACACTTTAATATGCAATACATAAAACGTGAATAGGTGTTATGAGGACAAAAAGACCAGGATCAAGGATTACAGAAGCAGTGAACACCGAGCCCTGGCAAGTTATAGAGGGTCTGACGTAAAACAGAGCAAGGTGAAAGATGGTGGCTTAGGCCAGTCATTGATGGAGCACACTCTGAACCAAATCACAGCTGCTCAACACATGCTCTATTAAACAGACCCCTCCGCCGGGGGCCTGTTTTTGAAACTTTTCTCCGTATTATAGAAAGCTGCATTTGCAGGGATTTCCTCAAAGCGCTTCCTTTGTAATATTATTGCAGTGTTTTCCGTTCTACTGCAGAAATATAATTAAATGATCGTCATTCACTTTACGGAAGTTACTAATTGCCAAAATGTTAAAAGTAAATCTCGATACTGAGGATCCTGGGTCATTGGCACTAACTGGTGTCAGCACAAGGTACCCAGGATTCCTCTTGGGAAATGCCAGTCTGGCTGTATCGGGCATTTCCCCGGGAGGGGCTACAAGGGTGAAGGCAGTGGCGGCCAATGCAGGTAATGCAGCAAGCGCAATGCAAGTGATTTATTTATTTTACCTATTCCATCATCTGTCACTTCTCCCCCCCACTCCACCCCACCACGCTTACCTCCATTGGGTGGGGGGCAGTTTTGTTAATGGGGGCTGCAGGGCTCCAAGACCATGTCTCCAGAAAGTGTTCTACGCCAGGGGCTTCAACTCCCTCAAGGAATCCAACAAAGCAGAGGTTGTCCCTGGAGGAGCGATTTTCAGCTCGTTCTTCCAATTGCCCCGTAATGAAGGGTAACTTGGAAACCTGAAGCTTGAGAGCGGCTAGGTTATCTTATACCGAGGAGACCCGGGTTTTGGTCTCAGTCACCCGAGCGGTGACATTCTGGCAATCCTGGTGCAGCATAGATACATTCACCTGAACATCGCCCTCCTTGGTCTCTACTGCTTCGTGGGAGTCCTGAATTGCCTTGAGTATGGTGGCACGGTCAGACTGCGCAGGAGGTCATTGCGCCCCCAGAGGGGCACCAGGAGCACTGTAGACGTCGAGGGCGGTGCGGTGTATTGATCCATCTTAGTCAGAATGGGCACCGGTGGCGGTGGCTTGTCTCGCCCCACGGCAGCATATGCCCAGAGGTGCTAGGAGGCAATGTGGGGCATTGTTTCCTACCTTACATGCATGTTGCATTGTAGAGAACACATACAAAGCTGGAATAGTGTTGAAATTTCGTTTTTGTATTGGAAGAGTTCCCTTACAGTACAAAAACTATTTCTTATAGAATGCACACATCCTTGTACTAAGGTGCAAGGGGGTGTCCATTAGTGCATGGCAGTCTAAAATGTACCAGCCTAAAATGCAGCAGTTTAATTGTGCGAACACAAAGCCTTTTCCATGACTAGCAGACAGTGTGAAAGGCAACTTTCTCCACAGAACGTCAACGGCAACTTGCCCAAATAACCAAGTTAAAAAGCAGTTTTTCATTTGCCTTTCTTTTTTATTTCCCTGAATGTTTAAAGTCTTTGTCTGATCGTGAGATTATTGGCGATGTCTCTTTTGGCGGCACTGCATGAGTTCAGTACTTGACAGACAACACCCCGCATACACATTACCACCATGCAGTTTTGAGAATGACTTACATCACAGTACTTAAAATGTGCTTGCAACAAGTTGCAACCTGCATTTTTGCGTATTTTTACAGAGAACGTTCTACATGTATTCTACTTATGTACCCCAGAAGAACTCTTTGGGCAACAGACCAAGGATTTAATTCGGACTGGAGAAAAGTGGAAGTGTGACCATGTATTTTACAGAATAAACTTCTCCGTACCATACAATGAATGGATTTAGCATGTCTCCTCGGCGCTCTGTGACCCTCAAAAAGAACTGTATTTCTGGCCTTCTTCTTCTTTATAGACATTGAACCCCTCTGTTACATGCAATATGCTCATAGATAAGGTAGAGACTTCTTTATCCAGCATGCATTGTGCATATGGGAGTACTTTAAACTATGCATTAATAGTCATACTGGTAATACTAATGTGTAAGTACAGCACATGAAAAACCTTGGACATAAAAAATATAGGATCAAAATGTAGGCAGAATCTGCTGACAGAACCTCACTCCCATTCCTAAGTGAAAACTACAACATTTCGCACACATCTTGCAAGCAATTTACTCTAAACAAAGCAGTTCAACCGTTACAAAACAACTATTAGTACACAGTAATTAAGCAATTCATATAATTGCAAGTGTGGAACACGCTCTGGAGAGCTTGCGTGGGAGTGAAGAAGGAAGCACTCGGCCCTCAGTAAGAGCTGGCTGGAAACACCGAGTGTTTGTATCCGATCCTGATTTCTGCAGCAATACCGCCCTCTGGAGGTGTTTGCCTTATGTGGATCTCACCAGGTAAATATCCTGCAACATTTGCACTAGGACAAGAGGCTATGAAGAGGGAAATCTGCAGTGCCCACATCCCTCATTGTGACGTGTGAAACTTAGAATGAGGCGGTGTTTAGTCCCGAGAATATGTTGCATTTTGGATTAATCAGCCTCAGATAAAGGCCTCGGCCTCACTGATCACTAGCATGAAACAACCATCAGAAAGAAGCAAGACGGACTGCAGGTGTCAGCACCCTCGACTTCCGGGTAGGAATGTTCCACTCAGGATCTTCTAAATGATTGAAAGTAAAAATAATGGGATTACTCACGATTTTCCCAGAGTTGCAGCTATGAATCCAGAAGTCGACTGTAGGATCCGGTCTGCACGAACAGCCCGCAACACAAGGAGGCGCTGTAGAGGGGTCAGTTCATCCAGCCCTTCCGGCCACCGCCCCTAAGATTCAAGAGGACAGGATCACAGCACTGAGAGGGAAATACACTATTTTTCACGGGGTGTTTCCCTTGCAAATAAACAGATGTGTAGTTCACTGACATGTTCCACTATATTCACTGACTAAAGTACCTTTTCAATTTGGTAGCCCTGACTGTATACCACTAATTGGTGCGGGACAGTATGAGAGGAGGGAAGTTTGGCAGATTGATGGGCGGCTCTTTCAGGAGGTGCAGCCCTGGAAACCTCCAAAGATAACTGGGGTGATTTGGCACAGATGTAGGCTGTAAGCATGGGTCACGTTGCCTTCACCTCACCTGACACCACACCGCTGAATACGTAATGACATGTAAAAAGCCCGTGAAAAGTCATGGGGCCTTTCAATTCACCCGGCCCCATGTAGGCCCTGGCACTCTTCATAATCTTACTTTGAATTTTTTTCGATGCCACAATATTCTATGTTCTCCCTGAGCTAAACTTCAAACAATAGTGTGTGATCCTGCAAATATGTTCATAGTGAAGGGCTCACTCTTACCAGCTCACTTAGGCCCTCGTCATGAGTGCCCCCTGTAATCCTGATACTGGCCCCACCTGATTTACAAATTGTGTCTTTTCACACATAGATTTTGGCTGGTGAAAACAGCTAAATGCCTGTGAAAAACACTAGGAAAAACATGTGGGAATTACTGCGGAAACATTAATTCCTACGTATTATTCTCCAAAACCATTTAATCCGTGTTATTTCTCCACACCATGAATTACTTGCAAACAATGGAGATTATACAACTGACTAACGCCAGGGCTTAGGCCTACACACCTAGAGTCAACAAGTTCTTAACCAGGAGCCTATGTGCCTTCAGCCACCAAACATCTCACCCCCGTTCACCTTTTCACTGAACACTAATACTTCCACTGCAAACCCAGTCTCATAGTTTTGCTTTTCCATTCTAAATATCTTGAGTTGGTTTTATTGCCTTGATTGGTTTTATTGTCTACCCTATCTTACTGTTGGGTTCACACAGCTGTATGTTTTCGTCCTTTACGGTCAAAATGCAAAGTGCAAACAATTTAAAGCAAGCACTGGCAAATCAAATAGGTCTGACTTTAATGTATACAAACGCAGGCATACATACATTTTCTATTTGCACTAGTTGTATGCAAAAATGCAACTTGGCCTTTTAAAGCCATATTTATTGCCTTTGCCGATGCTCGAAAAACAACTAGAAAAAACAATTGCTTTCTGTATAAAAAGAGAAAAAAATTGAATGTGGCAAATAGTGTATTATTTGAGTGTGCTTTTCAGATGCAAAATAGTCCCCCCTGCCTAACAATGGAAACAGTTCCTAAAAGGTGGAATGATACACCAAACAGCCAATAGCCTGATCTGTGATAAAAATACTTCTCTGTATATTTTAAAGAATTAGTACCAATATGTAGTGCAGACAACAGCGCTGTCAAATCAGACCTAAAAAGGAAAGTTTGTCCTAACCAGGGCCAGCTAATACTGACTTTAATGTCATAGAAACAGGTGGGCACCAGGGGCAGCTCCACGGTTATCGCCCCACTGATGAAAGGCATGAAATGAAAAAAAAAAAAGATAATAAAACGATTTCATTATCATTTTACTTTTCATTTACTCCAACTCTGCCGAGTGTGCCGAGTCTAGGGAGGGGCGGGCTATTCTCTGAGTCAGCAGAAGACAGGCCTAGGGAGGAGGCGTGGTAGGTGCACTGGAAGTACGCATGTCGGTTTGGCCAGCCATCTTAGGGCGGCCAAACAGACATGTGCACTTACATTTCTCCAACGCATCTGTCTTGGGGGAAAAGGCACAGGCTCCCTGTCTCTAACTGAGTGGCATTTCAGCCTGCTCAGACCAATTCTAGCGTGTCTCTCATGCATAAGAGCAGCGTCTGGATTGGGTGGGGAGGCGGGAAGAGCAGAGGAGCACCAAGGCGGCTGGAGCAGAGAAGCATCGAGGAGGCATCCAGGAGCAGCAGGTACGTTATTTTTTTTAAACAAATTATTCCTCCTCCCCTCCCCCCATGCTGCCCCACCAAGGGTTAGTGGCAGCAGCGGCCACTGGTAGGCACGTGTGACACATTACAAATCAGAGAGAAAATAAAATCCTGTCCTGTCCTTGAACACATGGTTGACTTGGCTTAATGTTTACTACTGCCCTTCTTCATCACCTACTTAGAGTAAGAGTTAAGAGAGAAGAAGGGATTTCTTCTTTATGCCTTAACCGAGGCAGAGATACATTTCCAATTAGAGACAGAGGCCCCACAGACTGATCTGTGTTTGCCAACTCCTTATCATAGCTGCACTCACCACAATTTCTGTTGAGCAGATTTAATCTTTTTCAAACATTTGATTCAAGTTTGGATAAACCTAGGGATAGAAGAAAAACTTGTAGAATGCTTGAAAGGAACTTGGACTTGACCTGCTTGACTGTGGGAACAACCAGTCTCAGAATGGTTCTGGGACAGGGCAATTAGAATCTGTCAGTACATAATGGTTGCCACGGTGAAATTAAAACATTTGCCAGCGTCAGTCTTGTTATCAGACATAACAGAATTTAAGCTGGCACCCAACCAATTCAACGCAGACTGAGGAATTCTCTTTCTTGAAGGCACAGGTGTGTCTCCTAGCAGCCTGGGACAGCAAATCCACTGAAAATATGAAGGAAAGTCAGAAAGAACATAGACAAACCCTTGCTAATTATCCCAACAAACAATGATGACTGCACTGCAGGCCTCTAAACCTTGACTGGTATTATCATTGTAGTTGGATGTTGTTTACTTGCTCTGCCTCTTGTGGAAGGCTGGCACAAGTTGACTGGCTGCATCTTAGGAGAACACTAAAGGTGGGTTCAATGTAGAACTAATTCAAATGCTCATTTGGTCTACAAGTCCCAAGTTTAAATACTGCAAGACTAATTCAACCTTCAATGCTTCCAAAGTTAGGAAATTAAGTACCATTAAAAGCATGTTATTTATAGCGCTTACAAATTGCAGAAGTGTGGGGTGAATTTTTGGTTACTAATATCCACAATGACCACTGTAAAGCATAACAAGCATCGATTGAAGCTAGGCTGCAAAGTTGTAACATAACCACCAACTTATTTTTATTTTTCTAACTACATAGATAGATCAAGCGTGTATAGAGTGAGACAAAAAATGGATGGATGAATGGCAGTGCACACTCCTATTTTAGCCTAAAGGCAAATTTCATTTTCCATCAGTTGACAACTGGCTGGCCAATATGTTGTTTTTATCTGAAGCTGAAAACAATCAACACTATAAAATTGTAACTCAACATCTGTATGAGGGTAACTGGTCTAATTTTAAAGATAGGTATCTTTAAATTTGAGAAATGGCTTGTTCATTGTTATTACTTATTTTGCCCTTCTTTTGTTTTTCTTAGTATTTACATCCTTCCTGCTGTATATTTTGATAAGTAAAATGTTAGCGTCCTTGTTTAGGATTGGCCATTTATTACCTAAACTCTTAGGTGTCTATTTTATGGCAAGACCAGAGGCTAAGATTATGCAATCCTCTTTATTGCGCCACCCACAGCAGCATTTCCAAGAACATAGAACACAACAAAGTTCTTTAGAACATAACAAAGAACCAGAACCTCCATGACTCTTCCTTCTTTTTTGCTGCTGCCCTTCAGTTAAGTCATGCATGCCTTCGCTCTCTTATAAAGATAGTGAATAATGTGTTTGTATGAATGTTTAATGCCCATTTAGATATTTAAAGAATGTATATTAATTGATTGGTTTGGTAAGATATGCGTAGAATAACTTTAAGATCGTTTTTTACACATGTAAAATGTTGCAAAATGAATTTATTTCAGTAATCTTATTTTTAGATCGTAAGTTTATCAATGAACACAATATAATGTGAGAATACGTAGGTGAGCAATGTAGGAATCGAGGCTTTGTTTAAAAGTCCGGCGTTATTAAGAGGAATCGGGCAATAATGCGTCGGGTTTGAAGGTTGAACCATTAGTTTAAGTCCGAGAGTAATGCGCGCTGATTCATTTATGAAAATAATCTTTAATTTGAGTAGTTTTAAATCTTTAGTTGTCGAGGGAAGTTGTTTAAGTTTAAAAAATTGAGCTTACCGTTGTACATCTCCGACGCGAGACGCGCGTCACAATGATCAGCAGCCATCTTGGGTCAGGCAGGGAAAATGAATACGGAGTCAGGCCGATTGCGCGTGCGTGTAAACACACGTTACAATGACGCATGCGTTAGGATGGAGACGCCGATCTGTCAGCTGAAACTGTCAGATCGAAGAGAAAGACGGTTTTTGGGAATCGGAATCGTTTATTATTGACGGAGGTCTTGTCGGAGTATTAGTCTGTTTGTTTTAACTAGGAAATATACATTTTGAAAAATTATAATTTTTGGGTCACAGTTTAACAGTGTTTTTTAATAACTGTTTTGAGGTATTTCTTGGAGAATTAGTGTTTGTGTGGGTAGTTGAAGAAATTGGACAAGGATTTAGCTTTTGTGAGGAAACTTTTTTGTTTAGAAGAAGTTTATTTCAAGTGGAGATTAATTTATCTAAAATATGTCTGAGAGAAACGAATGTTCTCAGGCAAGTATGGATATGGAAGAGAGGATCTCTTTAATGTTGAGCAAGTTTGCCAATGATCTAGATACAAAAATAGAGAAGAAATTAGATGAGTTTAGAAGAGGTGGTGGTCATCCATCACAGGAAGAACACTTTTGGTCTGCAGGTGAAGGACCTGAAATAGAAAAGAGACTGGAAAAGTGAGTAGGAAGAGAAAGAATGTGGAATCGGATGCTTTTAGGAGCAAAAAGGTGAAAGGTGCCTACCCAGATTCAGATGTTCGCAAACGTGCAAAACATGGTGGTGTCGAGGACACACAAGGGGACCTTGATAGAGGTCAGAGTGGTAGAAGGCATTCTACCATCTTATGTGATGAGTCTTCGGGTAGTGCGGAGATTGAG
This sequence comes from Triturus cristatus, assembly GCF_964204655.1. Classification (NCBI taxonomy): domain Eukaryota; kingdom Metazoa; phylum Chordata; class Amphibia; order Caudata; family Salamandridae; genus Triturus; species Triturus cristatus. The sequence goes on along the minus strand of NC_140589.1, from coordinate 562,092,497 downwards.
TTAAGCTGCACTTCCGATTTTGACTCAGACATTGAAATAGTGGATAAAGGGAAGATTGCAGAGGCTAAATCAAAAGATAAGCAAGATGAGAATGTTGGGGCGAAGGATCCATTAGGTGAGTCGATGTTCGACCCAATGTTGTTAAAGCACTGGTTGTCACCTGAATGGAGCCCGGCTCCTCATGTTGCAGAGTACGTACAGTTGTGGCTGAGGAAACAAATACCTAAGGAAGTGCGGTTGAGGCTCCGTTCTGAATTTCCGAGACCAAGTCTGCAAAATAAAATTGCTATGACGCCCGAATTAAACCCAAAAATAAACACGTTTATCGGGAAAGGTGGAAGAGACCCAAAGAAGGGTTTGGATAAAGGTTTAAAGATGTGTCAAGACAGACTGTTGGATCTAACTGGTCCACTTACAAAGATTTTTTATATGGCTGAAGAGGCCTACGTTGGGAATAAGTCTTTGGACGTAGAAAAGCTTAGAGAATGGATCCAAAGGGCGGTGTGTTTGTGGGGGAATGCAAACACAGCGATTCCGGTGGAAAGGAGGAAGAGTATCCTCCTGAAAATTGATCCAAAGTTGGCTGAACTAGCGAACAATGAAGGTGGATTGGAGGCAAATGGGATGCTTTTTGGAGAGGAGTTCTTAAAAGGAATGAGCAAATATGTGGGTGCTTTTAGTTCTCTGCAGAGGTCGCAGAGAGAAATTAAGAAGGTCTTTGACCGTCGTGTTTTTGGCAGGGCCGGGAGAAGTAGAGGTCGTTTTCCCGGCCGAGGCCAAGGTATCACAAGGGCCTCATTTTCAAGGGGTTTTAGACCCTACAACTATAATTTTCAGCAACAGTCTGGTTACCAACCCGGGAATTTCTACCCTCAAAGAGAAAGAGGGAATTCAAGAGAGAACAGAAGATCAAGAAGATCAGGTAAGACCAGACCGTTTTGTTACCCATGTAAAGTTGGGCGGCAGACTTGCCCAATTTTACGAGAATTGGCTTTTGTTAACAAGAGACCCTTGGGTTCTGCAGACGGTTTTGGGCTATCGTATAGATTTCATAGAAGAACCAAGTCAAGATCATTAACCCCCTATGATAAGATTCGATTCAACACTGTCAGAGATGGTAGAGAAAGAAGTAAGAGAGTTGTTAATGAAAGGAACAATTGTGGAGGAATTGGAAATGTGTGCGGGTTTTGTAAGCAATATTTTCTTAGTAGAAAAGAAAGGGAAAGGTATGAGACCCGTGATAAACTTAAAGAATCTGAACAATTGGGTAGAATACCATCATTTCAAGATGGAAGGTATGCATATGTTGAGAGATGTCCTTCAGACAGGGAATTGGATGACTCGACTAGATCTAAAGGATGCATATCTTACGATCCCAATTTGGTCAGATCACCAGAGATTTCTCAGGTTCAGATGGGGAGGAAAGTTATGGTAGTTTGTTTGTCTTTCCTTCGGGCTCTCATCGTTCCCATGGTGTTTCACAAAAATGTTGCATCCAGTCATTGCCTTTCTGAGAGAGAGGGGGATAGGGTGATTATTTATTTAGACGACATCCTGATTATGGACCAGGAGAAGCGGAGAGTGGAGGATCATACGAAACTAGCTATAGATCTTTTGGAGAGTTTGGGGTTTGCTGTGAACAAGTCTTGCCTGTCCCTGAGTCAGGAAACACAGTTTCTAGGGTTCTTGATAGACACTATTCAGGGCCAGTTGAGATTACCTATGGACAAGATAAAGAAGAGACGAAAAGAAATTTGAAGGGTTTTGTCATTAGATGTTATCTCTTTGAGAATGTTAGCAAGGATTATAGGTCTGCTGTCATCAACTATTCAAGCTATTTATCCAGGACAATTGAATTATCGTGCGCTTCAAAGATTGAAGAGCAGTCACTTAAGGCGTGGAATGAAATATTCTCAGGAGATTACTCTTTCTGGCGAGGCAAGATCAGAACTCATTGGGTGGCTAAAGAATATGGAGGCTTGGAATGGGAAAGCAATTTTCGGATCGAATCCGGAATTAATTATAGAGTCAAATGCGAGTTTGTATGGTTGGGGAGCTTGTTGTGGTGCAACTTCGACAGGAGGTATGTGGACTGTAGAGGAAAAGAAGTTGCACATAAATTGCCTGGAACTGTTGGCAGGGTCTTTTGCTATGAAGAGTTTTACAAAAGACAAGGCAAAGTGCTCAGTATTGCTGAGAATGGACAATGTCTCAGCGGTAAGATATGTGAACAAGTTAGGGGGTCCGAAGTCAATGGATCTAGCGGATCTTGCGAGAGTGTTTTGGGAATATTGCTTGAATCAGAGCATATTGGTTCAAGCGGAATATATATCAGGTCAGAAGAATGTGCAGGCGGATTGGTATTCGAGGAATCAAACGGATTCCAGCAATTGGATTCTACACAGGTCGGTTTTTTCGAGGATAATGGAGTTGTGGGACCCTTGTTACATGGATCTGTTTGCGAACAGGTAGAACACTCAACTGGAGAAGTTTTTCAGTTGGCGTCCGGATCCGGACTCAGCTGGGATAGACGCTTTCAGACAGGACTGGAGGGTCCTTCGACTTTATGCTTTTCCACATTTTGTTTTGATAACCAGAGTAACTTTGTTGGTGCGCAAATGGATGGAGACGGCAGTGTTGATAACTCCCCTTTGGAAATCTCAGGTTTGGTATCCCATCCTTTTAGAAATGTCGATAGATTGCCCAATCCTATTTCCGACATTCCCAGAAATTTTGAAAGGAGCGCAGGGAGAGTATCACGAGTTGGTACTTTCAGGTCAGTTGAGACTAATGGCTTGGAGAATTTCAGGAGAGTCTGGGAAGTGCCAGGACTTTCGTATGAGGCTTCTCAGCTTATTAGAGAATCCTGGGCTCCAGATACAAGAAAGATGTATAGATTGGCTTGGGAGAAATGGTTACGCTGGTGTTTGGAGAGGGATTTCTATCCAATTTCAGTGGATGTAGTTTTTGTGGTAAATTATTTGGCATCTTTGTTTGCCTCAGGTTTAGCGTACAGAACTATCAATATGCATAGATCAGCTATCGCTGCTGGGCACAATTTGATTGATGGGGTCTCTGTAGGTCAGAATCTTTTGGTGAAAAGATTGATGAGGAGTGTAAGAGTTTCTAAGCCCCCGGTGGGTAAGTATTCCTCTACATGGGATGTTTCTAAAGTACTAGAATATTTGGAGAATTTGGGGTGCAATAGTAGCTTAGATTTAAGAGTATTAAGTGGAAAACTGACAATGTTATTGTGTTTGATCTCTTTTAGAAGAGTTTCCGATGTAAGGGCTTTAGATGTAGGAACAAGGATTTTTAATCCAGAAGGTGTTTGTTTTTATCTGTGCAGAAGAACTAAGACTAGTTCTGATAGCATTTTCTATCCTTATTTTGATGGGCATGAACGTTTGTGTGTTGTACGTTGTTTAAAAGAGTACGAGAGGAGGACATCTTTTGTTCGTCCTGCAAATGAAAAACAACTGTTAATTTCATATAGGAAACCGCACAAAGCTGTTTCTAATCCAACTTTGGCGAGATGGGTGAAAGAGGTAATGAAAAATGTTGGTGTTGATGTGAATAGATTTGGTGCACGTTCAGTAAGGAGTGCTTCGGCTTCTAAAGCGTTTATACTAGGGGGTGCGTTACATGATATTTTAAGAAGTGCTGATTGGTCTAATGACTCTGTTTTCAGGAAATTCAATTTTAAGCCTGTGATGCATGCAAGTGCTTTTTTATTAGAGAGGCTTTGAACTTGCATAATCTTAGCCTCCGGTCTTGCCATAAAATGTAGATTTTCATCAGCTTCGATGGACAGAAAATCTGGACTTTATTAAAGACACGGAGGCTAATATTATCCCTCCTCTCCCTACCCTTGTTGGTAATGGTTATTTGTTCTTTTTCAGCACGTGGTCAACAATGAAGAAGAAGATGGATTCTGTTCATATCCGGAATATATGTTTTCCTGGTTGTTAATGTGGATTTAATAAGGACTTATGTTTCATTTAATGCAGCGCACAAAAAGAAGGAAGAGTCATGGAGGTTGTGGTTCTTTGCTATGTTCTAAAAAACTTTGTTGTGTTCCATGCTCTTGGAAATGCTGCTGTGGGTGGCGCAATACAGAGGATTGCATAATATTAGCCTCCGTGTCTTTAATAAAATCCAGATTTTCTGTCCATCGAAGCTGATGAAAATCTACATTTAGAGTTTGATAGATGGAGTTTACTATGTCAGGATAGCAGAGGAAATTATCTCTGCCATCCCAAAGGACCTCACCCCACCAAATTTATAGCTGTCCACCAGCCCGAAGGACATATTTCTACACTGACAGAAACTTCCATCATGGCAGTTCATCCCAATGTAGGAAACGTTTGACAGACTGTACCATCAGCCATGAAGGCTGGCCATCAAACTGTTCAAAACTTTTTTGTTTTTTTAAAAAAAAAACACTCAAAGTTGGAGTTTGTTTTTGAAAAACAAAAAAAACGAATGACGCCCCCCACATCCTGGGAGCATTCTCCCAGGTTGTGGGGGTCATTTATTTTCTCTTCCTCACCACCAGTTTTTCCTTGGCGGTGACGGACAGGAAAAAAAGGCCATACACCATCAACCCTAAATAGGGAAGAAGATGTGTGGCATTCCTCCAACGGCCTCTACCCTGTCAGGTCATCAGAGGAAGTATTCAGTTGGCAGAGTCACCAGGGGCTGTATTGAGAGAATATTTAAGGTCGGCCCATCTGTAAATGACCATTACAAAATAATGGGGTAACCCAATAATCGCCAACGGACCTGGGTACAATGCGGTAATGAAAAAGGTGGGCTGTGACTGCTTTGAAGCAAAAATTAATTTACAATTTTTCTTATGTGTGTAGCTTCATAAGTCAAACACTGGTAATGAATACCAAATTGAACTCAACAACATACCTTGCTATCCAAGATAGCATAGTTCAAAGCATACAGTCAGTGTTAGCCAAAGAATACCGCTGAGGACTTCACAAGGCGGGCCTCAGGAGTGGATTTTCAGCTTACCGCATTTGGAAGACCCTGACTGAGTTACTTCTGAAGCTCCAGTGCAATACCTGGGATGCCCTTGTGGCACCAGTATTAGGTTGCACCCTGTCCCCCTTCATCCTGAGGAAGACTCGCAGCGGAGGTACAACCCACCCTCTAAGCGCAAGCCGAGTCGAAACGTCGACACACCCACCCACATAGGGCCTGGACCTCATCCCATCCCCTTCACTTAATGTTGCATATATGCATTTTATAAAATATATAAAAAATGTTATAAATAATCTGTTTAGGCCAGGCCTGTTGTACTGGTATCCTTACCAGTCCTTCGCCAAAACATCAAATGTGCAAATCTAAATATCTGTGACTATTCACCTTTCTACCCTTTCACCAGCACACCCAATCTTCTCCCCCCCTTTTTTTTCCTTGAGCAACCTTTGTATCAAATTAACTCTGATATATTTTAAGTATATGATATTAAATATACTGAATCTAAACAAATCCTAGTGTTCTTTGGCTAACACTGACTGTATGCTTTGAACTATGCTATCTTGGATAGCAAGGTATGTTGTTGTGTTCAATTTGGTATTCATAACCAGTGTTTGACTAAAGAAGCTACACACATAAGAAAAATTGTAAATTCATTTTTGCTTCAAAGCAGACACGGACCACTTTTTTCATTACCGCATTTGTAAATGAGGCAGGTGGACTGAGGGTTTGATGGACAAGGTACTCTGCCGCATTTGTTCCCTTACAGCCAAACACTTAATAGGGCCCTTAGTCTTTATCTAATTTGAATGTTTTTGGTGGGACTCGCCTTGTTTTTCAAGATTTGTTAAAAGCATGTTTTGAACTTTACTATTCTATGATGTTTGAGATAAACCGCTTTTAAATAGTACAAACCACCAAAAAGCATTTGTCACAGCAACCTGTGATGGTTAGCAATGACTGTTTTGTGTACCAGGAGCCTGCGAATGCAATGCAATCAGATTGGTAGTTAAACTGTAATACACTGCCCTTTTCCTGTCGACACCAAATGTATGTTGTCCAAACTGTAAAATTGTTTTCAAATTAGTATATTATGCTTTACCTGAAATGGTGGGTTTTCACGAGCTTTTGTTTTGCTAACGGGTTATTATTCAGATTAGTGGGAACTACAAAGGTGGGGTCTTCAGATGAATATGAGAGTTTAACCGTAATCCTTTCGGGGAAGATTGGAATCCTAAAAAAATATAAAGATGGCCTGGTGGTGCAACATCTTGTAAAGGATTAATGATTTTAAATGGTGTTGTGAGACAGGAAAACTCGTGAAACAATGAATTCAAATAATTAAAAGTAAGCCAGATGGTTTGTCTTTCTCAAGATTAGGGTCAGCTGGCTGGATGCTCGTATTGCTTGTCCACACATGTTTTAATACACTTTTAACAATGTTTTTTTCCACATCAAAAACTGAGTATTATTGCTCATTATTAGACACGGTATGCCAAATTATCTTAAATGCACAAAAGCAGAACTCGGAGTTCTAGAGGGTCCAACACTATGGCTCCCAATATGAGGTCCCCAGATATAGGTTTGTGGCAGCTGGAGGGATGCAGCATCTGATTACGGCTAGTACCCCATAACCTATATAGAGAGATTACAAGTTTTCCCCCCAGAATGGCAACCAACAAACACCAGGTCTCCAATTCTGGGTGCCTTTCCCCTCTTCCAAGGGAAATACCGGGCCCAAATCTGCACACATTTACCACCTGCAGGTTGTAATTGTGGGTGGGGGGTGTCTTCTCAGCTGTGGTGCAGGTGGTGGGGATGCCAGTAGGCAGAGTGGGATTCGTTTCACCATGGGGAGCATTTTCGACTCCCCTCATGCAGCAGTATGTGGGTGGAGGCTGGGCACAGCAGATACCCAAAGCTGGCATAGTTCTTCGAGTCCAGGCCTGGTGTCTCTGGGTCCAGAGGATCTGGAGTTTGCGGACCAGATTATTCTAAGCCTGAAGATACTGGAAAACCTGTGGTCTGGTGGTGCAGTGTATCCCCAATTGATGCCTATCAGCCAGGCCCCTACTAGAGGGGATAGGGGGGTTTCTAATTTTTCTATGTGCTCCGGACATCAGGACCCACACAAAGTTTCATGGGTGCTGTAACTTGCTTTTACTGACACGTCACATAACACGCTGCTTGAAGTGCGTACAGAGGTTGTTGTGCAGAACACAATGGGCTTACCTTGGCAGGATTTTCAGGCTGTTCACTCTCACAGAATGTCTTCCAGGTCAAGTCTTTTCCGTCCCTGTACATCCGGTCAAAGAGATCCCCAAACCAGCTGTAGTACATAGCTAGAATCTAAAGGTAGAAGAGGATATCATTAAAATAAAAAACAAGGGCCACCGGTTGCATCTTGCTACCGGTTTGTAAGAAGGTTTCCAGGCAGGCAACTGCACACAAGGAACTTGGCTGCATCACAAGTTAAAATAACAAAAACATTGCATTCCCTCTAGTGATGCTCCAGTTCTGAATATTCACAGATCCCCTGCATGTCTGCTGTTCTATTCATTCTATTCACTCTATCACTACACACTTTGGTTGCTAAGCACTTTAATGCTACGCCCATGCAATTATCAACTGCTTTAGTGCTCATAACATACAATTTCAGACAGATCTCCAGCAAACGTAGCAGAACAAGACCGGGAACCCAATCTTAATAGCAGCAACTTCACCGTTTAGCAACATGACCATGCCTTGACGTAACCAGAAAAAACATCTTTTTCACTTTAGAAAATACTGCAGTCCTCGTTCAACAGGTTTAGCTATAACCTTCTGAGGGCCACATTCTAGGCTGACTGGTATTAGGGGGTGTAAAACACCCTGGTACATATATAGTTGGCAGGCTGTATCAGGTCAATTTTTGCGTTTGATTATTAGTTTTGCAGTGCATAATGGAGAATAAAGTGCAAAAACGCTTCTTGTGACTAGTTTCACAAGTTATTGCCGCTACTGGACAGATCTGTACGCCCAGCCTTCTCCCGGCAGGACCAGAAACGTTTTAAGGCATGGGAAAGTGGGCCCTGGCTCAGGCCCCTATCCTTTTAGGGGGCCCCTGATAGAGCCAGCTCTGTTCTCCACACAGTTCTACCCTGATGACCTTGAATGATTCTTAAACATAGATTGTTTTAAATACAATTTGCCTTTAATTTACCTGTAATATGAAGGATGTGTGGGAGTCTATTGCAGGCATGTTACAGAAGAAATGTTTGTTTTTCAACACCATGCAACATCCATAAAAAAGTTCCTTTTGCATCAAAATTTGACCTTTCGTATGAGAAATTGCAGTCGGTCACAGACATTATTTGCCATAATATTAGTGAGCTGTTGCTATATTACAATATTGGAAACACACATAACAATCCCTGACTAATAGGTAGAAACACATCTAGAGTTTGGACTAGTATGCATGTGCAGTGTAGGTCACCTGGCCAAAGAGGGCATGAAAAAGCTGAAATTGGATCATAAATTCAAGCGGTTCTGAACAAGGGAGCCCAAATAGGTTGGGTCCGGGGCCCCCAAAATCCTTAAGATGTCCCTGGCAGGACGTGGATAAAACTGCTCAAGCGAAACTTATGAATGATTGCAATCTGAGCGCATTCCATAATGGGTGCAAACTGGAAAATCCTTAAATGCCCAGTTTTCATCCTTGCACACAAACTAGTATGAGGTAGAGGACAGTGGACGTCTTTACTAACATGCCGCCCTGTGCATTACCTTCATTCAAACTCTCTTCTCGGTGCTTAGCTTAGTCCTCCTGGGCATGTTCTTACTCTACGTCCCATCCTCATGAATGACTTTACTTGTAGCCCAAGTTGATTTTCCCTCTTATCACCTGACTGCGAATCAACTGGAAAGGTGCACAATGGAAAAAAATGATGAAGTGGAATGTAGAAGTCGAGAAAGGTGTGAGACACATCTCGGAAGATGACAGTAGGAGGTCGTTTCAATTGTATGCCAGAATATTGAGCTGTCTGTAAAACCGATGCATATTCTAAAATTTATTAGGGAAGTTACATCTCCACGGACGATGTGTTGTACTTCTGTGGAGGACGAGTACTGTGATAATCCAAAGGAGACCCTTCAGACCTACTTGTAAAATGTGCGACGTTTTAGAAAATGTCTTTGAAAACAGTATTATTTGGCCCTATGCATTCCTTACATCCTCTTCTACGTAGCCATGCACTCCACAACATGCTCATAATTCACAATTGGCCACTGCTGTTTATCATACACCTTCCACCTCAGCAGCAATGTGTGTTTACCAATATTCGTCAGCGCTAGGTATGTATGATGGAGATAATTAAGCTGGGTGTATTTAAACCTTGAACTACGTGATATCGTCTTAACTTTTAAGAGACATTTCCCTCACTCATCATCTGCCAATGTCCGGGTTGTATGGTCCTTTTGCCAGCCTCTGAATTCCCCTAAGTCTCCTCAGTGGTGATGCAAAAATGCAGAGCAGAAACATGTTATGGTCTTTTTGTTGTACCACTGTGTGTCAGGAGTACCTACAACACCAGAGAAATGTTCGGTTTATTTTGGACATGGGCACCGCCCCATACCTGGGACCGAACTCTAACACATGCCCCGTGTAGCAGAAATTCGTGCAGCCTAAGACCGTATATCTCCACTAAATTATCAAAGGATCTCAAGTCAATATGCTCTATAATGTCATCCATTGTCAATATCCTATCCTCTATCCAGATTCCGGAATTATATGATGCTCTTAGATCTGCAAACTCTGGGAACATCCACAGCGGGAAATGAGGCACAAATGGTGGCATCTAGTACCAATCCCACATACAAGTCTTCCAGCACCAGGCCGCCACCTTCATAAGAATGTTCGTCACTCAACCATATGCTGTTCCACAAGACAACCATTCCAAAATGCCATTGTCTTTTAATTCCTGTTACATTCAAGTGGTTAAGCACTGCATTGGCTTACAGCACCTGCACTGCAGCATAATATAATTAGTAATTGGGAACTCCCAAACTACCTACTGTGATCAGTGCATATAATTTGCTGATGGCTATCCTCTGTCGCCCTTTACCCCATATGAACGAGGTAAGTACACTCAGCACCCCCTGAAAATGTGTCCTTCAAAGTATTACTGGTGTTGCAGCCTAGTAGTAAAGCAAGCAAGGCAGTACCACCATTTTTGAAACTGCCACTCTTCCACAGGCGATAATGGGAGTGTGTTCCAAAATACCATTTAATGGTGAATAGCAGTCACCGCCTTTTCCAAATTACCGTCAATAAGATCTGCATGGTCATGATAAATGTTGACAATCAAATATTTTATCGTCCCACATGCCCAAATTAGCCTAATTTCAGGTAGCCACCTACACTGCTTATCCAGTAACCTCTTAAGGGGAAAAAGGCAGAATTTACCCCAGTTCATGCATAGTAAGGATATTGATCCAAACCCATCCAATAGTTTCATTACCACTGGTAGCAACCTACGGCCCTCCAGGAGATAAATAAGTGTGTCATCAGCATAAAGTGATGTTATGTGTCAGGTCTCATTATTCACGACCCCCCATTTTGGGCCCCTGCACCCCATTAAGCAAGAAAGTGGCTCCAACAGCAATGCTGAAATAATAGGCGACAATGGGCGCCCTTGCCGAGTACCCTGTCCAATCTTCATTGGCTCTGATATCACTCTTTCTGTTCAAACTCGTGCCACCAGCCACAAGTACAATGGGCATATCCATTGTAAATACCCAGGACCCATAGCAATTTTTTTCCAGGACCTCAAACAAATAAGCCCAACTAAGAGTGTTGAAAGCCTTTTTCAATATCTAAAAATGCCATATAGTGCTCGAACTACTGCACCAATCCATTAACTCTGAAAAGGCATCTTAAATTATGAAAAGGTTTCCCCCCAACATAAAACTGCTCGGTACTTCGTAGTAGGCACCTGAACACCTAGTTTGCCACTAGTGGCCTCCAGTTCCAGCTTGTTCCAGACTGATCCAGTGAAACCGCTGCCCAGGATTTTCCGCAGGGGTTTTTTCCGAATTGGTTTTACCACTCATCGTTCTACCCGCCAAAAGAATTAGCGCCCAACCCAGGACCTACTTAATGCAGGCTGCTGCACGGTCGTGTGCAGCAGACAGGCCGCTGGCATGCCAAAGGTGTGCCAAAATCAAGCCCGTCTGCATCTGTCCACACCTGGACCGTGCTTAGCACCATGACCCCCTGCCCTCCAGCCCCCCCAAGATACACCATTGCTGAGCTCTACACCATCGACCCAAAATGCTGCAACAAACATTGCCACAACGTTGACACATGCTCCACAGTAGGACCTTTTACCTGCAACCACTGCCACTGCACACACACCAGCCCACCGACCAGCCCCATTCCAAGCACACCACAGACACCATCTGAATAAAAACACCAACTCGCATGAGCCCTTCTCAACACATGCTCACTATGCAAGCATTCCACTGAATAATGGGACCTCATTACAACCCTCGCACCCGACATCACCTTCTTCACTGAGACCTGGCTCTACCCCACATCCACCTCAGACATTGCCACAGCGATCCCCAACTGATATAAAATCACTCACCAGGACTGCACCAACAATCTGGGAGGAGGAACAGCCATCATCAACAAAGTGACCATACAGTGTACCATCACCACCGACAACACCACCACCCCCTGGAACATCTCAACTTCAAGCTCCACATGGACAACAAGACAACCATCAGAGGCACCCTGGCATGCAGACCCCCAGGCCCACGCTCCAGTTTCTGCAACACCATTGCCGGCTTTATTGCGCCCCTAGCCTCCAAGGACTACATCTTCCTCGGCGACCAAAATTTCCACATCGACGACCCCAATGACAAAAACACCCCACACCTCCTCGAAAGTATGAGTAGCCTCGGATTGACCCAGATCTTGACCTTACACACACACTAGACACAACCATGTCACAGAGAGCGCACATGGACCGATCAATCCGTTGTCCACTTCAGCATCTCCAGCCCCAGCACTGCCAACCCCAAGATGACCAATGCCCCTACCAGAGGTGGTCAAGAGCAGCATCCAGAGAAAATCCACCGAAAAGCCCAGCTGGTACACCCAAGAACTCAGAGCAGCAAAACAGGACAGCAAACAGTTGGAGAGGAGCTGGCACTCCAGCAAGGACACCTCCGACAGCGCAGCCTTCAAGACTTCCCTCAACCTCTACCACCGCCTGCTGAGGGCAACAAAGAAGACAGCCTTTGCTGCACGCATCGAAGTACGAGTTACTTACCTTTGGTAATGATGTATCTGGCAGAGACGATTCTAGACGCAGATCCCTTCACGCAGAATTATCCCCAGGCGTGAGACTGGATCCGGAAACTTTTTGCCACAGCATCTCTGCGTGCCGGGGGCGGGGGACATCACAAGACTCTGCCCAGGCGTCGTCCGCGTACATGACGGCAGTGAGGTCACATAAGACCCGCCCAGGCGCGCCCACGTCAGTTTTCTTTGGAGAACTTTTCCACACCACAACGCGGAACCACCAAATAAAAAACTGTGGGAGCATGGGAACAGTGTGCGAAGAGCAGAAAAATTGGAAAGAAACGGTGACTAACAACACCACCAGGGTAGTGCCAACACTGCAGATCTCAAGGGCAGGGAAAGAAGAAAGAACAAGCAGAAACCTGCGCAGCCACCCTGCCCGCACATAGACAACCTCCCATCCCTGTGTCCCGAAGGTAAGAACAGGCATAAAAGTCATGAAACACGTAGGAAGCCCACCCCCCTCATCCTGAACAAGGAAGGGGACCAGTCTCAAGAGACAGGGACAACAAACCACCAAGCCACCCCAACCTAGAGGGCAACCACCCACAAGGACAAGGCCAAGACATGGCCAGAGGACCCTCAAACCAGAGGACAGCAATGGAAGGAAGGGAGGGGAGAGAGGACAAGGATAGAAGCAATCCCCCCCCAAACCTGGAGTAGCCAGAGCAGCAGGGCACCAGTGCACTGAAACCCCATCTTCCAAAGAACCAAGGGAGGAATGAACCGCCCCCAGATGGAGCCACCCGTCAAGAACAAGGAAGGCACTCACAGGAGACACAGCCCCCCACCGGGAGGCGAGTACCGAAGACCAACCCAAGGGTCCTCGCAGAACAGGGGAGGAAGGACGGGCCGTGAAGGAATCTGTGGCTAGAATCGTCTCTACCAGATACATCGTTACTGAAGGTAAGTAACTCGTACATCTGATAGAGACTACTAGCCGCAGATTCCTTCACGTAGAATAGATACCCTAGCAATACCCCCTGGGAAGGAGAGTCTGCGAAAGGTCCCCACCAGCCAAAGCAGAACAGTGGGCCCCACAGGGGACCAAATCCGTGGACCAGGTAGAACCTTGCCCCTGCCAGGCCAAGGGAACCCCCACAAGCAGAACCCCACCGACCCCAAGGGGACGTAGGAGGGAAGGAAGGCTGAAGAGGCTCGTACACTCACAGCAGAGGTACCAAGGGCAAGGACGGAGAGGCCGAAGCACCCCACTCCCCCACAAGGCAACATAGCTTCCGCCAAATGTCAAGACAGGAAGACAGAAGAAGAAGAAGCCTAGAGGGCCCAAGGAAACCAAGGAGAAGAAGGCGAGCCCATTCCAGATGGAGAGCAGCCTGCCAGCCAGAACAATGCCGGCAGTCAAGGCCAGAAGCAAGAAGAACAGCCCGAGGCCCCAGGAAGACCTAGTAGGCAACGCATGGCAAGGGAGAACACAGGGACATCCCAGACCTCAGAACAGGAGCAGGAAGAGAAGGAGAGGCTCGGGCCACCACCACGAGTGGCCGCGCACACGACCTCAGGAAGCAAAAGCAACCTACGTAAACACCATGGAGAACAGGTACCCGAAGGCGACCAGAACCCTCCAGCAGAGCACAAGCTATATGACAGCTACCATAACCCCACATAGGGCACGTGAAGTCCCAATATATGGGAACCCTCTTTGGAAGAACTTCCGCAGCAGAGGAAGAAACAAAAGAACCACGGGGAAAAAAAGCACCCCCGCTACAGGCTTGACAGCAGCCAAAGTAAATCAGAAGGCCCAATCTCAGGGCCAATTCTGTGCAACAACTCCTGCAGAACTCACACACAACAACAAAGGGGCCGACCAGCAGTCAACAATGCCAAAGTCCCAAGGAAGGACGTAACGGCCAGAAAAACATACTCCACAACCATAACCGCCAGCCTAAGAAGGCCCAAAAGCAACCCTAACTCTGAAGTCACTGAGGAGGGGACGGAGGAGGAGCAGGAGGAGGACGGAGCCCTGCCAAGAGCCTCTGGATGGCGGAGTCGGCCGGGGCATGAAACAACAGACTGCCATCAAATGGGAGATCAATGAGCCTCTCCCAAATATTTTCGGGGAAGATGCTGTCCCGAATCCAAGCATGGCGACGGAGAGTGACTGAGGAAGCCATGGCCCGTCCCAGCGTCTCAGAGACGTCCAGAGCGTAGCGGAGAATAAACGCCACAAGCTGCTGGCCGACCAATGCATGGTGCCTCAAATCCACCTGAGCAGACTCCTGTGACGCTGCAGACCCCAGAGAGTCAGCCGAGTCCCACAAACAGGAGGATGCCCTAGCCAGCACACACAAGGTGTTAAGGGCCCGCAGGGCCGCGCCGTTCGAGGTGAAAATGTTGCGTCCCCAAGTGTCCAGCCAGCGGGCCTCTCTGGACGGCGGAGCCAACAGGGGCGGCAGGAAGGGAAAAGCAGTCCGCAGAAGGGGACTGGCGGCTAAGGGGTGAATGGACAGGCACGCCGAGTCACACGGCGTTGGAAGGTGCCGATGCAGAAGATGCGGAAGCACTGGGTCCCCAGAAGCAGGACGCCTCCAAGCCCCTGTCAAGGCATAAAGGAGCGAACCTTCAAAGGGAAGCAAGATTTCCCTCCCACCAGAGCCCCGGTGGAGGACCTCCAACAGATGGTCCACCGGAAAGTGAGCCACCGGGTCACCCATGCATAGGATGCCCACAGCCGTGGACACCATTTGAGCGAACACCCCACCCGCATCCATAGGGCCCCGCGGTGGAGACAGCAGCTCCTCTGTGGGCGATGGCTGCAAACTAAGGCGGCCGTCCCCGAGGCCAAACGGGGTGGGAAAGGGCCAGACCTGGAAGTCAGAAGGAGCCGAAGAATGAGGGACCTGCTGCTCTTCCGACGAACACCCTGCCTCAGGAAGGGCGGGGAGCCACCCCTCGACGCTGGTGAAAAGGACACCACACGGCGACCAGTCTCCGGGGAGGACGACACCAATATGCATCCTGCCTCCGGAGAAGAAGGAGCGTCCAAAGACGAATCCGCGGTACGACCCCTGCGTGGAGCCATAGAGTCCGCTGTATGAGGCAGGACACTGGCGCCATCCGGGGTTGCCGGGCAAGGAATCTCCAATTCACTCCGCACCGGAGACCGGAGCGGGGACTGGAGTAGAGCTGGAGCCGCACGAGCCCCGTAGCAGCACCGGGACTGCGCCGGCCCGACCCCCACCGAGGCAACCACCTGCATGGGGGAACGGGATGGGACCGGGAAGGGGCCCGAAGCCCTCTGCCAGACGCGGCCCAGAAGGAGGTGAAGGTCACCCAGCAACCCCTGTGGCAGTGCCAGGGACAATACAACCTCCGACTCGCCCTCCAACGAGGCAGCCGCCTGTGAGGAGGTACGAGAGGGGCCTGGAGAGGGACGAGGGGTCTGCCCCCGACCTCGACCCAGAGCGGGACGAGGAGGGGCCACTGACCCCTGCGGCTCTGCACGGTCCAGCTGCTGCCGGCACCGTAGCGGTGTCACCTCGACCTTAGACAGGACCACCCTGCCAAGGGACCAAGAGGGGCTCGGGGATGCGACCCGAGCCCCGGCGACCTCCCGCGACACCACAGGGACCCCCGCCGGGGTTTGCGGCGAGGCAGAGATGCCGTGGCATGAAGGAGGTGCCCCAGAGGAGCCGCACCCCAACAGCACCACATCCTCCAAGCCTGGATCCGATCCAGTCGGCGCCGGAGCCACCGGCAGCGCCGCGGAGGGCCCTGCGCAAGGCGAGGGATCCGCCAACGCCCCAGGAGGGGAAGGAGGAGGAAACGCCAGCGAGGCCTGCAAAGCCGACGTGTAAGTCTCCATCTGGGCTCTCGCTGCCCCAACACCGGGAAAGGGTGGATAGGACTACACGCGGGGCCGCATCACCCGCGGAGAGTCCACGCCCCCGGTAGGCCGGAAACCAGCCCCCGGGGACGAACTGCAACACTTACCCACCAGGGAGCGACGCTCACGTGACATCGGAGAAAGGCGAGGACGACGACCACGGCCGGACCTGAAGCTGTCCGCCGAAGCAGACCGAGGGGAGGACGTCGACCTGGAGAGACGTCGACCTGGAGAGACGTGCCGAGAGAAGTTTCATTCGGCGCTCCCGCCGCAACTTCGGCTTCAACTTTTGCCACGCCGCACAATCTGAGGTGCTGTGATCCTCCCCCAAACACCACATGCAAATGAGGTGAGGGTCCGTCGTCAACATAAGACGCCCACAAAATGTGCAAGTTTTAAAGCCCGAAGGCATTCGCACACTGTTCCACCAAAAAAGAATGGAAGAAAGGGGGCCGTAAACAGGCCCGCAGCAAGGAACGGATCCGCGTTGCACGCGGAAAAGGAAAACAACTGATGTGGGTGCGCCGGGGCGGGTCTTATGTGACCTCGCTGATGTCACGTACGCGGACAATGCCTGGGCGGAGTCGCGTGATGTCGCCCGGCCCCCGGCGCACAGCGATGCTGTGGCAAAAAGTTTACGGATCCAGTCTCATGCCTGGGGATAATTCTACATGAAGGAATCTGCGGCTAGTAGTCTCTATCAGATACCAGTACAACAACACCAAGGAACTTTTCAACATTGTTAAGGAATTCTCCAATCCTACTGCCAGCAGAAACAACATCATGCCCTCACAGGAGCAGTGCGACAACCTCGCCCACTTCTTCCACAACAAGATCACAACCATATACAGAAACATTGAACCCCAATCCACACGTATGTATTTCTTCGACAGATAAACCACCACCACAACTGACACAAACCACACACTGACCACCTGGAACATTCTCTCTACCATTCTCATTACCCAGGTCACCACCTCCACCATGAAATCCATCCACAGACCCATGCCTGCACTACATTTTCAACCTTGGAAACCAAAGGATCGGCCAGGAACTCACCACCCTACTCAACAACTCTATAACCACCACAACATTTCTTAACACCTGGAAACACGCCGAAGTCAGACCACTACTTAAAAAATCCTCGCCGACCCCAGCAAACTCAAAAACTACCGGCCAATCTCCCTCCTCCCATTCCTAGCAAAGGTGCTGGAAAAGATCATCAACAATCAACTCATGACACACCTGGAGTAGAACCAGTTACTTGACACCTCCCAATCCAGCTTCTGCAGCAATCATAGCACCGAAACTGCCCTGATCGCAGCCACAATGACATCCGAACCCTCCTTGACTGAGGAGAAATGGCAGCTTTGATCCTCCTCGACCACTCAGCAGGCTTCGACACCGTATCCCACCACAAACTGATCGAAAGGCTCCACCACATCGGCATCCAAGAAGACGTGCTCAGATGGATCACCTCCTTCCTCACTGAAAGAACCTAGAGGATCCACCTCCCACTTTTCACCTCTGAACCCAATGAGATCACCTGCATTGTCTCCCAGGACTTATCCCTCAGCCTCATACTCTTCAACGCATATATGACCCCACGGCCAACATCGTCAGATCCCATGGTCTCAACATAATTTTCAATGCAGACGACACCCAACTCATACTCTCACTTACCGACGACCCCACCACCACCAGAACCAACTTCCACAGATGCATGAACAACTACCTGCAGCTGAACACAGACAAGACGGAAGTACTGATCTTTGGCAACAGCAGCAACACATGGAATGACACCTGGTGTCCATCAGCCTGGGATCAGCACCCACTTCCTCCGTCCACGCCAGAAAACTGGGAATCATCATTGACAAGCTCACCATGAAATCACAGAACAATGCCCTCTCCTTTGTCTGCTTCCTCATTCTGCACATGCTATGTAAGATCTTCAAGTGACTACCCCTCCCACGAGACACACCGTGACACAGGCCCTCATCACTAGCAGAATAGACTATGGCCATGCCCTCTAAGTAGGAATCGCCACACACCTCCTTCAGAGACTTCAGACTATACAGAATGCCACAGCCAGACTTATGCTCGCCCTTCCCTGACGAACCCACATCACACCCCACCACAAGCAACTCCGCTGGCTCCCCGTACAGAAGAGATGCCAATTCAAGCTGCTGACCCACACACACAAGGCTCTACACAACCAAGTACCCGCATACATTAACCACCACCTGAACTTCCATCAACTGTCGGGAAGACTACGCTCTGCCTCCCTTTCACTTGCCCATACTGTAGGAGAGTAGGATCTACTTCTTATAGTTACCCCCACTATTTGCTGATGTTTCACTGTTTTCGATGTAGATTGGCTGGGATCCTGATATCCAGGACCCCAGCCTAGCTGCCTTCTCTCTAAATTGATTGCATGTACTTTAGGTACACTTCAGATTGGATTCTGGGGTACCCTTATAAGTCGCTAGTACATGGTATACTATGTACCTAGGGCATAGGTACCCCAGAGGCCTCTCAGGGGCATCAGAATGTATTATGCCACCCCTGGGAGACCATTCAAAATGACACAACAGGTCTGCTACAGCAGCCTGTGTAAGGTGGTGTATGCACCCCTTACTTAGATATAGGTTCACTGTATCTATCCATATCACTGCACATTTAAACCTATCAGTCACCCCTATGGCAGGCCTTATCAATCCGGAAGGCAGGGTGCTGGGTTTTATGTGAGAGGGTGCCCATGCAAGAGCAGAGCCCCTCTGCAGCTTTCGGAACCTCTATTCCGGGGTTGTTTGTGATGCAGCCTTCCATATACTCTTAATTGCATTATAACCTTGCGGTAAATGCTAACTTTAAAATGGCTGCATGGAAACATGTCGTGTTTGGTGTCAAACACCTTTGAATCATACCTCCACACCAGTAACTGGTGTGGGAGGTATGATTCCACCCTACTAGAGGGAGAAATATGACTACACTGGTACACCCGGTACCAGCTTTACAGACCCTGGCATCACAAAATGGATGCTGCCAGCCACAGGCACGAGTCTGCCCTCCTGCTGCTGGACGAAACTCCGGCAGGGGATGGCTGGACAATAGGTTTCCTGTCACAGGGAGGTGTGACCACCTCCCAGACAGGCTTTAGTGTATTGGGGCTGGGTGGGTGCACTCTGAGAGTGCTTTGATGTCTGCAGTGGGGGCACATTTTGTGCCCCTGTGCATAGTCCAGCTCAAACCGGTTGCAGGGGCTATCAGCCCCTGCTCTGGCACGAAACTAGACAAAGGACATGGGTGTAGCCACCCCTCTGTCCTGGCCCTCCCATAGGTGGGTCCCCAGTGTTTGTCCCACCCCTTCCTTGGGTATAAAGTAGGAAGCCCTGACTACAGGACTTTAGATTTTACCTAGACTAAACTCTGCTAGAGAAACCAAGTACTTCGACGATCTGCACAACGCTGGATGACTGAAGAATCTCTCTTGGAGTAAAGGAGTTAATCCCCTGCAAGTCAGGCACCTGAAACGAATCTGACCGGTTTGCATTTCCCGAGCTCATGAGGACTCTGAAGATTTCTGCAACACAGGAGGTGGGTTCCCGTGGTCTCTGAGGTTGATCTGCGCTCTCAGCTATTCTGAGGCCCGTATCCCTCGTGGGGACCGTGCAACCCGAAACCCTGGGCACCGTGCACATTTGCAGCAGCATATGCTCTTTGGCAATCCCTGAGGCTGTGCTTTGGGCTACTGGTAGTCCCAACCCCGAGCAGTGACTCCACCGAAGATTACTGGCCTACACTCCACGATTGTTCCGTGGGCTGGTATTTAGTGATTCCTCTCGAGGTCCCTTTGCGATCCCTGGTCCGTCGACCTGTGGGTCCCTGAGAAGGGTACTTTAACTTTCAATGGGCTTTCCTGGTTGCTCCAGACGTGCCCTGACTCTCCATCGCTTGGAGAGTCCACAAGACCTTGCTGGTCCACACCAAAGCATCTTTTTTATGACCGCGTGGGTTGCAGTTGCCAAGGCTTGTTGGTCTCCAATCCGGACACTGACCCCCCAGCACTCGACATCCTTCGTGGGACAGCTCGCCTGTGGACTTTGGTCATCGTCGATGTCTCCTGGTCCCCGTGGCTGCAGAGTCAAGCTTCACCTCATCGCACCTGAAACACCCGACATCGGTGGGCATTCGTCTATCGTGCCCCTGGTCACTGGCAAGTGACCCAGACTCTGTCCCCTCTGATTTCAGGTTCTTCTCAGCTCCGATCCAGGTTTGGATCACACTGGACACTTTTCCTCTTCACGGCAGCAGCACTTTGCAGCATCACGCCATTGAAAACGACGAAGATTCCCGACACCATTTGACACCTATGCACCCGGCTTCCCTGGGTTAAGTAATACGAGTACTCTGGTGCTCATATGGGTGCTGGCCTTAGAACCTTCTAAGTTTGAAAGGGTTTGCTCAAAGTCCTCTCCTAAGTGTCCTTAAGCTTTAAAATTCCAACAGCGACTTTCCCATAGGATTGTACTGAGCTCGCGGCTGTGTTCTCACACTGTACGCTTCCCCCGTGCGACTCCTGTGTCACTACCTTAGGTAGTTCCTTGGGGTCCCAGCGATTCAACGTGCTCTAGGCACTGTGTCTAGTCAAGTCGGGGTTGTTATACCACTTTCTTAATATATGGTTTGGTCTCCCCCTGGGGCCCACTGTGTATTGTGCTATTTACTGTTGTTCTAGTGTATTAATATTGTGTGCCTTGTTCTCTAATCTCATAAAGAGGTTAGTAGAGAGTGTTTAGAAATGAATACATATATTTTATTTACACCTTGTGTGGTTCTCCTTTCATTTTGTCATTCAAGAGGTTATAATCTGGTAAACCAAGCTGCTTTACATTCCTTCGAGACTTAGCCTGAAGCCTGCTCTCCATAGCTACCACTAGGATAGCTTTCAATAAAGGTTGTCTTTAACCTAATCATCAATAAGGGTTGTTTGGACTGGTACAAGGTGCCCACTTTAACTAGTGGACAGCATATACCACGCCAACTTCTCACACATACTCCCTGCATCTGCTGAAGCAGAAGTGGAGGACGCTCCTTCTTCCACATCGCAGCAAAGACCTGGAACAGCCTACCCACAAACCTCCGAACCATCACCTCACTTCCAGCATTCTGAATGGCCCTCAAGACCTTGCTGTTCAAAAAAGCCTCTGGGCCCGGCAAGAGCCTGGATACCCTATCTGGTCATTAGCCGCGCTGTATATATCCTGATTGATTGATTATTTTGTAGGCCATGGGTATTAAGTGATTGGCCAGTATCATACCAAGGATTTTATAATCAAGATTTTGTAATCAAGATTTAGAAGAAATAGGTAGGTGATGGTATGAATCAAAAGATCACTGCCCTGCTTGGGCAAGACCACTATTAAAGCTTTCGGCATAGAGGAAGGCAAAACACCAATATGTCTGGCTTTCATATATACTTGAAGCAATTGGGGGGACCAAAACTTCACCATATGCTGCAGAAATCTCGATGGGCAAGCAATCCATGCCCAGGGTCTTTCTCCTGGCCAATTGTATCTCCTCAATCTTGAGGAGTTCATCCAGTTCTAAGAATTGCATCTCATTAATGGTTGGCAGCGGTATCTCCCTTAAATAAGTTTCTCTACCACTGGTGCCCCCCCAACTCCGATAGGGGTTAGTACATCTTTACATAGTATTATCTGAACACATCATTGATCTCCAATAGTGTATTTGTGATCTCGTCCTGTGGGCTCCAAATGCTCTGGAAACCTAATTTTTCAATAGTTCCACAAGCATTCTACCTGCTCTGCAGTGGCGGCTTCCCCATTGGGGCATTGGGGTGTCGCCCCACTGCTTTCTCGCGGTGCGAGAAGGCAGAAACATAAACTGTAAAAACTACCATTTATGTTTCTGCCTTCTTGCATTGCGAGAAAGCAGAAGTGCCTCTGTGCCTGGTTGGGGGCGGGAGGGCGGTCCTGCCCGAGAGCAGTGGGGAGTGGCTTGTCCACTGTTGTGGGTACTGACTGTTTGGTCGGCCCTGGAGCCGGCCAAACATTCAGCACCCACAACAGTGGGTAAGCCACCCCCCCCTGCCCTCGGGCAGGACCACCAGGCTCCTTTTTTAGGTTTCGCTGAGCCAGCGCATGCGCTGCTCTGCGAGAAATTTGGTGAGAGGCTTTTTGAAAGTGCTACCAGAGGCTTTTGCTAGCCTCAAGCTTGCGTTCACGCGCACGTGCACGCGTGCAGCCGCCATGTGGGTTTCTGTCAAGGCTCATTAAGCCTTGCGTGCCTCTCGCCGCCTTGCTTGCTTGCGCTTCAATTCCCTCCCCCTCTCCCACCACAGATCGCGTCACTCTGCTGGCCTCCACACCCCTCCCCGCCTCTCTATACTGCAGCAGGCCATAGCGTGGTTTTTAAAAAAAAAATCTTTTAGCGCGCGCGCACACAACTCCCGGGCTTGTTTTTCTTCCATTTAGGTTCCTTTATGCACAGTACTTGTTCTGTGTTCTGGTTTTGTGGTGCAGGTACTACATTAACTTCATAGTGAAAGTGACGTTTTTTTATTTCCCGAGCATTTAGCGTGTCTTTCAACCTTAAAAACCGGACTTTCAGTGCTGAGGATGTCCGTCCTGTGTCCGTGTACATTTTTGTTCCTAAATGCCATTTTACCCTCGATCCCTATGCTGATATTCGCTCCATTCTAAACTGAGCAGCTCTCAAACTCGCTTTAACGGTTGTTCCACATACTTTTATAGAGCAAGGACTTGAACTTTTTGGGTAGTTTCATTTTCAGATGCTCTTAACCCGTTCTCGTGAGATCGCAGCCGCACGATGAATGGAAGTGTTCTGTTTGACGGTATTTTACGTCTTTAACGCTCAGCATCTTATGAGCAGTGTGCAATGTTTCCCGCCTCAAGTTTGGTTTCGTGAGCTTAATGGCTCTGGCACTTACAGCTTTCCTCATCAATGTGCTTTTATAAACCTGGCGTGGACGAACATGTTCGAAATTGAGTCTTTACATTGGCATAAATGCTTGTACCGTCCAACTGTGCTGCCGCTAGAAATGTGAGACATTGGCACGCTTGATAGACATATCCGTAGAGGTCACACATGCGTGTTAATAACAGGACACCGACATTTTACAATCTGTTACTAGGCGTGGGGGTTTCCACCTTTGGAAGTGAAGGTCTGCTTTCTTCACTACTTTCATTCATACATCACAACACAAAGTATATGTGAAGTGAATGCTGCCCTGGAAGGGTATCTTGGCGCTGAATACCACGTTTTGATTGTTACCTTACTCAAGGGTACTCATTTTATCGACCTCAGGAAGACGAAAGGCTGAGTGTACCTGCTGACTTTGAACCTCTCACCTTGAGGTCAAACATTACATCTGCTCAATGCAAACTTAGTTTTTGGGTGAATTGGTATGTATGCGCTTTTTAACTCCTTTTAAAAGATCTGGACTTTTTTATTAAATTCTATTTTACAAGTACTCATAATGTGCACCATCAATGTCAGGCGGCCACTGAGAATGCTGCAGAAATTCTTGCTAATAACTTTATGGAGGACCACTGAAATTATGCGAGAGGTGAGGTCCTGAGTGCACAGCTGGGTTGACTAAATTGTGCGGCACGGAAAGGGCAATTATGTACCGTAATGCGGCACATTTTGTGATGGTGTTACTTCATAATTATGTCATGTTTTCACATGTTAACACTGTCTGGCCCAAAAGTTTCAGTTAATTATCACCAGCTTATTATCAAAATACAGCAATATTCAAATTGAACATGACTAATCAACCTTTGCATAGGGCCTTCTGCTACTCGGCAACATGTGTCGCCGTGATTTTAGTAATTTTGGATCCATTTGAACTAGAAACATTTTTTTTTTAATCAGCACATTATGCGACAGGTGATGGCTTATGTGGCAAATGCTGCAAATTCATAATGATGCGGAAAACGCTGTAGCTGCAGAATCACATTATTCCGTTAAAGTAAATGTTTGTATATAACCTTTGTTTTGCACCATTGTAATTACTAATATCTTTCTTTTTATAGACAAAGCCCTTTTTCATCCTCCTCACGGATATAATTTTTTAGTTGCTAAGTGTCAATTTATCCTCTATTCTAAATGAAGTTTATCGCTCCATTCCAAACAGTACATCTATCAAACCTTCTTTAGCATTTACTCTACGCTGATTTGGAGAAGGACAGCAGGGTGACACCTCTCCTATTTCAGTGTTCCTGATCCTCTAGATTCCGTTAACTGACTCTTTTCATAGCAATAAATAACAAGCATTGGCATAGCCAATAGTTCTCGCCTTTATAAGTGTTTAGCCATGCAACAGTTGGTGTTGTTGTACCAAGGATCTTGTGCTGCATAACTAAATACTTATAAGGTCCCAAAAGCGAGACCTATTGGCTATGCCAATGCTTGTTTTCTATGCAGAGAAAATGTCCTGGCTGGGGCGCTCGCCTGCTGCGCTGTAATTGGCTTGCGTTGCGTAGGGGAGGGAAGCTGCCTGCTGGCTACTCCCTGCAGCAGGAACACGTGGACCCACCAGTACAGCGTGGCCGGCCTGGAGCGGAGGCGGTGCGGTACCCCGGCACTCAGGTACGTTTTATTTTAATTGTTTTATTCCCCACCCACGACTCCCCCCTCCCTCGAGCATGCCGGCCGCCGCTGTCATCTTCCAACATTCATGTCCGCATCTGGTCAGAGCAGTTTCAAGTCTTATATTTAAACGATCGTGAAATGTCTGAGACATAAAGTGCTACTGTATCTGGCTATACAGGCGGGAGGGGAATGTGCGCCTAGAGACTGCCCTTAATTTACCAACCATGTCACGTTCGCAGTCACCGCTGCAGTTACCTGAATGTACTCCGGTTTTTCGTCTCAATTCGAACGCGCTGCTTTGTCTGCTGGTCATAAATGCATGCTCTATCTTTTATTTGTTGTTTAAAAACATAGGGACTAGTAAACCTGTTGCATATTCTGCCTCATAATGAAGAAGAAATCACAGAGGAGAGCTTCAGAAAACCATTTGATTCTCAAGAATTGCAAATGCTGCCTCTCAATATGAAAAGGGAATTAGTGTGTCTTGGGCACATGGACTTCCAAGGTGAATTTACAGCTCATCACATACCGCAGGAATGCGTACTTCCTGTTTCAAACATAGCTACGTACGTTACGTTTCTTTTTGTTGCTATCCATGTGAACGCAGACAATTTGTGCAAACTCTCATGGAGAGGCGGGCGCCTCCCTCTCCTGCCGAGCCAGTGACCCCCGTGCCCCACGGAGAGCACCTTCATCAAACATTGTGGAGCAAGTCATTGGCATTCCGCCGGCTCGCACTGCACGCAGCTCAATCCAATTTATATGGTTATTGGCAGTCACGTTAGAAATGGAGTCATCACTCTGTCCCTATTGGTGATATGACTCGCAGTCGGGTAAGTCAGTAAAGTGTCTCGCATCAGTGCAAGTTTAGGGTCAAGGTGTATTGACCTACATGCATTTTATAAGTGACAGCCTCTTGCCTTTTTGTCACTATGCTCGATCATGCAGATTGAATGCGGCCTACTGAAAACTGGCCTGACGTGTTTGTCGTGGTGCAAACAGACTGCCAAGCTTCATCACAGATCAATACAAAAATCTGCAGAATTCCAGTAGGCCTGGTTGCCTTTACTTCCGGGTAGAATTTGAATGCTTCAATATTCTTCTGAAAACACCAATCCTCTTACTTCAATTCCTCGGGCCAGTTTCGGTATTCCCTTTTTTCTGAAAATTTCCCCAGCTTTGCATTCCAAAGTAGCCGTCCCAAAACTTAACCAGTTTAAGCCAGAACAGCTCACAGCAGAAATTGGAAAAAGGCCCGAAATTCCACCTTCTCCATCCTCTCTGCTGAACCCCCACCCACCCCATGTGTGGGCCTGATGTTAAGGCCCAGCCCAGGTAACAAACTGACCTGCCCCTTTAATGTGGGCTTTTAAACACACAATCCATAGACAGATGAACGCAGGCATGAGTCCACGTTGGCGCATTGTTATACTTACTTTTCGGGGCTTGTTACCAGTGTTTTATAGTTTCATAGCAGCGTAAATAATACGCGTTAATATTACATAAGCCTGTGGTGCACATTTTATTGACCTTAGAAGAGGGAAAAGCAAGTTTGTCAATAACGATCTCACTGAAATAGGAAATTAACCCACTGAGCCAAGTGTATTCACTGATAGGAGAGCGCAGTCAGCTTTTGCTGCAGAGATCTGTGATGCTATATATAGGTTTACTTCTAACCACTGGAAATTGCTTAGAGGGTTAATGCGCTTCCTGCAGAGCACTGGATGGGATATGCAGATTACAGGTTCGAATCCTGATTCGATAACTCAGTGGGTTTTGCCTCTCTTTCCAATACAAAAGCCCTGAGATTTCACGTCATTTTTAGAGAATCGGAGGAGTACACAATATAGATGACATTGAAATTTGAAATGCTTAGTCTACCACTTTCACACTTTTTGTACCTTTCGTGAAAAGACAATAGTGGCATGTACCATCGTAATGTTAAAAACGAAAGAACTCAAGCCTGGTGCCAGTCGGTTCCTTTCATGAGAACAAGGGGCCCGATTCACAGAATTAACTTAAGACAAAATCCTAAACTTAATACTTTTGGTATTCACAGAATGCACTTACTATTTTTGGTATTCACAGAATGGATTTACGACTACTAACTTTACGTCCGCACTCGGGCTGGAAATTCCGGCCTGGAGGCAGAGCTTCCGTCCCGGGGGCGGAGCTAACGGCCTGGAGGTGGGGATTCCGGCCGGTGGCGGAGATTTAGCCATGGCCGAAATCTCCACCTGCGGGCCGGAAGCTCCGCCTCCGGGCCGGAAGCTCCACCTCCGGGACGGAATTTCCGGCCCGAGTGCGGACCTAAAGTTAGTAGTCGTAAATCCATTCTGTGAATACCAAAAGTAGTAAGTGCATTCTGTGAATACCGAAAGTAGTAAGTGCATTCTGTGAATACCAGAAGTAGTAAGTTTAGGATTTTGTCGTAAGTTGATTCTGTGAATCGGGTCCCAGGTGCCTGGAGGGACAGTGTGCAAAGCTGCAGAGCACATGTATCTATTCAGAGCCCCAGGACATTTGTTTTCAATGAAAGACTGTGAAACACCACCAGGGTTCTACATAAAACACAAAGTGCCTATCAACAGGAAATTATATATGCCTCCATCTTTGTGCAAAAGGAGTTATAAGTGCATATGAAGGCAGTGCTTAATTAGAGCCGGTGGTTTCCGGTGCTCGGCACCAGCACTTAATTGTCGGCACAGCACAAAATTGTTGATATCAGCACTTATGACAGCTGCCACATGGTGGCGCTGTTTGTATAATTTAGAGATGAGCGAAACAACTACTGTTTATTAATTCAGTATGCATCAGAAACAACAAATACTTGCCCAAGCTCTTTTTTTATAACTTTGGGGGCCTGGAATAGTCTGAATTGTCACAGTGTGCCTGTTAGTAGTTGTGTTGGAACTGTCATTAGCAACGCTGGCAGTTGCAATTGGTGGCTCAAACTGGCAGGCCAAGTACACAACCAGGAATCCTGGCTCTTTATACTAAACTTCGTGATCTTGGACTTATTCCTCCCCATGCCGCAATCTATGTTATCCGACAAAAGTAGAAACTCCCAGAGGCGAGTTAGTTGATCTATACATTAAAAACAATTAACAAGCGATAGTTTTGCCAGTCATTGTCTTGGTTAGGACAGATTCACAATTGCTTTATTAGCCTTCCTGCTTGCTCAAATGTGCTTGAAAATGCATCATTTGCCCACTCTTTTTTCAAAATTTTCTTGGGGGGAAAACCCCCAAACCCCCGTAGGTGGTTCAGGCTCGCTCGCTACGCTCGCTTGCTACAGTGCTGTACAACAATTGTTTAAAACCTCACCACTTTCAAATGTCACCAGCCGCCACTGCTGCTCTGTTCAATTCTTCATGCTGTTGGGCAACATACTTCTTGTTGTTTATTTCACCCAATCAGTCTAATGTGCTATCAAGTTGCAATCTCACTGCTGGCAATTCCAGAGCAGCTTTCACATCCGCGGGGTAGAGAATCTCTAGTACACATATGCAGGCCTAAAATGACAACATTTTTCATGTAGCACTACCGTAGCACCACAAGTAGGTTTTATGCATAGACCCCAAATGACTATTTGAAATGCATCACATTCCGCTAGGTTTGATGATACAATACCTTCATTTCAGTGAGGTGCAGGGCTCTATGTTTCCACTTGTCAGCCATAAAAGCTTGATCAGTAAGTGCTTCTGTCTTTCATGTGGGGATTCTCAGTCACTACTCCCCCAGATATAGCCCGAACTAAGCACCAACCACCTTTGAACTGGCTACATCATTGCAGAAAAAGAGTTCAATCCTAGTGTGCAGGGCATGCAGCGCAGAATAGAACAAATACTCTCTAAGACTATGTAAGGACTGCCAGGTATCGGTCAACTGAAGATGTACCCTTCCAGCTATTGAGGCTCTGAGAAGCTTTGAATGTTTGAACTCCCACTAGCGACATGTAGGGTCTATGCCATTCTACATCTGGTACGCAATGGAAATCACCAACCCAAATACACAACACCTTACATTGAGTATTAATGCAGAGGTGAACGTGAATAAAAAGGGAGTGAGATCTGCGTTACGGGCATAGACTGCTACCATTGTTAATGGCTCTCCAATTAGGAGACCTTCTACCACCACATACCTTCCCTCTGCAGGTATCTTGGTGTGGTTCAATACAAAAAGGGACCCTCGAAGCAATCCATATTAAGTGCCTCGCTGGCATACCCAGTATACGTTGTTCCAATTAGCAATCCTCGCCACCTTCTAGCCTACTTAGTCAACTCTCTAAGAGTAAGATGGATCTCTTGCAAAAATGCTAAATATATATCGGTTCATTTCAAGTAAATATGTATCCTGTACCACTTTATCGGGTTACACATGCCCCACACATTCCAGGTTACGATATGGTATATTTTAGGAAAACATTGTGGCATGTACAAGTTGGCACTCACATATAGCATGAGCAAATGTTGAGGGCCGAAGTGTCTTGTCATACTTAGTCGCACTGCACTGGGTAGGCCAGTATACCTGTAACTTCTAAGAACAAACTCCCAACTCCCTCTCCCTGCAGAAACAACAACATTCCCACTGCAACCACAACAACCACTTCTCAATAAAAAGTCCTATACAGGAAGCAGGGGGAGGCAGGTTCCACACACATCTGTGTATCATATATCTATCCCTTAGCCCCATAAATGTCAATATCCCCTTCAACACACACAACTGATTCCACAAGGGGCCACTCCCCTCATTACGGACACCCCCTAAGCTATGATTTGTCAACATGTTTCATCATAGAACGGGCGCACAGTGTTGGCGTCTAGGCCGTCATCCGGGGCCCCTCACCCTTTCATTATTCGGATACTGAACCACCGTGACCGAGATGCAATCCTTCAGCTGGCCAGCCAGCAATCGGACCTCCACTGTGCTACCACAAAGGCTTCAAGGTTTCCGGAGTATACCAATAGAGCACAACTTCTGTGCAAATACTTCCTTGAGGGGAAACAAAAACTGAGAATCCTCCGGTTACAATATATGCTACTCTACCCTGCACGGTTGAAAGTCCTGTTCCAGTGCAAGTCTTATTTCTTTGACACCCTCAAATTGTCATGGGACTGGCTGGAGGAAAAGGAAACGTCTTGCCAAAAAGTTGGGTGACCCCTTGAGCACAGTGGTTGGAGGGGTCCCAACAACAGCTCACACACCAGTCAGTACCCTGAGGAGAGGAATAGGAGCACTAAAGGCCTCAGTGCATGAAGGACACACAGAGAGGAAGACACTGCTTCGACTAGTTCTGGCGACAACGTTGCATCACAACTCCCCTAAGAGGCTAGTCCAACCTCCAACAGGAGCCCAAGAGGCCAGGAGTTAGGAGACGGACCCCACTGATGCACCAGCTCAGTTACTGAACCTCAGTAGTAGCAGGATGGGCTCACCGATGTGCATGACCTCACTGGCTGGTGGAGTTTTTCTCCAGAGTCCCAGAGACTGACACTGGTCACATTGTCCTAGGCCTAGACTAATATTTAGTTATAAAAAATTGTTTTCCTTTCTTTAGTACCAACTTTATCTGTTTTGTAACAGTACCTGGTCATGTGGGCAACAGATGCTTCATGTTTTGAAGTGTGGGGAGGGGGAGTGTGGGTACAGGGAAGTTTGTAGGTTATGTTTGTTAAGGTACAGGCGGGACACAGATCGTAAAACAATTATGCCACCTCGTACCACCCACCCTGAAGCTTGACCAACAGACCTCATCATACAGCACCCTGACATGGAATGTTAATGGCCTGAATGGCAAGATAAACAGAGGGGTAGTGCTGCGTCAGGCCAAGGCACTGAGTCCTTCAACGCTCCTCCTCCAGGAAACTCATCTCCTGGGCAGTAACAGTGTGTTCCTAGGCTGCTTTGGATACAATAGGGTTTACCAGGCAGTGCTTACTGGGGGATCTAGGGTAGTGGCAATATTGCTGCTTAGCACTTTCCCACTTGTGGTCATCGAAACCCAGGTATGGCCAATTCTTAGTGCATATGTCCAACTGGCCCTGAAAAACCAAACATTGATGCATTTTAAAAATCTATAGCCAAAGCCCCGGAGGGGCACACTATGATTGGGAGTGACTTTAATAATATCATGGGTGCACCCCTCACTTCTATGGATACAAGGGACATATGGAGAACAGGCGCACTGGGCGATTGGATGGACTCATTAGGGCTACATGATGCATGGAGGTATTTACATGCCGACACTAAGGCATACACCCATTTTGCTTATCCCCACTCCTCTTACTCAAGACTGGATTACATTT
Organism: Triturus cristatus; assembly: GCF_964204655.1. Classification (NCBI taxonomy): domain Eukaryota; kingdom Metazoa; phylum Chordata; class Amphibia; order Caudata; family Salamandridae; genus Triturus; species Triturus cristatus. The sequence continues at coordinate 562,061,362 of NC_140589.1, read as the reverse complement.
TCATTCCAAAAGTGGACTTGCTGGGGGCTGAAGGTGCAATGATCCACCAAAGGGTGGTGTCGGATCACTCTCCAGTTGAAATAAGAATCCGAGGCACGGGAGAATAGGAAATGGAGCCTTCATGCTGGTTGGCTCAAGGACACTGACTTCTGGGACAGCATCAGAGAGAGGATAATGGACTACTCTAAGTTAAATATCTCCTGAAGTCGACCGGATCTAATCTTTGGGAAGTCATGAAGGTAGTGATACAGGGGCAGATAATATCATATATAGTGGGGAATTGCAAGGAAAGAAAAGGGGACTGTCAATCCGTTGGACAACAACTCCAAATCTTGGATACCCAACAAACCTCCTCCCTGATGGGAGAAGGGCAACTACAGTTGGAGGCCGTCCGGCAGGCCCTGACTCAAAAAGGAATGAACAGCTTTAGGGCAGCATTGTAGGCGACAAAGCATTGAGTGTACAAATATGGTGACAAATTAGGAAGCTTATCTACTGGTTGACCTCTAAGGAAGCAGCCTCCAGAGTCGTGCCAGGATTGAAAGGGGTATCTCGCAAAATGGTCTATGATGCCTAAGGGATGAGGGATACCTTTGCAGATAATTATTAAGTGCTTTATAGTTCCCGCCGCCAACGGTGCTGGAGACCCAATACCCTATTATAGGTGATTGAATAGTTCCCAGGCTCTCATTAGAGAGCAAGACTACACTGGAGCGTCCAATTACTGCAGAGGAACTCCTTTTAACCACACAAGACATGCCTGCTGGGAAAGCACCCAGTCCAAATGGCTACTCAATGTTTTTTTCAAAACATTTGCCTCTAATGTATTGCCCCTTATGGTGGAGATGTTTAACGAGACCCTTGCGAATGGTACCTTCCCACCTGACTTATGAAAAGCAACAGTGGTGGTGCTTCCTAAGCCCAAGAAATCATCGATAGAATGCAACTCATACAGACTGTAGGAAAGTGCCTCTTTTGGACAGGGTTAGCCCCCACTTTTTGCCTGGAAAATTATGTTGTTTTGACTGTAAGTGCACTGGGTCCCTGCCAACCAGGTCCCATGTGCCAGATCTTCTCTAAACTGTACCTTTTGTTTCCACAATTAGCATCCCTTTAGCTCACAAACAAGTCCCTCGTAAAAGGTACCCCTGGTACTAAGGCCCTTGTGGTTAAAGAGGGTCCCTAAGGGCTGAAGCACAAATTGTGCCATCCTAAGGGACCCCTCACCCAGCACATGCACACTGCCACTGCAGCCTGCATGTCCTGGTGCAGACAAAACTGTAGAGTTGACATAACACACATCCCTACGTGCCATGCCCATAGACACTGCATGATATAGGTAAGACACCCCTCTAGCAGGCTTAGCCATAAGGCAGTGAGCACTATATCTCCTGTGAGGGCATATCTTCACGAGCAGATATGCCCCTGCAATTTCCTTGTTGATTCCTGGATATTTTAAGTGACCAGGGAAGCCATAGTAAGTACATGGGCTGGACACTTGTCATTACGAGTTCCCCAGATCCACTAGCACTTCACTGAAATATGGGACGTTTGGTATCAAACATCTCAGCATAATAAACCAGCACTGATTTAAGTGTCAGATTTACTAAAAAGTGCACACAAAGGACCCATTGGGGGGTCCTCTGAAACCTCCCAATCCTTATTGTGGTCACCGAATGGCATGAGCCAGCCTGCTACCACAAGAGAATGTTCTGATCTCATGGGGAGGGTGTCTGTGCACTCTGAGGATGAGAACAATGCCTTTCCTTGGTGGAGGTGTTCACACCTTCTCAATGGTCAGAGCCATCCGTGCCGGGGAGCTCTAAAGGCCTTGCCGTCTTTGTAATGCAACACCAGACTCTCCTGTTAGAGGGAGCAGGCCTCCTTCCTGTCTTTACCCCTTTTTGGCGGGTGGACAGGCAGCAGAACGTAGAAAGAATAGGAGGTGTGCCCCCCTCTGCCAACTCCACCCCTCAGGTGCTTTAGGCGAGGTGTATTACACTTTTCAGTGCCCACCCCCTTGAAGATGGCGGGACTCCTCCAATCAGGATCAGGGATATACCCAGTCACCACGCGGGTGAGCATCTAGAGGGTGTAGTCACCCTTAAGATAAGTAACCCATTGGCTACGATCTGGCACTCACTTTAGACACCCACAAATGCAGTATTTAGGTGACCCACCTGAGTCCTAAACTTCAGTTCCTGTTGACCTGAGAAGAGCTAGACACTACAGAGTCACACCAGCAGATTAGACTGCAGAGACCAACTGACTTGGCCCCAGCCCTACTGGCCTGTCTACAGCCCTTGACGATCCTGCACCAAAAGACGAGTCGTCCTGCAGCCCAGTGACCTCCAGAAACCTTGGAGGACTGACTACCTTCTACAAAGATCAAGACTCCCGTGAACAGCGGACCTGGTCACCAAGCAATCATCTTTAAAGTATAGGCTCTGTGACTGAAGAACCGCGACGCTTGCCCCCAGTTCCACCTCTGCAGCTGACACCTCTGGACTGAGTCCAAGTGGCCCACTGGTTCCAGCAACATTCCTCAGCACTCCATAGCCCGAGTCCATCGTGAGCTGTCATCTCCTGGTCTCCTCGATGTCGCCTGCAGCCTATGCACGGAGACCCCCCAACCGCGACCTGCTCCAGTAAGCTATTTCCAACACCAAAAGGCCCCCCTGCACCTGTCCGCCCTGAGCCTTGATGAAGAGGCCAAAGGTGTCCCTACGTCCCTGAGCATCGCTACATACCTGCCCAGCTGTTGGTTTCCTTTCGACCGGCCTCCTGGCCTAAGCTTGCAGCCCTTGTTTGATTTGCCAGTTCTTCTTTGCTTGCCATTGGCCCCCGATGGAATTTGGCACCCTGCACCCAGCAGCCCCTGTGCCGCTGGTGGTGTAGTGTTTGTGCTGCTTTGGGTCACGTCCAGTGTTTGCTTCAAATCCCCGGAGACTGTCCCCCAAAGTCGCTGCTACTTAACTGTAAGCAGCCTCTGTACGATTGCCCCCAATCCCCATTGATTTGTATTGGGTGTCCAACCTTGCACTTGCGCCCTTCACTCAGCCACTGCTGTGCCACTGGTGGTGCACTGTTGGTGCTGAACTGAACTTTGCCCAATACTGACCTTAACTTCTGAAGACTGGTCTTGTGAGTCGATGTTTTCCCTATGTATGCTGAATGTTTTCTTTCACCTATAGGTTAACATTGCAAAGTCTGAAAATTGCACTGTGTCCATTTTTTAAACTGAAAAGTATTTCTATTGAAAAAATTATTTGCCTATGACGAAGTTCTGTGGTCCTACAAAATATATATAACCAAGTATTATTTTTATAAATTGGTTTGGGATTTATTCATTGAGTGTGTGTCTCATTTATTGCCCTGTGATCAGCCTAACTGCTCGCCCTCACTACCACAAAAGAGAGCATTAATATTGTCACTTTAACCTCTGTAAAGCCTCTGTGGACTTCATTTCGGTATACTATGTAGAGAGCCAGACCGATCTCATTGATTAACGGTGAGGCCAAGATTCTGGCGATGGCAATGTGGTTGGGGAATGTGATACGCTCCCTAATCAGCTATGACCAGAATGGCTTCATGCCAGTGATGGGAACAAGACATAGCATCTGCAGACTCCACAATATAATAACAAGGTCCCACGAGATCCCTGAGCCGACAATAATAGCCCAGCTGGACTTTGAGAAAGCCTTCAAATCGGTCGAATGGTCATTCCTTCACTCTGTCCTGAAACTTTGAATTTTGGAACATACTTCCTAATGTGCATCTGATTATTATATAGTGAACCCTGGGCGAGGGTAAGAGTTAATGGCACACTATCCCTCAGATTTCAAATTCAGAGCGGTACCAGACTATACCTTTTTGCCCTTGTGGCTGGGCCGCTGGTGGAATAAGTCAGATGGGATGCTCAATTGGGGGGTCTAAGTGGGGCGGAGGGTGCAGATGACAGCATTTTCCACTAGACGGACAATGTCCCGATGTTTTTGCAGAAGCCGGATACCTCAATCTCCCAATTAATACATAAGTTGCGGGTATATGGGGAATCCTTTGGACTCAGTGAATTGGGATAAATCAAGACTGATCCCCTTGACTGCTCCCCTTGCCAGAGACCCATGCCAACACCTTGATATTCATCAAGGGCAGGGACGGTCATTTACTTGGGGATACAGATATAAAACGATCCCGGAACATGCACCCTTCAAGAACAAAGTCAGGAATCACATGTCACAATGCAGTTCTCTCCCCCTCAATCTCTTGGAACGCATTGCGCTACTCAAAATGATCAAGCATCCCCAATTGTTGTATATCCTTGAAAATTACCCACACAGAACATCGGCTTAGTATTTTAGTTGATTGCAATCCGAGATCAATGGCTATATCTGGGGCGATTCACCTCCAAGGGTGGCACACGCTATGTGTATTCAGTTGGCATTCAAAGGGGGGCAGGGGGAAGTGGACATACAATTATACTATTTGGCAGCAAAAAATGGTTCCTATTAATGATTGGGTGTTCAACGACAGGGTAAACCTCGGCATTAGATTGGAGGTTGCGCGTTTCAAGGATTCTGCGCCATGGTACTGGCAGTATGGCACAATTATTCCCCAATGGGCACCCTCTGTCACAGCTATCCCTGTCAAGTGTTGGCACAGAGCCCTGAAACAGACTGGGTGGACCAGGAAACTTACTAGGGAGACACCACTGGGGCTGTGTAATTGGCTTGCACAGATACAACTTCTGCAACAAACAAACAGCATTTGTAAAGCACAACACTGTCACCCTTAGGGCTATCTGAGCTCTGTGTCTCTGTTGAAGAGGCAGGTTTTGAGTCTCTTTTTGAAGTCTGCCATCGAGGGGGCTGTGCGGAACTGCAGGGGAAGGTCGTTCCAGGTCTTGGAAATGATGTAGAAGAAGGAGCAGCCACTGCTGCGGCTGCGGCGGATGCGGGAGGTGTGTGCAAGGGTGATGAAAGAGGAGCGCAGGTCTCTAACGCGATGGTGGAAGTTCATTCGATGGTTGAGGTAGGCAGGTCCTAGGTCACAGATGGCTTTGTACGCGTGCGTGAGGATCTTGAAGTGACATCCTTTCTGGATGGGGAGGCAGTGGAGGTCTCTCAGGTGAGGGGCAATGTGGGTTTGTTTGGGGAGGTCCAGGATGAGTCTGGCTGCAGCGTTCTGTATGGTCTGGAGACTTCTGAGGAGCTGGGTGAAGATGCTGGCATAGAGGGCATTGCCGTAGTGGAGGTGGCTGGTGATGACGACCTAAGTGACGATCTTTCTGGTGTTGGTTGGGATCCATCTGAAGATTCTGTGGAGCATGCAAAGTGTGTGGAAGCAGGAGAAGGCGAGTGCGTTAACTTGTCATTTCATGGTCAGTTTGCTGTTGAGGATGATGCCGAGTTTGCGTGAGTGGTTGATCGGTCAGTGTGGTTCCAAGTTCTGGAGACCACCAGCTGTGGGCTCATGCGTAGGTGTTTTTCCAGAAGAGCAGTACTTCAGTTTTGTTGGAGTTGAGTTGGAGATGTTGGGAACTAATCCAATCCACTTCCTGAATACAATCCAGTGGAACCCAAACTTACGATGGGGGACATCATTAAGGGGATTTGCCAGCTATACAGGTCCCTCGGGAACAACACACCCAAGGCCATGACTGCCCTGTGAGATGAATGGGCCATTGACATTGGGGATTTGGGTGAGGAAGACTGGGTAGAAGCTAAAATGGCAGCCAGACAGTTAGTGATTCCAGTGCGCCTCAGAATAATCCAATTCAAATTCTTTCACATGGTCTGCTTTACAACCCACAGGTTATGGCAGATGGGCAGGACCTGAACCCCGAGTACCTCCGATGTGGGACCCCAATTGGGGACTGCATACACCCTGTGTGGAAATGCCCGATCATACGTAAATACTGGTAGAACATATTTTCCAAATTGGGGGAGGTGAGAGGCTTTCCAATAGAGGTTTACTAGCAATATTACTGGTATGGGATGGCCGAAGGGGACAGCGGATACCAGTGAATCGGGTGCGTACTCGCAAAACAAGATTTAGCTTAGGGGCATGGACTGTTGTGCGATCGCAGAAAAGGAAGTTTATTAATCACTAGGTTGCCTGCATAAACACACTGAAAACCGGGGATCCTGGATTGGCCACCTTCTGAACCTAGGTGGAGGGGGTGAGAGACGAGCTTTGGGAGGATGGGCTACCAGGATATAGAGTTGCCGCTCTGGGAGGGGGTGTGGGTTTTCAAAGGACTGAAATATGGTCATGGTATACTGTCTTGAAGTAGATTACATCTAAAATCCAGTAAATGTACTGAAAATGTGTACCGTACCAGTTGCCTTATTCATCTTCAAAATAAAAAAGAATTACAAAAAAATAACAAGTAGCATAAATCAGTGAGGGACCTTAGACATATATTCCAACCTGCACATTTTTAAATTGCTCCTCAGCCATCCAGTCAAATGGGTTCTTTGCTTGGTGCCGTGATTCGGAAGGCTTGGCCCCCAACTTCTGCAGGGTTGCAACACAGAGATCGGGAGCAATGGCAAACTCTTTCTCCCCAGGTTTCAAATGTCCTAAAGATTCCTCCACCTACAACAGATCAAAAGACAATAAATGTCTGCAAATGACATATACTATTCACGTTTTACACATTGACAAGTCAACAACTGTGCACCTATGTCATTAAAGAGTAATCTAAATCGCAAGTGTCCAGAAGAATGATTTTTGTGCCAGTGATTGTCAAGTGAAACTGCATCAAGCTATCTGAAAGACAGTGCACTTTCCCATTTTGCCCTTTTGTGGATCATTGTATTGAATGACTTTCTTGTAACGCAATAGCTATTGTAACACAATATTTTGGTCAAACACCTAAGACTGTCAGCTGTCAAGTAGGTCGCTGGAGCCAATGCTCTATACCTCTTATCTCATTAAGGCTTTATCATCACATCATTATCATCCAGGTGGGCTCACAGCTCATTTGGAAGACACCTGGTCTTTATGGGTTACCTGCAGAGTTCTACCAAACATATGCCCCTCATATTATCCCCCATTTGGAGGAAATGTATATGGTGGCCTGGGATGACAGCACCCTACTACCTTCATGTAGGAAAGCCTTGTAGATTTCCCTCCCCAAGCCACACAAGAATCTGGAGGATACCCCAGCTTACTGCCCACCGTCAATGTTGAAATCCTTAGCAAGAATTAGCCTGCCATGTACAACCTCATCTGCAACGGCTGATCCATGCGCATCAAAACAGAGTCATTCCACAGTGAAATACATCCCTAAATATAAGACACCACTTTCGTATACTGGATGGGAAGGCTTTGCGAAAGCTGTGGTGCTTTCCATTGACCTCCGTAAGGCCTTCAACACCATTCAGTGGTGCTATATGCACACAGTAATGTGCCCTATGAACTTCGCAACAGGTTGGGATAAGTGGATAGTGTTCCTATATGTCGGGCGCACACTAGACTAAAGGTAGGACAAAAGATATTGGATGCCTTTGAAATACAAACGGGAACCCGACAGGGATGCCCATTACCCCTGTTACTATTTGCGTTGGCCATCAAACCTTTTGCAAATATCAGAAGGGAAGGTAGAGAGTACAGCATCTCAGATGATATGCTCCTATTCCTTAGAGATGCTGCTACAGGGGTGACCTGGAGCAACCAAATGTTGCGGCTGTAGGGTGAAGTGACTGTGCACAAACTGGGAGAAGACATGTTTTTTACCGTTCTTTGGAACCCTACAAATAATTCAACCAGCAGCCAGAACACAGGGTAACAAATGAGAGCCACATGTGCTCCAATACTGTGAAGTTAAAATTTACCACCAAGACAGAGATTTTAGGGAGGGTAATTTTGGTGGGGCCTTGCACTCCTTTCAAGACCAATGTCGCATTTTGGCATATACTGAAGCCCCAGATCATGGCACAGATAGCGCTCACAAAGATAATTGTGCTGCCACAAGTACTCTATTTGTTTGCAAAACTCCCTATTTGGATCCCTCAAGCCTTGTTCCAGTCTTTAGACATGCTAATGCATAATCTAATATGGGATGGAAGTAGTCGTAGGGTTTCTTTATGAATTATGTAATGCACAACCACAAAATGTAGTCTGGGGGGCCCACACTGTGAGCTACACCTTATTGTAGTACAGCTGCAATGGTTGGCTTGCTGGGTAGAGGGTCGAGATGGAAGTGGTGGGCAGCTACGGCGTATGTTGAAGAAAAGGGGTCTCAGCGGCTCTCGTCAGATTGGAATGTCTTTCTATGGAACCCCAACCTAAACTGCTGGATATGGTGCTGTGCTTATGGCGGAAATTCTTCAAAAGAACACACATTTTCGCCACTATACACACCAACAATACCACTGGTTGGCCTCCCTTTTCCATGGGGTGGTTTCTTTACGACCCGGAGGGTGTTGTCATGGACGGATGCAAACCTGCTTACGGTGGATGACTGTTATGAGAAGCGGAAGCTGAAATCCCTTGAGTCACTCACCAATCAGGGGGGCCTTTCAGAATAACAATTACTGGTGTATGCATCACTGACACGGGCTCTGCAGACACTGTGGAATATATGCCACAAGGACCCACTGACACACAAAGTACTGCAGGTCCTACTTACATTTTGAGAAGCTCACAAATTAGTCTCCTGCCTTTAGAAATCAGCCTTGCATATTACCAAAGCAGACTTTACACAACTCGGCTGAGGTGAGAACATGGGATAGGCCAAAAAGTGCGGGATAAAGATTGGGATAGAATTCTGGAACGCACACACTAAGTCGCCTGAAACACTAAATTCTACAACACTCAGTTCAATCACCAACATATGTCGTCCCTTACACCACCCAAACTAAACAAAATCCATGGGACAGAAGATAAGTCATGCTCAAGATGTGATGTACTTAATGCTGTTTTTTTTACTTATGACTTGGGTTTGTGCTCGGATAGCATAATTCTGGCAGGCGGTAATAGACGAAATAGAATGAACTTTCAGCTGCACCAACCTCCTCAAGTTGGAAATTTGCTTATTAGATTTATTCCGAATCCCCTGAACGGAGAGTGTTAGACCTGGTACCATTGGCGTGAGTCTCCCTTCCATTTTTTCTGATTGCCTCCTCTGTTTTTTATATGTTTTATTGGTTTAGATGCTCCGGGCACTGTGTCACTGCTATTCAGTGCCACAGTGCAAGTGCTCCCTTTGTTAAATTGATGTATTGATTAGTGACTCCATGATTGGGTTATTTGATTTACTTGTCAGACCCTAGTACAGTGTACCATGTGTGCACAGGGCTTGTAAATCAAATGCTGCTGGTGGGCTTGCAGCACTGGTTGTGCCACCCACAGAAGTAGCTTGTAAAGTGTGCCTCAGGCCTGCCACTGCAGCGCCTGTGTGCAGTCTCCGACTGCCATGTTGACTGACCAAGTGCACCCACTTGCCAGTCCCTAAATCACCCCTTATCTTCATATCAGAAACCCCTAAAGTAGGCCCCAGGGCAGGGTGCATTGTAAGTATAAGGTAGGACATGCCCTGGTGTGTGTGGCATGTCCTAATAGTGAATTACACCCATTTTCGTTTTTCACTATTGCAAGGCTACCTGTTCCCTATAGGCCAGAATGGGCAGTTTGATTATTACATCTTATAATCCTAACTGACTCAGGGAACTAGGTAGAAATTCGAGTTTGGTATGCCTGAACTCAGAATGATAAAATACATCTTTTAGTGAAGTTGGTTTTAACATTCTGTGTTTGAAAATACCACTTTTAGAAAGTATGTATTTTCTTGATTAACTGTCCAAGCCTGCCCATGATAGGTTTTGTATTGTGTGTCTGGTTCTGTGAGTGACAAGGGCTGGGGGATTCCAGGAGAGAGGGTGAGTCAGCACAGGGCTGAATAGAGAGATCTGCATGTAGATGGGGGGGGAGGAGTTGCACCTGGGACCTGAATAGGGCTGTGCCTTCCCTGCACAATGCTGGCTCCACCTCCTGTGGTGCATCTGATGTCCCTGGCCTGCACTATGAAAGGAAAGAAGGAGTCTTGTCAACAAAGTGCTCCAGGACTGACCAGAATTGGTTTGGACTAGGCAAAGGCCTCTCTGCCTTCAGAGAACAAAGAGAAAAGTAGTATAAATATGGGGACCCGGACCCCAAGATTTTAGATCACTTCTGGAACAACAAAACAAACCTTTGCCAAGAAGAAGAACCAAAGGAAGCTGCAAGAGTTGTACTGCCCCTACCAGTGTGCTGTGTTGCTGGGTTGGCCTACAGTGGTGTCTTCAGTGCCAAGGAGAGGAAAAGGAACTTTCAAAGGACCTTCATCATCTTGCAGAATATTACTCCAAAGGCTTGAACTTGTGTTTGCCTCCTGCTGAAGTCACAGGGACAAAAGACTTCACCACCAGCTCCCCTCTGAATTTCCTTGCTGTGAATTCTATCTGCAGAAGCCTGCATGTCGCTGGGAGCTGGAAGCGTGACGCAACAAGAAGAAGAGTGTCGCCGCTGCAGCTGTAGTCGTCGCATCGCCGGAGAAGCGTGCCGCCGCCGAATCTCCCCAGAACCGTGTCTTCGTTGCAGCTGTCTGCTGTCGCATCACCGGAAAAGTGTAACGCCACCGTGAGGGTCGCCGTAGCATCATCGGAGAAGCGTGTCGCAGGGCCTGTCACGGCTCCAAAGTACAGAGTCGCTGCAAGGCTGCCAGGGCGTGTACGCATCGTCTTCACACCGTCGCATCAAGGGTGCCAGCTTATCGCATCACACCGGATTATCGCATCGAGGCGCCATCTTGCCTCATCGCAACCGGGCTGCAGCACGAGAATCTACGCATCACCGCCTCTCCGGTAAGGATCAAGACGCATCCCCTACTCTGCGCAAGCATTGAGGCGCGACACATCGTCTCCTCCGAAGCAAGGAACCAACGCATCTCCAACACTGCGAGCCTTTTGCTTATTTTGCGTTACGTATCCAGATACTTTTTGTGAGAACTTTGTCACATTTACCATCAACTTGAACTAAATTAATTCTACCATCTTTAAGCCAATTTTGAGTACAGTATTGTGGATTTTTGTCGTTTGTGGTCTTGTGTTAAGTCTATATAAAGAAAACTTATTTTCATAAAACCTGTGTGCTGTCCATCTGTAGTGTTTTCACTGTATTACTGTATGTGTTCACAAATGCTTAACACACTGCCTCTGAGATAAGCCTGTTTGCTCGTGCCAAGCTACCAAGGGGGTGAGCAGGGGTTATCCAGTAGTGTAATCCCCTTTCCCTGACTTAGAAGCAAGGGTCCCTATTTGGTCAAAGGTACCTACCTCTGCCAACTAGAGACCCCCAGTTCTAACAGAGAGGATAACAATAAAGTTCCTAATCCTAGCCTGGTCCTCGCTAGGAGGGCAGTTGCAATGCACTGGAGATCACCCGGAGGTGTTAGTGGAAGGATAAGGTTGAACGCTGGGTGCTGGTGGAAGAGTCAGCTCTCAGAGACAAAGAACTTAGGAACCTGCGTACCTGCAAGATGGCCGATGACTAAGCTGTTGTACTGGCGACCTTTGTGAGAGTGGAAGACATCGAACCCCTAAATCTATAATTTCTGGTTTATATAGTACTGGAGCCATGGGCTGCCTTTGCGTGTGAGATGCTGGAAGCAAGACAGACAGTTTGAAAGCGGACAAATTCTAAATATTGAAGCTTAAATAAATTGCCAGCTAAATGTTAATGAGTACTGATTGTAAAATGCACTATGCCAGTTTTACTGCATTGTCGGAGCACACCGGACACGCAAACAAAACGGACCATTCATGAGGATCTCACATATGCAGAGTGTTGTTGGGTAATCTACTAGGTTACTATTATATGGTTCGGAATGCAATGTTAATCCAGAATCATAATGATAAAGATGTACATATTTCATGGTTGAAGGTTTTGAAAAACAATAAAAAAAATAAAAAAGAAGGCTTGCTCTGCCAAACTCCCATATCATGAGTCCAGCTCTGCAGAAACACTAGAACCCCAGCAAAAGCTATTGATTGCATAAAGGTTCCCCTGGATTAGATACACATTCTCTGCTAGCACTATGAAATGGCCGCAGTCAAAGTGGAATCAGTGGAACTCGGATCATCATGTTAGTTAGCATGTACTAGCAGGAAGATGCATGTGGATGTTTGGACTCGATATGTTTTGTCAAAAATATCAGGTGCTGCACATCCCCTACGTGGTTGGTCTGCCTGACTCTGTCACTGACTTTAGAAATAAGCTTGTCTTATAAGTCAAAACATCAGTTCACCTGCTAAGTTAGTGGAGCTCTGGGAACATATACAGGTGAAAGGATCACACCAGGAATAGATCGATCGGCTGGACCCCTGTAGGAGTCAGGACACCACTCTAGGATGAGGAAGAAATGCCTGCTGTTGCTTGAACCTTGTAAAAACGGAGATAAACTGCCCTGCAAAATTAGAACCTCCCTGAATTCATGTGAAGAACTGCCTGGTTCATCAGCTGTGTAGTACTCGTGTGAAGATCTGCTCCATGTTCAGAAGAGCTTGCCTGAGTTCAAAGTGCCACTGTTGCTGTCCCACTAGGCCCTGATTGCACAGTGAAGAAAACCATCTTTCCTGGCTTTCTGCATTTCACTCTTCTAAGAGAAAAAATACCCAAAGCCAAGCAGTTTTTCGTGTTGAGAAGGAAAGAGCTCAAGACTGTCTCTCTGCTATCTACGAGCAGTCACACACAAGGCACTCTTCCTTTCTCCTAATGCCACTGTCCATTTTTTGTCTCAGCAAGTTGTGGCACCCGTCAGGATTTCCTGCTTTTTCCATTGCCAGCTGGCTACCACCAACCAAAGAAAGATGACATCATTCCCATACCTCTGTTGAGACTGTCTCCTTCCAATTGTTGCGGCAGTGTGCCCATCCTGCTCCAGATTGAGTGAGGCATTCCGACAAGGCCAAGAACCCCTTCCCACTCTCACAGAACCATCCAGAACAAAGCACCCAGCACTAAACAGAAAACTTGTGGTCATATGTACAAAGCATTCTTGAGGTCACAAATCGCCCGATTTGCAGAGTTGTCTTGTTTGCTTTCATCTGCAAAAATGCTTTTTTTAAAGTACTTATACCAAATTGTGATTCAGTAACTTGCTATCGAATCGTAAATGCATTTATGATTTGGTATTTGGAAGAGTGTGTTTAGGGCACCCATTCCAAATACCGAATCGCAGTGGTATGTATTCATATTTTGCAATGAAATTCCGGTCACAAAACAATTATAATTTCCCACCAATTCCAAATTGGTGGTAACCCATTCACAAATGGGAAGGAGTCACCTTTGGGATCCTGTCCCCTTTGAGAATGTAAAGAAATATTTTTTAAGAGCAGGCAGTGGTCCAAATGTGAGGTAGGTCGATTTGCGAGCTACAGGGAATCCCTATTTTAAAATAAAAAGGGCCAGTACTAACATTAGTAATAGCGATTACCAAATAGCAATTTTTTGCAAATTGCTATTTGGAAATTACTATTAATAATGTACTAAAGTTATATCTGGGCTTTTCTTCCTAATTAGCGATTCGTAGTGTGTCGTAAATAGATCGTAGGGCCACTGCCTGTTCTTAAAACATTTTTTTTAACATTCTTATAGGCGTAGGGGGCTCATAGGGACCCCTTCCCATTTGCGAATGGGTTACCACCTCCTTTGAAAAGGTGGTGAAATATTTATGTTTCGCAACTGGAATTCGGTCTTTACCATTCGGTATTTGGAAGGGACGCAGTAAGCACACTCCTTCCAAATACCGAATTCGTATTGGACTACAAACCCAAATTGAGATTCGGTAACTTGTTACCCAATTGCAATTTAGGGTTTGTACATTTAAAAAAAGCATGTTTGAGGTTGCAAACAATTTGCAGCCTCAAAAGTGCTCTGTACATCTGGCCCATAGTTTTTTATATTAGGAATTGCGATTTCCTAATCATGATTCGGTAAGAATTGTAATTAGGAAATCGCAATTCTTGCTGTTAGTAAATCTGGCCCTTGACAGCCCTTGACAGCACTTTGCAGGGTCGGGTTTGAGTTAATCGTCGGAAATGAGTTCCTACAATATTGGTTCTATGGCTGGATCAAACTTCCGACTTTTAAGAGATTAAAAAAAAACTCAGTAGTACATTTGTAAATCTACACTAGTATTTCCATAAGTAGTCACATGGCTAAAATTCATACATGCAGAATGTTCATCCGTTGAAAATTCTGCACGTGTATGCAGCAAGTGAAGCATATATGAATTGTAGATACATTTTATTTTTTCCTGTGCAGAAAGCCTTTGCTCTGCACTGTAATTGCATATGGAGGAGTTTACTTCGTATATTTTCACGATAACAGATTTACTACTGCCTTTGACAGGAGCAAATTTGTGTCCATTTCCAGAGTGGTATGCTAACTGCGAGACGTTTGTGCCTACCCACAAACATGCGAGTTTGTGGGTGTTTACTTGCACTTACAGGTTGGGCATCCATAAATGCCCCTATTCCCATATCTCCTGCAGGTGGGTTTTCTGATGTCATAAATGCACTTTACAAATGTGAAATTCTACCCTCCTCTAGCGCCCTGTTATCAAACTGCACTCACAGAAGCTATGTGTCACACTACCAAAAAGCGCTTTAACGTGGGGGTTGTACGAGCACGTAGGGCTGCCATAATAAAACGTATTGATCCTGTTGACCCCCATTTGAATTGCAAGCTGATGAAATATTATTCATTACACGAAAAAAACAGTACAATTTAAATCGGAATGAACCCTAATGCAAACTAGTGAGGGGTCAACTGCCATGGATTGGACGGTGAGAAGAAGACTGAACTGCTGCTAGTCCAGAGTTTAACTTCGACTACCCAGTTAACCGTTGGGTTCTATTTTAGTTAAAACTCCCTGATGGGTACGTGCACTACTTAGATGGTGGTAGGATGTTAGCACTATTGCACTTTATTAGTGGACTTTATTGTCTATTAACTGATTTTATTGTCTATTAAAAAATCGGAAATGTTTCATTTTATAAAGCTCGGCTCATTATTTATGTTTTGTATTCAACATATCAACTATTTGTAAGTTTTATAAGTAACATTGCTGCGGTTTTGTTTAACCAAAAACAATAAATAATTTTTTGATTAGAGTTATTAAACTGCGCTCGTCCTTTTGGTGCATGATGTGCATGCCATCTCTTGACGGCAACCCTTTAAGTGAATTGTGCTGCCATCTAGGATGTAATTTCCCCTACGGTATTTTATAGCTTCTTTGATTACCTGTTGGTCCTAGCTCATACTAAAGAAAAACGTCAAATTTAATAAAAAAACAAATCTTACCTCAAAAGTGACCAGTAATGCGTAAACTAATCGGTCCTTCTCCAACAAAGACTTGGTGACGTATGAGAATATGTTATGTGTTAAGCAGGATAACACTCCCTTGACAGAGGACCTGGGGTCAAAGAAAACATTTTCACTCATCATTACACAGATTCATTATGGAATACAGAAATGGACAGTGGATTGCCACATCGCGACATTGGGGCACAGACCTCTCAGAATGGGCCACTGACGCGTCGAAAAGCTCCATCAGTTGAGGGAAGCTGGTCTGGTACACCGGGTTGAACTGTCGAAGTTTTTGGGCTGTATCAAACATCACGGTGCCTCTGACAGCAATCTCTCGGAACCCTTCCCGCACATGTAAAATTGTTTTCTGGGAGGCAGCGATCTTAAGTTTCCTACAATAAAAACATGTATACCGTCATCATTGGAAAATAACAGAGATAATATACAGTGTATTTTGTGCGTGTATACACATCCTGTGCAGCGACCCAGCATTGCCTGCAGGGCAAACTGTAGAAGGTGTTTGATGACAGACAATCCACAGGAGTATGTGCTGAAGAAATTAGCCTTATCGGGCTCTCCCTGAAAAATAATCCTTCTCCTAAAGTCTAAAAAACTCTGAGAAAGTAGACAGCTTGGGAATCTTGTTCACACTATTTCCATACTTACTCCAAATCGTTCTTTAGAGTACGTTTCCTTCTAGAACAACTATTGGAAATGGCTGTGGATACCAATAAAGTTACAAATTTGGAGTGTTGACAGTTTTTCCAAAGGTCAAGTCCTGCCCTTCTCCTGGAGCCACCCATGTTTCACATCCAGCCCTACATCTAGTACTCCAGAAAATGTAACGCAATTGCATTTTTGATGCATTTGAGTCTCTCTTAGCCCTGGACTGAGACACCTCCAATACACATTTCTAACACTCCACGCCCTCCACCAGGCTTGGCTATGCTGTGACAGGAGAGTGGCAAGCACTGCAACACTGACTTCTGACCGGCAGTCCAGCAAGGCTGCCTGGTGGAACACATAGCTTGCAGAAACTCCCAACCACATTCAAATCCTCAAAAACGGTGTCACCTTATCTAGGGTCTTCCCGGGTTCAGGGGAAAGGGAACCACTTCAACACTCGTCTGAACATATGAAAATTGAAGCGGGATTAGTGTCACCCCATTAGGACATGGAAGGTGTTTGGCAAACCACTGCTGGCATGACCATCCTATTGGCAGTATTCCTACCAATGCACACAGAGTAAGGCCTGTAGGAGGTTTGCAAGTCCTAGGTAGACGGAGGGAAGTGTTTCCCTTGAGGCTGTCTAAATGGCGTCATAAGTTACATCTGCCAGTGCATGTGTCCGCACTCCGCAGGTCATGGCACTATGGGAGCATGCCCCCTATGTTTGACATGCACCGAACTTGGATTAGCACATTCGAAATTACTTAAGAATTGTGCCAAAGGACCTCATATGTTGCAATTTTTTTTTTTAAATTAGTTTTTTAATAATCTGTTTATTGAAAAATGACGGTACATTACATTTTGCACGATTCTGTTGCCAATATCGGGCACATAATTTACAGTTATAAAAGTTAACATCACATTGCCGTTTCCATGTTTTTACTCTACAATATTCAGCCCTGTTCTCAGGGGGGCCCTTCCCATCTATCAGTACATCGCTACAGTCCCCCTACCGGGTTCCCACACAGGTCCACTCGGAAAGCGTTCCACTTACTCCAGACCTGTTCCCACTTCCTGGGGGAGGCCCTGCTTTCATACACTGTTTTTTCCGCTATCATACAACAATCAAGGTCTTCCATCCAATCTCGTAGTCTTAGTATGTCTGGCGCCCCCACATCTTTTCTATATTGCGCTTAGCAATTACCAGTTCCAGTGTTACCCAGGTTAGTTCTTTGACACTGAGATCGGTGGTTTCCAGCACCATTTCAGGGTAGCGGCCATTTCTACTTCTGCTACCCCACTCAGGTTGTGGACAATACTGTCCAGTACTGTTGTATGAGAGAGCAATCCCATAGTGTGGGATAGTATGTTCCCTCTTGGCCACACCCCCTTCTGCAAGTAGGGTCATCCCCTCTATGCATTTTAGCCATTTAATAATATTCTGTGGAGTATTTTCAATTATAGTAGCCCGAACTTGCTCGATAGGGCCACTACACTTGGGGATGCCAAGGCTTCTTGTCAGTCCTCATCGTTCAGTTTGCCTATGTCTGTTTGCCACCGTTCCTGGAGCCTTAGGAGGGGGTCAGGGGAATTGTTGACCAATTTCTGGTATGTCAGGGATATCGCCTTATGGTTCATATGGTCTATCAGGATTCTGTCCTCTAGTGGGGAATACTATGGAATACCGTACCCCTGGGGATTGTTGCTTGTAGTACGTGTTTAATTTGTAGATAGCGAAATACCTCTGCATCTGACAGCAAGTATTCTTTCTGGAGTGTTGCGAAAAGTATCACTTCCCCCTTGCCCATAGGTCGCCCATGCAGGATATGCCCTTTAGGTCCCATCTGTCAAACTTGTGAATTCTGCCCATGGTACCCAGCCTTTCTGCATCCCATAGTGGGGTGTACTGTGTTATTTTGTTGTTCCATCCCATACGTTTCTGGACCATGTGCCAAAGTTGGACTGTAGCCTTTGTTGGGCCCATCAGTGAAAGATGTCGGGGAGAGGTGTAGTGCGCTTGGGTATAACACTTCTTGCTTAATACATGTCAGTCCATTCGGTAAGCAGGCTCGTCTGGAGATTGATACATACATTGGTTGATGGCTACTAGCTGTGCTGCCCAATGGTATTTCCGTATGTCGGGCAATGCAATACCACCGCCGTACCACCCCCGGACAAGTTTCTGAAGTGCTATTTTCAGAGGCTTCCCATCCCATAGTAGCATCCTTTGTTCACTTTCTATTGTCTGGAAGTACTTAGAAGGAACTGGATATTGTGTGTTTTGCAAAATATATAGGAATCGGGGGAGAGCTTTACCATCTTAAAGAGGGCAGCTCTCCCTAATAGGAAGAATGGCAGCATCCTCCAGTGATGCACATCCCCGTGCAAGCGCAGCAGTGGGGGTGAAAGATTACATTGGTAGAAGAGATCAGGATCTGTAGTGATGAAAATCCCAAGGTAGCGAAACCCCTTTATCACCACCTCCGCCACACATTCCTTGGGAAGTGTGGGAAACGTTCCTTGTAGTATGTAGATGGTAGATTTTGACCAGTTGCTAGCGACATAACTACTGCTCTTCTCTCAGCGTGTTCACTCTCCCAAACACTCCATGGAGCCTCTGTAAGTTAAACGCTGTATTCCGTCCGGGCATGAAATATGATTGGTCAGAGTGTACCAGCTGTGGAATGATCTGGACCAAGCGCAGGGCGAGTAGTTTGGCTAGAACGTTGGCTTAGGCATTGATCAGCAAAATAGGGTGGTAGGATGCACAGTTGTCCTTCGGCTTGCCCTCCTTATGTATCCCTACTATGGAAGCAAAAAGTTGGTCCTCTAGGAGCATCCCCACCACTCAACTCTCTAGGTACATATTTTTTAGGTGATGGGCCACCGTGCTGGCTACTATCTTGTAGAACTCAATCAGGAGGCAGATGGGCCCCGTTGCTTTCCCCGATTGTATATTTTGGATCGCTTGGGATACCTCTTCCTCTGTTATTTCACCTTCCGTAATTACTAAAGCCTCTGAACTGAGGGTGGGGAGGGGAATATCTGCCAACAGGTCACTGGCCTCCTCTCTTGTCGATGTCCGCGAGGGCGAGTAGACGCCACAGTAGTAGGTGGGAAACACGTCCACTATCTGTTGTGGGTCTCTGAGCATCTCTCCCTCCTACGAGGTTATGGCGGTCACTAGTCTTTTGGCCTGATCCCACTTGTCGAGCAATGCGAGGAGTTTCCCAGCCTTGTCTCCTAACTCATATAGCTTGTGCCGTGTTGTCGTATAGTGGGCCTTTGAAGCATCCATTACCAGATCACTATACTTTCTTTTTTTAAGATTAAGAATGGGCTTGGCCTCTTCGGAGTTGCTGCCTGTCAGGGCTACCCTCAGCTGTTGGAGCTCATGCTCAAGAGTCTCGATTGCGGCTCCGCCACACATCCACCAGCCCTATGGTGGCTAGGAAGTTGGATAATCACGAGTTAGTGTGATGTGAGGTCCGGGGTGGATATCTGTCCATTTGGTCGGATAATGTGGCTTTGAAATCTCCCCCAATGAGTAGCTCCCCTACAGGAAGGTCCAAAGTATGTCTCCTATGTCTTGGAAGACTTGTATGTGTAGTACTGGGGGAACATAAATCGTCATTATGATTATCATCTTCCCATTCCATGTCCCGTACACCGCAGCATATCTGCTCTGTGCGTCCACCCAAGTACGCTTCACAGCCAAGGAAAAGGTTTTCTTCTGTAGTATCCCCACCCCTCTAAATTCAGTGATG
This sequence comes from Triturus cristatus, assembly GCF_964204655.1. Taxonomy (NCBI): domain Eukaryota; kingdom Metazoa; phylum Chordata; class Amphibia; order Caudata; family Salamandridae; genus Triturus; species Triturus cristatus. Next base: position 562,041,569 of record NC_140589.1, on the reverse strand, counting down.
AAGCCCGCATATACAATCAATTTACATCCCGAACAGTCTAGGGCCTTGCAGGAATTGCCAATCATGTGCATCTCCTGAAGTAGAACAACATCTGGGGTATGACGCTTGACATACTGGAGTTTCATTCCTCTCTTAAGTCTATCTCTCAGACCATTTACGTTCCAGAATAGTTTCAATCCTGGGCCAGTATCAACATGCATCATGGCTATTATGGCTTCCCCGCCGTCCCCTCCCCTCTGTGCCAGGACGTGGTTGTATGGTCGGCTTAGTATGTGGTGTGTCCCGTTTAATATCGCGTGCTATACTAGGCATGGTGTAATCAGCAAACTCTACCCTCCCTGTCGATCTCTGATGATTTCTTTCAACTAGCAGGGAGTGGCTGTTTTTTTTCCTTCGCCTCCCGCTCCCTCCCTGTCATGAAAACAGTAACAATAAAACATACAATATGAAATACCCCCCTCCTTGCAATCCGGGTCTAAAATGACCTGAGTCCCCAACTATGCAGAGTGCCTGTCGCCCTATCCGAGTCTGAGTCACCACCCATCCTCTATATCGTTGGAGATTATATCAACCCCTTACAAGATAGTTTTTCCTGTCCAACTGTGTGATTCCGTGTACTTCTTCCTGTAGTGCTGTGGGGCTCACCTGTGACTAGATTGCTCTTCAGTATCAGCGGTGTCGCTCTTGAGTTAAAATAGTTCATTCTTATTGTTCCCCCTCTTCAAGACTTTCCTGCCCAGTTTCCTGTCGCATCTAATTGCGTGATGTAGGCGGTCTTTGTCATCGTCTATCACGACGATCCTTAGGGCTGCTGCCTCCCACCACCCTTCTATCCATTTCCATGACATCACTGGCTTCTCGAAGAACCACGCCTTGCCCTCGGCCTCAATTCTCAGTTTTACTGGGAAGAGCATGGAGTACTTCACTGCCCTGTTAGACAGTTCCTGTTTGACTTCTCTGAAAGATCTTCTTTGCCTTTGGACTTGGAAGGTAAAGTCGGGGAAGAAGGTGATGGTGCTGTTTCCGTGGTGTACCGGCGCTGCACTCCTTGCTGTCTTCAGGATAACATCCCTGTCATGGAAGTTAAACAGGAGGGCCAGGATAGGTCTAGGTGGGGCCCCAGGCTTGGGCCTACCTCCTGGAACCGGTGTGCCTTTTCCGCCGGGAAGTATTTGGAGATGCCTCGTGGTTGCATGTGTTTAGTTATGAGCTCTTCCACGAAAAGGTCTGTTGCCGGCCCCTCTGCATGCTCTGGCACTTCGATTATCCGGACATTATTGAGCAGCGACCTTCCCTTGTAGTCATCTAGCTTCGCTTCCAGGTCATTACAGAAGGTTTGTAGTTCCTTGACTTCCTGCTGTGTGGCTTTAGAATCTCCCTAGAGCACAGCCACAGTGGTCTTGACAGTGGTGACTTTATCTCTCGTTTTTCCCAGGTCTGCTCTGAGTAGCGAGACCTCAGTTGTAATAGTGTCCATTTTGTTCTCCAGGGATATGCGTAATGCCATAATCACTTTCATTATGTCCCCGAGGGAGGGGTCGTCATCCTCTGCCTGTGGCTGGGCAGCAGTGACAGGTGGCGATGGAACTGCTGCTTCTGCCATCTGATGTGTATTTATCATAGAATTATCAAGATTGGTTTGATGCGCTCTTCTCAGCCCTCTCCGCCCGTCATTACTATCGAGTTGGAGGTTTTCGTGTGTCCCTCCGAGGTTTAGGTGTTTGGGGGTACTACCCGCTGCCTGACCGTGGATTTCTTCCTACATGGCATGTCGGGTTTCTCCCCGACGTAGAGTTCGAGGTCTGTGCGGGGGTTCCACTCAGGCGAGTTGCCCCGAATTGGTGACCGCGTCCTTAGGTCTGGGCGTATGAATGTTGTATTCTATTAAGATGGCCCAACTACAGAAGCCACTGATTGTAGAATTTGTGGTTCACGAGAGAGGGCCTTCTCCAGTGCTGCACCCGTCAACTTGCCCACTGCCAACCTTCTGTGTCTTGCTACTGGTGGGACCTATGATTTTCCGGACTCACTCAGATGAGTGCGATATCTGATGTATAGAGGCGGATGCTGGTGGACCCCTGAAATGGTACTGTGCGCCCTCTTAGAACCTCTGTCCCTGTCACTGAGGCTTCCTTGCTTATTGACTGTGGGCCCGCCACCTTACATATGCGCCAATCAGGGCCTCAGGGCGCATTGTCCTCCAAGCCGCAAGGCCGCCTCCGCGTTTCTCTGCGTTCTCTGCGTTCTGTACTGGGACCCGCTCTATTCTCTCCGAGTCCCCAGAGCTTCACCTTGGATGAGGGCGCGCAATCTTATATGCATGCTGATTAGGCCCCCGAGTGATTTCCCCGAAGCCGCGAGGCCCTGGGCATAGTAATGTTGTGTTCCACTAGGATGTGCCCTTCTCGAATGCAGCACCCGGTAATTTGACACGGCCAGCCTTCTGTGCTTTGTTACTGGTGGGACTGTAACGTTACCCAGCTCCCTCAGGTGTATGCTGACTGGAGGCCTGCCTAGGTCGTATTACTACACTCTCCTGAGCGCGATGCCTGCTGTATGAGTGAGGATTCTGGTGGACCCATAAAATTGTTCTGTGTGCCCCTCCCAGGACTTCTGTTCCTGACACTGGGGGCTTCTTTGCTTGTGAACTGCGGGCACACGGCCTTATTTGTACACCAATTAGGGCCATATATTGCAACTCTTAATGATTCTAGCAATAATTATACATGGTTTGTTAAAGGTGTAGTCAACACCAAAGAACTTACAGATAGATGTAATCAGTGAGATTTCATGTATCAAAATTCATGTCTGCAGACTTTAACATGGTTCAATATCCACCCTTAAAGGTCTGCTGGCATTAACATATGTGTAGTATAATAAATAGGGGAGAGGATGTAGCCTAACGGTTAGGGCAGTCACCTTAAAATCTGGGGAACCAGGTTCGAGTCTCAGCAACAACGCTCAACATCCTGTGATTCTGAGCAAATCACTTAATCTCCCTGTGACTAACAAAAATGAATGTGTCCTCATGCAACACAACTAGTGCTCATGTAAAGCGCTCTGATACCTGATTTTAGGTCAAGTTCGCTCTATATAAAACTTCAGAAAAAAAGTGAACAAATATAGACATTCTCAATGGCTTATAACAATAACCAACTCAGATCTATTGCACTGAGCATAAACTTTCCCACTAAGCAACAATCAGGTTTACTGTAATAAAACAAATCTGAGCAAAAATTATAGTTGTAAAAACAATATGCAATTCCTTCTAAGAGGGCCTAATAGACAAGTTACTTACCTTCGGTAACGCCTTAGCTGAGGACATGATCTAGCTGCAGATTCCTTACCTTTGAAGTTCCCAGGCGTCAGACTGGATCCGGAATTTCTTTCACCAAGCAATACCCTGAGTGCAGATAGGTGGAATCGGTTGGCTCCGATTGACGTCGGCGTCGTCATCCGTGCCGTTGTGAAGTCAGCGGCACCTATATAGGCACCACCTCGACGTGCTGACGTCAGTACTTTCCACGCCAGAAGCGTGGAGCCATGAAGTTCACTGACATTGGTGTGTTTTGAACAACTAGGGCCCTGAAAGGGAACAGCCCTGACCCTAAAAACGTGTCTGCAGTGCGGGGAGGATTAGTGGGTCGGTAAGGAATCTGCGGCTAGATCATATCTCTACCAAATAAGGCGTTACTGTCCATCTGATAGAGACATCTAGCAGCGGATTCCTTATCTATGAATAGATACCCAAGCAATCACATCCCCAGCGGAGGGACTGAGGACAAGTTTTAGACCAGGAAGTCTTGCAGGACAGAGGGGTTCAAAATGCCGTCCTTTGCGGTCTTGACTGCCCAGGCGGTAGTTCTTGGTAAATATGTGCAGGGATGCCCACGTTGCTGCCTGACAAATGTTGAGGACTGGAACTCCACATTGCAATGGTGTGGTAGCAGCCTTAGCTCTGGTGGAATGAGCGCTTAAGCCTTCATGAGGCTGCTTTTTGGCCAGAACATAGCAAATTTTGATGCAGAGGATGACCGCAAGATCCTCTTCTGCACCGCACAACCTTTCTTGGATCCAACGTACTCCACGAAGAGTTGGTCGTCCACCTGAAACTCTTTAGTGTGTTTAAGGTGAAATGAAAACGCTCTTTTTTTTGGGTCCAGAAATGGAATCACTCCTCTTCTTAAGAGGGGTATGGAGGAACTTAGAGAGTGGGCAGGGTGACAGGCTGTCCCACTTGGAACGGTGTTACCACTTTCGGTAAGAAAGAGGCCCTAGTGCAAAGCACCAATTTATCAGGAAAGATGGTCAGATAAGGAGCCTTAGATGACAGAGCCTACAATGCACTCACCCTCCTGGCAGATGTAATTGCCACTAAAAAGGCAGTTTTGATAGTAAGAAGCTGGAGGGGGCAATTCTGTAGAGGTTCAAATTGAGCACACATTACAAAGGTGAGAACCAAATTAAGGTCCGACTGATAATGAAAGGAGAAGGTGTCCTTTGAGGAATCTATTTACTAAAGTATATTTGAATAAAGAGGGTTGGTCTGGCAGACTCAGGAAGGTAAGCAGGGCTGAAAGGTACCCTTTGAGAGTTCCCAGTGCAGAACTGAAAAGCATGAGCATGAAAAGCAAAACTTGAGAAAGGGAAGCAGCAAGAGGATCAATAGGCCTTTCTGTACACTATTTTACAAATTTGTGCCACCGGCATGCGTACCCGGTCTTGGTAGAGGGACAGCCTGATTGGAGGATGGATGCTCAGTTGGTTGATACCAGACTCTCCATGCCCTGTCTGGAGCCACAAGAATGACTTCGGCCCAGTTGCTCCTGATCTTCTTCAGCACTCTGGACGGGAGTGGTATTGGTGGAAAGGCGTATAAGAGGCCTGAGCTCCACTCGACACAAAAAGCGTTGCCGAGCAAGTGCCGCCTTGGATACTCCAGCAAGCAAAACTGATGACATTGCGCGTTCTTGGCAGAGGCGAACAGATCTAACCAAGGCTCTCCCACTGTTAAAAAAGACCTTGCGCAACCTCCGGAAGGAGACGCCATTCATGATCCATGAGGCATCGATGGCTGAATTTGTCCGACCTGGCGTTCAGAGAACTTGCTAGGTGTTGAACCACCAGTGATATGCCCTGCTGTTCCAGCCACATCCAGAGATGCAGGGCATTGAACAGACACAGTCGATAAAATTACTCAATCAATGTTGAGACCACAGCGAATGGCAAACTTTGCCATCTCTCTCCCGTCTAGTACTGCTTGGGAGAGGATGGCCTGGGCCTTCTCCGGGACCTGTGGCAACACTTGCGCAACTGATTCCCACAAAGTGTGGGAATAACGGCCCATTAAGCATGCAGTGTTCACCAACCGCAATGCAAGGCTGGCGGAAGAAAACCTTTTCTTACCCCAAATATCCCGCCCCTTGGATTCGCTATCAGGGGGTGTGGAAGGGAACGCACCGTGGGTAGAGGCTTTGACCACCAACTTCTCGGGGGTAGGGTGGTTGGTGAGAAAGTTTGGGTCACCCTGTGCAGGGCGATGGCATTGGGCCATTGTCCTATTCACAGAAGCCCCTGTGCTGGGCTTGGAACAGGTTCCCAGTAGCAAATGAGTTAAGGCCTCGTTGAAAGGCAGCAAGGGGTCTGAGGAGTAGACACCCGTCTACAAGACCGACATCAAGATATTCATCTTGACTTCCATGTAAGGGAGCTGAAGGCCCAGGACCACAGTTGCCCTTCGCACCACCATAGCATAGCATATGATGCTCCCTCCTCTGTATCCATGGTAGGGGAAGAAAGCAGGCCTGAATCTGGAGAGGTATCCAGTCCGCTGGCCTCACCCAACTCCTCATATCAGTCCATTTCTTGATAAGGCTGGTCTTGTAAAGGGTGCAGTGACCCCTCCCTATCTTCCTCCATTCCTAGCCCTTAAGAATAGGGCTGAGGAAGTGACCTAGAACTTAACGAATCCTACGGCAGTGGTGATCACTGATCTGATTCTGGGTCATCGGGATATGAATGGAGCTGGCGTCAACGGTGGGCGGGTCAGGAGTCTCGGCCTCTGGACAGGCACCGGAAAAGATAGCAGTGGTACGACCGGCATTGTTCTGGATCATCACCAGATCCATTGAGGGTCACTGACGCTGGGGCCAGAGCGGCCGGCTGGGAACCCGATGGAGCGCCCTCTGAGCCTCTGGGCCTAGAAGGCATCTCGCTGGTGGTAGCCCGGCCAAATGTGAGGCACATGGCATCATAAAATTCCTTGAGCTGGGAGGGGGTAGCTCCAGCTCTCTGGAAACCTGAAAAGCATGATGCAGGTTCTGAGGAATGAGACCTAGAGCACTGAGACTCCTCAGTGGCATTGTCCGTGATGGGGAGAGGTCGAAGCATGCTTCAACTTTTATGCTTCTTGTGCTTCTTACCTGACAGACTTGACAACTTCGAGTGGGAGGACGAAGACTTGGGACTTCTGGAGCGGTGCCCGGACCTTCATCTCAACCGAGAATGAGACCTCTGGGGAGAAGGATGTGGTACTGAGCACCAGCCAGCAAGCAGCTTTAGGGACCGCTCCCTCATAGCTTTTGGAGCCATGAACCGGCAGTGGGAACACGACTTCGAGTCATGGTCGCGCACCAGACACCAGAGACAAAACAGATGTGGGTCTGACACCAACATGGCGCAGTGACCGACATGGCGCGGTGACAGGCACCGCACAGCTTGAAACCAGAAGTCTTCTTTGACATGTGGAAGAAACCTACACACCAAAAAGGGGTCAACAAAACATTGGAAAAAGCCTGTCAAAAAGTGACACAGGGTAGCTCTCTTCACAGATCAGCACTGGCTAGCGCGGAAAGAAAAGAACTGATGTCAGCGTGCAGAGATGGTGCCTATATAGGTGATGCAGATGTCACAACGGCGCGGCGGCCGTCACATGGAGCTGACCGATCACCTTTACCGGCACGCTGAGGTATTGCTCGAAGAAAAATCTTCCTGATCCAGTCTGACGACTGGGAAATTCAAAGTTAAGGAATCTGTGGCTAGATGTCTCTATTAGCTAAGAATTATCATAGTACAAATCTTCAATCCCACACACACACTCACGCATGCTCGCACGCACACACACACACACACACACACACACACATCTGTGAGTGAAGGTAAAGGATAGTTTGGGGATTTGGTATAGGGTTAGGGAAGTCTTTAAGCTATAATGTGTTGTACAGTATGTGGAGTAGGTTTGGGAGCCTCTCTAAAGTGTTAAAGTTAGGGGAAAGATATGGGGCTACAATTACAAGTATCAGTAGATTTTGCTTTTTAACACTGACAAAACAGATTAGGGATGTTGAAATGTGCAGACTTTCTCACTTTTTCATGTATCATATACTTTTTCTCCATAAAAGTTTCTCACCAAACTTTGTAGTGTAGTTTCTATTTCCCTTATAGGCTCTGCGCATTGGAATAATATACACTATAGTTCTGTGCATAGGACTGAGGTCAGTATGCTCCTATCGAGTATATTAAACTTAATTACTTGTGTGCCAGCTAACTCAGAGGTCACTAGAAACTTCTCGAATGAACAAGAAGGGATTAGTTTCTGACAACCGCATCAACATGACAACTTTGTTTCCTTTCAGAATCGGAACGTGTCTCAGAATCGTGGAAACAATAGATAACAGTTTCACTCAGTCAATCGTGTATGCTTAGTTTCTTCAGAATTACACAGAAAATAGGTAGACGGGCGTTTTCAATAAAAAAGGATTTATTGAAGAGTCTTAGTTCTCGTGTAAGAGATATGAGCTGTCACGATCATTAGACAGTAAGCAAGATATAATAAATATGCACAGCGTCAGCAGTATTAAGAAGTAAAACTGCAACAGTATTGTCTTTTAGCTATGACCTATATCTATAAACATACACATAAATACACAGGCTAAAAGTGGATACTCATCTGGTGCTTCTAAATAATTCTCCCCCAGTGTACCTAACTTGAATGTAGTGCGAGGTAGGAAGTAGGTGCTGATTTAAGCTATAGTTGGTCTGAACTTAAGTTAGTATTTTATATGAGATGCCAAGAATTTCCTTAGGTTCTAGTCAGCTCCATACCTTAGAATGAGAGAGGTGGGAATCTCTTTCCAGATCGCGAACTCTAACACCCCTCAAGGGGAGTGGGAACACTGGAAGCTGGAATCTCTGCGTGCAGGGAAGACAGCGTCTGTTCAGTGCGTCAGGCGGGGACTCAAACTCCTTCAGGACTTGCCGTGGCGAGTCGTATAGCCGAGCTGTGCCGTGCCGTGAATTGCTAGGGCAAGTGAAGATATATTTATACCTGAAAGGTGTCTAGGAATGCTAGCATTGACGTAAAGTCGGGCAGAGGAAGACGTCATGAATGAACTCCTAAGGAATAGTAGTTCATGCATAATAGATGAGTTCTTGGAGAAATCAATAATCCGAGCAGGGAAAATCCCAACGGCTTAAGGGCCCGGTTTCTAAGAACTCGTTGTGACGTGAGATGGACGGATGTAGGTGACCATGCCTGTATTTGGATCTGCATGGCCAATGCCTAAATATGGACTGGAATATTATGCCTAAATAAGGACAAGTCGAATAGTGCCTATACAAGGACATGATTCAATAGACCTATATACGGGTATCTACAGTGACACACAACAACTTTTTCTCTCTCTTTTTTTTAACTTTTATCCTAGATGGAATCACATGTGACTGGTTGTGATTGGACTAAAGGCCTTTCTGAAAAGATTTCTAGCACTCTTCCAAATTTTAGGATGTTTTCTATCAACCTACGATGGTAGGGGAAGGAGTTTCAGAGGATGAAGCCTTGAAAGCATTTAATGGGTTGAGTGACAACATGGAGAATATGCATTAGCTGGGCTCAGGCTAAGGGAAATGGTTTGGAATTATGGAATCTCCTCCATTTATGGTACTTGATGGAGAGGAAAGTAGAAGAGGCAATTGGTATTTGGAGCTGGACAGATTGAAGCTGGGTAATGCTGCCGAAACACTTCAGCAAAAAGAATGCTGCACAATGTCAAACATTCACCCCAGTACAGAGATCTGGGCCTAAATGCATCACTTTTTTGCTCCCTATGCCTTTCCAGTTCAGACCCAGCCATATGCAAATAAGTCTTGACCGTGTTATCCATGGGAACAGTCCAGCCTGAACTGCCAGGCCAAGTTCTCCCTGGACTGGAAACAAGCATCCTGGGACCAGTTTTGGGGCATCACCCCTCATCAGCCAGGCTAGCTTGACCCCCGTGGCATGGAGAGCACGGGACCCATGTTTGGGCATACTCGTCCCACTTGGGGTGATAAATGCAAAAAGAACAATTGATGGACAGAATGCTGCACAATGTCAAACATTCACCCCAGTACAGCGATCTGGGCCTAAATCCATCACTTTTTGCTCCCATGCCTTTCCAGTTCAGACCCAGCCATATGCAAATCCGTCTTAACCCTGATTTGCATATGGTTGGGTCGAAACTGGGGTGGCGTGGTGAGCAAAAGACCAAAGGATTAAACCCAGATCTTTGTGACTGGGGGTGAATGTTTGTATTGTTCATCATTAAGTCCATCATTTGTTCCTTTTGTATTTGTCGTCCTAAGTGGGAAGGGTATGCCCAAACGTGGGTCCCTTGATCACTGCACCACTGGATTTAAGCTAGCCTGACTGATGAAGGGTGATGCCCCAAAACCGTTCCCAGGATGCCTGTTTCTGGTTCAGGGAGGACCTGGCCTGGCATTTTGGGCTCGACTGTTCCCATGAGGAACAGGGTCAAGACTGATTTGCATATGGTTGGGTCCAAACAGGGGTGGTGTGGTGATCAAAAGAACAATGGATTGAACCCAGATCTTTGTGACTGGGGGTGAATGTTTGCATTGTTCAGCATTCCATCCATCATTTGTTCCTTTTGCACTTCAGAGCACTTTCACAATTAATACCTTAATCTGCTTTTCCAGTTTTACCACAAACTGTTGTATGTACATGTGAGTAGTAAAACTGGTACGTTATGTGGTGATGATGGGTGGCATATAGAGCAGACAGAGAGATCCCAAGTGGTTGCTAGTAAGGGGTAGATTGGTGAAAATTATTGATGGGCATTTGTAGACCTATGCCTCAATCTGGGAGATTCTCCAACAAGTGTCCCTTTCCTTGCTGCCTCCTATCTTGACAACTCATTTAGTCAGAACATCAACGGGCCCTGTTAATGTCCCTTGTAGTGATACCGGAAAGCCTATAGTGATCAGGGCCCCAAACAAGGCCACCAAATCTTTTCTCACCTCACCACTGTTTCCTGCAAGGGGGAGTAAACAATAGATTAAGTGCATACATGAATACATCACGTAAGAAGAGGTTTTCACATGGTGAGGCATGAGAAGCCCTGGATTAACTCATCCAGGATGAGGCGAGCAAGGCACCACAATCTTATATTCAAACCTCTGCTAATTCACCTTCACTCCATCACGTCACTGCACCTTAGACAACAGAGGGGCATGATCACACATACTCGCACAAAGTGGTCCTTATTAACCTGTTCACATTGTTTACCATCCTGAAATCATTTAAAGTAGACATTCATTAACCCTATGTTGGAGCTGGCCCTTTCTGCAGGGTCATCCCAGAACTTTTTGCCTTCCGCCTGTATTTGTTCTGACCTGTTTTTGTTGGTTTTATGACTTTGGGCACTTTACCACTGCTGTACAGTGCTAACGTGCATGTGCACTCTAGTAAACTTGGTAAGATGGTCTACACCTGTTTGGCATATTTAATTTACCTGTAAGATCCTTGCACAGTATTATCCCATGTAAATTAAATGCTACAAGTGGGCTTGCAGCGCTGCTTGCGCCACCCACCGAAGTAGCCTTTCAAACCTGTCTCAGACCTCTGCCACTGCAAGACCTGCGTGCACAGTTTACTCCCGCAGTGACATGGCATTTAAAGTGGTTGCCACATCTGAAACTCCCCTTTTACTACATATAAGTCACCCCTAAGGAAGGCCCTAGCTAGCCCTATGGGAAGTGTGCAGTGTAGGTAAAAGGTAGGAGTAGGACATGTGCCTTAACTGTGTGGCATGTCCTGGTAGGGACAAATAGCCTATTCCGTTTCTCACTGCTGTGAGGCTGCCCTCTCATAGGTTTGCTTTGGGGATTCTCTGATATGTGTTTCAGTGGTAATTTCTGATATGAGAGGGGTAACGCGGTCATGTTTGGTATGTTTGGATCACAGCCAAGACGTCCAGTCTCACCTGGCCCCGAGGGAGGAATCACAATGCAGGCTGGAGGAAAGGAGTTCGGCTCGGCCCGCTTTGAGTGAGATATGTGCAAAGGAGAAAAGGGGACCAATCGCCGTCATCAGCCAGGAGGGCTGCGCCAGGAAGAGAGCCGCAACAGCACCCGTCCCAGCTCGGCCGCACCAAGAGGAAGCTGCTTGGGAGGCGGCGCTGAGAACAGAGGCGCGCCTGAGGGCCTCAGGTACATCCGAGTTGGGGGTACAGTAGCCCCACGACCATCCACTGTACCGCCAGGTCGCGGCCAGCTCCATTGGACCCGTGGGTGTGGTCATGGGGACCAGCCTTTAGGAGTGGAGGGCTCCCACCGTGCGTGGTCAGTGGTGGTGCCTCCCTCATTTGTTTAGACATACCTGGGGCATTGTTGCTGGATTGTTGGGATGGGGTGGAACCTTGATGAAGGTCCCCGATTCCCCACAAGATTCCACTACATTCTTGTTATAGGTGTGCAGATGCCTTGCACCCTTTATTCTCCTGGGGGTACTTTGTGATACTTGCGGGTACATGTGCTGACCCATGAATGTTACCGCTGCATTCCATGCCCCGATATTGATGTAGGTTGTTTTATACCCTAAACGGGTTAGAATAACGAGACCAATAGCATGTGTCTGCATAAATATGTACAGTGATGTGCCCCTTGTGAGGTGCTGGTACCAAGTGGCAATTCATCTAGTGTGCCCTGAACTGCTGCATTTTTCATGCCCTGATGTAAAGATGTATGATGTGGTTATACCTGGCAAGGAGAGGATAAGAAGTATTCTTTCAGGAACCGCATGATATGTACAGTGTTGGTGTAGGTTGTTTTTGAAACATATGCAACCTGTAAGGTGTTTACTGTATTGCACTGCTTATGTTGTTATGACCACTGCACTATGGCAAAGTTATTTATGATCTATGTGACATCATGACAAGTTCCTAGTGGCACAGTGATTTATGTGATTGTGGTCTAATGTGTTTTATGAACAATACAAAGGATATTTTTATAAAACCTTGTGTGGAGTCTCCTTTGTGGTGTGCCTAGTGTGTCACTGGTGTGAGAGTGTGTTGTGCAAATGCTTTACACATTGCCTCTAGGATAAGCCTGACTGCTCTGTCATGCTACCAAGGGGGTGAGCAGGGGTTATCTTGTGTGTGACTCCCTTACCCTGACTAGAGTGGTGGGTTCTGCCTGGCTTAGGTACATACCCTAGCCAAATAGAAACCACGGGGCAGATTTACAAGCCCCTTGCGCCACTTTTACGTCATTTTTAACATGGATAAAGTGACGCAAAAGTGGCGCAAGGGGCTTGTAAATCTGCCCCCCCATTTCTAACACCCGTCCTCTACCATTTCCATGACATGTTTTTTATTGTTTTCTTATTTTATGGCTCATCTCGACAGTATTTCCCAGTTTCATTAATCAGGGCTGAGCCATTCCCCTGAATTTGTGAAATTAGTTTGATTTACTTGCATTTGACATTCCACTTATCACCTACTGATTGATATGTAGAATACAGAAAAACAATGAAACTGTAGCAATATCAGTATCCAACTACAAAAAGCATTTAACAAACCTGCACTAGAATTGCATACTGTTGGTAGTGTTCTGGAAACCCTTTGCCGTCCAATCTGTAGATGATACTACTGAAATCAGTATGGCAACCAGTTCTCAGTGGCCAGCTACAGACCATCTATACTTACAGCCACAAATGATATGAACATTGTCAAGCATCTCTAGCTCCCAAGAAAGTGATGTCAACAAGATGTGGGGAACATTAGTAGGTCACCCTCGCATCATTTGAATTCACACCTCTCAAGCTTCTTAGTAAGTGCAGAGTGCTTATGGAGCGTGGACAATAAGTTGAAAAAGTGCCTATGCACATTCTGAAATATTTTCTAAGGTCCTTTCCCTGTTGATCTAAAAGTTGTGGTCTCTACTTCTCAATGTTCCTTTTTGGTCTAATTCCTGGCCATATGAACAACTCCTCTTCTGGTCGTTTGACATCATTACACAATGATTGTCAATGAAAGAAAACACAGGAGGTTTAAAGATAGACAAAGAAATACATGAAAGCACTTGTGATGCCCTGGGGATGCAATAGGCATGGGTTCCTGCTTTCTAAACGGTAAACGACCAAAATATAGAATCCAAAATATAGACAGGACAGAATATCGACTCAAAAATATAGATAGCATAGAATATTGAATTTCCAAAATATAGATAGGACAGAATATCGAAATTGGGGTATGAAATATCGATTTCCATAATATCGAATTTAAAAATATAGATTTCCATAATATTGATTTTTTTTGTTGTGTTATGTATGGTAGTATATGTGTTAAAATTATATATTATTTTTGTAGTGTATGTTTAAATTTTTTTAAGTAATGAATGTTATGTAACTTAATTTTTGCGTAATTTAATTCCGTAGCGGGTTGTGGGTTTATAGGGGAATAGGGTGGGAAGTAATTTAATTATAGTAAATTAAATATTATTTTTTATTTATATGTATTGATAGCTAATTGATTGATAATTAATGATTAATTGGTAATTAATCTTTATTAATTGGTAATTAATTTTTATTAATTGGTAATTAATTTTTATTAATTGAATAATTGATAATTATGTTAATTGTATTTTTTATTATTAGGAGCGGGTTGTGGGTTTATAGGGGAATTGGGTGGGAAGTAATTTAATTGTAATAAAGTAAATATTAATTTTTATTTATGTGTATTGATAATTAATTATTAATTGCTAATTAATTTTTATTCATTGCTAATTAATTTGTAATAATTGCAAATTAATTTTTATTAATTGGTAATTACTTTTTATTTGATTAATTGATAATAATGTTAATTGTATTTTTTATTATTGGGAGTGGGTTGTGGGTTTATAGGGAATTGGGTGTAAAGTAATTTAATTGTAATAAAGTAAATATAAATTTTTATTTAAATGTATTGATAATTAATTGATAATTAATTATTAATTGGTAATTAATTTTTATTAATTGGTAATTAATTTTTTTTAATAGTAATTAATTTGTATTAATTGGTAATTATTTTTAATTAATTTTTTATTGGTATTGATAACTAATTTAATCTTATTTTAATATTAAATCATTACTTTCCCTACTGTTGCACTCTCAGGAGTGGAAATAGTAATTTTTACCCTCCCGCTATCCAACGCTTTCCCGACTGTTGCACTCACTGGAGTGGGAATAGTAAGTTTTTTTCCCTCCCGCTATCCAACGCTTTCCCTACTGTTGCACTCTTTGGGGTGGAAATTGTAATTTTTACCCCTACGCTGTCCAACGTTTTCCCTACTGTTGCACTCACTGGAGTGGGAATAGTAATTTTTACCCCTACGCTATCCAACGCTTTCCCTACTGTTACACTCACTGGAGTGGGAATGGTAATTTTTACCTTCCCGCTATCCAACGCTTTCCCTACTGTTGCACTCTCTGGAGCAGGAATAGTAATTTTTAACTTCCCGCAATCCAACGCTTTCCCTACTGTTGCACTCTCTGGAGTGGGAATAGTAATTTTTACCCTCCCGCTATCCTACGCTTTCCCTACTGTTGCACTCTTTGGAGTGGGAATAGTAATTTTTACCCCTACGCTATCCAACGTTTTCCCTACTGTTGCACTCACTGGAGTGGGAATAGTAATTTTTACGCTCTCACTATCCAACAAAATCTCTACTTTTTTTACATTTACATTCATTATTTTTACATTTTAAGCTTTTTTATATTATTTTAAGTATGTTTTATTTAACTGTTTTTAATATTTAATTACTTTTATATTATTTTTAATACATTTAAAAAAAATCGATATTTTTGCTAACTATATTTTAACATTCTATATTTTGGAATCGATATTTTAGTACTTACCTGTTTGTAGACAGGGATTCTATATTCTGTACTTCTATATTTTGGAGTCGATATTTTGGGCATTCTATATTATGTCCCTCGATATTTAGTCACTGAACCTTTCTAAACACCCGGTACTATGTGGCATAATAGAAGGTGTGCAGACACTTGTGTTTCCCCTTCTGTAATATAGTGGGTGCAATTCCATAAGGGTGTACCCTCATTAGCATGGGTGCGTGGCCCTGGCGACGGAGAGAAATAGATTACTTCTGCAGCTACTTCATACTATGTTGTAGGCCTACAGGCAAAGAGACAGCCAGAAGGCAGAAGGTGACTGTGCGTCACAAAGAGGTGGTGTATAGTCAAGCCTCCAAGGGGTGAAAGACATTCCCAAGGACCCCCAGCCCTCAGACATCACCCTGCAAGCGGGTGCAGTTATTTAGTGCACTCGTCTGCAGGGGATATCTTCCCCCGTTCAAAAGCAGAAAAGGTTTCTCTCCCACATTAAAGGTGGACCAGTTGCTTCAAACATCTGGTCTGGCCTTTAGCTAATGCGCTGCCCCCAGGGAAGCCACAAGTTCGCAAGTTGAATGTGTGCCACGCTACACACAAGGACAGTTTGTCCTATCTATAAAACAGTCCATGAAGCCCTCCAATCAACCCAGAGATCCAAAATGGTGAAGGCCTTTAATTCTAAACCGAACTAGACCCTCACTCCTTAGTTACTCTATGTCTGTGCATTTTACTCACTATGTCACATTTGTTCTTCATTTTCAAGATTTTCCTTTCTACTGTATCCCAAAAGTGTAACGTGTTATCATTCACACCTTTTGTGACTAAAAACCACCTATATCACATAATCAAATAACTTAGGTAGACGTACATTTCAAGTGCTTCGTCATGCTGTTGCTTCAAATCAATTAGCTTCTTGGTGACTGCCAGGTTATGCAGGAGTGTGCGGTCACTTTGGAGGGTCGTAACCATCTTTCCTTCCAAAGCTGAGAGCTCTTCCATGTTCTCCATGCACTCCTTAAAGATAAAAAACATTATCATTGGGTCATTTTGGTAACTGGAATATAATTTACATCTCAAAATGGCACTTTAGCTGATTTCTGTACTGAATTGTATACATGAAAACTTAACTTACTGACAAGTGTGCTAATAAAGTAACACTGATGTTACATAAAAGTACCCTCTCCTTTACTGATCCATTTAGTATCTTTAACTATAGAGGAAACTAATTCAGAACATTAAATTAACCCAGCTGCATCAACTGTTGCATCATCTCTGTTTGAACGAGAACAGAAACAAATTAACATAAACGCAAGTTATTGGCTATTGTAAAGCAGTTGAGTGTCTAGGTTTGAAATGGTTTGTGTGAGTTAGTATGGAAGAAAACGCAGCCCCTCCTCCTTCCCTAAGCCACTAAGGGCCCCAGGGAATCCATCTCCTGGGCCTTTTTTTTTAATTAAGGGAAGGGGTGCATGGCCCTCCTCTCTAAGCCGATAGCAGCCACTGGGACTCCATCTCTGGGGGCCAAAAGATATTTGTAAAAGGGGACAACATGGCTCTCCTCCCGAGCCACAAGGGGCCATGAACCCATCCCATGGGGCTATTAAGGGGAGGGGGAGCGCTGCCCCACTCCCCGAGCAAATAGTGGCCCCAGAGAACAGATCCCCAGGGCCAAAACAAATATTTTAAGAGTAGGGGACGTGCGCCCCTGTCCCCTAGCCACTACGGCCCAGGGGAACCCACCTACTGGCACCTCCTTTTTTGTATAAAAGAGAGAGGGAAACGCGGACTTCCCTCCCAGGGCCTATAGTGGCCATGGGAGACCAATCCCTGGGGCCTTAGGTACTTGTGGGTGGTTGCTGCTCCGGTGCCCGCAAGGGGCACCCACCAAACAATGCGTTATTGCGGCAGGCAGGAGCATTGTGTGTTTCCTGCCTGCAAAAGCGCTGCAGGAAAACAAGAGTGCCCCTACCCAGCAGCAACATTTTTAAAGCTCCTGCCAGGTCGGAGCAGACATGCCTTCCCTGCCCACATTCCTGAGAGCATGGAAGGTGTGTTTGCTCCCTCCCGGCTGGAGCTTTATAAATGCTCCAGCCAGGTGGGAGGAGACATATGTTTCCCTGCTCAAACTCTTGTGAGCAGGGAAACTACTGTGCACTGGAGTTGGGCACCCTGGTGCGCAGTAATTGAGGCTACCAAGGGGATGGGGTCCCCAAGTACTTTCCAGGCTTGAGGAGGGGGGCTGCAACCCCTCCCCTTCAATTTTAGATCTGCTCGGGGGATGGAGTCCCCATGGCGTTTTAAGGCTCAGGGAGAGGGCTGTGTTCTGCCCTCCTCAATAGCTTTCTCATCCCCAATATTGAAGTGATGGCCCCGGGGGATGGGGTTCCCAAGGCCTATACAGGCTTGGGGAGAGGAGCTGCACAACCACCACGTAATAAAGAAGTGGTTCCATGGTTTGGGGTTCCCAGGGCCTCGATGAGGCTCTGGTAGACCGCGATCCCGGGACACTACTGTTGGATCGCTGCTTTCTAAAAATATATATATTTTAGCCTGCCACCCCCCACCCACCTAAAATGGCCTAGGAGTCAAGGATATCCCTACCCTGCCCCCTTATATTATTTTTTACATTTAAGTTCAGGACAGGAGAATAAGTCCCGGAGTCATAAAATGGCTGCCTGCAAATTTTTTTGTCATGTTGCAGGCAACCAATCAGAGTGCTCGCTCCCATGGGAGCGTGTCTTCTATGGGAGCAAATAGCCCATGGGATAAAAAGCCTCCTGGGCCAATTAGAATGCTCTATTTTTAAAAAATGCGTTTGAGGGACTCTTGCAAGAGTACCTCAAAATCAACTGTCGAGAAATACAAATGATTTGTATCTTAATAGTTCAAAAACTAGTGAATGGATTTACACTAAATCACAAAAAGTACGCTTTCTGCACCAAGATCTAGCTTCTTGCCAAATTTGGTGTAATTCTGTACAGTAGTTTTTTTGGTAGCCCTGCCTAAGAAAGTCTATGAGAAACTGCATGGGGGATTTTACTTTTTGGGACACCCTTTTTTCTCAGCCCCCGCTTGACGGATCACCCCGAAACCTTTCAAGAAGAAGCTGAAGTGGATGAACTTTTATTGGGAAAGTTTTAGGAAGATTCATCAAACAGCACCAAAGTTATTAGCAAACCAAAAAACTAACTATAGAAATGCTCTTCCGATGGAAATTCTAAGTACCCAGTGGTGGCTGCCACTAGGTGATATGTATATATTACCTAGTGACAGTATATATATTCTGTGTACTGTGTTAGACAAAGAGTAGAGCAATTGAATTAATCTGAAGAGACTTAAGAATCAATATACTAATTATCCAAACTAAGTAATTTAATTGCTGCAATTTGTAAATCAAGTTCACTTCTTCAGGTAGAAATTAAAGAGCTTTGAAAAAAATGTTCATCAAGAAAAATATTTCATTTCACAACCTGTTGGACCTGTCAGCCTAGGGTGGTCTTCCCCTACCTTTTTGCCCTTGTGCCTCCCATTTTAACCGTACCTTTTTGTTGGACTTAGGCCTCTGGGCGCCTCACCACTGCTAAACAGTGCTGAGGTGCAGGCGCTCTCCCCCAAAACATTGCGACGCTGGCATATCTACCACAAGCCCCTGCTACTGCAGTGAGGCTGAACCCTCCATAGGCTAACATTAGGAACCCCCCTTATGGGATAATTTCTGACAGGGACCTAATAAATCTATCGTGTTTGGTCTTGTTGAAGTCGGGGCGGGGAACCCTTTCCAATGATATATGGGGTTTGGGCACTACTCCTTTAGCTATCCCACTTTTAGAAAGTAGATATTTTCCTGCCTACACTTAGTCTGGGCACTGCAGACTCCCCCCTCCCATCTACACACTGATAGGTGCCTGGGTTGGGAGGTGGGAGTGGTGATTCACAACTTCTCCCCCTTGAAAGGGCTGTGAATGGCTGTCCATTGTAGCCTTAACGAACCTGTATCTCGTCACCGTGACAGCCAGGTCAGGGAAGGCGGGGAACATCCCAGAACTCCCTGGACTCTTCCAGAAACCCCCTGCCCCCAGACCCTTCCAGAGACTTCTACAACCTTCCAGTCACTAGACTGCAGGATATATAAGGGAGGGTCCTTGCCTCACATTCTTGTTACACTGCTGGACCTGGACGAATCTCTGCTGGAGCGAGGACTGCTGCGCCAGGAAGGATTGCCATCTGGAAGGAGGTTGACTGCTCTAAGGAACTGCTGCCCCAACCTGCTGAGCTGCCCTACTGCCTGCTGATCCTGCCCTGCTAGGGAGACCTAAATAAACATCCCCAGAGTGTCTCCACCACAAACTACAAGGACTGCTTTTGCAACGTGGTGCACAAGGAACTGCCTTGCTCCAAGAGAACTACGACGTGTTATTGTCCCTGTGAGCTGCCTCTGCAAAGCTGTGTGCAAGGATCTACCACCACCTGAGGATGCGCTCTGCTTAAAGCGGACTTCGCCTGCAAAATCATTGATCACACAGCGTGTCTGGGGCTGTGCCTAACGTGGGTCCTCCACCGCAATGTTGTAAAGACTTGCCCCCGCAACGCTGTGCCTGCGTGCAGCATCACTGGCCCTGGGGCCTTTAAAAACTGCCTCTGCTGCCCGGGGTGTGTTGAATCATTTTATTTAGCACCCCCAAAGTCACTGCCGCTGGCCCGAGTGGAGCAGGTTATGCAAATCACCCAGATGAGCGCGTGAGCTAAATCGCTCCAGGAGTAACCGCCAGCGACGATCAAGTAACCCGGAGTGCTGATGAGGCCCGCACCGGCGCCTACACCCTCCTTTCAGGTAATGCTTCCAGGGCACACCCAATTGCCTTGAGCGGGACTGCGGAGGCTATTTCTATTTAATTGCGGGCCGGGCCAGTGTCTGGAACTTGCTTCCCTTTGTGGCCTTTATCGGCTGTGGAGAACTGTCTGCCTGCCTTTGAGGGCCAGCTGGACTGTTGTATCTGTTTGGGGGCATTTTCTTTAAACGCCGGAGGCTGCTCTCATTCAAATAGCGGGCTGCAGGAGACTGTGTCATGTGGCCGAAGGCCTGCTGAAGCCTGCGGGGGCCTATACACTACGTCTTTTGGCCTAAAGTGATTCCACACGCACTTCTAACGATACGATGAGGGGAAACGAAAAGTAACACACAGACTAAGAGATACTGCACAGTCTTCCCCGCGTAAGGAACTGCTTTATTCCAGATGCAAGGAACTGTTCTGAAAAGGGGGAATGTTTATTTTTCTTTGCCTTAATGCTCTCCCACTGAAAGTCAGTCCCCACTAGGAACTGTGTATCAAACACACCAAAGAACATCTGACTGACACCTTTTAAGGTTATATGTGCATTCTTACTATTTATTTTAACCTTGCACAATTTCTAGACAGGGATAACTTTACTTTCTTTATATGAAACTAGATTATTTTGATTATTGATCAGGCCTGGAACATGGATTATTTTGATTATTGATCAGGCCTGGAACCTGGATTATTCTGATTATTGATCTGCCTGAAACTGAGATAAAGATATATTTATTTTTACAACTCATTGGTGTAGTGTCTTTTCCTTTTGTGCGTGTTTTGCTGTGGACTGTTGGTGTGTGTTGCACAAATACTTCACACATTGCCTCTTAAGTTACGCCTTCCTGCACTATGCCAGGCTACCCTGTCAGGAGCGGTGGTCCCTACTTGGAATAAGGTGCATACCCCGGCCAACTAGAGACCCCAGTTCTAACATTGGTGGCAGCGGTGGGATTTGAACTTGTGCTTGTGTAACACCATGCAGTGGCTCAGTGTACACCACAACCCTACGCCTGACTCCACTGAAACTTTTTTGTCTACCCTCTCCAATTGGCATGTTTTTTAAATTCTCCCTGACTGGCTGCTCTTTTTCGAAGTCCTTTTGCCTAAGTCCCATTTGATTTTCTCTGCAAAACGTCTGAGGTCCTACCTAGCAAGATAGCATTTGAGCTGGCCAACCTGGAAGCTTACACGGTGGCGCAGCTCAAAGAATTCTGCGAGGAGAAAAGGGTGCCCTTCAAGCGAAGCGCCAAGAAGGCGGAGCTTCAGAAAGCCTTGAGAGCATGGGTAACGACCCACCCAGAAGGAGAAGGGGACGGGCAGGAATCAGAGCACGACGCCACAGGAGATCTTGACCTACTGCCCTTGGGCGAAAATGGCAATTTTTTAGCAGGTACAAGGGTACGTTCCAGGGCAGGCAGTAGTGTGTCAGTAAGGACCTTGTCCTCAGAGGAATTGGAGGACAGAAGAGAGGAGAGACAGTTTAAATTGGAGCTTGCCAAGTTGGAAAGAGAGCGCGAGAAAGAAAGGTGGGCCATGGAGGAGAGGAAACTTGCCCAGGAGCTCAGCCTGAAGGAGCTGGAGATTCGAGCCCTACAAGTAGGGGCCAACAGCAACAAGAATGGTGGCAGCGTATCGACTGAAGCTTCACATGAGTCCAAGGTCTTTATGCCTAAAGATGTGATGGCTAGTTTTAAGGTGGGGGATAATATTGACAAGTGGTTAGCAGCCTATGAGGTGTCCCTGAGAGCCCATGGGGTCCCAGAGAGTTACTGGGGGGGGTGGTTTGTACAAGTACATACCTCCAGAAGTTAGGGACACACTCCTTTGCCTAGAAAAGGATGACCAGACCAACTATTCTGTCATGAAAGCAGCATTGCTCAAAAGGTTCGGTCTTACCCCTGAGAGGTATAGGCAGAGGTTTAGGAATAGCCACAAACTTCCCGCTCAGAACTGGGTCGATTTCCTGGACTACGCTAGTAAAGCTTTGGAGGGCTGGGTGCGGGGCAGCGATGTGCATGACTATGAAGGGTTGTATGACTTGTTCTTAAGAGAGCACCTTCTAGAGAAATGTTTTCCAGAGCTGCGCCAACACCTGGTTGACCGCAAGTTGACCAATCCTAGGAAGCTTGCGGAGGAGGCAGACACCTGGGTCAGTACCAGGGTGTCCAACAAGGGTTCTGGGAGGGACTCCCAAAGGGGTGGTCAGGGTTCCAACCAGAAGAAAGAGGGGGGGATAAAAAGAAAGAGTACTCTAAAGGCCCCCAAAACAATTCACAAGGGAAAGGGTCTGGGTCCCAGCCCCAATCTGGCCACCAAAAGCCCACTTATCCTGACAAAGGTCAGTAGCCCAGAATTGTCCGGTGCTACGAGTGTGGTGAAATTGGACACTACAAGGGGGATCCCAAGTGTTGCAAGAGAGCACCACCTCCCACTGGAGGTAAAAACCCCGGAGTGGCTAGTGTAGCACTTGGGGAGGAGCTGTCCCTAGATAATGGAAGTGAGGGGGCAGGGCTTGTCCTAGTATCCCTGGGAGACAGCGAGATGGTTCCTAAGATCCATGTGCCCTCAAATACTACCAAGTATAGGCAGTGGGTCACCATCAATGGTCAGGGGGTGGAGGCCCTGAGGGACACCGGTGCCAGCATGACTATGGTAAGGAGTCAGCTGGTGTCCCTAGAGCAAATTGTTCCCGAGGCATTCCACCCAGTTGTGATGGCTGACAACAGGGAGGGTCACTATCCCATAGCACAGGTTCCATTTGAGTGGGGAGGGGTTTCAGGCCTTATAAGAGTTGCAGCGAGCCCTGCCATGCCAGTGGACTGTCTGTTAGGGAATGACCTTGAACACACTGCCTGGAAGGAGGTAGAACTCAAGCGCATGTGGAGATGCTGGGGTTACCGGAGTGGATCTGTGCTACCACACTTAAAAATCCCTAAGGCCATCAAGACGGGTCGAAACGTCGACGCCCACTCTCTACTACCTGGGACACATAATCAGTTCTTCGTGCTAGACCACTTATTGGGTCGTTTTTTGAAGTATAATAATATAACTCTGTAATTGTTAAATGTGACCAGGTCTTTTGGATTTTGGACGGTGAATTACAACCGATCCCCATTGTCTAACTCGATTGAATGTTCTTATTACTATGTAACTTCCATTCCTTGTCTCACTCACTCACCCTTTAATCACTTTCTTTTGATGCACGTTCCCTTTGGAGCAACCTCGTACTGTCTTAATCAATATTTCAAATTGGCAAAATAATAAACGTATGTATAGTATTTCACAATGTTTTGGATGTTGTTCTTTGTTAGATTGAATTACATATTGAATATTGTGAGCTCCGTTCCTTAAAGATTTTTGTTTTTGAGCTCAGGATCAGAAAATTATTCAACTAAGCGAAGCATATGGCTCAGATGTATCAATAATTGGTCAAGGACCATTGTTTTTGGTATCGCGACCACACGGTCCATGGCTGCCTGGAAGGGAAATCAACCAGGGCTGGAGCCTGGAACAATGGCCCAGCCAGCTGCTAAGAAGGGAGGAGCCCGAGGGCGTGGGAAGCTCGCCCCGGGGCGGCCACCCCGTGAGATGGATGGGGCACCTGAGGAGGTCGCACCGGAGTCCACGGAGGGGGACGTTGCAGAGTGGCAGGAGGAAGGAGGGCCCACCAGGGAGGAGTTTTGTCGGGCACAGAAGGAATGCCCCACCCTTGAGGGCATGAGGCAACAGGCCGACGCCCAAGCAGCAGGCAATGCCTCCGGGAACTACCATATTTACTGGGAGGACGGCCTCCTTTACAGTGAGCCCAAGGCTCCTGTGCATGGGTCATCAAGCGCCTTAGTGGTCCCCCAATGCTACAGGGCCTTTCTTTTGGGGTTGGCTCATGAGATCCCATTGGCAGGACACTTGGGCCAAGACAAGACCTTTGCTAGGCTTGTCCCACATTTTTATTGGCCACGGATGAGGGTCTCCTCAGATACATTCTGCAGGACCTGTCTGACCTGCCAAACTAGTGGGAAAACAGGGACCAAGCTGAAGGCTCCCCTGGAACCACTACCTGTCGTTAGCACCCCCTTTGAACGGGTGGGCATCGACATTGTTGGGCCTATGGATCTGCCGACGTCTTCTGGTCACAGGTTTATCCTGGTTCTGGTGGACCACGCCACCCAGTACCCAGAGGCTATTCCTCTGAGAACTATCACTGCACCTGCGGTGGCCCGGGCTCTGATGGGGATTTTTACCAGAGTGGGTTTCCCCAAGGAAGTTGTGTCCGACAGGGGCCCCAATTTTATGTCTGCCTACATGCAGGCGATGTGGAAGGAGTGTGGGGTTAGTTATAAGTTTACCACCCCTCACCACCCACAGACCAATAGTCTTGTGGATCGATTTAACAAGACCCTAAAGGGCATGATCAGGAGTCTGCCTGAGGGCCTGAGGAAAAAGTGGGACATCCTCTTGCCCTGTTTGTTGTTTTCCTACAGGGAGGTACCGCAGAAGGGGGTGGGTTTCAGCCCCTTCGAGCTTTTGTATGGTCACCCTGTCAGGGGACCTCTCAGTTTAGTGAAGGATGGGTGGGAGAAGACCCCAAGGAGGCTTCCCCAAGATGTAGTGAGCTACATGCTGGCCTTCCGCAGTCAAATGGCTAAGTTGTGGAAGCAAGCTTCTGACAACTTCGAGGCCAGCCAGGCGGTGATGAAGGAATGGTATGACCAGAATTCTCACCCTGTGGAGCTAGAGCCAGGACAGAGGGTGTGGGTCATGGAGCCTGGAGAGCTCAGTGCCCTCCAGGACCGCTGGACGGGCCCTTATGAGATATTGGAGAAGAAGGGTAAGGCCACTTACCTGGTGGACCTTAAGACCCCCTGGCAGCCCCACAGGGTACTACACGCCAACCGCCTCAAACCCCACCATGAGAGGTCTGAGCTCACCTTACTGATGGTGACTGATGGGGCGGAGGAAGAGGAGAGTGAACCTCTCCCGGACCTCTCTGCTTCCAAAGAGAAGGACGGATCGGTGGAGGGAGTGGTCCTCTCCCCATCCTTGACTCCTGAGCAACAGAGGGACTGCCGCCAGGTCCTGGAGCAGTTCTCTTCCGTGTTTTCCCTTATTTCTGGGATTACCCACCTGTGTACCCATGATGTGGACACAGGAGACAGCCTCCCTGTCAAGTCCAAGTCTTACAGGCTGTCAGACAAGGTGAAGGCCAGCATCCAGAGTGAAGTCACTAATATGCTGGAGTTGGGGGTGATAGAGCCCTCCAACAGCCTTTGGTCCAGTCCGGTGGTTCTGGTACCAAAAGCTGCCCCACCGGGCACCACACCAGAACTTAGGTTCTGTGTGGATTACACAGGACTGAATTCTGTGACCAAGACTGATGCTCATCCCATCCCCAGGGCGGATGAGCTCATTGACCGGCTGGGGGCTGTCTGGTACCTGAGTACCTTTGACCTCACATCAGGGTACTGGCAGATCGCCCTGACGGACGAAGCCAAGGAGAGGTCTGCCTTCTCCACGCCAGAGGGCCACTATCAGTTTAGGGTGATGCCCTTTGGACTGAAAAACGCTCCTGCCACCTTCCAGCGGCTGGTGAACCGGGTCCTCTCCGGTTTAGAGGCTTTCTCTGCTGCCTACCTGGACGACATAGCTGTCTTCAGGAGCAGCTGGGAGGACCACCCGTGTCACCTCCAGGAAGTGCTTCAGGCCTTGCGGCAGGCGGGCCTGACTATCAAAGCCAGCAAATGCCAGATAGGGCAGGGGTCGGTAGTCTACCTAGGACACTTGGCGGGTGGGGGTAAGGTGCAGCCCCTACAGGCCAAGATAGAAACCATCCTAGCCTGGGAGCCCCCCAAAACACAGACTGAGGTCAGGGCTTTCCTGGTCCTCACAGGATACTACCGCAGATTTGTCAAGGGTTATGGCACCATCGTGGCCCCCTTGACTGAGCTAACCTCTAAAAAGCACCCTAGGAAAGTAATCTGGACAGAGGCTTGCCAAAAAGCCTTTGACTCCCTAAAGCAGGCCATGTGCACAGCTCCTGTGCTCAAGGCCCCGGATTTCTCCAAAGAATTCATTGTCCAAACGGACGCCTCAGAGTATGGCATAGGGGCAGTACTTTCGCAACTCAATGAGGAGGGCCTGGACCAAGGAGTGGCTTTCATCTCCAGGAGGCTACTCCCCCGGGAACAGCGGTGGAGTGCTATAGAGAGAGAAGCTTTCGCGGTGGTCTGGCCTGTGAAGAAGCTGAGGCCATACTTCTTTGGCTCCCACTTCCTGATTCAGACTGACCACCGGCCCCTCAGGTGACTCATGCAAATGAGGGGTGAAAATCCCAAATTGTTGAGGTGGTCCGACCCGGAGTAGACCACGCCAATGCTGACGGTCTCTCCAGGTTCTTCCGTTTTTGTGATGAGAACTCCCTAGAGGTTGGGTAGTTCTCCTCACTTTCAGCTGGGGGGGACACGTGTTGGACCTGTCAGCCTAGGGTGGTCTTCCCCTACCTTTTTGCCCTTGTGCCTCCCATTTTAACCATACCTTTTTGTTGGACTTAGGCCTCTGGGCGCCTCACCACTGCTAAACAGTGCTGAGGTGCAGGCGCTCTCCCCTAAAACATTGCGACGCTGGCATTTCTACCACAAGCCCCTGCTACTGCAGTGAGGCTGAACACTCCATAGGCTAACATTGGGAACCCCCCTTATGGGATAATTTCTGACAGGGACCTAATAAATCTGTCGTGTTTGGTCTTGTTGAACTCGGGGTGGGGAACCCTTTCCAATGATATATGGGTTTTGGGCACTACTCCTTTAGCTATCCCACTTTTAGAAAGTAGATATTTTCCTGCCTACACTTAGTCTGGGCACTGCAGACTCCCCCCTCCCATCTACACACTGATAGGTGCCTGGGTTGGGAGGTGGGAGTGGTGATTCGCACCTTCTCCCCCTTGAAGGGGCTGTGAATGGCTGTCCACTGTAGCCTTAACGAACCTGTATCTCGTCACCGTGACAGCCAGGTCAGGGAAAGCGGGGAACATCCCAGAACTCCCTGGACTCTTCCAGAAACCCCCTGTCCCCAGACCCTTCCAGAGACTTCTACCACCTTCCAGTCACTAGACTGCAGGATATATAAGGGAGGGTCCTTGCCTCACATTCTTGTTACACTGCTGGACCTGGACGAATCTCTGCTGGAGCGAGGACTGCTCGCCAGGAAGGATTGCCATCTGGAAGGAGGCTGACTGCTCTAAGGAACTGCTGCCCCAACCTGCTGAGCTGCCCTACTGCCTGCTGATCCTGCCCTGCTAGGGAGACCTAAATAAACATCCCCAGAGTGTCTCGACCACAAACTACAAGGACTGCTTTTGCAACGCGGTGCGCAAGGAACTGCCTTGCTCCAAGAGAACTACGACGTGTTATTGTCCCTGTAAGCTGCCTCTGCAAAGCTGTGTGCAAGGATCTACCACCACCTGAGGATGTGCCCTGCTTAAAGCGGACTTCGCCTGCAAAAACATTGATCACACAGCGTGTCTGGGGCTGTGCCTAACGTGGGTCCTCCACCGCAATGTTGTAAAGACTTGCCCCCGCAACGCTGTGCCTGCGTGCAGCATCACTGGCCCTGGGACCTTTAAAAACTGCCTCTGCTGCCCGGGGTGTGTGGAATCATTTTATTTAGCACCCCCAAAGTCAATGCCGCTGGCCCGAGTGGAGCGGGTTATGCAAATCACCCAGCTGAGTGCGTGAGCTAAATCGCTCCAGGAGTAACCGCCAGCGACGATCGAGTAACCCGGAGTGCTGATGAGGCCCGCACCGGCGCCTACACCCTCCTTTCAGGTAATGCTTCCAGGGCACACCCAATTGCCTTGAGCGGGACTGCGGAGGCTATTTCTATTTAATTGCGGGCCGGGCCAGTCTCTGGAACTTGCTTCCCTTTGTGGCCTTTATCGAGAGTCGACTGTGGAGAACTGTCTGCCTGCCATTGCGGGCCAGCTGGACTGTTGTATCTGTTTGGGGGCATTTTCTTTAAACGCCGGAGGCTGCTCTCATTCAAATAGCGGGCTGCAGGAGACTGTGTCATGTGGCCGAAGGCCTGCTGAAGCCTGCGGGGGCCTATACACTACGTCTTTTGGCCTAAAGTGATTCCACACGCACTTCTAACGATACGATCAGGGGAAACGAAAAGTAACACACAGACTAAGAGATACTGCACAGTCTTCCCCGCGTAAGGAACTGCTTTATTCCAGATGCAAGGAACTGTTCTGAAAAGGGGGAATGTTTCTTTTTCTTTGCCTTAATGCTCTCCCACTGAAACCCAGTCCCCACTAGGAACTGTGTATCAAACACACCAAAGAACATCTGACTGACACCTTTTAAGGTTATATGTGCATTCTTACTATTTATTTTAACCTTGCACAATTTCTAGACAGGGATAACTTTACTTTCTTTATATGAAACTAGATTATTTTGATTATTGATCAGGCCTGGAACCTGGATTATTTTGATTATTGATCAGGCCTGGAACCTGGATTATTCTGATTATTGATCTGCCTGAAACTGAGATAAAGATATATTTATTTTTACAACTCATTGGTGTAGTGTCTTTTCCCTTTGTGCGTGTTTTGCTGTGGACTGTTGATGTGTGTTGCACAAATACTTTACACATTGCCTCTTAAGTTACACCTTCCTGCACTATGCCAGGCTACCCTGTCAGGAGCGGTGGTCGGTACTTGGAATAGGGTGCATACCCCGGCCAACTAGAGACCCCAGTTCTAACATTGGTGTCAGCGGTGGGATTTGAACTTGTGCTTGTGTAACACCATGCAGTGGCTCAGTGTACACCACAACCCTACGCCCGACTCCATTGAAACTTTTTTGTCTACCCTCTCCAACTGGCATTTTTATTTTTAAATTCTCCCTGACTGGCTGCTCTTTTTCGAAGTCCTTTTGCCTAAGTCCCATTTGATTTTCTCTGCAAAACGTCTGAGGTCCTACCTAGCAAGATGGAATTTGAGCTGGCCAACCTGGAAGCTTACACGGTGGCGCAGCTCAAAGAATTCTGCGAGGAGAAAAGGGTGCCCTTCAAGCGAAGCGCCAAGAAGGCGGAGCTTCAGAAAGCCTTGAGAGCATGGGTAATGGCCCACCCAGAAGGAGAAGGGGACGGTCAGGAATCAGAGCACGACGCCACAGGAGATCTTGACCTACTGCCCTTGGGCGAAAATGGCAATTTTTTACCAGGTACAAGGGTACCTTCCAGGGCAGGCAGTAGTGTGTCAGTAAGGACCTTGTCCTCAGAGGAATTGGAGGACAGAAGAGAGGAGAGGCAGTTTAAATTGGAGCTCACCAAGTTGGAAAGAGAGCGCGAGAAAGAAAGGTGGGCCATGGAGGAGAGGAAACTTGCCCAGGAGCTCAGCCTGAAGGAGCTGGAGATTCGAGCCCTACAAGTAGGGGCCAACAGCAACATGAATGGTGGCAGCGTATCGACTGAAGCTTCACGTGAGTCCAAGGTCTTTATGCCTAAAGATCTGATGGCTAGTTTTAAGGTGGGGGATAATATTGACAAGTGGTTAGCAGCCTATGAGGTGTCCCTGAGAGCCCATGGGGTCCCAGAGAGTTACTGGGGGGGTGGTTTGTACAAGTATATACCTCCAGAAGTTAGGGACACACTCCTTTGCCTAGAAAAGGATGACCAGACCAACTATTCTGTCATGAAAGCAGCATTGCTCAAAAGGTTCGGTCTTACCCCTGAGAGGTATAGGCAGAGGTTTAGGAATAGCCACAAACTTCCCGCTCAGAACAGGGTCGATTTCCTGGACTACGCTAGTAAAGCTTTGGAGGGCTGGGTGCGGGGCAGCGATGTGCAGGACGATGAAGGGTTGTATGACTTGTTCTTAAGAGAGCACCTTCTAGAGAAATGTTTTCCAGAGCTGCGCCAACACCTGGTTGACCGCAAGTTGACCAATCCTAGGAAGCTTGCGGAGGAGGCAGACACCTGGGTCAGTACCAGGGTGTCCAACAAGGGTTCTGGGGGGGACTCCCAAAGGGGTGGTCAGGGTTCCAACCAGAAGAAAGAGGGGGGGATAAAAAGAAAGAGTTCTCTAAAGGCCCCCAACACAATTCACAAGGGAAAGGGTCTGGGTCCCAGCCCCAATCTGGCCACCAAAAGCCCACTTATCCTGACAAAGGTCAGCAGCCCAGAATTGTCCGGTGCTACGAGTGTGGTGAAATTGGACACTACAAGGGGGATCCCAAGTGTTGCAAGAGAGCCCCACCTCCCACTGGAGGTAAAAACCCCGGAGTGGCTAGTGTAGCGCTTGGGGCGGAGCTGTCCCTAGATAATGGGAGTGAGGGGGCAGGGCTTGTCCTAGTATCCCTGGGAGAAAGCGAGATGGTTCCTAAGATTCATGTGCCGTCAAATACTACCAAGTATAGGCAGTGGGTCACCATCAATGGTCAGGGGGTGGAGGCCCTGAGGGACACCGGTGCCAGCATGACTATGGTAAGGAGTCAGCTGGTGTCCCCAGAGCAAATTGTTCCCGATGCATTCCACCCAGTTGTGATGGCTGACAACAGGGAGGGTCACTATCCCATAGCACAAGTTCCATTTGAGTGGGGAGGGGTTTCAGGCCTTATAAGAGTTGCAGCGAGCCCTGCCATGCCAGTGGACTGTCTGTTAGGGAATGACCTTGAGCACACTGCCTGGAAGGAGGTAGAACTCAAAGCGCATGTGGAGATGCTGGGGTTACCGGAGTGGATCTGTACTACCACACGGTCCATGGCTGCCCGGAAGGGAAATCAACCAGGGCTGGAGCCCGGAACAATGGCCCAGCCAGCTGCTAAGAAGGGAGGAGCGCGAGGGCGTGGGAAGCTCGCCCCGGGGCTGTCACCCCGTGAGATGGATGGGGCACCTGAGGAGGTCGCACCGGAGTCCACGGAGGGGGACGTTGCAGAGTGGCAGGTGGAAGGAGGGCCCACCAGGGAGGAGTTTTGTCGGGCACAGAAGGAATGCCCCACCCTTGAGGGCATGAGGCAACAGGCTGACGCCCAAGCGGCAGGCAATGCCTCCGGGAACTACCATATTTACTGGGAGGACGGCCTCCTTTACAGTGAGCCCAAGGCTCCTGTGCATGGGTCATCAAGCGCCTTAGTGGTCCCCCAATGCTACAGGGCCTTTCTTTTGGGGTTGGCTCATGAGATCCCATTGGCAGGACACTTGGGCCAAGAAAAGACCTTTGCTAGGCTTGTCCCACATATTTATTGGCCACGGATGAGGGTCTCCTCAGATACATTCTGCACGACCTGTCTGACCTGCCAAGCTAGTGGGAAAACAGGGACCAAGCTGAAGGCTCCCCTGGAACCACTACCTGTCGTTAGCACCCCCTTTGAACGGGTGGGCATCGACATTGTTGGGCCTATGGATCTGCCGACGTCTTCTGATCACAGGTTTATCCTGGTTCTGGTGGACCACGCCACCCGGTACCCAGAGGCTATTCCTCTGAGAACTATCACTGCACCTGCGGTGGCCCGGGCTCTGATGGGGATTTTTACCAGAGTGGGTTTCCCCAAGGAAGTTGTGTCCGACAGGGGCACCAATTTTATGTCTGCCTACATGCAGGCGATGTGGAAGGAGTGTGGGGTTACTTATAAGTTTACCACCCCTCACCACCCACAGACCAATGGTCTTGTGGAGAGATTTAACAAGACCCTAAAGGGCATGATCAGGAGTCTGCCTGAGGGCCTGAGGAAAAAGTGGGACATCCTCTTGCCCTGTTTGTTGTTTTCCTACAGGGAGGTACCGCAGAAGGGGGTGGGTTTCAGCCCCTTCGAGCTTTTGTATTGTCACCCTGTCAGGGGACCTCTCAGTTTAGTGAAGGATGGGTGGGAGAAGACCCCAAGGAGGCTTCCCCAAGATGTAGTGAGCTACATGCTGGCCTTCCGCAGTCAAATGGCTAAGTTGTGGAAGCAAGCTTCTGACAACCTAGAGGCCAGCCAGGCGGTGATGAAGGAATGGTATGACCAGAATTCTCACCCCGTGGAGCTAGAGCCAGGACAGAGGGTGTGGGTCATGGAGCCTGGAGAGCGCAGTGCCCTCCAGGACCGCTGGACGGGCCCTTATGAGATATTGGAGAAGAAGGGTAAGGCCACTTACCTGGTGGACCTTAAGACCCCCTGGCAGCCCCACGTGGTACTACACGCCAACCGCCTCAAACCCCACCATGAGAGGTCTGAGCTCACCTTACTGATGGTGACTGATGGGGCGGAGGAAGAGGAGAGTGAACCTCTCCCGGACCTCTTTGCTTCCAAAGAGAAGGACGGATCGGTGGAGGGAGTGGTCCTCTCCCCATCCTTGACTCCTGAGCAACAGAGGGACTGCCGCCAGGTCCTGGAGCAGTTCTCTTCCGTGTTTTCCCTTATTCCTGGGATTACCCACCTGTGTACCCATGATGTGGACACAGGAGACAGCCTCCCTGTCAAGTCCAAGTCTTACAGGCTGTCAGATAAGGTGAAGGCCAGCATCCAGAGTGAAGTCACTAAGATGCTGGAGTTGGGGGTGATATAGCCCTCCAACAGCCCTTGGTCCAGTCCGGTGGTTCTGGTACCAAAAGCTGCCCCACCGGGCACCACACCAGAACTTAGGTTCTGTGTGGATTACACAGGACTGAATTCTGTGACCAAGACTGATGCTCATCCCATCCCCAGGGCGGATGAGCTCATTGACCGGCTGGGGGCTGTCCGGTACCTGAGTACCTTTGACCTCACATCAGGGTACTGGCAGATCGCCCTGACGGACGAAGCCAAGGAGAGGTCTGCCTTCTCCACCCCAGAGGGCCACTATCAGTTTAGGGTGATGCCCTTTGGACTGAAAAACGCTCCTGCCACCTTCCAGCGGCTGGTGAACCGGGTCCTCTCCGGTTTAGAGGCTTTCTCTGCTGCCTACGTGGACGACATAGCTGTCTTCAGTAGCAGCTGGGAGGACCATCCGTGTCACCTCCAGGAAGTGCTTCAGGCCCTGTGGCAGGCGGGCCTGACTATCAAAGCCAGCAAATGCCAGATAGGGCAGGGGTCGGTAGTCTACCTAGGACACTTGGCGGGTGGGGGTAAGGTGCAGCCCCTACAGGCCAAGATAGAAACCATCCTAGCCTGGGAGCCCCCCAAAACACAGACTGAGGTCAGGGCTTTCCTGGGCCTCACAGGATTCTACCGCAGATTTGTCAAGGGTTATGGCACCATCAATGGCCCCCTTGACTGAGCTAACCTCTAAAAAGCACCCTAGGAAAGTAATCTGGACAGAGGCTTGCCAAAAAGCCTTTGACTCCCTAACGCAGGCCATGTGCACAGCTCCTGTGCTCAAGGCCCCGGATTTCTCCAAAGAATTAATTGTCCAAACGGACGCCTCAGAGCATGGCATAGGGGCAGTACTTTCGCAACTCAATGAGGAGGGCCTGGACCAAGGAGTGGCTTTCATCTCCAGGAGGCTACTCCCCCGGGAACAGCGGTGGAGTGCTATAGAGAGAGAAGCTTTCGCGGTGGTCTGGCCTGTGAAGAAGCTGAGGCCATACTTGTTTGGCTCCCACTTCCTGATTCAGACTGACCACCGGCCCCTCAGGTGACTCATGCAAATGAGGGGTGAAAATCCCAAATTGTTGAGGTGGTCCGACCCGGAGTAGACCACGCCAATGCTGATGGTCTCTCCAGGTTCTTCCGTTTTAGTGATGAGAACTCCCTAGAGGTTGGGTAGTTCTCCTCACTTTCAGCTGGGGGGGACACGTGTTGGACCTGTCAGCCTAGGGTGGTCTTCCCCTACCTTTTTGCCCTTGTGCCTCCCATTTTAACCATACCTTTTTGTTGGACTTAGGCCTCTGGGCGCCTCACCACTGCTAAACAGTGCTGAGGTGCAGGCGCTCTCCCCTAAAACATTGCGACGCTGGCATATCTACCACAAGCCCCTGCTACTGCAGTGAGGCTGAACCCTCCATAGGCTAACATTGGGAACCCCCCTTATGGGATAATTTCTGACAGGGACCTAATAAATCTGTCATGTTTGGTCTTGTTGAACTCGGGGCGGGGAACCCTTTCCAATGATATATGGGGTTTGGGCACTACTCCTTTAGCTATCCCACTTTTAGAAAGTAGATATTTTCCTGCCTACACTTAGTCTGGGAACTGCAGACTCCCCCCTCCCATCTACACACTAATAGGTGCCTGGGTTGGGAGGTGGGAGTGGTGATTCGCACCTTCTCCCCCTTGAAGGGGCTGTGAATGGCTGTCCACTGTAGCCTTAACGAACCTGTATCTCGTCACCATGACAGCCAGGTCAGGGAAGGCAGGGAACATCCCAGAACTCCCTGGACTCTTCCAGAAACCCCCTGCACCCAGATCCTTCCAGAGACTTCTACCACCTTCCAGTCACTAGACTGCAGGATATATAAGGGAGGGTCCTTGCCTCACATTCTTGTTACACTGCTGGACCTGGACGAATCTCTGCTGGAGCGAGGACTGCTCGCCAGGAAGGATTGCCATCTGGAAGGAGGCTGACTGCTCTAAGGAACTGCTGCCCCAACCTGCTGAGCTGCCCTACTGCCTGCTGATCCTGCCCTGCTAGGGAGACCTAAATAAACATCCCCAGAGAGTCTCGACCACAAACTACAAGGACTGCTTTTGCAACTCGGTGCGCAAGGAACTGCCTTGCTCCAAGAGAACTACGACGTGTTATTGTCCCTGTAAGCTGCCTCTGCAAAGCTGTGTGCAAGGATCTACCACCACCTGAGGATGTGCCCTGCTTAAAGCGGACTTCGCCTGCAAAATCATTGATCACACAGCGTGTCTGGGGCTGTGCCTAACGTGGGTCCTCCACCGCAATGTTGTAAAGACTTGCCCCCGCAACGCTGTGCCTGCGTGCAGCATCACTGGCCCTGGGACCTTTAAAAACTGCCTCTGCTGCCCGGGGTGTGTGGAATCATTTTATTTAGCACCCCCAAAGTCACTGCCGCTGGTCCGAGTGGAGCGGGTTATGCAAATCACCCAGCTGAGCGCGTGAGCTAAATCGCTCCAGGAGTAACCGCCAGCGACGATCGAGTAACCCGGAGTGCTGATGAGGCCCGCACCGGCGCCTACACCCTCCTTTCAGGTAATGCTTCCAGGGCACACCCAATTGCCTTGAGCGGGACTGCGGAGGCTATTTCTATTTAATTGCGGGCCGGGCCAGTGTCTGGAACTTGCTTCCCTTTGTGGCCTTTATCGAGAGTCGGCTGTGGAGAACTGTCTGCCTGCCATTGCGGGCCAGCTGGACTGTTGTATCTGTTTGGGGGCATTTTCTTTAAACGCCGGAGGCTGCTCTCATTCAAATAGCGGGCTGCAGGAGACTGTGTCATGTGGCCGCAGGCCTGCTGAAGCCTGCGGGGGCCTATTCACTCTACGTCTTTTGGCCTAAAGTGATTCCACACGCACTTCTAACGATACGATCAGGGGAAACGAAAAGTAACACACAGACTAAGAGATACTGCACAGTCTTCCCCGCGTAAGGAACTGCTTTATTCCAGATGCAAGGAACTGTTCTGAAAAGGGGGAATGTTTCTTTTTCTTTGCCTTAATGCTCTCCCACTGAAACTCAGTCCCCACTAGGAACTGTGTATCAAACACACCAAAGAACATCTGACTGACACCTTTTAAGGTTATATGTGCATTCTTACTATTTATTTTAACCTTGCACAATTTCTAGACAGGGATAACTTTACTTTCTTTATATGAAACTAGATTATTTTGATTATTGATCAGGCCTGGAACCTGGATTATTTTGATTATTGATCAGGCCTGGAACCTGGATTATTCTGATTATTGATCTGCCTGAAACTGAGATAAAGATATATTTATTTTTACAACTCATTGGTGTAGTGTCTTTTCCTTTTGTGCGTGTTTTGCTGTGGACTGTTGGTGTGTGTTGCACAAATACTTTACACATTGCCTCTTAAGTTACGCCTTCCTGCACTATGCCAGGCTACCCTGTCAGGAGCGGTGGTCCCTACTTGGAATAGGGTGCATACCCCGGCCAACTAGAGACCCCAGTTCTAACATTGGTGGCAGTGGTGGGATTTGAACTTGTGCTTGTGTAACACCACGCAGTGGCTCAGTGTACACCACAACCCTACGCTTGACTCCACTGAAATTTTTTGTCTACCCTCTCCAATTGGCATTTTTATTTTTAAATTCTCAATGACTGGCTGCTCTTTTTCGAAGTCCTTTTGCCTAAGTCCCATTTGATTTTCTCTGCAAAACGTCTGAGGTCCTACCTAGCAAGATGGAATTTGAGCTGGCCAACCTGGAAGCTTACACGGTGGCGCAGCTCAAAGAATTCTGCGAGGAGAAAAGGGTGCCCTTCAAGCGAAGCGCTAAGAAGGCGGAGCTTCAGAAAACCTTGAGAGCATGGGTAACGGCCCACCCAGAAGGAGAAGGGGACGGTCAGGAATCTGAGCACGACGCCACAGGAGATCTTGACCTACTGCCCTTGGGCGAAAATGGCATTTTTTTACCAGGTATAAGGGTGAATTCCAGGGCAGGCAGTAGTGTGTCAGTAAGGACCTTGTCCTCAGAGGAATTGGAGGACAGATGAGAGGAGAGACAGTTTAAATTGGAGCTCGCCAAGTTGGAAAGAGAGCGCGAGAAAGAAAGGTGGGCCATGGAGGAGAGGAAACTTGCCCAGGAGCTCAGCCTGAAGGAGCTGGAGATTCGAGCCCTACAAGTAGGGGCCAACAGCAACAAGAATGGTGGCAGCATATCGACTGAAGCTTCACGTGAGTCCAAGGTCTTTCTGCCTAAAGATGTGATGGCTAGTTTTAAGGTGGGGGATAATATTGACAAGTGGTTAGCAGCCTATGAGGTGTCCCTGAGAGCCAATGGGGTCCCAGAGAGTTACTGGGGGGGTGGTTTGTACAAGTACATACCTCCAGAAGTTAGGGACACACTCCTTTGCCTAGAAAAGGATGACCAGACCAACTATTCTGTCATGAAAGCAGCATTGCTCAAAAGGTTCGGTCTTACCCCTGAGAGGTATAGGCAGAGGTTTAGGAATAGCCACAAACTTCCCGCTCAGAACTTGGTCGATTTCCTGGACTACGCTAGTAAAGCTTTGGAGGGCTGGGTGCGGGGCAGCGATGTGCAGACGGTCGCTCCCCTCGCACTGCTGCTGCCTGTCGCCTACCTGCTGGTGCCGATCCTGCTCACGCCGCTCCCTCCTCACCAGCGCTGACCTCTGCTTCTCGCCGCTCTCCTCCTGCTGCTGCTGGCCACTCTCCTCGCCTCCTCTCCGCCGCCGCTGCCCCGGTCACTCGCCTTCCTGGTTTCCCGCCGCTGACCCCGCAGTCCCGCCTCTCCTCCCTGCCCATTGGCCACCCAGCCTCCCGCCTCCCAGCGGACCCTCCCTCCCGGCTCCTTACTTAAGGTGACCACGGCGGGCTGGTCAGTGTGACCCCTGTGCCCCACACAGACGGTCGCTCCCCTCGCACTGCTGCTGCCTGTCGCCTACCTGCTGGTGCCGATCCCGCTCACGCCGCTCCCTCCTCACCAGCGCTGACCTCTGCTTCTCGCCGCTCTTCTCCTGCTGCTGCTGGCCACTCTCCTCGCCTCCTCTCCGCCGCCGCTGCCCCGGTCACTCGCCTTCCTGGTTTCCCACCGCTGACCCCGCAGTCCCGCCTCTCCTCCCTGCCCATTGGCCACCCAGCCTCCCGCCTCCCAGCGGACCCTCCCTCCCGGCTCCTTACTTAAGGTGACCGCGGCGGGCTGGTCAGTTTGACCCCTGTGCCCCACACAGACGGTCGCTCCCCTCGCACTGCTGCTGCCTGTCGCCTACCTGCTGGTGCCGATCCCGCTCACGCCGCTCCCTCCTCACCAGCGCTGACCTCTGCTTCTCGCCGCTCTCCTCCTGCTGCTGCAGGCCACTCTCCTCGCCTCCTCTCCGCCGCCGCTGCCCCGGTCACTCGCCTTCCTGGTTTCCCGCCGCTGACCCCGCAGTCCCGCCTCTCCTCCCTGCCCATTGGCCACCCAGCCTCCCGCCTCCCAGCGGACCCTCCCTCCTGGCTCCTTACTTATGACGCCCCCCCAGCGACCGTGCAGCAGACGCGCGCAGCGGGAGCGCCGACTGAGCGCCGAAGGTGCACCAAAGGTAAACCCGTCTGCGCCCGTCCGCGCCTGGACCGCGCCCAGCGCCAGACCCCCTGGCCCCCGCGCCCGCCAGCCCCCCCGCAGGACCTACGACTTCACTACGCTCATCGCACTCAAAACCGCCCGAGCCCCCGGATGCTACCGAGCGTCCCCGCGATGCACCCGTGGACCCTTCGTCTGCCGATCCTGCAACTTCTCCTGCCTCCGAACAAGCACCACGCCCACCAAGACGGACAATAGCAACCACCTCAAGTGCATCCTGATCAACACCCGCTCCATCCACAGACACGCCGTGGAACTCTGGAACCTCCTCGACACCGCATCTCCAGACGTCGCCTTCCTCACGGAAACCTGGATGAACGACTCCTCAGCCCCCGACATCGCCATAGCCATCCCGGACGGCTACAAGATCATCAGGAGGGATCGCAACAACCAGACCGGAGGGGGCATCGCCATCGCTCACAAAAGCACCATTCGCATCTCGACTGACTCCACCGACGCATTCAACATCGCCGAATACCTGCACTTCCAGATCCACACCGACCCCAAGACTACCCTCAGAGGCACCCTCATCTACAGACCCCCGGGACCACGCGCACAGTTCTGCGAAGACATCACGGACTTCATCAGCCCTCACGCCCTCCCCTCCACCGACTACATCCTCCTCGGGGACCTCAACTGCCACCTGGAGAACAACAACGACCACAACACGACCACCCGGCTGGACAACCTCGCCAACCTCGGACTCCAGCAACTGGTCAACACCCCCACCCACTACGCTGGCCACACGCTCGACCCCCTCTTCTCATCCAGCAAGCACGTCACCTTCAGCCACTGCACCGGACTCCACTGGACTGACCACAGCTGCGTCCACTTCAGCTTCAAGAAGAACACGGTCCACCACCACCCGAAGCAGGTTCCCCACAGAAACTGGAGCAAGATCACCGTCGACCAGCTCACCACCTCCCTCAGCCAGAACCCACCGGTCAGGACAACGGACCCTAACACAGCAGCCCTCGACCTCACGCAATGGCTGAACTCCTGTGCCAACGACCTCGCCCCACTGAAGAACCCACTCACCAGGCCCAGAAGCAAGAAGGCCCCCTGGTTCACCAACGAACTCAAGGACTCCAAGAAGGCCTGCCGCACCCTCGAGAAGGCCTGGCTCCTCGACAAGACCACCGACAACATGACCGCCCTCAAACTCACCACCCGCAGACATCACCAGCTCATCCGCACCACCAAGAAGAAATCTTTGAAGGAACGACTGGACAAGAACGCCCATGACAGCAAGGAACTCTTCAACATCGTCAAGGAGTTCTCCAACCCCAGCACCGGCAACAACGACATCACTCCCTCGCAGGACCTCTGCGACTCCCTCGCCTCGTACTTCCACCGCAAGATCGCCGACATCCACAGCAGTTTCGGCGCTCCACCCCCGCACCCATCGACCGAACCTACGCACCCCGCCGCTATCCTCCAGACATGGACCAAAGTGACCCCCGAAGACACGACACGCATGATGAACACCATCCACTCCGGATCTCCGACCGACCCATGCCCCCACCATGTCTTCAACAAGGCCGCCTCTACCATCGCACCCCACCTCCGAGACATCATCAACGCCTCCTTCGACACAGCCACCTTCCCAGAGAGCTGGAA
Source organism: Triturus cristatus (assembly GCF_964204655.1). Taxonomy (NCBI): domain Eukaryota; kingdom Metazoa; phylum Chordata; class Amphibia; order Caudata; family Salamandridae; genus Triturus; species Triturus cristatus. The sequence continues at coordinate 562,001,772 of NC_140589.1, read as the reverse complement.
GCACGCCGAGCTCAGCGCACTACTGAAGAAACCAACAGCGGACCCGACCGACCTCAAGAACTTCCGCCCTATCTCGCTCCTTCCATTCCCTGCCAAAGTCATCGAGAAGGTCGTCAACAAGCAGCTGGCCGCCTTCCTCGAGACGAACGGATCCCTCGACCCATCGCAATCCGGATTCAGAGCCAACCACAGCACCGAGACCGCCCTCATCGCAGCCACCGACGACATCCGAGCCCTGCTCGACAAAGGTGAAACAGCGGCACTCATCCTCGTTGACTTCTCCGCAGCATTTGACACTGTCTGCCACCGCACCCTAGTCCAACGCCTCAACGACACCGGCATCCAGGGGATTGCTCTGGAATGGATCATCTCATACCTCTCCGGCAGAACACAGAGAGTACGCCTCCCTCCGTTCCGCTCTGAGGCCACCGAAGTCTTCTGCGGCGTCCCGCAAGGATCATCGCTCAGCCCCACTCTCTTCAACATCTACATGAAACCCCTCGCTGCCATCGCACGCCAACACAACCTCAACATCATTTCCTACGCCGATGACACCCAGCTGATTCTCTCCCTCACCAGAGACCCCGACACCGCCAAAGCCGACCTACACGAAGGGATGAAAGATGTCGCCGAATGGATGAACATCAGCCGCCTGAAGTTGAACACGGACAAGACAGAAGTCCTCATCCTGGGACCGTCGCCCTCCGCATGGGACGACTCCTGGTGGCCCCCGGCCCTGGGCACCGCACCCAAGCCAACGGACCACGCACGCAACTTGGGCGTCATCCTGGACTCCTCCCTATCGATGACCAGACAAGTCAACGCCGTCTCCTCATCTTGCTTCCACAACCTCCGCATGCTCCGCAAGATCTTCAGATGGATCCCGACCGAGACCAGGAAGACTGTCACCCAGGCCCTCGTCACCAGCAGACTAGACTACGGAAACACCCTCTACGCCGGTACAGCAGCCAAGCTTCAGAAAAGACTTCAGCGTATCCAGAACGCCTCCGCCCGTCTCATCCTGGACGCCCCCCGACGCAGCCACATCTCGAGCCACCTGAGAGACCTGCACTGGCTCCCTGTCAACAAGAGGATCACGTTCAGACTCCTCACCCATGCACGCAAATCCCTCCACGACCTGGGCCCAAGGTACCTCAACGACCGCCTGACCTTCTACACGCCCACCCGACAGCTACGATCCGCGAACCTCGCCCTCGCCGTCGTCCCTCGCATCCAGAGAGCCACCGCCAGAGGAAGATCCTTCTCCTACCTGGCGGCTAAGACATGGAACTCCCTGCCCGTCCACCCGCGGCTGACCCAGGACCACCTCGCCTTCAGGAAACAGCTCAAGACCTGGCTGTTCGAGCAGTAGCAGACCCCCTCCCCCAAGCGCCTTGAGACCCTCCGGGTGAGTAGTGCGCGATATAAATTCCATGATTGATTGATTGATTGTATGACTTGTTCTTAAGAGAGCACCTTCTAGAGAAATGTTTTCCAGAGCTGCGCCAACACCTGGTTGACCGCAAGTTGACCAATCCTAGGAAGCTTGCGGAGGAGGCAGACACCTGGGTCAGTACCAGGGTGTCCAACAAGGGTTCTGGGGGGGACTCCCAAAGGGGTGGTCAGGGTTCCAACCAGAAGAAAGAGGGGGGGATAAAAAGAAAGAGTTCTCTAAAGGCCCCCAAAACAATTCACAAGGGAAAGGGTCTGGGTCCCAGCCCCAATCTGGCCACCAAAAGCCCACTTATCCTGACAAAGGTCAGCAGCCCAGAATTGTCCGGTGCTACGAGTGTGGTGAAATTGGACACTACAAGGGGGATCCCCAGTGTTGCAAGAGAGCACCACCTCCCACTGGAGGTAAAAACCCCGGAGTGGCTAGTGTAGCGCTTGGGGAGGAGCTGTCCCTAGATAATGGGAGTGAGGGGGCAGGGCTTGTCCTAGTATCCCTGGGAGACAGCGAGATGGTTCCTAAGATCCATGTGCCCTCAAATACTACCAAGTATAGGCAGTGGGTCACCATCAATGGTCAGGGGGTGGAGGCCCTGAGGGACACCGGTGCCAGCATGACTATGGTAAGGAGTCAGCTGGTGTCCCCAGAGCAAATTGTTCCCGATGCATTCCACCCAGTTGTGATGGCTGACAACAGGGAGGGTCACTATCCCATAGCACGAGTTCCATTTGAGTGGGGAGGGGTTTCAGGCCTATAAGAGTTGCAGCGAGCCCTGCCATGCCAGTGGACTGTCTGTTAGGGAATGACCTTGAGCACACTGCCTGGAAGGAGGTAGAACTCAAAGCGCATGTGGAGATGCTGGGGTTACCGGAGTGGATCTGTGCTACCACACGGTCCATGGCTGCCCGGAAGGGAAATCAACCAGGGCTGGAGCCTGGAACAATGGCCCAGCCAGCTGCTAAGAAGGGAGGAGCGCGAGGGCGTGGGAAGCTCGCCCCGGGGCGGTCACCCCGTGAGATGGATGGGGCACCTGAGGAGGTCGCACCGGAGTCCACGGAGGGGGACGTTGCAGAGTGGCAGGTGGAAGAAGGGCCCACCAGGGAGGAGTTTTGTCGGGCACAGAAGGAATGCCCCACCCTTGAGGGCATGAGGCAACAGGCCGACGCCCAAGCAGCAGGCAATGCCTCGGGAACTACCATATTTACTGGGAGGATGGCCTCCTTTACAGTGAGCCCAAGGCTCCTGTGCATGGGTCATCAAGCGCCTTAGTGATCCCCCAATGCTACAGGGCCTTTCTTTTGGGGTTGGCTCATGAGATCCCATTGGCAGGACACTTGGGCCAAGACAAGACCTTTGCTAGGCTTGTCCCACATTTTTATTGGCCACGGATGAGGGTCTCCTCAGATACATTCTGCAGGACCTGTCTGACCTGCCAAGCTAGTGGGAAAACAGGGACCAAGCTGAAGGCTCCCCTGGAACCACTACCTGTCGTTAGCACCCCCTTTGAACGGGTGGGCATCGACATTGCTGGGCCTATGGATCTGCCGACGTCTTCTGGCCACAGGTTTATCCTGGTTCTGGTGGACCACGCCACCCGGTACCCAGAGGCTATTCCTCTGAGAACTATCACTGCACCTGCGGTGGCCCGGGCTCTGATGGGGATTTTTACCAGAGTGGGTTTCCCCAAGGAAGTTGTGTCCGACAGGGGCACTAATTTTATGTCTGCCTACATGCAGGCGATGTGGAAGGAGTGTGGGGTTACTTATAAGTTTACCACCCCTCACCACCCACAGACCAATGGTCTTGTGGAGAGATTTAACAAGACCCTAAAGGGCATGATCAGGAGTCTGCCTGAGGGCCTGAGGAAAAAGTGGGACATCCTCTTGCCCTGTTTGTTGTTTTCCTACAGGGAGGTACCGCAGAAGGGGGTGGGTTTCAGCCCCTGCAAGCTTTTGTATGGTCACCCTGTCAGGGGACCTCTCAGTTTAGTGAAGGATGGGTGGGAGAAGACCCCAAGGAGGCTTCCCCAAGATGTAGTGAGCTACATGCTGGCCTTCCGCAGTCAAATGGCTAAGTTGTGGAAGCAAGCTTCTGACAACTTCGAGGCCAGCCAGGCGGTGATGAAGGAATGGTATGACCAGAATTCTCACCCTGTGGAGCTAGAGCCAGGACAGAGGGTGTGGGTCATGGAGTCTGGAGAGCTCAGTGCCCTCCAGGACCGCTGGACGGGCCCTTATGAGATATTGGAGAAGAAGGGTAAGGCCACTTACCTGGTGGACCTTAAGACCCCCTGGCAGCCCCACAGGGTACTACACGCCAACCGCCTCAAACCCAACCATGAGAGGTCTGAGCTCACCTTACTGATGGTGACTGATGGGGCGGAGGAAGAGGAGAGTGAACCTCTCCCGGACCTCTTTGCTTCCAAAGAGAAGGACGGATCGGTGGAGGGAGTGGTCCTCTCCCCATCCTTGACTCCTGAGCAACAGAGGGACTGCCGCCAGGTCCTGGAGCAGTTCTCTTCCGTGTTTTCCCTTATTCCTGGGATTACCCACCTGTGTACCCATGATGTGGACACAGGAGACAGCCTCCCTGTCAAGTCCAAGTCTTACAGGCTGTCAGACAAGGTGAAGGCCAGCATCCAGAGTGAAGTCACTAAGATGCTGGAGTTGGGGGTGATAGAGCCCTCCAACAGCCCTTGGTCCAGTCCGGTGGTTCTGGTACCAAAAGCTGCCCCACCGGGCACCACACCAGAACTTAGGTTCTGTGTGGATTACACAGGACTGAATTTTGTGACCAAGACTGATGCTCATCCCATCCCCAGGGCGGATGAGCTCATTGACCGGCTGGGGGCTGTCCGGTACCTGAGTACCTTTGACCTCACATCAGGGTACTGGCAGATCGCCCTGACGGACGAAGCCAAGGAGAGGTCTGCCTTCTCCACCCCAGAGGGCCACTATCAGTTTAGGGTGATGTCCTTTGGACTGAAAAACGCTCCTGCCACCTTCCAGCGGCTGGTGAACCGGGTCCTCTCCGGTTTAGAGGCTTTCTCTGCTGCCTACCTGGACGACATAGCTGTCTTCAGTAGCAGTCTTCCCCGCTTAAGGAACTGCTTTATTCCAGATGCAAGGAACTGTTCTGAAAAGGGGGAATGTTTCTTTTTCTTTGCCTTAATGCTCTCCCACTGAAAGTCAGTCCCCACTAGGAACTGTGTATCAAACACACCAAAGCACATCTGACTGACACCTTTTAAGGTTATATGTGCATTCTTACTATTTTTTTTAAATTTGCACAATTTCTAGACAGGGATAACTTTACTTTCTTTATATGAAACTGGATTATTTTGATTATTGATCAGGCCTGGAACATGGATTTTTTTGATTATTGATCAGGCCTGGAACCTGGATTATTCTGATTATTGATCTGCCTGAAACTGAGATAAAGATATATTTATTTTTACAACTCATCGGTGTAGTGTCTTTTCCTTTTGTGCGTGTTTTGCACAAATACTTTACACATTGCCTCTTAAGTTACGCCTTCCTGCACTATGCCAGACTACCCTGTCAGGAGCGGTGGTCCCTACTTGGACTAGGGTGCATACCCCGGCCAACTAGAGACCCCGGTTCTAACACAACCTATATAAATTACATAAATAAATGTTAACCTGAACGTCTTAGAGGAATGTTACACTGGTAGTCGTAATTTCAACTTTTGTATTCACAGTCCTATAGAAGAATATATATATATATATATATATATATATATATATATATATATATATATATATATATATATATATATATATATATATATTATGGTAGCAAACAAAAGGCACTGAGGCATTTCGGAAGGGCTCACCATGTCACTCCAACCATCCGGCCTTCCTTGGCCCCGCAGGCAGCCTCACAGCCTCTCTCCACATTAAACAAGGTTCGACGCGTTTCGGGGCCAGAACGCCCCCTCCTCATGAACACAGCACAAATGGATGCACAGCTCACCTCCTTAATTCAAAAAACATTTTATTGAATAAGTCCGCCCTAAGTGGGTGTGCCTTTCATGGAATGCTGGTTGCTCTAGTCCTTCGAGGTGAGTATAATTATTGCCTTAAGTAGGTTGCATGCCAATGTGCACAATTATCAACAAATTTAAGTCCTTTAGTAGGGAATGAGAGCAGGTTATGAGGCCACAATTTCCAACGGAGTGTCGCGCTGCAGTGCGAGAATGCAGTGTCTGTAGCCGCACGTAGAAGCGGAGCTCCTTCCCACGACCAGAGCCAGCCGTGTAATTTATGGTAGCAAACAAAAGGCACTGAGGCATTTCGGAAGGGCTCACCATGTCACTCCAACCATCCGGCCTTCCTTGGCCCCGCAGGCAGCCTCACAGCCTCTCTCCACATTAAACAAGGTTCGACGCGTTTCGGGGCCAGAACGCCCCCTCCTCATGAACACAGCACAAATGGATGCACAGCTCACCTCCTTAATTCAAAAAACATTTTATTGAATTAGTCCGCCCTAAGTGGGTGTGGCTTTCATGGAATGCTGGTTGCTGTAGTCCTTCGAGGTGAGTATAATTATTGCCTTAAGTAGGTTGCATGCCAATGTGCACAATTATCAACAAATTTAAGTCCTTTAGTAGGGAATGAGAGCAGGTTATGAGGCCACAATTTCCAACGGAGTGTCGCGCTGCAGTGCGAGAAAGGGTGATCTCGGCGCAGTCTTCTCCCATGCAGTGTCTGCAGCCGCACGTAGAAGCGGAGCTCCTTCCCACGACCAGAGCCAGCCGTGTAATTTATGGTAGCAAACAAAAGGCACTGAGGCATTTCGGAAGGGCTCACCATGTCACTCCAACCATCCGGCCTTCCTTGGCCCCTCATGAACACAGCACAAATGGATGCACAGCTCGCCTCCTTAATTCAAAAAACATTTTATTGAATTAGTCCGCCCTAAGTGGGTGTGGCTTTCATGGAATGCTGGTTGCTGTAGTCCTTCGAGGTGAGTATAATGTTTTTTGAATTAAGGAGGTGAGCTGTGCATCCATTTGTGCTGTGTTCATGAGGAGGGGGCGTTCTGGCCCCGAAACGCGTCGAACCTTGTTTAATGTGGAGAGAGGCTGTGAGGCTGCCTGCGGGGCCAAGGAAGGCCGGATGGTTGGAGTGACATGGTGAGCCCTTCCGAAATGCCTCAGTGCCTCTTGTTTGCTACCATAAATTACACGGCTGGCTCTGGTCGTGGGAAGGAGCTCCGCTTCTACGTGCGGCTACAGACACTGCATGGGAGAAGACTGCGCCGAGATCACCCTTTCTCGAACTGCAGCGCGACACTCCGTTGGAAATTGTGGCCTCATAACCTGCTCTCATTCCCTACTAAAGGACTTAAATTTGTTGATAATTGTGCACATTGGCATGCAACCTACTTAAGGCAATAATTATACTCACCTCGAAGGACTACAGCAACCAGCATTCCATGAAAGCCACACCCACTTAGGGAGGACTAATTCAATAAAATGTTTTTTGAATTAAGGAGGTGAGCTGTGCATCCATTTGTGCTGTGTTCATGAGGAGGGGGCGTTCTGGCCCCGAAACGCGTCGAACCTTGTTTAATGTGGAGAGAGGCTGTGAGGCTGCCTGCGGGGCCAAGGAAGGCCGGATGGTTGGAGTGACATGGTGAGCCCTTCCGAAATGCCTCAGTGCCTCTTGTTTGCTACCATAAATTACACGGCTGGCTCTGGTCGTGGGAAGGAGCTCCGCTTCTACGTGCGGCTACAGACACTGCATGGGAGAAGACTGCGCTGAGATCACCCTTTCTCGAACTGCAGCGCGACACTCCGTTGGAAATTGTGGCCTCATAACCTGCTCTCATTCCCTACTAAAGGACTTAAATTTGTTGATAATTGTGCACATTGGCATGCAACCTACTTAAGGCAATAATTATACTCACCTCGAAGGACTACAGCAACCAGCATTCCATGAAAGCCACACCCACTTAGGGCGGACTAATTCAATAAAATGTTTTTTGAATTAAGGAGGTGAGCTGTGCATCCATTTGTGCTGTGTTCATGAGGAGGGGGCGTTCTGGCCCCGAAACGCGTCGAACCTTGTTTAATGTGGAGAGAGGCTGTGAGGCTGCCTGCGGGGCCAAGGAAGGCCGGATGGTTGGAGTGACATGGTGAGCCCTTCCGAAATGCCTCAGTGCCTCTTGTTTGCTACCATAAATTACACGGCTGGCTCTGGTCGTGGGAAGGAGCTCCGCTTCTACGTGCGGCTACAGACACTGCATGGGAGAAGACTGCGCCGAGATCACCCTTTCTCGAACTGCAGCGCGACACTCCGTTGGAAATTGTGGCCTCATAACCTGCTCTCATTCCCTACTAAAGGACTTAAATTTGTTGATAATTGTGCACATTGGCATGCAACCTACTTAAGGCAATAATTATACTCACCTCGAAGGACTACAGCAACCAGCATTCCATGAAAGCCACACCCACTTAGGGCGGACTAATTCAATAAAATGTTTTTTGAATTAAGGAGGTGAGCTGTGCATCCATTTGTGCTGTGTTCATGAGGAGGGGGCGTTCTGGCCCCGAAACGCGTCGAACCTTGTTTAATGTGGAGAGAGGCTGCGAGGCTGCCTGCGGGGCCAAGGAAGGCCGGATGGTTGGAGTGACATGGTGAGCCCTTCCGAAATGCCTCAGTGCCTCTTGTTTGCTACTATATATATATATATATATATATATATATATATATATATATATATATATATATATATATATATATATATATATATATATATATATGTATATATATATGTGAAGAAAAAGGTTGCCCCTAGTTGAGCAGCACTCCCAGAAGGTAAGGTAGAGATCAGGGGAAGCCAAGTTGTGCTCCTTGCGTCCAACAGTCCTGACGCGTTTCGAGCATGCGCTCTTCATCAGAGGACACCTGCAAAGAACCACCAGCAAACGTTATTCCAGAGTCTTCCCTTTATTTAAATTTCAAACAGGCTCAGGTGAGTATTTCGCTAAGCATTTTGGGTCTGGAAGTCCATTCACATATTAACCCCAGTGGGCTGCTGGCAGGTTGCAGTCGTGGCTAAAACAATCCGGTGCACACACAAGCACTGCCCCCAGTGCTAACGATCACCTTCTGTTCCGTTTAACGCTGTAAGAAATCACAGCACGGATCCGCATTCTCAGCGGCGGTGCCAGCTCGCGACCAGGCGGGCCGCAAATATGTGAAGAAAAAGGTTGCCCCTAGTTGAGCAGCACTCCCAGAAGGTAAGGTAGAGATCAGGGGAAGCCAAGTTGTGCTCCTTGCGTCCAACAGTCCTGACGCGTTTCGAGCATGCGCTCTTCATCAGAGGACACCTGCAAAGAACCACCAGCAAACGTTATTCCAGAGTCTTTCCTTTATTTAAATTTCAAACAGGCTCAGGTGAGTATTTCGCTAAGCATTTTGGGTCTGGAAGTCCATTCACATATTAACCCCAGTGGGCTGCTGGCAGGTTGCAGTCGTGGCTAAAACAATCCGGTGCACACACAAGCACTGCCCCCAGTGCTAACGATCACCTTCTGTTCCGTTTAACGCTGTAAGAAATCACAGCACGGATCCGCATTCTCAGCGGCGGTGCCAGCTCGCGACCAGGCGGGCCGCAAATATGTGAAGAAAAAGGTTGCCCCTAGTTGAGCAGCACTCCCAGAAGGTAAGGTAGAGATCAGGGGAAGCCAAGTTGTGCTCCTTGCGTCCAACAGTCCTGACGCGTTTCGAGCATGCGCTCTTCATCAGAGGACACCTGCAAAGAACCACCAGCAAACGTTATTCCAGAGTCTTCCCTTTATTTAAATTTCAAACAGGCTCAGGTGAGTATTTCGCTAAGCATTTTGGGTCTGGAAGTCCATTCACATATTAACCCCAGTGGGCTGCTGGCAGGTTGCAGTCGTGGCTAAAACAATCCGGTGCACACACAAGCACTGCCCCCAGTGCTAACGATCACCTTCTGTTCCGTTTAACGCTGTAAGAAATCACAGCACGGATCCGCATTCTCAGCGGCGGTGCCAGCTCGCGACCAGGCGGGCCGCAAATATGTGAAGAAAAAGGTTGCCCCTAGTTGAGCAGCACTCCCAGAAGGTAAGGTAGAGATCAGGGGAAGCCAAGTTGTGCTCCTTGCGTCCAACAGTCCTGACGCGTTTCGAGCATGCGCTCTTCATCAGAGGACACCTGCAAAGAACCACCAGCAAACGTTATTCCAGAGTCTTCCCTTTATTTAAATTTCAAACAGGCTCAGGTGAGTATTTCGCTAAGCATTTTGGGTCTGGAAGTCCATTCACATATTAACCCCAGTGGGCTGCTGGCAGGTTGCAGTCGTGGCTAAAACAATCCGGTGCACACACAAGCACTGCCCCCAGTGCTAACGATCACCTTCTGTTCCGTTTAACGCTGTAAGAAATCACAGCACGGATCCGCATTCTCAGCGGCGGTGCCAGCTCGCGACCAGGCGGGCCGCAAATATGTGAAGAAAAAGGTTGCCCCTAGTTGAGCAGCACTCCCAGAAGGTAAGGTAGAGATCAGGGGAAGCCAAGTTGTGCTCCTTGCGTCCAACAGTCCTGACGCGTTTCGAGCATGCGCTCTTCATCAGAGGACACCTGCAAAGAACCACCAGCAAACGTTATTCCAGAGTCTTCCCTTTATTTAAATTTCAAACAGGCTCAGGTGAGTATTTCGCTAAGCATTTTGGGTCTGGAAGTCCATTCACATATTAACCCCAGTGGGCTGCTGGCAGGTTGCAGTCTTGGCTAAAACAATCCGGTGCACACACAAGCACTGCCCCCAGTGCTAACGATCACCTTCTGTTCCGTTTAACGCTGTAAGAAATCACAGCACGGATCCGCATTCTCAGCGGCGGTGCCAGCTCGCGACCAGGCGGGCCGCAAATATGTGAAGAAAAAGGTTGCCCCTAGTTGAGCAGCACTCCCAGAAGGTAAGGTAGAGATCAGGGGAAGCCAAGTTGTGCTCCTTGCGTCCAACAGTCCTGACGCGTTTCGAGCATGCGCTCTTCATCAGAGGACACCTGCAAAGAACCACCAGCAAACGTTATTCCAGAGTCTTCCCTTTATTTAAATTTCAAACAGGCTCAGGTGAGTATTTCGCTAAGCATTTTGGGTCTGGAAGTCCATTCACATATTAACCCCAGTGGGCTGCTGGCAGGTTGCAGTCGTGGCTAAAACAATCCGGTGCACACACAAGCACTGCCCCCAGTGCTAACGATCACCTTCTGTTCCGTTTAACGCTGTAAGAAATCACAGCACGGATCCGCATTCTCAGCGGCGGTGCCAGCTCGCGACCAGGCGGGCCGCAAATATGTGAAGAAAAAGGTTGCCCCTAGTTGAGCAGCACTCCCAGAAGGTAAGGTAGAGATCAGGGGAAGCCAAGTTGTGCTCCTTGCGTCCAACAGTCCTGACGCGTTTCGAGCATGCGCTCTTCATCAGAGGACACCTGCAAAGAACCACCAGCAAACGTTATTCCAGAGTCTTCCCTTTATTTAAATTTCAAACAGGCTCAGGTGAGTATTTCGCTAAGCATTTTGGGTCTGGAAGTCCATTCACATATTAACCCCAGTGGGCTGCTGGCAGGTTGCAGTCGTGGCTAAAACAATCCGGTGCACACACAAGCACTGCCCCCAGTGCTAACGATCACCTTCTGTTCCGTTTAACGCTGTAAGAAATCACAGCACGGATCCGCATTCTCAGCGGCGGTGCCAGCTCGCGACCAGGCGGGCCGCAAATATGTGAAGAAAAAGGTTGCCCCTAGTTGAGCAGCACTCCCAGAAGGTAAGGTAGAGATCAGGGGAAGCCAAGTTGTGCTCCTTGCGTCCAACAGTCCTGACGCGTTTCGAGCATGCGCTCTTCATCAGAGGACACCTGCAAAGAACCACCAGCAAACGTTATTCCAGAGTCTTCCCTTTATTTAAATTTCAAACAGGCTCAGGTGAGTATTTCGCTAAGCATTTTGGGTCTGGAAGTCCATTCACATATTAACCCCAGTGGGCTGCTGGCAGGTTGCAGTCGTGGCTAAAACAATCCGGTGCACACACAAGCACTGCCCCCAGTGCTAACGATCACCTTCTGTTCCGTTTAACGCTGTAAGAAATCACAGCACGGATCCGCATTCTCAGCGGCGGTGCCAGCTCGCGACCAGGCGGGCCGCAAATATGTGAAGAAAAAGGTTGCCCCTAGTTGAGCAGCACTCCCAGAAGGTAAGGTAGAGATCAGGGGAAGCCAAGTTGTGCTCCTTGCGTCCAACAGTCCTGACGCGTTTCGAGCATGCGCTCTTCATCAGAGGACACCTGCAAAGAACCACCAGCAAACGTTATTCCAGAGTCTTCCCTTTATTTAAATTTCAAACAGGCTCAGGTGAGTATTTCGCTAAGCATTTTGGGTCTGGAAGTCCATTCACATATTAACCCCAGTGGGCTGCTGGCAGGTTGCAGTCGTGGCTAAAACAATCCGGTGCACACACAAGCACTGCCCCCAGTGCTAACGATCACCTTCTGTTCCGTTTAACGCTGTAAGAAATCACAGCACGGATCCGCATTCTCAGCGGCGGTGCCAGCTCGCGACCAGGCGGGCCGCAAATATGTGAAGAAAAAGGTTGCCCCTAGTTGAGCAGCACTCCCAGAAGGTAAGGTAGAGATCAGGGGAAGCCAAGTTGTGCTCCTTGCGTCCAACAGTCCTGACGCGTTTCGAGCATGCGCTCTTCATCAGAGGACACCTGCAAGCAGGTGTCCTCTGATGAAGAGCGCATGCTCGAAACGCGTCAGGACTGTTGGACGCAAGGAGCACAACTTGGCTTCCCCTGATCTCTACCTTACCTTCTGGGAGTGCTGCTCAACTAGGGGCAACCTTTTTCTTCACATATTTGCGGCCCGCCTGGTCGCGAGCTGGCACCGCCGCTGAGAATGCGGATCCGTGCTGTGATTTCTTACAGCGTTAAACGGAACAGAAGGTGATCGTTAGCACTGGGGGCAGTGCTTGTGTGTGCACCGGATTGTTTTAGCCACGACTGCAACCTGCCAGCAGCCCACTGGGGTTAATATGTGAATGGACTTCCAGACCCAAAATGCTTAGCGAAATACTCACCTGAGCCTGTTTGAAATTTAAATAAAGGGAAGACTCTGGAATAACGTTTGCTGGTGGTTCTTTGCAGGTGTCCTCTGATGAAGAGCGCATGCTCGAAACGCGTCAGGACTGTTGGACGCAAGGAGCACAACTTGGCTTCCCCTGATCTCTACCTTACCTTCTGGGAGTGCTGCTCAACTAGGGGCAACCTTTTTCTTCACATATTTGCGGCCCGCCTGGTCGCGAGCTGGCACCGCCGCTGAGAATGCGGATCCGTGCTGTGATTTCTTACAGCGTTAAACGGAACAGAAGGTGATCGTTAGCACTGGGGGCAGTGCTTGTGTGTGCACCGGATTGTTTTAGCCACGACTGCAACCTGCCAGCAGCCCACTGGGGTTAATATGTGAATGGACTTCCAGACCCAAAATGCTTAGCGAAATACTCACCTGAGCCTGTTTGAAATTTAAATAAAGGGAAGACTCTGGAATAACGTTTGCTGGTGGTTCTTTGCAGGTGTCCTCTGATGAAGAGCGCATGCTCGAAACGCGTCAGGACTGTTGGACGCAAGGAGCACAACTTGGCTTCCCCTGATCTCTACCTTACCTTCTGGGAGTGCTGCTCAACTAGGGGCAACCTTTTTCTTCACATATTTGCGGCCCGCCTGGTCGCGAGCTGGCACCGCCGCTGAGAATGCGGATCCGTGCTGTGATTTCTTACAGCGTTAAACGGAACAGAAGGTGATCGTTAGCACTGGGGGCAGTGCTTGTGTGTGCACCGGATTGTTTTAGCCACGACTGCAACCTGCCAGCAGCCCACTGGGGTTAATATGTGAATGGACTTCCAGACCCAAAATGCTTAGCGAAATACTCACCTGAGCCTGTTTGAAATTTAAATAAAGGCAAGACTCTGGAATAACGTTTGCTGGTGGTTCTTTGCAGGTGTCCTCTGATGAAGAGCGCATGCTCGAAACGCGTCAGGACTGTTGGACGCAAGGAGCACAACTTGGCTTCCCCTGATCTCTACCTTACCTTCTGGGAGTGCTGCTCAACTAGGGGCAACCTTTTTCTTCACATATTTGCGGCCCGCCTGGTCGCGAGCTGGCACCGCCGCTGAGAATGCGGATCCGTGCTGTGATTTCTTACAGCGTTAAACGGAACAGAAGGTGATCGTTAGCACTGGGGGCAGTGCTTGTGTGTGCACCGGATTGTTTTAGCCACGACTGCAACCTGCCAGCAGCCCACTGGGGTTAATATGTGAATGGACTTCCAGACCCAAAATGCTTAGCGAAATACTCACCTGAGCCTGTTTGAAATTTAAATAAAGGGAAGACTCTGGAATAACGTTTGCTGGTGGTTCTTTGCAGGTGTCCTCTGATGAAGAGCGCATGCTCGAAACGCGTCAGGACTGTTGGACGCAAGGAGCACAACTTGGCTTCCCCTGATCTCTACCTTACCTTCTGGGAGTGCTGCTCAACTAGGGGCAACCTTTTTCTTCACATATTTGCGGCCCGCCTGGTCGCGAGCTGGCACTGCCGCTGAGAATGCGGATCCGTGCTGTGATTTCTTACAGCGTTAAACGGAACAGAAGGTGATCGTTAGCACTGGGGGCAGTGCTTGTGTGTGCACCGGATTGTTTTAGCCACGACTGCAACCTGCCAGCAGCCCACTGGGGTTAATATGTGAATGGACTTCCAGACCCAAAATGCTTAGCGAAATACTCACCTGAGCCTGTTTGAAATTTAAATAAAGGGAAGACTCTGGAATAACGTTTGCTGGTGGTTCTTTGCAGGTGTCCTCTGATGAAGAGCGCATGCTCGAAACGCGTCAGGACTGTTGGACGCAAGGAGCACAACTTGGCTTCCCCTGATCTCTACCTTACCTTCTGGGAGTGCTGCTCAACTAGGGGCAACCTTTTTCTTCACATATTTGCGGCCCGCCTGGTCGCGAGCTGGCACCGCCGCTGAGAATGCGGATCCGTGCTGTGATTTCTTACAGCGTTAAACGGAACAGAAGGTGATCGTTAGCACTGGGGGTAGTGCTTGTGTGTGCACCGGATTGTTTTAGCCACGACTGCAACCTGCCAGCAGCCCACTGGGGTTAATATGTGAATGGACTTCCAGACCCAAAATGCTTAGCGAAATACTCACCTGAGCCTGTTTGAAATTTAAATAAAGGGAAGACTCTGGAATAACGTTTGCTGGTGGTTCTTTGCAGGTGTCCTCTGATGAAGAGCGCATGCTCGAACCGCGTCAGGACTGTTGGACGCAAGGAGCACAACTTGGCTTCCCCTGATCTCTACCTTACCTTCTGGGAGTGCTGCTCAACTAGGGGCAACCTTTTTCTTCACATATTTGCGGCCCGCCTGGTCGCGAGCTGGCACCGCCGCTGAGAATGCGGATCCGTGCTGTGATTTCTTACAGCGTTAAACGGAACAGAAGGTGATCGTTAGCACTGGGGGCAGTGCTTGTGTGTGCACCGGATTGTTTTAGCCACGACTGCAACCTGCCAGCAGCCCACTGGGGTTAATATGTGAATGGACTTCCAGACCCAAAATGCTTAGCGAAATACTCACCTGAGCCTGTTTGAAATTTAAATAAAGGGAAGACTCTGGAATAACGTTTGCTGGTGGTTCTTTGCAGGTGTCCTCTGATGAAGAGCGCATGCTCGAAACGCGTCAGGACTGTTGGACGCAAGGAGCACAACTTGGCTTCCCCTGATCTCTACCTTACCTTCTGGGAGTGCTGCTCAACTAGGGGCAACCTTTTTCTTCACATATTTGCGGCCCGCCTGGTCGCGAGCTGGCACCGCCGCTGAGAATGCGGATCCGTGCTGTGATTTCTTACAGCGTTAAACGGAACAGAAGGTGATCGTTAGCACTGGGGGCAGTGCTTGTGTGTGCACCGGATTGTTTTAGCCACGACTGCAACCTGCCAGCAGCCCACTGGGGTTAATATGTGAATGGACTTCCAGACCCAAAATGCTTAGCGAAATACTCACCTGAGCCTGTTTGAAATTTAAATAAAGGCAAGACTCTGGAATAACGTTTGCTGGTGGTTCTTTGCAGGTGTCCTCTGATGAAGAGCGCATGCTCGAAACGCGTCAGGACTGTTGGACGCAAGGAGCACAACTTGGCTTCCCCTGATCTCTACCTTACCTTCTGGGAGTGCTGCTCAACTAGGGGCAACCTTTTTCTTCACATATTTGCGGCCCGCCTGGTCGCGAGCTGGCACCGCCGCTGAGAATGCGGATCCGTGCTGTGATTTCTTACAGCGTTAAACGGAACAGAAGGTGATCGTTAGCACTGGGGGCAGTGCTTGTGTGTGCACCGGATTGTTTTAGCCACGACTGCAACCTGCCAGCAGCCCACTGGGGTTAATATGTGAATGGACTTCCAGACCCAAAATGCTTAGCGAAATACTCACCTGAGCCTGTTTGAAATTTAAATAAAGGGAAGACTCTGGAATAACGTTTGCTGGTGGTTCTTTGCAGGTGTCCTCTGATGAAGAGCGCATGCTCGAAACGCGTCAGGACTGTTGGACGCAAGGAGCACAACTTGGCTTCCCCTGATCTCTACCTTACCTTCTGGGAGTGCTGCTCAACTAGGGGCAACCTTTTTCTTCACATATTTGCGGCCCGCCTGGTCGCGAGCTGGCACCGCCGCTGAGAATGCGGATCCGTGCTGTGATTTCTTACAGCGTTAAACGGAACAGAAGGTGATCGTTAGCACTGGGGGCAGTGCTTGTGTGTGCACCGGATTGTTTTAGCCACGACTGCAACCTGCCAGCAGCCCACTGGGGTTAATATGTGAATGGACTTCCAGACCCAAAATGCTTAGCGAAATACTCACCTGAGCCTGTTTGAAATTTAAATAAAGGCAAGACTCTGGAATAACGTTTGCTGGTGGTTCTTTGCAGGTGTCCTCTGATGAAGAGCGCATGCTCGAAACGCGTCAGGACTGTTGGACGCAAGGAGCACAACTTGGCTTCCCCTGATCTCTACCTTACCTTCTGGGAGTGCTGCTCAACTAGGGGCAACCTTTTTCTTCACATATTTGCGGCCCGCCTGGTCGCGAGCTGGCACCGCCGCTGAGAATGCGGATCCGTGCTTTACAGCGTTAAACGGAACAGAAGGTGATCGTTAGCACTGGGGGCAGTGCTTGTGTGTGCACCGGATTGTTTTAGCCACGACTGCAACCTGCCAGCAGCCCACTGGGGTTAATATGTGAATGGACTTCCAGACCCAAAATGCTTAGCGAAATACTCACCTGAGCCTGTTTGAAATTTAAATAAAGGGAAGACTCTGGAATAACGTTTGCTGGTGGTTCTTTGCAGGTGTCCTCTGATGAAGAGCGCATGCTCGAAACGCGTCAGGACTGTTGGACGCAAGGAGCACAACTTGGCTTCCCCTGATCTCTACCTTACCTTCTGGGAGTGCTGCTCAACTAGGGGCAACCTTTTTCTTCACATATTTGCGGCCCGCCTGGTCGCGAGCTGGCACTGCCGCTGAGAATGCGGATCCGTGCTGTGATTTCTTACAGCGTTAAACGGAACAGAAGGTGATCGTTAGCACTGGGGGCAGTGCTTGTGTGTGCACCGGATTGTTTTAGCCACGACTGCAACCTGCCAGCAGCCCACTGGGGTTAATATGTGAATGGACTTCCAGACCCAAAATGCTTAGCGAAATACTCACCTGAGCCTGTTTGAAATTTAAATAAAGGGAAGACTCTGGAATAACGTTTGCTGGTGGTTCTTTGCAGGTGTCCTCTGATGAAGAGCGCATGCTCGAAACGCGTCAGGACTGTTGGACGCAAGGAGCACAACTTGGCTTCCCCTGATCTCTACCTTACCTTCTGGGAGTGCTGCTCAACTAGGGGCAACCTTTTTCTTCACATATTTGCGGCCCGCCTGGTCGCGAGCTGGCACCGCCGCTGAGAATGCGGATCCGTGCTGTGATTTCTTACAGCGTTAAACGGAACAGAAGGTGATCGTTAGCACTGGGGGTAGTGCTTGTGTGTGCACCGGATTGTTTTAGCCACGACTGCAACCTGCCAGCAGCCCACTGGGGTTAATATGTGAATGGACTTCCAGACCCAAAATGCTTAGCGAAATACTCACCTGAGCCTGTTTGAAATTTAAATAAAGGGAAGACTCTGGAATAACGTTTGCTGGTGGTTCTTTGCAGGTGTCCTCTGATGAAGAGTGCATGCTCGAACCGCGTCAGGACTGTTGGACGCAAGGAGCACAACTTGGCTTCCCCTGATCTCTACCTTACCTTCTGGGAGTGCTGCTCAACTAGGGGCAACCTTTTTCTTCACATATTTGCGGCCCGCCTGGTCGCGAGCTGGCACCGCCGCTGAGAATGCGGATCCGTGCTGTGATTTCTTACAGCGTTAAACGGAACAGAAGGTGATCGTTAGCACTGGGGGCAGTGCTTGTGTGTGCACCGGATTGTTTTAGCCACGACTGCAACCTGCCAGCAGCCCACTGGGGTTAATATGTGAATGGACTTCCAGACCCAAAATGCTTAGCGAAATACTCACCTGAGCCTGTTTGAAATTTAAATAAAGGGAAGACTCTGGAATAACGTTTGCTGGTGGTTCTTTGCAGGTGTCCTCTGATGAAGAGCGCATGCTCGAAACGCGTCAGGACTGTTGGACGCAAGGAGCACAACTTGGCTTCCCCTGATCTCTACCTTACCTTCTGGGAGTGCTGCTCAACTAGGGGCAACCTTTTTCTTCACATATTTGCGGCCCGCCTGGTCGCGAGCTGGCACCGCCGCTGAGAATGCGGATCCGTGCTGTGATTTCTTACAGCGTTAAACGGAACAGAAGGTGATCGTTAGCACTGGGGGCAGTGCTTGTGTGTGCACCGGATTGTTTTAGCCACGACTGCAACCTGCCAGCAGCCCACTGGGGTTAATATGTGAATGGACTTCCAGACCCAAAATGCTTAGCGAAATACTCACCTGAGCCTGTTTGAAATTTAAATAAAGGCAAGACTCTGGAATAACGTTTGCTGGTGGTTCTTTGCAGGTGTCCTCTGATGAAGAGCGCATGCTCGAAACGCGTCAGGACTGTTGGACGCAAGGAGCACAACTTGGCTTCCCCTGATCTCTACCTTACCTTCTGGGAGTGCTGCTCAACTAGGGGCAACCTTTTTCTTCACATATTTGCGGCCCGCCTGGTCGCGAGCTGGCACCGCCGCTGAGAATGCGGATCCGTGCTGTGATTTCTTACAGCGTTAAACGGAACAGAAGGTGATCGTTAGCACTGGGGGCAGTGCTTGTGTGTGCACCGGATTGTTTTAGCCACGACTGCAACCTGCCAGCAGCCCACTGGGGTTAATATGTGAATGGACTTCCAGACCCAAAATGCTTAGCGAAATACTCACCTGAGCCTGTTTGAAATTTAAATAAAGGGAAGACTCTGGAATAACGTTTGCTGGTGGTTCTTTGCAGGTGTCCTCTGATGAAGAGCGCATGCTCGAAACGCGTCAGGACTGTTGGACGCAAGGAGCACAACTTGGCTTCCCCTGATCTCTACCTTACCTTCTGGGAGTGCTGCTCAACTAGGGGCAACCTTTTTCTTCACATATTTGCGGCCCGCCTGGTCGCGAGCTGGCACCGCCGCTGAGAATGCGGATCCGTGCTGTGATTTCTTACAGCGTTAAACGGAACAGAAGGTGATCGTTAGCACTGGGGGCAGTGCTTGTGTGTGCACCGGATTGTTTTAGCCACGACTGCAACCTGCCAGCAGCCCACTGGGGTTAATATGTGAATGGACTTCCAGACCCAAAATGCTTAGCGAAATACTCACCTGAGCCTGTTTGAAATTTAAATAAAGGGAAGACTCTGGAATAACGTTTGCTGGTGGTTCTTTGCAGGTGTCCTCTGATGAAGAGCGCATGCTCGAAACGCGTCAGGACTGTTGGACGCAAGGAGCACAACTTGGCTTCCCCTGATCTCTACCTTACCTTCTGGGAGTGCTGCTCAACTAGGGGCAACCTTTTTCTTCACATATTTGCGGCCCGCCTGGTCGCGAGCTGGCACCGCCGCTGAGAATGCGGATCCGTGCTGTGATTTCTTACAGCGTTAAACGGAACAGAAGGTGATCGTTAGCACTGGGGGCAGTGCTTGTGTGTGCACCGGATTGTTTTAGCCACGACTGCAACCTGCCAGCAGCCCACTGGGGTTAATATGTGAATGGACTTCCAGACCCAAAATGCTTAGCGAAATACTCACCTGAGCCTGTTTGAAATTTAAATAAAGGGAAGACTCTGGAATAACGTTTGCTGGTGGTTCTTTGCAGGTGTCCTCTGATGAAGAGCGCATGCTCGAACCGCGTCAGGACTGTTGGACGCAAGGAGCACAACTTGGCTTCCCCTGATCTCTACCTTACCTTCTGGGAGTGCTGCTCAACTAGGGGCAACCTTTTTCTTCACATATTTGCGGCCCGCCTGGTCGCGAGCTGGCACCGCCGCTGAGAATGCGGATCCGTGCTGTGATTTCTTACAGCGTTAAACGGAACAGAAGGTGATCGTTAGCACTGGGGGCAGTGCTTGTGTGTGCACCGGATTGTTTTAGCCACGACTGCAACCTGCCAGCAGCCCACTGGGGTTAATATGTGAATGGACTTCCAGACCCAAAATGCTTAGCGAAATACTCACCTGAGCCTGTTTGAAATTTAAATAAAGGGAAGACTCTGGAATAACGTTTGCTGGTGGTTCTTTGCAGGTGTCCTCTGATGAAGAGCGCATGCTCGAAACGCGTCAGGACTGTTGGACGCAAGGAGCACAACTTGGCTTCCCCTGATCTCTACCTTACCTTCTGGGAGTGCTGCTCAACTAGGGGCAACCTTTTTCTTCACATATTTGCGGCCCGCCTGGTCGCGAGCTGGCACCGCCGCTGAGAATGCGGATCCGTGCTGTGATTTCTTACAGCGTTAAACGGAACAGAAGGTGATCGTTAGCACTGGGGGCAGTGCTTGTGTGTGCACCGGATTGTTTTAGCCACGACTGCAACCTGCCAGCAGCCCACTGGGGTTAATATGTGAATGGACTTCCAGACCCAAAATGCTTAGCGAAATACTCACCTGAGCCTGTTTGAAATTTAAATAAAGGCAAGACTCTGGAATAACGTTTGCTGGTGGTTCTTTGCAGGTGTCCTCTGATGAAGAGCGCATGCTCGAAACGCGTCAGGACTGTTGGACGCAAGGAGCACAACTTGGCTTCCCCTGATCTCTACCTTACCTTCTGGGAGTGCTGCTCAACTAGGGGCAACCTTTTTCTTCACATATTTGCGGCCCGCCTGGTCGCGAGCTGGCACCGCCGCTGAGAATGCGGATCCGTGCTGTGATTTCTTACAGCGTTAAACGGAACAGAAGGTGATCGTTAGCACTGGGGGCAGTGCTTGTGTGTGCACCGGATTGTTTTAGCCACGACTGCAACCTGCCAGCAGCCCACTGGGGTTAATATGTGAATGGACTTCCAGACCCAAAATGCTTAGCGAAATACTCACCTGAGCCTGTTTGAAATTTAAATAAAGGGAAGACTCTGGAATAACGTTTGCTGGTGGTTCTTTGCAGGTGTCCTCTGATGAAGAGCGCATGCTCGAAACGCGTCAGGACTGTTGGACGCAAGGAGCACAACTTGGCTTCCCCTGATCTCTACCTTACCTTCTGGGAGTGCTGCTCAACTAGGGGCAACCTTTTTCTTCACATATTTGCGGCCCGCCTGGTCGCGAGCTGGCACTGCCGCTGAGAATGCGGATCCGTGCTGTGATTTCTTACAGCGTTAAACGGAACAGAAGGTGATCGTTAGCACTGGGGGCAGTGCTTGTGTGTGCACCGGATTGTTTTAGCCACGACTGCAACCTGCCAGCAGCCCACTGGGGTTAATATGTGAATGGACTTCCAGACCCAAAATGCTTAGCGAAATACTCACCTGAGCCTGTTTGAAATTTAAATAAAGGGAAGACTCTGGAATAACGTTTGCTGGTGGTTCTTTGCAGGTGTCCTCTGATGAAGAGCGCATGCTCGAAACGCGTCAGGACTGTTGGACGCAAGGAGCACAACTTGGCTTCCCCTGATCTCTACCTTACCTTCTGGGAGTGCTGCTCAACTAGGGGCAACCTTTTTCTTCACATATTTGCGGCCCGCCTGGTCGCGAGCTGGCACCGCCGCTGAGAATGCGGATCCGTGCTGTGATTTCTTACAGCGTTAAACGGAACAGAAGGTGATCGTTAGCACTGGGGGTAGTGCTTGTGTGTGCACCGGATTGTTTTAGCCACGACTGCAACCTGCCAGCAGCCCACTGGGGTTAATATGTGAATGGACTTCCAGACCCAAAATGCTTAGCGAAATACTCACCTGAGCCTGTTTGAAATTTAAATAAAGGGAAGACTCTGGAATAACGTTTGCTGGTGGTTCTTTGCAGGTGTCCTCTGATGAAGAGTGCATGCTCGAACCGCGTCAGGACTGTTGGACGCAAGGAGCACAACTTGGCTTCCCCTGATCTCTACCTTACCTTCTGGGAGTGCTGCTCAACTAGGGGCAACCTTTTTCTTCACATATTTGCGGCCCGCCTGGTCGCGAGCTGGCACCGCCGCTGAGAATGCGGATCCGTGCTGTGATTTCTTACAGCGTTAAACGGAACAGAAGGTGATCGTTAGCACTGGGGGCAGTGCTTGTGTGTGCACCGGATTGTTTTAGCCACGACTGCAACCTGCCAGCAGCCCACTGGGGTTAATATGTGAATGGACTTCCAGACCCAAAATGCTTAGCGAAATACTCACCTGAGCCTGTTTGAAATTTAAATAAAGGGAAGACTCTGGAATAACGTTTGCTGGTGGTTCTTTGCAGGTGTCCTCTGATGAAGAGCGCATGCTCGAAACGCGTCAGGACTGTTGGACGCAAGGAGCACAACTTGGCTTCCCCTGATCTCTACCTTACCTTCTGGGAGTGCTGCTCAACTAGGGGCAACCTTTTTCTTCACATATTTGCGGCCCGCCTGGTCGCGAGCTGGCACCGCCGCTGAGAATGCGGATCCGTGCTGTGATTTCTTACAGCGTTAAACGGAACAGAAGGTGATCGTTAGCACTGGGGGCAGTGCTTGTGTGTGCACCGGATTGTTTTAGCCACGACTGCAACCTGCCAGCAGCCCACTGGGGTTAATATGTGAATGGACTTCCAGACCCAAAATGCTTAGCGAAATACTCACCTGAGCCTGTTTGAAATTTAAATAAAGGCAAGACTCTGGAATAACGTTTGCTGGTGGTTCTTTGCAGGTGTCCTCTGATGAAGAGCGCATGCTCGAAACGCGTCAGGACTGTTGGACGCAAGGAGCACAACTTGGCTTCCCCTGATCTCTACCTTACCTTCTGGGAGTGCTGCTCAACTAGGGGCAACCTTTTTCTTCACATATTTGCGGCCCGCCTGGTCGCGAGCTGGCACCGCCGCTGAGAATGCGGATCCGTGCTGTGATTTCTTACAGCGTTAAACGGAACAGAAGGTGATCGTTAGCACTGGGGGCAGTGCTTGTGTGTGCACCGGATTGTTTTAGCCACGACTGCAACCTGCCAGCAGCCCACTGGGGTTAATATGTGAATGGACTTCCAGACCCAAAATGCTTAGCGAAATACTCACCTGAGCCTGTTTGAAATTTAAATAAAGGGAAGACTCTGGAATAACGTTTGCTGGTGGTTCTTTGCAGGTGTCCTCTGATGAAGAGCGCATGCTCGAAACGCGTCAGGACTGTTGGACGCAAGGAGCACAACTTGGCTTCCCCTGATCTCTACCTTACCTTCTGGGAGTGCTGCTCAACTAGGGGCAACCTTTTTCTTCACATATTTGCGGCCCGCCTGGTCGCGAGCTGGCACCGCCGCTGAGAATGCGGATCCGTGCTGTGATTTCTTACAGCGTTAAACGGAACAGAAGGTGATCGTTAGCACTGGGGGCAGTGCTTGTGTGTGCACCGGATTGTTTTAGCCACGACTGCAACCTGCCAGCAGCCCACTGGGGTTAATATGTGAATGGACTTCCAGACCCAAAATGCTTAGCGAAATACTCACCTGAGCCTGTTTGAAATTTAAATAAAGGGAAGACTCTGGAATAACGTTTGCTGGTGGTTCTTTGCAGGTGTCCTCTGATGAAGAGCGCATGCTCGAAACGCGTCAGGACTGTTGGACGCAAGGAGCACAACTTGGCTTCCCCTGATCTCTACCTTACCTTCTGGGAGTGCTGCTCAACTAGGGGCAACCTTTTTCTTCACATATTTGCGGCCCGCCTGGTCGCGAGCTGGCACCGCCGCTGAGAATGCGGATCCGTGCTGTGATTTCTTACAGCGTTAAACGGAACAGAAGGTGATCGTTAGCACTGGGGGCAGTGCTTGTGTGTGCACCGGATTGTTTTAGCCACGACTGCAACCTGCCAGCAGCCCACTGGGGTTAATATGTGAATGGACTTCCAGACCCAAAATGCTTAGCGAAATACTCACCTGAGCCTGTTTGAAATTTAAATAAAGGGAAGACTCTGGAATAACGTTTGCTGGTGGTTCTTTGCAGGTGTCCTCTGATGAAGAGCGCATGCTCGAACCGCGTCAGGACTGTTGGACGCAAGGAGCACAACTTGGCTTCCCCTGATCTCTACCTTACCTTCTGGGAGTGCTGCTCAACTAGGGGCAACCTTTTTCTTCACATATTTGCGGCCCGCCTGGTCGCGAGCTGGCACCGCCGCTGAGAATGCGGATCCGTGCTGTGATTTCTTACAGCGTTAAACGGAACAGAAGGTGATCGTTAGCACTGGGGGCAGTGCTTGTGTGTGCACCGGATTGTTTTAGCCACGACTGCAACCTGCCAGCAGCCCACTGGGGTTAATATGTGAATGGACTTCCAGACCCAAAATGCTTAGCGAAATACTCACCTGAGCCTGTTTGAAATTTAAATAAAGGGAAGACTCTGGAATAACGTTTGCTGGTGGTTCTTTGCAGGTGTCCTCTGATGAAGAGCGCATGCTCGAAACGCGTCAGGACTGTTGGACGCAAGGAGCACAACTTGGCTTCCCCTGATCTCTACCTTACCTTCTGGGAGTGCTGCTCAACTAGGGGCAACCTTTTTCTTCACATATTTGCGGCCCGCCTGGTCGCGAGCTGGCACCGCCGCTGAGAATGCGGATCCGTGCTGTGATTTCTTACAGCGTTAAACGGAACAGAAGGTGATCGTTAGCACTGGGGGCAGTGCTTGTGTGTGCACCGGATTGTTTTAGCCACGACTGCAACCTGCCAGCAGCCCACTGGGGTTAATATGTGAATGGACTTCCAGACCCAAAATGCTTAGCGAAATACTCACCTGAGCCTGTTTGAAATTTAAATAAAGGCAAGACTCTGGAATAACGTTTGCTGGTGGTTCTTTGCAGGTGTCCTCTGATGAAGAGCGCATGCTCGAAACGCGTCAGGACTGTTGGACGCAAGGAGCACAACTTGGCTTCCCCTGATCTCTACCTTACCTTCTGGGAGTGCTGCTCAACTAGGGGCAACCTTTTTCTTCACATATTTGCGGCCCGCCTGGTCGCGAGCTGGCACCGCCGCTGAGAATGCGGATCCGTGCTGTGATTTCTTACAGCGTTAAACGGAACAGAAGGTGATCGTTAGCACTGGGGGCAGTGCTTGTGTGTGCACCGGATTGTTTTAGCCACGACTGCAACCTGCCAGCAGCCCACTGGGGTTAATATGTGAATGGACTTCCAGACCCAAAATGCTTAGCGAAATACTCACCTGAGCCTGTTTGAAATTTAAATAAAGGGAAGACTCTGGAATAACGTTTGCTGGTGGTTCTTTGCAGGTGTCCTCTGATGAAGAGCGCATGCTCGAAACGCGTCAGGACTGTTGGACGCAAGGAGCACAACTTGGCTTCCCCTGATCTCTACCTTACCTTCTGGGAGTGCTGCTCAACTACTTTTTCTTCACATATTTGCGGCCCGCCTGGTCGCGAGCTGGCACTGCCGCTGAGAATGCGGATCCGTGCTGTGATTTCTTACAGCGTTAAACGGAACAGAAGGTGATCGTTAGCACTGGGGGCAGTGCTTGTGTGTGCACCGGATTGTTTTAGCCACGACTGCAACCTGCCAGCAGCCCACTGGGGTTAATATGTGAATGGACTTCCAGACCCAAAATGCTTAGCGAAATACTCACCTGAGCCTGTTTGAAATTTAAATAAAGGGAAGACTCTGGAATAACGTTTGCTGGTGGTTCTTTGCAGGTGTCCTCTGATGAAGAGCGCATGCTCGAAACGCGTCAGGACTGTTGGACGCAAGGAGCACAACTTGGCTTCCCCTGATCTCTACCTTACCTTCTGGGAGTGCTGCTCAACTAGGGGCAACCTTTTTCTTCACATATTTGCGGCCCGCCTGGTCGCGAGCTGGCACCGCCGCTGAGAATGCGGATCCGTGCTGTGATTTCTTACAGCGTTAAACGGAACAGAAGGTGATCGTTAGCACTGGGGGTAGTGCTTGTGTGTGCACCGGATTGTTTTAGCCACGACTGCAACCTGCCAGCAGCCCACTGGGGTTAATATGTGAATGGACTTCCAGACCCAAAATGCTTAGCGAAATACTCACCTGAGCCTGTTTGAAATTTAAATAAAGGGAAGACTCTGGAATAACGTTTGCTGGTGGTTCTTTGCAGGTGTCCTCTGATGAAGAGCGCATGCTCGAACCGCGTCAGGACTGTTGGACGCAAGGAGCACAACTTGGCTTCCCCTGATCTCTACCTTACCTTCTGGGAGTGCTGCTCAACTAGGGGCAACCTTTTTCTTCACATATTTGCGGCCCGCCTGGTCGCGAGCTGGCACCGCCGCTGAGAATGCGGATCCGTGCTGTGATTTCTTACAGCGTTAAACGGAACAGAAGGTGATCGTTAGCACTGGGGGCAGTGCTTGTGTGTGCACCGGATTGTTTTAGCCACGACTGCAACCTGCCAGCAGCCCACTGGGGTTAATATGTGAATGGACTTCCAGACCCAAAATGCTTAGCGAAATACTCACCTGAGCCTGTTTGAAATTTAAATAAAGGGAAGACTCTGGAATAACGTTTGCTGGTGGTTCTTTGCAGGTGTCCTCTGATGAAGAGCGCATGCTCGAAACGCGTCAGGACTGTTGGACGCAAGGAGCACAACTTGGCTTCCCCTGATCTCTACCTTACCTTCTGGGAGTGCTGCTCAACTAGGGGCAACCTTTTTCTTCACATATTTGCGGCCCGCCTGGTCGCGAGCTGGCACCGCCGCTGAGAATGCGGATCCGTGCTGTGATTTCTTACAGCGTTAAACGGAACAGAAGGTGATCGTTAGCACTGGGGGCAGTGCTTGTGTGTGCACCGGATTGTTTTAGCCACGACTGCAACCTGCCAGCAGCCCACTGGGGTTAATATGTGAATGGACTTCCAGACCCAAAATGCTTAGCGAAATACTCACCTGAGCCTGTTTGAAATTTAAATAAAGGCAAGACTCTGGAATAACGTTTGCTGGTGGTTCTTTGCAGGTGTCCTCTGATGAAGAGCGCATGCTCGAAACGCGTCAGGACTGTTGGACGCAAGGAGCACAACTTGGCTTCCCCTGATCTCTACCTTACCTTCTGGGAGTGCTGCTCAACTAGGGGCAACCTTTTTCTTCACATATTTGCGGCCCGCCTGGTCGCGAGCTGGCACCGCCGCTGAGAATGCGGATCCGTGCTGTGATTTCTTACAGCGTTAAACGGAACAGAAGGTGATCGTTAGCACTGGGGGCAGTGCTTGTGTGTGCACCGGATTGTTTTAGCCACGACTGCAACCTGCCAGCAGCCCACTGGGGTTAATATGTGAATGGACTTCCAGACCCAAAATGCTTAGCGAAATACTCACCTGAGCCTGTTTGAAATTTAAATAAAGGGAAGACTCTGGAATAACGTTTGCTGGTGGTTCTTTGCAGGTGTCCTCTGATGAAGAGCGCATGCTCGAAACGCGTCAGGACTGTTGGACGCAAGGAGCACAACTTGGCTTCCCCTGATCTCTACCTTACCTTCTGGGAGTGCTGCTCAACTAGGGGCAACCTTTTTCTTCACATATTTGCGGCCCGCCTGGTCGCGAGCTGGCACCGCCGCTGAGAATGCGGATCCGTGCTGTGATTTCTTACAGCGTTAAACGGAACAGAAGGTGATCGTTAGCACTGGGGGCAGTGCTTGTGTGTGCACCGGATTGTTTTAGCCACGACTGCAACCTGCCAGCAGCCCACTGGGGTTAATATGTGAATGGACTTCCAGACCCAAAATGCTTAGCGAAATACTCACCTGAGCCTGTTTGAAATTTAAATAAAGGGAAGACTCTGGAATAACGTTTGCTGGTGGTTCTTTGCAGGTGTCCTCTGATGAAGAGCGCATGCTCGAAACGCGTCAGGACTGTTGGACGCAAGGAGCACAACTTGGCTTCCCCTGATCTCTACCTTACCTTCTGGGAGTGCTGCTCAACTAGGGGCAACCTTTTTCTTCACATATTTGCGGCCCGCCTGGTCGCGAGCTGGCACCGCCGCTGAGAATGCGGATCCGTGCTGTGATTTCTTACAGCGTTAAACGGAACAGAAGGTGATCGTTAGCACTGGGGGCAGTGCTTGTGTGTGCACCGGATTGTTTTAGCCACGACTGCAACCTGCCAGCAGCCCACTGGGGTTAATATGTGAATGGACTTCCAGACCCAAAATGCTTAGCGAAATACTCACCTGAGCCTGTTTGAAATTTAAATAAAGGGAAGACTCTGGAATAACGTTTGCTGGTGGTTCTTTGCAGGTGTCCTCTGATGAAGAGCGCATGCTCGAAACGCGTCAGGACTGTTGGACGCAAGGAGCACAACTTGGCTTCCCCTGATCTCTACCTTACCTTCTGGGAGTGCTGCTCAACTAGGGGCAACCTTTTTCTTCATATATATATATATATATATATATATATATATATATATATATATATATATATATATATATATATATATATATATATATATATATATATATATATATATATATATATATATATATATATATATATATATATATATATATATATATATATATATATATATATATATATATATATATATATATATATATATATATATATATATATATATATATATATATATATATATATATATATATATATATATATATATATATATATATATATATATATATATATATATATATATATATATATATATATATATATATATATATATATATATATATATATATATATATATATATATATATATATATATATATATATATATATATATATATATATATATATATATATATATATATATATATATATATATATATATATATATATATATATATATATATATATATATATATATATATATATATTTTTTTTTTTAATATGCATTGTCCATTTCATATGTGTTGCTATAACATTCCTTTACTGTAAAGATATGTTTAGCATATATTGAAATTTAAAAAAATGTGACTTTTGAGCACAACCTGCTGAGCGTTATGTTGTCCTTTCAGTCTTGCACATTCCAGACATAGATGTGGAGACATATAGGGCCCGATTCACAAAAGTAATCTGAGACAAAAGTCATTAAATTAGGATTTTGTCTCAGTTAATCTTAAATTTTGGTCTTAAATTAAACTTTAGACAAACTTAAGTTTAACTGAGACAAAATCCTAACTTTACAACTAGGATTTTGTCTCGGTTAAACTTAAGTTTGTCTTAAGTTTAACTCAAGACCAAAACTTAAAAGTAACTGAGACAAAAGACTAACTTTAGTACTCCTAAATGCCTTCTGTGAATAGCGAAAGTCGTAAAGTTAGGATTGTGTCCCAGATTACTTTTGTGAATCGGGCCCGACGTCTTTAGGTAACAGTTTCACTTCAAAGAGGCTGGTGTGGATGTGGCTAAGTCAGCTCCTTACCAGTGCTATAATTTGTGTTGGTGTTTGCCGGTGCTCAGTACTGACACTTATTTGTAACCACTGGCAAGAAGTTATGAGAATCCATCACATGGTGCCAATCTGTGTGTATTTTTTAGCAGAGTTCTTTTGTGGAGCAGTGGACAGTGGACCATAGGCAACATTTGCAGCACCCGTACCATAAATCACCAATAAAATTTGGATGTGAGACAAATTTGTGTGCAGATAACCAAATGTGCCCACTGTCCAGAGGCACCTCCCCTCTCCAGGGCATACAGAACAAACAAGCTAGAATGGAACTGCACCACAACTTGTCAAAAAAGTCCATAAGAGATATCCATAGAGTTCAAGGACTCCAAAGTCAATGAAGTGAATGGCTGCTAATGCAAGATATACGATGTTTATCTTCTTTATTATTTGATTCGTACAAAACCATCAGCCAACGTGTTTCGTCCTTTTTACATAGGAATTCTTCAGGGCAATATCAATCTGGGGCAACAAGTCATCCAGTATGTTGTAACCCGGTTGCATGAATTATTTGGAGCAATAATAACAGTTTGGTGTCTGTTCAAAATATCAAACAAGTAGTCCAATTGGAACTCGTACAATTTTGGGACGAATCCAATGTCCAAAAGTATACGGTTTGGAGCAGCGTGTGGTATAATCGCCATAAAACAAAGTTGAGCGTACAAGTTCAATAAGAGACTAGCACATCGCGATGGAGACTAACCTCCCTGACTTCACTTGAATTGCAGCCTGGCGTACTTCCGCCTTCAGAGCAACCACAAAGAAAAAAGCGGTTGCTCTGAAGGGGGAAGTACGCCAGGCTGCACTTCAAGCTCCTTTTACGTTTCTATTTAAAACAATAGATGCACAAGTTACTTACTTGTGTAATGATATATCTGTAAGAGACATTAGCTAGTGATAGATTCCTTACCTTAAAAAATCCCCAGGCGTCAGACTGGATCCGGAAGGTTTTCGTCAGCAGTACCCATGCGTGTCGGTAGGTGTCGTCGTGCGGCTCCGCGTACATCGCTGGCGTCTTAGAAGCCTAGATGACGTCGTTGAAGCTACTTAGACGTGCCCACGCGCACTGACGTCAGTTCTGTACACAACTTTTCCACGCCAGAAGCGCAGAGCCATGCCAGAGACCGACTACTGGTGCAATAGAACTAGGGCCCTGAAAGGGATGACCTGAACACTAGAGAACAGTTCGCAGAACAGAGGATGGGCGGGCGGTAAGGAATCTATCACTAACTAATGTCTCTTACAGATATATTGCTACACAAGTAAGTAACTTGTGCATCTGAAAGAGACACATTAGTGATAGATTCCTTACTTTAGAATACATACCCAAACAATACCAACCCCGGTGGTGGGTCTGCGAAGTGACATTACACCAGAAAGTCACGGAGAACCCATGGCCAAAGAAGCAGTCTCTCCGGACTTGACTGTCAAGAAAATAGTGCTTAGTGAAAGTATGCAGCGAGGCCCAAGTGGCCGCCTGACAGATGTCTTGCAGAGGGACACGGCATCCCAATACTGTAGTAGCTGCCGTCGCCCTGGTAGAATGGGCGTGCAGTCCTACCGGAGGTTCCTTTTTAGCCAGAGAGTAACAGGCTTTAATCCACAAGACAACCCATCGGGAGATAGTGCGCTTGTGCACAGCCCGGCCTTTCTTGGCGCCCACGTAGCCAACAAAGAACTGGTCATCCACCCGGAACTGTTGTGTGCGGCTGAGATAGCGAAAGCGCACGTTTTGAGTCCAGATGGTGGAGCCTCTCCTCTTCTCTTGAAGGTTGCGGGGGCAGAAAGAAAGTGGGCAGAGTGACAGTTTGCCCGAGATGAAAGGCAGAGACCACTTTTGGTAGAAAGGAGGGACGCGGTCGAAGCACAACCTTGCCCGGATGAATCGACAGGAAAGGAGGTTTGCAGCAAAGAGCCTGGAGCTCACTCACCCGCCGAGCGGAGGTGATGGCCACCAGGAAGACAGTTTTCAAAGTCAATAACCGCAAAGGACAGTTATGAAGAGGCTCAAAGGGAGCGCACATCAGGTATGTGAGAACCAGGTTCAAGTCACATAATGTCTTAAAGGGCAGTGGAATTTCAAGGAAAGTTATAATATCCATTGTGAGTAACAAAGTTGTATTAGAACCGCTATGACTCTATGATACAGAAGATTGAGTACTAATTAAAGAGGGAATGTTCTTCCACTCTTGGAAGCTGTATAGAGACAAACAAACAGGATAAATTGTTTCCCTAGCTAGAAGCAAGGAGGAGATGTGACCATGATAACAAGAATATGGGTCAACCTTAGGGTAAAGGGGCAAACGTTAAGTAAAGATGAATTAAGAAATGGTTCATATTAATAATTATGCATATATTTATTCCATTTAGGAATAAAGAAACAAATCAAAGAATACAGGAGACAGCAAAAAACTTTTGTCTTGATAAAGATGGTAGTATCAATGTAAAGCCATCGAAACGCGTCAACGCCTTTTCTGAGAACACAATCTTATGACCGGCACAGATTAATGAGTAACAGATTTAAACCATAATCAACTGTGATGTCGAGTCTAATGTGATGTGTATTGGTAGAGAACAAAATTAGTGTCTTACGTATATGTTTGTCTCCATTATGCTGGTCATTTTTGGAATTTTTGTAATATTGTGTTGTTTTTTAACTGATTGAACTGTATAATGTTTTTAACAATTGTGTAATAATGAATGTGAGATGAGATGTTTTGATTTATATAAGGACTATAGACAAATATTTGTCAAAATAAAACCTTTTTTATATATAGTAGTAGCATTGCATAGTTTTGTTATCAGGATCTGTTTATCATAGAAACTGTAAGAGCAAGGGAATCCCCTTTTTTCTGTCAAGTCCCATTGAGGCATCACAAAAGGAATAGGAGGGAAAAGGTGAGTAATGCCTTTGAGGAATCTATTGACAACTGGGTACTTGAAAAGAGAGGGCTGATCAGGCAGCCTAAGAAAGGCTGAAAGAGCAGAAAGGTAGTCCTTGATTGTGCCCAAAGCAGAGCCCTGCTGGGCCAAATAAAGAAGGAACAATAGGACCTCAGAAATAAGGGCAGCAAGGGGATCAACAGATTTTGCTGCGCACCATGCCACAAATACTTTCCACCGACAGGCATATACCGTTTTAGTGGAGGGACGCCTGGCTGCCAGAATCACATTACAGACTTCGGGAGGCAAGTCAAATGGAATCAGCTGTCACCGCTCAATCTCCACGCAAGGAGGTGGAGGCTGGATAGGTTCGGGTGGAGGACCGTCCCCTGTTGCTGTGACAGGAGATCCTCCCAAAGAGGCAGTCGGATCGGGGGATCCACGCTCATACTGAGTAGCTCGGGATACTAAACTCTTCGAGCCCAGTCCAGTGCCACAAGAATGACTTGGGCCCGGTCGCGCCTGATCTTCTTCAGCACTCTGGGTAGAAGCTGTATAGGTGAAAGGCGTACAACAGACCACAACTCCACTCGTGACGAAAAGCGTCGCCTAGCGAGTGCCGTCTTGGAAACTCCAACACGCAGAACTGCTGACATTGCGTCTTCTCTTCGGTGGTGAATAGATCTAACTAAGGATTTCCCCACTGCTGAAAGAGACCTTGCACCACCTCTGAGTGAAGACGCCATTTGTGATCCAACATGCACCTGCGGCTGAGTTTGTCCGCCCTGGCGTTCAGGGCACCTGCCAGGTGTTGAACCACCAAGGAAATGCCTTGACGTTCCAGCCACGACAAGAGAAGTAGAGCCTCCTGACATAGGGTCCATGACCCCACCCCACCTTGTTTGTTGCAGTACCACATGGCGGTGGTCTGTGAACACCTGCACTACTCCCCCCTTGACAGAGGGAAGGAATGCTTTGAGTGCAAGTAGGATCGCCCTGAGCTCCAAAAGATTGATCTGGAGCTTGGACTCCGCCGGAGCCAGAGGCCTCTGACCTCCACCTCTCCCATGTGGCCGTCCCATCCCAGGAGGGACGCATCCGTCCCTAATATGTGCTCCGGTTGAGGAAGGAAGAAGGATCTGCCACTGACCCAACTCTGGTTCGTGAGCCACCACTGCAAGTCCTGTGCAGTGCCCTCCGAGATCTGGACTTAGTCGGACAGGTTTCCCTGATGCTGTGTCCACTGGAAATTCAGGTCCCACTGCCGAGCCCGCATATGCCATCTGGCATGGTTGATCTGCAGGAGGCCATGAGGCCCAGCAGCCTCAGTGTCTTCCTGACCGAAACCCAGGACCAGGGCAGAAAGATCAGAATCATAGCCCGAGTGTCACGGACTCGCTGTTCGGGAGGATAAACCCGAAACTGCGCCGTATCCAGAACTGCTCCAATGAAGAGGAGCTTCTGAGAGGTAATCAGGTGCGACTTCGGCGCGTTGATGGAAAACCCCAGCAAATGCAGGAGGTTGGCCGTAGTCTGGAGGTGGGAGACAACTGCCTGGGGCGAGCCCGCTTTCAACAGCCAGTCATCGAGATAGGGGAAGACTGAAACCCCTGATCTGCGCAGATGAGCTGCGACCACCGCTATCACTTTTGTGAACACCCGAGGGGCGCTGGTAAGGCCGAAAGGCAGCACGGTGAACTCAAAGTGCTCGTGGCACACCGTGAACCGTAGGTAACGCCAGTGGGCTGGCAGGATGGGAATATGAAAATAAGCATCCTGCAAGTCCAACGCTACCAGCCAGTCTTGCGGGTCTAGAGCAGAAAAGACCTAAGCTAGCGTGAGCATCTTGAACTTCTTCCGGAGGAAGCGATTGACACTCCGGAGGTCTAAGATAGGGTGCAGACCTTTGTCCTTCTTTGCAACCAAGAAGTAGTAGGAGTAAGAACCACGACCTACTTCTGGCGTCGGAACACGCTCGATGACCCCCTTGGCCAAGAGGGCCGTAACTTCCTGCTGGAGAAGTGCCAAGTGTTCCCCCAACATGCGGTGGTACTGAGGTGGCATGGCAGGAGGGGTAGATTCGAAGGGGAGGGAGTAACCCCTGTGGACTATTTGCTGAACCCACCTGTCCGAGGTTATAGAGCACCAGTGGGGAAGGTGATGGTGAATCCTGCCACCCACTGGCATCAGGTGGGTCTGAAACACCGGACTAGGAAGGTTTAGTGGGGCGGCGGCGGCAGGGGAGGTGGTGGACTGACCCGTCCGCTGTCGCCGGGATCCACCATGGGGGGTCCCACGTCCGCGGCTGCGCTGAGACTGTGGCTGCGCAGACTTGCAAGTCTGTAAAGAACGCACCTGAGCGCCCCGACCTTGACCACGAAAGGACCGAAAAGCGGACCCCGAGGGATTACGCCTGGTGGTGAGCCCCAAGGACTGGGCCGTAGCCCGAGAGTCCTTAAAGCATTCCAGGGTGCTATCCGCCTTATCACCAAAGAGGCTTGTACCGTCAAAGGGCATGTCCAACAGGGTGTTCTGGACATCTCCAGAGAAGCCAGTAGTGCGGAGCCAAGCATAACGACGGAGCGCACAGTTGTGAAAAGTGCCCTACCGAGAGAATCGGCCGTGTCAAGCCCACAACGAATAGTGAATTTCGCAGCATCTCTCCCTTCGGTAATGGCTTGGGAGAGAACCGCCCGTGCTTCCACAGGGCACTGAGGTAGAACCTGTGCCACAGTGTCCCACACAGAATGGGAATAGCGGCCCAGCAGGCACACAGTATTCACCACCCGCAACCCAGAGCTGGCAGATGTGAAAATCTTTTTCCCAAATTGCTCCAGTTTCCTAGATTCCTTGTCCGTAAGAGCAAGGAGAGGTAAGAGTTACGAGGGGGTGAACTAAATGCTGCACATGGGATTTTGATTTACCTGTTTTTAAAAATACTGAAATTTTGTTTTAAACGGTTACTGGCACAGTGTAGTCATTCTATGGGCCCTTCCATCTACTGTTACTGACCTTGGCGGTCCTCGCCTGTTAGAGCGGGGCCACAGCGTGTTTCAGGTCAGCCTTCTAGTTGTTTGACTCACAGGGGATAAAAGGAGCGCTGGCATGTCTGAGCAGCGGGCGCGCCGAAGGCAAGCCCGTCGGCGCCCGTAGCGTGCCCTGCGCCAGAACCCCTGGTTGTTTGGGGTCCCATCCCCTTAATAGAGGAGAGGCGAGGGCTGCATGCCAAAAATGTGCTTCATAGATGAAGGTTGGGAAGAGCTTTTACCCACTGTGGTTTCCAGGAACCCAAAGACCCAGTTGACACCATTGTGGAGGTGGGTGGCAATATAGGGGGGAGAAGGTACGTTGAGAAGGCTAGGCCTGATACGCTCTCCCCAGATAACATTAATGCTACTGACAGAGCTAACCACCGAAGCTGCAATGGGGGGCTGTTGCAGGCATCGCATCTAAAATGTCTGATGTTAAACATCAGATCTTTGAGTAAGCATGAATATCAGCTTGAATGCCAGCTCCAGGTCTCTATGCCGGATTTAGTTTTCCTGACGGAGACATGGACTAACCTGACTTCCGATCCGGACTGGAATAGTGCCCTTCCGGCAGGGTACTCTGTGGTTAGTCAAGATAGGACGGGCAGTGTAGGAGGTGGGATAGCCATTGTCTATCGTGATCATTTGAAAGTGAATATAGAGGCCACTATACAGCTGCCAGCGGAAGCAATGCGCTTTACATTGAAAATTAATAACCTCTCCATCTTTTATGGAATACTTCTCTATAGGCCGCCGGGCCCTAGAGCCCCTTTCTCACAGGCGCTACAGACTCTGCTTGAATCGTGCACAGATTCCAACTCATTCATTATCCTGGGGGACTTTAACTATCACCTGGAACTTAACAACAACTCAGACACCAGTCGGCTGCTTGATAATCTAGCTGGTTATGGCTTTCATCAAAAGGTGGTGGGCCCTACACATTCGACAGGCCATACACTTGATGGCATTTTTGCCACCAATCTGGATGTTACATTCACTAACACAGCCCCCTCCCATGGACCGACCTCTCTGTGATTTACTTCAATATTCAGTTTTTACCATCCGTCCAGTTTGATCAAAATAAACCAGCTAGTATTAAAATTAAGATACTGGAACAAAATTCAAGGGGCTGATTTAGAACAAGCCCTGAATAGTCGTCCACCCATTCAGGATTTGGACAACAATGAGGCAGCTTGTCAGTTTAATAACTGGATAGCAGCGGCAGTAAACATAGTGGCCCCTGAGAAAGTTATTAAACTAAGAAGAGTGCAGGCGACATCGCCGTGGTACTGTCCGCAGTTGAAAGAGTTGAAAGTTATATGCAGAAAAGCAGAATGTGTATGGAGAACTGAATATAGTAGGGAGCATAAGATATCTTATAATAGAGCGTTACAACAGTATAAAGAATCCATTATACTAGCTAAAAAGAGTTATTACTCAACTAAAATAGAGGAGGCCAATAACTCCACTAACAAACTTTTCAAAAACATTCAAGTGTTATCACGACAACGTCAGAACACACGCTTTGCCCCTGACTCCGCTCTATGCACCAAAATGGTGAATTTCTCTCAAACTAAGATACAAACCATCTATGAGGACCTTCAGATTAATAGGCAGACAAATGACACTGGCCAAACCACTATAATAGAGGTCAAGTTGCAGCATTCTCAATTAAACACTTTTAGCACACTGTCCCCTACTGAAGTAAATAAACTCCTGCTATTTACTAAATCAGGATTCCTGAGGGATCCGTGTCCGCCTATGGTCATGCACTTGGAGTCTGGGGCTGTTAGTAGCCACTTAACCCCCATCCTAAATCAAGTGATACAATCTGGGATTTACCCGCTTGTCTGGAAAAAAGCCTGTATTAGACCAATTCTCAAGAAACCCCAGCTTGATCCACTGGAGCCCAAGAATTATCGACCTCTTGTCTGCCAATTGCTGCCAAGATTCTTGAGAGGTCAATAAATCAGGAGCTGTCGACCTATCTAGACACCAACAATCTGCTGGATGTAAGTCAGCATGGATTTCGGTCAGGCCATTCGA
Organism: Triturus cristatus; assembly: GCF_964204655.1. NCBI lineage: Eukaryota > Metazoa > Chordata > Amphibia > Caudata > Salamandridae > Triturus > Triturus cristatus. The sequence goes on along the minus strand of NC_140589.1, from coordinate 561,964,290 downwards.
CCGAGACTGCACTAGTCATGGCAACAGAGGATATTCGGAGACAGGTGGATGGGGGGGGGGGGAGAGCAATCCTCATCCTCTTCGACCAGGATTTGACACCGTGAATCACACGGTGTTAGTGCAGCGGCTGAAGGCGGTGGGGATCGGGGAGGCGGCTCTGTCTCTCCTATCATCTTTTCTAGAGGACAGGGAACAGACTTTGTATTGGGAAAATCTACAGTCTGAAACATTCCTCCTGCCATGCGGTGTCCCACAGGGATCGGCACTGTCTCCAACTCTATTCAACATCTATGTCACCCCTCTTGCCATTCTCAACAGACAGCATGGGTTCTCGTTTGCATCTTATGCAGACGGCACACAGATTATCATCTCTGTATCACATAAGGTGGCGTCTGCGGCTGCGAGTTTTCATGTATGTCTGACTCACATCATGAGCTGGATGAGTAACAACTATCTGAAAATAAATACGGATAAGACAGAGGTGATGGAGTTTGGTGGCGGCCCGTCCCTGTGGGACCCTACCTGGTGGCCAATAGAGGCTGGCATATGTCCTATACTATCCTCTAAAGTCAAGAACTTGGGGATTATAGTCGACTAACAACTGGGCTTTGCGGCCCAGATGAACCGCGTAACCTCCACCTGCTTCTATATTTTGAAGTTACTTAGGAAGGTGTTTCCTTTTATTCCATTGGAGTTAAGGAAAACTGTGGTAGTGGCCCTAGCTCTATCCCGGCTAGACTACTGCAATGCCCTATTCTTGGGCATTGCTAAGGGACAGAAGTCTAAATTGCAGTCTATTTAAAATGCTGCGGCGCGGCTACTGTTGAACATTCCCAAAGGTCACCCTACGTCGGATACCATTAAGTCACTGCATTGGCTTCCAATACAGCAGCATCTAGAATTTAAGGCCCTATGCCTGGCTCATAAGACACTCTATGGCGGAGGGGCTGCGGACCTTTGTAAAATCTTCCTCTGGTACGCCCCCACAAGAAGTCTTAGATCAGCTAATTCTGGCCTCATTTGTGCCATGAAAGTCCGTAGAGCCAGATGGGGTGGTAAGAGTTTATCTCATGGTGTGGCTAGGCTGTGGAACCAACTACCTATCACAGTCAGACTTCAAACAAACAGGACAGTGTTCAGGAAGCTAATAAAAACTTGGCTGTTCCCTAGGACTTAAGCTGTCGGTTCTGTTGACATTGGTCCTTCCCTCTCTTTCTCACCCCAGCGCCAAGATGCCTCAGCATTCGTGCGCTCTATAAATGTCAATCCAATCCAATCCAATAAAGAAGGGAACGCACTCAGCGAGGCAGAAGCCTGGACAACCAGACTCTCAGGCGTCGGGTGTTGTGTGAGAAAGCTGGGGTCGCCCAGCCCCGGGAGATGGCGGCGCGCCACACCCTTGTCTACAGGGACTCCTGTGTTAGGTTTAATCCAGGTGCCTAAGAGGATGTCAGTAAGCGCTTCATTGAAGGGCAGTAACGGCTCCGCAGAGGAGGACTGTGGCTGCAGGACCTCAGTCAGGAGATTGGTCCTGATAGGTACAGAAGGGAGCTCGAGATTAAGAGCCTCAGCTGCCCGACGTAAAACCACCGAAAAAGTCCCAACCTCCTCCGTGGCCACAGAAGAAGGGGACAGAGTGCCAGGGTGTGGAGAGAAATCCAGCTCCACTGGACCCTCCACATCACCTTCCCACTCAGCCTCATTCTCACACTGAGCTGCAAGAGGGTCCTGAGACCCCTCACAGTATTCCCCTTCGTCCACAGGTTGCTGAAGGGGCCGGTAAGGACGAGGTGCCCTGGGAAATGGGATTAACTCCTCTCCAAGAAATGGGATGGAAGGGTAAGATACCAGTTCCGGGTCGCGCCGTCCACCGTCAGCACTGTGCCCAGAGCCGGATCCAGGGCCGGCGTCGAGGCCGGAGTCGTTGCTGGCGCTGAAGCCACAGCCGGCTCCGAGGCCGGAGCCGAGGCCGGAGCTGGCAGCGCCGCAGGGTATGGTGCCGGCGTAGCCGAGGCGGCGGCACGGGGGCAAACCCTTCTGACGGATCTGCAGGGCCCTAAGGCGCTCCGGAGGGACTTGGCGGGCAAACAAATGGCGCAGGGCCGACATAAAGGCCTGCACCTCGTCTGAAGTCACATGCGGCCCCGGAAAGGGTGGGTAGGCTGCAGGCAACGACAGGGGCTCAAACGGAGCCGCGGGAGAGTTACCACCCGCCCCCTCCACCGCGTCCCGTGACAGGTGAGGGGTAGAAGAAGAGCGACGATGCTTCTTCGACTTTTTATGGCGCCGTGACTTACCTGTCCCCGATTCCGACGAGCAATGCTGATGGCTCCGCAACCGGTTCCTTGACCTCCCACGGGATCAGGACCTTGATCGGCGATTGCCGAACCTCCAACAACTTTTCGGGAACACTCCCGCAAAGCTTTCGGCGCCATGGCCCGGCAATCGGGGCATGCCTCAGGGTCATGGGTGTGCCCCAAGCAGAAGAGACACACGTCGTGAGGGTCCGACACCGACATGTTGCTACGGCATGCCCTACAGGACATAAATCCGGGCATCTCTATTGCACTAGGAGTAAAGCACACGACAAAAGAACTTGTCAGAAACCAAGTTAAACTTTTAACTAGGGGTACCGCTCTCTCTCGGATCTGCGCTACTGCGCGGAAAAAGAAAGAACTGACGTCAGCACACGTGGTCGCGTCTAAGTAGCTTCGATGACGTAATCTCGGCGGCTACGACGCCAGCGACGTACGCGGAGCCGCACAACGACGCCTACCGACGCGCAGGTGTACTGCTGACGAAAACTTTCTGGATCCAGTCTGACGCATGGGGATATTCTAAGGTAAGGAATCTATCACTAACGTTTCTCTTTCAGATTTCACAAGCACAGCGCTGTGCAGACGAAACCAAATAAAAACGAGCTGTGGCAGCAGATATAATAAAAGTGCTTAACATACTAATTTCTGCTGATGATGAGGGAATGGGATGTGAACATGTAAGCAGGTTCAGTAAAGTGTGCTAAAAGACAGAGTCAGGGGAGAAGATGGGGTGTTTTGTTCCTGCTGTTTTAATGCTCTCTGCTCAAGGGCAACTTTGCATACCTGTCTCAATTGTAAATAATTGGTAACACTCTATAACCAAAATACATGGGGTGCGTTAGAGGGGGAGCAAAACTTCCTATACACTACGTATATGAGGTAGCTTAGCGATAATTACACAGCTCACATTTTCAGAGGTGCATAACATACAATAGATCCTTTTTCAAGTTTCAACACTGCATCAATAACATTATTTCCATATATTCTCAGAATGTTACCTGTTCTAAAGATTCCTGCTCTTCTTTCAACCTTGGCTTCTCTTTTAGAACAAATCTGTCCAGAAGCTGTTCCACCAGCCCCTCCTTGTCCTGGGAGAAGTACAGCATGCTGCAAAAAGCTGCCACCTCGGAGGGGATCTCATCGGGCAGGCTGGTGGTGTGCAGGTACATCTGGAAGCCAGGGTGGCACTCGACCTCGTGATCAGCAACCTGGCATGAGGAGACAAAAACACCACAGTTAGCAAGACTTGAATAGCTGGCAGGATGCGCCATACAGATGTACACTGCATTCCAACATATTATGAAATACAATGCAAAATTCAGACGGCAGCTTTCATTAATTTACTGAGCCAACACCATATGCTATTTCAAAAGTTCTGCATGACATCATAACATTTTTATGATTACCATCATTTTAAATGGCACTTTATGGTGCTGAAAGTCGGGCTTGGAGCGAAGAACCTGGGAAAATCTTGCATCTTTGGACAAAGTTTGGATGTCGCAGTAGGTAAGCAGCAGGGACAAGCCATCCGTCAGGCAGGAGTCCAGTTGGGATCGAAGCTCCTAGTAAACAAGGAGGACAGTGATGGGTGCGGGAATGTACAACCCCTTAAAATAAAACAGGATTATCTAAATCATGTACAGTGAGGCTTGCACAGCCATCAGCTGGGTGCATCAGTACTCTGTTATACTACTCTTCTTGAGTATGACCTAAGCATCTGTATCGAGAATGGAGAACTAAACTTGATCCCTCAGATGGACACAATGGGTCTGATTTACAAAGCTTCTCCCTGTGCACAGGTACGTCTTGTCTTGCTCATGCTTTCCACTGAATTTGCACCTTAGTGTTACTGTTATTGTTAGTTCATAAACTGGCCTCCCTGTGTTAAATTTACTGTTTAACACAGGCTTGCTTCGTTTTTCAAATTTTTGTCATTTTGGTGGCATTTAACTTATTAAAATGTACTGTAGTTTTTCAAATTCTTGTGTTTTGTTTTGTCTTCATTACTGCTTTGGTACTACATAAACACTTTTGAAATGTAATCCAAGTTAAGCCTGCCTGCTCTGTGGTATAGCTACATGGGGGCTAAACTCAGGTTAATTTAGTGATATTATCAGGGTCAGCCTGACAAGGATTGTGTTTACCACTTAAGGTGGGTCATCCCCTCCCTCAACTAATAACCCAATTTCTTACAACCTCCCTCTAGAATGCTCCCATTTTTGGATAATCCCGCATTCTACAGAAGAAACCTGCTGCTGTGTATTCGCGCCTAGAACAGGTGTCTGAAAATATAGGGAATATACATCATAAGTGCTGGAGTGTCAGGTCAGGTAATTATGAGCAATGATATTTGGTTTCAAAAAACTTAAATCAGGCATTCCTAGATATCTTCATTATTTATGAAAGTAATGCGTCTCCTTTGCAACATGTAAAGTGGTACATGTGTGACACAGGGCTCTTACAAAGGTTCAGGAAGTTACGCAAAGCCACCTTGCGTGGCTTTGAGTGGCTTCATAAATCATGAGTAAGGCGATGCAGTACAAACCGGTGCGTTGCCTTACTCTGCGCCCGGTAGGCGTTCCATGGGCATTGGCGTTGGTTTTTCCACTCAACACCCATGGAATCTGATGCTGCCCCAGATTTACAATGTGATGTAAACCTGGGGACGTGTCAAATTTGTACGCCTCCCAAGGTGAGGAGTAAAGAGGAGAAATATGTTAATTTCTCCTAGTTTTTTGCTCTTTCCTAGTGTGCTGCATTCCAAAGCACACATAGAAAGAGGAAAACGCCTCGTAGGATTGCTTTTGTGCAGGAAGGTGCCCCCCTCCTGCACAAAAACAATCCTGCCTGCAACAAAGGCACCCGTGCACCATGGTGCAAGGCTGCCTACGTTGGCGCTACACTGTCGAAAAGCCACCAGAGCAGGGAGAAAGGACAGGAATGCACTACATTGATTAAATACAGTGCAATCCTCCCTTTCACTTTGGCATAGGGCAGTGCAGCAAGGTGCCTTGCTTCACTGCCCTACGCCACAATGCTATAAATGAGGCCCTCTGTCCTTAAGTGTGGTAGATATCATACCTCAGTACCAATTTTTAGCATGTCTTCACCCAATAAATTATTTCTTGCCTCTGTCTTTTTCCTGTTGCACTGTGATGCTATCTACTATGTCACCTGAATGCATGCAATAGCTATTTATACAATACAGATGGAACTTACATGATAATGAACTTCTGTGCAAGGATGTGGGAGATGATCTTTGATCCACTGGATGGCTTGAGCAGTTGGATCACAAACAAGAACCCAGGCACTGCTTCCTTCAGCACTGGTCAAAACACAGGAGTTGTCTAGTGCCAATTTGTTTTTAGGAATGCCCTTCATTTCCAACTTCTTCAACTCAATCTAAACCCAAAAACATTATTTCAAATTTCAAGTGCACAGTATGAATGCATTACATTAAACCAGCAGCTATCACGCTATGGCCCTTTCCCTGCTATGCTTTAGACAGAGCCATTATTTAATGTGAGGATGCGCATAGCAATGACACAGAGATAATATTTTGTGTTACATAAGACTAGGAGCTCATATAATCATCACCCCAACATATAAAAGCAAAGTATTTGCAAAACATTTTTGCAGAAGTTTGAAGAGGTGAAAATGTGTGGATTAATGGCAGAGTGTTGTGAAATTAAACATACTGAATTTTCTTTTCTGAAAGTATATAATAGGCTTTTGCAATAGATGAATGGATAGATGGATGGATGGATGGATGGATGGATGGATGGATGGACGGGCTGACAGACAACGAACCGATGGATAGATAAATAGATCAATAGATAGATAGCCTTTGTCCCTTTTAGAAGATGCCAGAGCAGCTTAAAGACTGTGAATGCAATTAGCAAGATGCGCACTGGTTTAGGTAGGCAGACTCTGAGACACTCAAGAAGCCATAAGAACATCTTACCCTTGAAGTGCAACCACTTAAGGCAGATGAAAATTCTTTGGAGCTCCTTGTCCTTAAACATACTAACACCTTTTCAGATAAAGAACAATTACACTGCTATTGTGTATTGTTAACACATAGCAATGATTGAATCATAGAGTTTGAGTGGTTAACTGTCTATTTGTCCTTTTAACATTCACTACAGGATAAAATCAATTCAAGATGATACAGTAAGCTTAAAACATGCAGCAGTTTCTGTTATATTATGTTCGCCCGTAGATCTCCTCCACACTCTTAGTTGTGCTTGATAGTTAAAATGATTCTGTTTTAAACACAGAAAGCCGGTTTGCAAGGGAATCACATAATTAATGCTGTATGAATTACAAGTTGCCCACAAGAGTATTCCAGGCAAGCTTGGCATTCTTGTTATGTGATAGAGTGAGCCAAATGTTTGGATTTAGCTGTATTCTGCATGATTCATTAGAACCATCTGCAACTGCAATCAAATGGAAATTGAGTGTCAAAATTAGGGAAACTAGCCCAAGATTAATTGCTTAAATGGACCCTATCCACATTTGTTTTTTGTGAATGTGACCTTTTTTTGGAAAAGGATATTTCATATATTGTTAAGATGAGTCAACTGGTTGTTGTGACCAGATGCCTATTCACAGAATTCAAAAGTATACTTCAAGGAAATCTAAGACTGTTTTAATTTCCCTGGCATATTTATTTATTTGAAAAGTTTTTGCAAAGTGCTAAAACATGCCCCTATGAATCCACTTCCGAGCACCAGATATTGCTAGAGGGAGAGCCTTAGACCTGCCCATCCTATGGCGGTCTCCCTTCCTGTTTTGCTGAATTAGGTTTGTTGGCCTTAGGACTCTGTGCACTTTTCCACTACTAATCAGTGCTAAAGAGCTTGTGCTCACTTCCTGAAAAATGGAAACATTGACTTACACTCAATTGCCATCTTTGATTTACTTATAAGTCCCTAGTAAAGCGGTGTACCATATATCTGGGTCCTGGAAATTAAATGCTACTAGTGGGCTTGCAGCACATATTGTGCCACCAACTTGAGCAGCCATTTAAAACATGCCTGAGGCCTGAAATTGCAGCCTGTGTACAGTTTTAAACTGCCAATTTGACTTAGTAAAATAAACTTTTTGCTGAGCCTAAAACTCCCCTTTTAAAACATGTAAGTCACCCCTGTGTAGGCCGTAAAAAGGTGCATTGTATTTAAAACATTGGACATGTACTTTCAAGTTTACATGTCCTGGCAGTGAAAATCTTATAAATGTGTTTTCCACTACTGGGAGGCCTGCCTCGTCTATAGGATAAGTTTGGGTTCCCTTACTACATACGGTAGGAGGTAACTGTTATATGGGAATAGATAGAAATATCATGTTTAGAGTCTAAAGAATTGTAATTTCAAATCATCTTTAATGGTAAAGTCGGATTTAAGTCACAGTTCTGAAAATACAACTTTTAGAAAGTTGGCATTTTCTTGTCCTACAGTCTGTATTATAGGCCACATGACTAGGTGTAGTAGGCATTGGCAGGATGGGCCATCATGACAGGTTGGGAGGGGTGGGGCCGTGTTCAGTCCCATTTACTGTTCAATGGAGCTGCCTCAGCACAAACACATAGTACTTTACACTAGCCTTGTGTGACCCCAGGCCCACTGGAGCATAGGCAGGGGAAAGATAATTCCAGAACCATCTGTAGGGGGGAAAATTCAAGAAGTTTCTTCCACTTAAAGCTGGCACCAAGTAAAAATATAGGACCTTCAGATCTACTCTTCACCTCATGTCTGGACCTGCGAAGACCTATAAGGACTGCTCTGCTGTCTGATGCCTGCTATGTACTTCAGAGGAGTGCCCTGCTGCTCCAAGAGGACTACCTGGCTACCTGACACCTGCCATGTTTCCGCAGAGGACTCCCCTGCAGCTTGAGACCTGCTTTTCTGCTTGAAACCAGGACTACCAGAGTGACACAGGGGCACAGAAACCCCCAACATCTTGCAAAGTGCACCTTCACCCAACTTCAAGTGAGTCACGGCCCTCCAGGTGGTGCCCGCTGGGTCCTGGACTCTTGGAAGTGGTGCTAAATGTGCCCAACAAGCCAAAATCTTACCCTTAGGATATAGACATTTTCTGCCAAAAAGTGCTTTAAAAACTAAGAGGAGACCAAGACCTACAACCTTGACAATCCATCCAAGATGCATCATTGGTTAACCTGACATCATGGCAACTCCCACAATATTATTCTTGCAGCAGAAAATCATGTTCAGTGGCTCCTCTCTACAAGGGTATCAGGCCTCCTGGAGCCCTAGCAGGATTCAGCCTGCAGCTTCGTCCTGCTGGAGATTTACGACTTCCAAAAAAGTGACAAAGCCCGAACTTAGAAATCTTCACCATGAGTTCATCCAGCATCTCCATGACACCGATGCCTCCTCGGACACTGCAAGCTTCCTTGCCTCACTGAAGCGTACCTTCTCAGACATTTTTCTTTGAAATGTCTTCTACTTCCAAAGGTAAGCTGAGACTGGGCCCAATCTGCTTCTTGTATCTGAACAATGCTTCATCTTGGTCAGCCATAACTTTTGACTTTACCCAGGTCTCACGCAACTTGATGTCTGCAGTTGGCATATTGATCTTTCAGGCGCTAGACTGCACTAAAAACTTTACAAATTCATAACTCTAGTTCTACTGATTGGATTTTTGGCGGTTCGGTGTCAAATAATTTATTAAAATGTACTCTATTGTTCTAAACTGGTGTGGGATTGTTCTTGTGTTGTCAAGTTATTGCAGTTTGTGTGCTGCATAAATACTTTACATATTGCCTCTAAGATAAGCTTTTGTGCCAAGCTACCAGAGGGTTAAGCAAGGGTTAGTTTAGTGACTTTTGTGGTTCACTTGGCAAGGATTGTGACTGTTGCCTGAGAAGGGCTCACACACCCCTCAACCAACAATCCAATTTACCATAGTAGCTATTTGCCAATAGGACACTGGGTCCCAATAACACCTAATTACATAGTCTACAAAGTTCCAAAGTGAGAGTTAAATGTTTAGACCATGTACAAAAAGGAGTACTACATCTTTCCATTTTTCCAATAGTGGATATAAAATGAATTAAGTGTGCTAATGTAAAAATAAGGTAAAGCTTACTGATGTGGCTTGTCCGCTCTGTGAACAATCCAAAAAGGGGAATAAGGAGAGGAAAGTTGGAGGAAGGTAATATGTATGGAACTGTGGTTCTTCTTCCTACGTGTTTGAGAGTTTCCAAAATACTTCCTAAAGGTGACTTTAGTTGCAACTCTTGTTGCAATTCTAATGGTTATCCAGACTTTTAAAATAGGAGCTTTGAGAAGGTTACATGGCTATCTTCCTCTCTCTAATGTGGTTGTATGGCAACCATAGATGTGCTGAAATTCTGAGCATTTGTTTCTGCTATTATTATTAATATTGGTTTTTATGTTATTATTTGAACATTTTTAACGTGCACAAATACTCATTAGGCTGTTCTGGCATTGTGGAAAAATTTATATCACAAGTAGAAAAAAATAGAGCAATTTAGTTAACAACCAAGTTTTCAGTTGTCATTGAAACTCGTTTAAATAACTTTATTCGATTCTTTCGAATCATAAAAGTTTACATATATACATAATAAAAACAATGAAAAACATTTACAAAATTTGCACGTGTTCCCTTCCAAAATGCCAGCAGAAATTAATCATCTTTAAAATCATCATATCTTTCCCCAACACAATTTATACAATTGGCTAATTCTTAGTGGTGCCTACAATAAGTATAAAATTTAGATTCCTTTCACAATTCATAGCGTTTTCTGATAGAAAATGCAATTCTAATAAAACTAAGCACTGCACTTGAAATTGCAGCCGTAGATAATGACCTCAGGTAGTCAAAGCCCTACTGATAGGAACAGAGCCGAACAGCTTTCAATATAGGCTTTATAAAGCGTGCTCTAGGGTCTGTATATAGTGAACAAAACAGCATGAAATGCATTGTACTCTGTTTGGCCAGATTGTTACAGGGACAGGGGACTAGTTTCTCACACCAGCTGACCTGTTTAGGATTGGCCACTAAGAAGTGCAATGTGCCCAGCCGAAATGTAGTTAACAAAAAACGCGATTGTGCATGCAAAGTAAAAGATCGCTGGTGTCTTAGCGCCCCACCATTTAACATTCCCCGGTCCTGGTTGGACATACTTAATTCAATACAGTATGCATTTTTTATAATCGTTTTCATGTTAGATTGGATGGTATCTGGGTTATTGTAATATTCATCTAGGCCAATTTTATAACAGGTATCCTTAACATAACGTAGCCAAGGAAGTGACATTGCGTTATCCAAATTCATACAATCTTTAAGGATACTCCTAGAGAAAGTCAAATCTTCTGAGGACCAGATTGTCCCCCATAAAATAAGTGTCCAATATTTATCCTGTCTTTCACATATTCCAGGCCCACCTCAGAATGACAAAATGATGTTGGAGAGCTACTAGGGATCATTAATAATTGTTTTAAAAATTTGTTTTCTAAAATTTGAATCTGATTACCCTTATGGTAACCACATACTCCGGCCCCATAGGTAGCTACCGATAAACATTTTGACTTGTATAGAGTTATCATTTCTGCTACCGGCTTGTGTCCTAATTTACAAGCGAAACAAAACAACCCCTCTGTTATTCTATTGGTTTGTTGTGCCCTTGTCATGACGAGCTCATCCCACTTCAGTTTATTATTAAAAACATTGCCTAAATAAGTAAAATTAGGCACCTTCTCAATAGTTTTTCCTTTCACAGTAAATTTCCTAGTTCTGTTTTTTTTTCGGACCGCAGACCATGATAAAGGATTTACTGAAATTTACTTTCAGGTCCAATGCTAGCATGAAGTCAGTGAAGGTGGTCAGGGCTTTTTGTAGGCTATTAGCCGTTAGAGTCATTAAGACCGTATCATCAGCGTATGATAACAGAGGGACCAGTTTGCCATCTATTCTTGGAAAGTCCAGTTGCTGTTTAATCAGGAATGATTCTAGGCTGTTAGTATATATAAGAAATAACAAGCATTTGCAATGCACTAGGTCTCTCATTTGCAAACTTTTGAGCTATTGGTATTGTAAATGGCAATGCCTTTTATTTATGTGTTTTGAAAACCTGCAATGAACGACTATAAGTACAAAGTGCACATAAATAAAAAGTATTGTGTTTTACAATGCCAATAGGATAACGTTTCTAAAATGCGATACCTTTTGCATTGCAAATGCTTGTTTGGTTAGGCTATAACTTAAAATAAAAAATAAGGGCACTTTAATAAACGGCTCCCTTTCAAGTATAAACAAGCCCTGGCGACAACTTAAGCTGTGTAATTAAATTTCACACAATATGAAGCAGCAAATGACAAGTGTAAATTATGAATAGCCTCGGATAAGTTTGCCCATAGAGCATTTGCATATATTTGCATATGTGTACGCCACTATTTCAATTTTGTTCAGAGACTGGATCAGACTTTGGTGCCGAAGGGAACAGAGGGCAGAGGCTGAAACATGTGTAGCAGACGTTGGGGAGCTGTGGACAGAAGTAGGAGTGAAGAGCTGGAGTAGCTGAAGCTAGCAGGGAGAGGCCAGGATGTTCGAATGAGACCCCGAGGGGTGACACGCCTCACCTTTTATAAACTCAGAAGGTCTGATTAGCTGAATATATTTTGCCCTGTTGCCGGGGGAGCGTTCCCTATCATCATTGGGGCAGCGCCTAGAAGTCAGGCCAAGCACTGGAGCCCCGGAGCTGGCTTGCCCACTAGGGACTGTAGAGGCTAACGTGTATTTTATATCCCACCCAAAGATTCATTCCTGCTGTTTCTAATACTGCTTAGACCCAACATCTATAGTGCCTATAAACAACCGCAATGGACCGCACTCCGCTAGCTATGACTTTGACAAGCAGCCTCCAGGTGTTAACATTCGCACTTTAGGAGCATTCTCTATATAAAAGGATTAGTACACGAACAAACCACGAGAGGGTGTGTTAAAGGAAAGTGTGTAGCTCCGACTCTGAATGACCTCATTCGACCCCAACGCACCTATTACAATATCTATGAACAAGCACCGCCGGTGGGCGTCGTGGCGCTGCAAAAATCACATGAAACATGCTGACGAGTAAGATATACTAAACACAGGTTTTTAACAGCTATCCTTTAAATCCAAAGTGGTCAAATGAGGGACCATAGACCTTTCATTCGATGGGTTGTTACTACAGTAGAAGCCGGAAAGGTGGGCGGGGGTTGTACTGCCATTCTTTTAAGCTCAATTTACAGTCCTGATCTACCAAATTTAGAGCGGTCTGTAAAGTGGTAAAACCCGTTCAACAGCTGTCCAAAGTTCCACTCAAAGAGAAGCCTGGCTAAAATAGTAAAAGTACTTCCGCTACTTAATTAGAATTTTGTAACCATAACAAGGTAGGAGAAACAAAATATTTTCTTAAGATACCCTTTCTAACAAAATACGTGACACTGCCTGGTGTTCGCTGCTGGCACAAACGTCCTCCTCCCAGCCCCCATGTTCCGGCCCCACTACTGGACTCTGCCAGCCTGGGGCTCCGCCTCCATGGAATTCTTTTGTGGGTTGAGGGCTAGAAATTAGGAATGCTCAGCTTGTTGGGTTTAGAGGCCCTGGGTGGGGGGGATGGGCATGCAGCCTTCAAATAACAAGCAGTGGGGAAGGAAGAGGCAGCTGAGAAAAGGAGCAAATGGCAGCTGAGTGCGAGTGCTGCTCGAGTGTTGTTAAAAGGTGCGTTCCTCACCGAGTGCCTTGGTGCACTTACTCTTCACCCTAAAGACATGCACCCAGGCAGACTTCGGCACTACAGTGGGTCACACGCATACATATGTGTGCATTTGTAGTGGATTAATTAAATAACAGAACAAAAGTAAAGCACCTGAAATGTAAGCAGGAATAACATGGTTACTTTAATGCACTTCAACCGGGCCAGCAGAGCAAAGAATAAGACACTGATACATGCAAAGACAAAACGCTGCATGCCACGTTAATATGCAGAACCAAACAAAAGTTGCCAAACACCATATTCTTGCAAGGACGGAGTGGAGGTGGGGCAATAATGAGGCCTGCATTGTAGTGTGTCCGGAGCCCTCTGGGGCCGCGTGGACAGCTTAAGTAAAGCATGTGAAATGTAAGCAGGAACAACATGGTTACCTTAACACTCTCCGACCGTTCCAGCAGTGCAAGAATCCGATGCTGATACATGTAAACATAAAACGCGGCGTGCTGCGCGATATGCAGAACTAAACAAAAGTGGGCAGCTGCCATATTTATGCATGGACAGGGTAGGGGGTTGGGCGATAATGAGCTAAGAATTGTACCGTGTCTGAAGCCCTCAGTAGCCGCGCTGACTGCTGTGTTAAAAAGATTAAGTACAGCACGTGAAATGTAAGCAGTGGGGAAGGAAGAGGTAGCCGAGAAAAAGAGCAAATGGCAGCTGAGCGCGTGTGCTGCTCGAATGTAGTCTGTTCACAATTAAAACAAGCGACCGCCATTGTCCTAGCAGCACACGTCGTCCTGCCTGCAGTAGGAAACAATGAAGTAGTCCCTTCATGAATACATAACGCCGAGCAGTGGAACGAAACTGTAGTTGGTCGGTGCTGCTTCCTACCAGACGGGAGCAAAACGGAAGTGCCGCATCGGATCGCAAGCCAACGATAAGTCTGTTAACAAAATAAATGCCAGAGTTAACGAATGGCAAGCAGCAGAAGAAATTACTGACAATAGGCGGAGTTTCACGCCCAACATATCGATGACTTGATGCCTCGTAGATTTAGCGCATGCGCTGCCTATGCGAGACCTAAAAAGGGGGCCAGGATGCAACCCTGGAGAACCCCCTCCATAGAGGCGATGGGCCTAGTCTTCTCGCCTCCAGGACCAAAGCGAACAGCTACAGTAGTAGATTCATGCAACCTACGTAGCAGGGTAATGAGGGGTCCTTCAAAACCCATTTCCCCCATCATCGTCCATAACTTTCCCCTACTCACAGTGTCAAAAGCACTGGACAGGTCCATGAAGGCCAGGTGAATCGAAACCCCCCTGGCCTTCATGTACTTGCCCATAATCAGGGACAAATTAAGACACTGTTCGATTGTTCCCATCCCCTTTCTAAAACCATATTGGGTATCAGCCATTAAACCTGATGCATTTGCCCACGATTCCAATCGTGCTAAAATCACCCTCCCCATGATTGTGCACGTGGCATCTATCAGGGAAATTGGCTTGAAGCAAGTAGGGTCGTTCCTGTTACCTTTTTAAAAAATTGGTACCACCACTGCTTCCTTCCATGAAGATGGGATGTGACCACCTATTACCGCCTTAAAAACATTAAGCAGCAGAGGTGCCCATAATTGAAGATTGCTTTTAAGCAAATCTAAAGGGACCCAGTCTGGACCAGGTGCTTTTAGAGATATGCCCTTAACTATTGCATCTTCGACCTCACTCAGGGAAATAGTTAAACTTAGTTCATGTGCAGTTTGTGAATTAATAACTGTCTCATTCCTTTGTTCTTGTATCGATATGCCCCGTGGATTAAATATTTTTAAAAAGTGAGCTTCCCCAGCTTCACCGGTTATGGTCGAGTCCATACTGGCAATATTGGAGAAAAGCAGGCGATTTATAATCTTCCCAAAACTCTTAGGGTCCTTAAGCGTGCTAGCTTTCTCTAGGTCCTCCCAGGCGGCTCTACTTAATTAATTTTTCCTGCAATTAATAACTTTTTTATAGGTCTGTCTCGCTATCTTTATCCGGGCCATATCCTGAGGAGCCGTTTGCAGAGCTTTCTTGAGTTCTCTTTGCGCCCTGGAGCATTCGGCGTCAAACCACCTGATTTCAGATGATTCCCGTTTCCTAATTGGCTTATTTAATTTTTTGGCCACATCTGCACAAATTAATTCAAAAGACTGTATTACTATGTCTGAGGGGGAATCAAAGGTTAGACAAGTCATGAATTTACTTTGGCTTTCTTTAAGAATGGCCTCCTCAAATTGTTTTGAGTCTACTAAATTCCATTTGAGCCTTACCCCTTGGTTGCCATTATGCTTTAACGGGCACTCATCCCCCCTAACTTCCTGTGCTGTAACATACATAGAGAGAGTAAGGGGATTATGATCACTAACGGGATTTGGTTCAACTGAGAAACTATCTGCAAACCATGTGCATTTACTAGAGATTAACATAAAGTCAATTGTACTCACTCTACCTCCCCACTGGTAGGTTGGGAACTGCACAGAGGGATTACTATCCAAGGTATTCAACATACAAAGATCGTTTACCAAAATAATGGTGTTCAGTGCATCACCCTGCGTGTATGCTTAAAATGCAGCACAGGTTGGTTTTCTATGTCAACTGCATCACATACTTTGTGTAAGCTGTATTGGCAAACGGTAAAGTTGAAATCCCCCGCCCAGATTATACACAGGGGTTGGTATTTCGCAGCAACATTATCAATCTCCTCTTTAAGTATATCAATAACCTCGGTATTATTTGGATCGAAAATATTGTAGTACCAATTAATTAATGAAATTGTAGTATCAGTTAAATAAAAAATTAGAATAAACTGCTACCAAAGGGAATTTATTACATTCTCTATCTTTATCGAGTTGTACGTAAGTGAGATAAAAGTCACTAAACCTCCCTTAGCTCTCCCTGTGGCTGATGGGTTTGCATGTATATTTAGTGAACAATATCCATAAATTGTGAAGTCAACCCGACTCCAAGTTTCCTGGAGACAAATAATGTCAAATGTCTTCACATATTGCAACCAAACCTCATCTGTTAGTTTTGAAGAAATACCCGCGATGTTCCATGATATAAGCCTAAGAGGTAGTGTATCAGAGTTCTGAGCCCTAGGTGCCTCATAGATGATGTCATTATCATGAAAATTCTGAGCCCTAAGCGCCTCCTCAACATTATCATTAACAATTGGATCATCTATATCAACTTTTGGGTCCATCCCCATTGTTCCTACATACTCAATATTCGAGTACTGGGGGTGCTGTGGGCTATTATCATGACAATTTATAGGTGGTGTAACCACCATACAGCTTGATTCCCTAGTAACAGTCTCTGGGATACTGACCGGTATAGCGATTTCCCCTATAT
Organism: Triturus cristatus; assembly: GCF_964204655.1. Taxonomy (NCBI): domain Eukaryota; kingdom Metazoa; phylum Chordata; class Amphibia; order Caudata; family Salamandridae; genus Triturus; species Triturus cristatus. Next base: position 561,947,854 of record NC_140589.1, on the reverse strand, counting down.
TATTCCGGGCTGGGGTTAGTCAGTTTATTTCTGCAAGATCACTCAATACCTCATAGCGGTTAGAATGGAGCCAGGAAGGAGGAGGGAGATGCTGTATTGCCCCTACAGATCTACCCTCTTCTAAAATATGCCGTCTAGCTCCTGGTGGCTGGTAAAAAACAAACAAGGGCAGGACAGACATCCCCCTCACACCCTCAAAACAGTTCTCCATCCTATCTAGTATGGTCCTTACTAATCCTGGAGATCTAAAAGTCAAAACGATACAATCTCCCCGAAATGATTTGTTGGATTTCCCCACCCATTCTATATGGCGGGCCATTTTGAATTCGGCAAATAAATGCCTATTGTTGATACCCGTCCTAGTACTCAAGAAGTGAAGCGATTTATTCCTCAGTGTTGACCAGTGCTCCATGTCTCCAGATGATAGTATTGGAACATTGGCCAACACCACAGAATATGGTGTTGCCTCTGGAGGTAAATGTAAATTAGGGTGCGGGAAGCTAAAAGATCTTTGACCAGAAAACTTTCCATCTATAACTCCTGCATTTTGGGATCTTTCTACGAGGTTAATGCAAGACTTATCTTTTGGAATGTTTCTTGGGGTATTTACAATCAGGTCTTGTTTATGGCTCAACTCTTCTGTCCGACGTGGTATATCAGTACCATTTTTGGGGTGGTGAGCGACCCTTGAATGAGAGGGGTTAGTCTGGCTCGCTAGTCTAAGGGCCGGTTCAGGGTGCTGTGTGTCGCCATTCGTAACAATACCCCTGATCACATTTTGCCCTCTGACTACAAAAGATACAGAGGTACTAGACACTGGTTTTACCAGACTGTTTATCCTACCCTCAATATCAATTAACTTTTTTAATATAGGATCTAAATGGGCAGAAATTACAAGTTCCAATTTTTTCATACAAGAGTCTTCCATCTCTTGAATGGATGGAGCTTCCAAAGGTGCTGCGTCATCCAGTACTTGAAAAGCCCCTTGGTTGTGGTCTGACTCAGCAATTTTACTCCTAAGATCCGGAGGCTTAGATAAGGAAAAGCTCTGTTTACTTTGTTTGTTTGATTTATTCGATTTTCTCAAAGCATACCCCTTTCGTTTTTTGGGAGGAGGTGCATTACTGATTCCATGGTTAATGTTTGCTCTTTGACCTCGTGTAACAACGCTTAGTCTCAATGTGTCAGTTTTTTCAATTTCAACCGAATCGTCAATATTTTCAGAGCCCGGTGACTGTGTAGTAACAATTTGTGAAGGACCCATTTCCAAATTAGATTGTAACGCAGGGGGTAACAAGGCCAGCAGGAGTGACAGGGGCAATTCGTTGATGAAAAGTTTGTGGGTCCAAGGACAATCTACGTTCTATAAGCTCGATTTCGTGGATGAGAGCCGACACGGCCCTTATCAAAAAGGCAACCAATGTCCCCACTACCCCTTGCCCATTTCCAGATTTGGGTCTATTCATCCTGTGTAGCCTTATCTCTACCATATCAATATATCAATATAAGCAATATAAACGGAGTCAGAGTCAGTGCCACAATGAGATATCACAGTACCTTCTGGAGGGATATTAAGACCAGATATTAATAACATGGCCCAGCCCAGCCTCTGTCGGTCTATGACGGGTGCAGACGGGTCGCCCTTGGCCCGGGCTTTGCCCGGGCGCGGCCTGGGCAAGCCCGCGCACGTCCCGCGCTGTGGCAGGTGGTGGTGCTTTTTATCGCGCCTCTGGACGCGAGTGCAGCGTCGCAGGCACGGGGCTGCTTGGAATTGTAGTTATGCCGTTTCCTTCACGGCGTGTGTTGATGCAGGCTGGCCGTTCTCCTAACGGCGTGTGTTGGTGCAAGCTGCCCGTTTCCCTCACGGCAGGAAGGTAGGAGCTATCCGACCATTGAGCGTCCCACGCTGCGGGAGGTGGCGGTGCTTTTTATCACGCCTCCAGGGGTGAGTGCAGCGTTGTGGGCACGGGGCTGCTGGGAATTGTAGTTATGCTGTTTCCCTCATGGCGTGTGTTGATGCAGGCTGGCCGTTCCCCTCACCGCGTGTGTTGGTGCAAGCTGGCCATTTCCCTCACGGCAGGAAGGTAGGTGCAATCCGACCCATGAGCGTCCCCATTGAAACTCAAATGATTGGTGACAGTACAGTGTTCCAATGTCAGTGATTTCCAGCATTTTATTGCCAGAAAAGAAAAAGAACAGCCACCCTGATAACAATAATGATTCTTAGGAACCATGAGACGAGTGGTTGTAGAAGATCTAAGCGTGTTTGTAGGACCAATGACACCTTTGTGCATGAAAAAAGACTTCTGAATGTAGAGTGCTTGCCTATAAGTAGCCACTGAAGCTTCTTCAGATGGCCAGAAATAAATGTCTGATGTGGCAGTCTAAATAGCATCGTAATACAAATAGAATGGGGGACCGGGAGCATAGTTAGAAATAGGTCCAGTACCCGTGCTCCCTCAGAATACAGTGTATATATTGAGAGGGTAACTGTTCCTAAAGACGAGAAAAGGGGTAAATGTGTGTGCTCTCTAGGTATGGTCGGGTGAACGTGAATGTGGGGAATTTCTCCTTTAGAATATAGTGCCCTCACACACCCTTTCGAGTGTCCTGCTTCATCATAGGGCGTTGCTCCTCGTGGGGGTGGCGCTGCAGTCCCCCACGGGCCCCGCAAGAGGGCTCTTTATCGGAGATCTTTTATTGGAGACGCCGCAGTTGTGCATGGGGGTGTGTGGGCCTATCCAGAGGGAGGTGAGTAGGTGCGTTAAAAATGCTATGTAGAGCCCAGACCCTTTATTCACGGCTCTAAATAGTAAAGGTTAAAAATAATCCTGGAGCTCCTCTTTGAAAAAAAGATTGAGGGCAGGTGTGAGATTAACTGCTACTCTCAGGATGGTGAGTGGAAGTCCTACTAATATGGGGTCAACATGTTTCGCGCTTTAGAGTTGGTCCATAAGGGATCCAAAGGCGCTTCGTCAGGACCGGATATAAGGTGAGTGAAAACAATGTGTAAAGGAAACACAAGTAAATTCTTAAGACAAGGTTCCAGGAAAGTGCAGTACTGTGAACCTTTGGTACCTCAGTATTAAGGGGATACAGCGTCCTCGCGCTGGTAGGAACTCCTTCTTTTGGAAACCTATACCCAACCCTTAAAGTGCAGGGAATTGGTTCCGTCGGCGCCTCGGAGATGGCAGAAAGAGAGAGAGTGCTCGTTCGCCCAGGGTGTGGAAGCCTACCCCTCCTCCGTGGTGCGCCGGGATTGACCTAGTCTAAATAGCATGCAAGCAGATAATCTTTGCACAGCTCAGCGGTAATCGATGTGGTATGCATGAAGGCCAAGATTGCATTAGTTGCAGTAACCGAGGGAATCATTACTTCCTGGATAACAGTAAACTGGCATGAGAAGGGTATTAATGTAATACCTGGTTACTCAATCACAAGTAAAATAGTCAAAGCAATGAGATATAATTAACCTGGAGAACTAGAGTCAAGGACAGGTTAAACAGAAATCCTAGATTCAGTACTAAGGATGCAGGGCAAGCAATACGGTCAAGACCAAAGATACACCAGTCGCCATACCATAATGTCAGTGATCCTCCCACTTCCAAGACCTCTGCTTTATCAAAGTTCAGTTTTGCTTGACCTTCATTTAATTCAGTAAGCGACTCAGCCATACAGTTGTTAAAGTTGGATTGAGCAGACCAAAGAATTCCATACAGCTTCAGTATGATATGCAGGTCATCATCAGCATAAGACATAAAGGAAAGGCCATAAGAACTTATGAGAGAGGTCAAGACAACCATGTAGACACTGGATAACATAGGGCTCCAAGAAAAGCACTACAGACTTTGTGGGTGATGGAGTGAGAAATAAGCAGAAATGGATGAAGAAACAATGCCTGAAAACATATTGATAGAAATGAAGAAATCCAGCTAAATGCCTAATCCATAATAACAAAATTGTAGAAACACGTGCTCTTTAACCATGGTGCACCTGCCATGTCCTACACCAAAAAGAGTCAGTGGTAAAAAACTGGCATAGCTTCTCTCATCTGTTACCTACCGGGCTGTGCAGAAACTGCATGAGAGGGATATCTCTGAGAAGCATTCTTGGTGGAATGGTCAGCCCACAGCTTTCACAGGCGCTGAAGAGAAAAGCAGTAACACGCTTTCTGGAAAAGCAAGTAAAGAGGTTATAAGAGCTGACTCCACTGCACCGCATGCATCAGAGCTCTATTTAAAATCACAAAACTGCATGTTCTGAGTGTTCCGCTATCTGGGTAATATCTCGAAGGAATTACAAGATGGTCTTTAGACCACCTTCAAGAACAATGCCTCTATCATCCTAATAGGACATGCTGGTCAAGGTGGTTTCTCTCTAAGTCACCACCACTTAGAGTTTCTCTAGAAGAAAACAGTGGTCCTTTCCACGCACAAAACTCTCATGTTTTACAATTTAGACAAAATATTTTGAGGCATTATTATAACATCTTGTTTAAGTATTGGTGAGTCTTGGCTTGCCCAGTGTCTGAATAAGTTGCTAATTTCTAAATCAGTTTCAGTAAAATCTAAGCAAGAACAAGCTGTTTAAATAGCAGGTACTATGTTTACTGACAGAGTAGGAAACAGTGTATGCATTGTTTAAAAGGTAAATATTTTCTGGGCCCTTTAAGTGAATGTTACCTTCCATCGATGCTTAGTGGGGTGCAGTAAGTGAGGAAGGCTGCAGCAATGACACAATTGGTCAGGAGCTCAGATAAACTGCTTTGTTCCACTTTCTCTTTCCATTCTTGTTCCTGAAGGTGTAAGCTTCAAAACAACAACAAATTATTAACAGCCTGGCAATATTATCTCCCTATAAACTGATACTGCAGTCACAGCATCAACTCGTGCTGTACCATACCCTGAGATTACAATAACTTCAAAAAGATTTAGTACAGGCCAAATTCTAGTAAACTGACAGAAATAAGTCACCCTCCCAGATGTGCACACAAGTGATGCCACCATTATCACTCCTCTGTCAGAATCAGCCCTTGATAACCTGCCATCTCTATCTCAGATGCCCAGATAACTGCTCTACGGTCTCTACCATGTTGAGTTCCAGATGCTTCCTATTAGACTCACAGAATGGTGTAGGCCTGAACCAAGCTCCTATCTGCATATTGATAGTAACAGTGTTCCCTGATTGGCTGAAGCATACCAATGTTCCTACGTTAAATAAACCGTAATGGTCACTGTCCAATGTGGTTGCAGTGGTTAATGACCTCGGTACAGGGCCTGGATAGCTGTTAGATATAATAGTGCAATGTAAAAAACAAGCATATGCTGTCGAGTTCTGTACTGAGTACAATTCTCATTGCCCTTCTCCCATCACATTCTGGTTTCTGTAATCATTTATCCAGTTAACTATACACACAGCAAGTATGTACATTACTTGGGGCCATATCATGAAGAGCAGCGCTGGCTCAGTGCAGAGCTGAGGACCTGTTATGCACGTGCAAGGTGGAAAGTGAATTTATTCAACCCTATATTTCTATGATTTAGAGCATTATTTCAGACAGTACAGCTCTAGCTTTTTTTACTTTTACATTTTGTTCATCTTTAATGGAATTTAACGTTTTCCTTCGGTTTCTCTTCTTTATATACGACTTCATCCTGTCCTTTTATTTCTAGACTCTCTGCTCGATAAACAAGTAATCAATCTCAAACTCCGTCTTAACCAGTACGGAATATCTTCTCACCTGGAACACCTCCTCTTAACAATTCAAATAGAGATTTCCATAATAATTTTTGAGAGTCACTCTGTAAGTCAAAAGAGTAGCACCTTCCATTGGCAACTGTCTCGATTCCTTGATAATCCTGCTGAACCTCTAAATTTGACAGTTGTTTTCAGGATGGGACAAAGCTACTTTCTTTTGTTTTAGACCAGGTTTCTTTAATAACTCTTTACATTTACTTCTGGTGAATTGAGTGCTACTTTCGAAAATAATATTCTTTGTTATACCTTCCCTGCAAAACACGTCATCTAAAAAAGATACATCACCCAGTGATTTTTTTGATATATGAACTTTCAGATATCTAGGAAAATATACTATATCGAACCGAAACCAAAAGCCAAACGGCAGCATAATACAGAGAAAGGACCAATGATGTCAATGCCTAATTTCCTCCATGGACCATCAGGTAACTCAATTGGAAATGGATCAGTATAACGAGCCTTGACTGTTTTGTCACTGGACAAGTAACACCTGCATTCTCTTACCTAGCTACCAACAACATCATAGATCTTTGGCCACCAATAACATGGCCTAATCAGTCTTTTGGACCTCGACACACGAACATGAACTTAATGAGCTAGCTGAACTATGTTGCCTCTCATACTCTGAGGTGGAACAATCTTTTCCCCCGTAAGACTGAACTACTTATCATTTCAGCTCACCTGACACACTGTACTCTTCTGGCCGTCCACTGGTTTTGAATCTGATCACATTATTGAGTGTGGTGTCTTTTATACATCTAGAAGACCATTCCTCCTGACTCATAACATTAAATGTATCCAGGTAAACATGCAACACCAAAAATACAACTTATTCAGCTAGATCATAGCAATCACATCTATTACCTTCTATAGGCAGACTAACTATAAGGGCAGCAAGGAAATTTCCTTTATCTTGAACAGATTAAAGATCATATAGAAACAACTGTAGTTTAGCAGCAAGTCACACTAAATGTGCAGAATTGTTTTTCCTCCGCCTACACAAATAAATGAATTAATGATCTATTCGAAGAATACATTTGGTCCCTCAATCAAATATCTTATATTTTCTTACTGCCGTTGTAGACAACAATACCCTGTATTCTATGACTGAGTAATTATTTTAAAAGGGTGTCAGTGTGTGAGAAGAATAAGCCACAACCCAATCCTTGTGCTTGTTGTGCTGCATTAGTACTGATCCCAAATCACAATTACTTGCATATAGTACCAAGATACATTCCTTTGCATGAGTAAGTGCTTTTAAAGAAGGAGATTTAGAAATTTCCAACTTCAAGGTTTTTCTCATGTTCATTAATCCAAATAAATCCAGCATATTTTCAGCAACATCCACAAGGCTCAATCTTTTCCGCATAGCCTTCCACAATTTTAGCACAGAATTCCAGCAAACCAAAAAATTAGACTAAATGTTCCCTAGTTTTGGGAGCGGGCACATTAATAATAGCATCAACATGAGTCTGTTGGGCTTGAGACCCTTTTTACTGATATTATGTGCTAGGTAATACAGCTCAGAGCACCTAAACTAGCATTTAGAATACTTAACAGTCAGACCTTTCTCTGAAAGACCCAATAACTGAACAGTGCATTTGCAGTGATATTTAGGTGACATTTAAGCATGTGCAGTAATGCAGAGCGCAACAGATCAGCAATAGAGCTCCAGGTTGTGTAGGTCCTGTGGGTATTCATTCAAGGAGACACAGAGGTCCAGGGATTGCTTTTTTTTTTTGTATATTTCTTTTTATTAAACATAGTTAATCGACAAAGCAGTTCACAGTTAAGAGGAATCAACTCTATAGTCTATTTGCAGGTACATTATCAAACTGATACAGAGGAATAGTACAATGGGGTTACATTATTCATGGTGAGGGTGGATCATCAGTAATGGAGCTATGAGGACGGTTACAGATGTTCCCTCGGTAGGTGTTCCAAGAATTCCAAATCTGGGACCAGTTTTTGGGGTAGCCCCGTGCTACATATACCATCTTTTCCCTGAACATAAACCAATCTAAGTCTGCTTTCCAGGCCTCTATATTGGGTGGATGCGGGGCTCCCCACAATTGCGCAATGTTTCTCTTCGCTAACATTAGACCTAGAATGACCCAAAGCTTACTCTTACAGTTCAGGTCCGTAGGCTCCCATACGTTCAGAAGGCATCTCTTTGCTTCAGGGCAGAGAACAAGTGTCAGCTCTTCACTAAGGATATCATGTATTTTGCACCAGTATGGCTGAATGCGATCGTACTCCCATAGTATATGCATAAAAGTGCCCTCCCGGCCACATTGTCATCTGCAATTTCCCCCCTCCGCCCTCCCCATTCGAACCATACAGGACCCAGTGATGTATACTCTGTGAAGAATTTTAAGTTGTACTAGCCTCAGTCTGGCAGAGATTGCCACTTCCCTTGGGGAGGCTACTGCCTCCTGCCACTCTTGGTTGTCTAATTCAATGCCATCCCGTTCCCACTTCTCTCTTGTTTGCCGGAGAGGGTCCGCCATGTTGTTGATCAGTTTTTTGTAGGTCAGCGATACGGCTTTCTCTGGCAGGTAGCCGTCCAGCAGCCTGTCTTCAAGTGGTGAGGATTCTAGGGGAGAGGAAACTTTTGGCAGGTGTGCCCATAGGCCTTGGCAAACCTGTAGGTATCTAAAGTATTCTGAGTTGGCTAGTTCGTGTTCCTGCTGCAGGGAGACAAACGTTATCACGTCGCCTTTCACCCACAAGTCTCCTATTTTTGAGATCCCAATTAGATCCCATTTGTCGAACCCTTTCGACATCCACAGATTGCCTAGTTTCTCGGCATGCCAATGTAAGTTTTTGTTCCCATCTCAGGCTTCTATTTGCAGCATGCCAGACCTGGACTGAGTGTTTAGTTGGTCCCGTTAGGGGGTATTGCTAGGGTTTAGAATAAAGTGCCCTGTTGTAGTTCCCTCCCGGCAGGAGCCACCTATCCATGGCATATCCCAGATCGTCCACGCATCCGTAGGTGCCATGATTGATGGCTGCAAGGTGGGCCACCCAGTAGTACTTCTTGAGATCTGGGAGACTGATCCCTCCGTCGTACCAATTTTGGGTGAGTTTGGCCAATGCTATACGGGGTTTCCCGTTCCACAGCAAATCCATCCGCAGGCCCTCAATTTCCTTGAAATAGGATGCCGGAACTAGGTCTGGGGAGTTCTGCAATGCATAAAGAAAGCGGGGCAGGGACATCATTTTAAAAAGAGCTGCTCTGCCCAGCAGTGAGAGTGGGAGCGTTTTCCAGCTTGTTATGTCTCTCTTCAACCTTTGTAATGGTGGTAGCAGATTGCGGTCGAATCAGTGTTTCTGGTCTCAGGTGACAAAAATACCTAGTTATTTGAAGCCAAGTGTAGTGATTTGTATAGGGCAGCCCTGGGGTTGGGTGGGCGGGGTACCGCTGAGGACATATAGGAGGGACTTACTCCAGTTAATTGAGTACCCAGAGTATCTTCCGAATATTGCAAAGATAGCTAGGACACTTACGTGTGATGCTTTTGGGGAGGCTAAGAACAGCAGAATGTCATCCACATATAAGGAGATGCAGTCCTCCCATACTGTTGACCAGTGCAGTCCACGTATCACTGGATCCCTACGAATCCATGCTGCCAGTGGTTCCAGGGCAAGGGAAAAGAGGAGGGGAGACAGCAGACAGCCCTGGCGAGTCCCCTGACTCAGTTTGAACACTTCAGATTTTTTATTGTTGACCACAACTTGAGCCAGGGGCTCCGAATAGAGGAGTCTGACCCACTGGATAAAGCTCGGTCCAAACCCCATCTTTGTGAGGACTGCAAAGAGATACAGCCATTCAATGGTGTCAAATGCCCTGGTGGCATCTAGTGAAACAATTATCGCTGCCTCCTGGATCGTGGCTATTCTACCCAGAACACTATGCACTCTACGCAAGTTGAACGCAGTGTTTCGATGGGGCATGAAGCCTGATTGGTCAGGATGCACCAGCCCGCTGATTACTTTGCCGAAGCGGTTTGCCAGGAGTTTGGCTAGAATTTTAGGCTCCGCATTGACTAGGGAGAACGGCCAATAGGACGCGCAGGTAGTCTTTGGTTTACCTTCCTTGTGGATAGTGATCAGTGTGGCTATCCTCTGATCCAGTGGAAGTGTCCCCAGCTCCCTGCTCTCCTCAAACATGACACGCAAGTGCGGAGCTGGTTTGTCTGGTCTTAGTTTGTAGAGCTCAATAGGTAAGCCGTTGGGACCTAGGGACTTGCCTGATTGGAGATTCCTGATAGCTTGTGCTATTAAATCATTGGTAAAGTCGCTCTCCAATAGACTCCGGTCTTCTGCTGACAGAATGGGAAGTGCTATGTCCTTGATTAGCGACTGGGAGTCATCTACAGTATATGGTGTACTTGTGCGGTAGACTTCACTATAGTGTGCAGCAACAAGATTTACAATTGCTTGAGAGTCAATCATGGACTTGCCATCTTTATCTATCAGCTCTGGCACCAGCCTACCAGCCCACTCCTTCTTGTCAAGCCATGCAATTAGCTTCCCTGCCTTGTCCCCCAGGTCATACACTCTGCCCTCTTTTTCTCTCCCCGGTGTTATAGCCCTGTCGGTGGCCAACGCTTTATAGTCATCTCTTTTGAGTTGTAACGTGCGCAGTTTCTCCTGAGTAACCTCTACTTCTAGGTCTTCCTCAGCCTGAGGACTTTGTTTTCTGCCTCCACTAGCTCCTTTAATCTCTCTTTTTGTGTCCCGGCTATCAGTGACAGCGCTTGCCCCCCGTATTACTGTTTTAAATGCTTCCCACAGGTCCTGGGGGGATTCAACAAACCCCTCGTTATCCTGGAAGTAGTGGTCAAAGGCTTGGAGTAGTGCTTTTCGGACTACTGGGTCTCGGAGATATCACATATTTATGGGAGCAATTCTACCCACCCTCCTCTGTCCTAGGACTATTTGTACCCACACCGGGGAAGGGTCGGAGATACCCCTCGCCATGTGTCTGATCTCTTGGACGTTTGCCACTTGGGATGCCGGGACTAGGAGATAATCTATACGTGAAAGATTGTTATGTGCCCCTGAGTGAAAAGTCTGTTGGATACTTTCTGGGTGATAAGTTCTCCACACATCCCCTAGGCCTAAGGCCTCCAAAAAATCAGGTAGCCATCGGTATGAGGCCCCAAGCTCCCGTGGTGGGTATCGGTCTAAGGAGCCTGAAACCACTGAATTGAAGTCACCTCCCACCACCAGCAGACCCTCCGGAAGCGTGATTAGTATTGAGCCCAAATCCTTAAATGTACAGCTCTGAAGGCCAGGTGGCACATAGACCGACATGAGTGTTAGCGTGGTCCCCTCCCATTGTCCCGTGATTCCTATGTATCTATCCCAGTCATCTGACCATGTGTAGTGCACGGAGAGGGGAAAGGAGTTTCTCAACATTATACCTACTCCTCTTGAGCCGGTAGTGAAAACTGCGTGGGCCCCCAATTTGCTGCCCTACCTGTTTAATGCCTTACAGAAGTTACCCACTATGTGCGTTTCTTGTCTTCTAATATATTGTAGAACTACGCAGCGTTTGACCTTACCCCAAGCCCATTGACATTCCAACTCAGTATTTTAACACTTTTGTCCCATTGTGTACTCATTAGACGCTGTGTAAGTCATGGAGTCCTCTTGATAGGTGCAAAACTTTTTTTGTCGATTCAACAATAACATACAAAAACTCTGAACCCCTAACCCAACAACCCCCCTCCCTGCTTCCCTGCACTCTGGGCTTGAAACCGTCCATTTATATAACTATGCAGAGTGCCTGTTGCCCAACTTATGAACTAAAAGTAGAAATGTGGGGGATGTGGTGGTTCGACCCTCCCTCCGTCCCTCCCTTCCTTCACTACCACAGTTTAGTAGCTCCCCGAGAAGGGCGAGTCACAGGATCACTACCCATTTACAATGCAAGGTGACCCCAACAAGGCAGAGTCTGTCTTTGTTCCTGAATACCTGTTCCTTTCGCAGATGTGGACAAGGTACAATGGGGGAAAGTTCCTGCAGCTCCTTGGAGCGAGCTCACACTTCCGACTAGAGCCCTGTCCAACTGCTATTTCCATGGAGATTATTTTCATCCACTCCTTTCCAACCCTCCAACCACTTGGCAGCTGACTCTGGATAATCAAAGAACCGGGCTTTTCCTTCTGCTTCCACCCGGAGCCGAGCTGGGAACAGCATTGCGTACTTGACTCCTTTTTCTCTGAGCTTCTTTTTGATAGCAAGAAAAGATCGCCTCTGCTTCTGTACCGCTTGTGTGAAGTCCGGGAAGAAGGTGATCTCAGCATTTTCGTAGCGGAGCAGCGGGGCTACCCTGGCGTTTTGGAGTATCACATCTCTGTCCCGGAAGCTGAGTACCCTAGCCAGTATCGGACAGGCAGAGAGGCCCCGGGTTTCGGACGTCCCCCAGGAACTCTATGTGCCCTTTCAATTAAAAAACAATTTCCCAGGCCTTTGGGTTGCAGATGTTTGAGGATGAGGTCTTCCACGAAAATGTCTGGTGCCTGCCCCTCCGCTCTCTCCGGCACTCCCAGAATGCATACGTTGTTCCTTCTGAGGCATCCCTCATAATCATCTAGCTTACTTTCAGCGAATTTTCGAAAAGTTTGCAGTTCTCGAATTTCGCTTTGTAGGTGTGAGGTATCTTCCACCAACCTTACTGTTGTAATCTCTATCTGTTTGACCTTTTCGTTGATTTTTGTGTGGTCTGCCCTAATGAGAGTCACTTCTGACAAGATATTGTTCATTTTCTGCTCCAGAGACGTTTTGACCCCAGTTATTGCTTCCATGACATCTTTCAGGGTGAGTTCCGGGAGGTCCCTCTCCGATCCTCCCATCGATTTGGCCCTAGATTGCAGGTCCTGGAGTGCCTCTTTAGGGAGCGTATATCGATCCAGTTTGTTTTGTTGAGTTACCTTGGGACCCCTTGTGTACGACATCTTGGGCCTCTCTGAGATGGTTCCTGTTTCGCTTTAAGGCGGTTATGTATGTTGGGTCTGACTGCTGCTCTCCTCTAGCGTGCATGCAGGGGAGTGTATCTCTGTAAGGGTCCCAGCCCCAAGAGTACCGCAGGTTTGTGAGGTGCGGGGGAGAGTGGCCCCACCACAATATTGCCCGATGGCGGTTTGTAGGCGGGAGGGCTGCTTTCACCAGCATTTGCTGCGTTACTAAGTCTCGCTTGGTGGCGCCCACAGAGCCCCTTCCACTGCTGCCTGTGTTGCAGAGGAGACTTCCACCTGCTCGTGGTATTTATAGTCCGGGTCAGCATCTGCTGCCTGTGCCTGACAGTACTCAGCTCCGAGCCATTTGCGAAGTTCTCTCCTACTCCCTACGTGTCTGACATGGAGTCGCTTCAGTCACTAACCTCTTTTTGGCGTGGGGCGTCGTCCAATGCCAGGACAGGTTTGTTTTAGGGGGGTCTCCGCCTCACCTCGATCATCCACCACTGTAGCAGCACTTCCCCTACTACGTTGCGATACCTCAATACAATGCCACAATGTCGCAGTACGGGAACACCTCCCGTCAGCCGCTCCCACCTCCGCCAGCGATCCGCTGCAGGCCGCAAGCCCAGCAAAACCAAAGGGGATGATGGACGGAGTGTTGAACATTGCAAGCACTAACCCCCAGTCAACTGATCTGGGTTTAATCCATCATCATTCCTAGCTGGACCAGCACCTGCGCGCCATGAGTGGTACTTTACCTGATAATACTTTTTTGGCAGTCTACGCGGCAACCCCACACACTCACCTACTCCTTGCTGACGAGAGGCAACTACCTCGAAACAAGTGTCCAGGGATAGCTAATGCGACACTCACTTTCATCTAACACTTTGGCACAGGCGTAATCGCCGTCGCTACTACATGGACCACAGTTCCTTGGGGCAACATGCTAGTAGGACGAGCAGAGTGCGGCCAATTGGATTTGTTGTATTAAGGCTCCCTTGAACCATTGGGCTGACGAACCCTGGACCAGCACCTGCGCACCATGAGTGGTACTTTACCTGATAATACTTTTTTGGCAGTCTACGCGGCAACCCTACACACTCACCTACTCCCTGCTGACGAGAGGCAACTACCTCGAAACACGTGTCCAGGGATGGCTAATGCAACACTCACTTTCATCGAACACTTTGGCACAGGCGTAATCACCGTCGCTACTACACGGACCACAGTTCCTTGGGGCAACATGCTGGTAGGACGAGCAGAGTGCGGCCAATTGGATTTGTTGTATTAAGGCTCCCTTGAGCCATTGGGCTGACGAGCCCTGGACCAGCACCTGCGCGCCATGAGTGGTACTTTACCTGATAATACTTTTTTGGCAGTCTACGCGGCAACCCCACACACTCACCTACTCCCTGCTGACGAGAGGCAACTACCTCGAAACACGTGTCCAGGGATGGCTAATGCAACACTCACTTTCATCGAACACTTTGGCACAGGCGTAATCGCCGTCGCTACTACATGGACCACAGTTCCTTGGGGCAACATGCTGGTAGGACGAGCAGAGTGCGGCCAATTGGATTTGTTGTATTAAGGCTCTCTTGAGCCATAGGGCTGACGAGCCCTGGACCAGCACCTGCGCGCCATGAGTGGTACTTTACCTGATAATACTTTTTTGGCAGTCTACGCGGCAACCCCACACACTCACCTACTCCCTGCTGACGAGAGGCAACTATCTCGAAACACGTGTCCAGGGATGGCTAATGCGACTCTCACTTTCATCGAACACTTTGGCACAGGCGTAATCGCCATCGCTACTACATGGACCACAGTTCCTTGGGGCAACATGCTGGTAGGACGAGCAGAGTGCGGCCAATTGGATTTGTTATCATTCCTAGCTCACTCTGCCACCCCAGTTCAGACATGGCCATATGCAAATCAGTCTGACCCTGTGTCTCATGGGAACAGTCCAGCCCGAACTGCCAAGCCATGTCTTCCCTGGACCGGAAATAAGCATCCTGAGACCGTTTTCTGGCTAATCAGCCGTCATCAGCCAGGCTAGTTTGAATTCAGTGGCAAAGTGAGCATGGGACCCACGTCTGGGCATACCCTGCCAACTTACGGCGAACAAAGCAAAACCAAAGGGGATGATGGACGGATTGTTGAACACTGCAAGCACTCACCCCCAGTCAAATGATCTGGGTTTAATCCATCATCATTCCTTAGCTCACTCCACCACCCCAGTTCAGACATGGCCATATGCAAATCAGTCTGACCCTGTGCCTCATGGGAACAGTCCAGTCTGAACTGCCAAGCCATGTCTTCCCTGGACTGGAAACAAGCATCCTGAGACCGGTTTCTGGCTAATCAGCCAGGCTAGCTTGAATCCAGTGGCAAGCCCGGCACCTCTCTGTTGTCTCTAACTTGGTGATGCTCCTCGGTTTTTCTCTCTTTGGTCCCAGTTTGCCACCCTTGAAGGCCCGGGCCTAGAGCAGGGCTCTCGCCAGACACTTGCAGCGATGTGGCGCTGGGCCCTCGGCTTCAGCGTTCACTCCAGGGCCCGGCTTGAGCTCCGATGAAGGCCGCAATTCAGCACGACTGTAACTTTGGTTGTGGGAATCCCTCCGTCTCGATTCTTCCGGTGCTGGGGTCGGTACACCTTCCGACGGTTTATTCTCCTCTCGAGGGCCGGATTTATGTGACGGATATTCGGGAGGGATACAGGTCGGACAGAGCGGCTCTAGCCTGCAGCCATCGCGCTACGCTGCGTAGCCACCCAGATTGCTTTTTGATCGTTTAGGGATTTTGATCTTTACTTTGGATTAGGTGACTCACTTAGCCATACTCGGTTTTAAATGATAAAACGGGGAACCAGTGTATAAACCCTTCTTCCGTTAAAATATCTTGGGATAATGGATAGTAGCTTGCATTTGATCCCCTGCTCCACTAGACGCTGTTGCAGGTCTCTTAATTTATAATACTCTACATTGTCTGACACATTTATATCCTTTTTCCAGCATCTGTGCATTGAGTACATGTTTGCAAACCAGTTAGCAAGCTAGCTAGGTACCGCATCGTTTTGATTTGGTTCAGTAGTACATCTCAACATTATGAACTGAAAATTGGTACTCCTACAGCTCTAATCTGCTAATATTCAGAGATGTTCATATTAAAGCACAGCCCAAGATTTTTCACTTTCTACTCAAGTGTGGGTGTTAAGCCCAGTTCCTGCTGCCTTGTTTTTGAGGTTGTTACTATACCAACATCCAGAAGTCAAAATGTCATTGACAAACGAGTTAATTATCTTCGGTAATGCTCTTTGAAGTAGAGACTCTATCTAACCACATATTCCTCACCTTTTTAATATTTCCTCAGACAACAGACTGGATCCGGAAATTCTTTAGCAGTACTCTTGCACGCAGGCAAGTGGTGCCAATGGCTCTGCGTCAACGTTGTTCCATGCCGGGTATGACATGCTTATTTAGGCGCCTCCCATGCTCGCTAACATTAGTTGGTTTCTGACTAGTCCACACCCAAAGACACCAAGCTCATATCTGATCAACTGCACCATGTCCAGATGTCCAAAGTGCAATCTTATTAATGAAAGAGCCCAGTTCACAGAGCGAGGAGTCAAGAGGTTTCTTTGAGGAATCTGCAGTTACATTGAGTCTCTATCAGAAAGAGCATTACCAAAGGTAAGGCCTTGTTCTTCTGCTTCTAATCACAGATTCCTCACCTTTTTAATAGAAACCAAAGCCGTACCTTCCAGCTGGTGGGTCTGAGAACAAGCTCAAACCAAAAAGCCCTGCAGGACCCAATGGGCAAATGCTCATGTCGACAGACCTGAGAGTCCAATCAGTAGTGCTTTGTGACCGTATGAAGAGACGACCATGTAGCAAATGTCCAGGACTGGCCTGGCAGATGTCTAGGACAGGCACCAAATTTGGCTCTGGTTGAATGAGCCTGCAAGTCTCCAGGGGCGCAGCATTTTTGCCGAATGGACAGTTGATCTTAATACAGAGTAAGCTTCAGCAAGAGATGGTCCTCTTCTGCACAGCCTTGCCTTCTTTGCTCCAGTGAATCCAATAAAGAGCTGATCATCCACCTGGTGTTCTCTGGTACGATCAACAGAGAAGCCCTTTGTGGATCCAGTCACAATGCCGGAGGACTGTTGTTCTGACTGACATGAAAGGGAGGCACAATATTCGGAAGGAAGGAGGCTCGAGTCTGCATAACCAGCTGGTCTGGGTAATCAGAGATATAAAGAGGGTTGACAGACAGGGCCTGTAACTTTTCCACTTGCCTCACCAACGTAATGGTGACAAGAAAGATCGTCTTGATGGTAAGGCACAAAAGAGAACAACCGTGTAAAGGCTCAAGGGGCACACTCATTAGGAATGTGAAGACCAAATTTAAATCCCTTTGGGGCATGACAAATAGAGAAGGGGGAAACATATATTGTAACCTTTTAAGGATACGTATCACAAGAGATGACTTAAAGAGGGCTGGCCTGGCAACTGTAAAAAGGTCGAGAGAGCAGGTACCCTTTAATAGTGCCCAAAACAAGACCTTGCTGGGCTATGGACAATACAAACAGAACTTCAGACAATTTGGCATGGAGTGGGTCAATCTGTTTAGCGGTGAACAAGGCCACAAACTTACCCCAACAGCAGGCACATACAGATTTATTTCAGGTATGCCTGGCTTCCAAGATGATATCAACCACTTTGGGAGGAAGGACAAAGGCGCCCAACTGTTGCTGCTCAATCTCCAAGGATGGAGGCATAGGGTGCACAGGTTCTGGTGCAGAACCCCACGCTGTAGCTGTATCAGAAGTTCGTCCTGAAGAAGCAGCCTGATCGGAAGACAGCTGCTCATATACAGGAGTTTGAGATACCATACTCTCTGTACCTAATTTGGAGCCGCTAAGATGTCTCGGGCCCAGTCAGTCCTAATCTTCTTCACAATTCAGGACAGGAGTGGCTTTGGCAGAGAGGCGTACAGCAGTCTCAAGTTCCACTCTACATGTTTCCCAGTGACAGACGCCTTGGAAACTCCAACACACAAAACTGCTGCCATTGTGTGCTCTCAGCAGCAGCAAAAGGATTGGGCCAGGGTTCTACCCACTCACGAAAAAGACCCTGCACCTCTTCTGTATGCACCCGCCATTGTGATCAACAAGGCATCGATGGCTTAGTTCATCTGGACTGGAGTTCAGGGAACCCACCAGGTGGTGTGTCACCAGAAAAAAAATCCCTTGACTTGTTGCAGTACCAAATGGCCGTGGTGTTGTCCTCAAGCACCTGCCCCAACTTTGTTTTGATGGAGGGCTGGAAGGTTTTCAATGCCAAGTGGATAGCTTGCAGTTCCAAAAGGTTTATAAGGAGCCGGGCCTCTGCCAGAGACCAGGCACCTCTGATCTTCTCTCCCAGATGGCCTTCCCAACCCAGAAGTGATGCATTGGTCCCCACTGTGAGCTCCAGGTAAGGTAAGGAGAGGGCTCTGCCGATGATCTAATTGTGGTCCCTCAGCCACCACTAAAGATCTTTTGCAGTCTCCTGTGAAATCTGGAGCAGATTGGAAAGATCCTCTTGGTGCTGTGCCCGCTAGGATGCTAGATCCCACTGCAGAGCTCACATTTGCCATCTGGCGTGCGTGGTCAGCAAGATGCAGAAGGCCATCAGTATCAGAGTCATCCTCACTGAGATCCAGGACAAAGGTTGAAACATAGAGACCATAGCTCGAATGTCCTGGACTCTCTGCCAAAAGGGATAGTTGTGAAACTGCACTGTGTTCAGAATGGCTCTGATGAAGGGGGGCATCTCAGAAGAAGTCAGATGAGCCTTCGGAACATTTATAGTGAACCCCAAGGATTTCAGGAGCTCTGTGACAATAAGGTCAAAAGGGAGTACAGCAAAATGAAAATACTTGTGGCATACTGTGGATCCCGGGTAATGCCTGGTGGCCCACAGGATGGGAATATGGAAATAAGCGTCCTGCAGGACTAGCGCTACCACCTAGTCTCCAGGGTAGACAGTAGACAAGACCTGTCCCAGGATGAGCATCTTGAACTTCACTTTTCACAGATTGGCACTGGAGGATGAAGATTTAGAATGGGGCGTAGGTCCAATCCTTTTTCAGCACAAGGAAGTTAAGTGGAAAACAACCAATTTCTCACATCAGCCCCCTCTGTATGAATCCTTTGGCCAACAGAGCCTGTACTTCCTGCTGCAAGAGTGACAGATGGTCCTCTGTCAGCTGGTCAGGGGATGCTGGAAGGAGCGACAGTGTCTTGAGAAATGATAAAGAGTAACTCAGCTGAACAATTCGCAGGACCCACCTGTCTGAAGTAATCACCTACCACCCTAAGAGAAAGTTTCGGTTCATCCCTCTGACTGAGTGGCTGTGAGCTGGCGAGGGCACGCTAAAGACCTTGGTAGGGGTAGCAGAGAGCTGGGCTGAATGCTATCCTGTTGCACTCTCCTGGGGGTACAGCAGCCATGAAAAAGCTGGGGAGATTGTTCCACCTGCTGGGGATGTACTGAAAGCCCCTACTATAGCCAAGTTCAGCTGACACAGAGGAGCAGTAAGGCCCAGAGAGATCCTGTGGCCTCGCTATGTTTGAAGCGCTCCAGGGTCACAAATGCTTTTCCCGAAAAAGTCAGGAACCATCGAACAGCAGATACATAAGACTAACCTGAACGGCTCCGGAAAAGCCACTGGACCGCATCCAGGTATGCCTACGAATGAACAATAGCCCTGCTGACGGAGTCAGTAGTATCCAGACTGTAGCAGATGGTGAACTTGGCCTCATCAAAACCATCTTGAGTGGCTTAAGAAATTATGGTTTGGGCTTTCCCTGGGACCATGGGCAATACTTGGGCCATGGAGTCCCACAAAGCATGAGAGTGGTGGGCTAAGAGGCAGCTGGCATTCACTAAGTGGAGGACTAAACTCATAGTGGAAAAAAACTGCTTACTAGAGCCTTTATCCTCTTCCATTGCCTGTCTGGGGAGTAGTGGGGAATGAGTTTGGGTTTACCCTACTGGCCGAAGCCTGCACCAGAAGGCTCTCAAGAGTGCGGTGCTGGAAAAGGAGAGCTAGGTAAATCGGACCAGGGCGATGGTGTCTAGCAATCTGGTGATGCACAGGTAGGTCTGAGCAAGTTTTGGCCCAGGTACATAACAGTGTATAAATAAGAGCCTCTTTGAATGAGAGTAGAGGTTCAGAACTTGACTGGCCAGGCTGCAACACCTCAGTACATTGGTTTTAACTTAGTGAGTGAGAAGTTGAAGATCAAGAACCTCTGGTGCCCTCCAAATAATCATTGAAAAGGAGGAGCTGTCTTTCATGGAAGGCCCTGGGGGGAAAACTAGTCTAGTGTTTGGGGAAGCACCCAGACCACTGGCATTCTGGGGGTCCTCATACCAGTTGTCCACTAGGTGAGCCTGGGCAAGGTCATCCCCAGCATTATTGTACTCAATATCTGAGTCTGTGCCTAATAAGTCATAAAGAACATGAACCCCTCCAGAAGATAAATGCACAGTGTCTGAATCAGAAGGGGGTAAAGAGGCTGTGGCTCAGATAAGGGAGCTTGCAGCACTGGTTGAGGTCAGGGAAGTGACGCCTCAGCATCAAACAGCATTATGGGTTAGGCGTCATTGTGCAGAGTAAATGGTGAGGACATCAGCATTGGTGGATCATGTTCTGGGGTGGTGGTAGTGCTGGTTAGGGAACTGTCGCAAAAGAAGTTCAGGAGCCCTGACCCAATGCGGAGTCCTTAATTGGTGCCAAGGTTGGAACCACCGACAGAAGCCATATTGGAAGGCATCTCGGGTCCTTAAGGACTGCAGGTGTGCCAGAAGGGCCCGGTAACATGCAAAAAAAGTCACAGCATGGCCTCGCGGAAGTCCATGTATTTGCTGTGTCATCTCCTACAGCCCTAGAAATTCCATCGCTGTGAAACAAGGGTCGGAATCAACTCTGAAGTAGAGCAACTTTGGGAGAGCAACCTGGAATCACAATTACATCCTCACACCTTCTTGAGAGATCAAAAGTGGAGGGATAGGCCCAAGTACTGCTTGAACTTCTTGCACTTCTTTTTGGATTCGGGCAAGGACTTAGATCATGAAAACAACCTGTTGCAGGAGCGACCTCAGGAGTAGGACTAGGACCCACCTTTGGACCTCAACCAATCTGGTTGTGGGGATTTGTGGTGCTTTGCCACAAAGAGTTTTGATTCCCTGTTTCCAAATGCATTAGCGTACATCGAGGCACCATCACTAAAGACCTTAGAATCGTTGCCCGACCCAAGGCACTGCATGCAAACCACACGCGGGTCAATAAAAGACATTTGATTGCGACATTCCCCACAGGATTTAAAGAATATATGATGTTACAACGCAAACAATTACAATGCATGCCTTTACAACGCGGTTTTTACATCGCAGCCTCCATTACAATGCATGATTTTACAACGCATGCCCTCACAACACATTTTTAGAAACTACATGTACAACGAATTCCATTACAACGCATACCATTACAACGCATACCATTACAATGAATAATACTTTTAGGGCAAGAGTAGGGTAAGTGTTGGATAGTGTAGGGGTAAAAATATTACTATTCCCACTCCAGTGAGTGCAACAATAGGGTAAGTGTTGGATAGTGTAGGGGTAAAAATACTATCCCTATGTATTCAAAACCCATACCCACCCTAAAACTAAAAAATCCCCAATACTTTTCTTATAATGAGTTGTAATGGCATTCGTTGTAATGGGATTCGTTGTAATGGCATGTGTTGTAGTGACATGCGTTGTAATGACTGCGTTGTAATGGCATGCAATGTAAAGACAGCTGCGTTGTAATGACTGCATTTTAAAGGTAGTGCATTGTAATGACTGAGTTGTAATGGTTGTTTCGCGGATTTAAAGCCTCTACATTTGGGAGGTGACATAGTCCCTTGAACACTGGATTTACTGACTATTTTTGTAAATGGCTCTCAATGAGACAAAGGGAAGTTCTGGTTCTGTGTCTGCTGGTGCAGAAAGAAAGAAACTGATGTAAGCATGCATGAGTGGCTCCAATAGGGCCAGCACAAATCATATCTGCACAGAATTACGTCGAAGCAGACCTATCAGCACCAACTGCCAGCGTGCAGGAGACTGCTAAAGAATTTCCAGATCCAGTCTGGTGCCCGGGGGAATATTCAAAAGGTGAGCAATCTATGGCTAGAAATCTCTATCAGTAAGCTTGTGATTTTAATTTATTGAATGGGTTGTAAAAGAAGTAATTGGTTCCATAAAAGGGCCACTATATAGCTAAGCCTGAGACATCCACCCAATATTCTAGGTGTAGAGAAACATGCTGTATTCCATAATGCTGCCAACAGGCTAAGAAGAATCAGGACTTCAGGCTGCCCTGAGTCAAGGAGATGCTCACTGATATCATCCTTGGGGGATATGGCACCCAAAAACTAACTGCATCAACCTTACCATCAAGGAGGATGTTGTTTGCGTTCACAGGGTCCTGAAGCTGGCACATCACTGTGACCTGCATGATCTTGTTAGGGAAGCAGAGGATGACATTGGGACAGTAGCTGACGAGCTCTTTGGGTTCTGGTCTCAGGATGGACCCAGTATGAATGATGCATAAACTTAACAATGTTTGGAGACATGGTATTGACATATTGCCCTTGCATGCTTGGCAATTTGAGCTTTCCTGATGCTATAAGTACATAGAGAAGGTTCATTGTTGTGGAGGTCACAAACACCTAGATCCTAAATGGTGCAATGTGGCGATTTTCGGTTTTTTTTCTGGAAGGTGTCCTCGATAGTGATCAATAGTTTCTTGATCTTCACATTACAGGAGGTGAGAAATTGAAGGTATATGTGGGGCTTTCTGGCTGGTAGCAATTACTCAATTGTGGATATTAAACAGCTCACTGGTTTGGTGTCCGGCTGACTGGCGAAGAGTAGTGGGCCTTTTTTTGCCTGCCCCCACTTGTGAAACCCTCTCAAGTTGGATTTGTGTCTAGTTTTGTCACTTGAGAATGAGTTCCTTTTCCAGCAGAAACTCATTGAAGCATTTTCCTGATAAGTAGAATATGCCAGTAAGGGACAGAACATGGGTTTTATATTAGTGAACCTGATTTGCATCCCATCAATAAATTGAAGCCGAAATATATGAAAGAAGGAAAATATAGAAACAAACATCCCATATATGTCATGAGCTACAAACAGAAGATAAGTTGTTCAACAAAACAGTTACAAAGCCAAGGGAGAGCAGTGGGTGACATATAAAATTCTGTACATGATTGGCCGGGGCTACTGGGTAACGAGATCTCGATACCAGAGCCACAGATTTACTCACTATGGGGCACATGCATGAAGGTAAGGAATTGCGATTCCTCATTAGCAATTTTTAAAGAATCGCTATTAAGGACTCGCAATTCCTTGTGCATATAGAAATCGCACAATAAATTGTGATTCCTACACATCCCTAATAGCGAATTGCAAATTGCTGTAGGCTAATAGGGAATGCCTTTCCATTTATTCCTTAGGGCCTTGAGGCCCATAGGAATGAATGGGACAGCATTCGCAATTTGCGAGTACCAAACAGGTACTTGCAAATTGCGATTGCAATTTCAAGGGTGCTAGGGAGCCTAAAGGCCACGCTGACGCACCCCCAAAATGTTGCATGTGTACACACATGCGCCACATGGCACTTAAAAAAATGCAATTTCCAGCATTTTATAAGGAATTGCAGTTTACCTCCAACTTAAAGTTGGTGTTAATTTGCGATTCCTTAATGCTAAGTTGCAATATCAGATTGCTTCTTGCATTGCATTTAGGGAATCGCAAATTGCGATTCCCTAAATGCATTTGCAAAATAGGTAATCGCAAATTTAGCGATTACCTATTTTGCAATCGGGCTTGGGCTTGATGGATCCCAAATGGCTAAATACCGGTGGCAAAGGGACCGATTATGCGAATCTGCCCGTTTGCGACCAGTATTTTGCCTGATGCATGTGCCCCTATATTCCAACCAGGACAGAGAGAGATAGTACAAAGGCAAACTGGTCCCTTGCAAGGTAAAATGAGTGTGACATGGAGGTGGTAAATACATGCTCCTTGAACTCACACAAAAAGGCTTTCACCTCCCCACTTGAAAAGATGTTGAAAATGGTCGTATTTCATATAGCCTTTGCTAAACCAATGGCTTAACAATGTCCACTGATTCTCTGGCATAAGAGATCAAATACACCACGCTAGAAAGAAGAGGTTGCTATGGCAAATTCTGAAAGTAAAAAATGGCTCGAAATCTTACAAAAACGTGTCACAAAACTATTTCAGTACAACAATATTCTAGACGAATTTCAATGAGGACACTGAGCAGGTCAGAGGAGAAGCCCACTTCTGAAAAAGGATCAAAAGCAGAAGGTGAGGGGGCAGACCATCTGCCGAGCTCTGACTGTTTATTGGGCACATAGGCACTGACTTTGCTCACTGGAATGCTAAAAGGCTTTGTCTCTGGGAGGCAGCAGTGCATCAAACGTGCTCCTTTCTGCTGATCAAGTGATAGTGATATTATTTCAGTATTATTTAAGTAACACAAAATACAAAATACAGCTTTGCTCTACTTATTTTGCATGAAGGGACTATCCCGTTGTTGAGGCATGTGTGCTCTTATGCAACCACCCTTGTTTTTTTTTGACAAAACGCCTTATCTTCTAACATTTGTAAACAGAGCTTTGCACCCAAAAATCTGCCTCCTTGGGCAGGCTTAAAGTTAGAGAAAAGTATTTTTCTCCAAACTTTGAATGTGTGCTGTACGGTGCAGCACACATGCAAAGCTGGAATAGTTCTAAACTATGACCAAGGTTAATATTTTGTAGTAGCAGAGTACCCTTCCAGTACATAAGATGTCACGAACACACCCTTGCAGTGCAAGGCAGCCTAAAGTGTGCCGGCACTATGGGAGACAACAACAGTGCCATATCTTAGTAGATATGGCGATGCCTGCTCCTTCCTTACAGACAAAGCAACACAGCAATGTTGTTTGCCGCACTGCGTTGCCTGACTTTGTAGTAAACTTGACCCTCAATCTTTTGATCTACAGTTTATGTAACATTCAGAACAAATTCCGCCAAAAGAAAGTTGTTGGCCGTCTCAATCTTCCAAAAGTTCCATATTTTTACTAGCAATGAGCTTACAGGACAAGAGTGCTGCAAAGCCATAAACATATGGCTACTCAAAATTATCAAAGGGACCAGGGCTAGATTTACTCGAAATCAGGCAGTGGAGCACTGTGTGAAAATCTATAGTGCTGCACTGGGTAAAGTAGAATAAATTGCATGTACCATTTTTAGACATGTCAAATGTCATTGAGGTCATTGGCTGAGCTTCACCCAAAAATGCCACTTTGACATGACGTTAAGCGTTGTGCCACACCACATATTCCAGTGAGTTACATTTTGTGTGAAATTTGTATTCGAGGTACACACTCCACTAGAAAGTCTACGTGCAGCCACGATATTCCACTTGCCCATTTGTTGCAACTGATTTGCAAAGCCAGGCTGTTACTTTAGTAGCTCAGGCATTGTATGGAATTGTAAGGGGCTTTCACTATTTCCGCCCAATTGCAGATATTGGCATTTTGCAGTCTGCTTGAGTCAACTTGCGAAGCAATAATTCCTTCTGGGCGCAAAAGTTGACTAGTGTAGCCGTTGACTAGTGTTGCACTTTATTTGACAAAGCACCACTCAAGTGCAAACGCCTGTGCTCTGGACCAGTAAACCTGGGCCAAGGTCATCTTTCTATTCAGCACACCTCCTTCTTCATCTCAGCAGGAGTAACAGAATTAAAACTACCTTGCAAGGCTAGCGATGGATACTGATTACACAGAGTCTGTCACTGAAAGCTCTGCCCGTGGTGTGGTTTGGTAGTGTAGCCAGCCCAATCCATGCTGAGACCATGGGATCTAGAAGAACAAAGAGACAGGTCTATGATCGGCCATGGTTTTCCAGGAGACCACACGGCTGGGTTTGGAGATCAGACAGCGGGAGTACAAGAGGCAGATCTATGGACACTGTTTCTCCACCCTCGCTACTCACTGTTCAAACTCTTTGATCAGACATTGAGGACTACCTAGCCTTCTCAAAGGTTATTTAGATCTACCTCCTTATTGCTACCTTCTTATCCGATATTCTCCACTATCTGGATAATGCTGTGAAACCACATCGTGGTGTACGCTGGTCACAACGATGGCGCTAAATGATAAATAAATAAATAAGCAAACTGTGTTTAGGTTAAGTTAAACAGTCGCTTGTAAATAACTTTTGCATTCCAGAGGCTGACTCAAAGTGAAATGTCCCACCTAAGTGAACACTTGAACCAATAAATGAAAAAGAAAAAAGTGCGTATCTCTGATTAAACGCAGGATCCCTGAACCCCCACTCACCATGTCACGCGAGGTACTCAGACAGGATTACAACTGTTACATGAGCTATATTAAAAATGCGGGTACGTAGCGAATGGCATTTCTTCCTATTGTGACGCTCACCTGAAACTGGCAGCACGTTTTAGTTGTCAATATGCTGCCAGAATATCATCTCCCCTCTCTCCATGTTATGTTATAATCATAAGCAACATTTGTGACTGCTTGTTCATTTTCACAGTCAACTGCAGCCTACACTGGTCACTCCCACAATAAGCAAATCATCTTGCATATTAAAACATTGTGCTTTGTTTTTTAAATGGAGAGTTGGCACTTTTGCAGCCTAGTGTCTTGTGGGGTGTACATGGAGCAAACCTTTTCAGCACATCCAGAGCTGCCTGAAGCCGCTCTTGGTGGGAGTAGAGCTCCTCTTGAAGGTGATGCTTTCGAACGACAGCAACATCATACTCTGCCTGCAGCTGCTGGACCTGCAATAACAACAACCACAGCTTGAGTCACTCCACATCCAGCCCAACGTTGTTTAACTCCCTCACAGAATGTCACTAGGACTTCACCTTAGCGACTGACTCCTCCAACCAATGCAAGCACCAAAACGCCCACACCAACTGAATGTTTGCATTTCTAAATACACCATAGCAACCGGCTTCTCACATAAGGCACACAAATTAATGTCCCCTTATTGTTTTAGATCCCTGATCCCCGATTACAGGCACATCATTCAGGTATTATTTTACTGTGCCTGCTAATTTGTTGTTTTGAAAAAGAAAAAGGAGCTTTGAAAGTTATATGTACAAACAAACATAACAAGCACTGTTTAAAGAGATATATGTACATTTAGGAATACTTATCGGTAGTTACTGATGTGTTTAATTGAATCTGTTTCACAGCAATATGATTACTTATATGTTGTTCCGACCTATTGTTTGTCCTGATGATGGTAGAAAGCACTGATTACACTACAAGTGGAATGTCAACCTCTGTTTTCTCATAACAGGTCTCCAAGATGCCTATTTATTATGGTGCCTTTTAATGTCAATTTACCTACATGTATGTCTCTATGTCGTATTATTCATCCTGCCCCATTGCAGCCTATCATTTAAATGCTTGACAAAATAGAATCTCTGATTAGGCAAAAACTAACATGTAGGTAGTTTATTCCTGTCCATTTACTGTTCTTATAATTAAATCGAAGAATCTATTTGTAGTAATTTGCACCCTAATATATAAAAAATATAATTTTAAGAAAAGAAAAGATGTTGTAAAACTGTGTTTAATATTGTCTAATAGGCTTACAATTTAAACTACAACTGGTACAAAGTTTTGAATCTATGCATCTCCTGCTGCTGGGGTCAAACCCTCTTAGACTCATTCCACCACTTCTTGCGGCTCTGACGCGCCTCTATGAAAAGGACCAACCATGTGAAAATCTGTCAAACATCACATCAAAACTAACAATTCAGTCTACTGGCTGCTTTGAAATTGTGGCAGATATGAGTGTATCGCTGTCGTGGATGTGTGTCTGCGATAAAGATGCGTTTGTTGTGCGAGTCTCTACTGTGCGAGCAAAATGTCTGATAGTGTTTGTAAAATCAGCATGGGTATCGCGTGAGCATGTGTCTGCTATGATAGCATGGCCTGCAATAATTGTGACTGCTGTGACTGTAACTTCTTTGTCTGTGGCTGTTTTGAGAATGTGCCTTCTGCAAGTGTAGCAATGGTGAAACTGTGCCTGTTGTGGCACTGCACCTGTTATGAAAGAGTGCTTGGAAAAAATGTATCTGTTTTGAGCGAGTATTTACTAGGGGTGGGCGGAATTTGCGGAATTAACCTTCGCAAATTATCGCGAGAATGTTTAAAATTATCGCAAACAAGCAGAAATATCGCGAAGATGCGGAAGTTTTTTTCCGGCATGTTCGCGAGATTTTCTGCATGGTTGCGGGTCGCCAACTTACCCATGTGGTTGCTTGCGGGCGCGGCCATCTTGTTTTGAGTTGTTCTCGCGGTGCATGATCGCGAGAAGAAAGACGTGATCGCGCGACGCATGACGTCACTGCGGGCGCGAACTGTCGCGAGACAGCGCAAATGGCTAAAAACAATACAACATCTCATGGAGAACGCGACCGGATCAAGAAAACTTGTCGGCGAACGCAGGGATTCAGGTAAGGCGATCGCGCGCGCGCGAGAATGTATCATTTTACAGCGCGAGCAAGAAACAAATTATCGCCAAGCTGCGGAAACCGGAATTTTTGACATTTTCGCGCTCTCCGCGGAACGCAAAAATGTCAAATTATCGCAATTTCCGCGAACGGAACGAAATTTTTGCCCAGGCCTAGTATTTACGTGCTAGTGACAATATCGGTAATGAGTGTGTGCCTGGTGTTTAGTGTGTCCATTGTGAGTGTGTGATTGCTAAGTGTATCTGTCAGAAGGTAATGCCACATACACTGGCGTAGCTAGGGGGGGCGAGGGGGGCGGTCCGCCCCAGGCGGCACAATTTTGGGGGTGGCCGCGCGGCACTGGTCGCCCGTTGCGGCCGCGGCGGCCTTGATAATTTATTTGGGTACACTGTGTCCCCAAATAAATTATAACGGCTGCCGCGGCCGCAACCGGGCACCAGTGCCGCGCGCGCGGGCGCAGCCCAGTTTGAAGTGTGCGCCGAGCGCACTTAGCACTGACCAGCCTCCAGGGCCGTCAATCACTCTTGTAGCGCGAGCGCTACTAATGACGGCCGTCGGAAACATTAAAAAAATACATGAATTTATTTTTGCCAGCCCTGCCCTCGCGATGAGAACGACGTAGCAGTGATGCGTCACGCGCTTCACGCTACGCGCTCTCGCGCTCATTCTGGCCTGGGGCAGTCAGTGCTGATACCTGGGTAATTTGATGGCTCTGGAGACAGGTCTGGCGGCTAAAGAAGTTCGAACCAACCTCGCCCCTGCCTGCCATAGAGACCCTGGAGCGAGTCACGAGTGAGGTAAGAGGCAGATGGGCGGTGATATCCCTCCCTTTCTCCTGCTGGGCCGGCCCATTAACGTATGCTGATTGAGGTGGGCAGGGGGCCTGAGCAGAAGTGTGGTCTCACTTGCAATGATGTATGGCGCTCAGCAGTGTGAACTAAACTATGCATTTTTTTTTATCCAAGTAAAGTTAATAAAACATGCCCCCCACCCGCCCTCTTTCTTTTCACAACACTTCCACTGTTTTTCGAAAAGGCAATACGTAAATGTGGGCCACTTTTTTGGTTGTGCCCTGGCCGATTTGTTATCCTAATCTAATCCTGGCTCGGGGTAACCGCCTGCCTTGAGTGTGTGAGGATTACATGAACTGAATCAGAGGGCACAGATTTCACTGCTGAGGCCGATATGATCTCACATTGCTCAAACCCATGTGGGAAGGTGTGATCTGTGTCCAGGGCCGGTTTAGTGCTTGTGGCACCATGTGTGACAATGTTTGTTGGTGTCTCCCCCATCCATGGTGAAGGTGATTTCCACCTCCACTAAGGATTTCCTCCCCACCACCTTTTAACAGAGCCCCTCAAGTCTCGATAACCAATCTTTTTCAGACGCATTTAATGAGTTATATAGTGCCACTCATGCCTGTGTAGGGTGTCTGAGCACTTTGCATCACACACATTGCATAGGGACAATCAATCATACGTGTGTTAATCAGCATATAGGAAATGTTACATAAGCCAGAGGACTACAAGGTGTATGAGTGACATATAGTTAAAGAGTGCTTGGTCTGGGGAAGTGCAAACTGAAAACGGAACACCAAAGTTAGGGGTTCTCTTTAATAATAAGAATTGATTCAACCCAAATGAATCCTTTTTGCAACATTAACCTATGCTCTAACCTATACTTTGCAGTGTGCATGCAGTTCTTCGATGACAATTAATAATTCACTGCTCTATTTTAGGATTTTAACTTATAAACTTCAAGTAACGAAAGGATGTCTCTTTTAATAGCAGTAACTCACTGACCTATTTACATTATATGCACTTTGTGATCTGCATGACATAAGTTCTTTGCAGCAGGCATAATAAACCTTTGAGCTAGTTTATGATCAGTCAAAACATCAATTACAGGTTTCCCATCTTTCTCTTCCTTTTTGCTTACAGTGTGTGTGTTTTACCCTCCCTACCTCTCGCACAATGTCTGAAAAATAAGTGCTAGTTCTTAAAACGTGGCCCATACCGACCACCATCGGCTCAAATTAAACACTGCATACATGCCAACATTTTCAAAGAGGGGAGTGGGAGATTTTTAAATGAAATTGTAAGAGGGCATTTTGCCCATTGGCTTCAGTGGCGTAGCTGGGGGGGGGGGGGTGCAGTCCGGCCCAGGCGGCACCATTTTGGGGGCGGACAAAGGCATTCAGATAAGGCTCGGCTTGCTTTCGTGGTCGTTCGGGGACGGGCAGAGAAGGAATAGGACTCGGGCAATGTCCTCTTCTTTTTTGTGCTGGCAGCTGTCCCCCCACACCCCATCTTCCTATTATTCCCTCTCTTTCTGTCTTGCTCCTCACTTACTGAAAACCATAACTTGAACAAACGGTTCACAACCTCTTTCCTTCTTTCATTTAGTTGCTTCCCTGCGAAATGGATCCAAAAAAGAAGTGCAGCGGGATGGACAGAAATAGAAGGTTTTAAATATGAAAAATAAATACATAACTAAATAAAGCAAGACAGAGTGATTGCAAAGTGGCCAGTTTGGTATTATTCACATCCAAACTCATGAACCTCACTTTACAGACTTTGCAGTGAAGCGCTACTTTTGTTTTCTCGTCTTTCTTTGAACAGCATTGTTGTCCCCAGGTGGGGAAGTGCACCATTCCCGTAGGGACTGCAATACCTGGTTGATGGATGGATTGGAAAACAAAATGTGTACCTTGGCTCTGTTAATGGATGTGGTCTTTTAAACCATACTGCTTACGTTTATTAAGGATATAAGCAATGGACATTGAAACGGTTCCCTTCAGGGCCCTGTAGTAATGTCCTTAACTTTTCAGGTAAAACCACTCACTGATTTCTGAATAGTGAGTGAGAGATCGTTAAGGTAACCATGTTGTGTCTGCTTATATTTCACATGCTTTACTTAATCTTGCATTCCCTATGAGTGTTTGCTTTTACTTTTTTTTTGTAGGCAGCGTATTACTCTTATCAAGTGCATAATTTGAATTGAGCCACATCCAAGTGTTTATAGCGGGCACAATTAGGTTGTAGCTGAAGGCAGTGCGAGTTTCTCTCAGTGGGGCAGTATGGTGTTCAGTGGGGGAGAGGATGTGGCACTATGGCCAGAGCTGTCGAATTTGGAACTGGGGAACTGAGTTCAGCCTTCATGACCAGTCCACCAGACCACTCTACTGAGGGAGCATATTCCCATGCTAGACCTTACAAGGCCCCACTAGATCCTAGAAGGCTTGATGTCTTAGCACAAGCAGGGGTACCCTAGTGGTGTTAATTGTGAGTTAACCTTGAAGGCCTGTCCACCACAATCCATACTGAAGTTCATCTCCAGTCTTGCGGGCAGGCCTACGAAGCAGCACACCCTAGAGCAACAGTGATCCAGTCACTGTGACTCTGTCACTGAGGTCACATGAACCTTGAGCAGGTTAGGGCGGTGCAAACGGTGTGACCGCACTGGGTACCTATTTCGGGTGGGTGCGTAGTGTTTGCAAGTATATTATGGTTTAAAAAAAACTTGCTGCCACCTTCCTGGCCTCCAGCAATTTTCAGAAACAATAAAAATGTCATGATAACTTCGGTGATTAATGTTCTTCCTAGAGAGAGATCCGAGTTTTGTCTAGTGGAAGGGTTGACTCCTGGAAAGGTAGCACAGAGGGTTAATATGCCTGCTGCAAAGAACATGTACCATGCAGATCACAAAGTGCACTGCTTTAATGGGGGGACCATGATGAATGGTCATTTAATGTCAGCTGTAGATGGTGGATCCCTGAACAGTGTCATGTATGTGCATGTTTGCATTGTGTGAAGGGGATTACCAGGTAATTGTTCACGCAGCTCTCTGATGGATGTCACATGCGGTTTTTCTGAGTCCCCAGATAGATCATGCAGTCTGTGTGTTCTCTTTTGTACTGCCAGTCACTGCCAGTCACCAGTGTATTCAACTGTGTAGCCTTGGACCGTGTCATGTATGTGCATGTAACTTGCATGATCGAGGTAACTATTAGCGGCGATACTACGTGTCTCTCGGTCCTCTTTCAAGTGCTTGCCGTCCTTTTTCCCCAGCAACCGCCCCCCCCCCCCCCTCCCCAGGGGCGGCAATCTGAGGGTTAGCCCCGGGCGCCACAAGCTCTAGCTACGTCCCTGGCCACATACTTTGTTTTACATTTGCTTCCATTCAGTTTCTGCCTTTAGCCTCAATGGAGCTCCTTACGTTTTTCAGCAGGTGTGCCTCTTTACATGATGGGTGTAAGATATAAAGGGGCCAATTCACAAAAGCACTTGTGAATATAAGAAGTAATACTGCCAGGGTACTTTTTTACATACCCTTCTTACATGACTCTTGGAATTGGTCCTGAAACGTCCAATGTCCTATAGTAAAAGTGCCAAGAGGGCAGAGTCCTTTCTATTTGTAATACCTCTATATAAAGATTTTCCATTGAAATGTTTTTGGTCCAACTCACAAAGCGCACAAAACAGGGGAAGTACTTTATTTACTCCAAAATGCCTCTATGAGTAGGCCCTTTTATGTTTCTTCATTTGAGGAATGCCCTGGCAGGAGGTGGCTTTATTGTCCGTGAAGTACCACACTTGCCCATGTGACCACTCTGTAAATGACCTTGAAGGAGATTGAATGAAATCAAACCCCTCCTTTCCCCCTACATTCCTCTCTTTCTTGCCTCCCACAATAGAGGAAGCCTTTGAAAATGTTCCGATACAATATTTCAGAGAGTAGGAAAAATACCATTATAAAGTAAAACAGGGGAACAAATTACCATTATATCATTCAGGAACGCAGAGAAAACCACTCAGAGATAAAATGGCAGTATCAAACAAGAGGAACTTCACCATGGAACAATTAAATGATTGCGAGAGCGGTGATTAAATCTAACATTTGGCCACATTGAATCAAAAATGGACAAGAAGCTGAATTAAAACAAGCATTAGCAAAGGCAACAGGTTTCGCATTTTTGCTGCCATTGCAGAGATGTTCGCTTTACCAATGTTTTTCGCCGATGTTGTTCAGCATAAGCAATGAGACCGTGGTGGACCAGCAGAATGATGTACATGCACTGATCAAAATCTAAAGCAATATATTACTCTCCAAGGAAAAAATTATATATCTTCTAAGAGATATGTGGGTAAGGAATATATTCTTTACTGATACTCTAGTGATGTAGGTCAAAATCCAATTAAATGTAGTTTCAGTTATTCGGGTCTCGAGGGTTACTAAGAAAACGTCACACTTAGCGGTGTCCATCAACAGCGCTGTACAGCCAAAAAACAGCAATCACCAAATAAACAGGCATACAATATCTGAAGAGCTCTGTCACACATTGCAGGACAATTCAAAGGACTTTAATATAGTCAACCACTGGAGATCTCAAATATCCATACAATTCGACAACTTCTTTATATAGCACAAAGACATTCAGATATGGATATGGTAATAAAAGTGCCCATCTCAACAGATCTCTCCACTTCTCTCTCCCTCCAATCATGCCAGCTCAGGACCATAGCTATTCACAATATCTGAGATTGGACAACCCAGTTCAGTGACCAGCTAAGCAGACTATATCATATGAAATACCATAAAGGGACCGGCAGATCAGTTCTAAGCTACCAGCATACTGAAAACCATAGAGCTGCACATTTGTCTCTCACACTTCATCATCCAACATTTTGCTATGCACTGTAACCCACAACACGATAGCCGCACCTCATTGGTCATCACATACAACATGAAAACGCTTTCCACATGGGATCAAATCTAAGACAGCATCATTCTAACCACACACCTTACACATTGTAGCGTGCTACTCATGTAGGCAAGTGCTTAGGCGCCCCACAAAGGGATAGTAAGTGCCGTATAAATACTGTAATACAATACATGCGGGATCATGTGTGCATGCACAAACAACATGATGTAGTAGCTGTTTGGGGTTTTCACTTGTTTACGGTTCCAAAATGGCAGGCTCCAAATTCGGAGCATTACATAAAACCTATCTGTAGGCGAGACATAAAAAGGTTTTTGATTGGCAGTGCAGCATAACAGGTGAGTGGGAGCAAGAGTTAAGCTGGGGCCTATGAATACCGTATGGGGGCATGGTGCAGGTGTAGATTAGCAACGTGAAAGTGCACTCTAGTGGAGACTAGACATCATTATTTGCATCAATTATGTTTTTATGCTTCCAAGATCTCCACTCAAGCAGAAAACAAATGAATAACCTGTGTCCTTTTGTTCACAGCACTTTTGAAATGCCTCTTTCATTACAATTAGGGATGGGCTGGCAAGAAGTCGAAATAAAGAATGTTGAGAATGATTTCATTTACAGTCTGTTGGAAACGGCCCTTTTTGCAGGGTTATCCCCAAACTTTTTGCTTCTTCCTCTTTTATTTTTTCTGACCCGTGGTTGTTGGCAATCGGACTCTGGGCACTTTACCACTGCTGATCAGTGCTAAAGTGCATATGCTCTCTGTATAAATTGTTATATTGATTGGTTATCCATGATTGGTATATTTGTTTCACCTGTTAGCCCCTAGTAAAGTGCACTGAGTGTGCCAGGGCTGGTGATTCAAATGCTACTAGTGGGCCTGCAGCACTGATTGTGCCACCCACAGGAGTAGCCCTAAAATGATATCTTAGGCCTGCTTGCAGTGCCTATGTGCAGTCCAGGACTGCCATGTCGACCTGGCCAGTGCAACCACTGACCAGGCCTTATCCTTCCCTTTCTGTACATGTCAGGCATCCCTATGGTGGCCCTAGGTACCCCCCTGGGCTGGGTGCAGTGTATCTGAAAGGTAGGGCATGTACTGAGGTGTGTAACATGCCCTGGTAGTGAATTACAGCCATTTTCGTTTTCCACTACTGAGAGGCTATCTTGCCCATAGGACAGAATGGGGGAGGTTGTTTACATGCCTATCTTCCCATAAGGGCAAGATAGAAAATCCAAGTTTGGTATCTTTGCGTTCAGAATTTAATTATACATCTTTTTAGCACTGTGTGAGAATAGCACTTTTTAGAAAGTAGCTATTCTCCTGTTTAACCTTCCTGTGTGCCTGTGTGCTGGTTGGCTGACTGGTGTCATGTGATGGGCTAGGTGGCTCCAGGAGTCTGGATGAGTCAGCAGCAGGGTGAATAGGGAGATCTGCTTTAAATGGGTGGGAGGAGTAGCCCCTGGGTTTGAGTAGGGCTGCCTCTGCCAGCACAATGCCGGCTCCACCCCCTGCTGGCCAGGCTGAGGACTCTGCCTCTGCCAGCACAAAGAAGGCTCCACCTCCTGCTGAGCGTCTAACAACCCTGCCCCTCACTCTGAAAGGAACCAGGTGCTCCAGGGCAGAGCACACCCAGGAACCGGTTTGAGCAGGGGAATCCCCCCACTGAAACAAAGAGAGACAAAGACTTGGAGGGGTATAAGAAGAGGACCCCAGCCACCTGAACTTTAGATCACTTTGGAACTAGGAAGGAACCTCTGCCAAGGAGAAAGCTGAAAAGAACTGAAGAGGAGAAGACTGCCTGCTTGCTGTTTTGCTTTGCTGCCAAGGAGAGGGGAAGGACTTTGCTGTGTCCCCTTCTTTTGATTCTGATCTCCAAGGGCCTGAGAAGAGCTGGCTCCCTGTTCAGAAGTCCCAGGAACAAAAGGACTTCACCACCAGCTCCCCTGGAACTCTGCTGAAGGAGTTCTGACCTGCCTTGGAGTGCTTGCCCAGTCTTGGGGCCTCAGGAGGTCGTTTTGCTGTGTTTGGGAGCTGGGAAGCAGAAGCGTGAAAAAGAGTAACTGGTACCCAACGCATCATCCGATTGCGAGTCGCAAGAACGAGAGTGCGAGGAGAATTTCATTGCGGCGTCATCGCAGCACCCGGAGTCCCCGCATCGCCGAGTGCGTCGAGCATCGTCCCGGTGCGTGAAGATTCCCGACGCTGCGAGGGTCGCCGCAGAACCAGTTTGCGGGCCGCACCACTGCCGGTGCGTGAAAGTATCCAGTCGCTGCGTGTGTCGACGCAGAGTCCCGTCCCGTGACGCATCGAGGGTTGCGGCACCAGAAGTCAACGCCGCGCTGCGCACCGCGACGCATCGATGGTTGCAGCGCCAGAAGTCAGCGGTGCGCCGCGCATCGCGCCGCATCGAAGATCGTCGCATCGTACCTGTGCGTGAAGCTTCCCCCTAAGAAACCTACGCAACGAAAGCCAAAGTCATCGCATCCTCCCCCTACAGATCAGAGCCGGTGCATCCACCTCTGCTGCGTGAAGCAGGGCTGCTGCAAAGCCTCCCCAAGATCTCAGGAGTATCGCATCGCCTTTCCCATCTTCCTTGTTATAGCTTTTTGGAACCTTATCGCAACTACAGGTACTGTTGGGCACGAGAGTGTCGCATTTTGTGCATTGAGAGTCGCATTGTGCGGGACACTGACTTTTACATCCTGGAGTACTTTCTGCAAACTCTTGAACTATCTTTAAAGTAACCTTTTTAATTGTATGTTGGTTTTTCTGTAGTATTTGGTCTTGTGAAGTTTTTAGTAAAGATACCTTATTTTTCTAAAACTGGTGTGGAGTAAATCTGTGGTGTTTTCACTGTGTTACTGTGAGTGTTGGTACAAATACTTTACACATTGCCTTTGATAGCCTAGACTGCTCAGGCCAAGCTACCTAGAGGGTGAGCAGGGGTTATCTTAACAGTGTATCCCCCTTTCCCTGACTAGAAGCAAGGGTCCCTACTTGGACAGAGGTACCTACCCTGCCAACTAGAGACCCCCAGATCTAACACAGTCAAACTGAAAAAATATATACAAATTAACAAGTGTGAAGGCATTATGCACTAAGTCTGTGGGGCAAGAAATTTACAGACAACTATATCCATGTCAGATGTAAATGAGGTCTTTCACCATTAAGATCTATTTGATGGTACTCCGTTTTTTTGTAATTAACACCAAGGAATGTGATTGTGGTAAAAGCAGTGGCATAAACAACCAACACTGAGCATTTTCTTACCTCTGTCTCCAGAGTTGGCAAATCCTCAGCATTTAGTATCCTTTCTTCTTGGAATGTTGGTACAGGTATCTCCTCTTCTATGTTCTCAATCACCTGGAAGAACACTCGAACATAAGTTTGTATGCCCATGAACAATCACAGAAAATCCATCATATATAACATTTATGGCAAATATTTTTAGCCATCATGTTATATCCTGCTTATGTTATCATATCTATCCCTGGTTACCTATCTCCTAGCTGCTCAGCCAGTGTGAGTGTTGAGAGTGGAATGTTGGTGTGACTGTGATGTTTGGAATGCTTGGGTGCCTGGGTGGATGTGGTGTGACAGTAGGAAGATGGCTGAGCAGCAGGAAGGCTGCTCCTGGTGGGGCTGGAGAATAATGTACACCAGACTAATGGACATTTGTACACAATTTCTATCCTGCAACAAGAAGTTAATAAAGGAATGCTTAAAAGACAACTTGGCTACGTCTGGTAAGAAACAACATATTTTTGGCGACAGCCTGGACCAAAACTCAAGCGTGCTGCATGATTGAAGAACCTGTCCATGGTATGGACATGAGGAACCCAAAGAAACCAAGAGAAACAATGAGTAAAGCGTCTAGAAGGAGCTCCAGGCTGGCCAACCCCACCAGTGTCAAAGTCAACCGATCCTGGGATTGGATGCTGCCTGTATATACACACATGAACCGTGGTTCCTGTTTGTTTTCGGCCAACCGCGTGTGGTGTGGAGTCATGGGAGCATGGATATGACCCTTGTCATGGGATCCTACGTGCCACCCTCTACTCTGGATTCAGTTCTTTTTTTTTGTGATGTCAACCTTTGCGCTTTACCCGCAAAAGATTTTGGGCAAGGGATTTCCATTTGAATGTTTTCTACACTGAGTGACGTCTGAGTCCAAGTCTAGTCTCACAACCAAAAGGATATTACATGGGCATGTTGCAGCAACTCTACTTTTGCTACTGATTCATCATCTGTGGTTGTGGGCTAATTCCTGCTGCGCCTGGTAAGGTGTCCTGCGTCTAAGATTT
Organism: Triturus cristatus; assembly: GCF_964204655.1. Taxonomy (NCBI): domain Eukaryota; kingdom Metazoa; phylum Chordata; class Amphibia; order Caudata; family Salamandridae; genus Triturus; species Triturus cristatus. Next base: position 561,909,464 of record NC_140589.1, on the reverse strand, counting down.
TTGACCTGTCGATTTGGTAGTAGTTTTTCAAGGAAGAAAAAAGGTACTTTTATTCATTTGTAACTGTTCCCGGTACTCAACATTGTTCTATTATCCAGTCCTGGATGTGACCTGTTATGCCTCATGCTGCAAAAGGAGCCAGGCGGGAGATGTGTTTTTGTTTTCTCTTGACATGTTTTATAGTTTCTTATGAGTGTTATAGTTATCTCTGGCATGCTTATTAGTGATGCAAAGGTACTACAGGTTTCATGTTTGATCTACAAGTTTTAAGTGGGGAGCACTGTACTTGTGTGTGCCCAGTGTAGTACTACTCGGATGAGAGGTCGCTCACCGGTGGTGGGGTACTGGTCTAAAAAAAAATATTACTAGTGGAAAAGAAAAAGAGTTTACATTCTTTCGTATTTATGTGGAGAAATGTTTATCTATATTATATTGTTTTAGTGATGCCACATTTTAGGCTTCCTTACGCAAGGGAGGTCCTAGTCTTTTAGTGGGTAGTGGTCACATTACACTCCCTTACATAAGGGATGGGTATGGTTTTAGGTTCCATTTTTGCACTGTTCTGCCTTACATGAGGGTGGTTCTTGTTTCTTTGTGGGTGGTGTCCCCCTTCTCTGTATTGTAGTTACACTACGTTGCATATTGTGTTATTTGACTGTGTGTAAGTCATCATGCGCTGCACGTTTGGTCTGTTCTGTGCGTAAGGCGCCATGAGCTCCATGTTTCGTCTTTTCGGTGTGGAAGTCATCAAGTGCTACACTTCAACACTTGTGGGTCATGGGTGTTTGTCTAAGGGTGTCTCACCCTTTGCTTCATTTTACACATTTTTCAAAAACTGTTTATTGGGGAGGATGGGTTATATTGCTTGTCAATGTTTTATTGTTGCTTGTAAATATTTATCTTTTCTTTGAGGTTACGTAGTGTTCAGACTCTTGCGAAGTTGTACTTTAGGTTGCTTCCCTGAGTCTTAAACTTTTTCTCTGCTTTTGTATATGATTGTGTATAGTTCCTCCTTTGTTCTATTGTTCAGTCCTGGATGTGACCTGTTATGCCTCATGCTGCAAGAGGAGCCAGGGGGGAGATGTGTTTTTTTCCTCTTTACATGTTTTAGAGTTTCTTATGGGTGTTATAGTTATCTCTGGCATGCTTATTAGTGATGCACCAGACTAATGGACATTTGAACATAATTACTATCCTTCAACAAGAAGTTAATAAAGGAATACTTTAAAGACAACTCGGCTACATCTAGTAAGATACAACACATTGTTATTCCTTTTAGACATTGGGCTTTATTTATATCATGATGGACGGGTTACTCCATCACTATGGTGACGATATCCCATCCGCCGAAATATAAATCCCATAGGATATAATGGGATTTATATTCAGGCGGAGGGGATATCCGTCACTGCTGTAACAGAGTATCCCATCCACCACGATCTAAATCAGGCCCTAAGAACTTAGAAAATTCAGCTTTCAGAATGTTGGCACTAGAATGTTATGCTCTCAGGATTTGTAAAGTGCAACTTATCACCCATGATGTATCCAGACACACATAGCACATAGTTTAACTTTGTTTTGATACTGCTAAATCTAAAATGGTTTAAGCTGACTTAATACAAACATATGATGTTTATTTTTTACTGTTAAGTGTGTTCATATGCCCTGAAATTCACTTCTCCATAAAACTAGACAAGCCATAAGATACTCTAATTAAGGACAAAGGAGGTAGAAGAAAGGTGGCGGGGAGCTTCTCTGTTTTGCCCCCCACTATATTGGCTATTATATTATAATTTTCATACCTACTAATTTCTTGGTTACCTCCAAAAGAAACTGTGACATGATAAAGCCCTTTAGGAATATCTGCATAACATAAACATTTTAACAAATCTTAAATAGGTAGTAAAATAATACTCATTAGTTTGTTTTGCTAGTTTCTATTAAAGAGGCTTATGTTAAATCTTGCTTGCATCATCATCATCATCATCATCATCATACAACAGAATTTGTATTGCCTCTGTAACATCTGCCCCTGTCACTCAGACATACATTTTTGAAGTGTACGTAGGTGAGATCTTTATCGTGCATAAAAAAACGTGGCCAATCGTGGCTGTGCTCACCACATACTCAAAAACGTCTTTACCTGCTGACAACAGAGTATTAAAGCCATGAGCCCTAGGGAGAGAAGACTAATAAGGTATGGAGCATGCTTTCTGTGTCTGTCATTCAGTAAAAAGAAGTATCTGTCTGCCTAGAAGAAGGCTTTAACACTCTCAGTAGGTACATACGTTTGTCACTTTCTCCTCTTCTTTGCTACATTCCTCTTTCTCCTTTTCCAGCTCATCCAGCTTCTTCAGACAGTCCCTCAAAGGTCCACAAAGCCTGGTGTACTCAATCACAGCAACAACAAATGTCACTAGTGTAGCAGCATCTTCAGAGCTGTAGCGGGCACCAGCAATGGTGATTCCTCCCTTATTCGAATCCCTGGTGGGGCTGCTGTCTGAATGTGTGAATTTTTTGGCTGGTGTGACAGACTGCGGGGTGGCATCTGTGGACAAAGAAAAACACCCATCCGATTAGTCAGTAAAATATGAATGCCTATGATTGACCTAGAAAGATACATTTCCTGATTTTTAAGTGAAGATTGAAACCTCCATTTAAATGATAGCAGCAGAAATAGGGGACATGGACAAACTGGATGTTTTTTGGAAAAACACAAATGGAAGTTTCTGAAGCCAGTCAGGGAGAGGTAAACTATCTAAATACATGAGAAGGTAGCTTCTCCAAAATGAAAAGTGCTTTCCTCTCCAATGGTTTATCCAATCATGTGAAACATCTGTTCAATATTAAAAAGTTTGCAAAGAATTGTTTGTATTTTATGCGAAAATCAGCATGAGATGATTAAAGAAGTTCAGGTGAAAATATTAGGAGACAATGAGGTAAGTAAGAGAAGGCAGACAGGGAACAATGATAAAGTGACAAAAGAAATGTGACATTTGTCAAAAGACATGAAGTGAGTGTCTGCAGGCCTAGGAAAAACACATATGGACACACTGCACATGCCAAAAACACATATTAAGTGCACAGACATATGACAAATTTCTAGAAACCCAGAGAGAGTGTCATGAGTCACCTTCCCTGAAGTATGGAAGCATGCAGAAATCAAAACTTCTCAAGGACCCTTCTACCAACCCCAGCGAACTCAAGAACTACTATCCCATCCCTCTGCTCCCCTTTCCTGGCAAAGCTCTCGAAAAAGGTCATCAACCATAAACTCACACAACACCTACAGATCAACAATCTTCCGGAACCCTCCAATCCAGATTCTGCACCAAGTACAGCACCAAAAACCCTGATCGCTGCCACTGACGACATCAGAACCCTCCTCGAGCATGGAGAAACAGTGGCCCTGATCCTCCTTGAACTCTTAGCAGCATTCAACACCGTATCCCACCACACCCTTATCAAAAGGCTCCATCACATCGGAATCCAAGGTGATGCCCTCAAATGAATTGCATTCTCCCTTACCGGAAGAACCTAGCAAATACGCCTACTACCCATCACCTCAGAATCATAGAACATCATCTGCGGCATCCCTCAAGGCTCATCCCTCAGCCTTACACTGTTCCACATCTACATGACCCTCTATGTCATCATTGGCAGAATACACGGAATTAACATTATAACTTACGCAGACGACACCCAATTAATTCTCTCACTATCAAAAGACCCCTCCACCACAAAGGCCCACTTTCACAGGTTCATGACGGGCATCGTCGACTGGATGAATAACAACTGCCTAAAACTTAGCCCGGCCAAACGGAAGGGCTGGTTTTTGGGAACGACACCTCCCCATGGAACGACTCCCAGGTGGCCTATCGAACGAGGACCAGCATCCACTTCGACAGACCATGCTCGCATTCTTGGCATCATCCTGGACAGCAAGGTCACCAGATCAACGCAGTGTCTTCCACCTGCTTCCTCACCCTTTGCATGCTCCGTAAGATTTTCAAATGGCCCCCCGTGGACACCAGACATACCGTCACTAAAGCCCTAGTCATCAGCCGGCTGGATTACAGCAACACACTCTGCATAGAAATCACCACACATCTCCTGAACGAACCACAGACCAAGCAAAATTCAACATCCAGACTCATCCTCAACCTCCTCAAATGGACCCACACCACCCCCCACCTCAAGAAGCTACACTGGGGCTCCCCATTCAGAAGACATGTCAATTTAAAATGCTGATGCACACCTAAAAGAACCTTCACAATCAAGGGCCAGCATACATCAACCACCGCCTGAACTTCCACCAACCCTCCACCAACCCTCCAGACACCTGTGCTCCGCTTCCCTCTCTCACACACACATCCCGTACATCACATAAAGCAACAGTGGAGGATGCTCCTTCTCCTACCTCTCGATGAAATCCTGGAATGACCTCCCCCTTCACCTATGGACCTCATCCTCTCTTCTGGAATTCAGGAAAGACCTGGCTGTTCAACTGAGCCCCTTAGCAGCTATGCTCTCATTGTTTGGAAACCCTCTCCGATGATTAGCGTGCTCTATGAATCCTGTTTGAAGGATTGACTGATGAGACAAAGGGTGATGTTATGAGGGTATGTTATTATCAATATCTTGGGGGAGTTGTCAAGATATAAAGGGTGATTGGGCAGCACCCATGTTCAAATGTGTGGTGTTGGCCTTAGATAAGCACCAAGGGACATGAGGTGAAGGCATGTAACGTAGACTAAGGGGCCTATTAGGATGGCGGGCGGCCGCCAGTGGTGCGGCGGACCCGCACCGGCAATTAGGATGCCACCGTGGCAGTGGCATCCCCTATTCCCAGCATTGTGGAGGGCGGTGCTCACAGCACCGCCTGCCACAATGCTGGGAATGCATGTTGTGCATTGACATGCACAAGCTGACAGGCACCACGCAGTGCCTGCCACTTTGTCCATGTCAATGCAGGGGGGTACCATAGGTACCCCGATGTGCATCACCCACTCCCCCAACTACCTGGGGACCCGCTATTGGCCCCCATAGGCAAAGACCGCATGCCTTTCCAAGGCACATCTCTGCCTGCATGCTAATATGGATGGCGGTGTCTTGCAGACACCGCCACCATGTTAGACCCCTTTTCTGCCCGGTCTCCTGTGAGACCGGCGGAAAACCGGCGGATGGACTTTCTGTCCGCCGGGGTCCCCCCCCGCTATCCTAATATGGCGGGGTGAAATGGGAGGCGGGCGGAGAATAATGGCGGGCGGAGAATAATGGCGGGCGGATCGCCACTGCCATACAGGCGGTGGCGATCCACCCGCCATTATAATAGACCCCTAAGTGTCACAGAATATAGGCACATGGCATGATTTATGAGGCAAAAGCTATGGGATGAGTGAAACAGGGAGCAGGGTGAGTGCCATGTGGCATGAATTCAGTGCCACTGAGTTGAGCAACCAACACAGCATATGGGGCAGCTGCTAGGGTTCACAAATTAGGAAGAACCTGTAAGGTTTCATGGGTTAGGAGATGAGTGCAATCTGACACAAGACTAATGTTGAGAGGCATAGATGTGTCAGGAAATACTAGGGGACTGTCCAAAGAAATATACAAGGTGTTAGTAATCGAGGATCTAGGCCATGGAAGAGTTACCAGGAGATACAAAGTGAGTGGCACATTGTAGCGCTATCAGGGTGGTGCCCAAACTGGGGTTGTGGGATCCATGTATTGTAGGGCTGGCTCTAGGGGGTGGCAGATAGCTATAAAGATGTTGAAGTCAAGTGGTGTAGGGATTGCTGGTGATCAGTGGTGTGAACCCAGGCACGTATGAGGTGTACACCATCAGGAGTGGAGTAGATATATATGGCATTAAAATGGTATCCTAAACTTTGTCTAGGAAGCACAACATTTTGAGTGAAGTTGGGTGGAAATCTAGCAATACATAGTGCTATGGAAGGTAGTGGGGACCATCTCCAGGTGACACTTATATATAGAGGAGAGGGCTAGAACGTACATAACATTTCAAGGGATCATGTTTAATTGTAAAACAGGTAGATCTCGTGCCACACTTGTTAAACATATAAAGCATTCACAAGGTAACAGGGCCTTCTTAGCAGTTGCACAATGAGTCTGCCCTATGTTATTGCTCTCCACTTCTCACTACAGAACGCTCTGCTGAGGGGGACACAGTAAATCCATAGGAGGTGTGAGTCCTAAATGAAAAGATTTATTTGTCTTGTGAGTTAACATGATACAGGAGTGGAGAAAGGGTTGAACTGAGGCTACAAATAATTTACATGCATTAAAAGTAAAGTACTAATATACTTTCACAAGAGCAGTACTTAATGAAAAACATCAGTGTAGTGGAACCCAGCAAACCGATGTAGTAGTGCATGGGGACAATGCTTGTATAGCCTTTAATGCAGGCACTGTAATCCGTTGTCAAAACAAAGGCAGAGTTTCAAATACCTTGGTAATTAATTGAAATGCCCTGTTGTACAAAACAAAATGAAGTAAAAAAGAGAAAAGGGGGATGGTATGAACAATGGTCTACAGTGAGACCATATACATACTGTATGTAAATAATTCACAGCCATGAATAAACCCTAGGCACATTTGCCACACAGGATAAACATGTTAGCTGAAGTCCTGCTCTTTTTCTGTGAAAATCCTAAGATCTATGTAGGTGCAGGATCAAGAAACATGTCCAGTAAATATTTCTTCTGAAATCCCTAATACTTTAACAGCCAGAGGTTACAACACTTGCACCCTGCAAATGGGAATACAAAGATGGTGGCCTGGTTTCACTTGTAGGATTTCATCTCAACCTCATCTGATTTAAAGGTTTCGCTAAAGGAATCCTACCCCATTGAATTAATATAATACCTCAATTCTATGAATATTTGGATCCGAACTTCTTGTGTTCTACTGCATTGATATATACAATATATTCTCAGGGAATCCTGCCTTGCTACAGCTTCCAGCCATGCACGCAGGTGAATTTTGAGAATCATAAATGAGAAAGTAAAACCTTGGGAAAGGGATGGTGAAAAAAACCTCAGCAGCTATGAAATCCAGGAGCTGCTCCTCAATTAGGGCGGAGGAGCGTCGCCCCACTGCTTTCTCGTAGTGCGAGAATGCCAAAACATAAAATGCTAATAACTTTTGGTAATTATCATTTTAAGTTTCTTTCTGCATTGCGGGCGGGCAGGTGGAGCTGCCCGGGCAGGGCAGGAGTGGTTTGTCCACTCCTGATTACGCATGACTGGTTTGGTAGGACCTCTCGGGCTGTCCAAACCAGTCATGCGTACTCTGCACTTCTCCATACAGGTTGCATTGCAGCTGACATGGAAAACATGCAGTCCCCTACAGCCCCTGGCTGAGCGACGGCCCGACCAATCGCAACGCTCCACTGGAGCGTTGTGATTAGCTTAGGGGATGGATGCTGCATGCCCCACGACCGCCCCCCTTCCCCCACCCATTTGCCATGCCGGCCACGACTGATGGAATTTACCGTTGTCCCGCTCTGAGATTTTAGGTCTAAAAGAAAACACTTCAGCGAGGGCTTGATGATGATGTAGCCGACATCAAGGAACTCTTGCTGGCTTCTATAATGGACAGTTTGACGAAGGCACAAGGGCATGAGAAAATTACTTTTTAACTGTCAGCCACTACAGGATGCCGTTTGCCTTATTTAGAATCTTTTGGTTTGACAGATAAAAGTCTGCCACCTCCATCACTTTTTCCTTACTCTGTTGATAGCAGTATCTCCTAAACAAGGCGGACCGACCAAAAGATAGTCAATACCCCGTTCACCATATTGAGAGTATAATTTCCATTGACCGAAACATGGAGGTTAAACCTCCACAACAGTGTTGATTGAAAAAAAACATAGCCAAGCCCAGCACACAACACCCACACCATCACCTCAATTACTATGTCCCTGCTATTGCAAACCCTGGGACTCTATCATGCAGTGGTGGAGGAAAAATACACAATGCATAAACAAATATGGGTAAGTACAACTTTTAAAACTTTTTTAAATGCACTATGCTAACTACTAATGCCACTAAACCGATGTTTATGCACACCAAAACACATATTTGAGCAATTTCGTTTTGTCACTTTCTGTCCACATGCTTCACACGAGCTACCCATACAAAATACTCATCGAACACAATTTTACTACCGCACCACAAACCTGTAAGGTAATGCACATGTTTTTTAAATGTACCTGGTCTGCCCAACACATAATGCAAACATACAATAACTAGTTAATATTTTTAGCAAAGTATATACATACTTGAAATAAAACAGGAGTAGGTTGAATAAAAAAGACACCTAATATGAGACCACTCCCTTTATACGCATTTACCTCATACTACACATTCATATGAAACAACCAAGTACCGCAAATAGATATTTCCACAACCTACCCATTGCCATGTTATGTTTGAAAATATTGTACAAAATATCAGGTGCAGGATACACACCCACATAGCAGACACTGTACTAATATATGCTACCTAGATGTCTGCATACTTAGTATATGGCATGTACTTTATTTGAACTTCAAATGTAGGCATGGTATACCAATATGTTTTCAGCTATGTAATAATGCAAAATACAGGCATACACACTACCACTGTGCATGCCACACACTATCCCCTCATATCACCACTCCCACTCCCCTTAACACACATCGATAAACTATGCATCACCTATGAAATCAGAAGAGCAGGAAATTGAATACAATGTTTAATATAAGCAACATATTGAAATATGCAATCAGATGTTTTTTTTTTTAATTGTCTACAACAAATACCTCAAAAAACAGAAAGCATGCTGAACTCACTATTCCTACACAACATTCCACCGCCGTGGAAGGCAGCGTCCACCTCATCCACAATTCTGAGCCACATTTCCCTTCTCTAGCTCACAGATGTTGTCTGGACCAGTTCTCCAAACAACTGGGGCTCAACCCTAATTATCTCATCCACAGAAACAGTTAGCTCGTTTTCTGAGAATCTGGGTTACCTTCTACCAGCCATGGTGGAGTATTGTCATATAAGAGCGCTGATGCAGATGCGTATTGTGAGGGGTAAATGGTTTGTGGAGTCTCTTTAGTAGTAGGAGCTGCAAGTATTATTGATGAGCTGATTTTCCACCATCAGAAACTCTGTCGGCCATCGCAGTCCTCTGTCTCAAGGATCCCACCGTCCCACTCTGATGGCAAACCACTTTAAATGTGGTAGATCAAATTCCAAAGTTGATAGAGGGCTGTCCAATGATGGAGGACGAGGATACCGACAACAGAGTACAGAAGGACAGCTGTCAATCGTTCTTGCATCAACCAAAACCCTAAATACAGCAGTTGATTAACCAGCAGCCTGATGAATGGATCTGTTCCACTAGGACAGAGGAACTAATGCTTGTCTGCCAAATCTGGCCCTGAGTCCAAGGGTAAAAACTTTGACCAGTGTGACCCGCTTGGCTTACCAGACCTCTGCTCCATTGCAGCGAACCTCAAATCTCAACAGCTTCCTAGTTAACCACTAAAAGACATTTTTTATTGGTGCTTTGTATTTTTAGCGTCTTTTGTCTTCAAACCTGTCTTCATTACCCCTTTTCCGATATTGATAATTTTGGGGACTTTTGCTAATTTTTTAATGTGTCTCTCTTTGACTAAATTGCTTTCAAAATGTTATTATACTGTTTATTTGACTTTAAAATTGTTGGTACTGCTTGAACATAACACGCATGTCTTTGGGGCATATTCTGCAGCATGTGCCACAGCTACTGGGGGTTGAATGGGGCTTCCCTTAGACATGTGTTAAAACCTAATTAGGGTATGTTTATTATGCTATAAAGGGTACCACCTTTCCCAAATGAATAATTCCCATCTGAGCTTGTTGAAGAAATTCTGTGTAACCTGCCGGTCACTAATTACACTCAAGGTAAATTGGCTTAGTGAGTTATACACCAGCTGCAAGCAGCTGCATGTATTTTGAAAGGTATAAGACTGGATCTTAATAAGTTGGAAATAAAAGTTCTTTGTTGCACGGCTGGCACAAAAGGTTCATTGAGTGTTAATAAACACGTTATCAGGTGCCACAAAACAATTCAGTTTGTATTGTGCGCCATATAAATTATTATGAGTAGTATCCCACCTGATGCTCCCAAACTGCATTCATGGATACAGAGCTTGACAAAAGCCAAAACACTTTCAAATCATCATTTGTCTCTTGCCATCTTCCAAGGTTACATGCTAAGGGTCTCTTTCTTTGCCATGACAGGATGACAAACTCAGAGGCAAGGCGCTAGTGTCCAGGTGAGATCAGTTTGACACCCAAAAACTGTTCCTACTATGAGCACAATTATTGACCGTCTGAGGTGGGGAATGTAAAGTAGAACAGCAATCCCTAGTGGCGAAAGAGTCTCCCATGGCTCTCGCTTACTTCTGATACACAGCACACAATGAAGGTGAGTGGGTGCTCTCTGTTGCATGTGATACCCAGCACCACTGAAAGAAAATCAGGTCCATGATAGCAAGTTGTACTGTACTCTCAACCTCCTCCACTTTACATGGTGGGTGCTGAGGACTACAGTTCAGCCTCTCACAGGTTGCCTGGAGAGCCAGGGTGCTGAGTTCCCCTTCACCTTCCTCCTCTAGGGAAGCTCCTTTGAAGTAACAATGACAAAGGCCAAGCACTGACATGATCATGGAGCATACTACAAACATCAAACAATGTCTACCCAGGCCAGCAGTTTGCATTCTGCGTGTGAAAGTCGACGGGGTGTAAAGCGTAAAGCACACGCACACATAGACCTTTCAAAGGATGCCACAGCCTTGGGTAATGAAACAGGTAGGCTGACAACATGCTGCCTGGGCTAGGAAAAAATAACTGATTGTCTGTACCTCAGTCATGGGCCTATCATCCAATGACAAAATGTCTGCACTGTAAAGCAAGGTTGTGAGGGTTGAACAGATCATGGCACATCCACACCTTTGCACTTTTTCATTTGTTACAGATGATTTGGGGGCCATAAAGCGACCTAAGATGGGTATAAAGCGGTTTGACTAGCTTGGCAGATGATTTATTTGAGATGTCAAGAATATGGTCATTTAAGTGTATTTGCATAGACACTCAACATGCTGCCAGACAGACTTCTAAATAAGTCAGCTAATAATATATCAAAAATGGCCACATTTTTGCCACAGTTGCTCATAAGTGTATAAGTGATACATAGGGCATTAATTATGTCACTGAAAAAAGCAACATGGTGTTAGGACCTAAATCTGAAAGGTGGGCCATGTATCCAGGTAAATGGCTTAAAATCGTCATGTCACTCTGTACTGTTTCTATCATCCTTGACCCCCGTGAGGTTAGTGCCTACCAGAGTCGTCCATCTGCTCTGGGACTGTGCTAAAGGTAATGGGCCTACATGGTCATGTGTTTTGGGACTTCTCCAGGATAATATGCTTCGGAATTATATTGTTGGAAGGGTGAACCTGAATCTGGGGCTGAACATTACTAAATCACTTATGTGCATTGTATGCTGTAGATGCTAGAAAGTGTGCAGTTCAGTGAGAAGTAATTGCAAGACACCGCTAAACGCTCTCAGTTTTAGGAGTTGTGCATTTGGGCCTTGCATTTATTTAGTGTGGCCATTCCAGTGTTTTCCTAATATTTGTGGTGAGTGTTTCATATACAAATTATTAGATGACTGTTCTGGGACAAATTAGGTGGTTTATGAAGGTAATGTATGTAATGGTGATTGAGGTTAAGTCTGATGTGTCTGCAACATTACCTTAAAAAACGTTTATGTTAAAAAAAATGACAAAAAATTCCATATTAGAACTTGTCGAATTCTTGTTAGAAAAAAATACAACAATCTGTTTTCTCTTTAGAATTTTATGTAGGAATGCGGTTGTTGTGTTTATCCTTGATATATACACATTGGGCTTTAAACACTGGCACTCTTCCAAGGGAGTGAACCCATGTTCGTGAGACCTTTCTCTAACACTGCACATATTGTGGAAAAGTACAAGACAGATTTGGCAGTAAAATCCCTGACCATTCAATGGGCTGCAATCTGCACTTTCTATGATCATTGAGGAACGTTTGCAGTACATTGAGCATTTGGTTCCCCATTTCCTGTGCACTGCTTTGCTAATAGGCCCTCAAAAGGTTTGTTTTAAGCAGACTCCATTTGAACCCTTAGAGGACATCCCGCTGAACTTACTGTCCCGTAACCTCAGTTGGCACTGGGGGTGAATCAGGAGCATTTACCTCCACCTAGATGAAAATGTAGTTCTGTTAGCTTTCTGCTGAAACCCTGGTTTCATGGAGGTCATTATCCACTTGTTACCTATCCATAGGGTTGGACATGTTTATTTCTCACGAACATCACCATTTCGACAGGTAGACATGTTCTTTGAGTCCTTTTGGGTACCAAGATGTCTCAAGTTGTCCATTACACATTGTGAAGGTCAATAAGCATGGTTATTTCTATGGCTTGTAAATTGGCATGAATGGAGTTATTGCCCAAATATACATGAGTGTTCTACTTTGAGATCCACATATTATTGGGCACAGACACAACAGTTGCCATTGGTGGATATATGTAGGGCAGATTAATAGACCTCTTCACACTTTTTCATCTTACTGATGGGTGATACATTATAGTTTGGCCTATAGTTTTGTTTATTCACTTAATGTCACATACATGATAAGCGTTGGTATTTGCTCATAAAAGCAAATACTGTGACAAGGAAAAGGGATGATGGGGCAATGTCTTAAATTACGAATGCTAATGAACAAAACTGTTGTATATGATTTCAGAGTATACAAAGTCATAGTAAATCAATTCTGAGGAACAATTTCATTTAAACTGATTAACTTAAATAACTTAAATATTCAATGCGGATGGCACTTCTCATTTGGTAGAAACCAATTTATAAAACGTCTTTTTTAAAAACGTTCCTTTGAAATGTTTTTAAGATGTAATGCCATTAATCTTGAAAATGTGTCCTCTCTTTTCCTACAAGGTGCTCCGTTCACCCCATTGCTTTTCCAAATCCTGGGTGACGTTTCACTGTTTTTTAAAAATAATGTTCTCATGGTTATTTCTGACTTCTTCCGCGCTCGTTCCCTAGCATTTTCCCACCCGAAACCCCTCACTTTCACCCAGTTTTAAAAGTTTAAACTATTTACTTTATATTGCCACTCCCTTACATTACTTCGATGTACATTTTTATCTTTTTCTCAGTGCCCTCTTCTATCCCCTCATTCTATCCTTTTAATCTTTTCCAAACCCAGTCTCCTCAACATACCTCTATTTTCCCACTTGATATTAAAATTATGTTCCCTAAATAGAATTAACTAGGAGAGCCACAATTTAGTAATGATATACCTGGTAGAGACATATAGCTGTAACTTCCTTTCCTCAACATTCCAAATGATCCTCCGACATGCGGCCATAAGAAGGTGGCATTGAAGGAGGGGCAGTCTCGAAGGGGAGGGAGTAGCCCTTTTGTACTATCTGCGGAACACACCTGTCTGACGTGATGGACTGCCAGCAGAGGAGATGATGTGAATCCTGCCTCCGACTGACTGATGATGGGCCTGAAATGTCGGATGCTGAAGGTTTGGAGACAGTGGTAGGGAGGAAAAGGGTGGACGGCCCGCCCACTGGCTCCCTGACCCACGAGTACACTTGGTCCCATGTCCCATGTCCGCGGCCACACAGAGGCTGGACAGCTTGCATGACTCGGTGACTGGTTTGGATAGGAAGTGGCTTGGCAACCCTTCCGTAGCCATGAAAGGGACGAAAGGCAGACTGAGAGGGACAGGGTGGTAGCTGTGAGGCCCAAGGATCTGGCCGTAGCACAAAATTCCTTAAAACGCACAAGCTCTGAGTCTGCTTTGTCATCAAAAAGGTGAGTGCAATCAAAGGGCTTGTCCATCAAAGTTGGTGGGACATCCCCCGAAAAAAGTCATACGTCCTCAACTAGGCGTAGTGCTGAGTGCTACCGATGAGACAAACATTCTGCCTAGTAAGTCGGTGGTGTCCAGTCCACAAAGTATGGTGAATTTGGCTGCGTCTCTCCCATCCGCAACTGCCCGGGAGAAAATGGCCCGGGCACTGAGACAGCACCTCTGCAACCATATCCCAGATGGTACGGGTGTATTGGCCCAAGAGGCAAGCAGTATTCACCGACCGTAGTGCCAGGCTGGAGGAAGAAAACATCCTCTTCACAAGATGGTCCAGCTACTTGTATTCCCTATTGGTAGCAGAAGGTAATGTGCTTTTTGAAGATGAGGCTTGGACAACCAAGCTCTCAGGGACAGGATGTTGTGTAAGGAACGATCGGTCATCCGGAGTGGCCGGTGGGCAATTGTCCTGTCCACAGGAGCCCCTTTGCTGGGCTTAGACCAAGTGTCCAGAAGGACATCAGTGAGGGCTTCATTGAAGGGCAAAAGCGGTTCTGAAGTGGAAGCCGCAGGCTGAGGCACCTCTGTCAGGAGGTTAGTTCTGCCTGCCATCAAAGGGATTTCGAGGCCAAGGACCTCGGCCGCCCTTCTCACCACCACAGCATAGGAAGCTCCCTCCTCCGTAGCCACCGTAGGGGGAGAAAACAAGCCAGTATCAGGGGAGGTGTCCAAACCACTGGCCTCACCCAGGTCCATCTGCCAGTCCACAGGTTCTTCAAGCTGGTCGGTTAAAGGGTCCAGCTGCCCCTCCCATTCCTCTTCACCACCTCCTGGCACAAAATCAGCAGCAGGGATAAACAGAGGGCCAAAAGACCCTTCCGGCATCGGTAGATTGGAGTGTGGTAGATTGGGATATATTGTGGTGGGGTAGGTTGTGGCAGATTGGGGTGGGGTTTATTTGGGTATGATTGGAGTAGTTGGAGTGAAGTAGATAAAAGTAGATTGAATTGGGGTAAATTGGCATAGCATAGATTAAGATAGATTGGAGTGGGGTCGATTGTGGTAGAGTAGATTGGAGTGCAGTAGATTTGAGTGGTGTAGGTTGGGGTAAATAGGAGTGGGGTAAATTGGGGAAGATTGTGTGGGCTAGGTTAGAATGGGGTAGATTTCCAGTAGGGTGGGTGGGGTAGATTGAGGTGATGTTCATTGGGTGGGGTAGATTGGGGTAAAATGGAGTGGGGTAGATTGGGGTAGATTGAGGAACATCGGGGCGGATTGGAGGGGGTAGGTTTAGATAGGCTGAAGTGGTGTAGATTGGAGTGAGTTAGACTGGGTAGACTGAAATAGCTGGAGTGGTGTAGGTTGGAGTAGAGTGGGGTAGATTGGGAAAGATTGGAGGGGTAGATTGGGGTAAATTGGAGTGGGGTCGATTGGGTTAGATTGCAGTGGGGTAGATTGTAGTGGGGTAGAGTGGGGTAGGTTGTGTTGGGTAGATTGGGGTCAGCAGATTTGAGTGGGGAGAATGGGGTGGGAAGACTGGGGTGGGGTAGATTGGGGCTCAATAGGGGAGATTGTGATGGGGTAGATTGTGGTAGGTTGGAGTAGATTTGGACGGGTATACTGGGGTGGGGTAGATTGGGGTGGGGTAAATTGGGGTGGGTAGACTGGGGTGTGTAGTTTGGGATAGGTTGAGTGGGGTAAACTGGAGAGGGGTAGATTGAGGTGGGGTAGATTAGGGTGGGGTACAAAAGAGTCGGTTACATTGGCGTGGGGTACACTGGGTAGATTGGAGTGGGGTAGCATGGGGTAGAATGTAGTGGGGTAGGTTGAGGTAAATTGGCATGAGGTAGATTGGAGTGGGGTAAATTTAGGTAGATGGGAGTAGATTGAAGTGGGGTAGATTGGGGTAAATTGTAGTGGCGTACATTGGGGTAGATGGGAGTGGAGTAAGTTGGAGTGGTGTAGGTTGAGGTAGATTGGAGTGAGGTAGATTGGAGTGGGGTAGAGTAGTAGACTGGGGTAGATTGAAGTGTGGTGGATTGGAGGGGGGTAGGTTTGGGTAGATAGGAGTGGGGTAAATTTGGTGGGGTAGATTGGAGCAACATGGAATACTACGTCAGTGGCATATGCTTGTTGTAAAAGAAATAAAAATGCAACCTAAGTAGCAAGCATGTATGCAGTGTTTAAACAGATTAAAGGGAGCAAGTAAAGAATAAACGGGGTAGGAGGGCGAGACAGAAAAGAAGCAACAAGGATGAGGTGGGAGGGGAAAAGCAGCAACAGGAATTGGGGGCATGTGGAAAGGGAGAAAAGTGAGTGAAAACAGAAGCACACTTATGGAGTGGTTAAACACAATTTAACAAGTAGCTCTGAAAACGGGAGAAGTGGATGGACATGAGTACTTGGTTCATGCTCTAGGGGAGGGTCAAACCCAGGAAGAAGCATGATGCATGCATGCCATGACAAATGGGAACAAAGGATGTGAGAGTGACATGTAAGCAAACAAATGGTGATATTGGGCCAGGCCGTAGCACACTACCTGTAAACAACATGTATCGAAGAGACGGAGCATGCACGGTCTAGCAGAGAACTAAAAAACAACCTTCATTTTTTCTGTGCTAACATGATTACTTACGAGGTGCAGCGTCTTCAAGCAAGGATCCTTCTCCAGTAACCCCTTGTGAGCCTTCTTTGGCTTTTGCAAGGTAAGACTCAACATCCTTCAAGGTCTGAGTTGGCAGCCCATCTTCCAGCTTAGAAACACTAATAATTAGCACATAAAGTGAAAGACATTTCAAAACGATGTTATGATGTTCTAAGTAGCAAACCAGCATGTTTGGGTAAAACATGACAACAAATGCAAAACAAGATCCTCTTAACAATATAAAAAGCATTTGCTCAAGATTAATGTACAAGTTACTTAACTTCGGGGAACGATGTATCTGGTAGAGACGATTCTAGCTGCAGATTCCTTAACGTAGAATTATCCCCAGGCGTGAGACTAGACCCGGAAAACTTTCTTGCCCATCATCTCTGCGCGCCGGGGGACGGTACCACGCAACTCCACCCCGACGTCCTCCGTGGGCATGACGTCAGCGAGGTCACATAAGCCCCACCCCGGCGCGCTGACGTCAGTTTGCTTCGGATAACATTTCCGCGCCACAACGCAGAGCCATCACAACAAAACTGAGGAGAGCATTTGAACAGTGTGCGAAAAAACCAGAGAAACAAAGTAGAGAGAAACAAATGGTGAGGAACAGCACCAGTTGGCACCAAGGCACCAGAAGGCTACAAAAGCAAAGCCAAAGCAGGAAAAGAGCACAGCACCACTCTAAGGAACAACCGTGCAAGCCAAGGCGACAGCACCAGTCGCCACCAAAGCACCATAAGGCCAGAGCAGCGAAGCCAGAGTAAGAAAAGCGCAAGCACCACTCCGTGGAACCACAGCGCAAGTCCAGGCAAGAGCCATCATGGAGGCACAAGCATGAGAAAGCGCCGTGATAGAAATAAAGAAGGTCTGCAACCACAACCACAGAGTGAAGGGCCACAAGCCCGGAACAGAGGAGCAACAGCCATCCATCCCCAGACTACACTGCTAAGGAGGGCCATAACCCCTGAAAGGAGTAGGACAGGCAAAAGATTCCCCAACGTAGAAGACCGCAAGGGGATCAGAAACTCTAACAACAGAGGGAACAGAGTAAAAGTAGGCACGTACACTGGAGAGGAGCTAGCTGGAGAGATGCCTGACCGGAAGAAAACGAAGAAAACACCCACAGAAGACAAGCCACCAAGAGGGAGGCGCCTGCAAAAAACCAAGCAGAGGGCCCTCGCAGAAAGGGGAGGAAGGGCGGGTCGTGAAGGAATCTGCGGCTAGAATCGTCTCTACCAGATATATTGTTACCAAAGGTAAGTATCTTGTACATCTGATAGAGACTACTAGCTGCAGATTCCTTAACATAGAATAGATACACTAGCCATGCCCAGAGGGGAGGAGGGTCTGCAAAAGAATCTCACCAACTTGGAAGAACACAGAGCCCCAACAGGGGATGTGTCATGGGGACAGGAAGGACGGAGCAAAAACCAAAGGAAATGATGCACGGAGTGTTGAACATTGCAAGCACTCACCCCCAGTCAACTGATCTGGGTTTAATCCATCACCGTTCTTTAGCCCCCTCTGCCACCCCAGTTCAGACATGGTCATATGCAAATCAGTCTGACCCTGTGTCTCATGGGAACAGTCTAGCCAGAACTGCCAAGCCATGTCTTCCCTGGACCGGAAACAAGCTTCCTAGGACCGGTTTCTGGCATTTCAGCCGTCTTCAGCCAGGCTTGCTTGAATCCAGTGGCAAAGGGAGCAAGGGACTCACGTCTGAGCATACCCTGACAACTTATGGCGAACAAAGCAAAAACCAAAGGAAATGATGGACGGAGTGTTGAACATTGCAAGCACTCACCCCCAGTCAACTGATCTGAAGGACGGCCCAGCCCCTACCAAGCAAGAGTAAGCAAGAACAAGGAGAAGGGAAGGCATGGATACCACAGGCCTACCCGAGGGGCAAAGGGCGTCCGCCAGAAAACCCAGAGGGACAGACGGCACCAAGCGAGTACCAAAGAAAGAAAAGAACCACCTGCAAAATCCAAGGAGAAGAGGTGGAACGGAGGCAGAGCCCGCCTCAGGAGAACATACACAGCGAAGGTACAGCTGAACGGGTATCAGCCCCGAAACAGAGGACAAGGCAGGAACGGGCTCACAGCCGATAGGCGCATACGTGAGAAGGAAGACACAGTCGCGCAAAGCTCCAGAAAAGCAAGGGACAGGAGCATACTGGCACACGCCGAGGCACACAGAGGTGGACCATAACTACCAGTCGTGCACAGCATGCAGCTGGCAAATACTATGAAGTAGTGTGCCCAGAACAAGCCGAGCGCAAGACGAAGACAGAGGCAAGGGAACCCCAGAACAAGCCCCAGAGAAGGACCGTCCCAGTGGGAAAACCCACCCACGAAGAGAAGTGGGACCAGCCAGAAGATAAAGGGGAGAAGAAGAACCCCCCAAGAAGCAGCCGGGGGGGGCGGGGACAAAGTGACCCCCAGAAAGTGAGAAATATGGAGTACAGACCTAAAGCCATCAACCAGAACACAGGAGAACACCAGGAATAACCTAGCCCCGCTGGAACACAAGGCAGAGGACCAGGCTGAAACGTAAGATAATAAGGTGGAAACACCAAGACACAACGTCGTAGACGGCATGACAAAAGTCGGTCTGGCGATCCAGAGGCTGAAGAGGGAAGGCAAAACGCACAGAAGCAGATATCCCGCAGGAACAAAGGGCAAATGTACAACAGGCAAGCCCTGGAGAAGAAGGATAGAAACACCATCGGATACTGAGAAGGACAGAACCTGGAGCAGCGCAAGCTGCGCTAAGGCAGAAGAAGAAAAGAGACTGCACCAAGCAGCATACAGTGACGCCAGGAAACGCGAGGTACCCGAGCAGGTATCCACACCAGCCCAGCTTAGGACAGAGCTATACCCTAGCCTAAAAGTACCCCACCTAGGGTATGACACGTCCCAAAACAAAACAGGGGAAACACCTCTTAGGGAAACCCGCAGCAGAGGCCAAGAATATAAAAGACCTGTAGGTATCACCACAGGCGGCTTACCAATCAGCCAAAAAATACACAGATGGTCCAACCTGAGGACCTATATGGGTCCACTAACAGCCAAATATCACACACCACAAAAGTTGAAGGGCTGTACCAGCAGCCAAAAGTACAGAGGGGCCAAGTTCAGGACCCTGAAGGCATTCCAAGCCACACACATCACACAGACGGGCCAACCAAAACACTAGGCCCAAAGAGAAAGGTGGGATAAACACCTCCCATAAGACACCTGACGACCGACAAGCCAAAGCTTACGGAGGGGCAGGAGGACGGAGCCCCGCAAGTCGTTGAATAGCGGAGTCTGCGTGGGTGTTGAATAAAAGAATCCCATCAAAAGGCAGGTCAACAAGACGCTCCCGAATATTCTCCGGAAAGACGCTATCCCGCAACCAAGCATGGTGGCGGAGGGCCACAGAACTCGCCATAGCGCGGGTGAGAGAATCAGAGACATCCAAGGCCGAACGGAGAATAAACGCAGCTAACTCCCGACCATCCAGCACATGGCGCGGCAGATCAGCGCGGGCACCGTCATGGGAGGTGCGAGACAGAAGGGACTCCGCAGAATCCCATAGGTCGGAGGTAGCCCTGGCCAACACACAAAGCGCGTTGAGCGCGCGCAAAGCAGCACTAGTGGAAGCGAAGATGTTATACCCCCAGGAGTCCAACCACCGGTCCTCCTGTGACAGAGGGAGCAACACTGAAGGCAAGGAAGGAAAAGCAGTCTGCAGGACAGGGCCCTGGGCAGATGGGTGGTAAAAAAGGCAGGCTGGATCGTGCGGGGCAGGTTGGTGGTGGTGGAGGAGCGGCTGAGGTATCGGATCCCCCGTAGCAGGACACCCCCAGGCCCCCAGAAGAGAGTTGTGGAGCGAAGCTTCAAATGGAAGCAGCGGCTCCCCTTCACCAGAGCCCTGGTGGAGAACCTCCAACAAGTGGTCCGTTGGGAATGGAGCGCGGTTGCCCATTTGCAAAATGCCCGTGGACGTGGAGATGGCCCGGACAAAGGCCACACTCGCCTCCGTAGGGCATCGTGGGGGAGAGAGCAACTCTTCCGTAGGCGAAGGCTGCAAACTGAGCCGCCCGTACCCGTGCCCTGCTGGAGGAAGGCCCATGGACGAGTGAGGGGCCTGAGGGGCCCCCGGAGAAGGCGGAGAAGCCGGCGGGGCAATCACCTGCAAGGTACGGAAGAGCTTGTCGGGGCCGTGGATGAGGAGACGGCGTAGAACTCGCCCTGGAAGCCACCAGGAAAAAGGCAACGATGCGGCGTCCAGTCTCCGGTGAAGAGGAGACGACAATCCTCCGGAGAGGAAGGGACATCCAGAGAAGAGTCGGTGATCCGACGGTGGGACGGCGCTGGGGAGTCCGCCATGGGCACCGGTGTGTCCTCAATCAGAGCCGAAGTGTCAACCTCCACCGCCACGTGCCTCATAGGAGAAAGGGGCGGGGTCGGAGCCGAAGCGGCCAATGAACAGCGCCAAAAAGGCGCCGGCTCGACCTCCGACAAGGCAGCCACCTGCGCAGAGGACTGAGAGGGACTCGGGGAGGGCCCCGGGTCCTGGCCTCCACCCGCGGCACTGCCAGAGAGGAAAGCCGTCGGTGCCGGAAAGGCGTTAGCTGGGCCTCCGGTAAGACAGCCGCCTTCCCAGAGGGCCGAGGGGGACTCGGGATGAGCCGCGAGTCCCGGTGACCTCCTGCGACACCACAGGGAACCTCATGGGGTTTTGCGGCAAGGCAGGGACTCCATGGGTCGAAGAGGGGAACCCAGTAGGGCCGCACCTCGACGACACCACACCTCCAACACCTGAAGTCGGCGCCAGGGGGGAAGCCGCCGGCGAGTCTGCAGAAGGCCCCGTGCATGGCGAGGGAGCGGCGGACGTCTCAGGGAGAGGAGGGGGGCCAAAA
This sequence comes from Triturus cristatus, assembly GCF_964204655.1. Lineage (NCBI taxonomy): Eukaryota > Metazoa > Chordata > Amphibia > Caudata > Salamandridae > Triturus > Triturus cristatus. Next base: position 561,887,965 of record NC_140589.1, on the reverse strand, counting down.
GAAGCCTGCAGAGCCGCAGTGTAGGCCTTCATTTGGGCCATTGTCGCCAAATGCCAGGAAACGGCGGATAGGGTGCGACGGGTGAGGGCGCAAGTCCCGAGAGAAACTCGCGCCCTCTGTAGAATGAGGACAGTGCCTAAGTGATAAGCTGCAGGACTAACCGGCAGGCGAGCGACGCCGATGGGGCCTCGGTTAAGGACGATGCCGCAGCCGGAATCGGCGGCTTCTGGACCCTTCCGAGGTAGGGGACGGACGCTGCGACGAGACCGATCTGGACAAGCGGGCCGAAAGCAATTTCATCCGGCGCTCCCGCTGGGACTTCGGCTTGAGATGCTGACAAGCGTCGCAGTCCATAGAATCATGGTGCTTGCCCAAACAGCACATACAAATAGGGTGAGGGTCAGTCGCCGACATCTGACGCGTACAAGAAGCACATGTCTTGAAATCCGAAGGCATTGCACACTGTTCCCAACACAAAAGCGTTAAAAGAGGCCTGAAAACAGGCCAAGAGAACTCACTCCGGATCTGCGTTGCACGCAGAAAAGAAGTAAACTGACGTCAGCGCGCCAGGGTGGGACTTATGTGACCCCACTGACTTCATGTCCGTGGACAACGTCAGGGCGGAGTCACGTGGTGCCGTCTCCCGGCGTGCAGAGATGCTGTGGCAAAAATGTTTCCAGATCCAGTCTCACACCTGGGGATAATTCTACGGTAAGGAATCTGCGGCTAGTAGTATCTATCAGATGTACTTTTACAACTTGTCTTGAGGTGCTTGTATGTCCAGTTGTTTGCAATAAACCCACTAAACCTTACAACCTGGAGTCTGTGAAATCTTCGCAGTCCTGATTCTTTGCACTGGTGATTCCAACTGAATGAGTTATTTTTCCCCTCTACACTTCTAAAGCAGACACCAAAGGTCCATCGACCGAGGGTTCCAGAGTTCAATCAGAAGAGGGAACCCGGCTCCTTCAGACCTGAAAGCATGGTTTAGGCCCCTGCACTCTCACGAGCTGTTCTGTGAACCTTTCAGGGTTATGCTTTGGCCTCGTACTTTCTGCGGCTGTCGAAATGTCCGCAAAGGGGTATATTTACTTGGAAATGGTGCAGCATGGCCCTGTGAGCAATTTAGCAGCATCATGCTCTGTCATTTAAAAAATGCAAGGATGCGCCGTATTTACATGAATACGGCGTGCCCCTGTGTTTCAATTTGCGCCTGTGCTAAAAAAGCTGCCTAGCACCAACATAGACAGACACCCTTGCGCCATAGTGCAAGGATGCCTGCGTTGCAGGGCGCCGCATCTCTATCCCTGTAATTTAGGAGTTTAGCGATAATCGGTCTAGGCCTGGATCCAGACGGTGGTTTCGGCGCCAGCGACCTGTGGGCTCTCTCCACAATAAAGACATCCGAGAACGTCCCAGCATGGTGATGAGCAGTTGTTCTACGTAACGTTCCATCGGACCCGTATTTGTCGTTTCTGAAACTCCCATTAAGTGAATGTTGCTTCGACGGGACCGAGCTTCTAAGTCTTCTGTCTTCGCCGTCATGGCTGCCAGCTGTTTCTCCATCTTTGACTGTTTCGCGTCCATCTGTGCCTGTCCGTCTTCAGTTTCAGATATTCTCCACTCCGCCATGTCCAGTCTTTCCGTATGTTTATCAAGCCGCTCTGACATCCTATCCACTCTGTATGTCAGGGAATCAATTTTCCCATCAATATTCGATAGCGCCGCTTGGATTGTGGTGAACATAGACTGTATGTCATCATTCGTTACTCCTCCTGTGGCTCCCGTCGCTGTTTGCGCTGTCGATTGTTTGTCTGTGCCCTGATCCTGCTGCCTCCTAGTTTGTTCGAAGGTGATTTTCGGTTGGTTGCGGTCCGGTTTACGCATTCTGCAGTTGAGACGTTACCACGTTTGTGAAAGAGGGCAGCATCACCAGCACATCAACCCCTAGGACGAAGGTTCCAGTCCGGTCCGCAGCCCAGAGTGTGGCTATGCCGCGAGGGCCGTTCAGGACCTAGAAACGGCTGGCAGCCCGAAGGTTATGCCCAAGTTTATCTGTGGTCCCCGGTGTAGGTACAGTGCACGTGGTCTTACAGGGAGGCACTCTCTTTATTGTCTCCCCGCTCAGGACTCACAACCAGGGGGGCCGAAGAACCGGCCTCACCTCTTGTCCTGTGTCAGCCTCTGGAGGTATGCGGTGCAGGTTCTCTCAGCTGTTTTCCCTGTACACAGCTTTACTTGCGCAATCCCGGCTTCCATATGTGTGGCACACCACACAATCAAATATCCAGCGCCTGGGCTCCAGGGGGGCCAGCTCTTGTGTATTGGTATGAGGAGTATATTTTACTCTAATTGACCCATCAGCCCCTGCAGACAACTGGTGTGCACAATGTCCCAGAGTTCCACAAGCCTACAAGGCCACAATTGCTCCGGCGCTCACAGATCAGCACAACGCTACCGCACCGCGATGTAATTGCTCGCGGGCAAAGTCCACAATCAGGCCGATCCCTGCGCACCCGTCCCGGCTGCACTTCACGTGGCTCCCACAGGGCGCCGCCCCCAGTTCCCCAACAGCACCCGAAGATGTGCAAGGGAGCATTCGCCGGTCGGGCTCTTCCTGCTATCCAGCAGGGTACTTTACTCTCCCCGATAACACGCGCGAGAGAGCAGGGTCAACGGGCGCCGGAATACGGGCCCAGGACAAATGGGGCAGCGCATCACTTACTGGCCTCCACAAGCGTGTCGATGCCCTCTACCATCAGTGGGGGTATAGCCAAAGCATAGTGTGGGTGTCCACCAGCATTATCGCCTCTTCCGGCCGCGGTGACTCAAACACAGCGGGCCTTGTCTCCCCACTTGCCTGCGTTGCGTAACATGCGTCTTGGTGTGTTGATGTTACTGAAGCCCGCGGCTGTACTTTCACTTTCTCCGCAAGGGCCGTAGAGCGTGACGCCGCTGCTCCGGAGCCTGCTAGTGTCGTCTGGGATCAAATTTGGCACCAAACTGGTCCCGCTGTCTACACCACTGGTTCTCCACTGGATTCAAGTATTTTGGCTAGTGTTGGAAGGATAGGGCTGTAGGATTGTCGGGCGTTCGCGAGGAGCTCGCTTAGCAAGGGGCTATCTCGCTTCAAGGCTAGCTCCGCCCCCCACTAAGGTGAAGGTTTGACCGACATGGAATGGCATCACAACTTTCGAAAAAAAAAGGAGGCTATAGTTCACAGAATCAGCTTATTGGGGAAGAAGGTGGTGTATGGTGGATGAACACACAGAACCTGAAACTCATTTACACGCCGTGCAGATGTGATGGCAAACAGGACCACCATTTTAATTGTAAGAAGGTGCAATGAACAGCTGTGAAATGGCTCTATGGAGTACACATTAATTAAGCGAGAACAAGATTGGAGTCCCATTGGGACATCACAAACAGAGAAGGGGGATACATGTGTTGCATGTGTTACATGTGTTCAGAAATCCCATTTCAACCGGTGATTTAAACAAGGAGGGCTGATCAGGCAACCATATAAAGGCCAAGCTGATTAGGCAACCATTAGGCAGAGAGTGCCAAAGGATAACCCATAACTGTGCCCAGAGCAAGGCCTTGCTAGGTGAGAGTCAGAAAAAACCATAGAACATCAGACAGTTCAGCCTGGAGGAGGGTCAACCTGATGAGTGCCGCACCAAACCACAAATTTGTCTCAATGACAGGCGTATACAGGTTCCTCGAGTGACGCCTGACTGCTAAGATGACATCAACCACCTCTGGAGGAAGCTCAAAGGGGTTCAGTTGCCTCTGCTCAATCTCCACACATGAAGATGGGGGTTGCAAATGCCAGGGTGCAGAACCCTGTCCTGTTTTTCCAACAGCAGGTCCTCATGGAGGGGCAGCCTGATCAGAAGACATAGGCTCAAGTCCAGGAATTCTGCATACCAAACTCTCTGTGCCCAATCTAGAGTAACCAGGATGACTCAGGCCCAGTCTTTTCTGATCTTCTTGAGAATATGGGGCAGGAGTGGTATCCGCGGAAAGGGTACACCGGAGTCCCTAGTTCTACTCGAGGTGAATTGGATCTTCCAGCGAGAGATGCCTTGAAAACCCCAATGCACAGAAGTACTGACATTATGCATTCTCGGCGGTAGCAAACAGATTTAGTCAAAGCTCTCACAAGTAGCAGAAGAGACCTCACGCCACCGCTGAGTGTAACTGCCAATTGTGATCCACTAGGAGCCAAAGACTGAGCTCATCAACCCTGGCATTCAAATAATCTGCCAGGTGGTTCACCACCAGGAAAAGTCCTTGGAGATCCAGCCAGTTCTAGAAGCACAAGGCCTCCAAGCACAGGTTCCATAACCCCACCCCCCATTTGTTGCAGTACCACATCGAGGTGATGTTGTCCATGATCAGCTGTACCAACCTCCTCTTGATGGACAGTGCGAAGGCTTTCAGCGCCAAGTGAATAGACCTCAGCTCCAGAAGGTTGACATGGAGGAGAGACTCCACCAGAGGCCTTTGACCTCCACCACTTCCAGGTGGCCGCCCCAGCCCAAGAGTGATGCATCAGCCATCACTGTCAACGCTGGGTGGGGAAGGGAGAGGTGTATACCACTGACTCAATCACAGGCCAATAGCCACCACTGCAGAACCTTCGCAGTCTCCTATGAAATCTAGACCTATTTGGAGAGTTCACCTTGATGTTGGACCAACTGGGACTTCAGATCCCACTGCAAAGCCTGCATATGTCATCTGGCATGCTCGATAAGCAGATTGACGGAAGACATCCATCCCAGCAGCCTCAGAGCTCAACTCACTAAAAATGATGGACTGAGGCTGGAAGATTGGGATCCTAGCCTGAATATCCTGGACTCCCTTTCCCGGTGGAAAGGTATGAAACCGGACAGTGTCCAGAATGGCTCAGATGAAGGGACCATCTGGGAAAGAATCAGGTGTGACTTCTGCATGTCTCTAGTGAACACCAAAGATGAATGTAAATGTAAATGTAAATGTGCTAGTACTTATATAGCGCACAGCTACCCCAGACCGGGGTCTCCCGGCGCTGTATTCATACCACTAGGGAACCCTTTCCGGCTTTCCCTGTGAAATGTCCACTCCTGGGCATCCCCAGGGTGAAGCCAGGCATCCCCAGCGCTGTGGGGCCGTTGTGGAGATTAAGCAAGCTATTGCCCAGAGTTGCAGCGTGGGACCCATATTTAGAATAGGCACTGAGGCGAGAATATCCGGTCCGCGGAATTTATAGCCCGAGACCCTGCCGCGACGGGAATAGAACCCTGGTCCCGGATCAGTGCTCTGCATCGAGGTCTGCCGCTCTAACCATTGAGCCACACTTCTCCAAGATGACAGGAGGTTCACCATAGTGTGGAGGTGACTGACGACTGGGGTACTACTTTCAACAGCCAGTCATCAAGGTAGGGGGAGGCTGGTACTCAAGACCTCCAAAGGTGTGCTGCCACCACAGCCATCAGTTTTTTTAACACTGAGGGGCATTGGTGAGACCAAGAAGGAGGACAATGAACTGAAACTGCTCCTCCTCCACCACGAACCACAGGTAGAGCCGATGTGCCAGCAGGATGGGAATCTAGAAATAGGGGTCTTGCAGGTTCAGTGATACAGTGCAGTCTCCAGATCGAGGGCAGACAAGACCTGGGCCATGGTGAGAATTTGAATTTCTTCCTCTGGAGGAAGAAATTGAGAGAACGCATGTCTAAAATAGGCCAAAGTCCTCTAACCTTCTTGGGCTCCAGAAAGTAGCGGGAATTACAACCATGCCCTACTTCTGGTCCAGGCACCCTCTTGATTGCTACTTTGGCCAAAAGGGCTTGCACTTCCTGCCACAAAATGGAGAGATGATCCTCCATCAGTCGTTGGTTAGAAGGTGGAAGGCACAGCAGTGATGAAAGGAAGGGTAAGGCGTAGACTTTGAAAACAATTTGGAGGACTCACCTGTTTAATATGATTTCCTGCTAACACAAATAGAATTGGTAGATTCTGCCTTTCATCAGGTGACGGGGACCCTGCAAGAGTACATTGAAGAGGTTCAGCAGCTTCGGCGTGGGAGGAGCACAGTGGACTGGCCAATGTAACAAGTTGTTTTCCAAATGTCTTCACTCACCTTGAAACCCTGTGAAGGGGAGTGGTAGGAAAGTTGTTGGGGCTGGTCCAGCTGTTGGAGGCCTGCACCACAAGGCTCTCAGGAGAAGGATGCTATGATAAAATAGCTGGGTTGCCTGGAGCAGGGCAACAGCGTCTGGCAATTTGCCAGTTAACAGGACAGCCAATACAAGGCTTAGCCCTAGTGCTAATTAGGGTGCCTATCAAAGCCTCATTGATAGGTAGGAGAGGCTCAGAAGCAGTCTGGCCAGGCTGCAGGCCTTCCATCAAGACGTTTGTTTTCACTTTTATGGTGGGGAGGTGCATATCAAGGACTTCAGCTGGCCTACACATAACAATGGCGTAGGATGCAGGTTCTTCACTGGCTGTGCCAGGAGGGGAGAGCAAGACAGGGGAAGTGTCCAGCTAACTTGCGTCTTTCAAGTCATCATGCCAATTGTCATCTGCATAGGTATGAGCGAACTCATCATCCTGGTCATAATTGTTATCAAATTCCATTCCAAAAGAGAATGTAAAGAGTATTGTCTGCATTGCGGTAAGGTGAGTACAGAAGCCTTAGTCTGATTCAGTTGTGTTGGCAGTCAAATTCAGCATCGAAAAGGGTAATCGGCCATCTCTTTGTCGGAATCAGCATCAATGTACTTAGGCTCGGTGGGCTATGGTCACCAGAGGTGGCATTGGTACTGGAGCCAAGGGCAGAAGAAGCTCGGAGGGTCCAGCTAGCGTAGAGAGTGAACTCGCCGGTGGAAATCTAGGTGGTAGGCCTTTCGGCTCAGTGGGGCCCGAAGGCATGCCAGAGAAAGTTGGTAAAGAACTGAAGAGTCTCAGTACAGCTGAGGAAAATCTTCAATCTGTGGGTGTGGAGGAAGGACTGTTTGAGAGAAGTCCTCACAAGTCTAAAAACCTGTCATCTTAGGCAGTGACATCCCTTGCACACTGTTAAAAAATTGCTAATCGCAGTCACGAAAAGAAAGCAATGGATGTCAGCACAGAGGAAAGGCGCCTTTATAGTCCCTGTGTTTACTTCTGGAGCAGAATGGCATCACTGTGGAGCCGCAAGGCACCTGTTTCCGGTATTTAGTGGTACTAAGAAAAAAGTTTCCAAATCCAGTCTGACGCCTGGGGAATATCCAAAAGGTGAGGAATGTATAGCTAGAAGTCTCTATCAGATCACTATATATATGAAACCATAAAAAGAGATCAGTCTGAAAGGTGAGGCTAGGATTGTGAATCAAAGGTTTCTTCATTGGTGGACACATATCTTTCTAGGATTTGTTACGCTATTTGGAGTTGGTGACTCCTCCTCAACTGTTCACATGGGGTGAATCTCATAGCCCAACTATGTACCACCTCTTAGCTATGCTGAAACCCTCTTAGAAACATATTTGCCTAGACACTGCTAACTGCCGTCCTGTTTGGACAGAAGAGAAACAACACTTTTCCATTGATCGAAACCAGCACTTGAAAGGATCGATTTAAAGTCACAGATTGCTGCATACTAATGGATCTTTCTTACAAAGCAGTGAGAAATATCAACCCTTTATCCCCATGATATTGTGGCTACATAGATTTAAAGCGGCATTCAAAACTGTGGATCGACCTTATACTTGGGAAGAAATATTGCAAATTAGGGTATTCCATATTATATATTTAAGGATACCCAAGTGTCATTGCGTAGCACATGGGATTCTATCGGCTTAGGGCTTGGATAGGAATATACTTCTTGCAATACTGCTTCAAAGGGGGTTAAGCAAGGGTGCTTCTCGTCTTTAAATTGCCCCATGAACGGCTCATTGTAAATGATAACCTTCTCCCCAAAAAAGCTGACAATGAGCATGTACCAGGACTATACGGTGCGGATTACATGGACATTATCAATCATTGCCCGATAGGCTTGCAAAGTATGCTGGAAAAATTAACAGAATATTGTGACTTCAATTCACTTTAAGCAAACTACTTGAAGTAAAACAATGAGATGTTGAAAGATCTGTAACAAAATCCATTATTAGTGGTCTTATAACATTTAATAGCAAATGCAGTCATTTTTCACTGCTGTATCTGATAATGACCTATAGCTTAAAGGAAATCTATCCATGGCGGAAGATGGTGTGGCTTGGGAGCGGGGAGGCTTTAAGAAAATCGATATTTATGCGGACGCTAAAAATATAACTCTAGCTGAGAAAACTACTCGGAACAATGGGGCAAGGGATGGACTGAAAGGCGAGACACACCGAAGGAAAGGGGCCAACATTGGATAGTAGGGACAGGATTACAATCGATTTGGAAGGTCATGTGAATGGAATCCTGGGAGTAGTTCTCCATGCCAGGCTGTCATATAAATGTTGTATACGACTGCCAGATACATGTAGCCATCCGAAGTGGGGAGGGGGGGGGTTGTTTTGTTTCGTTGTAATTCAATGATATAAAACACAAACTCAATAAAAACAGATTTATAAAAAAAACCAATATAACTTTACTTCTTCTACAGCAAAAGTGTCTTTAGTGCCGGATGCAACTTCTGCATGAATTAATATACAGCTGTCAGCGGCTTACCATTGTATATATGAGAATGACTAAACCAACATGCCTGTTCTAAAGTCATAAAATGTGTGGATATCTTATGTTTAATTGGAGTACTGTAGGATACTTCCATTACAAATGTCCAAAACAAAACACAATTATGTTGTATCGAAAGAGATGTTTGATGCAGCAGGAACCCTGGGCGACCCTATCGCAGCATTGTTTTTAGATGCAGAAAAAGCCTTCGATAGGGTCGCCTGGGAGTACCTTTGGGCAGTCCTGAGATGGTGTGGTATAGGGCAAGGCTACATAACAGCTATACAAGCTTTATATAAAGGACCCACAGCCAGAGTTAGAGTCAATAGAGGGTATTCAGATGTAGTTAAGATCTGTAGGGGGACAAGACAGGGTTGTCCCTCGTCCCCACTTCTCTTTGCTTTATTTCTTGAACCATTACTACGACACCTGGAGAGAAATGGTGGAATCCCCCCAATGGTCTTGAATGGTAGAATCGTTAAAATTCTAGCATACGCTGATGACGTGGCTATACTAACACCCGACCCTGCTATGGCTATAATGGAGGTGGAACGAGAAGCCACCAAGTTTGGGCACTTGTCGGGTTACAGCTTAAATAAATCAAAGACCATGATAGTCAAGAATAAACACACCGTCTACACGGACCTTAGGGTGGTTATGTCAGCTACTTATTTGGGTATTGTAATCGCAGCTAACATCGATGCTATTGTTGAGGCAAATATGATCCCTGTCATGGCTAAAGTAAAACTAGACTTAGATAGAGTGAACAATTTACATCTCTCCTTAGTCGGAGTCACTAATGTGGTGAAAATGACAATATTGCCAAAATTTCTCTACCTATTCAGAGCAATTCCTTTATTATTTGAATCTAAATGGTTCAACATGTTGGAGGGTATACTTAATAGGTTCATATGGGCACACGGAAAAACACGTAGAGCGTACAGATTCATGTCTCTACCTAGAGAAAGAGGAGGATGGGGTGCCCCCGATTTTAGATTATATTATTTGGCATCTGCCCTGCAATACATGCAGGGTTTAATCGGAGGAGAGGGGATTCTACAGAAAGTTAACTCTTCGTCGACAGAGGTCTATGCAATTTTATTGGGTCAGGAGACAGAAAATTGTCTATTAGAACATACAGATTTTGCCTGTCTCAGAAGAAAACAATTCAAAACTCTAGATGCGGCTATTAAAGTATGGAATGCATTTTTGAAAAAAATGGGGATGGGAAGATTTCATAGATATGTCAGACTGTATAACAATAGATCCTTTCCCTCCGAAATTTTTTCTGACTCAGTCATGGCTGTATGGGACCAAAAGGGAATTAAGAAACTTGGGGATTTAAGAGATTTAAGGGGAATAGCGCAGTTCAGTACACTTGTAAGCACATTTGATTTAAGTAATAGGGATCTCTTCAAGTATTTACAGATTAGGAGTTTTCTGGGTAAAAAGCAGGGCGGCTCAGCAGGGTATCAAACCAATGATTTTTTGGAGATCTTAATTTCTGGCGGGGAACATACGATTAGATCAGCGTATGCTATTCTAGTTAAAACTAAAGTGGATGATCTAGATAAACACAAACATAAGTGGGTGGAGAAACTTCAAGGAGGAATAGATGATTTCCAGGAGTCACTGGAACTGGGATGTACCACACTGTGCTCGGCCTCCCTGCAATCGCAGCATTATAAAACATTATTTTCGTTATATCACACCCCAGATAGAATTGCTAAATGGGGTGGTACTAGTGGGACTACCTGCCCTCGCTGTAGCTCATCAGAAGCAGATATTATTCACATGTTTGCTACCTGCCCTCAATTATACACGTTAAAAAGGGATATTGAGAGCTTTTTTGCCCTTGCATTAGGGATACAGGTATCTTTAAACCCCTTGTTGATTTTATTGGGAATTGGAAATATCGAGCTAGATAAAGAATTTTTATTTATGTCTATGGCGGTGTATAGATTAACTCTAGCTAGGGCATGGTTAGACGAAAACACCCCCCCCCATGCAAACTTGGTTGGCAAATTTAATTTCCACATTTAATTTAGAAAAACCTATATATGCCAGGAAGGGAAGAACCGGGAGAGCCTTAGGCTTAAGAATATGGAAGCCATTAGCACGGTGGAGGGATGGGATAGGGTAGAGAGTAGAAGACCGAGGGGGTTTTTTGTTTGTTAGTTTTCTTCTCTTGATTAAGTCAAATTATGATATGATATGATTACCTAAATTTAAATTTGTTGGATAAGTCTCAATGTTGTGTATGATTCCTCTATCGGGGGAAATATGTATTAATGAATATAAATGTGCAATGTTGAAAGTAAAATAAAATATATATTAAAAAAAAAAAGAAAAAGTTGTATCGAAAGAGAAACAGTGGAGCATATGCTATTTAACTGTTATTAATGAGCAACTGAAAGAAACAACCATATTAAGATATTAGACACATAACATACACAACAGGATGCAATACTAACCCATATGAAACTTCCATGAATGACCCAAGAAAGATTAGTATTTGTCAATATTTTCAAATTGTTAGCAAGTGCTCTGTGTAAAAAGAAATGTGATGAAAATTAAGCTTTAAATGTAATTGTGCTTAACTGTATTACCTTGGTAGTCAGTAAATCAGGGGCGCCTCCTCCATGTGGGTGGAGAAGCGTCGCCCCACTGCTTTCTCACAGTGCAAGAAGCAGATACATAAAATGGTATTATAAATACAATTTTATGTTTCTGCTTCTCGCACTGCGAGAAAGCAGAAGGATTTGGTTGAAGGCGGGCGGGTCTGCTTGTGGGCAAGGGAGGAATGGCTTGCCCAATGCTGTGGGCCCTGACTGTTTGGTCGGCCCTCTGGGGCCGACCAAACCAGCAGGGGTGGCTCCACCATGTTAGTGGAGGAGCGTCGCCCCACTGCTTAAAGCAGAAGGGTTTGGTTGGGGCATGCAGCCTACATGAAGAAAATGGCCTCCCTATAGATGCCTGTGTGGTCGGCGTCTCAACCAATCACAACACTGCCATTGCAGCATTGTGATTGGCTTAGGGAGAGGGAGGGAGGCTGCCTGATTCTTGTTCCTGCGGAGGCAGGAAAGGAGGAGCCGGAGCAGGAGCTGGAGCTGAGAAAACGCAGGACCAGGTAAAGGTAAGGTTTTTAAAAATTATTATTTAAACCCCCCCATGTGAACCTTTCTTTCCTCGCAAACAGTCGCCCGTCCCCCCTCCCCGTGTGCCCCCACCCACACCCGCCCACCCACACATAAAGCAATGCCAGCCGCGACTGAAAACCGGTCATGCGCACTCTCCCTTTTCTACATGGAGAAAATGGCTCCCCATAGACGCCTGTGTGGTCGGCATCCTAACCAATCACAACGCTGCCATTGCAGTATTGTGATTGGCGAAGGGGAGGGAGGCTGCCTGCTTCCTGTTCCTGCAGAGGCAGGACAGAAGGAGCCAGAGCTGGAGCTGAGAAAACACGGGACCCTGGGAAAAGTATGTTTTTAATTATTATTTAAACCCCCCCTCCCCGTGCAACCCCCCTTCCCTTGCGACCACTCATCCACCCTCCACCCCACATGACCCTGCGCCCGCCCCGTGAACCATGCTGGCCGCGACTGCAGTAAATTAATAAATACAATTGTTTGAACTATACTGTTTCATGCTTTTTATAAACCTAAGAATCTGTTTTTTAAAAGTAAAAGCAATTGAGCTCTGGACCTGTCTGTCTGAGAAAATTCCTTTTTTACACCTCTTGACAATAAACTTAGAATCCACTGAACTTGCCGATGTTGATCACTTATAAGTTCCATTTTTTGGGGTAAACATCTACAAACACTGATTCACGGATCTGCCCTTTACATACATTTGTGACACATTTTGTGAACTTCAATTACACAGTTTGTGCATGAAAGTTAGGGCCACAAAAAGTTTTGGCAACAAATCCATAGTGGATATGAACCATAGGCCGCAACTCAACAGAAGAGCAATAGTCACAGAAGACAAAACCTAATTTATTTTTGCAACATATAAGATGATGTGCAATATGAGGGTTAGAAAATCCTGCAATTCCCGAGTCTGGCACTGTCCGGCCTTTTCCCATATGTTTGAAGTTGTGGAGACTGGCTACCAATATCAAGCATAAGTCTGGTGTTACCGACTGACTCCCATACTGAACTAGAGTTTCTGTTCTGGGGTAATTTTTATTAGATCCCCATAAAATAGAGGACAAATGAGTGAAGCAAAAAGAAATACACACTAATAACAATTCATATTTTACATTGAGATTTGATACTAGCCAGTATCTCTGTCTCCCATTTCATTGTATCACCGATATAGCTGCAAATTCTCTGACATTTACTTAATACTTGCTCAAGTGGTACCGCTAGCTCGCAGTGCTAACACCGTCATCTCCTGTAGATACCAGGCGCTCTGCCCTGGCTAGCAGCACCGGCCACTGTGGAAGACGAGTGTCAAGGGTTTTGCTTGAAACAGACTTACCTGTGAATCCTTTCAATGATTGTGCTGCTGTCACCAATGCGGTACTGTAAGCTTTTCCACTTTGCTTTATCTACCTTGTCGTCTCTTCCTATTCCTGCAAACAGACAAAGATTAACATATTTGTTATGAAATTTCTCACATATATTTCATCTAGTTTTTGACAAAATGGTTCATTCCTATAGCAGGTTATGAATTTATTGTTTGCCGTACATGTCATTTCTCATAGTCACAAACCATGTTTCTAGGGTCTGAGGTACTTGGGGCCAGATGTACGACGCATTTTACTGGTCGCAAAAGGCCCATTGGGTCGTTTGGGTCGTTTGCGACCAGTAAAATACATTTTCAAATGTACCAACCCTATTTTGCATGTCATTAACCTATTACTGACTTGCAAAATAGGGTTTGCGAGTAGCTATTAGGAAGGGGCATGAGTTGCACTGGTATGTAGGAATGTTTGGAGACCGTGAATGCGGTCGCAAAACATTCGCAATTTCCCACCAATTTCAAATTGGGGGAAAGCCATTCACAAATGAGAAGAGGTCCCCAAGGCATCCCTTCTCCTTTGTGAATGGGGGTGCCAACATTTTTTCAGAGCAGGCAGTGGTATCATGGACCACTGCCGTATCTGAAAAAATGAAAACAAAACTTTTAATTTTAATTTTTGAAGAGCATCTCGTTTTCCTTAAAGGAAAACGGTCTGCATTTAAAAAAATAATTCTTTATTTAAAAAGCAGTTACAGACATGGTGGTCTACTGACCCCAGCAGGGCACTATACCTGTGAGTGCTGGCCATTCTCAATGGGTCAAAAATGGAGACCTGCCTCATGAATATTAATGAGGCGGGTTGCTTGTGACCCATTTAAGAATCACAAACAGTGTCTCAGACACTGTTGTACATCAGGTTTTGCGACTCGCAAATTGCAAGTCGCTAAAAATCGCATTTTGCGAGTCACAAACCCTGATGGTCGTACATCTGGCCCTTGGATTCCATTCACAAAAAGTGGTTGCAAATTGCGCATTACATTTTCCTGAATGGAATCTGATTTTGCGAAGCAGCCAATGTACTATTAGGTCAGTTTTCAAATACATCATTAGTGAAGGGTTGCAGTATGACCTACCTAATTAATATTCAATAAGCAGGCCACACTTTGTGACCCTTGTGATTGGCTACACACACAGGGATGGAGGCACACAAGGGACAGCAGACCACCATACCTGTGTTTGCATTCCCACCATTTTTTAAAGCAGCCCAAATTCCATGAGTGACCGGTGCGGCTTTAAAATTAAAAAGTTTCCCATTTGGAAAAATATCTGAAGGAGTAGGCAGGGGTAACCTGGATCACTGCCTACTCCCCTTGAGGCTGCCAACCAAAATCCCTAAAGGGAAAGGGGTCTCACAGGGACCCCTCCCTCTTTGTGAATTAGTTATAACCTCCTTTGAGGAGTCGGCAACTGATCAACGGTTTCCGACTCTAATTGCAGTTGCAAATTCTTGATACATAGGTTACCAAATGGTATTTTGGAAGGAGCTCACCTTTCAAACCACTTTCAAATTGCGGTTCAGCATAGGTCGCAAAACCCATTAGACAAGTCTGAAAAACATTTTGTACGTCCAGCTACCCAAAAAAGCAAAAGTTACATACTTTTAATAACATTGGTCCGATGAATACTGGGTTTCCTCTGTAGAACTGTTTTCTTTGAAATTTAACACACCAGCTTCTTAACATACAGTCATGGTTTCTGGAGTGCAGGGAGGGTAGAAACACTTATGTTTCAGATTGTTACACTGGAGACCAGACGAGACAACACTCTAGTACAGCATTACCAGGCCATACGCATAGTTACCCGAGGTGAATTGATCCCTGAGATACCTATGTATATCTCTTGATTGTTAACTGTGCTTTAGGTGCTTCCGCTGGTTTCTTACCTCTGTCTTTTCTCCTCGTACGTGCTGGTTTTGTCACTGAAGGTGCCAAGGGGGTAGGTTTGTCAACTGTATTTTCAAGATGTGGCCTTGCAGAGCTCTGGTGAGTCAATCTACTGTCCTCAAAGGGGAGGGAGTCCACCATGACCAAAACCATCTCTAGTACCTGCCAACAAGATACAAGTGATTTAGTGAAGATTAAACAGAAATAAGGTTCAAAACCATGTGTGCTTCACGATTTGCTTCTAATTTCTACAATTCTAACACTCAAACAACAGTACCACACTCTGACAAGTTGTGCTTCATACACTTAGGATTTGTGTTCAATTTTCCATTTAATGGTGATTTGAATGAATTATCTCAAAACCAGACTTCCCATGGGGGTGCTACATTGGAGCTACGGTCATTGTGAAACCCTGCTGTGAAAGTCACCCATTTAGGTTTCTCCAGCAGGACTGGAGGTGAAGAGGACCTGAAGTAGGTTGGAAGGTAGATAGGCCAATAACATCGCAGCAAAACCACCAGCAACTATATCCTAATATTTGCTACGAAACGATTACACCTCTGGTGCCCCCTCACCAGCCGCGGTCCGTGGAGGGAGTTCCATGGGGCGGAAAGGCGGAGCGGAGGAGGGGCAGGGTGGGGGGGGTACTAAACACCGGAATATGGATAATTGGAGGTAAGTAAACAGTTAAATAAATAAAACGAATTTTGTAGCGCGTGCTGCATCGCATTTTGTGATGCAGCGCGTGCTACGAAATTCGTTTTATTTATTTAATTGTTTACTTAACTCCAATTATCCATATTCCGGTGTTTAGTACCCCCCACCCTGCCCCTCCCCCGCCCCGCCTTTCCGCCCCACGGAACTCCCTCCACAGACCGCGGCTGCCCCTCACACAATTTCTAGACAATACAGTGAAGAAAACATCTTCAATTGTTCTCACACTACAAGAAGTTACCAAGTCTCCCTGACCTCCTATTGTTTGTATATAACTATGCTTAGTTTATCATTTCTTATAATATCTGTTAAACTGTGTATTTTTGACATGTACTGTTATTTACAATTTTTGTGAATCTTTGACCGTATTCATATCATCTTATATGTTATCTTACCATTATTATTCTTTATTACTCTTTCTTGTATTTATGCACTGGTAATTGATTGCTTATACGAAGTATTGTTTTTACGATCATATTAATCTTTTCAATAAACCTTTTCCTGTGCTTTAAAAAAAACCCCGATATTCTACTATAAAACCGTGGCCAAGGAGGCTAATTACTATCCACAAACCCTAAATTAAGGGTACACAACATGCATACATGCTGCACAGAATGACTGGATTACGGCACAAAATTGTTACAAACTATCACATCCATCAATGTATAATGTAAGTGGTTGCTATACATGGTTTCCATTGGAAGCCTAAATCATGAACAGCCGGTTCAAAATCTGGTTACTTACTACTGTGAGGTAACAACATTGGGCGTGAAAAGTGGTTACCTACTGTTGTGGCATCAGTAGGGGAAGCACTCGCTTCTCCTTTATTCTGTAGCCTTGGCTGGGTCTCAAGTGCAGAAGTGGAATGACGGTTAATGGTCTCACCCACCTTCTTCCCTCTCTTCTGGGTCTCCATAAACACTGTCCCGCACCAACCGCTTTCCACCCTATCTGTAGTGGCCTGAGCAGTCCAGCGCTAATAGGAGGAAACAACCTGTGCTGGTAGGCAGCTCTCTCAGGGCTGCTGTTACCATGTAGTCGGTTCAGGGAGGGGACCAGTAAACATAGAGGGTGGTGTGGGTGGGTGGGTGGCAGGAGGCCAAGTATACGTTGAAAGCAGGTGCATTGTATCTATACAGTGTTATCTAGCTGATGTCACTAAGAACCCCTAAAAATAAAAACACCAATGTTATTCAGTTACTCATCTATTATTATAAGCTTTACTTGTGCTGATCTGGCTAATAATACTCAGCCAGTACAACCAAGGCTCTGACTTGTTCTGGAGAGATGACCAAACTGCTTGCAAATACTCAGCTTTGATGGATTTAATAAATGTACATGTAGGCAGACTCCTGACAATAACCTCCACCATGGAGTCAGTAATGATGAAACAGAAAACTCAAGCCAGTGTGAAATTAATCCACTGGAGAATCTAGATGGGGGAACAGTCATCCCTTTCTCATCAAGTCATCTCGCTGGAACACTGCACCAGCTGATGCTTCTAAAAGTTTACACTGGTGGTCATTAGGAAGATGATGTCAGTTTCTTGTCTGGCTGAGTCTAAATTGCCCCTATATGCGTTTTATCTTTTGAAACACTGGAGACTGACATGGACAGTCATATGATGGCATGAGATGCCTTCAGCTTTTAAACACTGAAGAAGGCACACACACTCTGCTCATGTTATTTCAGTTAGTAGTTGCCTACAATATATTTTTAACTTTTCTTTGAAGAATAAACTGTTGTTGCACCCACAGATGGCACTTGAGGACATCAGGAAATGGCAGGAGTATTGAATTGAGCACCCCAGATTTGGGCCAGTGTCAATGAAACTGTCTCTGTGACATATGCATTCACTTATTCTCCTATCTGGAGAACACACACCCTACTCATGGGACAGACCTAAGGATGAGTGGTGTCCTAGTGAAGCTCACCACAAGCTAAGTATGGATGTGATTAAATACATATTTACATGTGTAGGAAAGTAGGATCTGCTTTCATGGTTACCCTAAATTTTTGCTGGTGTTATTCTGTTTATATGACTAGTCTGACTGGGATCCTGCTAATCAGGACCCCAGTCAATGTGCTTTCTTCCTAAATACGACTGTGTTAAGTACATTATGTACGTGCACAATTGGCTACTGGTGTACCCTTGTAAGTTTCTAGTATATAAGACTGAGGTACCCAGGGCATAGGTACACCAGGGGCCTTCCATGGGCTGCAGCATGTATTATGCCACCCACGAGAGGCCACTTGAACGGTGACAACCGGCCTGCCATTGCAGCCTGTGTGAGTTTATGCTAGCACCACTTACAACATACATAAGTTTTCTTATATCTGAGGTCACTGTACTTAAAACATATAAGTCACAGCTAAGGCAGGCCTTTCAATCCTGAAAACACGGTGCTAGGTTATAAGTGTGAGGGTGTTTGCATGAGTAGGGCACCCTCTACAAACCCCGGAATCGATTCTCCAGACTTTGTAAGTGCAGTCACCCATTTTGATACATATAGTGGCCATGCCTCATTACGCAATAGCTAACTATATATTTACTGTGCCGAACCTGGAAATGTTTGGTATCAAACATGTTCAAATCATACCCCAACACCGTTACCGGTGTTGGAGTATGATTCCATGCACTTAGGGGCTCCTCCAGGAAGCCCCCTAGTACTCCTGTTAACAGCTTTACAGGGTCTGCCAGCAAGCTAGTGCGGCTGCCGAACCCAGACACGATTCTGCCCTTCTGCTGCTGAGCTGAGCTGAGCTTGAGCAGGGGAAGGTAGAACAATAGGTGTACTGTCACAGGGAGGTGTGACCACCTCCAAGACAGGACATAGTGTATTGGGCTGTGGTGGGGGCTCTTGCCAGCACCATCAGACTGCTTTGAAGGGCACATTTTGTGCCCTCCCTGCATACTCCAGTATGAGCCAGTTTAGGGAGCCCTTGGCTCCAGCTCTGGTGCGAAACTGGAAAAAGGGCATGGAAGTATCCTCCCCTCTGTCCAGCCTCTCTTCTGGGAGAGACCATTGAATCATTCCAACCCTTTCCCTAGGGTACGTAAGGGCTTAACTGTGGGTGGCTTTTCAGATTCATTGTTGGACAAGATTCAAACCTGAAACCTTTTAAACTTCGACGTCTGGGCACCTGGACTTCGCTGGACTTCGCCTGGAACCGAGACTGCACCAAAGAAGACTCCTGCTGCTCCTGGTCTCGCTCTTCTTCGTCATCTGTGCCTGTGCTTCTTCCAGGTTCCCCTTCAGGCCTGTGGGCATCAACGACACCCAGAGGAATCTCCCTTGGAGTGAAGGAGTCACTCTCGTGCATCTACAGGCACCCCAAAAAAGCTGACCGGTCTGCTGCTCCTGATGTCCCACGGAATCCAAAGGCTCAGCAACACAGGTGGTGATTATGCAACTACCTCAAGGCCTGAATTGTCTTCTCAGCAAGTTTGAGGCCAGTATGCCTCACCGGAACAGCTAGAACAGTACCGCTGTGCACGCATCAACTTGCCGTTGCCAAGGCTTGGTGGCTCTGTACTCCAAAGATCTTTGGGCTATAAGAATCTCCAGCCCCCAGTATCTCTTCCTGCCAAGATCTTCGTTGTCACCACATCCTCTGCACCATGAGCCTGAATCTTTATTGAGTTGCTCGAGGTCCTTTTGTGACTCCTGTCCCTTCAGCCTGTGGGTCGTCTCGAGGGTCTTCTTTGGCTTCAGTTCACTCTCCTGCTTGCTCGGGGCCTGCTCTGACTCACCTACAATTGGTGAGTCTCTTGGACCTTGCTGGTCCCAACGTTGCTCCTTTTTTGTATACCACATCTGTTGCTGCTGCCAAGGCTTGAGGGTGCTCCCACTGGAAACTGACCCCCTGGTTCTCGACTTCTGACGTGGGACAGCTCGTGAACAGCTCCTGGTCTTATACAGCATTGCCTGGTCCCCACAGCTGTAGCAACAAGGTCACCATCATCACTCCTGCATCTTGCGTCATCGGTGGTCAT
Source organism: Triturus cristatus (assembly GCF_964204655.1). Taxonomy (NCBI): domain Eukaryota; kingdom Metazoa; phylum Chordata; class Amphibia; order Caudata; family Salamandridae; genus Triturus; species Triturus cristatus. The sequence continues at coordinate 561,868,156 of NC_140589.1, read as the reverse complement.
TACTCTTCCGTGCCTCCCGGTCTCCTCCGGGTGGCATAGACTCTGTCACCTCAGCTTGCCGGTTCTTCTGATCTAGAATCCACCCTTGGATTCCACCGGACTCTTTTACCTTCTTCGCCAGCTGCATCTTTCTGGAAGTCCCCCATTGTAGTCTAATGTGGTTTCCAATTTCACTTCGCACATATGCATTCGGCTTCCCTGGTGTAGGTATCCTGGCTCCTGGGGTATCCAGGAGTGGACTGACTCTCCAACCTTCTGTCTTCCATGAGGTTTCTTCAGGGTCCACTGGGAAGGGTCTTTCTTCTTGAAAACTGCAACACCAACTTTCCCATTAACTTGCATTGAGTAGGCAGCTGTGTCTCCACTCTGCACAGCCTCCATGAGGTTTCTGGGTATTTACCTTGGGTGGTTCCTTGTGTCCCCAGCTCTTCTGAGTCTCTTGGTCCAAGTCCCGACTTTGGTCGCAGTTTGCATTCCACTTCTTTATTTTTTTAAATATATTTTATTAATTTTCCAAACAAAAGCATCCAAACATACACAGGATACAAAGGCTAGCAACAGTTCCCTAGACGATAATAGTCTCTGATCGCAGCCAAGCGTAAATTACGTATTCACAAATGATAGGTGTATGCAGCAATCCCCCAGGGAAGAGCACCATGTGATAATCAAATAAAGGAGAAATAAACTTTGCAATAATAATCAATGAGCAATAAGAGGCATAAGACCATTTCCGTAGCCATCAAACAGAAGAAGACAAAACAAAACTAAACCCCCCATCTTCTTATCCCACCCCCCTCCCCGGCGTGTCATACAAAACAAACATTGCAAGAGCATTAGGATTGGGCACAACAGTTCTCAAAACCGATATCATGAAATATACATCAAGGAGCACCACTCCCCTAAAGAGAGATATATTTAGAAACATGACATGTACAGTTAACCGGGAGTGAAATATACATTAATCAGGGTGAAACGGCCGGAGTGCTCGCCGTAGAGCCCACATCCAACTCATCATCCGGGGCTTTCAATAAAGCCACTAGTGCTGCCCAGGCCCTCACGGCCTCCAAAGCTTTGTCGCTGTTCGCTCGGCTAGCCAGCTGTAATCTAACCGTACCCTCGCATTACGCCCATCTAAGGAGTTCAGCCCTCCACCTGTGAATGCTGGGGCCCCGCTTAGACTTCCAATGTGCCTTAATGTCCCTTTTGTCCAGTAGAAGACCCTAGTCCAAAAATGTACTAGTGATCTTGGTCTTGGATGTGTGGGGAAACCAGTGGAGCAGGCAAGTGCCTATATCGGGCTTTATCTCCCTTTCTGTAACATCACCCAATAGAGTAACCACCTCCTCCCAATATGACCCCAACTGTGAACAGACCCACAACATATGGCGGAAATCCGCACTCACAGTGCTGCATCGTGGGCACCGTGCTGTATCCGTATCGAAGAATGTGTTAATCTTAGCCGGGGTGAGGTACGCCCTTTGCAGTATAAAAAAGTGCACTTGTTGGAAACGGGCATTTCTAGTACTTTTCCACGCCCTCTCAACCAATTCAGCCCACACCTTCTCTGGGATCTCTTTGCCTAGGTCCTCTTCCCATTTCCGCTGCAGTTCCCGTAATGGAGTCAGCGCCTCACACGTCATACGCCTATATAAACAAGTAACTGCTTTAAAGGTCTCCACTTCCATTACAACGTATTGACAAGCTATGGAGGTCCATGGTTCTGACAACCCCTCCCGCCAGTGCTTTTGGATGGCCGAGACCAGAGCCGAATGGAGCAGAAAATCCCCACGGGGGAGGGCATACCTGTCCTGTAGTGCGTCAAATGGGAGGAAGGTACGATCCTCGTACAAATCACCTAACATATGCAAACCCTTCTCTCCCCAGTCAGTCAATGCAGTCCAATTACCCCCATGCGGGAAAGCAGTACACATGGCTAACGGAATTTCTGGGGCATAGGGTCGCTCAATCAGCGCCCTTCGCTGACTCCGGTTCCAGCAAAGCCTAAACGTCCGTAGCTCATTAGGAAGCGTCTAGAGCCGCAATGGCAGCTGTAGAATAATAGACGAAAGCACCTGCCCCGAAACCCGCCCCAATCTCGCTCAGCCGGAGCCCAAAATTCCAGCGCCACTGCTTGAGTAAGCCACTGTAATTGAGCTGCCAGATAGTATGTCTCAAAGTCAGGGTCCGCCAGTCCACCATCTGCTTTCGGTCGCACTAAAGTTTTCAGTGCCATCAGTCGCCTGCCAGCCGCCCAAATAAAACCCATGACCATTGATTAAATTTGTTTAAAAATCGACGTGGGAATCCGACTGGTAGTGTTTGAAAATAGTACAATAACCGAGGGAGAGCCACCATTTTAAGAAGGGCCACTCGGCCTGCCACTGAAAGAGGTAAGGTTCCCCAGAATTCCAGGTTACCCCTAAGACTTCGAATAGCTCTTGTAGGAAGGTGGATATCTGACTATGGTTACCCCCAACTTTTTGCCTAGTGTCTAGCTGGTTTTTCGACTTAGTTGGCCTGAGATCCTGCCATTCAGGGTCTCAGGCTGTCTGCTCTCTCTGTAAAATGGACTCCATGTACCCTAGGTACATAACCAATTGGTAAGGATCACCTTATTGGACCCTGTACAGTGTACCCTAGGTACCCAGTGCATAGGTGTACCCTAGGCCTCCCAGGGGCTGCAGCATGTATTATGCCACCCCTGGTCTGGCCTTCCAATCAGACACAACTGGCTGATCACTCAGCTGGGGCAAGGTCGTGTAATCACCCCTTGCTTAGATATAGTATGCCTATATCTACCCTTATATATAGACACATGTGTACCTATCAGTCACTCCTATGGCAGGCCTTAACAATCCTGGAGGCAGAGTGCTTGGTAACATGTGAGATGGTGCTCTAGCATGAGCTGAGCCTGTCTGCAGCTTTCGGAACCATGTCCTTATAGCTGTTCTATGATATAGCCTACCATATACTCTTAAAGTGCCTTATAATCTTAAACGGTTATGGTAACTATGGTTTGGCTTTATCAAAACATGTCGTGTAAGGTGTCTAACACTTTGGAATAATACCCCCATACCATTTCTGGTGATGAGGATATTATTCCTCCCTTCTAGAGGGAGAGACATGTTAAAATCCTACTTTGCTGTTTAACCCTAACCAAAGCCTCAGCATCACAAAATGGATGCTGCTGCCACAGACACAAGTCTGACCTCCTGCTGCTGGGAGTGATCCCAGCCAGGGAGGCCTGGACAATAGGTTTCCTGCTTGGGGAGGTGCTAGCACCTCCCCAGACAGCCTTTAGTGTATTGGGGCAGGGTGGGCTGAAAGGAATGAGACATGCCTGGGGCACACAAGGTGTTCCTTGCATAGTCCAGTTCAAACCGGCGCTGGGGCACTCCAGCCCCAGCTCTGGCGCGAAACTGGACAAAGGGAAGTGGGTGTAACCACCCCCTCCCAGGTCCCACCCATAAGGCGTGACCTAGCAGGTATCCCAGCCCCCCAGATTAGTATAAGAGTGGGAGTTGGGCCTCAAGACTTTAGATTATCCTGAACCTGCAAAACTGAACAGAAACTCTGGACCTTCGACATTCGACGAAAGAAGAAGACTGAAGAATCTCCCTTGTAGCCAAGGAGTGGCTACCCTGTGCAAACAGGCACCATCAAGAGACTACCCTTTGCTTTGCGACCGTTCTACGAGGAACCGACTGCAGAGCCCGACCAGAGCCTTGACTTCCAGACTTCTCCGACCCTCATCCACATCTGCAGCAGAGCTGAGATCCGTGGAGGCGACGAGCGACGTGGGACCGGCTACCTGGGAAAAGTGGCTAGTAACTTACAGCGCAGCTTCTGAGGCACGCTCGAAGTTGTGCACCGGGGATTGAGAAGCCCCAACCCCAAGCACCATCTGCACCGAAGATCAGCCCCCCACACTCCACGAGTCCTGCGCGGGGCCCTTCAGCATTTTCCTGCTTGCCGCGTCTGTCCGGTTGCTTGCCCGCTGGCTAGTGGCCTCTGTGACGACGCACCCTGAAATCTTCTGCGCTGGTTTGGCTCCTCCAGACTGGCTCCCGCTTCTCTGCAAAGAAGAAGCACCCCAGACCTTCCTGGTCTGCACCAGAAGCAAGTCCTTCGTTCTTCGTGGGTTCCGCTTGCCAAGGCTTGGTGAGTCCTAGTCCAACTTCGACGCCGCCGACAGCAAGAGCCTTCGTGGGACAGCTCGCCTCCTGGTCCTGGTCGTCCTCGATGCTTCCTGGTCCTCCAGGCTGCAGCGACAAGCTTCACCTTCACCTGCAAGTCTTCACGACATCGCCTGGTTCCTTCCTGGTTCCACGTGGTCACTGGCTAGTGACCTTGACTCTGTCCCTTCTGCTTGCAGGTTTCTTCTCTTCTTGATCCCAGCCTTGGGATCCACCGGACACTCTTCACTGACTGCCTGTCAGCATCTTTCTTCAGGCATCCATAGGAGTCGACGACGAAAACGACGCATCTTCACCCCTATGCACCCGCAGCCTGTGGGCTAGGTAACTTGGGTACTCCGGTGCTCATCAGGATAGTGACTATCCTAGTGTCTAGTTTTCAAGTCTCAACTTCCTAGCTACTCCGGAAGTGTCCGAAATCTATCTAGTTCCAAACTGTACTATTGCTATTGACTTTTACGCATTACGCGTGAGTGTTTCCACTCTGCACACGAATCCCGTGGGCCTCCCACTTCCTAACTAACGCTAGTGTAGTGTAGCCCCAGCGATTCCCTAGGCCTAGGCCTATTCTATTTCCGTGACAGTGGTTCTTATACCACTTACTTAGTATATGGTTTGCGTGGCCCCTAGGGCCTAACTGTATTACTTACCTGTGTGACTTACTGTATGCCTTAATAAGACTGTGTTGTACTTACCTCTAATCTCATAAAGAGTGCTGAGGGTTTGCTTAGAATAAATACACTTTATTTTATATATATATCTGTTGTGGTGTCCTTTCATTTGGTATTCAAGGGATTATATATGGTATCACAGCTGGCTTCACATGCCATTCAGAGTTTAGCCTAAGACTGCTCTTGTCCATGCTACCACTAGGATAGCTGGTCTATAAGGTTGACTTTACAACCAATCACCATAAGGGTATTTGGACTGATATAAGGTGTACACTATAACTAGTGACATCATACATCAGGCCGACTTCTCACATTGGTGAGCAGCGGTTGGGATCTGAGCTTGCTGTTGTAATACCATTGTAATCTTGAGATACTAAATTGAAAGATCACACAGATATTGTCTAGGTACATATAACATAGATTATTATACTTAAGTCCTACTGGACTTTGTAGTTGTAGGTTGAAGGGAGTAACACACCCTGACTACAACTACTAGAGAGGTTTAGTAGAAACAACTAGTGTAGGTAGGTGCACACACCACACCCTCACTAGATCATGCCTCTGGGAGAAGATCAAGTAGATGCTCTCTCAGGAGGGGCAGGTCTGCAGAAGACCCCCTCTAGGTATGATACCTTAACATTCCAGGAGATGAGACATTTGTGTACCTCCAGAGGAATAAAACAGGGTTCCAACCCTACCCTTAGACAGCTAGTGGAGCTTCTGGAGGCCTATGATGCTGAAAGAGCTGCCAGGGATGGTGCCATAGCTGTAGATAAGGGTCTACCCACCACAGATGAGTCAGATGGGACTTCAGAGGAAGAGGTAGACAGCCAGGGCCAAGTAGGAAGACTTAGCCAGGCTAACCTAAGTTTACATGGGAGTTTGCATGGGGTCCCCCCATACAGACCCACAAGTAGGCTTACACAGAGGAACAGGAGGGACAGATCCCCTTCAAGGGAATCCATCCACTCCCATGTTTCTAGCATCTCTAATGCTTCCTCTCACAGGGGAATGACTTCACCTGAGAGAAAGGAGCATAAAGCCAGAATGAGGGAAGCTAATCTGAGGATTCAGAGGGAAGAAATTGCCCTTGCCAAAGAGAAGCTTGCTCTGGCTAGAGAGCAAAAATTGTGTGGGTCAGAACCCACTGGTGGCAGCAACATTCCTAGAGATAGGGATAGGTCTTATGACCATAGAAACCTAAGCAAGATAGTCCCCCCATATCAGAATGGGGATGACATCCACAAATGGATGACTGCTTTGGAGAGGGCCTGCAAAGTACAGCAGGTACCCCAAAGTCAGTGGGCAGCTATCTTGTGGCTCTCCTTTTCTGACAAAGGTAGAGACAAGCTCCTCACAGTCAGTGATGAGGATGCAAACAATTACAAAGTCCTGAAGAGTGCTCTGATAGATGGGTTTGGCTTAACCACTGAGCAATATAGGTTGTTGTTCAGAGACACCCAGAAGACACAGACACAGGACTGGTCTGATTTTGTGGATTGTGCCACTAAGGCTTTGGAAGGTTGGTTAAATGGCAGCAAGGTGCAGGACTATACAGGATTGTACAACTTGATTATGAGGGAGCAGATCCTTAATAATTGTCAGAACCAGCTTCTCCATCAACACCTGGTAGACTCAGATTTGACCTCTCCCCAAGAATTGGGAAAGAGGGCAGATAAATGGGTCAGGACCAGGATTAGGCCTAAAAATCAGGGTGGTGACCAAAAGAAAGATACCACCAAGCCTCAAGAGAAGGGTGGGGATAAAGCAAAAGAGAAATCTTCCTCAGGGCCCCAAAACTCCACACAGGGTGGTGGGTCCCAAGCTCCCTCCTCTACCACAGTTAAAAAGCCTTACTGCCATGTGTGTAAAACACCTGGGCATTGGAAAACTGACAGCAGTTGTCCACAGGCTAAAAACAAAACTGTTCCTCCAACTACTCCTGTCACACCACCTATTACTGTCAGCAGTAATCCCCCAGGTGGTGGGAGTGCCCCCAAAAATTTGGTTGGGTTTTCTTGGGGAACACAGGGGGATCCTGGCTTAGCCAATTCCCCTGCAGCAGCTACTCTTGTCTGTGATGGTGGCATGGGGTTTGCCAACTTCACTGCCTGTCCCAACACTTTGGGTAGGTACAGACAGGAACCCTACATCAATGGTAGAAAAGCTGAGGCCTACAGAGACACTGGAGCTAGCATCACTATGGTGGCCCATAGGCTAGTTCCCTCTGAGCAGCTTTTGCCTGGTTTCTCATACCAGGTAACTAACATTGATGGCAAACAGAACCGTCATCCCATGGCAGAGGTATGTCTCAGCTGGGGAGGTGTCACTGGCCCTAAAAGGGTGGCAGTGTCTCCAACCTTGCCTGTGGACTGCTTGCTGGGGAATGACTTAGAACTCTCAGCTTGGGCTGGAGTTGAACAAGACACCCATTCTAAAATGGTAGGCCTTTCCAAAAAGGGTAGTGGGGTTGCGCCAGTCACAACCCCTGTCCAAGTAGCTTTCCTCCCTGAAAAGGTTGGAAGGGCAGTGGTAGCCACAGCCCAGGCACAGACAGACTTCCCTGTAGAAATTGGCAGACCTGTGACAGTCACAGCTCAAACACAAACTGAGTGCCTTCCTGAAAAGGTTGGCAAGGCTGTAATGGTCTCAGCCCACACTCAGACTGATATAGGTGTAGTGAAGCCTGAAACTATGGATCACTCCACACAAACAGAGAGTAGTGGGGAGGAAGAAAAGTCTCCCTCTCCCCAGACATTAGGAAAAGGTCAGCCTCCTCAGGGATCTGACCTCACCCCTTGTGAAGGAACTGCCCCAGAGGTAGCCAGGCCTGGCCTGGCAGAGCCTCTGATGTCAGTGGCCCCTTCCAAGGTGGGACCCAGTCTGGTGCAGGTAGCCTGCCTCTCTCTACCCTGCCTCAGTCAGCCCAGGGCTGCAGAGGTCAGGGAGGCCAGTGGACCCCAAGAGGGCCCCTGTCCACAAGAACCCCCCCATGAAAAGAATGAGGATTGCCTGGCTAGTAGCCCTAGCCAGGTGATGGGTAAAAACATTCCTGAGGGATCCCCTTTACAGGTAGTTAGGGACCTCCCCCAGAGGGATTCTGTTGGGCACAGGCAAACATGGGACCTTAAGGCCCCAAACCTGACCTGTCCCTCCAGTAAGCCCACAAAAGGGACCCAGCCTCCAGCTTTAGGTAGCCAGAGGCTGACCCTGAGAGCACAGTGCAACTCAGTTAGAGAAAGAAAGGCATCCATGGTGGAGGATGATTGGAGGAAGCTGAGGCCTCACTTGAAGGACACTCACTTCAGTACTCCATCTCAACACCAGCCTTTTACTTTGCAAAGACACACCAAAGGTAGAGATTCCCTATGGTGGAGACCCTATGATATCTTTAGGATGAGGGATTGCTTAGTGGACCATGAGACAGGGGGTAACCATGCCAGTGCTGGTTCTTCCTTATATGGCCACTCAGGCAATAGAGGCTTACCTTGTCAAGGCCAGCCTTATCTCCTTTCGTTTGGGGGGGGGTTGTGTAGGAAGGTGGATATCTGACTATGGTTACCCCCAACTTTTTGCCTAGTGTCTAGCTGGTTTTTCGACTTAGTTGGCCTGAGATCCTGCCATTCAGGGTCTCAGGCTGTCTGCTCTCTCTGTAAAATGGACTCCATGTACCCTAGGTACATAACCAATTGGTAAGGATCACCTTATTGGACCCTGTACAGTGTACCCTAGGTACCCAGGGCATAGGTGTACCCTAGGCCTCCCAGGGGCTGCAGCATGTATTATGCCACCCCTGGTCTGGCCTTCCAATCAGACACAACTGGCTGATCACTCAGCTGGGGCAAGGTCGTGTAATCACCCCTTGCTTAGATATAGTATGCCTATATCTACCCTTATATATAGACACATGTGTACCTATCAGTCACTCCTATGGCAGGCCTTAACAATCCTGGAGGCAGAGTGCTTGGTAACATGTGAGATGGTGCTCTAGCATGAGCTGAGCCTGTCTGCAGCTTTCGGAACCATGTCCTTATAGCTGTTCTATGATATAGCCTACCATATACTCTTAAAGTGCCTTATAATCTTAAACGGTTATGGTAACTATGGTTTGGCTTTATCAAAACATGTCGTGTAAGGTGTCTAACACTTTGGAATAATACCCCCATACCATTTCTGGTGATGAGGATATTATTCCTCCCTTCTAGAGGGAGAGACATGTTAAAATCCTACTTTGCTGTTTAACCCTAACCAAAGCCTCAGCATCACAAAATGGATGCTGCTGCCACAGACACAAGTCTGACCTCCTGCTGCTGGGAGTGATCCCAGCCAGGGAGGCCTGGACAATAGGTTTCCTGCTTGGGGAGGTGCTAGCACCTCCCCAGACAGCCTTTAGTGTATTGGGGCAGGGTGGGCTGAAAGGAATGAGACATGCCTGGGGCACACAAGGTGTTCCTTGCATAGTCCAGTTCAAACCGGCGCTGGGGCACTCCAGCCCCAGCTCTGGCGCGAAACTGGACAAAGGGAAGTGGGTGTAACCACCCCCTCCCAGGTCCCACCCATAAGGCGTGACCTAGCAGGTATCCCAGCCCCCCAGATTAGTATAAGAGTGGGAGTTGGGCCTCAAGACTTTAGATTATCCTGAACCTGCAAAACTGAACAGAAACTCTGGACCTTCGACATTCGACGAAAGAAGAAGACTGAAGATTCTCCCTTGTAGCCAAGGAGTGGCTACCCTGTGCAAACAGGCACCATCAAGAGACTACCCTTTGCTTTGCGACCGTTCTACTGTGGAAATATGGATTTTTCTGATCAGTTATGTCCCCTATCTTGGACCCCAACGGTTTCATGTATGAATCACAAGTACATGTATGTTCCCTCCAGTTCCAGTTATGAAGACGCAAACACATGTGCGTCCACCGTCAACATGTCCTCTTTCAGATCCGCCATGAATAGGCCGGATATTCCATTCCTAAGTATGAAAGGCCACCGGCTTTATATGGCTCACTTATGCCATTTTACAGTCCAGGCAAGTAGGCCCTGATTCTGTCATCAAGCTTTTCTTGCCTTCTGCCTCTGAAAGCTCCAGTCTGAGCCTGCATCTGTGACCATGAACTTTGTCTCATTCCCTGCGCGGCTCACGAAGTCTGACATCAGCCTGTTGCCTGCCAAAAAACTGTATTTCACCTTCGAAATTATCTGCTCCGCTCCCTGCCCAATGCATTCCTGTCTAGTAGTTTAAGTAAACATTCTTCCAGCTACCGAGCAAAGGCCCGGCTTCTCTGTCTTTATGCAAGTAATTCATAGCCCTATTACTATGGAAGACTTCTGCCCTCGCATCTAGTGTAGACACTTAGACGCTTGTACACGCACTAACAGTCAGTATAGTCAGTATAGAATAAGATTCTACTCTAAGAGACCTCTCTTTTGGATAACATAGTTCTTTAAACATAGGATGTTAGATATGATTTGGGATTAGGTTGACTTGACCCTCCAGACTTCTGTCGCCACATGTAGAGCTAAATGTCAAGTCCCCTTCACCCCCTAGTTGCACGTCAATCACACGTCATGCTGCTGCGCGCGCATTTCTGCCAAGTATTTCTGCTGACATTGCGAAATTCTCTCATGGAACCACCCTATTATGACATCACATCTGATGACGTTCTTTAGTCACACCCAGTTACGCCTATTTTTTTGCTACGTATGTATCTTTTATCCACACTATCAATTGTTACGCCTCTTGCATTTGCTTCACTGTAATGCCTATTGTATAAAAGTGATTAATTATCAATAAAGTATGTACTTCACTTCCTGAACCTTCGTGGTGATGGAACTTGGAGCAACCGATTCGAATCGTCCATTGGAATAAAGCCCATTCCGAACCTCTAATACCACGGATTCTGCCTCTTATTTACTGAGCTATTTTTATTATGTTTCTGTATCAAATTAAGTCCCGGTAATTAAATTATTTACCACAGGAATGGCGCCCGAACAGGGACACTTTCTCATCTCACGCGCCGGCGGTGCGTTGCAGGCCCGGTCTCCTGCCACAGCTGGACGGACAACAACGCGTACCAGCAGGATTTCCTGTATCTCCCTCCGGTCAAGCGGGGGCGACTGAGGCTGCGATCAACACCCAGACGAGGCGGTGAGAAGTGCGAAGTATCCCGACCAGAGCCTAGCTGAGAGAGCAAGATCCGAGGTATACAGAGGCCCGCCAGGTGTCCGAAGTGTCCGAAGTTTTCGAGTCGAGTCCAGTCCGGTCCAGTTCAGTTCCGTTCCGAGGCCTTCCGTTCCGAGCTACCCGGTGAGTACCATTACTGGGGAGGCGTTCTGACGTGCACATAGGTTGTGCCGGTCAAGACGGGTTTGGGTACACAAATCCGGTCTGCACTGTTTCAGCAGTGTATCTGTACTGTTTAGCAGTATATCTAGTATATCAAGTATATAAATTCAGAATAATCCAGATAATGCCGAGTATTATGTTTAGTGATTAAGTTTTCCTTAGATCGTCATCATCATTGTTGCTCAGTTAAATGTTAAATGTTAAATGTTTTAAATACGTTCTGCATATTGTGGTATGAATGACTGTTCATTATTTTGTTTATTTGTATTAAGTTTGTTCAAGATCAAGTATCAGATCAGTTCTCAATATGCCGCTCTTTTCGAAATTAAGACAGATCACAACTAGAAAAGGGGTACTCGAAGAAGCCGTTCCTATTCCTCCTAGGGACACTCCAGGGTACTTCATGTATCATAAACATGGCTTAGACGCTATATTATTTCTTGATTTATGGGTAGACTACACCAAGGAATTACCAGAAAGTCAGAGGTGGCCCGCAGCTGGGACCTGGGATGCAGAGTGCATCATGAAAGTAGAGGAAGAGTTATGGAAAAGGAAAGTCAGACAGTCACAGAAAGACGCCGTTGAGTTATGGCGTAAAGAATCTCATAGACGTACAGAAAAAGCACTCCGACAGGAAGAGAAAAATAAAGAGAATTCAAATAAAGTCCGAGAAAATCTATTAATTGAAGAAGGTACACGAGTGAAATCAGAACAAATAGACAGACAAAGAAATGCCCTTATGAATGGTATGTATCCCCTCCTGGCCGAGGGATTACCTAAGGCTACTCCGGAGATACCAAAAGACTTGCCACCCCCATTGTTTCCAATAAAAATACATCCTTTCACGCCCGATACCCCAGATGGGGCTACCGGAGGTGCTACCAACATTTTTTCTACGCCACCCAGAGTAAATAAACTTACCTTTCAAGAATCAGCACATTCACGTACCCCCAAACTCATAAATGCCCGCACGCTTAAGGAACTTCTTATAGATTGTAGATATGACCCTGTGCCCGGCAAAGAGGACGAAATGATCATGGCATCATTACGTATCAGACGAGCCGCGGTGTATTTAGGGAAGATACCAGGAATGACTGTGCATCTAGATAATATATATCATTTTGTCCAAACAGGGCGAGATTCTGAATGTATTAACAGAGCTATGGAATACCAGAAAGTAGAGATACAGGGGGAACTGTTACGTTTCCTCATAAATTGTGTGATCAGAAATCAAGACCGACCGGGGGTAGACCCGGAAGCAATGCAAACTCTTACCAGATGGAGCCAGAATATATCAGAAGGGAGACATGATAAGCAGAATTGTATAATAGCCATGTGCCGAAAGATCCGTAAAGAAATAGAACGCCTACACGAAGAGAGATTAGCGGTAGACCAGTTCGAACAAAGCGAGGAGGAAGGATCAGGACTGCCCACAGGACAGTCAGACACCATAGCCTATGTAGGTAGAGGAAGATCTTGTAATAGTACTAGATGTTTTATTGACCCGATACGTCCGATATGTCCAGATAATAACAGGAATTTCCAAACACCTATAATAAATATAAGGTCCCCCGAGCATTCGTTCCAAGCCGCTGACAAATTACTCCGAGAACGAAGGGGTTATCATTTTCTCGATTCTATGGATGAACAAGAATTAGCCAGGTCAGCCGTTCATTGGGTTGACAGTCCCGGAAAGTATGGTGATGATACAGTAGCACACACATTTTTGAATCTCACCCCAGATGAACAGCGTTTAGCTGGGATTTATATGATTCAACAACTCCTTATACTATATCAGAGTCAGCATTCAGATCCTGGTCCCTTACCTGATGTATTGACTGAATTACTCACAAATAGATGGAGAGGTTCAGGTACTAAATTAATTAAAGAAATACTAGAATCAAGAAAGCAGTACATTCTCTTTGTATGCCCAGAACATGTCTCACTGCCCATTAAGGAAAGAACCACGTATTACATGGACAGACAGAATCCCTTACGAGAAGTACACCCAATAAAAGGCGAGGACAATGAGTTTAAACGTGTATTTGTATATACGCCCATATCAAAAATAGAATTGTTACAAATGAAGAAAGTGGTACCCAGTCATGACAAAGACCCAGCGGGTTTCCACCGAGAAATTAAAGACATGTTACTCATGGGAGAGTATACCTATCCCGACATTATGACAATATTAAAGGTATTAATGCCTGCTGGCATTTATGAAAAACTCAAGGAAAAAGAGTGGGAGGTGGGAGACCAAAAGATAGAATGGTCAGCATTAGAAGCAGAAGAAAAGGCCCGAACTGCAGGAGCAGGGCTTGGGGATAAAACTAAAGCACTACCAGGTTTACTAGTACAGGTACTGCCACGTTTATTAACTACGAAAAAGGAAGACTGGGGTACAATTTCAGCCTGTAAACAAAAGCAAGATGAAGACACTAGTGATTTCTATGCCCGATTTGAAAAATGTTTTGGTATAAATAGTGGCATAAAAGCAAGTAGCGAATCATACCCACATCTGTTTGTGACAAAATTAGTTGAAAATTCCTTGCCTCAAGTGAAGAATAGAGTATTAAAATTCGAGAGTACCTGGCAAGGTAACACCCCATCACAAATGTTACAAATGTTACAGTATCATCACAATAGAATTAGAGAGGAACAAGAACATGAACAAAGACGCATGAAAGACACGAAAATGAAAATGCTAGTCTCCCAGACAGTTCCAGCTGAAGGACATAAAAAGGGTACGACACATTCCGGTGATTCAGCAGGACCTGTAAAAGGGACATGCAACTATTGTAAACAACCAGGTCATTATATACACGATTGCCCAGTCCTGAAGCGTAATATCGCCACAGGTATTACAAAAGAAAGACCACGGCCACTTAGACAGGATCAGAATGAACAAGGAGCCCCGCAGCATGCACAGTCCATGCCAGCTCCACCACAGTCTATACAGTTTGTGCCAGCTGCACCAGCGCTGCCTGTTGCTGCCACACAAACCACGACACGACAGCTGTACCAGACCGCACAGTACGACTATCCTGATTATCAACGATACGCATGAACCAGCCTAGAGAGGGAAGTTGACTTACCCCTTATCGAGGTCCCGGTAGACCAAGAAGGACCTTATGTACATAGTGAATTATTAGGCCAAGATAGAAAAATTTTACTCGATACAGGGGCAAGTCGAACAACCATAAAACGTAGTGAAGTTCCAGGGGCACCCCTCTCAGGCTCACAGAATATTTCCCTTGGTTTTTCAGGAAAACCTATTGTTAATGAAGTATCACAGCCTCTTCCACTTACGATAGGACCTTTGACCCGAACTACAGATTTATTGCTTACTAAATCATGTCCAGAAAACTTGTTAGGTATAAAAACACTGAAAGCTCTAGGAGCTATAATATGTTGTTCTCCGGAAGGAGTAAGATTGTTTTTACGTGATTTCAAAGGTCACTATGTGTCTCGAGACATGGATCCCCGATTGCAGACTTTACCTACACATTTATGGGCACAAGGCCCTACTGATGTTGGTTGCATGAATATTACACCATATCGAGTTACACTAAAGGCAGGAGTGGTACTACCACGAATGCGACAATACAAGTTACCACCAGATGCTGTAGTGGCTTTACTGCAAATCATTGACGAGCTCATTGCCCAAGGAGTGGTTGTGGAAACAGACTCCAATGTATGTAATTCACCGATAATTCCGATTCTTAAACGAACAGATCCAAAGGCCCCGCCAGTATATCGATTGGTTATTGATCTACGCGAATTGAACAAATGCATTGTGCCACAATTCCCTGTGGTCCCAGATATCTCGTCATTACTGACAGCTATTGATTCCGAAGCAACATTCTTTACTGTAATTGATCTCAAGAATGCCTTTTTCAGCGTCCCAATAGATCCGGAAAGCCAATACTTGTTCGGATTTAGTTTAAATGGACGTAGCTTTAAATTCTCACGCGCACCTCAAGGATTTACAGAAAGCCCCAGCATCTATAGCCAAGCACTGAAAAGAGAACTCGACAGTATCCACATGCCAGTTAACACTGCCTTGCTTCAATATGTCGATGATCTGCTGATCACCGCTAGAAGCGAACCCGAATGTGAGAAAGCATCACTGACAGTTTTACAATTTCTAGCCGAAAAGGGGCACAAGGTGTCCCCTTCTAAGCTGCAATTCTGTGTCCAGCGAGTTGTTTATCTTGGACACTCGCTGTCCAAGGAGGGAAGGCAGCTTACACCCGACCGCATTCAGTTAATAGCTAACATGCCAATACCCAAGACACAAAAGGAGGTGCGGGCTTTCATAGGCCTCACTTCATATTGTAGGCAGTGGATCCCTCAGTATGCATTTCTAGCAAAACCACTCATTCAGTTGACAACACAGGAGGCAGCCACATCGACTGTTCTCCCTTGGACTCAGGAACATACACAAGCTTTTGAAAGCTTAAAGAAAGCTTTATGTCAAGCACCGGTTTTAGCAACACCATGTTACAATAAACAGTTTACACTCTTTGTTACAGAGCGCGAAGGTACTGCCTTGTCAGTACTCACACAGGAACAAGCAGGATCACACAAACCATGTGCCTATTTTTCTAGTACATTAGATCCCGTAGCTCAGGCTTTGCCTGCATGCCTAAAATCAGTGGCAGCAACAGCTTTAGCAATCAGACAAAGCGATGCCATAGTGTTAGGACATCCATTGACAGTTCAAGTACCACATGCAGTAGAGGTTCTCGTGAATCGAACGCAAACACAACACTTAACTATAGCGCGACTTACAGGGTATGAATTAACATTGTTTCAGCCACATATAGAAATCAGACGTTGTAACACATTGAATCCTGCCACACTTTTACCTGTAATCGGAACAGACCCACTAGCTCATGACTGTATTGAAGTTATTACAATCACGACGAAACCCAGACAAGACTTGACAGATGTCCCATTGTCAGACCCAGACCTGACGTTGTATGTAGATGGTTCATGTATGAGAACAAGTACAGGAGAGTTAGTGGCCGCTTACGCAGTCACAACAGATACTGAAATCATTGAAACAAATTGCATAAATACCTTGTCAGCTCAAGCCGCAGAGCTCATCGCTCTGACACAAGCCTGTATTCAAGCCACAAATAAAAAAGTCAACATATACACTGATTCACGTTATGCATTCGGAGTTGTACATGACTTCGGCGTGCTGTGGCGAGAGAGAGGTTATTTAACTTCTCACGGTGCCCACATTCAGCACGGACCCCTCATCCATGCCTTATTAGAGGCAATACATCTACCCACTGCAATATCAATTATGAAATGTAAAGCTCATACGAAAGTTACTGATATCATTTCCCAAGGCAATGATCTAGCTGACAGAACAGCTAAACAGACTGCTCAAACTCAAACATCCGACATGACAAAGACAATAGTCCTGACGCCCTGCCTCGAGTGGTCGCTCCCCTGCCTGCTTGCTGCTGAAAGGCGGTATTGTGCTACAAAGCTGAGTGATTCATTGATTGTAATAGCGCCATAGCGTTTCAGCGTTTCAGAGTTGCGGTACTTTATATTTGCATAGCGAAAAGATTTTAGAGCGTGTGAGCATTTAATTATTTATTTAAACAGCGCCAGGAATCATTATCATTTCCCACCGCCTGGTCACTGCTTCACCGGATGCTTGCTTGGTCGCTCCATTACTTTCCTGCATTGTGTAATTGACATCGTGTGCTATCGGCGCCCTGCTCTGCCCTCCCCTCCATTTTGGCTCTGTTACTGTTGTTGTTGTTCCCTTGAGCCCGCCACGCCTCCCAGCTGAGCCGCCCTCCCACTAACAATATAGAGCGCCCTCTGACCTTTGTGCTCCGTGATCCACTCCTTGCTCCTGCCTCGAGTGGTCGCTCCCCTGCCTGCTTGCTGCTGAAAGGCGGTATTGTGCTACAAAGCTGAGTGATTCATTGATTGTAATAGCGCCATAGCGTTTCAGCGTTTCAGAGTTGCGGTACTTTATATTTGCATAGCGAAAAGATTTTAGAGCGTGTGAGCATTTAATTATTTATTTAAACAGCGCCAGGAATCATTATCATTTCCCACCGCCTGGTCACTGCTTCACCGGATGCTTGCTTGGTCGCTCCATTACTTTCCTGCATTGTGTAATTGACATCGTGTGCTATCGGCGCCCTGCTCTGCCCTCCCCTCCATTTTGGCTCTGTTACTGTTGTTGTTGTTCCCTTGAGCCCGCCACGCCTCCCAGCTGAGCCGCCCTCGCCCCTCCCCCTCCACTATCCATATATGACAGTTGTTCCCGCGCGCAGCGTTCACGCGCGGCGCCCGCGCCCAACCCGCGCCGAAGGTGCGCCAAAGGTAAGCCCGTCTACGCCCGTCCGCGCCTGGACCGCGCCCAGCGCCAGACCCCCTGCCCCTCGCGCTGCCCAGCCCCCCCGCATTACCTACGATGCCGCCTCCCTCCTAGCCCTTAACCCCGGTCGCGCCCCCAACTGCGTCCAAGCCGCCCCTGGACAAACTCACGGTCCTTTCTCCTGCTTCTCCTGCAAATTCAGCGGCACCAACAACATCTCCACTACGACCACACCACAGATACCCGACCCCAACCACCTACAATGCATCTTGCTCAACACCCGATCGGTCCACAGGCACGCCATCGACCTATGGAATCTACTAGACACCACTTCTCCGGACATCGCCTTCCTTACGGAAACATGGATGAACGCTTCCTCCGCACCAGACATCACCATTGCCATCCCTGAAGACTATAAGATCACTCGCAAAGACCGTACCAGCCACACAGGAGGAGGAATCGCCATCGTCCATAAGAAATCCATCCGCATCTCAACCAGCTCCGACGCCAACCTCGCCAACTCCGAACACCTTCACTTCCAGATCCACACCGACCCCAAGACCACACTCAGAGGCACACTCCTCTACAGGCCACCAGGACCCCGCGCAAAATTCAGTGAAGACATCACGGACTTCATCACCCCACACGCGCTCCCCTCCAAAGAATACATCCTTCTGGGAGACCTAAACTTTCACCTCGAAAAGATCAACGACCACAACACCGCCACCCTCGTGGACAACCTCGCCAACCTCGGACTTAAACAACTGGTCACTTCCCCCACCCACATCGCAGGTCACACACTCGACCCCATCTTCACCTCCAGCAATCATGTCTCCTTCAGCCACACTACGGATCTCATCTGGACTGACCACAGCTGCGTCCACTTCACCTACAACAAGCCCAAACCCACCAACCACCTCCAACCAACTCTGCAAAGAAACTGGAACAAAATCACCACGGACCAAATCTCCGCATTACTCCTTCAAAACACCCCAGCCCTCTCTTCTAACGTTAACGAAGCCGCCGCCAACCTCACCCTATGGCTATCCAACACCGCTGATACCTTAGCTCCACTGAAAAAACGTCAAAACAAACCCGGCAACAAGAAGGCCTCATGGTTCAACGATGAGCTTAAGAAATCCAAGAAACTCTGCCGCTCCCTCGAAAAGGCCTGGAAAAAAGACCCTACCACCAGCACCAAGGACGCCTTCAAAAACGCCACCCGTACTCACCACCAACTAATCCGAAAAGCCAAGAAAACAGCATTCAAGGATCGACTTGACAACAACGCCCACAACAGCAAGGAACTTTTCAACATCGTCAAGGAATTCTCCAATCCCTCGGCCAACTCCAACGACATCACCCCCTCTCAAACCCTCTGCGACTCCCTAGCCTCATTTTTCCACAACAAGATTGCAGACATCCACAACAGCTTTGACAACCAACCCGGAAACCAACCCACCCCACCATCTGCTGTACACCTTCCCCCCGTGAACACCCTTAACGCCTGGAACCCAATCTCCACTGAGGACACCATCCGCCTGATGAATTCCATCCACTCAGGATCCCCCACAGACCCATGCCCTCACCACGTCTTCAACAAAGCAGACTCCGTCATAGCACCGCACCTCCGAGACGTCATCAACTGCTCCTTCAACTCCGCTACCTTCCCAGAAGACTGGAAACACGCTGAACTCACTGCCCTCCTGAAAAAACCCACAGCAGACCCCACCGAACTCAAAAATTACCGCCCCATCTCGCTTCTTCCATTTCCGGCCAAAGTCATCGAGAAAGCTGTCAACAACCAGCTCGCCGCCTTCCTCGAAGCCAACAAATCCCTCGACCCCTCACAATCTGGCTTCCGAGCAAAACACAGCACTGAGACCGCCCTCATCGCAGCAACAGACGACATTCGAACTCTACTGGACAATGGAGACACAGTCGCCCTCATCCTCCTTGACCTCTCTGCAGCATTCGACACAGTCTGCCACAGCACCCTTTTACAGCGCCTCAGAAACATCGGGATCCAAGGAAAAGCACTTGATTGGATCACCTCGTTCCTCACCGGAAGAACCCAGAGAGTCCGCCTTCCACCATTCAAGTCCGAGGCCTATGAAGTCATCTGCGGCGTACCACAAGGATCCTCACTCAGTCCCACCCTCTTCAACGTATACATGAGCCCCCTCGCGGCCATCGCACGCCATCACAACCTCAACATCATCTCTTACGCGGATGACACCCAACTTATCCTTTCTCTCACCAATGACCCCAGCACCGCCAAAACTAACCTACACGAAGGAATGAAAGAAGTTGCCGAATGGATGAAACACAGCCGTCTGAAACTGAACTCAGACAAAACTGAAGTACTCATTCTAGGTACGTCCCCCTCTTCATGGGACGACTCCTGGTGGCCGGAAGCCCTCGGAAAAGCACCCATCCCGACGGACCACGCACGGAACCTAGGCGTCATCCTGGATTCCTCACTCTCAATGAACAGACAAGTCAGCGCCGTATCCTCTTCCTGCTTCAACATTCTTCGCATGCTCAGAAAAACATTTCGCTGGATCCCCACCGAAACAAGGAAAACTGTCACCCACGCTCTGGTCACGAGCCGACTGGACTACGGAAACACCCTCTACGCAGGTACTACCGCAAAACTCCAGAAGAAACTCCAACGAATCCAAAACGCCTCAGCCAGAATCATATTAGACATCCCACGCAACGAACACATCTCTGGTCACCTCAAAGACCTCCACTGGCTACCCGTCAATAAGAGGATCACTTTCAGACTGCTTACCCACGCACACAAATCACTCTACGACATCGGACCAGAATGCCTCAACTCACGTCTGTCCTTTTACACCCCCTCCCGCCAACTACGCTCTTCCAGCCAAGCCCTCGCCACTATCCCTCGCATCAACAAGACCACCATGGGAGGCAGATCCTTTTCTTACCTGGCTGCTAAAACATGGAACTCTCTCCCCGCATACCTTCGCCTCACCCAGAACCACCTAGCATTCAGAAAGCAACTTAAAACCTGGATATTTGAAAGGTAATCCTCCTCCCCTTCCTAAGCGCCTTGAAACCCTATGGGTATGTAGTGCGCTATATAAGTTTTGTGACTTGACTTGACTTGACTTGACTTGACGATTAAAGATCCTACTCTTGACGTAATTGACATACAGACACATGCTACACCAGATGAAATAAGGAAATGGACTGAATTAGGAGGGATCCAAACGGATCAAGGATGGATGACGAAGGAAAAATCTGTGTGGTTCCTTCCTGATTCAATGGTCCAAGTTATAATTAACACTATACATAGTCCAGCGCATCTAGGAGAAAAAGCTATGCTAGACAGCATTCAACACATTTGGTTCAACAAACATTTACGAGCAGCAGCCAAACAAAAAGTTCGTACCTGTATGATCTGTTGTCAGTTCAACCCAGGAAAAAGCGTTCCCGTAGAACAGGGTGGATTTCAGCCTCCTGATCACCCTTTTGAAGTCCTCCAGATGGATTATATCCAGATGGAACGATGTCGAGGATTCAAATATGTTCTTGTAGTTGTCTGTGCTCTTTCCCGTTGGACAGAGGCATACCCGGTTTCAGATTACACTGCCCCGACTACTGCCAAACAGTTGGTTCGAGAATTCTTCCCACGATACGGTTTACCACGTGTTGTCTACTCAGATAACGGCCAGCCGTTCTCATCCGAACTAATGAAACACGTTTCACTTTTGTTAGGCTATCAGTGGAAATTCCACTGTGTCCGACACCCCGAGGCAGCAGGTCTCGTAGAAAGACATAATCAGATCCTGAAAATCAGATTGTCCAAAATATGCAGAGAGAAAGGTGTCGACTGGGTAGTAGCGTTACCAGTTGCACTCTTTTACATGAGAATGGTAGCACACTCTCGAACAGGGCTATCCCCGTATGAGGTGATCTTTGGCAGACCACCAAATATGTGGGGGACGCCCATACCACGCAAAATAACTGATATTGACTGTAATATGCTGACAGATTACTTGGCTTCCTTGATGTCTGCACTACAATCTTGTCGTTCACAGGTAGTTGCAGCTTTTCCTGACAACACTGAGGTGAAACCCCATGACGTAGTCCCGGGGACCTGGTCTTAGTGAGGAACTTCGATCGGAAGTCTCAGCTGGATCCTAGGTGGAAGTCGCCGCAACTGGTCTTGCTCACCACAAGGACAGCCGTGAAGATCGAGGGCAGGAAAGGCTGGATACATTCAAGTCATATCAAGAAATTTCATGGACTACCATCGGATGTAAATACCACACCTCGTGTGTCTTCACCCATTGACTCAAAACTTCCTTTGGTTGAAACGAGTAATCACGAACATTATAAACTAAAACTCAGGTCTAATCAGTCAAGCAATTTGATTGTTTAAGTCCTCTCCAAGGTGAAGCGGTTGAATTGTCTCTGACATGTATCCCTTAGACCTGAATAGAGAACAATCCCGAAAAATGTTGAAACGACAGGCGTACTGTAAATCACTGCGTAGTCATTGCACAGTGACGTTATTAATTTTGTTTTTCTTAAGTCTTTTTATAATTACTGCAAGTATATTGTTGCACATATATTATCCTATTTCTAGACATGTTTATAATATTACTGCTGAACATTCTTTTAGTGAATTACCTCCGCTTGAGTTGTCTTATAGATTTGCGCTGCGCAATAACACGTTTATTAGTATGTTACATCATTCCCATCAGGTTAGCAATGCTACAAATTGTTGGATATGTGGCCGACTCCCTCCCTATCAGAATTATAAAGGAATTCTACCTCTCTTTCCATACCCGTTCACACACAACGGCTCCTGTGGAGCATGGTTTAGTTTAATTAATTCCCTAGATTCGAATTCTGCAGTTTATCAAGATAACTGGGTATGGGGAAATTTGAACTTAGTTTTACTTAAAGTCTGCTACCCTAACAAGGAGGGACTTCCCAGGAGAACAGGAACTGATCTAGAAAATGAAGTGTATGGATTAGGTAATTTTACGCTTAATCTTATGATCCTAAATGTCGAATCCGAAGCTACTCCAATTTTGCTCGCTATGTCAATATTTCCAGTAAAAGGTGAATTATGTGTAAGAAAGAATGGTTCCATACATATGGGCCATAGTAGATGCACCACTGTAGTAGAATTTAGTGATCAAGGCAAGTCTACATTTAGAGCTTCCCGCCATTCCTATTTCATATGTGGTCAGACGGCATATGTACGTTTGCCTCTAGATTGGGATGGTACCTGCTACATTGGATTTCTTTTGCCACCTGTTTTCCTAGCTCCTCCTGATTATCACAGAAATACTCATTTAGTATATAATAGAGTAAGGAGAGATCTCCCAATAGTCGATTACACTGAAACAGCATGGGAAAAATACACAGATTTCAATAAAGGTCTCTTTCCCTATATAGGTACCGTTACTAATAGTAAGCTGATACGTAGATTAACTAGAACCCTTGAAGCAGTAGTGAACGAAACTATTTCCGCCTTAGGCAATTTAACAGAAGAGCAGTCTGCTATGCGGATTGTTGTGCTTCAAAATCGTCTTGTCCTTGACGTCATCCTGGCCGATAGGGGCGGAGCTTGTAGGGTCATCGGATCAAGTTGTTGCATTTTCATACCAGAAAATTCGCCATCTGTATATAAAGCCATAACTCGCCTTCATAAGATTGTAAGCCAGATACACCAGAATCCAGGCACCTGGACTTGGTCCGGTTGGTTTTGGAGTGTATTATCTACCTTTGGATGGAAGGTCCTATCTGTCCTAGGTATTGGCCTTCTCATACTATTCAGTTGCTGTCTATGTCTACAATGTGGACCAGCGATCTGTGGTCTGTGTGCCACATCGTGTATCCCACCATCCAGATTTCATTCATCCCAGAAGAAAAAAGAAGAACAAATGATGCTATATGAACAGATCAACGGATTGATGAAGATTGATATCTCTTAACGGGCAAGTAGGGGACAAGGAGGGAATGTGGAAATATGGATTTTTCTGATCAGTTATGTCCCCTATCTTGGACCCCAACGGTTTCATGTATGAATCACAAGTACATGTATGTTCCCTCCAGTTCCAGTTATGAAGACGCAAACACATGTGCGTCCACCGTCAACATGTCCTCTTTCAGATCCGCCATGAATAGGCCGGATATTCCATTCCTAAGTATGAAAGGCCACCGGCTTTATATGGCTCACTTATGCCATTTTACAGTCCAGGCAAGTAGGCCCTGATTCTGTCATCAAGCTTTTCTTGCCTTCTGCCTCTGAAAGCTCCAGTCTGAGCCTGCATCTGTGACCATGAACTTTGTCTCATTCCCTGCGCGGCTCACGAAGTCTGACATCAGCCTGTTGCCTGCCAAAAAACTGTATTTCACCTTCGAAATTATCTGCTCCGCTCCCTGCCCAATGCATTCCTGTCTAGTAGTTTAAGTAAACATTCTTCCAGCTACCGAGCAAAGGCCCGGCTTCTCTGTCTTTATGCAAGTAATTCATAGCCCTATTACTATGGAAGACTTCTGCCCTCGCATCTAGTGTAGACACTTAGACGCTTGTACACGCACTAACAGTCAGTATAGTCAGTATAGAATAAGATTCTACTCTAAGAGACCTCTCTTTTGGATAACATAGTTCTTTAAACATAGGATGTTAGATATGATTTGGGATTAGGTTGACTTGACCCTCCAGACTTCTGTCGCCACATGTAGAGCTAAATGTCAAGTCCCCTTCACCCCCTAGTTGCACGTCAATCACACGTCATGCTGCTGCGCGCGCATTTCTGCCAAGTATTTCTGCTGACATTGCGAAATTCTCTCATGGAACCACCCTATTATGACATCACATCTGATGACGTTCTTTAGTCACACCCAGTTACGCCTATTTTTTTGCTACGTATGTATCTTTTATCCACACTATCAATTGTTACGCCTCTTGCATTTGCTTCACTGTAATGCCTATTGTATAAAAGTGATTAATTATCAATAAAGTATGTACTTCACTTCCTGAACCTTCGTGGTGATGGAACTTGGAGCAACCGATTCGAATCGTCCATTGGAATAAAGCCCATTCCGAACCTCTAATACCACGGATTCTGCCTCTTATTTACTGAGCTATTTTTATTATGTTTCTGTATCAAATTAAGTCCCGGTAATTAAATTATTTACCACACTACGAGGAACCGACTGCAGAGCCCGACCAGAGCCTTGACTTCCAGACTTCTCCGACCCTCATCCACATCTGCAGCAGAGCTGAGATCCGTGGAGGCGACGAGCGATGTGGGACCGGCTACCTGGGAAAAGTGGCTAGTAACTTACAGCGCAGCTTCTGAGGCACCCTCGAAGTTGTGCACCGGGGATTGAGAAGCCCCAACCCCAAGCACCATCTGCACCGAAGATCAGCCCCCCACACTCCACGAGTCCTGCGCGGGGCCCTTCAGCATTTTCCTGCTTGCCGCGTCTGTCCGGTTGCTTGCCCGCTGGCTAGTGGCCTCTGTGACGACGCACCGTGAAATCTTCTGCACTGGTTTGGCTCCTCCAGACTGGCTCCCGCTTCTCTGCAAAGAAGAAGCACCCCAGACCTTCCTGGTCTGCACCAGAAGCAAGTCCTTCGTTCTTCGTGGGTTCCGCTTGCCAAGGCTTGGTGAGTCCAATCCAACTTCGACGCCGCCGACAGCAAGAGCCTTCGTGGGACAGCTCGCCTCCTGGTCCTGGTCGTCCTCGACGCTTCCTGGTCCTCCTGGCTGCAGAGACAAGCTTCACCTTCACCTGCAAGTCTTCACGACATCGCCTGGTTCCTTCCTGGTTCCACGTGGTCACTGGCTAGTGACCTTGACTCTGTCCCTTCTGCTTGCAGGTTTCTTCTCTATATGATCCCAGCCTTGGGATCCACCGAACACTCTTCACTGACTGCCTGTCAGCATCTTTCTTCAGGCATCCATAGGAGTCGACGACGAAAACGACGCATCTTCACCCCTATGCACCCGCAGCCTGTGGGCTAGGTAACTTGGGTACTCCGGTGCTCATCAGGATAGTGACTATCCTAGTGTCTAGTTTTCAAGTCTCAACTTCCTAGCTACTCCGGAAGTGTCCGAAATCTATCTATTTCCAAACTGTACTATTGCTATTGACTTTTACGCATTACGCGTGAGTGTTTCCACTCTGCACACGAATCCCGTGGGCCTCCCACTTCCTAACTAACGCTAGTGTAGTGTAGCCCCAGCGATTCCCTAGGCCTAGGCCTATTCTATTTCCGTGACAGTGGTTCTTATACCACTTACTTAGTATATGGTTTGCGTGGCCCCTAGGGCCTAACTGTATTACTTACCTGTGTGACTTACTGTATGCCTTAATAAGACTGTGTTGTACTTACCTCTAATCTCATAAAGAGTACTGAGGGTTTGCTTAGAATAAATACACTTTATTTTATATATATATCTGTTGTGGTGTCCTTTCATTTGGTATTCAAGGGATTATATATGGTATCACAGCTGGCTTCACATGCCATTCAGAGTTTAGCCTAAGACTGCTCTTGTCCATGCTACCACTAGGATAGCTGGTCTATAAGGTTGACTTTACAACCAATCACCATAAGGGTATTTGGACTGATATAAGGTGTACACTATAACTAGTGACATCATACATCAGGCCAACTTCTCACAGCTCTACCTACATTACCGTCTAGCAGGTCAGCCGGCTAATGATAAATGTGGGCCCCAAGATACGACAAGCATCGATACTCCCACTGCACTCCATCAGTAAGCAAAGGCCCCCCATGCAATGGGACAGCAGGGAACAGGCAAGACTTTGCCCAATTCACCTTGAGGCCCGAGACGCCTCAAGATCCTGAAGTAAACACTTCGCACCGGCAAGGGTGTCAGTCGTATTTGCTAGAAACATGAGCAGATAATCAGCATAGAGAGTAATTTATTGAATAGAGCTACGCATATTAAGCCCCGAGTAGCACCGTCCCATCCGGGGTTGGGTTGCTAATGGCTTTATGGCCAAGGCGTTGTGTGGAAATATGGATTTTTCTGGTCAGTTATGTCCCCTATCTTGGACCCCAACGGTTCTATGCGCATGTCACAAGTACATGTATGTTCCCTCCAGTTCCAGTTATGAAGACGCAAATACATGTGCGTCCACCGTCAACATGTCCTCTGTCAGATCCGCCATGAATAAGCCGGATATTCCATTCCTAAATATGAAAGGCCACCGGCTTTATATGGTTCGTTTATGCCATTTTACAGTCCAGGCAAGTAGGCCCTGATTCTGTCATCAAACTCCTCTTGCTTTCTGCCTCTGAAACCTCGAGTCTGAGCCTGCATCTGTGACCATGAACTTTGTCTCATTCTCTGCGCGGCTCACGAAGCCTGACATCAGCCTATTCTCTGCCAAGAACTGTATTTCACCTTCAAATTATCTGCTTCACTCCTTAGCCGATGCATTCCTGTCTAGCAGCTTAAGTAAACATTCTTCCAGCTACTGAGCAAAGGCTCGGCTTCTCTGCCCTCATGCAAGTAATTCATAGCCCTGTTACCAGGGAATATTCCTACCCCCTCGCATTCAGTGTAGACACTTAGACGCTTGTACACGCACGCACAGTCAGTATAGAATAGATTCTGTCCGAGAGTCCTTCTTTTGTGGATAACATAGTTCTTTAAACATAGGATGTTAGATATGATTTGGGATTAGGTTGACTTGACCCCCCAGACTTTTTGTCTCCACATGTAGAGCTAAATGTCAAGTCCCCTTCACCCCCTAGTTACACGTCAATTACACGTCATGTTGCTGCCTGCGCATCTATGCCAAGTATTATCTTATAGATCCACCTATATGTGACATCATAACCAATTATGTTCCTTTTTACTCCTTATTACACCCATTTTTGGTTACGCAGATAAATCGTCATTTTTCTTATCAATTGTTACGCCTACTGCATTTGCTTCATTGTAAAAGATGTACTATAAAAATCATTTCTTGTCAATAAAGTATGTACTTCACTTCCTGAACCCCCGTGGTGATGGAACTTGGAGCAACCGATTATAATCGATCATTGGAATAAAGCCCATTCCGAACCTCTAATATCACGGATTCTGCCTCTCATTTTACTGAGCTATTTTATTATGTTTCTGTATCAAATTAAGTCCAGGTAAAGGAATTTTATTTACCACAGTTGCATTCCACTTCTTTAGTATATGATTTGGTCTCCCCCCGGAGACCACAGTGTATTTGTGCTTACTTACCTGTTTACAATTGAAGTATTGTGTGTATTGCATTGATATCTCCGAGTAGGAGATATACCAATGTGTTAGTGAGTGTTAATAATACATAGACCTCTTGTTATAACTACACCTGAACGCTGCTCTCTACAGCTACCAATCAGAGAGCTTTCTATGGTTGTCTAAGACAACTAAAATCACCTTAAGGGTTGTCTGGATTAGTGCAAGGTGATTCACTTAAATAACTGTGCACCATATACTAAGCCAGCCTCCTAAAACATGTTTGCATCAGATATAGATAGAACAGAGGGAGAAACAGATGAGTCATTCACAAAAATGGAGGAAAAGTGAACAGAGGCTATGAAATGTGATAACACTCCGCAGTCATTGGGTGGAACGGGTGATGCAGAAACAGTATAACTTGTGAAAAAGGAAGGGATGGTAGCAATGATATGTGGCCAAGTAAAGCTGTATACTAATTGTGAAAATACCAGAAGAAATAATGCACTGAAATTATACAGCACATTAATCCACAAATACGATTTTGAAAATCTTGGCAACTAAAAACAATCAGACTTAGAGAAAAAGAAGCATTTTTTAATGGGCTGCATGTAAAAGTGAAATGTGATGCATTCTTGTTAGACCTGTCAACCTTAGGGTGGTGTTCCCCCAAACCTGTTGCCTTACTCCTCCTTTTTAGCTGATCTAATTTTGTTGGCCTTAGGACTCCACTTTACCACTGGCAACCAGTGCTAAAGTGTGTGTGCTCACTCCATAAAACATAGCAACATCTTACACCCAATTGGCACAATTAATTTACCTAACAGTACCTGGTAAAGAAGTACTAACTGTACCCAGGGCTTGTCAATTAAATGCTGCCAGTGAGCCTGCATCACTAATTGTACCACCCACTTAAGTAGCCTGTCAAACATGTCTCAGGCCTGCCATTGCAGCCTGTGTGTGCAGTTTTAAAACGGACATTTCAACCTGACAAGATACGCCTCTTGCCAGGCCTAAATCTTACTTTTTAATACCTGAAAGTTAACCCTAAGGTCGGCTCTACACAGCCCAGCGGGCTGGGTGCAGTGCATGTAAGTAGGAAGTTTTACATGTCCCGGTAGTGAAAAACTCATAAATCTGTTTTTCACTACTGCAAGGTCTGCCTCTCCCACAGGATAACATTGGTTTACCTTATTACGTTTAATAGATTATAAATTTTAATCATGAGTGGGAAGGAATGTTGAGGTCTAAAGTTACGTATTTTGAAACCCTATTTAGTGGTAAAGTCAGATTTTAAGTCACAATTCTGAAAATGGCACTTTTAGAACATTTTCGTTTTCTTGTCCCAACCATTTGGTGGTGCCTGCAGCCTGGGTCACATAACTAGGTGTAGCTAGCAGTTGGTTTTTGGGTATTGCTCGCAGTCAGTGAGACAAAGGGGAAGAGGTGAAGGCAGAATGGGCCATCTCTGATTTAATAGGGGGTAGAGCTGTCACCTACCACACTTGCACATCACAAAGGCTCTGCCTCACCACACTCTCAAAATGTTTCATACTGGTCTTTGTGCCCCTAGACAAGCTCGGGCCAGGACAGGGGGCATGTAATTACAAATACTTCTTGGGGTGGAAACCTCCTGAACCTTCTCATAGTTTAAAGCTGGTACCAGGTATAAATATTGGCCCCTCAGACTCAACTCCAGAACGTTCTCCTACTTCAAAGTTGGCATCAGGTATAAATATTTGACCCTGAGACCCAAATCTTCAGATCACTTCTGTACCTGTGAACTCTGCCAGGAATGCGGACTGTCCAGCTGGAAGTCTGCCCTGCTGAACTGCTTGCTGACCAAGGACTGCTTTGCTGCCAAGGACTGCTGTTGCTGCACCAGGACTCTGCTGTTGCAGTGAGCTGCCCTGCTGAATCCAGCCTGCCTGTGTGGACTCAGAGCTCCAATAAATCTGTTGGCTGCCCCCCTGTTGAAAGCCACATGGACATAACAGGTTTCTTCTATGTCATTACATCTCCAAGCATTTCGAAGCAGTGCGGCGCAACCCGCCATTGACTCTGGCCCAGAGCGAAGCAGCTCGTCTTCAATAGCGACGCATCTCGTTGCAAGTCCTTACAATCACCAGTGGCTTCTTGGATGCCAAAGCAGCCCAATTCAACACTAGCCCAGCATGACGCATCTCATCTCCTGCACCGACGCATCACAGCGCAGAACTCTGCCAACCTCACCTACTTCCTCGAAGACAATGCAAGACCTCACATTCTAGCTCCTCGCTGATGGCACCTCAATGCCAGCTCTTGCATCCCAACTCAAGGACTTCACATCACCATGCCCAGGCCCACAAGGTAATTTTGCAGCGGACTGAACGCAGTTGTGTATCCGGTACATGCTCCATTGCGGTCAGCATGAACTTGTGACTTGATCCCGGTGTACCACAACCAGATAACCACGGTTGGCCCTTTTTGCTTCTTAGTGCACATCTCCTGTTCCATTAATTGGACTTTTGTTGTTTGGTTGTCAAATCATTTATTACATTTCATTTTATTTTTAGGTCTCACCTAGGCAGCGCTTGTGCTGTCTCTGCGAGACATGCTGTATTCAGGATATAGGCTTTAAAAGCTCCTCCCATTTTCAAGGACTGTCCCTCTCACATGTGTTGTTACTCAGAACTTGTGAGCACAATTTCTTTCTTTAATCTGCAGCACAGGAGACCAGTGCTTGTAGTTTACAGAGCTTTGCTGTAAACAGGGCTGTAAATCTTGCTACATTTGCTGGGCATTCAAAGACCGAGGTCTGTTTTGGCTGCAGCTGACTCCTCCTCCCTCCTGCTTTTAA
This sequence comes from Triturus cristatus, assembly GCF_964204655.1. Classification (NCBI taxonomy): domain Eukaryota; kingdom Metazoa; phylum Chordata; class Amphibia; order Caudata; family Salamandridae; genus Triturus; species Triturus cristatus. The sequence goes on along the minus strand of NC_140589.1, from coordinate 561,837,505 downwards.
AACGTACAGCCTGGTGTCACGGTTCTTACCTTCCTATGGCTGCTGCCACCTCCGTCTCAGAGCTCAAAAAGCATTTGCAATACGATAGGTCTCGCATTTGCAAGAGTTTGAGTCTTGCTGTTTTCAACTCAACCTGAGTTTAGCTAGGATTCCGTGCGCCCCTCGGGCTGGTTGTTAATCTTGGATTGCTTTCAGTGTTCAAACTTGCCATGACCTTTTCACTGTAGCTTTTATTTTGTGTGTATTTTGTAGAAAATTAATATTTTTGGGTTAACAAGACTCTCGTTTAGAAGGACCATTCCGCTTACAATTGACATTGATTTACAAGTTTTACTGACCCTTGCAAGAAAACTACTGTTTTGGGTTTAACAGGGCTTTCGCTTAGAAGCACAATTCTGCTTACAATTGATTGTGATTCACACGTTTTACTGGCCCTTGCTAGACATTAAGTATTATACGTGAATGTTTGAATATTGCCTGTTTAGTATTTAGCCCTACATTCACTTTTTTTGTGGAGGGTTCCAAAACGGAGCCTGGAATCGCACATGCTCGTGCGTGTGCGATTCCTTTTGGTCCATGGTATTGGCGTTTGCGGTCGTCTTTTTTAGAAAGACAGCAAGCAATAGGCCAAAGGCGGTCGCGTTGGTCCGCCCATGGCCTATTGGTGTCTGTTACCCTCACGCCGACATCTGTTTTCAATTATCGTGCCCAGACACGGGCGCGATAATTGAAAACAGATCGTTCGCTGTGGCGCGCGCGCACCACTCGTGGGTTTGTTTTCAGAAGCCAGGTAGCTTCTCCGGTGCGCGCCGTCCTCTCATTCCCTTGGCAGTTCAGTCACACTAAACCTGCAGTCATTTAGCCCCTGATGTGAGAGCGCCAAAGACACTCCCTCCCTGTTCATGCAAATCACTTGAGAACTTCAGCCAATAGTCACAGGCACGCCACTTCACAGGCAGCTGAAACAGGAGAGCAACTTGCTTTAATTCTTTTTTATTTCTACGGCGTCGGAGCGCACGCTTTGAGGAGACCTCCCTGCTCTGGAGCAAGCCCAGCCTCGGGATGCATTCACTTTCCTGACGACGTGTTTTTTGTGTGTTTTTTCCCACGCGTGAATCACATGCACCCCTGCCCCAGTTACAGCGTGAGCACCAACAGGTACTCCTGTGGGAGATGTGTAATGCGGGCTGAGGTGCTTTTTACAGAAAAGAACGAGAAGCAAATCCGCCATAGTGACAATACAAAACGGGCTTTATTCAGGAGAATTCACGTGGGGCAGCAGGTGTCTGCTTAATCAGAAAAAGGCTACAAATACGCATAAATAAACGTTGTGTACAATGCTGTTTGATTGGTGTCTGCAGGATACTTCTGTTCAGCATAATGATTCCATCAGCCTGAAAAAAAAACTTTCAAAAAATGAATTACAGACAGCGAACATTGTACAGGAAGGATTTTGTTTTCCTTTTTTTTCATTAACGACGTGTGATCGGACTACCAAAGAGTCAGATGTCTGTGCTCCAAGGTGTAAAACAGCAGATGCCGTTGGCATCCGGTGTCTTGCAAAGGCAAGCATGTCAGAAAGATTATGAATGAAAAGTGTATTTCCTGAACTCCAGAATTGCAGAGCTGATTCTCAACGTGGGATCTCCGTGGGACCTTGACATTGAGACATTCATGAGCTCCGGAGTGCCGCAGGACTCGGAAATATTAGAGACGGGCAAGCCAGCAAGGTAACAGGGACAGCTGAGCCAGAGCAGAGCCAAGAGTCTCTTTGTTCTAGGAGCCTGAGAACGGGCCGCGCCATCCAACTACCTGGCATGTGCATCGTGCGAGAACAGCAAGGCTAAAAATATGAGAACAACTCTTCAAAAAAAAAGAAAAAGTATCATTTTACTTTAGGACATTAGAATATTACTACAGTAAAGGACATATATTAGAAATAATAGTTTCAAGGAAAAAATGTAGACAAGGCATGGACGAGCTGGGCCCAGGGCCAGGCCTGCCTGCATTATAACCCCCGCATTAGGCCCACTCCAACCTGTACACGCATGTCATAACTTGCATAATTTTTTTAATAAAGTTACATCAGATGTGTGCATTTGTTTTTCTTGTGATAAATCTTAGTCGAGGTTTGTATTTAACATGTATGATATACTTTGCGTCATGCCTTCATAACTCACAATGGCCAGTCATAAATCATTATGACAGGCCCATAAATCATTCTGAAGGCCATAAAACTTTATCTGACAGGGACCATATGCATGACAGGCCATATGTCACAAGTAGATGACAGGTCATAAATCACCTTTGCCATATATCAATCCAGTCCTGTCATTTGCTTGTCATATTTATGATGCCTTTAGTTGTTGGGGGTCATAAAGTTTCTTGTGGATTTTTCTCTGATCGCGTTGGGAGGTAGACTCTCATCACTGTTCGGCCCAACTCATTACCTTGTCAGTCCACTTTGAGCCCTGCCGTCTGGTGAGTCTGGGCTGTGAGTGCCATGCTCTGCTTACTCCCCCTGTTGGTATATTCACCCTGCTGTAAGGCATCCCCAGCTAAGTGGCCAGTGGCAGCTGGTGACATTTGAAAGCGGTGAGCGTAAAATTATTGTCGTACTGCACAGTGGCGAGCGAGCAAAAAGTTTTGGAAAAAAGAGTGCACAAATTGTGCATTTTCAAGCATAATTAAAGTTTGAGCTATTGGTGTTGCATTATTTAGCATTATTTAGCAATTCCAATAGCTCAAACTTTAATAATGCGAGACCTATTGCATTGCAAATGCTTGTTTTTCTTTTTTATGCTATTTTAGCTCAGCTCGTGTTTAGCTGGAATTCTGTGCACCTGTTGGGTTGGTTGTTAATCTTGAATTGCTTTCCGTCTTCAAAACCAACATTCGCCCTGACCTTTTCACCTTTGCTTTTAAATTCTATGTATAGTATAGAAAATGAATGTTTTGAGGTTTACCAGGCTTTCGCTTAGATGTACCATTCCGCTTGCAATTGACTGTGATTTACTCGTTTTATTGGCTCTTGCGTGAAAATCAATGTTTTGGGGTTAATAAGGCTTTCGCTTAGACGAACCATTCTGATTACAATTGATTGTGATTCACACATTTTACTGGCATTTGGAAGACGCTGCGTATTATATGTGAATGCTTGATAAGTGCATGTTTCGTATTTAGTTCTACATCTAATTGTTTATGCAGTTTTATATCCCGTGAACTCGCACACAAGGTATCGAAGCGATTTAGATTAGCACCAGTTACATTACACAAGGACACATTTAATTATGGTGGGTACAGGGAGATTAAAAGATTTGCCCAAAACAACAGCATTTTAAGCCAACACTAAAACTCTACTCAGCTCCAAAGTTCCATCATCAGATGCTCTGGCTGTTGCACCACAAACGTGATTTATTTTGTTCCAGCCTTATAGGTGCCGGCTCCATCCCCAGCCCTACCTAACAGGCACAAATGCAGTTTTTTTAAAATTAATATTTCACTAGCATACAATTGGCTTTATCCCTGCCCTTTTAAGATGCTTCATAACTCACATCCCCAGTCCTTCTGGCTGTTCAGAAGCAGCGATTTGTAATATGCAACTGCCTTATCTTGACCAGTGTGCACCGCATTATTGGTCTACCCAAAGCACTATTCCGCTTACAATTTGGCACGAGGAGATTAAGCAACGTGATTTTTTCCTGTTGTATTTACATTTTGCTTTTTTCATTGCTTTCAGCTCAGTTCATGTTTGGCTGGGGCCACTGCATACAAAAAAAGCAAAACACATTGTCATTTCCAACACCAAAAGCTCTAACTTTCACAAATTTGAGACCTATTGCATTGCAAATGCTTATTCTAAATTGGTGTGGGACTTGCCTTGTACTGTGTTTCCACTTTATTACTGGTTTAAGTGCTGCATAAATACTTTACATTGCCTCTAAGTTAAGCCTGAATGCTTTTGTGCGAAGCTACCAGAGGTTGCGGTTTGCTTGTGTTTCACCCTGATAAGAATTGTGGTTGCCGCTTGAGTAGGGTTTACCTCCCTCAACAAGTAACCCAATTTCCTACAGTATTCAATCAAATAAGGGGAGCAGGATGACACTATGCAGAACAGGGAATTAACTAAATGCTCTGTTCTGCTACTAGGAGTGCATTCCAACTTAAAGTTTCGTTATATCCAAGAATATTATGAGGGTTCTTTGGTGGGACTAAGAAGGAATTGGATTGCCTTCATAAAGCTCCCTCTGTATGTATGTTAGTTAATGGTTATGCTTTAGTCCTAGAGTGCACTGTTTTGTTACAATAGACCCTATACCTCCTTGAATCTAGGTACAGAAGTCAGAGGGAGCCAGTAAAGAGATTCAGAATGATGCTGGTATGACAGAAAATGGTCAAAAGGTGTGGGGCTCACTCATTGCTCCTCTTGGAATCCCAAAAGGGAATACAATTTCTGGAATCCGAACAGCGCACACTTGTACACACACATACGCACACATACACACTTTCCTACCTGTCCAACAAGATATGGTGGGTTTTGGCATCGTAATAATCTCTCAATGCAGCCTTTATCCACTTTAGAGCACCAGTGCATCACCTGCAAGCACAAGGCATACACATTTCTTCATTGTCAAAAACAGATAACAACTCTTATCCACTGTAAAGAAGCATTACACCCAAAGGGTTCAATCTGGATTGTTACCTGGTTCTTTACATATTTCAGACTGCTCCTCACTTCTTCCAGTTCACATTTTACTTTCTCAATCTTTTGTGTAATCTCATGAATTTGTGACACATTGCTAGCTGCCTTCATATTCCAAAAAGCTTCATCATACTCATCTGAGTCATCTAGAAAAAGTATAGTTTGTTCAAATAAGTATGCTTGTCACAATCTTTCTTTGTTTCTTTGATCAGATACAAAATGTGGAGACAGCATATAAAAATGAAACAGAGAATATTACTACCATTGTTTGTTTGTATAGCCCTGTACCCACTGCTACACATTAGGCATCCCCTTACATTCACTAAAGTCATGAATTACAATGCCAATCTCGATAATTGTACATCGTTGGGGGATTTCAAAGGTGAGGGCCCATGTTCTTTGACTTTCATACATAAAGGGAGGAAAGGAAATACCACTAAATCTTGTTGCACTAAAATATTTTCTTGATAGTTTCTCCTATATGGGTCAGTCTACAGCCGGAACAAGTCAAAAGAATATATTTAGATGGCCGTTTTGAAGGGTTTGAGTAATGCTCTCTGGCAGCAAGAGATCTGCCTCCAGAGTAAATAGTACAATCATTTGTAACTTCACTGGTATTAAAGCTTGGATTTATTGCTACAACTTCTTGCTTGATTCTTGGTGTCCAGGGGCTTTACCCAAAATAGTGCATAACAAGAACCCCCATTTCATTTACAATGATACCCATGTAATCCTTCAAAAATTTGGATATCCGAGTCATTTTCTTGAACAAGTGAAGGATATTGAATGTAGACTTCATGCTAGGGGTTATTCAGGAAAAACGATTTGTAGGGCTAGAAATAGGGCCATACGACTTAATAGGTCTGACACCCTTAAAAGTACACCATATAAAGACAGAAAAGATACTAAGTCCTTAGTAAGACTTGTGACCAATTACCATCCCTGGTCACATAAGCTTTATGCTATTTTCAAAAACAACTGGTCATTACTAACGGCGGATAGATTGTTGGAACAATATATTTCAAAATCTCCTAGTATTACCTATAGGAGAGGAAAGACAATTCAAAGCATCATTAGTCCGAGCTATCCTAAACAGACACCAATCAAAAACACATGGCTTGACTCACTTAACATTCGATCCCACACATGTGGTAATTGCAGCATGTGTAAGTTTACTAAGAAGGGAATAAAAGACTTTGAATATAATGGATCACGCAAGTTTCAAATCCGTGATCACACTGATTGTCTGACCAAGTTCGTTGTTTATGTGATTCAGTGCAAGTGCAGCATGATCTATGTGGGTAGTACCATCCGCCCCCTTAAGGAACGCATGGCAGAGCACTTTCGTGCCTTAAAAAACCTTGATATTAGATACCCAATAGGTAGCCATGCATCCACATGCCAGAAACAGGGATCCTCATTAGGATTTCTTTTTCATGGAATTGAAACTGTGAAGACTGACCCTAGAGGTGGTAATAGGGAATTGAGGTTACGGCAGTGCGAGGCACGATGGATTTCTAAATTACGTGCAGTCGAACTCGGAATTAATGTGGATCACGAACTACATTACTTTTTGAATACATGAACAGAACTTATTTGTGGATCTGCTATGTCATCCCAACTCACCTAGTCTGAATCTTTTGCTCCACAGTTTGGTTGCTGATCAATTAGAACAATAATGGCAATGCTTTGTGATATGTACTAAACAATTTACTATATTGGAGTATTTGTAAATGAATGATCCAAATTGCCCCTTTATTTTTATACATTAATATTAGTAAGATGGAATATTATTGCTTTTGCACTAATTGTCAAAATATCGCTTATTATTAATTCGGTATCTTATGTTTGTCTCTTGTTTGTGATATTGTAATTTTTGATATCTGATCCTTTTTGTCATTATTCGGTACTGATATTTATGACAAATTGAAATGGTATTACTTTATGATCATTTATGTTGGATCATAGTACCTTTTATACTGATCTTATATATTTTCTGCAACTTGATGTATTTTCATAATATGTCCGCTTTTTCTTTTGGGACGTTTGGCTTTACCACATACTAGACACCCAAATATAGGTGGTCTTTCCTCATTTATACATGATGACTCCTTCTCTCCGCTGTGGTTTCTTTTCATGGGTTGCTTTTGTGACATTCTGGTCGGTGATTTGATGTCACTTGGAAACACACAATTGTGTCTGTACTCTAATTTAGGGTCTCGTTTATCGGATTGTATACGTCTGACGATTTATTTTAATACCCGATGATTGGGGTATATTTTAATATCATGACACTCAACAATCTAAAGTTATATTTGTATATATACTTTATACGTTGGGGTTTTTCGTTCTCAATTACCTTTCAAAGATGGCGACTCCCATATAATACGTTTTGCCTTTTAGTCCTTCTTCTAATTAACTATTAGTGACGTACACGTCGGGGCGAGTCCTTATATATTCGGGACTATCATGGCGCCCGTTTGTTTTATTTACACCGGATTCCAGAACTTTATCGGAGTACTCTCCGTCTTCCAGGTATGGCATTTGGGTCTAGTATGGATGGGCTTACTGTTACCGCCTAGTTGTCTCCATTTTTCTGGAGACTCTTATTATCGGCAATGTCACACATTACGGCCATATATAGAGGCCACTTGATTATTGAGTAAAGAGGGATTGATGCTCCTCTTAGTGGAGAACTGTTGTCTAGATGGCCCGGTTTTAGGGGCTTATGATGGTAGTTTGTTTTATGTTCCCGATGGGATATAATTTATGATGGCAAATAGACTGGTATATACTTTTTGTGTTTACAGACTACTTATTACTTCCTGAAAATATACGCTGACTGGGACATACTCTCGGAGTCAGATTTGAGGTAATTTAATCTCTTGGATCGGTGTTCCGTTTTTTTGTTGTGTTTTTTATCTTTAAGATAAACGTTACCGAGTTATGTCTATTAGAAGTACTACTTCATATGGGTAGCTTTGCCATAAATTGTTGAATCTCCTCGATATTTTTGATAACTTTGCCCTGACGTATTAAGTTCGTGATATAGGAATTTTTAAATTTCGATCTCTACTTACTTTTCAGATATTTGGCATTGCAATTTATTGTTTATAAATACTGACTGAATTACTCATCCTACTCGTCACGAATACTATTGCACTAGATGCTACTCAAGCAGAGTTTTTACTCTTCATGGTGAGTGTCATATATTTTTGCTCACGTTTAGATTGCCATATCGTGAGGACACTTCATTCAACTCGAATATGAGGGAGTTTAGTGGTTACTCTTAAATTCTCTACGTTCGGGTGGACACTTATATCTTATTATAACGACGTTTAGTCATTATATTAAGTGGCAATATCTGAGGGGATATATGACTTGGGCATGTGATTGAGCTCTTGAGATTTTTCATTTTTCTCCTCTTCTGCTATATAATTTATGGATTACTCTTTCACTTACCCTTTCGTGCACTTCTATATATTTCTATCAGTGACCTAACCTTTTTGAACACACTATTGACGTTATAGTGACTATCACAGGGTGCTTTCTCATAACCTCTTATTCTTATTTTTATTTTATTTTCTGGGTCATTTTTGGCGTTACTGTTTGAATGTTTTATTTTCTTGTGCTGCTGTTAATCAGTAACATATGTGATTAGCAATGAGACATTGTCTGATTAGTAATTTTTATCATTATTTTGTAGCCCTGAGGAAGTCGTTTGGGCCATTTGCCCTAAGACGAAACACGTGTTGGCTGCATACATCCTTGGTCGATTTTATAGAATATGAGACTAGGACAACTGAGACAATAAAGAAGAAATTTCCTCATATATACAGATTGGACCTTGTTCTTACATAATTGTTATCTTTATATTGGACACTGATTTTTTCCTGCTCGTGAACAACCCATTGTGTTTACTACCATTGTTTGTTTGTATAGCCCTGTACCCACTGCTACACATTAGGCATCCCCTTACATTCACTAAAGTCATGAATTACAATGCCAATCTCGATAATTGGACATAGTAGGGGGATTTCAAAGGTGAGGGCCCATGTTCTTTGACTTTCATACATAAAGGGAGGAAAGGAAATACCACTAAATCTTGTTGCACTAAAATATTTTCTTGATAGTTTCTCCTATATGGGTCAGTCTACAGCCGGAACAAGTCAAAAGAATATATTTGGATGGCCGTTTTGAAGGGTTTGAGTAATGCTCTCTGGCAGCAACAGATCTGCCTCCAGAGTAAATAGTACAATCATTTGTAACTTCACTGGTATTAAAGCTTGGATTTATTGCTACAACTTCTTGCTTGATTCTTGGTGTCCAGGGGCTTTACCCAAAATAGTGCATAACAAGAACCCCCATTTCATTTACAATGGTACCCATGTAATCCTTCAAAAATGTGGATATCCGAGTCACTGCACATAACCCTTAAACGGAGCTGGGTGCGGACTATGCAAACAGAATGTGAATGTGTGAGAAAGAATGGTGCCAGCAGGTAAACGCTGTTTCACGCAGTACTAAACCATTAGAGGTCCCCTTAAGAACATTCTCCCTGTTACATTAGGAAGACCAAAGGGAACCCACAAAAATATTATTTAGAAAAGTATGTCATAAGTGAGGAGACAACCCTGACCATAGCTTTTACCAATAACGCTTATACACTTCGTACATAGGGACACTTGTAACCTTGTGTAGGTACTCCAAACAATGTAGTAAACAAAAGGGAGAGTTAGGACAGTCTGTAGGCCGTCCTTGTCCCAAACTAATATTGTAATAAACAACAGAGACAGACCACTTGAAGAGTGGTGGGGTCACCCTATTCGTGTAGGGCACCAAATGGGCTGTTAAAAGAACCCTCACACACCAACCTGGTTGGTGTCATGCTTCATCATCGGGTTCCCAGCTGGGTAGCCAAATGCTACCCAGCTGTGCTACGACACCTTATTACAGTGGAGCGGGTTTTTTTTTAGATGCTATGTGTGATGAAGTGATAATGTGTAGTGAAAATTAGAATTAAAAATACCTCTGGGACCTCACTAACCTATACTTTATTCCCAGTGGCCCAGGGTATATTAAAAATGAGCGAGATGGATAATATGTCAGAACTACTAGTTGTGTCTGGATTATCCCTTGGTCAACATGTTTCAGATCACGGTAAAAATTAAAGGATCTTTCTTCAGGACCTCTCTAGTGAATAGTGGTCTCATGCGACGTCGCGCCATTTGGCCTGTTACTAAGAAGCAGTCTAGTGCTTCCACTATGAAAACGTGCTATCGATGTCCTGACGCACCGCGTCTTCAACCGGGATACTGATTAGTCAATAACATTTAAATACACCGATGGCTACCCTGCCCGCGAGGCATATCCCGTTGCAGTGGAGACCGAAATAGGTGCTTTTGCGGGCGAGCTCCAAGACTAAGTAAGACTTTTCCATGATGAAAACCGGTGTGACACACGCTCAGTATTTCCACAGTATGGTTTCTTTTTTCCGCCTTTTATGGACCCAGACTGTTCGTCTAATTGCTTCCATTTTTATACAGAGTTAAAGATAGGAACTCACTCCTCCCTGGAATGAAGCGGCCAAAAAACCCTTTGAATTACGTAAATTAAACGAAAAATTACAGTTTTTTTCACTTTCACAAAAAAAAACAGACAGTAACTGCGCGCGCAGTGCGCACACTTTAACACACACATAAGCGGATTCTTAATCGCAAAACTTTGTCACCATCACTTTATTTAAAGTGATAAGTTATACATCATGCTACGCATAGGCGCTAGAAAAAGGATAACTTCGCGCAGCGCGCGCGCGCAACAGATAGAAGCAGCATGCTCACCACAGTTTGGCGATAAGCATGCTTGTCAAGCCCACAACCAACACCACACATCTCACAACGGTTGTTGACATAGGGTACAGATAGAAACAGCATGCTCACCATATTTTGGCTATAAGCATGCTTGTCAACGCCGCACATCTCACGGCGGTTGGTGACATAGGTTGCAATGCACCTTTGGACGTGTTTTTCATCACAAGCATGTCCACCATAGTTGCTAATAAATGTGAATTGCGTGCATGTGTATGAATGTCTTTGCACGTATGAGTGACACTGAGTATTTTGAAGCACCATTTGGGCATTAATGGAATGGCAGTTAATACCCATGTTTACAAACAATTTGATATATGTTATATGTTGTATTGTCCTGTCTATCCTTTTCTTACAGGTATTTTTCCATTGATGGAGCCTGCAAACACGGTTTGTCCATCACACCATGACATGCACACCTTAGGGTGTGTGCAAAAAATACATTGACACGTGGTGATAAGTTTTACCACTCACCTTTTCACTCTAAAACCACTATTCACTAGAGAGGTCCTGAAGAAAGATCCTTTAATTTTGACCGTGATGTGAAACATGTTTACCAAGGGATAATCCAGACACAACTAGTAGTTCTGACATATTATCCATCTCACTCATTATTAATATACCCTGGGCCACTGGGAATAAAGTATAGGTTAGTGAGGTCCCCAGAGGTATTTTTAATTCTAATTTTCACTACACAATATCACTTCATCACACATGACATCTAAAAAAAAAACCCGCTCCACTGTAATCAGGTGTCGTAGCACAGCTGGGTAGCATTCGGCTACCCAGCTGGGAACCCGATGATGAAGCTTGACACCAACCAGGTTGGTGTGTGAGGGTTCTTTACACAGCCCATTTGGTGCCCTACACTAATAGGGTGACCCTACCCCTCTTCAAGTGGTCCGTCTCTGTTGTTTATTACTGTACTCCGAACAATGCAACCTTAGTGAGGCCTACAGTACAAAGGATCATCAACTGGCCATGATGAAAAAGGGAGTATAACTGCACCATAATATTAAGTACTTCCTCTGCAAATTCATATTTACAAGGTGCAGCTACTCAGGGGTCAGGTGTGCACCTGCAAGTAGGGTATCGAACCCTGCCCTAAAATTACATCATCAGTTCCATCTAAAGTGGAAAGATACAATTTTGGCAATCCTTGGGGATGTTTTGGTCAGAAAAACATTGGAAGAGAGGATTTTTCAATTAACACATTGACAAATAATTGTTCTAGGGGCATATGCAATGAAGAGGAGAGAGCCTAAATAGCATTGTGATGTCATATAAATCACGAAAGAGTGAGAAGGAATATTTGGCCCATTGGGGTATCCAGGAAATGGTATGTTACCCCTTTGTGAACACAGTGGTATTTACTTCCCTAAAACGTGGGTGCAGTGTTGACAAGTCAGGAGATCTTATTATTCAGTTGCGTCTACACGTGGCATTAAATCTATCTCCACAGTAGAAGTTTCAATGTTTTGGAAGGAACAACAACGCTTTACAAAGTTGGATATGTAAAGAAAATTCTGGCCAACAGCATTTCCAAAGTCTTGAAAGATTGCTAGGTAGGAGACCACAATTCAGACTATTTTCAGCACTGCTCAAAGGCATGTCGTTATGGATCCTTTGCAGAGAACCCCAGCTCACCTAACTCCCCGGTCATCATTCAGGACTGACAAACTTTTTACTGGCACACAGACTGAAACATTGGAGGGCTAGATGGACTGTCTATATTCCAAAAGAATTACATGGATGAAACTCTCTGACAAAACCCACTGACAACTATATGAGCCTGCCAACAACAGCAAGCAAACCCGTCCGTGACATCAATTCATGGTGTAACAAATCAAGAAATGCTCTCCCACTGAACAACGATGTTTGGTGTCCACCAGAGCTAGTGATGCTGAAACTTGAATAGTAAGTGAGGAAGATCAGAGGAGCAGCCTCACTGTGGGCTCCATTGGATTCTGCAGAACCCACTGAAAAAACCCAAAGAAATTAATATGGAAGAAATATTCGGGCTCAGATGAAGATGGGATACACTGGCTTCTTTTTGGAGCTAGGATGGATCTTAAGCGAGAAGAGTCAGTAAGGCCTTATGATCTACAAATGTCTGCCAATTTGAAGACAAAAAAATAATTTTCCTTACTAATAATGATACGGATTTTTGAGTAGCATGAATGGAAATGAGAAAAACTTTTCAAAGTTCAATGGGAAAAAAAAGAATTAAAGGAAAGCATCTGTTTTTGATCTTGCTCAATATAACCAATCATACAAATTCAATGTGTTAATTTAATTTTGATGACATACAAGAGCTTTGGTAATTGTTTATGGATAGATATTTTCTTGGCTCCTGTTTCTACACAACCAGCAGTAAAGAACCATGTATACGTTCAGAACAACCGTGTCTCCATAGAGCTCCTTCATTCAAAAAACATTGGTCAATGTGAAGGTCCAATCATCAATATCTTGATTTCTTGCCACTAAGCATTTCCCATGAACATTGACAGCCTTCTTGCAAATGCTGGCATCATCCTTTCAACTCACAAAAAACTCCTGTGCTGGATTACTCCTGAATATGAACACAACAGGTTAGTTGTAGAACTAAGCAACATTCTAGTCTGCCTAATAACAACAAAATTCAAAAAGACAACATAATCGCCTTTACTGGCCTGCAAATAATTCGAACTCATAGGGTCTTGACAGCATTCATATAAACACTGAGCACTAAAGTCAATAAATATTATTCATGTTTAATTTCAATGTAAAGGTTGATAGAACCTTAGTTCAAATTGTTAATCACCAACTACAATAGGTTAGACCTAGCATTACTTCTAGAACCCATTTGACCAAAAAACAGATTTTGTGCATAGGAGGTTTCTAGTTGCAATCCAAAAAAATACCAAATGAACTATATTACCTTCTTTCAACAATTCCTTTCCATCTTCATCATCTTCTGATTCACTCTCATTTTGAGCAAGAAAGACTTGAAGTATTTCACCTCCTATGCCTGTATCCACAGAGAAAGGGAAAGTTACACACAGACCTTTGTGTTGTTTCATGTCTTAAGTTTTATAAACAGACAGGCTCCCATTGATGGAGAGAGAGTAAACTGAAAGAGATAACTGATAGAGATAAACGGAGAGAAAGAGAGATACAGAGAAAGGGAGTGAAACCGGGGTGGGGACAAGAAGAGTAAGGAAGGTATAAAGAGAGGAGAGAGGAGAAACTGGCGAGACAAGAGAGATAGGCCAATAGAAGAAACAGGAAGAAAGAGATCTACTGAAAGAAATGGGGCGTAATGGGGAGGGGCAAAAGAGTGTAAAAGAGAAAAAAATGGGAGGGAGGGCTAACAGCAGAGTGAGAAAACAAAGAAACTAGAGAGGCAGGGAGAGGAAGAGATAGTTTAAAAGACAGCAAGAGAGTTAGTGATTCACTGGCATGGGCTACGAGAGTGCGGAAAATGTATACAGTCTTTAAAATGCTACAAATGATCTTTTGCTCTACTCTATTGTAATATGGTGTGAAGTAAATAAGGTCTGCTCCAATACATATTACATAAAGATTTTTCCACCAAGTTGAAAACATGGATGAAACTGTTTAAGCTCTATGATTTTTTTTCTCATAATGGGGAAAGGAAAAACTTATTTTTTCACCAGTTTAAAACTGGAAAAGCTCAGTTTAAGTTTGAGGCAAACTCAGATGCCCCTGTTCTTTATTACAAATGAAGAATGAACAGCACGCTTTCAGTTTAAAACAAAATGTAAGCAAAGTTAGTCATTTATCAGTTTTCAGTGGTTACAACATGTATACACATGTAAAATGTTTAATTTCATTACAGGTGTTCCAGAGTCTTTTCACGACAATTCTACTTTGCTGCAAAATTATTATTTAATATGGACTACTGTGGTGAAGACAGGGTTTTGCCTGCACACATTGATATGCTAGCATAAGCGTTTTAGAAGTTAAACGCCATCTTGCCACTTTGCTGCTTTTGCACACAACACCACAGGTAGCTGTTTTTATAAGTAAAACTGCTTGCTTGCTTTTTCTTCACATGACAACGGTCTGTTTTTCACATCCCTAGACTTACACCGTGACCTTAGACTGAACAGTGTGTTCAGCAGCCGTCAAGGTCAAATAACAATGTATGCTGTGGAATTCAGGTTGATCGGCCCACGCTCTAGACACAACAAGAACACAGCTGCAGATATCTGAAACTCTGGTGCCTTTAATATTGCATTGCATGCATGATACTGACACTTGGAGAAAAACTTTCCAGACACAGAGCGTTGCTGATCCTGTCATGTGATTCACCTAAGCTGATCTTGGAAGTATGGGGTTCCCCATTCAAACCTAGAGACCTTCTATTATTATAAAACTAGCTTCTAGCCAGGGGAGGGTGGTACACAAGGTGCTATAGGACCTGTTTCCAATATCATTATAATATGATTTCTGCCTTTGTGTTTTATGGAATTGTAACAATGCTGATGGTTTTATTTCTGATCATTTGTCTGCTTATGTGAGCCAAAATACTGCATCTTAGAGCACGTAGTTAAAAATAAACATTTTAAACTTTTCCGTGTCTCTGATTACTCACGTTGTGGACTGATATGAGAATAGAGACGAAAGAGTGTTCTTGATTCCCACCGTTCCTGAGAGTATCCTAAGTCGCATGTTCTGGGTTGTCTAATCATTGGTAGCTTCGCTGTAGTGTGGAGAATAAATGAGACACTGATGCTGGTCGGATAGGGGGTTCTGGGTACTGAGGTGAGTTTTTTGGTACACCACAATTCACTGAGGTCCTGGTTTCCTGCGCATAGTTCTGTGCATGAGCAGAATCCCCGCAGAATGGTGCACCTAATGTTTGGCTTTGTATTCAAGACGCTTTAGTAGTGCTTATATTTATCCAAGACACCCTCACTCCTGTTTCCGGTTGACAGAAGTGACGGATTAACCTACCTATTAAATAAATTATAGGTGTGTTCAAGCTTGGCAATTAAAAAGGTTTCGTTTTGAATTACTCCCCTTTTTTTGTGCTACCGGTTAATATTGATTGTTTTTCTTCTCTGCGTCCCTATGGCTGAAGATGCTATTGCAGCGCATAGTCGCGTACCACTCCGGCGTCATCTGACGCAGTTTGGGGTGCCCGACGGTGGAATGTCAGTAATCTTTGTAGTGAGTGCCGATGCATCATTTCCCTATGAGCTTTTCTACTCTTGGGTTACGTTTCCTGAGGTGGATGCGGATGATAACACATTCCACTCTTACACTCCTACGGCAGTTCCAGCGAATTACACACCATATAGGACGCCGGAAATTCCGATTTCCGCATGGCAGCATCGTATTTGGTTCAATGGCACCCTCCCCCACACCGTAACTTCGGTTAGGTCCCTTGTCCATCCCTGGGGCCACTTGGCCAGTCTTGGCTGGGTTCACACCCCATCCACGTTATTTGCTAGCCCCGGTGGATGACTTACTTCAGCTACCTACCGCCTTGATGGGGGCACCTGGGGTTGCGACGCAACCAGTTGGACCGTCCGGAATTTCTATTAGTCCCGTCATGGTTAATTTGGTAATGGGCAAGCGCCCCAGAATAAGGACGATATGCCTTATTGGCTGGCTGAAAAATTTGACCAGCTGGAAGCAGTATTTCCTAATACAACTCCTGTGGAAAAACACAGGATTCTTACAATTAGTGCAGAGGTAACAGATTGTGAGAACTGGGCTAAAGAATTTGCAGCAGTCTACGCGAAGTGCTTCGGCACACCGTCTATGACTGTAGTGCCCTCCGTTATTAAGCGTGTTCAGGATGAGAATGGTCCGGAGGCGGCGGTTGGGTTGGGAATGTGGCTTGTCGGCATGTTCGACGTAGTTGCTGATCTCATCCTTGCTAACGTCAAGGGAGATGCAGTTAACTTTCAAGTGTCGAATGAGCTGCGCCTCGTCGCCGACGCGATAAACCCCGGCAGTTACCAAGAATTATTGCGGAGGCTTATAAGACCATTGGCCGCAATAGTTTGGGAGTTAAGTCTTTTGCTAAAATAACAGCGTAACCGCAAATTCAGACGGTTAAGTCTACTAAAGTTGACCGTCCTGTTTTTCCTAAACAAGATTGGAAAACTAAAAAACAGGGGAAGCAGCAACAGAAACAGGGGTCACGTCCCGCGTCCCCAATACCAGTGATTACTGAACGCACATATGAGTTGCGCGATCACACGCAATTTAGATCTCCTGATAGATTTCAGGTTCCTGATCAACGTTCTCCTCGTTCTTCACAGGAAACATCGGTCTCACAAGCCGGTGGATGTGAACGCGGCAGAGGTCGGGGTGCCCCTCAAGGACGTGAGCAGCCCCGCCCGGCTGATGGTAAAGGCAAGCAGGACGACTTTCCACGTCAATGACCTCAGTTTCAGAAAAAGAAAGTTGCTGCACTAAAGGCGAGGTATGCCACAGATAGTGAGAAGACAGCTTCGGAACCTGACATGGGCACTAACGCTGCTAGACAGCGCAGCAGAGGTTACTATAGTGCGGCAAGCACTGCGTCCATATCTGAAGGCGATAGCAACTGACACGCTTACACGTTTATTACTGTAGAAACTGCTGACACTAGAGTTGCTCCCCCTGACAGACTATATGACATAGTCCTTTTAATTGAAAGTGACATACAACGTACATTAAAAGGGATTTTCTGTGAAAATCTGACCTCTACATATGACATTTTGTTAGCAGAGGCGGACTGGCCCCCACCTTTCGTTTCGGCAGCTCCGAGAGGGGAGGAGGTAACCCTCCCATCTTTCGCACACACTGTGCCGAACGAGCAAGCTCAGACCTTTCAAAAAGAATGGGCTCAGGTGCTTGCACCGGGGTTGTACCGTACTCAGGTTGGCTGGGATAAATTATCGCCATGCCATGAGATTCCATTACAGTCAATGCCACAGCCACAACTCCAGTTTCCCATGCACCGTGAAGCTAGAGCTCACGTCGCAGAAATCCTTGAGCAATTGGAATATCAAGGAGTAATTGAAACATGTGTGTCACCCATGAATAATCCTCTTTTCACTGTAACCAAACCTGATGGGTGTACCGCCTAGTTTTGGATTACCGCCATTTGAACTCTCATTGTCGGACGTGCGCAGTACAGAATACCCATAGTTTTTCCCTCGTTGATAGTCTAGTGAGAAAAAGGTTTAAGACCACACTTGACATTTCAAATGGCTTTTACAGTCATAACCTGTCCTCTATTAGTAGTCAATGGACAGCCTTTACTTCTGGCGGCAGACAAAAACAGTTAAAAAGATTAGCCATGGGCTACAAAAACTGTCCAGGCGTCTTTGCCGCATGTGTTGTCTCTCTGTTACAGAACATGGACCCTGATGCGTACTCGTATGTTGATGATATTTATCTCACAGACGACGAATTATGGCCGCATCTGTTTCGCGTTGACCACATCATTGTTATGTTTGCGGACTTTGGTTACAAATTTAACTTTGCAAAATAGCACATTGCAGAGTACACAGTGTTGTTTTTATGGGCTATGAGCTCAACAACGAAGGACGAGGTTTAGCACCTCACTTCCTGGATAAATGCGCATGTTTGCGCGCTCCGACGACTCTGAAAAAACTACAATCTTTGCTGGGTTTTTTGAATTTCAGGCGTACTTACATTCCCGATTATGCCCAGCGTATCAAACCGCTACATACCTTGGTACAACCTATTTTTACCAAATCTTGCTGGCTGCCAGAACATTCAGCTATACTGCACTCTTTGCAGGCTGATCTTCTTGCATCTAAATACTTATTGACACGTGATAACCACACAAGCCTTGTGATAAGAATCATACCTGGCGCAGTGGGTTTCACATACTTAACATTTAGGGCCTCATGTAGGTAGCGAAATACCGGTCGGTAACGGCCGATTTTCGATAAATATGCCGTTACCGACCGGTATTCAGACAAGTGAGATGTAGGAGTCCAAAAACCACTTTTCGGTAAATATGAGGCGGTAAATACCGATTCATAGTTACCGAATTCTAAAATACCGATTCATATTTACCGAATACATTATTAACGAATCGGTAAATATGAAGTGGTAAATATGAAGTGGTAAAAATTTAAAATGACATGTAGGAGCAGTCGGTAATTAAGAAATCCAGGAAAATCGGTAAATAAGAGTCGGTAATTAACACGGATGGAAAGCAGGTGGTAACCATCAACAATGCACATAAGCAATCCCAAAATGCAACAGCGTGGACAACATGGCCGCCATGTACGTCATTGCAAGGCGCCTACGTCTACAGGCAGCAGGACTGAGGGTGTGGCGACGGGAGGAACAAATCTACAGACAGCGCATCACACTATTCCAGCTGACTGATGCAGAGATACATGAGAGGTACAGGCTACACCCCGAAACCATCATGGACCTGATAAGGGACCTGCACCCACTCCTGGACCAGCCAACAAGAAGGGCGCACGCCATACCACCACATGTGCAGGTGCTCTGCAGCCTACATCTACTGGCATCCGGCAGTTATCAGGTGGTGACAGCTGCGGTGGGTGGTGTATCCCAGAGTTGCCTGTCCCGTTTCTTCAGGAAGTTCCTGGATGCCATGATGCAGAGAATGCACCACTACATAAGCTTCCCAAACACACAGGCTGCACTGCAGAAAACAAAAACAGACTTTTATCACATGGCACAGTTCCCCCATGTCATCGGCTGTATTGATGGTACACACATCCCAATCTGTCCACCAGCTGATACAGAGCACATCTACAGGAACAGGAAGTCCACCCACTCCATCAATGTGCAGGTGATCTGTGATGCAGGGAACATCATCACAGATATTGTTGCAAAGTTTCCTGGGAGCACCCACGACTCTTACATCTTCCAGAATAGTGGGATCTACACACGACTGAGAGCCGGAGAATTCGGAGAGGGATACCTGCTGGGTAAGTAACAGTGACGCCCCTTGAAACCTGCAAATCAGAGTGTATAGAGGCATGTAACTGATGGTTCCCTTTTACTCATCCAGGCGACAGTGCATATGCATGCCGTTCATTCATCCTCACTCCCTACCTACACCCAGCAACCCAGAGTGAGAGACGATACAACGTGGCACACAAATCTACACGCAATGTGGTGGAGCGCACGTTTGGACTACTGAAGAGCAGGTTCCGCTGCCTCCACAAGAGCGGAGGCGCACGCCAGTACAAACCCATCACCTGCTGCAAGATAATTGCCACTTGTGCAATGCTGCACAACCTTGCCACGAAAAAAGGTACAGATGTGGAACTAACATATTTTGAGGACAACGAGGATGAGTCAGGCCAGCCAGAGGGCAGCGCAGCTAGAGTGCCAACTGCAATCGATGGGAGAGAGAGACGGGCAGAGATCACATGCAACTATTTCTGAGTAAGTGAGGGGACACAGCGAGTTGTGAGAAGTCATGACGTAGTTTAATGTGGCACCACGCCATGAACACATGAACAGGCCAATCTGGCAATATGCCATCTATACAATGAGAATGTCCAGGGTTACGTCACCCAATGGCAAGTGGATAAGCAGGGCCACATCAATGTTTGCGCATACGCGCTGCAGTGGTGGATTGCACGGCCTGTGCATCCTCACTAGAGCCAACCCCAAGCCGCCTGCTGCTCCTGCGTGCTTCGGGGACGGGGGGTGTGATGCTGCTGCTGGTGTCGATGCTCTCCGCAGCATCCCCTGCAGCAGTTGTCGACGCCTGACTAGTCAATAGCACCCCTAGTGCACTTGTCACCTGCACCATCCCCCGAGACAGGTCGCTGCAGCACTGTGTTAGGCCCTCCTGCATCGTCACAGAGCGCCGGCAAAGTAGGGAAGTCGCAGTTGCCAGACGGTTGAGTGCCCTGCTGGTAGTGTCCCTTCTCTGGCGTTCCCGGCGCCGTGCTTCGATGTCAGCATCTAACTTGCTGCACAACTGCTGGATTGACTGGGACATGTCCCGAATGCCCGCAGCCATGCCGCCAATGTTTGTGTCCATGTTGACTAAGCTTGTCTTCATCACCCGCATGTGCCTCTGGACAGACATGACTGCCTTTGATTGCAGGCGCTGTTGCTTCAACATTTGGCCCTCGAGCCCCAAGAAGACACTATGGCCGTCAGTGGGTGCTGGTGGACTCTGGACACGCGACCTGCGGCGCCCTCTTGCTCCCGTCTGTGCTGCCTGTGAGGTGTGGGGCACAGTGGGATGGCTCCCTTCCTGGGGCCCGGTGCGGTCTTCTGGGCCCATGCTGTCGTCTGACGAGGTGTCTAAGGCTCGTAGCCTGGCTGCTGGACGCCTCCTCATTCTCACACCTGCAAGCGGAGATGTGGCCGGTGAATCGAACATGAGTGGCGATGCTGGCTCTGGTGGTGGTGATGCTGGCTCTCGGTGAGGTGATGCTGGCTCTGTGTGCGGCGAGGCTGGCTGTGTAGGTGGTGCGGCTGCAAGTGGGCCTGCTCCCTGGTCTGAACTCGTGCTGGCTAGAGGTGATTTTTGTGGCCGGTGTGCCGTCTCCCCTGCAGCATGCCCTGTACTGCATGATGTCACATCTGTGGACAGAAAAACAACATTGGCTCAGTGTCCCCGAAGGGCTGCATTGCAAGCGTCACAATCAATCATTTCACATTCCAATCTGTCCTCTGTCTCCTTGTGCCTCGAGTGCGTGACATGCCTTGTTGCCCTGTGACATTTACGTCATGGTTAGTGTTGCCCTGACTACATCTCCCGGAATGCATTGCCTGTCTGCACTGACACGTGTGGACTGCAGTGTGATTCTCGTTTCACAATGGGGGATGTGGGATAGGGGTAGGGGAGGCTACATTGCTGTGCTTTCGTCTTACCTTGCTGTGTTGCGGCTCTGGCAGAGCTGTCGGCGTCCCCAAGACCCACGACGCTCTCTTGCTCGAGTGTGGCCGCCACCAGCTCCTCCAGTTCGGTGAGGGCAGGTGCCCTGTTGGTTCCACCTCCGGTCTGGCTGGCCTCCTTCTGGATGTCGCCCATCTTCCTCTTGGTCACAATCCTCAGGTCATACCAGCGCTTTTTGAGGACCTCAATGTCCCTGTGGGTCACTCCCACAGCATTGACCTGCGCCTGGATGGCCAGCCATATGTTGCGCTTTTCGGCCTCAGGCACTTGCAGGGATTGCCTCCCAAACAGCTTCTGGTGCTGCTTCACCACCTCCTCCACCAGCACCTGGAGTTCCTTGGGGCTGAATTTGAGCTTCCTCCTCCTTTCCCCTCCGTCTTTCTGTGTTCTCTGGCTGGACATGCTGTTCGTTTCCCGCTCGCACATGCAACTGCTCCCTGCCTCTCCTCTGCACTCCGAGCCTCTCCAGGGTCGGCTAATTATGTACACCTGCCTGGGTGTGGCCACTTCGGCTAATTGTGTACACCTGCCTGGGTGTGGGCAGTTCCTGGTTGGGTGGGCTGTCGTTGCACAGGATTAGCTGTTTCGTCAAGTCATGTGATGTTATTTACCGAATCCGTACGTACCGATTCGGTATTTTCCGATTCGGGAGATACCACCTCGGTATTTTCCGATTCGGTAGATACCACCTCGGTATTTTCCGAATCGGTAATTATCACCTCGGTATTTACCGAATCGGTGAATTCCGATTCGTATTTACCGAATGTTACCGAATCGGTAACTGTTACCGAATTTTTACCTACATATAACTTACCGATTCTAATTTACCGATTCGGTACGGCTCGGTATTTAAGAACCGGTAAAATTTATTTACCTACATGAGGCCCTTAATGAGGGAGACATAATCCCTATTGCTTACAAGTCAAACTTGTACACTTCGGCTGAAGTGAGCTTTTCCACAGTCGAGAAAGTATCGACTGCTGTGCAGATGGTGATTCTAAAAGAGAGAGCGCTGTCGCAGGGGAAACTTATGTTGGTTGTCACACCGTATCCTGCCCTTGAGGCAATGACAAAGGCCAGTGTACCTAATTCTAAAGCTTTGCATCCACATTGGATACAATGGGCCACATCCTTGACGTATCCGGAGGTCACGTTTATCTTTGATTCCTCATTGCAAACTCAGGAGTACTTGCAGTATGAATTTGTTCATCCAGCTCCTCTGTCCATGCGCCCGATTGAGGATTACCATTGTATCATTTACACTGACGGTTCGACGCAACCGGCGATGGAATCTAAGCATGCTTATTCAGTGGCCTGCGCAATAGTGGCTGGTACCATTGTGAATGGAGAATTCAAATCAGATGTCGTGCACACGCAGACATTAGGAGACTGTACCACCCAGTTTGCAGAGCTATGTGCTCTGGTGCTTGCACTAGAGTTTGCTGATCCCTGTGTGACTACTCTTATTGTAAGTGACTCTTACTACTGTATACAATCTTTCAACGACAATTTATTCTTTTGGACTCGAAATGAATATCGAGATTCCAAAGGTAGCACAATCAAACATAAAATGCTTTGGGTACGAGTGGCAGAACTTAAAGAACATCTGACTCTCGTGAATGTAATTCATACTCTTGTTCACCAGCGCGTCGGAGTACACGCTGTTGGCAACAGTTTAGGTGATGAAATAGCGAAAACAGCAGTGGCGACATATCTAGTAACAGCAGTTACATGATCCGAAAGTAAGATTGATGATGACATCTTGGCAGCTATTGCTGCGACAGAGAAGGGAGAAAACTACCCTAGAGGATTCCCTTCTAAATACTCTTACCATTTAAGTCCTGATAAAGTTCCCTATGTGAGAATTAACGACGTTGGTGACAGATTGATTCCCAATGCTGACTGCAGGCTTTCTTTGATAACAGCCGCTCACGAAGGTATTGCCTCGGCTCATGCAGGCGTCTCAGCGACTATCACTATCTTGCAGCAACGTTACTGGTGGCGCAGATTGTATAAACAGACTCGTGAATATGTCCTTAATTGTGACATTTGCCAGCAGATTAAACCTTCAACTTCTGCTTGTCCGCCTCAAACACAGTTGTACGTATCTAATAAACCACTTGGGTTTGTTTATTAGATCACTGCGGTCCTTTCTCCTCTGATACTGCGTATAAGTTCATCTTAGTTGCAGTGGATTCGTGCACACGTTTTCTATGGGTTTGGCCACAAAGGAGAGCTGATGCTCGAACTGTCATCAAGGATTTGCGTGTCTTTGTGGGAATTTTTGCATGTGGTATCCTCCATTCGGACCAGGGTCCAGCGTTTGCCTCTAAGGCGTACAAGGAAGCCATGAGGTCTTTGGGGGTCCAAGTCAAATTTTCGTCTCCATACCGTCCTGAAGGCAATTCTGTTGTGGAACAAATGAACCGTGACTTAAAGCAATCCTTGACAGCTAGGGTTTTAGGTACTGGCAGAAACTGGTTGGCCCATTTGTATAGCGTACAACGTGCACTTAATAATCTCTCTAGAAGGTCTCTGGGTGGGCGGACCCCATACGAAATGCTCTTTGGTATAAAAATGTTTGTCCCGGACCTTGATGGTCTAGACATGGCATTGACGTAGATGATCATTCTGCTGTGTTACAGAATCTACAAGAGGCTCGAGGCAGTCTTGCAAAGGAACAATTACCCTCCACAACTGATGATGCACTTCAGATTCCGATAGTTGGCTGGCTACCTCGAGTCGGTGACCTGGTCCGTGAGAAGGTGGAGAACAAGAAGGAGTTCGGCCCCTCTTATCGTGCACCTGTTCCAGTGCTTGGCATGCAGGGTACAAGAACAGTCATTTTACCTCCACTTCCTGGTCGCAAGGATAACAGGTACATCTCCATTGACAATGTCAAACTACAACGAGTGGCCAATTCTTCTTAGTATGACTCCAGCGGTCTCTTGTCCAGCAATGCTGAGAAATTCTGTTTTGGCACCGGCAAATACGAACACGCCTGACATTGCCATTGAGATGCATACAGTCACTAATCCTTTATTGACTCCACCGGCTGGTGGTCCCCATGAAGATACGGAGTATACCTATCCCACATGTGTCGTTGCCTGGTGTGCAAACAAGTGCAGTTGACCAGTCACGTTTTCATTTGACAATCACTCTACAACATCGAATGCCCCATCGAAAATTTCTATTTTTGCTGTTTGGTTTAAAACACATTTTTGAATTCCCCCTTGGACTTACATTTGGCTGGTGCTCATATCTATTTTGTTGTTTATGTCGATTGGATTTGTGATTGTCTTTTTTCGTCTAGTGAATGGACATTATCTTACCGAAAGATCTGCAATTAGATTAATTGATGGAACTTTGGCACCCCACTCCTCGTCACACATCATGAAGAGAGACCAGACTTTTGTTAACATTACTGCCTGGCCTGTGTTAGATGGGATTGTATAGGATGCTGTAAAATTTCAAATTCATGGCCCCACAGAGGTGATTAATGTTCGCAATGTACTTTGTCTTTCTATGGGGGATGCTGTAAAACAAAACATACGCTCTGATGATTGGAATGTCCAAGCCGTTGAGGCTCTTTTTTCTGATTTGAAATATTATGCTGCTTTTGATGCTGAAGATTTGTACTTGGACTCAGTGAATTATGCAGAGTTATTTTTCTACCAACACTATGGCAATCATTTACTGCATAAAGAGAATACATTTAGAAATGTTGTGAATTATACACAATGGGAACATTGTCCAGCTCCCATTGAAGGTAGTTCAAAAACTCAATTGAAAAAGTTTACATACTTTACAGATTTCAGTGAATCTAATCCAGAAGCCTTTTATTTTAAAATATCTGTTAAATCCATTTCCAAAGTTAGGCTTACACACACTAAATTATTGTATTCAAAGTCCTTTATGGATGAATTGGCTATAGGGGGGTATGAGCTGCGGAAGGATACCATTGATCTTAAATCTGTTTGGGGTTCTAAAAGCTGGCAGGTGCAGGGCACCGAAGCTTTGCATTCTGCATGCCTTATCCCGAACCACATTTTGTTTTTGAATTCTACTATTTTTCAAACCACTTGCTTTGGATTGGCCACTTCTAAAAAAAATGAATGCCCCTACCATTCCTGATCTAGGTGCTTATCCTTCCTGGGACAATCACACGGATCTGTCCCTTGATGAATTGCAGTTACTTATTACAAATGCATCCTTCAATATTTCCAACTTAGATCCCCAAGGATGGTTATTATGTCAAAAAACGTCAGATTCATGTCAACATCGTTTTCCGGGTCTGAGATCAGGCTATACACAGATTAGGGTGGACCCCCGGTTTGAAACCTCCCATTCGATTATTACCTATTCAGTAGGCAAATTATGTCAAAACTGGCTTAAACATTCCACCTTAGCGTCAGTTAAACTTCATTTGTCCCAATTGACTGACGATGTTGATTTGAATGACTTTGTTAAAGGCCCTGTGGGAGGCAGGTCCAAAAGATGGGTATATGCTATTTACAATGAAGTTTGGAAATTATCTCAAATTGAAGCTGCTTCTAGATTGAGGGCTATTGATCAAGCAAATTTGGAAAAAGTGCTCACTGTTATTGATAATAGCATTAATACTCTTTCTTCCAGAATTTACACATTAGATAATATTGTTTCATCTGTCGTGGATATTGTACAGGAGGACATGTCTGTTTTATACCATGGTCAAAATCAATTGCGTTCTATAATGCAATTTGCATGGACTTTACAAACATTTAAGGCTGGGAAAGTTCCCTGGGACTACGTCATCTTTGTTTTTACTGTTTAATCTGACTGATGATGTCATATCCATGAAGGATGCAACATATTCGCTATTGCATATTGAAAAGTTGGAACCTTTATCATTTTCTGTGGCCGAATCAAACTCGGCTGTGTGGCTTGTTCATGGGTTAATCACACTACCTTTTCCATTGTTTTAAGTTCAGTTCATGCATGAAACACTATGCCTTAGGAAGATATGGACCATTGGGTAGCGCTTTTCTCCATGAAGTTTGGTCACTCCCATTCACATACAGGGGCCTGAGAGAGAGTAAAGAGGTTTATTTAAAAGGAGAGGAGTGCACTTCTTCACCTGATCACTCAGTTTGCAAGAATATACAATTGCACGGCGCATGCAACGTTCACGCACCAAATTTGGCTTACATTTTAAAGGGAAATCCTGTGCCAGCTATTACACCAACCTTCACATTATTAGCTAACGGTAGTTATTTGCTTTTAAATAATGAAGCATGCTGCGGGATGCTGGCAGGGATTCCGTATATTGTAACTGTCTCCCAACGTGTAGTTTGCTGTAAAAATGTGCTTTTCCCACCCCCACATGGGAGCGTCGACATATCAATCTGGCCTTCCATACCAACCTTGAAAGCAGAGTTCAACAAAATGAGCAGAATAAGGGCTCTATTGTCCCAAAAAGAAGTCGCCCTAACTTCCTCTCATGAAAAATTTGTCCTTCACGTAGCTAACACCCGCACCGAGGTGCATGCACTTTTAAATACTGATCTCCCACTTCATTTCGGCGCTCTGGTTCACACTATATTAAATGCCTCGTCAACAACTGGCGTGGCACATTTTTTCAGAGTTGTGGGCTCCGGCCTTGTGACCTCGTTCCACACAATATTTGGTGTGATACCGGCATTTTTTCATTCTATTTTTTCCAGCGTCTTCGGCGGGCTTCCATTAATCCTTGCCTTGACTGCTAGGGTGCTGCTGTTGATTTGTTTGCTCCGCAATGGCTGCACAATCTGTGTCACAAGACAGCCTACCCCGGCTGCGCCAACTTCGCAACCGGATGCTTGAATACTATAGAACACTACCTCTGGCCACTTTGAGTGTAGCCTATGGATTGTCCTTCTGGTTCTAATACTTTACTTGCATGCAGCCTGTTTTGCATTGCCTAGATTGTGCATTTGAATGGGCCCTGGATTTGTGCCTCTCCAACACGGCGTCTCCTGCCCCGGATTATGATCGACTGATGAGTCCCTTAGTGGCTCATGAGTTGGACTGTTCTGGTATCGGGATTATGGCCTGAGCAGCTGCCCATGGAATCCTAGGCAATTGGGATATATGTGCAGCGGCCCATGACTTCCTGGGGCGAAGTTACCTTGAAGAACACGCAAGTTTGCCTCTGGTTTGGCAAAATATGATCTTGGTTCTGTCTCACTCGAACTTGAACTCTGCGTTCCTACATTGCTTACCTATTTTGTTTGTGGTCTGATCAAGGGAGGGTGTGGTGAAGACAGGGTTTTGCCTGCACACATTGCTATGTTAGCATAAGCGGTTTAGAAGTTAAACGCTATCTTGCCACTTTGCTGCTTTTGCACACAACACCACAGGTAGCTGTTATTACAAGTAAAAATGCTTGCTTGCTTTTTCTTAACATGAGAACGGTGTTTTTCACATCCCTAGAATTACACCGCGACCTTAGTCTGAACACTGTGTGCAGCAGCCGTCAAGGTAAAATAACAATGTATGCTGCTGAATTCAGGTTGATCGGCCCACGCTCTAGACACAACAAGCACACAGCTGCAAATATCTGAAACGCTGGTACCTTTAATATTGTATTGCATGCATGATACTGGCACTTGGAGAAAACCTTTCCAGACACAGAGAGCGTTGCTGATCCTGTCATGTGATTCACCTAAGCTGATCTTGGAGGTATGGGGTTCCCCATTCAAACCTAGAGACCTTCTATTATTAAAAAACTAGCTTCTAGCCAGGGGAGGGTAGTACACAAGGTGCTATAGGACCTGTTTCCACTATCATTATAATATGATTTCTCCCTTTGTGTTTTATGGAATTGTAACAATGCTGATGGTTTTATTTCTGATCATTTGTCTGCTTATGTTAGCCAAAATACTGCATCTTAGAGCACATAGTTAAAAATAAACATCTTAAACTTTTCCGTGTCTCTGATTACTCACGTTGTGGACTGATATGAGAATAAAGACGAAAGAGTGTTCTTGATTCCCACCATTCCTGAGAGTATCCTAAGTCGCTTGTTCTGGGTTGTCTAATCATTGGTAGCTGCGCCTGTAGTACGGAGAATGAATCAGACACTGATGCTAGTCGGATAGGGGTTGGGGTTCTGGGTACTGAGGTGAGTTTTTTGGTACACCACAATTCACTGAGATCCCGGTTTCCAGCGCATAGTTCTGTGCATGAGCAGAATCCCCGCAACATTACTAGAGCATAAAATGTTTTCCTCACTTTGTATTACACAAGCAGCAACAACAGTAGCAACAGGCATTTGCTGGGCACTAGCACTGTTAACCATAGAAAATGTAACTTTGGTACTAAAATAGCTGGGAGTTTATACATTAAGATCCCTACACGTTGGCTGCAGGAGCGGCAGTTAAGGGTGCGCACAGCTGAGTAGAGACTTTTGGGCCTGGTGTTTCTGTCATTTCCAGATTATAGAGATACACATAATATATGCAACTACTCTGCCATTCTCCTCTGCAATTGAGAGCAATTACCGGTGCTGCCCTGGTGTTAGAACGGTAGGGTAGAGACAGGGTTTAGGCCTGGTTGGACGAAGTGCCTCTACCTACGTGAAGGCTTGAGATATACCGCTAATGGTTACCTTAGACATCATTCAGGGGTCGCTGCTGTTACCCCAGGCTAGCTCACTGTGCCCTTTGGCACTGCCTTTCCAACTTATGACGTCAGAGGTGGGAAAAGAACAAGGTACGTACATTCAGTAATGCCTTATCTGATAGAGACTATATCTAGCCGCAGATTCCTTATCTGAGAATTATCCCCAGGTGTCAGATTAGATCCGGAAATTTTAAATGAGCAGTGCCCCTGCATGCCAGTAGGTGGTATAGTTCAGCTCTGCGTTGCATAGTCTTTACCAGAAATTACGTTTGCAGTGCCTAAATAGAAGCCACCTAGGCTCAGTGACGTCAGTTACTTTTCATGGCTTTGCACGTCAGGAGTGCAGAGCCACAAAGTACACTGACGACTGTCATGGAAAACTAGGGCCCTGAATGGGGAAAGCCCTGTTTCTCGAAATCGATTTGCATAGCGGGGAGTATGGGTGGGTTTGTAAGGAATCTGCGGCTAGATAGCGTATCTACCAGATAAGTCTTTACTGAAGGTAAGTAACTTGTTCATGTAATAGAGACTTCTAGCCACAGACTGCTTAAATTAGGATAGATACCGAAGCAATACCTCCCCGGAAGTGGATCTAAGGACCAATTTCACAAGAGAAAGTCCTGCAGGACCGAACAGCCAAAATGCCCATCCCTACGGCCCTGACTGTTCAGACCGTAGTGTTTGGTAAACATATGCAGGGAAGCCTACTTTGCTGACTGGAAGATGTCCAAAACTGGAACTTCACGAGCTAACTCAATGGTTGCATCTTCAGCTCTGGTGGAATGAGCAAGCAAACTCTTAGGAGGTTGCTTCTTAGCCAATGCATAGCAGACTTTAATACAGAGTACGATCCATCGTGAGATGGTCCTATTCTGTACAGCCTGTCCTTTCTTTGCTCCAACATGCCCTATGAAGAGTTGGTCGTCCACCCGGAACTCCTGTGTGCGTTCAAGGTAGACGATAGAATGGCAACGCTCTTTTTGGGTTCAGATGGAGAAGTTGCTCCTTTTCCTTGGAGGGATGAGGTGGAGCATAAAAAGTAGGCAGAGTAATGGTTTGGCCTATGTGAAATGGAGTGACGGAAGAAAGGAAGCCCTCATAAAAAGCACCAGTTTGTCTGGGTAGATGTTCAAGTAAGAAGGCTTTGATGACAAGGCCAGAAGCTCACTGATTCTCCAGGCAGATGTAATGGCCACCAGGAAGACTGCCTTTATGGTAAGGAGTCTGAGAGCACAATTATGTAAGGCCTCAAACAGAGCACACATCAGGAACGTCAGGACCAAATTTAGGTCCACTGAAGCATAATGAAGGAAGAAGGGGGAAATATATGTTGCAAACCTTTCAAAAACCTATGTATAATACATGAAAATAATAGGAAAAGGGAAGGTTGGTCAGGCAACCATACAAAAGGACAGATTGCAGAAAGATATCCCATAGCAGTGCCCACAGCGGGGCCATGCTGAGCAAGAGCAAGAACAAACAGAAGAACCTGAGAAAGGGGAGCAGAAAGGGGATCAACCTGTTTCTCTGCACACCATTCCACAAATTTGCACCAACATCAGGCATAAACTGTCTTGGTGGAGGGATGCCTGGCTGCCAAGATAACATTAAAGACTTCGGGAGGAAGGTTGACAGCTGTTAACTGACACCGCTCAATCTCCATGCAAGATGGCGGAGCATTGACAGGTTCTGTTGGAGAATCCTCCCCTGCTGCTGTGACAGAAGATTCTCCAGTAGGGGCAGCCCCATCAGAGGACCGGTGACCATGCTCAAGAGCTCGGGATACCAGACTCTCTGTGCCCGAACTGGAGCCACAAGAATGACTTGGGCACAGTTGTTCCTGATCTCCTTGAGAACTCTAGCCAGTAATGGTATGGCCGGAAAGGTGTACATGAGGCCTGAGCTCCAATCAAGATGTAAAGCGTCTCCGAGCGAGAGCCGCCTTTGAAACTTCAGCACGCAGAACTGCTAACATTGCGAGTTCTCGTCAGAAGCAAACAGATCTAACAAAGGCTCTCCCTGCCGCTGAAAGAGACCTTGTCCCACCTCCGGATGAAGACGGCATTTTTGATCCACGAGGCATCATCAGCTGAGTTCGTCCACTATGGCATTCAGAGAACCCGTCAGATGTTGAACCACCAGGGATATGCCCTGCTGTTCCAACCATGTCCAGAGACTAAGGGCCTCTAGACAAAGGGTGCGCGACCCCACACCACCTTGTTTGGTATAGTACTACATCGCGGTGGTGAACACCTGACCCAGCCTTCCCTGGAAGGAGGGTAGAAACACTTTCAATGGCAATAAGATTGCTTGGAGCTCCAAGAGGTTGATGTGGAGTCCAGATTCCATCGGAGGCCAGAGACCTCTGATTTCCACCCCTCTCAGATGGCCGCCCCATCCCAGGAGGGAAGCATCTGTCACTACTGTGAGATCTGGTTGGGGAAGGGAGAGGGGCATGCCGATGACCCAATCGGCACCACCAATGCACATTTTTCACAGTTCTCTCAGAGATCTGGACCATGTTGGAGAGATTCCCCTGATGCTGTGCCCATTGGAACTTCAGATCCCACTGCAGAGCCTGCATATGTCAACAGGCATGTGTCACTAGCAGGATGAAGGAGGCAATGAGGCCCAGCAGCCTCAGAGTCTATCACATAGAAATCCAGGATAGAGGCTGAAACATCGGTATCATTTCTGAATATCCTGGACTCGCCGTTCGGGAGGATAGGCCTAAAACTGCACTGTGTTCAGAAAGCTGCGATGAATGGAAGCGTCTG
Organism: Triturus cristatus; assembly: GCF_964204655.1. Lineage (NCBI taxonomy): Eukaryota > Metazoa > Chordata > Amphibia > Caudata > Salamandridae > Triturus > Triturus cristatus. The sequence goes on along the minus strand of NC_140589.1, from coordinate 561,805,633 downwards.
AGAGGGAGTCAGGTGTGACTTCAACACATTGATAGTGAACCCCAGTGAATGCAAAAACAACAGTTGATGGACAGAATGCAGAACAATGTCATGCATTCACCCCAGTACAGAGATCTGGGCCTAAAGCCATCGTTTTTTTGCTCACCATGCCATTCCAGTTTGAACCCAGCCATATGCAAATCAGTCTTGACCCTGTGCCCCATGGGAACAGTCCAGCCCGAACTGCCAAGCCAGGTCCTCCCTGGACTGGAATCAAGCATCCTAGGACTGGTTTCGGGCTTTCAGCCCTCGTTAGCCAGGATAGCTTGATCCCAGTGGCATGGAGAGCACGTGACTCACATCTGAGCATACCCGTCCCACTCGGGGTGACAAATGCAAAAACAACAGTTGATGGACAGAATGCAGAACAATGTCATACATTCACCCCAGTACAGAGATCTGGGCCTAAATCCATCGTTTTTTTGCTCACCATGCCATTCCAATTTGAACCCAGCCATATGCAAATCAGTCTTGACCCTGTGCCCCATGGGAACAGTCCAGCCCGAACTGCCAAGCCAAGTCCTCCCTGGACTGGAAGCAAGCATCCTAGGACCGGTTTCGGGCTTTCAGCCCTCGTCAGCCAGGATAGCTTGATTCCAATGGCATGGAGAGCACGGGACTCACGTCTGAGCATACCCGTCCCACTCGGGGTGACAAATGCAAAAAGAACGGTGATGGATCAAACCCAGATCTGTTGACTGGGTGTGAGTGTTTGATTGGTTCTGATGCTCCATCCATCACCATCCCCTTTTGTACCGCTTTGTTTGCCATAAGTTGGCAGGGTATGCTCAGACGTGAGTCCCTTGCTCACTTTGCCACTGGATTCAAGCAAGCCTGGCTGAAGACGGCTGAAATGCCAGAAACCGGTCCTAGGAAGCTTGTTTCCGGTCCAGGGAAGGCATGGCTTGGCAGTTCGGGCTGGACTGTTCCCATAAGGCACAGGGTCAGACTGATTTGCATATGGCCATGTCTGAACTGGGGTGGCAGAGTGGGCTAAAGAACGGTGATGGATCAAACCCAGATCTGTTGACTGGGTGTGAGTGTTTGATTGGTTCTGATGCTCCATCCATCACCACCCCCTTTTGTACCCCAGTGAATGCAGGCGGTCCGCCGTAGTCTGGAGGTGGGAGACGACAGCCTGGGGCGAGCCTGCCTTCAACAGCCGGTCATCGAGAGAGGGGAAGACTAGCACCCCTGATCTCTGCACATGTGCTGCAACCACCGCCATCACCTTGGTTAACACCAGAGGGGCGTTGGTAAGGCCAAAAGGTAGAACAGCGAACTGAAAGTGCTCATGGCCCACCATGAACTGCAGGTAATGCCTGTGGGCAGGCAGGCCGGGAATATGGAAATAGGCGTCCTGCAAATCCAACACTACCATCCAATCTCCTGGGTCCAGGACAGATAGGACCAGAGCAAGCGTAAGCATTTTGAACTTCTCCTTCTTAAGGAAGAAGTTGAGAGAGTGCAAATTTAGGACAGGACAAAGGCCTCTGCCTTTCTTGAGCACCGGAAAGTAGCGGGAATAACAGACAGGACCTGCTTCTGGTGTCTGTGGCTCCTTTGGCAAAAAGAGTAGTCACTTTCTGGCCGGGAAGAGATAGATGGTCCTCCATCAGTCTGCTGGAAGTACTTGACATGGAAGGAGGAGTATTCTCGAAGGGGAAATAGTAGCTCCATTGGGCGATCTGCAAAACCCACCTGTCTGAGGCTATGGACCACCAGTGCGGCAGGTGATGGCAAATCATGTTGCCCATTGTGTGCCTATGATGGTAGACAGTCAGACTTAGAGAGTTTGGAGGCTGCTGCTGCTGCTGGGGAGTGGGGTTGGTGGACTGACCCGACTGCTGACTACTCGACCCACGGGACCAGTAAGAGCACGGCTTTGCAAAGGCTATTAGGCTTGCATGCCCTGGTGACTGGGCAGGTAGAGATGCGGCCCTTCCACTGCCACAGATGGAGCGAAAGGCAGATTGAGGATGATGAGGGGTCCATGGAAAGGCCCAAGGACCTGGCTGTAGCCCTGCTATCCTTAAAGCGCTCCAGTGCCGAACTTGCTTGTTTCTGAAGAGACCAGAGCCATCAAAGGGCATGTCCATGAGTGATTTCATCCCCAGAAAAGCCAGTAGTCCTCAAACAGGAGTGGTGACCAAAGGTCACGTGCGACAAAACTGCTCTACCTAGTGAGCCGATGGTGTCTAGTCCACATCTAATGGTAAACTAAGCTGCATCCCTCCCATGCAACAGCCTGGGAAAGCATGACCAGGTCCTAGTCCCGGACCGTTGACAGCACCTGAGCAACCGTAACCTACAGGGTGTGATTGTAGCAGCCCAAAAGGCATGCAGTGTCCACCGCCTGCAATGCCAGGCTATTGGAACAAAATGACTAAATTGTCTAGCCTCTTGGATTGCCGATCTGGGGATGTGGTTGGGAATGTGCCAGGATTTATGTGCGAAGTGGAGGGTTGGACCACCAAGCTCTCCAGAATAGGGTGTTCTGTAAAGAATTTGGGGTCCCCTGAAGAGGGCCCGTGGTGGCGGGCAATTGTCCTGTTCACAGGATCCTTTGTGTTGGGCTTGGACCAGGTCTCAAACAGGACATCAGTAAATGATTCACTGAATGGGAGAAGTGGTTCAGAAGGGGACACTCCCAGTTGAAGCACTTACATCAAGACATTAGTCTTGACTTTCAACGAAGGCAGATCATGGTCCAGAATCTCAGCTGCCTTCTCCACTACCATAGCGAATGAAGCTCCCTCCTCCGTAGCCTCGGGAGAAAGCATTCCAGTATCTGAAGAAATGCCCAGTCCATTGGCCTCACCCAGATGCTCACACCAGGACAAAGAGTTATAAGGCTGGTATTCTTCAGGGTCCAGTGACCCCTCCAATTCTTCTCTGGCCTGAAAGGCATGGCTCCAGACAGCGCCAGCATCGGACAACGCCCCTTCGGCTCTGTGTCAGAGTCAGGGATAAGAATGAGGATGGGGCCTCTGGTGGGTGCCAGCAGCATCTGGAGCATCGGCCTTGGGATCGGCATCTGGGAAGACCAAAATGGCACGACCGATGGCCATCCAGATCCACCTGTGGATCCTTGGGGCCTGACTTGCATTGGAGCCGCCATAAGGGCCCTTCCCGAACCCGTGGGAGGGAAGGCGCTCCACAGGGAATGTTCTGCTCAAATATGAGGCGCGTGGCCTCATAAAACTTCTGAATTTGAGCAGGGGTCACTACGACTCCCGGTAATGTGGGGAGGCACAGAGTCAGCCCAGCCGCTGGCTCAACCGCCAAGCCAGGCCTCGAGGGATGCTCCCTCATTTCGTCAGCCAATGGATGAAGTAAAGTTGAAGCACGCTTCAACTTCTTTTTCTTTTTGTGGGACCAAGACTTACGTGAATGGCTCGATGACTTTGTAGTGGGTCGATGACCTGGGACTCCACAACTACTCCCGGGACCTTCCTCTCGACCAGGAACTCAAGCGAAGCGGTATCGCATGAGGAGCTGCCAGGAGCTTGAGGGATTGCTCCCTCAAAGCCTTCGGATGCATGGTACGTCCGTCAAGACAGGACTCCGGGTCATGGTCTCATTTGAGGCAACATAGGCGAACAAGGTGCGGGTCCATCACCAACATCTGTTGGTGCCAGGCACTGTAGGGCTCGAAGACGGCCTTCTTTGATGATATTCCTGACAAAACATCAAAAAGGCCTAGTCAAAAACCAACTAAGGGGTTGCTCTTCCCGGATCTGAGCTGACTTGCGCAGAAAGAAAAGAACTGAAGTCAGCATTCCGGGGTGCCGCCTAGATAGGCACGAAAACGTAATTTCTGGCATGGACGACACTATGCAGAGCCAAACTATGCCACGCGGAGCCAAACGACACCACCTTCTGGTACACAGGGGTACTTCTCATGAAAGATTTCCGGATCCAGTCTGATGTCTGGAGATAATTCTAAGTCAAGGAATCTGCAGCTAGATGTCTCTATCACATAGCAGGGCCAAGAAGTAATGGGCAGCCTCATCCTCCTTTATAGTTCTTTTTTTTATTACGTTAATTGTATAATTGTATATAATAAAAACTGAACATCAGGTAAGTAAAGAATGTTTTTAAATGTATGTTGTGTGCATGCTTGCAAGTGAGAGCATGTTTATGTGAGAGAGGTAGTGCTTATGTCAAAGCATGTGTGTAAGTGAGCAAAAGTGACAGTCAGTGACAAGAGTGGCCATAAATGAGATTAAGGTCCTGATTATGATACAGGCCGTCGGTGGCGGTCCGCCAGACAAACAGGCTATCGGTCTGACCAGCGCATTACAATGCAGGTAGTCGGACCGCAGAGGTGGGTGGGGGAAGACCACCACCTCCGCCAGGATCTACTGATCCAGAGGAGGCAGTGGTCAGAATCATAGTCCCGAATGGAGGTGTCGAGGCACAGTCGTTGGGATTACGATGTCCCTTTCCAACGGTCTTTTCATGGCAGTCTGACCGCCATGAAAAAGGCAGTTAGAACCAAACTTTCGGAGCCCCAAACAGGGCCCCCGCGCCTCGTGGGCCACTGCAGAGTGGCCCTGGGGTACATGCAGTGCCCTCACACACATCCATGCACCAAGTGCCAGGCACTACATGGTGCCTGGCACAGGGTGCATGGATTTGTAGGAAGTGCACTTCAATACTGCGGTTTGTGCTGCTGCTCTTTTCCTGGGCCGCAGCACAAGACACAGAGTTAAAGTGCACTTTCCGACCACCACCATAGCAATCATATTGTAATTAGGTGGTCAGACCGCTGACTGCTTGTCAGGCGGTCTCCTGGCCGCCACAACAGCAGGTGGCAGTCCGACCGCCTGATATCGAAATCGGGCCCTACATGTCAGTAAGTGAGTATGTGAGAGTCAGGGTAAGTGAGATGATAGAGTGAGAGTAAGAGTGAGTGCAAGACAGTGTGGGTGAGTATCTGTGAGTTGCTCAATGTAAAAATGAGTGACAATGTGTGAGTGTGTGTAAGATTGAGTGGAAAAGAGTGAGAATAAATGTGTGAAAGTGAGTGAGAATTGTTGAGTAGGCGTGAGTAGTTGAGATTGAGTGTGAGTTAGTGAATATAAATTATCATGAGTGCGCATGTGGTGTGCTTGTGAGTTTGCTTTTGCCACTTGCAAAATACTGGTGATGGCATACTTGAGGCAATCATTAACAGACAGGAACCTGACGGTTCGGTTCAAAACCTTTATTCGGGAAGTTAAAAACAACCATAAAAGTGCATAGAAACATATGATAAAAACAACGTTAAAACAAATCTGTTTAATACACATGATAAATAGACCATCATTAGTTGTTAGAATATTCCAATAACCAAAAGGATATCTAAAACATGACACTTTTCCTCAAGTTAATGGCCGTCAAGATAAAAAGGGCAACATTAAAACACACTAAGTGGTCATTTAGTGCAAACAAAAACTTCAAGGCAACTTTGTGAGTTCTAATATTCTGCACAACAAAAATTGGTTTAAGATAGTAGCGCCTGTATTACAAATATAGATTGCACAACAACACAAAGTGCAGCGTGCTTTTTTTACTCGTACCATTACATGAGCAAGGGGTCGAAACTGGGGGTCAGGACTTCATAGAAGGGAAAGCAACCAGATGGTGCACAGTACAGAACCTTAACCTTGTCCGAACAAAACGATGTTGGCTGTTAGTAACACAGGATAAATATTTTTGACAACCCTCCTCAAGAGAAAGAGACATATAAAAGGCTGCCGTCTATTTCTTCATCTCAATGCCCATTCGATATTCTGATCTATTCTGAAAAAATTTATCTTTAATGGATTTCTTGGTAAGTCATAGCACCTGAAGGGGATTTGACCTCACTGACAATTTAAATAAAGTGCTAAAAGAAGAATGTATATAAAATAGCCAGGGTATACGTGATATATTATTTAATGTTCAACAACTGAAATAATTGATTTAGTTAAACTGGTTTCATCTTTAGATCATATGGAGAACCACAGTATCAAATGTCTTACTAAAAGTAGGTCCTTCAAATACTGTAAGCCAACCTCGATGGGCAATCAAGGTTGAGGCAGAAGCAGGTAAACAAAGTAAACGCTTTAAAAAACAAGTCACCTCAATTTCCAGTGGCTTGCAGGAAGTATGGCCCCATAGGCCGGCCCCATAGGTATCAGTAGCCACCGCTCTGCCTTATATATCTCCAACATCTCTTTAATGGGCCGAATACCCAGCTTAGATGAAAACCTAAATATCCCATGGGAATTTCTGCTGATTTTAGCTTTGGCATATAAAATCTGTTGAGCCCAGGAACCATTAGCACACCCAGAACACAGAAATAATTAACTCTGGTGATTGCAGTATTACCAATAAAAAAGGATCTACATTATTTGGTTTATGCCCACAAATTATTGAGAAGGTTTTGGGTTTATTGATCAGATTTTTTTTTAGATGCCATGAACTCCCCAAAAGAACTCATAAGGTTCTGTATTCCAAACGGGGTCCTAGATAACAATACAGTATTGTTGGTGTATAACAACACTGGTATAGAATGCCTGGTGACCCAATTAATAAAAAGTGAGAACAGTAAAGGGGCCAACACGCAGACCTGTTGAATGCCTCTCCCAACTTTAAAAGTGGGTGAACATTCACCCCGGAGATCACATGTGATCAAGACTGCGTGGATGATCATGGGGTAACAATCGGACACTGTCAGCCATGCGAGCTGCGAGTTATGCCATAAACAGGCGCAAGAAGGGGGGAGTTATGGACTATATGTTTGTTTGCATACAATACGCACTCCCTTTTTTCCTTTCTCTTTATCCTTACTTTTGTATGCACGGTTTCCCAGTTTCTGTTGTTAACAGTGAATATTTATTGACACCCAACTGCCACTAAATGCCAGTGCTCCTGCCGGCTTTATGAGACAATACACGTACATGTGTGCATCAACAGACATTCGCGAGCATTTGTGCTCCGGAGGACTCTCAGTTTGCGAACTACGATGTGACTATCATGCCCTCATGCCCTCCCTCTCTCTCTGTCCCTTTCCATTGGTCTTCCGGAGCAAGCCAAGCATCTATGTGTTAGCCACATGCTTGACCATCTTGTGCGTGGCCCTCTAAGTGAGCTATAAATGAGCTATTTGACTATACTGAGATTTATATGTCAACTGTAACGCCCAATACTGCTTGCTATTTCATGTGTCATCTAATGTACTAATCATAAATTCCAATAAAAACAGATTCACAAAAAAAAAAGACTGCGTGGATGATCGAAAAGCGCCATGAGGCTATACAGTGAACATTTTGCACAGCTGATGGTGTCCTGAGCGTGCGTCTATTTTCTCTGCATTGTGTATATATATTGTGTATATCATGTATATATCTTCATGTATTTATTTTGCCTAGTTTGTTGCAGTAATTCTAATCATTGTTTTAGAATACTACCAGGAAACACATTTAAACATACTTTTTACATAATGTAATATACAATTATAATCTTGGTAATAAGAAGGTTATAATGTGAACTAAGCAGTAAGGAATAAGTATATTGTATCAACATCACATAAGGCAATAGAGTATGTGCTTGGTGATTAGGCATGATGATAGAACAAGCCTAGATGGTCAGGCTGCCTTTCTACCATATCCACAGCCAACTGCCTAGTAGTCAAAATCACGTGTTTGATGTAAAACAACTGTAAAAAATTTACATAAAAAGACGCGATAGAAACGTAGTGCACATGTGATCAAGGCTGCGAAAGCGGCCGAAACGCGTAATATGGACATACAAAGGAAATAAAAGCAAGTATTAATATGGAGTCTGTGCCCGACCTTTTTGTTGACTGCAAATTCGGGATGTGTTCAATATATATACATACACAATAAAACCCTTAAAAATTACAATTGAATAAGAAAAAAATATATTAATGTATACAGATAATAAATGAAATATTAAATATTTACAAAAAACAGCATACATATTAAAATGTATTTAAAACAGAACAAATAATACAAAAACAATGCTATAAAATCTTTTTAACCAATATTATGGAAACTATTGGAGTCTAACAATATTATATATATACGATTCCCTCTTTATTTTATGCAACAGTAGAGAAAGTGTTGGATTTTGGAGGGGTTAGATGTACTATTCCTACTCAAGTCACCTCAATAATAGGGAAAGTGTTGGACTTCGATTGGGTGACATTTTTTATTCCTATTTAGTCTAAGCAACAGTAGGGAAGCGTTGGACTTTGGAGGAGTGACATTTACTATTCCCACTTCGGTCTGCACAACAGTAGGCAAAGAGTTGGATTTCAGAGGGGTAAAATGTACTAGTCCCACTACAAACAGCGCAACAGTAGGGAAAATGTTGAAGAGGTACATTTTACTATTCCTACCGCAGTTTAAGCAAGAGTAGGGAAACACTTCAAACACATTACATTATGAGTAACCCCATAAATGTAAAAAAAATATTAAACTCCTAATGAAAAAAAAAAAAACGCATGAAAAAACAATGGGGTCTATTACGATGGAGGCTTTCCAACCCCCATAGTTTATTTTAATTCCGACCGGCTTATTATGTATCAACTGCTCAAAATTGAATCTGACTGGCCATTCTAGCTGGCTTCCGATGGGCTCAAGAGGCCCGTTGGCCAGTCACAACCGGCTCGTAATCTCAAAGGGCGGGTCTTTCCGCCCTTGGAATTATGATGCACGGTTTCCAGCTTGGGTTTCCATGCTGGCCTGTCATGTCAGAGAGCGTGTTGGAGGCCCCCGACAGGGCCCCCTTGTGTCTGCGGCTTTCAGTTGGAGGCTGAGGGGGCACCTATGGTACCCCCCTGTTGATCACTGCTCCTTGTGGCAGGCACGTTGAGGTGCCAGCCACGGGGTGCAGGGATGAACAACACCTCCTATTTCCCTATGGGAGTATGTATTACGGCCGGGTTATGGCCGTAATGCATGCTCCCATAGGGAAATGTCTGAATGCAACTGAACAGCATTCGGTCGCTTCCTAATGAGGCGGGCGGAACTCAATGAACTTACATAATTACTATTAAAAAAAGAATGACCAATTAACAAATCATTTTTATTTAATTACTAATTAATTAACTCCTCAACCTGTACCCCTACAAACCTAGCATCACACACTTGAAGTATACCTAAAACATATAACTGGTCCATAACTTACATATTTAAAATAAATAAAATAATCAACAATGAATAATTAACAATTTCTTAATTACCTTCTCACCTCTATAAACATGCATAACAAAAATAAAATGAAATTAAAACGGTATTTCACAATGTACACGTTTAAAATTCAATCAAAAATGTATTTACGAATGAAAAGTGATAGGTAATTAATAATTAGTTCATTAACTTCTTACCCTATATCCCTAGAAACCTAGAATTGGGTAGCAATAATATATGAAAAATACATCAGAATTACATATTTGACATAATTAAAAATCAATTAAATAATTAACAATTAATAATAAATTGCTAATTAAATATGACTAAATCACCTTCCCACCCTACAGATCTAGCAGCCCACTTCACAACTAAAATATAAGTAAAATATATAAGTATTCTATATATTACATAATTCAATATCAATGAAATTATTATTAACAGTTAATTAATAGGGGGCGTGGCCTGGCAATAATGAATTGTTAAATAATAATTACTCAATTAACTTCCCACCCTATACCCCTACAAACCTAACAGTTGGCAAATAACATAACAAAGATAAACCAGTATTACATAAAATACACAATAAATATCAATCATATAATCAAATAAAGTGTTTTAAATAATTCTTAATTATTTATTGCCTAATTAACTTCCCACCCTATCCCCATACAAATCCAACAACCCACCATAAAGCTTTTAAATTAGTCTTAAAAAATAATACAACATTTTAAATCACTTAAATGATAAGCTTCATTTTTAAAATCAGGTGATAACATTTAGATAAACACATAAAATTAACACATCAACTAAAACAAATTAAAATAATTAAAAAACAATATTTTTAACCACTATATAAGTGAAAAATATATTAAAACATCGATATTATTTACACCGATATTACAAAAACAATATTCTTGTCAATGAATTTTGAGCCTCACAATATTTGTGTGCCACAATATTTAATTTGTGCTATTTCTGTCTCCTGATTTTCTTAAAACAAAACTTTGTCCAAACACCCAGGGACACCATCTGCTCTGATTTGATTAATATGCCCAGTGACAAGAACGCATCTACTTAATCCCCCTGCACCAATTGTTGTATTACAATCTCAGGTATTCCTGGGTGTTTTTAGGGAATCAACTGTATTCCAACCACCTATCTTGCAGACACTCAAAGTGACAGGTTATTTACCTTTGGATTGTATGTACAACTTATTTGTGTCCTAGACCACTCCTTCCTGCCCTCCAGTCCAGTTCACTATTTCCCTTTTGCCCACCCTTGGAAGTTGTATTCAATCTATCTTGGCACTAGAGGGCAGCCTTTTGCCTACCCTCAGCTCATATTACCCCAACTCTTGCTCAGTCACAAATATCATTGGGTTACACTCATAGGGCATCACATTACTCCTTTGCACATGATTTGCATAGTATATTTTTTATGTTCGATTGTTGCATATGTAGCATTATCCACATATTATATAAATATTTGTACAGTATGCACTGTTCATTTACTAAAAACACCAATAAAAATGATTTAAAGAAACAAAACTGTGAAATGTTAGAGGGGTACAAAAGGACAACAGCTCAAAAATCAATACTGAATAAAGAATGTAAACTCCAAATCAAAACATTTTTAAGATACTAGCCTTAAAAGATGAAAATTAAAAAGGGAAAATGAAGAAAAGTGATTATAAGTATTATGACCAACATTTTCTTGTTTTCAATTCACCAATCTCAACTTGCAATAATACCCAGCTTCCATTCTTCTTGCACCTTTTTTCCCCAGTGTATTAAATGCCCTCGCATCTAAATACAGTGTGCCCAATTTGCTACTCTTGAATTTACAAGAGTAAATGATACATCACCTCCATACTCTGTCCCTCTCTCCTGACAATTCCCAAATACTTTTATTTAATTTTTTCCCACAAGTAAGGAAACTTCACTGTTTGGGAAGCAGGGCAAAGTTTCTGGACTTCACCTGGGGGAAATGTTCCTTTTACCGAAGCTATTTACTGCAGCTGGATGTCACTCAGGGCTTTTCTAGGACTGAGTGACAGCAAGAAAACTCAACTGCTGCCTTAGGGCACCAGGAACTGGAATGCACACTGAGCGACTGCTGTAAGCCTCTACAAAGAAATGCTCTATCAGTGTGATGCTGTGCAGCAGCAGAAACCATCGCAGAGCCGCACTGCACCTTTCTCGCCCATACCTGTATTTTTTTTTTTTAACTTAGCCATCTTTGCCCTCTGCAAAGGTGGTTACATTTGTGACGCTGCAAAATCTTGAGCTTTGAACCTTTCAACTTCACATACTTCTAGTCAGCACCAAAGAATAATTGTCATTAAGCATAGGGATGTGCTGTGAATATAATTCCATTAACGTTTATGGCAGATGCTGTGTAGTAATCCAAATACAGTTCCTGTGCTGTATCACACAGAGAATTTGTTTAGGGGGTCTGAACACTGATTTCTCTCAAGGTTTCTGGGGGAAGGTGGCAGACTGCTCTGTGCAGCTCTGGAGGATGGGGCAACTGTTACTTAATACTCACTTGATCATTTTTAATTTATATATGATATATTTCATTTACAGGGCCAGTCTAACATCAGAAAAATAAATATTATTTAGTTTACATGAGAATAATACTCTCTAACATATTACAGAAAGTAAAAGTTACTTTGATTATCCAATCAGCTTTCATCTCCTGATAACATAAGCAACTCAAGCTATTTCACACCAAATATATTGGTGCAGTATTAGAGTTCATACTAAACGATATGCTTTGTAGAATTCCTGGCATGGTCACGGATCCTCGTTCAACATATCAGAAAAAAGCCAATGCAGCATATTCATTTTTGATGTTTTCACAGATAAATTATTTGCAAATGTATCCAAATTTCAATATAACAGACCAAAATAGTATTTTTTAGCATGTTTTGATTAGGGCTTAATAGGGTCTCTTCTTCAGGATTAAAAAGTACTCCCTACAATAGAAAGTGATGATGAACTTTTCTTCTCTAGCAAAGGTCAACCAATGGTGAGCTAGGATTTGAATCTTGCTAGCCATTAGGTTACTGAAACATTGATCAGGATGGCTGTTAAATGGAGCTTTAAACCAATGTTCCATTTTCTGTGGTCAAGACCACGGATTCTGTGACCAAAACACTATACCAAAACCATTTTGGTCCAATGGTAATGTTGACAGTATATAAGAGTATAATGGAAAAAGCTTAGTGGTGCTTAAGGAACGCTGTTTCTGATACATTTGAAAGGTCAAAAGCACTAGATGAAAGCGGTAGTCTGACTCGAATTTTGACATAAGGGTGGGTGACTTAAAAAGTGATAAAAGCCTCAACTATAGGATTGTAAAAAGCCGAATTGGAAGCCAAATTGCTGTTTTACAAACAGAGACTTTTGTACCAGTGAGAAAATGTAAAACTGGACATTAAAGTTAAAGCGCATCATGTTTTTTGTAGTCTAGTGACAAAGAGACAAATGTTCCCTTCCGCACAACTCAATATTTGGGGAAAAATGGAGAGAACATTTTTTCTGTTTCATGGCCCTTACATATATATTCTAATGATGATACTCAGGCAGATATCCAGACAAGCACATGACCCCATTTTACAAACAGGGCATATTGCGTGGCCTTTAATTGGGTGTGGTGAGAGGAGAAAGCGGGAATGTTGAGCCCTTTTAAAGTGAATGCACTGTTCCTGGGAATAGCGTGTTAGTGAAATGGGGACATGTTGTTTAAAACTACTGGTCTGCCTTTCACTGCAGATGACAAACGTGACGGTTTTCAAGGCGAGAAGAGAGATCCACGTACAGACTGGTGCAGTATGTGACTGTAGGGAAGTGCCCTCTTTGTATGGTCACCCCACACTTTTTTTTCCAAAGCTGATGGTTATGACTCTGAAAGTGCACTGGAGCCTGCTAATCAGGCCCCAGTGCCAGTGCTCTCTTTGTGATATTGTGATAGTCATGCCTAACCAGCCTCACTGCATTATACTTCACTTTCCTACGTGAATGCACCCACCCATGCAGAAATGCATGGGTATGTCCTAGCACACCTCTTACTCCAAACCAAGTCACTCTCTGGGAGGATCCACTGACTGCACGCCGCATCAGGTTTAGCGCAGTCAGTGCACCTCCCGCTAGCTTCTTTCCCTCTGTGCATGTCTTTGTAATACGTAGTGGGCGCAGTAGCAAAGTGTTCCCTCATTTGAATGGGGCTGCACTGCATGGGACCACAAATGCATGCAAATGAGGGAACGTCATCCCCTGATCACTCCGGTTCAAAATGTGTACCAGTACAATCTGAATTATAGAAGAGGCTGCAAAATATCTGCAGCCCTTTCTATAATACCAAAGTCCCCCAGGGGAGCAAGAAGCATGTGCAAATGCCCGTTGTGCCCCAGGGCATTTTTGTAATACAGCTCCTGGTCCAGACTGAATTTCACCTGGCCATTTCAAATCTGATCTAGGTCTCTTGGTCACTTCTGTTTTAATGGCCGGTGTCACTATGCTGACATTGTTATGGCTTATATAAAGCAGGAAAAAATGAAACCTGCCACTTACAGGACGTTTTCCCTTTTAGATGCCATGGGGAAATTTCGGAGAAGTCACTGCTATTTAGAATCCAGGAATGGCAGGAAATTGATAATTGTTCCTCCCTAATAAAGGCAGGGATTTCACCCTAGATGAGCATGATGGAACAAACATTTACATGTACAGATCTTCCAGAAATATGCTCATCTTGGAAACTGCTACCGTTTATTGCATTTCTGGAGTCTGACAGTTCAGGACTCATTCATTGTAGGGTTAGTGCCAGTACCTTTGAATTATTATGTTAACAACTTCGAAATGGTTCTGAATTTATTCGTATATGGATATGTTTATTCCAAAAGATTCACCAGCCACACTTTTATTGTACAAATAAGGTGCAGGTATTCTTGCAAGAATGAGAAAGTGTACATTTTAATTTGTGACATAGTCTGGATTAACCTGTCAAGCAAAGGTGCTGCTGAAAGACATTACAGAATCTAAAGTGCTTGTCTTGGGTAAACCAATATTAGAATTAAAGTTAACGATTACCAGATTTACATTAGAACAGGGACCTTACCTAAGTTATTTGAACAGTGCCTCTTTATCAGGTTCAGTGTGTTTCCCTAAGGCTACAGCCTTTGCATATGAGTTAAGGGCAATGAAGATGGGAGCTATTGCTTTGCATGCAATACAAATGGCAACACGGGACACAGAGCTAAGTGTATGGTCTTAGAAAAGGTTATAGCACCTAAAACTGTTCTGTATTGAGAGAAATGCTCTTTTTGTGATTTTGAACTAAATGTTCTTCTGGTAGATCAGAAGCTAATAACTTTCTTTGGTCTGTGCATACCATAAATCCTAAAGGACTTGGACTTACAAAACCTCTGGGGCAATCTTGAAAACATATGAGGGGATTAGGAGGCTGTTGTTAAAAGTAAAAATTGTCCTTCGATTGATAGGCCGGAGAATCTACCTTCAGTCACATATCGAAAATAAGATATTAAATGAAAGAGAAGCATATCGGATTTATACTTAAAGTGCATTTATTGCAGTTCCAGTCTGGACGCATTACCGCTAGGCTACTGAAGTAGTAGACTGTGGGTATAGGACACAACATTATTGTGTAATTGCATGAGGAATGGCGAAATAATGGAACTTCTTGCCCATTTCAGTTTTTTTTGTCTTTATAATATGTTTCTTAAAAAGTACTGGTGCATTTCATTATTGATACACTGCAACAACCATTCCATATACTGTTGTGATGCCTTTTCCGTGTTCCTTGGGCAGTTAGTAATCACGGGCAGATATCTGTGAAGAGCAGTGTCTTTTATTAAAGGTGTTCAAGTCATATATACTATTGTATTCCAATTAGATAACCAAGTTGCTTTCTTTGTTCTCTTAACTATCCAACACTAGAATGTGAGATCAGACAAGGCTTACTCCAAAAGGTGATAGAGTGTTAGTAACTCAGAAATTGTAGGATACATGTAAATACAGACAATAAAGTTGTCAGTTCAGTGTTCAGTCAGAGATACATCTTCTACAAAGAATAGTTATTTTATTTACATGTAAGAAATTAGGAAGTACAGAGAAAGCCATATGATCGTAGCATCTTCTATGTCTGAGATACAACCCCAAAAACATTTAAAATGCTTATGGGGCAAGCGCTATATATTACAAACAACATGTGACCCCCATGGCCAACATTATCCTATATAGAAAGATTCAGATATGTTCACATGGTCACAAATATTTTTTACGCAATAATATGTTTATAATATTCCGTCAATGGGGCAAAGTTTTCAGACAGGATGTTACAACATATCAAATTAGCTATGGTATGCCTGTCTTACGCCCCAGGTCCTAAGTGACCATGTCTGCAAGGTTGGACAACTCAGTGTGTTGAGCCCAAGTCACCAGTAATCTGAATCTACAGCCCCAAAAAGCAGTCATGCAAAAATCAAGTACAAAACAGCCTTGGGCTACTGAAGGTTTGGTATATGCATTGGCTTTAAGTGGTGAAACATATTAAGGTAACAATCTTGCACAGAACCCCTGCAGAGGGCTAGAGGAAACCTAACTTGAATGATAAATGTGATCACTACAGCCACTCTCTCTCATACTAGACGAAGGGAGACCTAGTGTAACAGCTAGGTAGAACAAATTTGGATAGATGCAATGATTTCTCAGTTCTCAAAGCTCAATCGTGGAACTCATTCACCTGAAATCTAAGCCATTAAAAAACACTTATCCTCCATAGGCCAATGAAGACAATCTGTTCACTGCTCTGCTACTACAGTTATAATATAACATCAATAAGCCATCTTCCTCGTAGACGAACTCCAAAAATGAATATGAACATAGGGATTGCCTGAGCGTCACGGCACCAGCCCCTTGTAATATTTATATTTCTTACTCACATCTGCTGCCATCCATGCTTCTGCAAATCATAAAGCTTAAACTTTCATAAGCATAAGTGGAAATAAGTATTTCTTAGATCAAACATCAATCTTTTGGGTGCCAAACAAATGGCCAGGATTGGAAGCCAAATCATCACCAATGCAAACTTCAAATCAGGTTTTAATATTATGGGAGTAAGGTCTTAAATTGAAAGTAACTCAATGTAATCATAGTCCCTAAATCAAGTCACAAAATTATATTTAGAACCCTTGCCACTCACTGGAGCACCCAAAGCACACATAGCCCCCATGACAGCCACCCTCAATGCAGCAGCACAAATGGTCACAGGAGCTAAGAAACATGACCACATCACCCCCACGCTACAAAACTTAAAGTGGCTTCCAATCGAAGCACAATGTTGTTTTAAAATGGCCTGTCTTACCCACAAAGCTCTACACACTGGAAAACCAGACTACCTTGCAGCCGAACTAGCAAAGCAGGTCCATCAAGAAACCTAAGAAGCTCCAATACGCTCCTGCTCATCCCCACCAAAAGACACAAACAAAAAACCCTCTCACACTCTTTCTTACGCAATGTCCCTAGAATCTGGAACTCTCTCCCAATACATGTCAGTACCAACCCCTCCTTTACAAGCTTCAAGAGACTACTAAAAGAATTTCTCCTCAACTGTCATCTCTATCCCCCAGGGCAATAGCCGCTCTATGTTTCCTCAACCAAACTTCTGCACTCTGACTGAACGGAAGCCTTCACCTCATGATACTGAATTGGACTCTATCTAGTATCTCTTATTACTAATGTACTGTTAACTGTTCAAGACTCTGTTGTATAAGTTGCTGTAAAGCGCTCTGATACCCCTTGGGTCGTGCCAGCGCCATATAAAACTCCTAAAATAAATAAAATTAAAATAAAAAATAGTTCCCTGAAGTGATTAACCCCAAGCTAATCCCTTTTCCCCATAAACCACACTTGTATGTTTTTATTTCTATACCATAACATGCCTCTTTTATATGCTCTTCCAGCCAATGTACAGAAATCCACTGCTGTGTAGCTAGGTATGCACATGCACACACACACACACACACGCGCGAGCACACACACATGCGCCTAAATACATAGAATGATAGAATGAAACATTTTGAGAGCCATAAGGCATTACTAATCAGAAGACCAAAACCGCTGAATACATCTTTTACTCCTTTATGAGAAGTGGTCCATATTTATTCTTGCGAATTGAGCAATAGGAAAATATTAAAAGATAATGTAGAAAAATTCTCACCTAGTTCTGCCTTCAGTCTCTCCAAAGAGGAAGCTTTGGCAATCAGCTGATTGAAGGTCGTTGACACAGTGACCTTTGATTCCTCATGTTCTTGGCTGATTATGCTGATCTTTTTTTGAGTCGCCTTTGCATCTATTCTGGTTTGAGCAAGGGTTTCTAACACCTTCCTGATAGAAAGAAAGTTCATGATTGAAAAATCTCTATAGCAATATTGTGGCAATAGTATGAAGAAAATGGTTACCTCACTTTTCATTTAGAATAACTCACAACTAGCCATGAACCAGGTGCAGCCAAATCAAAATGTTGTTTATCCCATAGCCTTGCTGGCCATGTATTTGCTCTTCTGCAACTCTTCATCAATATTTTGGCCATGACCTTATCTCACTTCACAATATGATTCATGTTCCCTATGCTTGCTCTCTGCACTATGTCTGTGCAAGTGGAGTTGGATCAGAGGTTATCGAATACATTGTGAATAATTATGTTGATGTTCCTACATATGAGAATAGTAATGTCATTGTGAGCGTGTCAAAGCAGGTTTCCACAAAAATGGAGGTTCCTCTTACCTGTTTGTTCCTCCTTGATTCTATTAAGGTTGTTAAAAGAGCAAACATCTTCTATACTATATGCACAAGTTTCTTCTCTATACACCACAGTGAGTGAGACATTTGAATATCATACATTATTACTGAATTTCAATGGCAAATGTAATCATGAAGGCAATTGCAGGACATACTGTTTCATTCCTGAATTGAAATGCTTACGTTTTTCAAGTTGTTGAAAAGTATCTTAGTAAAATCATAATATGCCCAATAGGGTGGGAAGTTATTATTATTTTTTTTTACCACATTCAGTATACCATCCTCTCTGCACAGATTCTGTTATAACATATTGGTACGTGGGTGGGAAACTCAGAAGATAGTTTAAGACTGAAAATATCAGTCTTCTGGGTCATATTTGCTAATTATGAATACTACATGTATCACCTGTCTCCTTTTCAGTGTGAGAGGCTAGCTGCTGTAAATGTATAATTGACTATAACATGTCAATTTTCTTAAAAGCCCTTCTATAATTTTGTTGCCTGCTCCTACTTTTGGGGCTGCTTGATTGAAAATGTGATTTGTACATGCAGCAGCTTTTGATGTTCTGTTAGTTATTTCGGTTGAGGTGTGTTGGTGGCTGCACCTCTGTTGGAAGGGGCCAAGGTTTCCCTAAAGAATGGTGCTATCACAGAATTCACATGCCCTCTTCAGAAAGGTGGTGCATGTCGTTTGTAGGTTGTGTACACGTACAATCTCACTCAAACTTTAGCAAAACCTTGGGTGAAATTCCACTCGCTCTCAGTTGACACAGAACTTACAAAACAAACATAATATTTAGGGCTCTGCTATTATTTTGTTGCATTCACCTTTCCACATCTGTTGATGGGGGAAATAAATGTCACCTACTTCAACCCTCTCTCTGTTTCTTCTTGCTCAGCCTGCTTTTTACAATAAATATATTTGAATCTGTCAAAGAAACTGTACAAAGTTCCGGGTCCCAGGAAAACCTTGTTAGTTTGTCCCTGGACTTCATGGTTGTTCATATGTCGAATCCTTTCCTAAAGAAAATAAATCAAATAAACAAAAATCAATGCAAATCTTAAGTGTCAGGAGTAGCTGAAATTGGCTAGCGTAAATTTACCTGTGAATTTTACGTTTATTTAAAGATTAAAACACAGCTCCCACATATTGTGGGTAAGGAAGTGTGATGGTGGAAAAGGGGACAAAGACACATTTTTTTTATTTTAATGTTTAATTTACTGGATACCAGTCTGTAGAACACTCTACCATGGTTCGTGCATTCAAACTACTTGTTGTTATACATTCTTTAATTATCTTTTGCCATTGTTCTTCTTCAAAAGCCATTTACAATAGTTTAAACAACTATTAACTGCACACATGATAAAAAAATATTTCCATTCACTTCTTTAATGCACATCTAAAAAGAGCTAACAGTAAGACTCAGATCTCTAGACGTGCTTATTAAAGGCAGTTCGTCCAAGTGCTTAGAAGGCAGGAATTGGGGCCAGAAATCATGTTGCCTTATGTTGGCACTCTAAATAATAATGATAGAAGGATTATGTCAAAGTATCACTTCATGTGTGTATAGTAATGTTGTGTAGCTCTAGTTCTATACATAATATTTTCTGAAATGCTATTACTGGAAATGGAAGTAAACTATAGCTGTTTTTGTTATAAAATCTTTATAAACTGAGACTCTCAGTTGTAGATTCTAAACGTTATGATATGTATGTATGAATGCAATTGTTTTTGTTTCGTACACTACATGCTACTGGTGAGTGACTCATTCATAGCTCACTCTCTATATAGCTGTGTATGTACATAAATTATAGGATTACCCCATAACAAGTTTAAATGTATACTCTCTAGATTAAGGCAAGATAGAAAAATTCAGATACAAAAGCCTTCATAATCACAAAGCTGTTTTAAGTCCCATTTGCACAGCACTCTCCCAATGGGCATGAATACACAGGATCCTTAGCTAATATGCTGGGGGTTTAAAAACTCACTGTAGAAAACTTTTTGAAAACCAACTGATAAGTAAACACAAGAGTTCTTAGAGAAACCAGATCCAGTGGTAGATTATAATGAACATTTTATATATTTCATTGATGAAAATAACATATGTTTGTGATAATTCAAAAGATAGCTTTGCAAGTTGTCACTTTCTTTCTTCCTTTTCTTTCCTTCTCTTTTTTCTTTCTTTTTCTTTGAAGTATTTGTGACTTGCTCATGGAGCTGAGGAGAGATTCTGAGGAGGGGCAACAAACTAAATCCTACAGGACATAATATACACAAAAATGAAGAAATCAAAACTGAACACAAGAGGTTTAAACTTTTTATGGATCTGGAGTCTTACAAAGAGCTTTATTTAGTTCTGAAGCATCAGTGCTTGCTTCATGAATCCTTGACTTCCAAGCAAAAAATTACAACATCAAGGTATAGAGGTGAGTGCAATGCACATAACATCTTTGTCATTATAGTGTGTTATCAATGACACTTATAACAAGCACTGTCTGTGTGGAGATGACCAGACCCTTCATTGTATGTGTGCTAACTCAGCTGTATTCAGAAAGCTGACATTGCACACAGTGCAGTTAATTCTAAATTACACAGCAATACTTACAATATATGCTAAACTTGGCCCTCTCTGCAGGGTCACCCCAAAACTGGTAGAATTGACCCCTCCTTTCTTCTGAACCCGTTTGTTTTGGCTTTTAGGACTCTGCACTTTCAACACCTTTAATCAGTGCTAAAGTGCTTTCTCCTTTAAACTTAGAGACTCCACCATGGAAAGGCATGTGGGAATTCACTGTTGAGGCCCGTTACGGGCCCCCGGGGGTTGCACTGGGGGGTACCTGGGGTACCCACCAACATTGGCATACACAAGCTGGCAGGCACCGCGCGGTGCCTGTCACGTTGTGCATGTCAATGCACAACATGCTTATATTATATTGTGGCGGGTGCTGCTTACAGTACCGCCTGCCACAATGCAAAATATGCGGGATGCGACCGCCAGGAGAAGGTCGCATCCTAATTAGCGCTGCGGGACCGCCGCACCACTGGCGGCCGGTACCTGCACGGCTAGGGTGGCGGGCAGACCCATAGTTGTTAAAAATATTGATTTTTTGTGTGTGTTTTAAGTGTTAGTATATGTGTTAAAAGTATGTATTGTTTTTGTAATGTATGTTTGAATTTTTTAAAAGTAATGAATTTTATGTTAATTCACTTTTGCGTAATTTAATTCCGTAGCGGGTTGTGGGTTTATAGGGGAATACGGTGGGAAGTCATTTAATTATAATATATTTTTTAAGAATTATTTAGAATTAATTAATGATATGTTAATTAGTTTTTGCGTAATTTAATTCTGCAGCGGGTTGTGGTTTATAGGGGAATAGGGTGGGAAGTAATTTAATTGAAATTCATTAATTAACTATTTTATTAATTAATAATTTAGTATTTAATCATTTATATTGTTAATTAAGTTAATTAATTTATTATCAATTAATTATGAATTGATTAATAACAATTAATAATTAATTGGTAGTTATGATAATTGTGTAACTTTTTTATTAGTAATTAATTAGATATTAATAATTAATAATTAAATTATAAATATGATAATTGTGTACTTTTTTTTAGGAGTGGGTTCAGGGTTGATAGGGAAGTAGGGTAGGAAGTAATTTAGTTTTAATGTAATTTTTATTATTTTTTATATTATATTTATTAAAAGTTATTTTATTGTGTTAAATGTGTGAATTAATTTAGATTTGATGGTTATTAATTTTATTGTTAATTGGTATTAGTTAATTAATTATGTTAATGTATTATTTTTTTACAATATTGTAGGTGACGTTTAGAAGGGAAAATGGTGGGAGGTAAATTAATTTTGAAAAAATAATTACATGTTAATTAATGTTAATTATATTGCAGGAGTGGGTATACTAAATCATTCCCCTATGCTATCCAACACTTTCCCTACTGTTACACTTGGTGGAGTGGGAATATTAAATCATTCCCACCCGCTATCCAACACTTTCCCTACTGTTGCATTCGCTGGAGTGGGAATAGTAATTTTTACCCTCCCGCTATCCAACACTTTCCCTACTGTTGCACTTACTGGAGTGGAAATAATAATTTTTACCCACCCGCTATCCAATACTTTCCCTACAGTTGCACTCACTGGAGTGGGAATAGTAGTTTTTACCCTCCCGCTATCCAACACTTTCCCTACTGCAGTCACTGGAGTGAGAATAGTAATTTTTACCCTCCCGCTATCCAACACTTTCCCTACTGTTACATTTAGTGGAGTGGGAATAGTAATTTTTACCTTCCCGCTATCCAACACTTTCCCTACTGTTGCACTTACTGGAGTGGGAATAATCATTTTTACCCACCCGCTATCCAACACTTTCCCTACAGTTGCACTCACTGGAGTGGGAATAGTAGTTTTTACCCTCCCGCTATCCAACACTTTCCCTACTGTAGCACTCACTGGAGTGGGAATAGTAATTTTTACCCACCCACTATCCAACACTTTCCCTACTGTTAAACTTACTGGAGTGGGAATAGTAATTTTTACCCTCCCGCTATCCAACACTTTCCCTACTGTTGCACTCCCTGGAGTGGGAATAGTAATTTTTACCCATCGACTAGCCAACACTTTCTCCACTGTTCCACTCTCTGGAGTGGGAATAGTAATTTTTATCCACCCACAATCCAACACTTTCCTTACTGTACCATTCGCTGGAGTGGGAATAGTAATTTTATCCCTTACGCTATGCAATGTTTTCAGTATTTTTATGTTTAATGTAGTGTAAAATATATATTTTTTTTATTTAAATGTTTCAAGTTATTACATATAATTTATTTTTATATTTATATCATAGGTTTATTTATATATCTATGTAATTATATTTTAAATTATGTTTTTAACATTTTATAATTAAAAATATTAATGATTTTTTATTATTATTAAGTTAATATATAAAAAATACATTATTTTTTTACATTACATTTATTTTTCATTAACGTTAACGTTTTTTAAATATTTTTAAGTATGTTTTACTATTTAATTAATTTATATTACTTTTAAAACATTTAAACAAGTTGATATTTTAGCGAACTATATTATTAACAACGATATTTAGGATTCAATATTTTTGTACTTACCTGTTTGTAGATAGGAAGTCGATATTCTGTCACTCGATATTTTTACCTCGATATTGTGGCAGGTCGATATTCTGCCAGTGATCCTTTTTCAACTAGATATGTATTTCAGATACGCTTGTGGTTAGGGTTGGCAGTACATTTCCAGATGTAACTGAGTGTCACATCTATGTAATGTTAAGGAAACACATTTTTTTGATGTGTGTTCCCCTAGAGGTTCAACACTAAGGTTGTGATAGGTGCCAATATGGTGCCCTCTGGCACACTAAAAGACAAGGGAGTGAATTATGAGGCTGAGGTACCAAATTTCACTTGAAAAAAATGGTATATGAGGTAGGACTAGAACCAGTTAGGTCAGAAAAACATCTCTGACTCCTATACACTCTGAACGAAAATGAGGAGGCTAACTTAATAAATGATATCAAAAGTTTGGGATATGTCCAGTAGTACTAGAAGACGTTTTTCCATTGTCAAGGAGTTGAAAAGGTTGTCTATGTCAGGAGGTGTGTTTCAGAACTGTAACTATATCTAAATCCTGACTAAAAAGGTAAAAAGAGTTGGTTGATGTTGATGTGCTTGTTGAGTTGGATGGGAAAACATTTTTCCAGTATTTCTGTCGGATGGAGAGGCAAGTGATGGATTAGTGATGGGTTGGGAATGTTCCTTTTGGTAGGGTCTGGCATCAGCATTCTGAATTAGAGGAAGTACATGGCCAATTTTGAGAGGGTCATGTACTCTACCCCTCTGTAAAGAAATGGTGATGCAATTTAGCAAGAGAGTTATGAAGGCATCCTGTGACTTTATCCATATATGGAGGGATGGCACCATCTGAATACTGCAAAGGATTGGTCATGAGATATTTATTTAATGCCTTAGTCAAGTCCTAGAATACTAACCATATATCCCTGAAATTACTTTTGTGGTAGAGGAAAATATTCCAACTTGTCTACTCTGGTAAGACCACTGCAAGCACTGTTACTGTGGTTGTTGTTGGCATTGAGAGGGTGGCACTGAGTTGGAGAATTATGAATGGGAAATCTCTGAAGAGCTTGATGCTGCACAGTATGGCTGTACATCAGTTTCTTTTGAAGTAGCTGAACCCAGGATCATGTGTTTGGATGATCTATAGGAGGTTCAATGTAAAATGCTTGCTGTTACTTCACAGGTAAGGTTCAATATTTTCTGCTGCTAAGCATCATTTGTTCTTATACAGAGATCACATAGTTATGATATATAGCAAACAGTCATTTTGCATCTGACTGCTTACAGCATCCCTGTCTATTTTGTCATTGGTTTTCAAGCACTGAAGGACTAAACATCCAACCAATATCTAAACAGGTTAATTACCTAGCAATGTGCTGAAAAGGTTTTATACTGTGAGACTTGGATGAGTCTGTTATGTACTGATTAGTTAAGTACCACAACAGATTAGTAAACACATGAAATACTAGACATAGTGGGGTACGAGGTACCTGAGCTGATGTCTTCACTAATCTATGCAGTGGGCTGTACTAACTCTCCTCTTGTTCTTTGTGTTGCTTTAGGATTCTTGATGATGTCCCAAACAGGGAAGCTGCACTGAAGAACGGTCTAGCAGATGCCAAACCCAAAGAGTTGAGTAAAGTCGAGAAATTACCCAAATCTGAACTAGAGCGCAACTAGAAACAGGTTTGTCCTTCTTTAGAGTTCCTAAGTCAAGTGGTTGTGGTGAGTGTGAGTATGGGTGTGGTTTATACATAGAGCCATGCCCAAGATGGCCACTGCCACGTGGGATTTCCAAAACTCACAATAATTTCGCAGGAGTTGAAACACGTGTAGACTTGTGCTTGGGCTCCACTGGAGCACAAAACATGTGCTGATCTGCGGGCGGAATCTGGGTTCTGTCAGGTTCAGGGAAAAATCTCTGCCTGGGCCACAAGCATGGGTTTCTGGGCTTGACTCACTTCTGGGAGGTGTCTGGCAAGTCGGTCCAACTGCAGACACACAAAGTCATCCCACTTGATTTGGAATCTAGGACCGTAGAGGATGGGGCCTTCCAAGATCCCTGGTCACTTTGCTTTTGTGACAGGGTCCATGTGACTGCGGGGGAGGAGGGGGGCAGCAGGGCATTGAAGAGAAGTCTCAACAATTTGAAGGGTGACCAGAGAAAAGTGTGCTAGTTTGCTGAGAGGTCCCTTGGTGTGCTAGTTGGTAGATTTTCTTCATTAATTGGTCAGTGTCCATCTTTTTCCTGAGTGTTGTGATTTATTCATAACACCCAGATTGAGCTAGTATGTTGAAGCGGAGGAATGTTGCTTTAGAATGCCTAAAAGCTTTTAAGGACATTTTCTAACATACCTTACTTTGCTTTTAAGTAATATGTGAGGGTGCTTCCTCTATTTTCATTTCCAATGCTCTCATACTTTGCCTTTGCGTGGTTGGTTGGTGAGAGTACCAAAGGGAAGTTTTCCTTGCTCTTTTTATTTTAGCAAGAGCAGATATAGTTGTATGCATTTAAGGCTGCAATTGTAATCTTGAGTAAGAAGGCCAAAGTCAGAGTCAGTAGTTTGAGTGGTCTTTAAGTAGGCAATCATGTTAGTAATGTTGGATGATTTTTGTCCTTGAAATGTCATGTGTTCATCAGAATTTTTCTGGGTGCAGTTCTATTTGTAGAAGTACACTGAACAAGAAAAGGGAGGTAGAACTGGCCATACCAATATATTGACAGAGGGTCCAACTTTTGTACCACCCCTTGCTTGGCAATGACATGGTCATCCTTTATTGTGTGTGAATCTTTCAGTTTTAGACAACAGTTCTCCTCCAGAAAGTTTTTCAATCAACTGGTGGTCTTGTGATTTTTATTGTGCCAAACACTGATAAATCGGTTATCATGAGTAAAGAGGAGTTGGTCAGCCATAAATTGGCAAAATAATCAATTAAAGCATTATTATTAACTGGTGTGTGGTAGATGATGCAAATGTTGATCTTTTAATCCTTACTGGTGAAGAGGCATTCAAATGAGCCGAAGAGTTGAATGTTCATGATGCTGCAATTAAGGTGCTCTTTAAATGATTGTACTCCCGTCTTTACAGGTCGTCTTTATGTAGAGTAGAATAATGAATCTATTTGAAAGTAGGATGTCAGTTATAAGCTGGGATGCTGGGGTGAGCAGCATCTCAGAGAGAGTGAGACGGGTGAGGGTTGTTTAAAGAATCTGAGATAGCTCGTGCTATTGGTGATTACAGATCTACAGTTCATTAGCACAATCAGTTAAGCAGTTTTGGGAGTATTTAGCAGATCTTTCATCATGTTGATAGTTGCAATTTTGCTTAGACAGACTGATCTTAAGTTGACTTGGGGCCATCTGTCCCTTTGTTTTTACTGGATCTGCAGGTGCACTTCAGGGAGATACATATTCTTAAAGCACTCACTCAGAAGGGAGAAAGACGCTCTCAAGTTGCTTTGGAAGATGGTATTTTTGTTGTCTAGGTAGAAAGATTAGGAGTCGGGCTCAATCTCAATGATGTATGTGTATGAAATAAAGGGGCCTCAAGGATTGTTTGTGAGTGTAGGCTGTCACTATTTATGTTACCAGCAGTGTTATCCAGGTGTGGAACTTTTTTTGTGTAGAACAGCTGGAATACTTCCAGGTGGCTGACTGTTCATAGTGCTAACTGTAAGCCAGTAATGTTTTTAGGAAACTGTCAATGAAAGATTAAAAGGACTTGTCCCGTCCTTAAGGTCATGCAAACATTATTCTTATGAGATATGGGGTCAGTAATTTGCAGGGGAATGTGACCATCTGTGAATCTGTTGCCATCATCTGTGATTTCCTTATTTTCTGTATAACAGGCATCAAGGAATGGTTCTGGAGATAGTTGTGGACATGGTGTAGGCTCTAGAAGTAGGGTATGTGGACTTTCAGCTTTATCCTGGTTCTTATTGGTGTTGTGAGTAGTGACATCCATAGAAGGGAGAGCACATGGGCCAGTGGGAGATTTATGGTAACCTGGTGGACGAGGTAAGAGATTAAAGTTGGGGGAAGTAGAAGTAGAGGGAGTGACGTGAGATGTCCTGGAGGGATTCAGGTGGAAGGTTATTCACAGATTAGGCACAGTTCAGTGTTCACTTCAAATTGTACCAGGAGCAGAGATTGGTTGTGAACATATTTTGTTGGTAGACTGCACCGCTATTAGTATTCCATTGTCGTGCAGATTGATTTTGTGGGAATAGCCAGAAACATGGAATTTATCTCCATAAGGTATGTGCTTTTTGTGGTGAAAAAGGGTCAGAATGTTGTGTTCCACTGCCAACTAAATAAAAGGTTGGTCTTTGTGTCTCCAAACTTAATGTTATGGTATTTAGTATGAATAGCGTCTCTGGGAGCTTGGTTATGATTGTATGCTTGATGGTTTAGCTGCATTTTTTGTGAGTCCTAAGGGTGATGTTATTTCAGCGATGATGTTTACTGTAAATCTCTCTCACAACCTGGGATTCTGGATAGCACATCCCCTTACAGTCATGCAGTAAGAATATTTCATTCAATATTGTGCCATCCCTGTGTATGCATAGGTGCACAGAGTGTTCCTTTTCTCTTACCTCGATAATGTCTTTGGCAAAGGGTAGGTCAGATACATTGTTTCCCTGCACATTTGCAGATACCCCTCCACCTCTTTCAGTGCCATTCAAGGACGTTTGATTTCCCGGGCTTCTCACCCAGGGAATCTGATTGCATTCCTGGAGCATGCTGGTATGTATCTGGGAAATGGTTTCCGCGACGTGGTCTCTGTAGCAGGCATGAAACAAGAAAAAACAACCTGTCAAAACTTTCTACAATCAGTAATATGACATAATTCCATAATTAATAATATGCCAAAATGAGAATACTGGTTATTCTACTCATCACTAGCTACCAGGGAACTAGGCTGATGGTAAATGACAAATACATGTAGTTGAACAACTGCAGCACATGACCAGCAACAATAACATGGCCAGTTTTCCCAACTGTCCAATTAACAATACTAACTATAGATATATGGAGAAATCTAGAATTATTATTATTCTTAATAACATAATTTGATATTGCGCACGATTCACCCCTACAGAGGTATCTCGGCGCTCGTTCAACTCCAAACTAAGTATATGATCTAGAGCAGGTCTGTTTTTAGTGCTTCCCTGAAGTTGCTGTAGTCAAGACAAGTTCGGAGAGAGCGAGGCAAGCTGTTCCAGAAAGTGGGAGCCACATAAGAAAAGGCTCTGCCGCCACATCCAGACATGTATGACCAGCCCTCAAACAAACGCAAGGCATTTTCCTTTGGAGGGGGGCAACATTTCTCTGAGTAAAACAGTCCTAAATAGGTAAAAGAATTACATGAGAATGCCGTTTCCTCATTGGTCGCACTAGTGACCACTGAGTCTGAGCAGAATGTCTTCTTTTCATCAGTGGGAAGGGCCTAGCGGAAGCTGTTGTGCCCCGGGTAGGATACAGCTGTGAGGTTTACCACGAGAAGCAGAACACAGAAACCAGCACGTATCACTTGCTAATTAAATTCCCAACTGACTGCTGGAACCACAAAAAACTATGCTTTTTGTAAGATTCTAAATAATCAAACGGCTGATGTTATCTTAAGTCAAAGATAATCAAAATGTAAACAAAGCGAATATTTAGCTAAATAAGCCGTCAAATGATGAAATAGTTGTCCCCCTATCGCTAATTTGCTTTTAAAAGGGGCAGGCACAATATTTTGAATATAAACACTGCTCAAATCATAGAAGAAAAACACATCCAAAATAACAGTATTAATTTATACACCAATGTTCTAGCAAATTAGCTCACAGATAAGTACATATAATGTAGGAATGAATAGACAAACACAGGCACGCGCATCGTTTGGCCACGCACAGATTGATGCATCTATGATTCCGACAGAGAATTACAAGAGAACAAAAGTCAGGTTTACTTTACAGTACCTTATTTCTCTAGTGTGCAATTCCAAAACCCGGTGCTTGGCAATGTAATGACTGGCTTCACTGTGACTCGTGGTTTTTGACCAATTGTCAATCCAGATCACTTGGCAGCCACACAGGAACCCTGGATATTGCCTGTAAGAGGAACAAATGGGTCAGTACCCGTCAGTAATGCCATCCGATATAGTCAATGCAAATTCATTAGTAGCTGCCGGATCTGGTTCTGAATCTAGGCTCCTTATGAGCACCCCACCCTCGTCCTCCCGTTTGACTCTAGTTCTGTTTAGGCGTGTTAGAAGTAACAGCGTTGGACAAATAAATTGGAGCCTGATGTCCAGTGCAGACATCTATCTGAAAATGGGAAAACACACAGCTGTACTTCAACATCAGAAGAGACTGCTTGTTCTGACAAATGCACCTGACCCAGTTTTATCACATTGTGAGTGCAGAAACATATCACCAGTCAGACATGAAGGTCCGTTTCCAGGCCTTCAAATATTTTAATAATGCGGAGAGGAGGCACAATTAATGTTTTCGCACCCCCACCAGAACACAATTTTAATTCCGGGCTTTTGGTGAGGCAATCAGTAAGGGTAGTCAGAACAGCTACACTAGTCCTCTGAAGGTAAGGACTGTAGGGAAACGGAGAACACCCAGGACTAGCACTCAAAATAATATCCAATGGATTAACACAGAAAAGAATGTTCCCTAGTGCTTGATGAGCAAACTCCGCCGTGAAGCAAGTCCCACTATCTGGATGGGGGGGTTGATGTCTTTTGTTACATTATGCAAAAAGAACAGTTGATGGACAGAATGCAGAACACTGTCTTACATTCACCCCAGTACAGAGATCTAGGTCTAAATCCATTGTTGTTTTTGCTCACCATGCCATTCCAGTTTGGACCCAGCCATATGCAAATCAGTCTTGACCCTGCGCCCTTTGGGAACAGTCCAGCCCGAACTGCCAGGCCAGGTCCTCCCTGGACTGGAAACAAGCATCCTAGGACCGGTTTCGGGCTTTCAGCCCTCATCAGCCAGGATAGTTTGACTCCAGTGGCATGGAGAGCACGAGACCCACGTCTGGGCATACCCGTCCTACTCGGGGTGACAAATGCAAAAAGACCACTTGATGGACAGAATGCAGAACAGTGTCATACATTCACCCCAGTACAGGGATCTGGGCCTAAATCCATTGTTGTTTTTGCTCACCATGCCATTCCAGTTTGGACCCAGCCATATGCAAATCAGTCTTCACCCTGCGCCCTTTGGGAACAGTCCAGCCCGAACTGCCATGCCAGGTCCTCCCTGGACTGGAAACAAGCATCCTAGGACCGGTTTCGGGCTTTTAGCCCTCATCAGCCAGGATAGCTTGTCTCCAGTGGCATGGAGAGCACGGGACCCACGTCTGGGCATACCCGTCCCACTCGGGTGACAAATGCATAAAGAACAGTTGATGGAGAGAATGCAGAACAATTTCATACATTCACCCCAGTTGGGCTAGACTGTTCCCATAAGGCACAGGGTCAAGACTGATTTGCAAATGGCAAGGACTAAACTGGGGTGGCATGGTGAGCAAAAGAATGATGGATTTAACCCAGATTTCTTGACTGGGGGTGAATGTTTTGATTTGTTCTGCATTCCATCCATCAATTGTGTGTCTTTTGCTTTCTCGCCCTAAACGACCTCGGTATGCTCAGAAGTGGGTCCCGTGCTCACTGTGCCACTGGATTCAAGCTATCCTGGCTGATGAGGGGTGAAACCCTGAAATCGGTCCTAGAATGCTGGTTTCCGGTCCAGGGAGGACCTCGCTTGGCAGTTCGGGCTGGAATGTTCCCATGAAGCACAGGGTCAATTCTGATTTGCAAATGGCAAGGTCTTAACTGGGGTGGCATGGTGAGCAAAATAATGATGGATTTAACCCAGATCTCTTTACTGGGGGTGTATGTTTTGATTTGTTCTGCATTCCGTCCATCAAATGTGTGTCTTTTGCTTTCTCGCTCTAAATGCGCTGGGTATGCTCAGAAGTGGGTCCCGGGCTCACTGTGCCACTGGATTCAAGCTATCCTGGCTGATGAGGGGTGAAACCCTGAAATCGGTCCTAGGATGCTGGTTTCCGGTCCAGGGAGGACCTCGCTTGGCAGTTCAGGCTGGAATGTTCCCATGAGGCACAGGGTCAAGACTGATTTGCAAATGGCAAGGTCTAAACTGGGGTGGCATGGTGAGCAAAATAATGATGGATTTAACCCAGATCTCTTGACTGGGGGTGAATATTTTGATTTGTTCTGCATTCCGTCCATCAATTGTGTGTCTTTTGTTTTGTTAAATTATGGACAGAGGGGAGGCTATATAGTCAAACATACTAAAACTCATAAGGTTACGCGTGTTCACTTGATGCTGGTAGGACATGTGGTAGTCTTGTAATTTACTCTCATTCTCCCTTGGGTAAATAGGCCGTTTTGGAATAAGCAATTTTTCAGCTCTAGCTTTTGCTGAGGACTGTGTAGGGACTTCAACCTCTTAGTAGAACTCAGCGTCACCGTTGTTATTGATCCTAAGTCTGAGTACAAGCTTTTGCTAAGTGTTTTGGGTGCAGATTACTGACAAATTCTTACATACTCAGTGAGGCATTTATTCCAATTAGAGTAAATATTTTGGCTAAAAGGAGGAAACAGTGGAAATTGGCACTTTGTGCAAAGTGAAAACACTCTGGCCCGAGGGCTAAGTTAAGACACTCTCTGAAACTGTTTTGTTGTGACGGGTTTCTTAAGTAGTTGAAGAGCTGGAGCAGCGCTATTTCACCACATTAGACAGTTGTAAGTGGTTGCTCATGAAGGGATCTTAAAAGTCATGTTCTGCTTTTGTCTGGAAATGTAGCAGCAGTGTTACCATAACTAAAGAAAACAACTGAAAATAAAACAATAACATGAACAAAGCAAAATAACACAATTCAAACATAACAGGGCAGATCAAAACAGAATGCAACATAACAACCACAGTACAACAATCAACAAAATCACATTGCAATAACAGAGTACAAAAGAACAGCTGCAAACACCAAACAACAGAATACATCAACACCACATCAAAAATGCCACCCATCAAATGTGCACAAAAGTTGTTGTGACACATTACCACCTCCAGAATCCTGGAGGTGAAAGGTGCATGAAGAAAGCACACCAATGACATGAAATAGCGCCAGTCAGAAAAGAAATTGTGATCTGACCCTAAAGCTCCTAATCTGTTTAGTGTTTATGAAATGATAACAACAATTAACATATTTGAATTTAAGCAAAATTGCACTGTAAACCTTCTATGTAACAAACACCAAAACACGGTTATCAGTTAACGCAGTGCAAGTTGTTTAAAGTTTTAACAAAGCTTGACAACAGATATATAGAATTTGATATGATAAAAAGTTCAACCAGGCCTATCCAATTAGCCTTTTTCCTATGTTCATTTTGAACACAGAACTTGCTTACTAACCGCTTTGAAGTTAAGGCAAGATGACAATCAGTTACATCCCAGGTCCTTCTGTTTAAATTAATGTCCACTTTTTCTCTTCATCACTTTTGTTGGGAGAATGTTCTAAACATTCTCTGTTTTTTGTCAGAAAATACGTTTTCTAAAGTCACTGCTGTTTCATCTTAACCCAATATTCTAATATGCTGAAACATACGTGTAAGTGTGGCATTACCTTTCTATGTATACCATATAGGAATTTAAATTGGTCTTGTATGTTGTTTTGTGTAGTGCTTGTATGATTTGATGGTTGCTCTAAAGTGCTTGTAGAGAAAGCCGAAGTCTCTAGGTAAAAAATAAAATGTCTGTGGACATACCAGGGACCTTATAATTCAGAAATGACCATTAATGTGTGTTCCCAGCACAGTTACCCTTACCATGGACCAGGTAAGAAAGTTCTTGAAATTAATTGTTCATGTCATTTATCACTAATGCAAGCCATAGTAGAGAGCCATAACACCATGATTAGTTGTTTTGGAAAACATGCAACCTTTCTGTTGTTCGTCATACAATTTATACTTGTTCAAAAGACACCAAAACACAGCAGCTGTGTTTCTTTTGAATCCAAACAGGGCAGCTCCCTTGACTTGGTTTTCCTTTGAGAGGCATGGAAAATAATATTATAAGCTGACTCTGAGGGCTGGATCCCAATAAATTTTTGTCTCGTACTGCTTCATGTCCTTGGAAGTACTTGGTGCAAACACCATTTACCATTGTATTATGAAAGCAAGTATCTGGAGGAAGTAATGTGAGACAAGAATGTTTGTGCATATTTGTTGTGTTGCATTCTGTTGTGGTGAAGATGTGTTGTTTTGTGTTGTATTATTGCATTGTTATGTTGTACTATGGTTGTTGTGTTGCATTCTCTTTTGACTGTTTTTTTGTATTGTGGCCTGTTATGTTTTATTTGAATTGTTCTGTTCAGCTCTTTTTTTAAAGAGGTGAACAAACACTGCTACATTTCCAGCCAAGAGTAGCATATTTCTGTAAAGCTCCAGTCACTAAAAAACATTTAACATTGTCTAAGGAGGTAAAAATGTAATTAAATTATTCCAGAACTTCCACTATTTCAGGAACGAGTCAGTCCGCCCAAACCTTTGGCAGATACCAGACCTAAATTAGCTTTCGCCATGCTCACCTTATGTGATTGGACCCCATACTCAACATAACCTCACATAGATTTGTGAAGTAGACAAGTATCTTGCTTCTGGAATTACAGTTGTCTATTTTATTACCCAGCATAATGTTACTTATCTTATCGACCTCGAAAGGACAAAAGGACGTGAAAACATGCTAGAATTTTCAACTGTGACCATGAGGCCAAACACAGATCCCTGCAATGGAAGCCACACCCGGCTGAATTCGCTATTCAAAAACAGTCACTAACATTTTAAATCAATACATAAGGAACAGATTATCTTAACAAAGTGAGGCAGCTTTTTTTTTTTTTTTTTTTTTTTTTTTTTTTTTTTTATTGGCATTTGTTATATTTTACAATCAAACATCAACCAGAACATTGCGGTCACAGCACAACAGAAAGTGAGGCAACTTAATGAAGGATTTCACAAAATAAAGGATTTAACAAAATGATTTAAACACCTGGTATGTCTTGGTA
The DNA here is from genome assembly GCF_964204655.1 of Triturus cristatus. Taxonomy (NCBI): domain Eukaryota; kingdom Metazoa; phylum Chordata; class Amphibia; order Caudata; family Salamandridae; genus Triturus; species Triturus cristatus. The sequence continues at coordinate 561,771,350 of NC_140589.1, read as the reverse complement.
ATAGAGGATCATTTGTGCTCAATAGATTTAATACACATGATCACATGAACCATTTACACCCATACTTTTTTAGACTTACTCTGCTGCTGTCTTCAGAAGCTCGTGGTGTGGAGGGAGGCAGAGAATGACATGCAGGTTAGATTTCACTTGGGACACAAGGTACTTGGCTGGATCATATGCACGGTTTGGATGCTTTCTCCGTGAAGCGGGACCTAGCACCTGTAAAGATGAAATAACCCTTTAACCATAACTATGTATATTAATGCTGCATGCAACCCATTTGGCCACACAGCAGGCCTGCTTCATAAAGGTAACGTAGACTTTTGAAAACGTTTATACTTTTGAGTAAGTTTGTTATTTTGGGTATTCACAAACTACACTCTTGAAGTAACTTACACTTTTGTAGTAAGTCCAACATTCCTCATGGCTAACCACTGGTATTGTAACACCCGCCCATAGAAAATCATCGCGGTACAGACTTAAAATAGAACCCCATAATAATGACGTTAAATTAAATTATTTAAAATAGTTAAAAATATAAATAAATATAAATTGAAAAAATTAAAATAGTACATATTATTAAATTAATAAGTATTACTTTAATATTCTTTACCATTTATTTATATTTATTTATATTTTGCCCATTCTAGCCACTTGCATGCTCATGACGAGCCCAGCTCGTCATGAGGTACAGTGGAGCTGTGCTCATGACGAGCTGGGCTCGTCATAACGGCTGCGCTCCGCCCTCGCGCGATTGATTCCCCGCCTGTGCGGTAGAATCAATCAGTGGGCGGGGTCGTGACGAGCTCAGCTCGTCATGAGCACAGCTCCACTGTGCCTCATGATGAGCTGGGCTCGTCACGAGCACCGCGGCGCCGCGCACCCCACCCCGCACCGTGGGGGAACTACCCCGCGGCGAAGGGGTTAAATAATTTTGCATTTCCAATGGGGTTTTAGCACCTCCGTTATTTTTTGTGGGAGGGTGTTGCAGTACCAGTGGTTGGCCATGTGTATTGCTGGACATATTACAAGAAGTTTAAGTTACTATAAAAGTGCAGTTTGTAAATACCGAAAATTAGTAAACTTACTCAAAAGTGTAAATGTACTCAAAGGGGCAGTTTGTGAATCAGGCCCTATGTTGGTAAATAATAGTTTTTGATTCTTAAATTTGAAGCTCATACATTTTTTTTTCTTGTCTTGTATCCTTGGAGCTAGAGTGCGAGAGAGAGAAGCGTGTGTGTGCATATGTATTTATAGCCCACACTGTAGGCAAATAATCAGTCCTCAATGTGATTGTGACCTCTGACTGGTCCGGTCTTCCCACTATAGGTGTGAGGAGTATCGTGCTAGTAGGATCACTCCCTGAACTGTGTTTGGGTATTTCCGACTGAGGGTTTTTAGAAAATAAAATGAAAGAAACATTTATTTAGGTCTTCTGAATCACTCAGAGCAGTTTCAAAGTGCGCACAGAACTAGAATAGTAACCACACACTTGATTATGGTCAATAGCTGGTCCTTCTAAATAAAAGTATGAGTGCAAGAAACTGAGCATAAAACCACAGATCAAATGGAAGTCCGAACATGAAGATAATTCCTCAGCTCATTTGGCAAAGAGTAATACACACCTGCAACAGATCAGTCATTTCCTCAGTGGAGAAGAGTGATGGGTATTCACCACAAATGAGAAGGCTGTTAATGGCGTCCAGGTAGTATGTTTCGACCAAATCTTGAGCCTACAAGAAATTATAAGGAGGATCCATTCAGGGGGCTAAATGATCTTTGAAAAATAAAATCACATGCTGCACAGATATTTACATTGTCCTGTACATTTTTCTTTTCCAAGGTAAATAATAGAGTTAACATCTACTGAAGCTAATCCCAGACTGATCTGATTTTTACAGGACTCAGGGCTGTACCTAGTACAACTATATTTATACAACACAAACCAATGCAAGTATGAAACCTGCTTTTGCCTCATGGTGTAAAAGTTTGGACCGGGAGATAAAAGCTGTTCTGGAATGCTTTAATACCAGACCGGTATCTCATCAAGTGAACCGCATTCATTCCAGAAGGGATTGGGATGGGGTACACCCAATAATTTTTTTTAATAAAAATGAAGCTTAGCATATGTAAACAAAGACAATCTGTAACATACTTCTAGGCTGTCTTTACTTACAAGGACTGGTCCACTGACTTTATAGATCAATGTTGCACCTGGTACTGCTGAGGGCCCAAGTCTTCCTGTATGGGGTAGGGAGAAGTGGATGCCTCAGGTCATCCTTCCAGACCACAAGCATGTCACACCTTGACTTGTTGGAACAAGTTTAGTTTCATTCCACTTGCAGCAAAATGTCCTCTAGATGATGATTAATCAAACAGGGCAGTGCTCTTTGCTTCACAAAGAATCCCAGAGCGAGGGAGAATCTAAGGAGCAGCACAGGTAAGCACGCAGGTGAGGAAAGATATCTAACTTTGACTACCACTACTGTATGGAGCACCTAACAATTTGAATGCTTGGCCTGTATTACTGACGTAGGGCCAAAATGTAGTTCCAGTGATTCCACCATATAGCAGATCTAACTAACACGGCTGAATATTTCCCTATGAAAGAAGTCAAGCAACTTACAGTCAGCAAAATCGCGGTTGCATTCCCTTCCACAGCAGACATCTGAATGGCAGACTTTAGGCTGTTCATAAAGTTGTGGTGTCCAGATGTGTCCACTGGATGAAGGGGGACATCAGCCATATAAAGGGAAAGCTTGACCAAGGTGCGGAGGTGAGAGCCGACCGAGCCAACCAGCAATAAATTTCCACTGGAGTTTAAAAAAGATACATATATATTAAACGTTTGTCATGCACATTTAATAAAGGTACAACTTTAGGATCTTTAAATCCAAGCACTGTTACAAAACACCATATGGAATGCGTACAAATTGCTCGTCATTTCTACACTTTTTGTGTTTTCCAATTCTTGACATACATGCAGGGCAATTCTATAGTGGGTTGTGTTCCTGCATATTTATTAGCATGGTCTTGTTATGTGAAGTTGAATTTATAAAGTGCATGCTACAAACATCTGTAGGTTGTACAGTGCATGGATCAGCAGTTAATGTACAGTCAGTTAACTTGTCAAACTGGACAATAACTTAATTCTGTGTGACCAGGATGAATGAGTCCTTTTCTCACATACCCATGAGTATGCACACACATACACACACATGTCTGTTGTGAGTGTTTCCTGTGTTACTTTTTTGTTGTTCCCCAGTACTGTAACCATAGTCCTCTTCCTAACCCTTTCCCTAACTTCCCTACCCACACCTTTGTTGCTGTACCTCTTACCACTCTTTTAAATATTAATATTAAAACTATGTACCTAACCAGGATTCGCTATGGGGTTCACAATTGGTTTTCTTTAGAAACATATGTTTACTACATAAACGTTATCTGTTCTTGTTTTCCATCGGTTTCAATTCAATTATGTATTTCTATTAATTTGTTTTTGAACTTATTGGGTTTTCAATTATATGAATTCTCATAAAATGGTTTTCTATTATTTTGTTTTTCTATGAATTTACATACTACAATAATTAACATATTTCTTCACGCTATCCTGCAAGCAAACACCTTCAAAGAAGTGTACTAAAATGCTTCAAATAAGGAAAAATAGGATTGGGCTGCTATAAGGCTGGTACCCTTTAGTAATTAAATTCAGGAATGGCAAAAGAACCATAGACACTGAGCTAAACAAACAAAGTGGTGAAAACTTCCAGCCGACCTTCACTTCAACACAAAGGTTGGCTAATATTCAGCAGATTATGAGCCTGAGGTATCAAAGGGTTTACCTATTCTGTGTCAATCATTAAATGCAGTAAAACATAAGTACCGATATTCTAAATTTATGATTTATTTACTGTTTAACATAGACACAGATGACTGAAACGTGGGAGCATTCGGAGTACCACAGGAAATCCGGAGATAAAAGCCTGGTAATGTTACTTGCATCGATAGGTGTTGGTAAATCCCTTGGATTTGAGGTTCTTGACCGGCTTTCTTCGAAGGCGGTCCTAGGGGGCCGGATCCATGCCAGATTTTTAACATATCCCCATTTAGATAGATGTAGTCATCTTAAAAATCTGGCATGGATTCGGCCTTCTAGGACTGACTTTGGAGAACCCTGTTATTGATCAATAACTGAGAAACCACTTGAGATAATTAACTACCACATGCCTTTGAAATTCCATGTGCTGATATCGCCACCCTTTTACTTGTGGTAACCTGACACGGTCTGTTTGTGATGTGCCAGTGTATTCTTGCATTTGAATAATGCAATAATATTTCAACCACTACTGCTACACTTCAAATGAGTGTGACTATCTATTATGTACAGAACTGTCATCTTGCAACCAGGTGCATTCTGTAACTATTAGAGAAACACGATAAAGCACTACTGCAGAATCTCACCTGTTCTCACAGGCTAACACTCTGTGTATACGTATTATCTGTTCCACAATATTCCCTGACAACTCTATCTGAAGCTTCTGATGTCCTAGTTCTTCATTGTAGTGCTGGAGATAGGTCTGGAGGCACTCAGTGACTTCATCCAACTGTTGGACAGGCTGCAGCAAAACCTTGAAAAGAAAGAACAAGAAGTAAATATGTACTCATCAGTGCTCGTACCAAGCATTCAGCTTTTGGGGCCAGGATACTGTGACAATTTTGCTTCGGACTAGACTTGCTTCACTGTGAGAGCAATGAAAATCAATATTTTCAAAGGTAACTAATGTTTAAGAATGCCAAGAAATTGTGAGATTAGGCAAAGACAAAATGAGATGTGATTTACTCAGATCCTTCATAAATTGACAGCTTTTGGTGCCGAGTTACTTTGTTTTTCATGTGGAGTTTACTCTTCCTTTATATATATGGTGTGTTGTACGTTTTGCATAACAATTTAGGTTGAGGTACAGACAGCTTTAGCTGTTTGAAAGGATCTCATGTCAGCACTGCACTATATACAACACACACAACAAAGAACACGCAGAAAGGGGCTTTGGCTGCACCAACATAAGCCATTGGCTTATTTGGGTGAGCCACTTTCATTCACTGAATGAATGGTACGTCTGTCACGTTTTGGCTCAGCACACAGCGTTTAGCAGATGAGCCATTTTTAAGGTTAGATTTTTGTGAAAGGATATTGAAAAGGAATATTTAAGCATGCAGGTACACAGTATCAAAGGAGCTTCTGATCATAGAAGCATCCAAGGTAGGCTACCATGTGAGCTTCAATGCTCCGCCAACATCCAATCACCTTCTCTATACCACTGTGCTGCCAACATGCCGGTCTCACAAAGTTATGACAGCGAGATGGGTTCAGAATCACAGATATGGTGACCATTCCAATATTGCTGCCAGACATGAGCATTGTATGACCATTGCTGAAGCGCCTGTAGCCATTCTGAGCCCAAACAAAGCAAACATAATATGTAGCAGACGTATTGGAATGGTCTTTAAAGCTCAAGGGCTGAGAAGTTGAGACCTACGATCATGCAGCGATCCACAGACCTGGCTTGCAAGGTCACACTCACAGCAAGGACTTCTTTGGTATTGGCAGTTTCGCAGCTTCAACACTTTTGTTGAAATGGATCAGGCAATGGTGTGCATGCGGTGAAATAGACAGAACAGGCCAGCAACTCCCATTTTTATTTCTGTCACATTGTATCTTAACATTATCTGAGTATGAAGAGGACAAATGCCATTACTGTCTGACAGCTCCCCCGACTCCACCTCTTCAAGAGCAAGCAGTCAAGCACCACCTGCACCAAAATCCTGTCCCAGTGCATGACGGCACAGTGAATACATGATGAGTGGCCAACACCGCTCATCGGTGAGTCACTTCTCCATCATGCCCAGGGGTGTAGCTTCAGGGGGAAGTTTGGGGTGTTACACCTGCCTAAAAATATATTCTGTAGTAAATAATTAGGTACAGGTGCTTTCAGTCGGGTATGGTGAGATGGATTTCACAGAGGGTTTTTACATGCCCTAACATTGACACACACTCTCTGTCTCTGTTTTGAAGGCCTTAAAAACTGTTGGTCAGTTTGGAAAATATTGTGCTTTTGGTACCCCTAGCAATCCAAACTCCCCTCTCTTTCCACTGCCGCTCTTATGCCCCCTCATGTCCTGCTTTTCATATAATGTATGTTAACAAGGTATGCCAGCGTGCTTGTTGTGAAATCTGAACTCACCCCCTCAATCTTACTGACCAAGCTGTGCCCCTACGCATAGCAGGAGGAGGGAAACCAATCACAAAGTTGGGCAAGGCCAACAGCTGAGATGAATTGCTTTCAATGACCCCTGGTTACTCCTAAGAAATATAATAGCTATGTAATAAAAAAAGCTGGAAGAGAGAGAACCCCTTTCTATAGGACAAGAGATGTCCTGTCGCATCTTTTGGCAGCGGCCATTTAGCATCATCAGTGGCCTTGTGGTCCAGAAAGGGCTGGAAGTAGCGAACAAAGAGCTAACTCTGTTCAGTCATCTCACAGGCTATTATTTAACAATAAACTGGTGGAATGCCACTCGGAGTGGGGGATGGAGCATATGCACAGGGTTCACACAGAGTAACAGAAATGTAAATATATGAAGTGACAGATTTGTCACATCACTATGGGTTTACATTTCTGCTGCTCAAAACTATGGAACTCGAAGCTGCCCAAATCTCTATCGCAAGTCAGGAAAATCAGGGGTGCTAAAGATGAGTCTGTTTCCTGCCCTAACTTCACTTTGAATAGGTGTAATCTTTTCTCAGACCACAGTGACCGCGCCACGATCACAGAGACCATGCCTTGTACTTTCACCCTCAATTAACATTTGCCGTATCTGCCTGACTCTTGATGTCTTTCATTTATCAGCCTTCAAAAAGACCCAGGCCAATCGGACACTGGGCGAAACACGTGTCGTTTGTTGTTGTTCTTTTTGTACTGTTACCCGGATCATTTGAAGACAATAAAGGAGTTACATTTATTGTCCAAGGCAACATCTTTTTTAGATATTATTTCTGATTAATCAATGCATGATTAAGGAGGTACGAACCTCTACCAACTTCTGACATTACTTTGAATATGGTTGTCCATAATTAGCAGGCACCTCACTGTAAGAGAAGTCAGCACATGGCAGGGCCCACCTAAAGAGAAATAAGAGGGATGTGGAGACTGGAAGGCGTAGTACCAGCAGGTAAGCTGGATTGCTGCGCTCCATGCTGCTCCTGGTCTCGCTTTGGAGGACTTTCTTTGGCAGTCCTCGTCTCAGACAACTTCCGGCTGAGCAGATGTGCCATGGGTAGGCTCAGCGCTTGAGCAGCTAGCTCAGGAGTGCTATGCACCTGCAGCCATGGGAAGCACATCAGAAACTAAAATGGGATTATTACATCACAACTTTCCTTGACGAGTTTTACACTGGAGCGTAGCTACCTTTAATGAAACAGGCGCAGTGGCATCAGGTCCCTGATGCCTGAGGGGCACTGAACGCTGATTATTGCTGTATTTTATAGCTTGAATAGTATCTATGAGGCCCATTTCCTTTCTTACGCTTAGGCCCATGGACACTACAGGTTCTAAAAAGAATGCTTCATTTGAAGCACAGGTGTTCCCTCTACAGACAATTGAAAATCTTTGTGATTCTATTTAGACTCAATTCAAGTGAGTATGCCTCTTTACAAGAGATTTGCTGGGCAAGCTAAGGCGTCTCTATGAACGAAGCAGGTTGCAAGAATGTGTGAACAGAGCGTCTGCCCTTCTAAAATAGCGACAACTATGAGAGTTTCAGAATAGTAGCTTTATTAGGAAACAATAAGAAAATGTAACTAAATTAAATTCTACTTCAGTTCAGACTAAACTTGACTGGAGAGGTTAAGATGTGTTCTAGTATGTACTGGTCGCCTTTGACCTTCTATAGCAATTGAAAGGTAACTCGATGGCATCGTGCCATTACACACACCAAGTTCCAGTACTAAGTTGCTGTCTACAAACCATTGTAATCTAATACTTTACTCTAATTGGTTGAATTAACAGAGCCAGAACTGCAACTCCCAGAAAGCACTGGTTTGTTAAATGAAGGCCCAAGGCTGGAGATAAGCTTTTTTAAGACATAGAGTCATCTGATAACAGTACTGGGCTTGCAGGCTCAATTGTCATACCAGCCAGTATAGAGGTGAAGCCGAGGTTCTCAAACAGTGTGCCCTACATTAGAGCAGGGTCTTACACTGAGCCTACGTGCACATGCAGGAGGCGCAAAGTTTGGTAAGGACCCAATAGTGGTATGCCAGTGCAGACTTCCAATGTGTGTGTCTTTTCATAAGGGGTTTATTGTTGTTAATAACACTATTAAAAATGCTTTTCATTTTAAAAGTGTCGATACGCTGCTTGACACTTTTGTGGTGCAGTATGTAACGCTCTGAAAGTTAGGGCTCTCTGGTTTAGCTGTCCGTGTTTGGCTCGACCGATGGCCACTGGGTTGAAAAGTGCCTATCCCAGCCAGTCTCACCTCATCTCACCTAATCCAGTTATCGTTAAAAAATGCTAGCAAGAGGGAAACATCCTTTAATTCACAGTCTTTACAATGACCAGCCTTTACAACAAAGTCAGTACCCCGCATGTAACGTTTCCATGCTTTACTTTACCACGCAAGTCATTACAATGAATTGCTGTGGGGGACACGTTGGACTGTTGTTGGATTTTTAAGTCCAACACCTTCCCTACTGTAGCTTATACTGGAGTTGAAATAGTAATTTACACTATTCCAAAGTCAAGCGCCTCCTAAAGCAAGCCGTTGTGATGACTTGCGTGCTAAAGTAATGCGTGGTAACGTCACAGGCGGGGTAGTGACTGCGTAGTAAAGGCGTGCGGGGTAAATACCTCCAGGGTTCCATCATATAACCCTAGCAAGATGGCAGAGGCTTTGATGCCTAATATATCATCTACTCGCTCATCAAGTTAAATGACTGCGTTTATTGCTGTTTTATAAAGGCCCTGATGTCCGGGTGGGGTCTTTTCGTGAGTGTCAGTGGCTAGCATGAGGGCGATGAGGCACCGCTGCAGGAAGCAGCAGAGAAGAATGCCTAGGCCCACGCGTTCATTGTTTACAACACAACAGGTTAAATAGATACCGCTTGGCCTCAGTGGTGAGAGAGAGAGAGGTGGGGAGCAAGAAGTAGGACAGCTAAATCCCTGAAGCCTTTCACCATATGTTGACGAATTAGTCCAAGACACCCACATTCTTGCATGTAAAGGGCAGTTTCCAGGTCGTTCAGTGTCAGAGGGGGCATTCTAAGAATGCAAATAATAACCTAAAGTGAGGAGATAAAATTGGAGGCGGTTCTGCTTATTTTGTATTAAAACGTTCATTTAAAATATCGATAAGGAGTGCTGGTATTATTGTTTTTTTATTTTTTATGAAGAAACCTTTATTACACATTAAAGAGATACAAACAAGGGCCTACAACCACAAGGGCCGGCCGCTAGAAAGCTCGGGAGCCAGCAAGGCAACTCCATACATTCAAATAAGTCAGAAGCAAGAGCTCCCGAAAGTTCGAAAGCACATATAACAGGCCGCGGCCATAGTCCAAGGGCAATCGAAAAGAACGGTTTCATATTTTCTAAAAAACAAAAAAAAAAAAAAAAAAGAAAAGAAAGACCCACAATAACACACAAACAAGGCAATGAGAGTCCGAAATAGCATTGTGCGCTCCCCAGTACGGGGGAAGATCCATATTATCTAGAATAACTCTTGACAGGAGGTGGTAGTGGGGGGCGGCGGGAAAGGGGACAAAGCATGCACAATTACGTAGAATGTGCGGCTAGGGGGACAAAGTGACGTCGACCTCTCGCGGCAGAGGCGGAGCGCAGATATTCCCACGATAGGAATTCCATGGACCCCACACCTTAGTCCACCTCCCAGGCTTGCCTCTCGCCACATACACCGTCTTCTCCCTGAACATACACCAATCCATATTCTCCTTCCATACCGAAATCGTAGGCGGCCTCGGGGAACCCCACAACTGTGCGATATTGCGCTTAGCCACCATGTACCCCAGAGTCACCCACTGTGTCTGCGCCGCGTTATAGTCATTTGGTTCCCAGACATTCAGCAAACACCTCCTGACCTCTGGTAACAAAGCGACATGCGTGACTTCCTCCATTACAGTATGTACCCCGTTCCAAAATCGTACAACCTCCGAACATTCCCATAGGATATGAAGAAAGGTACCCAACAAGCCACAGCCACGCTTACACAGTCCATCCCTTGAATAACCCATACGTATCAAACCCGGCCCTGTGACATACACTCTATGGAGTATCTTCAGCTGCACAAATCTAAGGCGGGCTGGGATCGCCACCTCTTTCGGGGAGGCCACCGCCGATACCCAATCCTCATCATCCAGTTCCAATCCGTCGGCCGTCCACGACTCCCGCAGATGGGTCAGCAAGTCCGTACGATCATTAATAAGTTTTTTATAAATCAGGGAAATAGTGCTGTCGGGCACATAGCCGTCTAACACCCTATCTTCCAACGGGGAATATTCTGGGATAGCAGCGACATCCGGAAAAACCGAACACAGCGCATGGTGGACCTGTGCATATCGAAAGTACTCCCTATCATTTAATTTGTATTCAGTTTTGAGCATGTCAAATGTTTTAAAGGACCCTTTCGCCCAGAGGTCACCCACCTTACTTATACCAATCATGACCCATTTCTCAAAGCCTTTCGTTTTCCACAGACAACCCAAACGCTGGGAGGCATACAACGGCGTCGCTCGAGTCAAGCGATCCCTCCACCCCATCGCGGCATTCGCCGCATGCCACACGCGTACCGCAACTTGCGTTGGTCCTGTCAACCGTGCATCCGGAGTTGCCGAATACAGTGCCCTGTTGTAATCCCCGCCCGGAAGTAATAACTTATCCATCTCGAAGGCCGGATTCAAAGCAGGACCGTATATCCCGTGGTTCACCGCCGCCAATTGAGACGCCCAATAGTATCTTTTAATATCGGGGAGGGCAACACCCCCATCGTACCAAGGGAGTGTCAACTTGGCGAGAGCGATCCTCGGTCGCCCGTCCCAAAACAGTTGGCGCTGAAGACCCTCCACCTCACGGAAGTAACGGGCCGGCACGACATCCAGCGTATTTTGTAAAGCGTACAAAAAACGAGGCAGCGACATCATTTTAAACAATGCCGCCCGTCCGAGCGGCGAGAGCGGAAGCCGTCGCCACTTCGCGACGTCGGCCTTCAATCGCTGGAGTGGAGGGAGAAGGTTCCGCTCGTAGCAGATCGCAGGGTCCAGTGATATGAAGATCCCCAAATATTTGAACCCCAATGTAGCAATCTGAATAGGGCACCCCCACGGCAAGAGGGGGGCCCTGCCCGAGAGGACGTAAACACATGACTTGGCCCAGTTGATAACCAGGCCAGAATTACGACCGAAGGAATTCAATACGTCCACCAATACAATTAGCGACTGTCGAGGAGAGGTGAGATACAGAAGGATGTCATCAGCATAAAGGGAGACACGGTCCTCAAATTCCGGCGTCCATCTAATGCCCCGCAGCGACGGCTCCCAACGCAACCAGGCAGCGAGAGGCTCTAAAGAAAGTGCGAAGAAGAGTGGCGACAACGGACAGCCCTGCCGCGTACCTCTCCCCAGCGTGAAGGGAGCCGACGCCCTACCATTCACCACAACCTGCGCCAATGGGTCAGCGTATAGCAATTTTACCCACCCAATGAATTCAGGGCCAAACCCGAATTTCGCTAACGCAGCCCAGATATACGGCCACTCTAAAGTGTCGAACGCCATGGTAGCGTCCAAAGACGCCAAGATGGCCGGCTCACGCATAAACTCCGCTCTAGCAAGCACGCCATGCAACCGCCTCAGGTTCAGGGCGGTATTACGATGAGGTATAAAACCGGACTGGTCCTGATGAATCAAGTCGCCCACGACCCGAACCAGACGATTGGCCAATACCTTAGCCAGAATTTTGGGTTCCGCGTTCAACAACGAGATAGGCCTGTAGGAGGCACAGCAGTCTCGCGGCTTCCCCTCTTTATGTATCACAACTATGGTGGCGAGACGTTGGTCAAGGGGGAGGGAGCCCGCCGCCCGTGCAGCGAGGAACATGTCACGGAGATATGGTGCTATCTTATCTGGACGCAACTTATATAGTTCAATGGGGAGACCATTGGGACCCATGGCCTTACCAGAAGCGATCGAGCGAATGGCCAGAGCAATCTCATCCGGCGACAACTTTGCCTCCATCAATATGCTATCGGCCTCCGAGAGGGACGGCAATGCAATATCTCTAAGTAACAGATGAGAGTCCTCCTCCGAGCACCCAGAGACCGGAGAGTATACCCCACGGAAGTAATCCGCGAAGCAGTCAACAATTTCCACCAGGTCAGTCACACACACGCCATCCACTCTCTCCACAACCGGCACCACTCTACTCGCTCTCTCCTTCCTGTCCAACCAAGCAATCAACTTCCCGGCCTTATCTCTCACATCATACAGTCGTCCTTGTTGCTCTCTACTCATCCTTTTAGCAGCATCCGTGACCAGCGCTCTATAATCTGACTGTTTAAGGTTGAGAACGTGCAATTTCTCGTCCGTGACACCCCGCTCCAGATCCCCCTCCATCTCAGCTATGTCAGTTTCCAGGCGGACCACTTCTTCCCTCCCGCACCTCCTAGCATGGGAAATAAGAGACAAGGCTTGCCCCCGGATCACCGTTTTATAACCTTCCCATAGGGAGATAGCAGACGACACTGACCCCACATTATCTTTGAAGTAGTGATCAATGGACTTAACCAGTTCAGCGCGAACATTAGGGTTACGTAAATACCAGGGGTTAATTGGCGCTACTCTTCCCTCCACCCCAGGAACAACCTCCATCTGCAACAATAGAGGGGAATGGTCAGAAATACCTCGGGCCAAATGACGCACCTCCCCGATCATTCCAGCCTGGAACGCTGGCATAAGTATATAATCAAGTCTCGAGAGACTCCCGTGGGCCCCGAGTGGAAGGTGTATTGTGCCTGTCCCGGGTGCATCAGTCGCCAGCAATCTATAAGTCCTAAAGTATCTAGAAAGCCACCCAGCCAGGCCTGGGCTCTAGGGAGATCCCTGGGGGGGTGACGGTCCTCCATACTGGATACAACAGCGTTAAAATCACCCCCTAACACCAGAACCCCCCCAGGGAGTCCCAGGAGCAAACGCCCCAAATCCGCAAATGTAGCCGCCTGCAATCCCGGCGGCACATAAACAGCAACAATCGAAACAGTTCTACCCTCCCATCTCCCCACCAATGCTGCATATCGCCCTCTATCATCGTGGAGCACCTCGTCCACCTCCAACGGGAGAGAGGCCCTGACCAAGATACCCACTCCCCTAGAGCCAGAAGTGAAACCAGAGTGAACAGCTAGGCGATAGCCCCGCCTATTCAGGGCATGGAAGGAGTTCCCAATCAGATGTGTCTCCTGCAGGAAAACAATGTCGGGCGAGATTCGTTTCAAAAACTGCAACACCACCCTGCGCTTGATCCTATCCCCCAGTCCGTTCACATTCCACGAGAGTATTCGCAATCCCTTACCCCCCACCCCGCTCCCGTGCATAATGCCCACATCCCGGAGAACACAACCAGAACAAATCAGCAGCTAACCTCACATTGCCTTGTGAAACAAACAAACATTCCCCAACTCCCCCCCTCCCCACCAACCTTCCCGTTACAACTACCCCCACCCTACACCCCTGCGTGAGCCCATGTAGCCCCCCCAACTTGCAGTGTGCCTGTCGCCCTAACATTAACTATTGCTACAAAAAGAAAACCCCTGAGGAGGAAAGAGCCTCACTGAGCACCCCACAACCCCCGGGCATTGAAGGATAAGGTGCTGAATAGAAACACCAAACCAAAATATGGAAGTGCCATCACAATAGTCAGTCACCGGGAACCAAAAGTCTACTCCTGTCCAGCCGCGCCCGCTCCGTTCCCCTCGATCTGTCCCTCTCGACGTCGTTGCTGAGGCAGGGTATCAAGCCAATCTCCAACCTCCTCCGGCCGATCAAAGAAGTGCGTCCGATCCTCAAACTCAACCCGCAACCTGGCCGGAAAGAGCATCGCATATTTCAGGTCCATGTCTCTCAGTCGCCGTTTGACACCCATGAACTCCTGTCGCTGCTTTTGGACCAATTGTGTGAAGTCCGGGTAGAAACTTATATGAGTGTTCTCGAACTTCGTCAGCCCACTCACCCTCGAGGCCTGCAGTATAGCAGTAGTAGTAGTGGTAGTACTTTATTCGACATTAGCAAGAAATGTCATAAAAGTTCATCACAATATATATAAAAAAGTTCATCACAATGTATATAAAAACATTTAAAAATAGACCATACTACAGCAACCAACTAAAAATCATATGAAAAAAAGAATAAAAAAGTCATATATGCTCAAGTTATATTCACATGACCTCTAACATTGGTGTTGTAAGCAGAAAAAGGTTGCAAATTCATGTGGGTGGATGGTATTCTTGCAGATGATGCACCTTAAGCAACCTACGTCTTAACCTCCAAGCCCAACCCAGATACTTGGCAGTCTCACAGATTACACTTGGGGCAGTTGTGTCGTATGTCAAAATGCGCAATGCTGCCCTTGCAGACCTTATGCCCAGATTTTTACAAACAGGTTTAAGCCACCTTAGTCTGGGTTGCCTGTATGCCTGGCAAGCAAACATAAAGTGGCCGATGGACTCTGTGGGCGAAGCACAGCCAGGGCAACCTGTTGGGTGCGTATTTACCTTGTTCCAACTAGATTGGAAATCATAGAGAGGAAGGGTACCATACCGGAGCTTGAGGTATAATGATCGATCGTGCGGTGATTCAATAAAATCGAGAAAAAGCTCCAATTTAGGGGCTGGTTTCATATCTAAAAAACGCACAGTGAGGACACCATCCTGGCTTCTTAATTTTTCGGCCATAACACAATCCCAGTAGATTTTTTTTAGCATTAGTTTGGGGGGAGTATAGCGTCCCTGTCCCTGAAATGAAAAATTCTGGCGATGATGGGCCGTGGGGGAGCGCCCGGTTTGGGCTTACCACCCAGAACTCTATGGGCCCGCTCAACCGCAAAGAATTTACTCAAGCCTTTGGGTGCGAGATGGTTGATCACAAGGTCTTCCACAAAGAGGTCAGCAGCAGGAACCTCCGATTTCTCCGGCACCCCGTTTATGCGCACATTATTCCGCCGAGCCCTACTTTCAAAATCCTCCAATCGACGGGCAGACAAAGCAGTGGACGTCCGCAGATTACGGACCTCGGCTTGCAGGTCAGACACGTCCGTCACCAGACTCGACGTCGTCAGACCCAAGGATTTGACCTTTTCATTCGTTTGTGAAAGGTCCGCTCTGACTAGGTTAACGTCGATCAAAACTGTGTCCAATTTATGGGCCAATGTATCGAATCGCTGGCCGACCGCCGCTTTCATCTCTTCAATGGCACCCATGACGTCCTGCAGTGTTAACTCCGTTGACGATCCCGGGCCATCCTTGGATCTTTCCGGCGACTTATGTGGGCCACCAGGGGAACCTCTCGACTGGGTATAGCGGTCCATGCTGTTAGCTTGGGTATGAGCTCCCCGCCTAGTCGTCTTGGATTTTTGCTTATCTCCGTCCAATCTAGCCGCCATTGTCTGATGAGCGTCAAGGGTGTCAGCCACCAACACGATGAGCGAGCACCGGAGAATCAATCTAGAACGCCTCGGAGACCCCAAAGGGTAGTCCCAGCTAGTGGCCAGGAGCAGGCAGGGTACCCAATCGTCCCACTGTAAATGTGTAATGACAATCCAAGGCCCCTCAGGTTCAGCGAGGAGACCCGAAACCGAAAGTGAAAGTAGGGGGTGCGCACCGGCCCAAGTCCTGCATGCCGTTGTTGTTCACTTTCTGCCCGGGCACCATGCCAACTCGAGTCCGGGGCAAGGTCTGGAGTAGGCCGCCAACTTGGAGTCGATACTATTCCGGCTCCCGATGTCCGATTTGAATTTGGACAGCAGGTATCACCTCCACGTAGGTTCGCCCGTGGAAGCCCGTCGATAAAATCAGGATCAATTCAGGATAGACGTGGGAGGTTGTGGAGGCCCTCGGGAGCCCTGTGCCTACGCGGCCATCTTGGTTGCGCGCTAGGCTCCTCCCCCGGTATTATTGTTTTTAAACACTGACCCTGAGACTAGAAAGGCTGACATGGCCCTGCACCCCAGGTCTTTTGTTCTTGACCCTTGTAGTGTGCCGGAAAAACAGATTTTGATCAATCGAAATTGACTGCTGTAAAATTCCAGTCAACGTGAAAGGGTTTGGGTACGAATGATTACCACTGCTGTGCAGAATAACAATATGGCTACCTGCAAATCCAATCAGACGGCCAGTGACAGGCTAACACAAGGAAATAAGGTATGCACAGGTAATGAATGAATGAGGATTTATGAAGCGGTCTTTACCTGATAGGGCGTCCTGGTGCAAATAACCCAGGATGCCAATGAGCATGCATGTGTCAACCCGTGTCAGTTTATCCCCAGGATTTGTGGAGTGTTCAATCCTGAGAAAAATTTGGAGACTCTCATACTCAAACTCTTAGTATTATTTTACAATACAAAAGTCAAATGTGTAAATTACATTATAGATTTTAATCCAAGATATCAAATATAAATATTTTTCTAAATGTATCAATGGAGATCTCAGTATTATCAATGTGGAGGGCTGGTACATTTGTTAGGTGTAATTTCAGTACATTGTCTCTCCCAGGCTTCTCAGAGTAGTTCAGCTCCCTGCAAGTAGCTCTCCCATGTGCAGTCCAGACTACTAACTTAGTTTTTTAGTTAAATTTATATCTGTAAAACAAAATTGTGAGTGTGTGTTTGAGATCAAAATCTGTGTATTTTCAGAACTCATGAGTTGATATTTGGAGAAAAACTGCTGAATTTCCAAAATATATTTAAAGCTGATATCTGAGTGATAAATCATGATGTGTTCGGAAGACTTAAGACTTATTACTAATATTATTACTTTGGTGCCAGGGGCATTGACGCTGTGGCTGCTATGTATTCCCTATGTAGAGGCATTCCACATTGAGAAAAAACGATTTTACATTACTGCTGACAACCTCGCCTGAGGCACTGAGTTGATCACTACTGGTAATCTTGCTAATGTAATCTTGTCTGATGTGGTCATTATTATAACACTATTAATATTAGTAGCTTGGGATGATTGTCATTTTACAAAAGTAGCTCCTATTACAGAAATAGCTGGAGACCCCTGGTCTATCCATATCTAAACCACTTTCTACATTTTGTGCCAGAATAGCAGACATTTGATTAACGAATCATTGACCTGTATGTACTATTAGCATGGATTTCTAACTTCCTGAAGAGTAAAAAAAAAATCCCTAAGGAATACACATGGAAAGACACTCCTCTTATGCCTGTCTTAAATATTGTCCACAGTGCACCTCAATCCAACCCAGCAGCCTCAGTTCAGCAGAATTATTACTTTGTTAATGCATGGTGGGAAAATTACCAGTGTTGTCAGGTATAATGTCATACCATCAGTGATGTCATTAATGATGTCAACTGTAATGTTGTCTGGCTTTTGGGCGTTTTTTTTGTAATCCGAATGTCCCTTTATTTAAAGAGGTTTCACTTAATAAACTTAAATAGTTGATAATTGGCATCTAAGACCTTGCAAGGCACCGAACACCTCTGAAACATATATTGGCTGATAAAGCACTATTTGGCAGGCAATGGTCTACATGAAAGTTCAGTTGTGCATATATATGGGAAACAAATTAAACTAACAGAGCATGTGGTCTTACCTTAATGCCTTTATTCAAATTCCCAGTATTTTTCTGATGGGAAAATGTCATTTCCAATGGAAATGTGACAAAGCGAGTCTTCAGTGACCCAAACTGGATATCTGAAAAATTCTTAGAAAAAAAATAACGTTTCAACATAAAATGTAAACTAGTGTAGGAATTCTTTATTGCCAATTAGTTAAAATCATTTCAATATAAAACAAATATGTATCCACTAAAGCATTAATAAGATTAGCATGTGATGAGTTATGACAATTGCAGAGTTAAAACATTGAGGCGAAGCCGCATTGTGGGAATATCAGGTTAAAAGCAGATGATTGCATTAAAATTAGCTTTCAACTGTTTGTTGTGGTTTGCTAGTAATTGAGGCAAGACTGCTTCTGGCTTCGGTTCATTCTTTGGTGTTAGTTGGAGGGAGCTGGTGTTTGCTGCATAAGCAGCCTTGCTACATATAGCAGAAACC
This sequence comes from Triturus cristatus, assembly GCF_964204655.1. Lineage (NCBI taxonomy): Eukaryota > Metazoa > Chordata > Amphibia > Caudata > Salamandridae > Triturus > Triturus cristatus. Next base: position 561,752,994 of record NC_140589.1, on the reverse strand, counting down.
TGGTAGCCTTGCATGATAACTGAAGTCCTTGACCGTTCAAGAGTGTCATTACTGTAGGCAGCAAGACCTGATGTGAAGCAATTTTTGCTTTAAAGGTTAGAGTGCAGGGCACACACACAAAAAGTGAAGTTAGCTTTCTTGGCTATGGCTGCATAGGCGGCATTGGCTGTCCGGCCAAGGCAGCTTCCAGGAAGGTATAAGGTCCTTTGATGGAAATACAGCTAGTCGAAATAGTAGGAGTGGTTTTTGAAAGGGCACTGCAATGTGGGTCATCAGATATAGCTGTGGGTACCAAGAAGTGTAGGAATGTAAAACTGCACATGTGTGCTGTTTCTGGGCAAGTTCTGCCTTATCAATGATCTGAGATTGTTGGTTTGCGGCCTTGGTAATTATTTTTTTGAAGGTGGTGAAGTCCAGTTTTGAGTTCAAGGCGTTATCTAGTTTTAAGTTGCGTATGGCCTGCTGGAGGACCATTGTCCACAAGTTTTATTTTTGATCTGCCTCCTTATTTCAGACCAACAGGTGGTGGCCAATGAAACTTGTGGGGCTGCCCTTATCTTCCAACAGAGTTTGATGAGGACACCACTCCTAAACGGGCTTTGGTGGAAACAGCCAAACTCCAGTCTGACCTGGGATTGAGATGCATGTTACGGAAGAGGCGTTTAAAGAGTGACAATTGGAGCAAGTTTAGTGCAGTTGCGATGCTCCCTTTTAACAATTCAGAGCCGTACGTGAGTGATGGAGGAAATTTTACTCTGATGGCCTGTAGCAAATAGTGTTGTGATGTGCTGCTAATCTTTTTTTGCAGCAGTTTTAACGCACACTGAAGCTTGTTGGCAATGGCTCTTCTGTGGGTGAGGTGCTCTCTGAACGATAATCGGGCGTCCATTACAACACCTAAATATTTGTATGACTTGAACAGTTCTAAGGGTTTGAAAAGGCTTTCCACGTGAAGTTTGGATAAATGCTGCGAGATGTGGATGAGAAGCATACCACTTTTGTTTAAAATTGTAGTTTAATTCCAAACCCAACATTTGTATGTATTCTGCCAATTGGGTAATTAAACGCTGGAGGCCGATCGGGGTTTGGCTTAAGAGGAAAATGTCATCAACATATTGAAGACACCTGAGCGGTTCATCGGCTAGTTTGGGAGAATCTCACACCCTTCCAGATAGTTGGTTGTTGAGGTCGGCCATATAGATATTGAATGAGCAGGCTTTAGGCCTGTGTGAGTAGGAATCAAAGTTGAGACACAACTTATGTCGAAAAGTGCTTAAACAGCCGCTTACATTTCATTAGTGTGCAGTGCAACCCATTGGGTGATCCGAGAGCAGAACATGGGCTGGGCTGTACACAAATGAAAATCAAGCTGCTGTTTAAGCACTTTTCGACATAAGTTGTGTCTCAACCTTGGATGATTCCCAACATTTTACTGGCTTTCATTATAGATGAACCATGGCAGACTCTGTCTGACCTTTTTGACCTCCGGTGGTTCAAAACACCATTCAAGGGTGTTCTTTGAAGTGTTGCCAGACATTATAACATTGTGTGATTGTTGCCACAATCAATTGCCTGTTAACTACCCACTTTGAGTTGCTTCATGGACTAGTGCTTGAAATTCATTTGACTGTGGGACTTCTGCCCCAATTTTTGGGTGTTTCCTGCATATACATTTCACATCCTGATAATGACTCTGCTCTAAATACTTATGCACAGGTGTCGAAACGTCAACAAAACAATATATGTGGACAGTGTTTTTAAGAATTTGATGGTGGGTTTCAGCACACGTTTGACAGGTGTTGATTTCAAACATTCTACTATCCCTATCAGCCACATGTATATAGTTCTGTACATAGCACGTATACACTTTTTTCACCATTGATCAGTTTCACTGCACCGTCGCCTTTTTTTTCTTTTCTGAGTTTTATATAGCGTGAACTTGACCCAAAGAGATCAGGTATCAGAGCGCTTTACACGAGCATCAGTTGCGTTCCATGAGGACACATTCATTTTTGTAAGGCACAGGGAGATTAAGTGATTTGTCCGGAATCACAGGATGCTGAGTGTCCATGACGAGACTCGACCGCGGTACACCAGATTTTAGGACGAGCACCCTAGCCATTAAGCCACATCCTCTCCCTTCGAGAAGCACCTTATCTTTCTACAAAAAATATGAGAATTGCATTATACGGTTAGGATTTTTTTTTTATATATTAAAAAATGGGATATATATAAATAAATGCACTAAAAGCATTAAGGTAACTTACTCTTCTGAGGGGTTTTCTAGTATCCCTGTTCTGTTGATTATCTTAGTGATGTGCCAGCACAATTCCACTGACAGGCACAACTGCCCTTCATGTGCCAAGTTAATCATTATCCATGCAAATGCTTGCAAGGTATCCTGCGCAAAGCAGCCCTCAAAGACCAAAAATCCCATTCAGCGACCCACAACTGTTTTCTGTTCAGCTATCCAATCACAATACCCTCCGTCACACTAGTTAGAACAGTAACTTTTTGTGTGCTCTTTCCCTCGTTGGTTGTGGTCTCTTTGTACTGAAAAAACTCAGTGTCCCTTCTCTGCACTCCCGTTTGAATGCTGCAGGCGTAACAGGCGCAGACAATCAGCTCCTACTTTTCTGAATCCTAGTAGATACTCAACTGAAAAACTGCCCTTCTTAGTCTCATCATCTACCATGCAATGGAGAGGAAGGGTGGTTCTGCTAGACCCCTGAAGTGTAACAACATGGACAAGATGCTTGCGATTTGTGTACTCTATAAAAAGGTAATCTCCCACTCATACCTCCCCCCATTCAGAAAATCCGAGGTGCTCACTAGCCCCAAAAAAAGCCAGTGGCTCTGGCTCCACCGCAGAATAATTCATCTCACACCCCTCCAAGGTTCATCAGGCAAAAAACACCACCTTTCCTTTACCATCAGCCATCTCCACCAACTCTGCACTTAAACATTTGGTACTTTATTTAGCTTAAGAGAAGTACATCTCATTAACTGTTGTCTCAAAAGCTCAGCAACATAACATGTCAAAATCCTTCAAGAATTTAGACAATTACACCATTAACCCTAAAATGAAACGTAATTGTTTTTTTATTTTCCAGGATCTATTGCTTTCTTACTGCGTTCGTTAAATATAAGTCTCAACCATGTACTAAAAGAGAGTGCCCCAAATGCGTTGCTGTAACCACTCTCAAATGAAACTATATTTAACTCTTCTCAGTACTGCAAATAGTACCAGATAATGCTTTTCAGTGCTCCAACCAAGTAACAAGATGGCATCTTTGAAAAACATGACCATATCCATCCCCTCAAAGGTCACTGGCATAAAGCGCTGAAACACTGCAGCTGTGAAAGACAGGACAAAAACATGCAGTGACATCTGCAAGTTCATGTGCAGACCTATTTAGGCTTATTTGCAGTGCCAATATGTCCATATTACAATGCCCATAAAACTTTAATTCTCTTTACTAGGCAGAATCTGGTTACTATAGTCACTCTTTTGTTTCAACTTCTCTTCAACATTAGGAAAAATCATCACAGGCGACACATCAGGAACATGTTCTGTCCTTTTGTTCTTTGTTTAGAAGCCCTCGTACAGCTTATCAAGGAATCCATTTCTGCAGGTCTGTTGCCTTTCCATTTTTGGTGGGCCTCTATCCTTAGGTTCAGGCTTAGTCTTTGACTTCGGCCAAACAGCATTTCTCATTTTGCTACAACTGGTCCATAATGTCTCCTGTTGTCATAAAGAAGGGTGTAAAACGTGTAGAGACCTGTGGGGAAGCCCGTCAATGGTCTGCATGGCGCTTGTATTTTAGTAGAGAAATAAGAAACTGAAGATAAAGGGATTAATTTATGAATAGATCACTGACCCAAAATTATTTATGATTGGTGTGAAAGAATGAGTATATAGGTGATTACTCAAATAAGTATTAAAATCCTGGCTAGTGAAAATGGTCTTATTAAAAATTTGCACTAAAACTGGTTCAGCAAACTAACAGCTATAGGCTTGATTATTATGCCATGGTATTAGGTGGTAATTTATCCCATCCAATAACTAACATTACCTCATCGATCTATATTTACAGGAGTTACTATACATATCACAATTAACAGTGGCACTTACAATTAGACTCTAGGCTCCTTTTAAGGTTGAAACACATTAATTCAATTTTATATGTGAATCATATAAGTATTTCTTTGAGTAATAGGATTGCTGTTCTCCCAATATTTTTATTTTGTTTTGCAATGGATAATTCCATACCATGATCCATAATGCTTCTGATCACCACTTTATAAAATTGGGAGGATTTTAATACTTCTATGGCATAATAATGTTTATGCTTTGCGGTCCCCACAGATAAGCAAATTGGCATTTGAAACCTAAGTTCTATCACTGAAGTTGAGTCTACTATGCCAATATTGCAGTGGGTGGTGATTTTAATAGATCTATTTCTGTGATATTCCTACAGATGGAAAATACTTTATAGCCAAAGGCCTCTGGTACTGGGCATGCTTATAACATATGCGTGTGATCAGCATTAGTATCACTACAACATGTACAAGCATATGCCTCCAAAAGCTAAATCTTCTGAAATTAAGGTCCCCTTGTACAAAATATGGCACTAACAGCAGTGTGCAGCTCTTTCTTCTGCAGTTACTCTGCAGTTACTCTTGGATGCAAGGTCTGTTGATGCACTTGACCAGTTGGTCTTTGAATAATATTTCCATTTCCATTTTATTGTCTGAAAGATCTTCTTAAATCTTTAAAGAAATGTCATACAGATCACTTGTATCACCCTAAGATTCTGCAAAATGAACTTTGGGTATAAAATTGTAAACTCTATTCCCAAGCATCTCAAAGGTTTGACGAATAACACCTTGTTTGCCAACAGGTCGGCTTTTCTCCCCAACAATGGCCCACAAGCTAGGTTTTAACACTGTTTTCGCCATCGTTTTTATAGGACCAAGGATCTGTATACTTCTGGCAGGCAGTGGCATACTAACAGCTACCATGCCTCATGTACACAAATAGATGAAATGAGAGACAAACACAGTACAGTAAATTCACTAGCTCATACAGTTCCTTCACCACAACAGCGCAGCCCTGTGGGATATGCAGCAACGATTCCACTTCTAAATATTCTGAGCCCTGCAAGCCACCCAAGAATAAATCCACATTTGAAACTAAAACAACACTGTAGATTCCAGGCGGTATAGGACTGTAGGTGCCAGAATATGTACTGGTGCACCCCGAAATACAGTGTCAGAACATCTCGAGGAGTGCCTTGCAGGTAAGGATGAGAGCACACCAGAAACCTAGCATGACTTGGTCACACAACTCCCCTACCCTATCGCTCAAAGCCTGTAGCACTTTTGAGGTGATGGATCTAAACATTGCAATGACAAAACATCTCTGGGAATGAGGGGGACTGTATTTCTGATACAGACCTATTTGATAACAAGCCTAGTAGCTTTGTGCTTTGGAGAGAGGCAGTTACACCAGATACCAGCTACAAGGGATTAAAACACCATAATATAAACTTCATAAACCTGAATCGTTTCACTCATTCAACATTACTTTGCACTGAGCAGAGTCTCCGGGTTGAGCGGCAGTCCCCCTAAGACTTCTAAAAAACAAACTGCTTCCAGGAGTGGACATCTACAAGGCAGGAACTTAGGAACAGATATTAGAAAGACTGGTCATTTGGGCAGGAAGCATTCACCACCAAACAAATCCGTGTTCCATCAACATTTGAGAAGATTTATAGAGTGTAGCTGAATAGGTTTGCCTAATTAGCTCATCTGTGAATTGATCAACGTAAGGCTCAAATATGAGTCCCATGGTACTTCAAAGGCACCAGCAAGTCTGTAGAAATAACAGGTGGAAAGGCAACTACTTGGGTACAATCTATCAAACAAAATATGTCTATATCCACTCCTATCCTCTCAAAGAGAAATACTCCCTTCAGGCAGTGGTTCCAAACCTGTGTCTCTACTTCTTAATAAAGACATCAAAAGGAACAAGAAACCTCTCTTTTGCCTTTTTCATTCTCAGGTTCCAACCAATGGAATTTCATGCATTAATCTGAATTAAAATGGATGCAACAACTGGGGCACTACAAGCCTTCTGGTGGTCATCAGTTTGAGCTGTGCAGTTGCCACCCTATTAAGAAGCTGCAGAATTGTTCCTTGACTTACGGGAAGCAACAGGAGAGGAAGGGAACAAAACAGGGAACACTCCTATTCCACTCAAATAAGTCAAACAATCAACAGAGGAGTGTATCAAAGTAATACCAAAATAGAAGAGCAAGCATGCTGGTAGTCGCAGTAAATTATTACTGTTGAAAAAAAACACTCTTTTTTTTATAAAAGCCCTCACTCACCAACCTAGTTGGTGACATGCTTCATCATTGGGCCCCACCAGGAGAGGCCGAATGCCACCCTAGTGTGCTACGACGCCAGTTTACTGCGGAGCTGGTAAAAAACGAGTGAAGTCAAGGTGAATTTGGTGAAATTTAAAAATGCCCAATTGTGACAAAAAAATAAACTTTATTAATTTTGCCAATCAGACATAGGTAAAAATATCTGTGTGGGATAACGAACTGACATTAGAAGTTCATATATTATGCCTGAAGGTGCGGTCAACATGTTTCTGCCTACATGAATATTAATCAGGCTTTCATCAGGACCAAAAGTGCAAAGTGTGAAGAACCCGGCGGTATGGGCGCACTAAGGCCCACCCTGACCAAGGGTTCGCAAGTGTTAAAAATATCAAAAAACACTTAAGAGTAGATTCCGTCAAGCGTAGAGAGGAACCGAGTTTATTCTAGCCAAAAAAAGGGAAAGGTTATGACAAACAAAGACATACAACATCAAGAAACACAAAAGACAAACAAATTTGCGTCAGTATGCTTCTAGAGAATGTCACAAATAGTAGACATGCATACGTGCTCTTCAAGGTGCACTTATGGTAGCAGTAACAAGAACGCTGGTGTTGCTATCTGTGGACTAGTGCAAATGAAAAGGACTACCATTGGAGTCCTCTTGGGAAAATAAGACGAGAGCGATCCCTCACTGATTAAAGGGGGCGGTTCTCAGGCAAAGCTGCAACCCGCTATTGGCTTAGATCCTCAGCGTCATAAGTTGGCAGGGTATGCTCAGACGTGAGTCCCTTGCTCACTTTGCCACTGGATTCAAGCAAGCCTGGCTGAAGACGGCTGAAATGCCAGAAACCGGTCCTAGGAAGCTTGTTTCCGGTCCAGGGAAGGCATGGCTTGGCAGTTCGGGCTGGACTGTTCCCATGAGGCACAGGGTCAGACTGATTTGCATATGGCCATGTCTGAACTGGGGTGGCAGAGTGGGCTAAAGAACGGTGATGGATCAAACCCAGATCTGTTGACTGGGTGTGAGTGTTTGATTGGTTCCGATGCTCCGTCCACCACCACCCCCTTTTGTACTACTTCTAGAAGCTGGCCTGTCTGTGTAATAAATGTGCAGTGACTGTCTGGCTTGTGATTGGCTGGTGTAACTGGCTCCAGGAGTCAGGATGGGTCTGCCCCGGTGGTGAGTGGAGAGATCTGCATGTTGATGGCAGGGAGGAGTACACCTGGGACCTGAATAGGGCTGGGCTTTCCCTACACAATGCTGGCTCCACCCCCTGTGGTGTGTCTGATATCCCTGGCCTGTCCTGTGAATAGGGAGAGGGGCTGAGCAAAACAAAGTGCTCAGGAACCAGTTGCATCTGGTTCGCCCCTTCACTGAACCTTTGGAGACAAAGGATTCTGTGTATAAAAGAGGGGCTGTGACCCCATGAAAATGTTCTTGTTCTTGGACTTGAATCGACCAGGGGCGTGCTGCTGCTGGGGCCCAGAGGAAGGCTTGCCTCCCTGGGCCCTGCCCAGCCCCTGGATGCCTGATGGACTTCTGGGACCTTTGTGGATTCATCTTTCTTTGCCCCAGGACCTTTGCCTTCTGCTAGCGCCTGGGCGCGCTTTTACTTATTTGGCCCTTTATTTTAGGAAGAGCGCGGAGGCCTTGCTGTGCTGCTTCCCAGGAGAGAAGGAATCCCCAGCTGAGGGATTCCCCCGTGATGCCGGCCTTGCGGGTGCCCACCCCGCTTATCTTTTGCTTTTGGTGCGCAGGTGCCCACCCTGTGTCTTCGTTGTGCTGGCGGGATTAAAGCGGGTGCCCATCCCGCTGATGTGAGCCCTTGCGGGTGCCCACCCCGCTTGTTGACTTTGTTTTCACCCCCGAGGGAGCCTACCCCTCATTTGCCGCTGTCGAAATCACCGCTGCGGCCCGAGTCGCGGGTCGGGCGGAAGTCAGGCAACGAGATGCCTGACGGCGGGCGGGACTTCCGGTTTTGAAGGGGAAGTCCCACGCACGCCGCTGCCACCCATGTAGAAGCCCCGGTCTGAAAGAGTGGACCGGGCGACGCGGAGAGAAGTCCTGGGCCCTAGGAGAGGACCCAGGTGAAGGACCATGCTGGGAGCTGCCTCGCGTCCCAGCGGGGCTCCCTTGAGTGGCTGGGAGCCTCGGGAGCCCCGTGAGAAGCGCGAGGCGGGCGGCATGAGCAGGAAGCCCCTGTCCCAGAAGAGGGACCGGGTGAAGAGAACAGCCGGTGATTGGAAGTGGCTGGGGGGGCTCCGTGCGAATCGCGGGTAGTGCCTGAGCGAGGCACAGTGCCGGACCTGTCTCGAGCGGCCCCGCCTGCCAGAGGGCCGCTCCAACATGGGGCACAACTGTTCCGAGCCTAGGTGGCTCCAACGAATAGGGGGCATGTATTTGGTTACCGAGCCTGTGTGGCTCCAACGCTTAGCCCACATTATTCATTCCTTAATTACAGAGCCCCGTGTGGTTCCAATGTGTGACATAATTGTTTTCAGAGCCTGCATGGCTCCAACGCTGGGGGTCCAGCTATTTTTAGTGTGTGACTGCATCGGTGGCATCTGTTATTGGAAATGCAAGTGCGCCCCATAAGGATTTGGTGCAAGTTCTGTTCTGTATTGGCGCATAATAATTTCAGGAGCCCCGTGTGGCTCCATAGTACTGGGGGACATGTTGTGTTTAGACCCTAAGTGGCTCCAACGTTTTGGCATATTGGGTCAAGGACCATTTGAGAACCCATGCGTCATTGTTGGCCTTCCACAGCTGCGCAGCACTTAGTGCCAGCTGCAGCGTTTAGGCCCTGTTCTTGTGCCCAGCAAGTAGTGGGCAGCTGCTACGTTTAGGTTCTAGTGCAACCTGGACCCTAATGTGATTTAGGTGTTATGGTGATTTATATACTAATGCGTTGGGTGTTAGGAAATGTACTGTGTGTAGTATGTTTTGCGCACCCTGTGTTTTATACCTCTCGATATGATTTCTGAATAGGAGGTTGTTTTACCTGTTTAGGTTGATGTTAGGGAGATTATACTTCCCTGTGTGATATACGCCCCTAGTGTAATTATACTTAGGAGGTAGGGTCTAATGTGTTAGACTTATGAGAAATTTCATAATGTGTTTATGCCCCTGTGATGTATACAGGATAGGTTTTATACCTGATTCTATTGTGATAATGCTGAGGTCATTATTGCGCCAGTAGTTACTGGTTGTGCTCTACAGTTATAATTTGTGTTACAGTTGGTATATGTCATAAATCAAAAGGGGGAATGGATCACTTGTAACTAGAAGTAGGGGTTCTTAAATCTTTGTTTGAAACTTTAACACCTAAATAGGTGTTATGAGAACCCTCAATAGCGTATTTTAGGGTGGTATGGGCGGTTTATCTTGATTCTCCGCCTTCAGAATACGCGTCAGCATTATCATTGGGTCTCTTGTTTTCCATGCTGCCTCCACCTGGAGGGAACCACTACTTCTTAGTAGTGATCAGTAATATTGGTGCAAAAGTGATGATAGTGAAGTTAAAAGTGTCGTGCCCACACTGCCCTCAAGGAATAAAATTTAATCTGGTGGGTGTGTGGGGAGACTATTAAAAATAGTGGTGCTGTAGGTTAGATTATGTAACCAGAGCACTTTAGGTGTCCATATCAAAAAGTCGACATGTTTCTGCCCATCTGGTGCCCCAGGAGGGGGTCGTGGGGCATTCTTCAGGACCTATTCGTAGTGAGAGCTGGTGATGCCCAGTTCTGGAAGTTGAAATATGGCTGTCTTCATAAATATGATAGCTAGCAATGTCGCAAGATTATTGTTACCTATAAAAAATTATGAGTGAAAATAATAAGAGACAATCAATGATACGAGCACCATATTTGGTGTTTGCTGGATGTTGAAAATTAGGTGAAGAAGATTAAGGAGTAAACAGAAAATGGCAATTCTTTGTGATACTGTAGAGCAACATATACAATGGCAAATCTCTGATATACTCTGTAAGGAAAAAGCCCTGGAAATACATATCTATTGGTACGGTACGTAGATCAATGTGCCAGGCATATTCTTCGATATGTTTCCCTTGGTCTGTAAACTATTTGGTTTGATTAAAGCAATGTTCCAAATAACGGAAATCGTGCAGAGCTTAGCGATAACTCGTCAACAAAACAGTTCAATAAGGAAGATCATTCTGTAATTTGGGCGATGTTTGCACTTAATATACTTCTAGATTGTATAAACATTTGAACTAAATGCGAACCGCAAACAAAACAAGGGTAGGGCGGATTACCTTGAAACGTGTCCGTATTTCGGCTTTGCCTTACCAGCATTAGCGTCTCGCCTATATTGGTAAAAAAACGGTAGAGGGGAAGGAAGGATGAGGAAGGGGAGGTAGGGAAGGGAAAAGGGAGACAAGGGCATGGGAAATTACAAATACCGTTAGGTTGTTGTTCGTGAAAGCGGCTTCTTGATCGTCAGGAGGATTGTCCTTCCGTACCTCCTTTGCGGGCTGAGCACGACTTGCGCTGACGCTGGCTTGCAGGACTCGTGGTGAACGAGATCCCGTGTCTTGCCGATTTTAACTCTATGTGTAAAAACTAACAAAGGACTTAGGAATTGTTCGTTAAAAGTGTTCAATAAAGTGTAACTGACATGAGTTCTTGTCGGTTGAAAAGGGTAAAGCCACTATACATGGTTGGGATAGACCAGAAAAATATTTTATGAGGATAAGATACGTAAGGTGCCGATGTGGCCTGTATATATATATGTTCCATTCTGGAAAAAAGGGGAGTAAAGAGCGAGTCAAAAAAACCACTTATTTGGCGTATAAATCAGATTGCAGCAACTGGTCAGATGACATGTACATTATTTGAAAGTGAGCCAAGGTATATTATCGTTCAGACCTTTAGTATCTGTACTGAGGCGGTGGACCCACCTCTGTTCTCTTTCAAAAAGAATTCTTTCAGCATTGCTCTTACATCCTACCAATGTTTCGATTATGATCCATTTTAGATCATCCACAGAGTGATCCTGTTCAATGTAGTGACGACTCATTTTGGTAGTTTCACGTTTACATTTCACATTACTTCTGTGTTCACAGATTCTCCCCTTTATTTTCCTGCACGACATTCCGATGTACCTGAGGTTGCATGGACAAGTGATCATGTAGATTACAAAGGCTGTGTTGCAGTTGGTGTGCTGTTTTATAGTCCATTTTAGATTTGGTGTCAGTTGAATAATCTTAGTTGGTGTCGTGAGATGACACACCGAACATTGTCCACATGGGTAGTGACCTGTAACTGGTTGTAAATCCCATAGGGTATTTTTCAATTTTGGCGGAGCTGAAGGTCGTGTGTGCACCAGAATATCTTTCAAATTTCTGGTCCTCTTATTCGCAAACCTTGGTTTTTGCCATTTCAAATCGCCTGAAATCAGAATTCGCCAGTTTCTGTTCATTATTTTCTTAACAGCGTTGCTTGCTGTACTGTAGGTGGTGACACAGGCCGGTGTATTATCTGCGGGGTTCCTTGATGTGGTTTCCAGTAGACATTCCCTAGGCTGGTTCCTAGCTCTTTTTTTGCATTTTGAGATAATTCTGGTTGGATAATCTCTTCTTAGCAGTTTGGAACTTAAGTCGTCCGCTTGTTTTTTGTATTCTGCTAAATCACTGCAGTTACGTTTGAGCCGTAGGAACTGGCTGTATGGTAGGTTTTCTTTCAGTGGGCGTGGATGGAAACTATTGAATGAAAGGAGACTGTTTCTGGCAGTTGGTTTGAAGAATGTTCGTGTTTTAATGGTATCCTCTTCAATGTAAATGGTGAGGTCCAGAAAGTCTAGCTGTATGTTGTTAGCTGTGTAGGTGAACTTCAGAAATTTATCTTGTGCGTTCATCCATTGGTGAAAATTGCTAAGACTTTCCTGGTCACCTTCCCAAATCACCATGATGTCATCAATGTATCGTTTCCAAAAACGGATGTTGGTGTTATATGGGTTTCTTGGATTTTGTATGTACATTTGTTCAAATGCGCTAACGTAGAAAAGAGACAAAAAAAGACTTGAAGAAATTAACAAGGACATGGATGAGACCAAAGACTATATCACCAACAACAAAATACAGAAATTAGGTAAAGACCTGAAACGCTTTTCCATGGAAAAGATGCATCCATACAGCAAAGATGATTATGAGATGCCGGACTATCAGTCTGATACCGAGAATAGCGGAACTTCAAGTGATAACTCTGACTGGAACACCACTGACACGAGACAATCAAGAAGGAACCGTGGCCCTTACAGACGCCAACAACAGCGGAGACCCAACTTTTGGCGTACTCCACAATTTGGGAATCAACATCCAATCCCTTTTCAACCATATAGACCAAACTTCCAAGGCTGGATGAATCCCTATACTACAGGGCCCCCACCAATGGGACAATATATGGGACCATACATGCAGCAACCGCCTTTTTTAGGACGTGGCCAAACCAATCAGAGGGGACGAAGAAAAGGTGTTACATGGACAGACCAAGAAAGACAAGTCCAAACCAGGAGCATGTCCAACATAACCAAGGACAAACCAGGAACGAGCACGACTCGCTAGTAATCAACCTGACAGACATAACCCTTACAGAAGCTCAAGAAAAAGTGCTGAACAAAGGACTTGGATACGTACCAACCCCTAATTTGGATATTTTCAAAACAAAATGCGAAGTCTCAGAATTTTGCAGGAAATTGAAACTGAAAGCCTTTTTCTCTGACAAAGAGACAGAGCAAAAAGAAGGCGATACGTCTCTGCGCCTTAAATCTACCTTTTGTCCTTTAAACCATCAGGTCCCTATTGAACTCCTAGCTTTTGAACAAGCCATAATGAAAGAAATCGGCGAACTAACAGATTTGAAAAAACCATTCATGAATCTAACTAAAGCAGAAAAACAAGCCTTGGAGACATTGAGAAACAATAAAGACATAATAATAAAGCCAGCAGATAAGGGAGGAGGTATTGTTCTGATAAGTAAAGAAGGCTATAACCATCAATGCCTTGACCTATTGTCAGATGAGAAATTCTATACTCCAATCACTACTGATCCCACAGCGAGATTGCAGCAGACAATCAAGATTATGGTGGAAGAAGCCGAAATCAACAGATGGATATCGCGTAATGAAGCGGATTTTCTGAGAACGACCTCACCAAAAATACCATACTTCTACTCCCTCCCCAAAATACACAAGGAGAGGAGACCACCTCCAGGTCGCCCCATTGTGTCGGGTATAGGATCAGTCCTAGAACCGCTCTCACAATTTGCGGACCATTTTTTAAAACCATTGGTCCAACAAACACCTACCTATTTGAAAGATACTCGCGACCTACTAAACTTCCTGCAGAATGAAAACTTCTCTTCCGAAACAATGCTTTTAGTAGGTTTCGATGTAGAAAGTTTATACACCAGCTTACCCCAACAGAAAACACTTGAAACTTTAGAGACAATACTCTTTGACCAAAACTGGACATATCAAACCCCTAGACATTTCATCCTACAATGCTGTACCATGGCTCTTAAGGAAAACTATTTCGAATATGAAGGGAGACTTTACCAACAGCGACACGGAACTTCGATGGGGAGTACCTTTGCGCCTAGCGTAGCGGGACTCTACGTTAGCGCATTTCAACAAATGTACATACAAAATCCAAGAAACCCATATAACACCAACATCCGTTTTTGGAAACGATACATTGATGACATCATGGTGATTTGGGAAGGTGACCAGGAAAGTCTTAGCAATTTTCATCAATGGATGAACGCACAAGATGAATGTCTGAAGTTCACCTACACAGCTAACAACATACAGCTAGACTTTCTGGACCTCACCATTTACATTGAAGAGGATACCATTAAAACACGAACATTCTTCAAACCAACTGCCAGAAACAGTCTCCTTTCATTCAATAGTTTCCATCCACGCCCACTGAAAGAAAACCTACCATACAGCCAGTTTCTACGGCTCAAACGTAACTGCAGTGATTTAGCAGAATACAAAAAACAAGCGGACGACTTAAGTTCCAAACTGCTAAGAAGAGATTATCCAACCAGAATTATCTCGAAATGCAAAAAAAGAGCTAGGAACCAGCCTAGGGAATGTCTACTGGAAACCACATCAAGGAACCCCGCAGATAATACACCGACCTGTGTCACCACCTACACAGCAAGCAACGCTGTTAAGAAAATAATTAACAGAAACTGGCGAATTCTGATTTCAGGCGATTTGAAATGGCAAAAACCAAGGTTTGCGAATAAGAGGACCAGAAATTTGAAAGATATTCTGGTGCACACACGACCTTCAGCTCCGCCAAAATTGAAAAATACCCTATGGGATTTACAACCAGTTACAGGTCACTACCCATGTGGACAATGTTCGGTGTGTCATCTCACGACACCAACTAAGATTATTCAACTGACACCAAATCTAAAATGGACTATAAAACAGCACACCAACTGCAACACAGCCTTTGTAATCTACATGATCACTTGTCCGTGCAACCTCAGGTACATCGGAATGTCGTGCAGGAAAATAAAGGTGAGAATCTGTGAACACAGAAGTAATGTGAAATGTAAACGTGAAACTACCAAAATGAGTCGTCACTACATTGAACAGGAACACTCTGTGGATGATCTAAAATGGATCATAATCGAAACATTGGTAGGATGTAAGAACAATGCTGAAAGAATTCTTATTGAAAGAGAACAGAGGTGGGTCCACCGCCTCAGTACAGATACTAAAGGTCTGAACGATAATATACCTTGGCTCACTTTCAAATAATGTACATGTCATCTGACCAGTTGCTGCAATCTGATTTATACGCCAAATAAGTGGTTTTTCTGACTCGCTCTTTACTCCCCTTTTTTCCAGAATGGAACATATATATATACAGGCCACATCGGCACCTTACGTATCTTATCCTCATAAAATATTTTTCTGGTCTATCCCAACCATGTATAGTGGCTTTACCCTTTTCAACCGACAAGAACTCATGTCAGTTACACTTTATTGAACACTTTTAACGAACAATTCCTAAGTCCTTTGTTAGTTTTTACACATAGAGTTAAAATCGGCAAGACACGGGATCTCGTTCACCACGAGTCCTGCAAGCCAGCGTCAGCACAAGTCGTGCTCAGCCCGCAAAGGAGGTACGGAAGGACAATCCTCCTGACGATCAAGAAGCCGCTTTCACGAACAACAACCTAACGGTATTTGTAATTTCCCATGCCCTTGTCTCCCTTTTCCCTTCCCTACCTCCCCTTCCTCATCCTTCCTTCCCCTCCCCCGTTTTTTTACCAATATAGGCGAGACGCTAATGCTGGTAAGGCAAAGCCGAAATACGGACACGTTTCAAGGTAATCCGCCCTACCCTTGTTTTGTTTGCGGTTCGCATTTAGTTCAAATGTTTATACAATCTAGAAGTATACTAAGTGCAAACATCGCCCAAATTACAGAATGATCTTCCTTATTGAACTGTTTTGTTGACGAGTTATCGCTAAGCTCTGCACGATTTCCGTTATTTGGAACATTGCTTTAATCAAACCAAATAGTTTACAGACCAAGGGAAACATATCGAAGAATATGCCTGGCACATTGATCTACGTACTGTACCAATAGATATGTATTTCCAGGGCTTTTTCCTTACAGAGTATATCAGAGATTTGCCATTGTATATGTTGCTCTACAGTATCACAAAGAATTGCCATTTTCTGTTTACTCCTTAATCTTCTTCACCTAATTTTCAACATCCAGCAAACACCAAATATGGTGCTCGTATCATTGATTGTCTCTTATTATTTTCACTCATATTTTTTTATAGGTAACAATAATCTTGAGACATTGCTAGCTATCATATTTATGAAGACAGCCATATTTCAACTTCCAGAACTGGGCATCACCAGCTCTCACTACGAATAGGTCCTGAAGAATGCCCCACGACCCCCTCCTGGGGCACCAGATGGGCAGAAACATGTCGACCTTTTGATATGGACACCTAAAGTGCTCTGGTTACATAATCTAACCTACAGCACCACTATTTTTAATAGTCTTCCCACACACCCACCAGATTAAATTTTATTCCTTGAGGGCAGTGTGGGCATGACACTTTTAACTTCACTATCATCACTTTTGCACCAATATTACTGATCACTACTAAGAAGCAGTGGTTCCCTCCAGGTGGAGGCAGCATGGAAAACAAGAGACCCAATGATAATGCTGACGCGTATTCTGAAGGCGGAGAATCAAGATAAACCGCCCATACCACCCTAAAATACGCTATTGAGGGTTCTCATAACACCTATTTAGGTGTTAAAGTTTCAAACAAAGATTTAAGAACCCCTACTTCTAGTTACAAGTGATCCATTCCCCCTTTTGATTTATGACATAATCTATGGAAGAAGAATGGATGACTATCTCTTCTTGCTCCCCTCTTTCTTGATTGGATGACAGTTGGTATATGTTCTACATTTACAATTGGTGATTTGTGCTAATTCTGACAGTGGTCCATGTGGCCCTGTCTTGTGTAAATAGTCCCCTGTAAAATTCTGCCCAGTGCCAGTTGGCACAGTGTAAACTATGTGATTATCATCTAATGTGTATAATACAAAGGCTATGTTTTATATAAACGTTGTGTGGAGCTTCTTTTGTGGTGGGCCTAGGGTGTTGTTGCTGTGTGCGCGCGCAAACGCTTTACACATTGCCTCCGGGATAAGCCTGACTGCTCGTGTCAAGCTACCAAGGGGGTGAGCAGGGGTTATCTTTGGCGTGTAACTCCCCAGCCCTGACTTAGAGTGGTGGTCTCTGCCTGGCTTTGGCGCAAGCCCTAGCCAACCAGAAATCCCATTTCTAACAAGTAACAAGAACGCTGGTGTTGCTATCTGTGGACTAGTGCAAATGAAAAGCACTACCAATGGAGTCCTCTTGGGAAAATAAGAAGAGAGCGATCCCTCACTGATTAAAGGGGGATCCAGGTGCCCAAGTAACGTTAAATACTAGCAGGTGAACTAGGCCAACATGTAAGCGGCCAAACGTCAAAATGCTACTGGGCAAAACGAGATTACATAAAGAAACGTAATATTCTTACAGAAGGTGCAAAAGTTCGAAGCACCGTGGGTCACGTGAGGGGGGTGGTGGCGGAATAGCACACCCTAAGTAAAAGAAAGAAACAAAGAAATGACAAAGGAAAGTAAATGCCGGGACTAAATATAGCAAGAATGAATACTTAGCTGCTGATCGAAATGTAACTCACGCCTACAGCGCCAGGCACCCGTTATGGACCTAAGCACTCCCTCGTCATAAACGGACCCCAACGATAAGGAAATATAAAGCCAAGTAGGACAAAGACGGGTCACGTGGGACGTCGCGTCACGTCCTGGTAACGTGGGTCGTACAGCACAAGCCGGTGCTAAGGCTGAGCCAATCAGCGGGAGGTATCTAAGAACGCGTCAGAATGACGCTGAGGATCTAAGCCAATAGCGGGTTGCAGCTTTGCCTGAGAACCGCCCCCTTTAATCAGTGAGGGATCGCTCTCGTCTTATTTTCCCAAGAGGACTCCAATGGTAGTCCTTTTCATTTGCACTAGTCCACAGATAGCAACACCAGCGTTCTTGTTACTGCTACCATAAGTGCACCTTGAAGAGCACGTATGCATGTCTACTATTTGTGACATTCTCTAGAAGCATACTGACGCTAATTTGTTTGTCTTTTGTGTTTCTTGATGTTGTATGTCTTTGTTTGTCACAACCTTTCCCTTTTTTTGGCTAGAATAAACTCGGTTCCTCTCTACGCTTGACGGAATCTACTCTAAGTATTTTTTTATATTTTTAACACTTGCGAACCCTTGGTCAGGGTGGGCCTTAGTGTGCCCATACCGCCGGGTTCTTCATACTTTACACTTTTGGTCCTGATGAAAGCCTGATTAATATTCATGTAGGCAGAAACATGTTGACCGCACCTTCAGGGATAATATATGAACTTCTAATGTCAGTTCGTTATTCCACACAGATATTTTTACCTATGTCTGATTGGCAAAATTAATAAAGGTTTTTTTTTACACAATTGGGCATTTTTAAATTTCACCAAATTCACCTTCACTTCACACTTTTTTTACCAGCTCCGCAGTAAACTGGCGTCGTAGCACACTAGGGTGGCATTCGGCCACTCCTGGTGGGGCCCAATGATGAAGCATGTCACCAACTAGGTTGGTGAGTGAGGGCTTTTATAAAAAAACGAGTGGTTTTTTTCAACAGTAATAATTTACTGCGACTACCAGCATGCTTGCTCTTCTATTTTGGTATTACTTTGATACACTCCTCTGTTGATTGTTTGTTCCTTGAATTGCCTTCTCAGTCTTTGTGTTTTGTGAGTTTATCGTTCACTGCTGTAGGAATCACAGCACATAGCGTCCATGCAGGGCAGCCTGTGACAAGTTACAACCATTGATATCTCATAATCCTGATAGCATTTTTTTAAATGTCCTTAATGGCCAGACAAGGACAATTTACAACTCTCCTCAGTGCTATAACCCCTTTCAATTCTAAGGATACCTCAGCTAAAGGGAACATCTCCTTGTGATCCCAGGCACTAAGACAAGCTCATTGAGAAGAATTTTGCAAGCCTTGCTACAGCAGATGTTATTAGCCCGGCTTCTATCATAGCAGCTCATTGTATCTTTTTTGCAATTACTTCTTCAAAGGTCTTCTAGTATTCATGTGTATGCGGGCACTTCCCACCATAGCTGTTCCCCTTAGGCCATTAATATTTAAGATTAGATCTTTGGATAATAGATTTCCTTCCTTTGTAAAACACTTCTTCTTACCCATCAACTGTGGGCTTCATGATTGCCATGTTAGTACGTGGACTGCAACAGATTGTTCTGGAAACATGGTTTGAAATTCCTCCAATGGAAAACTTCATTACCTTGCTTTTGATTTCCTAATGGGGCTTCCTTTGGACACACTGATAACAGTGTCTACTGATTACAATTATCAGGCATTTTATCCACAAATGTCTTCAGTGCTACTGTCAGAACCTCAGATTTGACTTTGGTTAACATCAATTCTATCTTCACATCATCTGATTTATTGTTTCTGGCACTTGTATATCATTACCTATTGTAAAAAAACATTTTCTTGATCAGTATGGAATAGGCACTTAAAGCTTGCTTTTTAGTCACTTCACTTCAAATTGGCATAACGTAGATTCTGCTATTGAAGGCATACAATCAATGCATAGGTGTGCATCTGTAGCAATTTGAGATATTCTTGTGAAAAATCCATGCCCTAGAATTGAAGGTGAGTTGCTTGTGCACAGAAGAACTCTACTGCTTCATAGGCCAAAAAGAAGGGTATTTTGAGCTTCATCAAACAGACTGTGCGGAAGATCCAGTATATTGAGAAAATTGAGAAGCTGCGCTGCCTAAATATTGGAAACTGTACTGAAACAAGATTCGGCTGACCACTAGAATGGTCTGAAGTTAACACATTTAGAAGCCTACAAAAAAGCAAAGCAAAGGGTAAAATCAGAAGGTTCTAACAAGCTGTTTACTATAAATTGGGCCGATCAGTCTTCTCTCCTATTTTGAATGAGTTTGCTTAAAGGCCTTTGGAATTTGCTCACTAGAAAAAGCCAAAACAGATCAACTGCACGTTGTCATCTTCTTGACAAGAAGGCATGTAGGCAAATATGGACTGCTCACTTATTAAATTATGTATTACCTTCATGTCTAGCAAAAGAAAGACATTCAGCTGGATTTGGGGCATGGGAGGATGACTTGCCCATTCAACTGAAAGAAATGAGTCAATGTCAATCAAGTCCATAATATGAACCTCACTGGAACATTCCACAGAGATTGCTTGGAGTGCTTGTCATGTCAGGCCACACTTACAAACTACAGATTAGTATTCATGATGGATCAAAACTTTAAATATGGGAATAGGAGGCATTTATGTTTCAAACCTAGTATTATTTTGGCAGTGCTGCCTACATGTATTTATTGATTCATCTATGTCAGGCTGCAACAGGGGGTCAACAAATGGCAACTGCCAAGTAGAAATCCATACCTCTTTCACAACGTGTTCTAGTTCTGTGTTAAACCAGTTCAGATCAGCCTGGCGACACAGTCTGTCTTCTAGAATACGACGAAGCTCGTGCTGCCAGAAAGAGACTACCATTGTGCTGTCTTCGCGGTCTTCACTTGATAGCCTTTGCAGACACTATGTGAGGGTAACCAGAAAAAGGATTCATTGACATTTCTAGCAGAAAACATTACTTGCACTCCTTATGGAATCACATTAGGTTATCCAATAGGAGGTTACAACAGTGCACACAGGATTAAGTCTCCTATACGATAACTCAATATTGACGACATAATGGCCATTGCGTGAGACCTATATTAAAACTAGGACTGTGAGATTCATTCTCTGTTATGTTCTATTTGAGAACCCACTTTTAAAGAGGCAAACCACTGGACTGGATACTTTATACAGTTGTCAAGTGTCAGAGACCTCGCAAATGATATGTAAGGGCAACGTGGTCCAAACCCACAAAGTCTGGACCTTCGGTGCCATTCGCAAATGTTTAGAAATAGAGTTGTCACTGAGCACCTTACATCAACATGTTTGGACCTTGAATAGGTAGGGCTAACAGAGAGATACAGGCCACCAATAAATAGGGTATTTACAGGAAGTGTGTAGGAACGTGTTGTATGAAAACTCAAGACAGAAATGCTGTCACTGAAAAAATTAAAAAGATTTACATAAGAATTAGGCGCATTGGAAACTGATATACACTTTTAACAGGCTGCCTCTAGTTCATTAAATTTGCCATAATGGTACAGCAACCTGGGTACCTAAAGGAAAGGGTGGTGTGTAAATGTATCTTGCAAACGAACTCAAAATACCTTGAGAATGAGTTATTCCTCCAAGCCAAGAGCTAGAATAGGTACACAGGGCACAGTGACACACAGTAGTGGCAGTCAGTGGTACTGATGGTGGACAACTCTAATAGTATGTAGAATACAGGACCACTTGTAGGTGTGGAGTTGGTGGTCTCAGCTCAATCAAAAGGGGGTGGGCAGTAAATCCAGCACACCATACACTCTACAGTACAACGACACATAAATGATCTTTTCCACAACTAGCATCATTTTGCTGAATGTTTATTGGTTTTACCAGTGGTGCCTTTTTCGTTCCTTCACCCTTTAAGAATTTCGAAAGCCAATGTAAAACAAACACTTCTCTGAACAGGTTTTCATGAACAATTTAAGAAAACAAGAAACTAGTCATTTGAGAATGTTCAGAACCAAAATTAGACTCATTAACTAAAGTAGTTTTACTCTTTCTCTATTCCCTTCCTCGTCTGTTCAGATGTGGCATATAGACACATATGCGTCAAAAGCAAAGGTTGTATGTGGTAATTTTCAAGGGATAATCTCAAGTTATTTTACAAATTGTTTTGTGGCACTTAGAGCTGAACTAGTTCTAAATATTAAAAAATACAATCCAATGTGTCTGCATAGTTTCTGGATAAGACTAATTCACTGTTATGAATGTGCGTCATTTCATCTCTGCAGTAAGCATAAACTGACCTGGTATGAAAAATATTAAGTTTTACATCCTCGTCTCTGAAAACTGCGTCTACTGTTGTGGATTAAGATCAACTCAGTGTGGAAGAGCCTTACCTGGAATGCTTTATTTATATCTCTCAAAGAGAAGAGGTAGTGCTGGCGCCCTGGAGTTGGAGATGGTAGCAGAGTCTTCTTCACAGATGCCACAAGCTGGCATGATGCCTTCACGAGCGCAATATGCAGCTCTTCCGCTAAGGGCAGGCCCTCCTTATCGCCCATGTTGGCCTGTTAATGGAAAGTAGAAACCGTCAGGAAGGGGAATACATGGTTATCTTGCATCTCTTTAGTATTCCGTTCTTCTTGCCCGATCTCCGATTGCTCCTTCTCTTCATCCTTTACTATGAATATTTTTTCTGCCACTCACTGATTTTGCACCTCTACTTGCGACCCCGTCTATGATCTTTATATGGTGTCATCATGTGAGGGTGGTGTAGTCGACTCTGTGTGCTAGGTTTAAGGTGCCACTAGCGGACCGTGCCTCAGCTTCAGTGTGGCTGCTGATATGACGCAGGCCCACAGTATGTGGCGCATGTGTGTCAGGTGGAACTTGTGTGTGTCTTAACTGACTGGTTCAAATGAGCAAACCCGCTGTGCAACTCCAGCATTCACCAGCACCAAGTAAGTAGTGCCAGTAGAGCATACTAGTATGTAATCATGTGATTACATTCGATAAGGCAGTTGGCAGAGCCAGAAGACAGTCTTAGCATACCACCACTTATGCAAACATCATGCATGCTGATCATCAATTGAAACGAAGAAGTCCTGAACTTCAGCTATTTTCATTCAAGCGACACTTACACATTTAAGTGTTCAAATGTTCAAACTTAACATTAACACTTTTTACAGAGCATGTGACAAACTCAGGAAAGTACACAATCACAAACATAGCCCTGCAGCAGATGTGAAGCCCTTTCACTATTGATCACTATTGAACACATTCAATGATATGTGTATCACCTAGCTCAGCAGAAAAGAGAGAAAGGGAGAGACATAGAGAGTCAAAGAGAGAACTTTCCAGCAGGTATTAGCTCTCTTGACTACCATACACGTTTAAGCACACCTAACTAGGCCCACGCCTCTCCACACAGGATATTATATTCTGGTCGGAAGGAGATGCACAATGGCCTCTCATATGAAGGCTCTATTAAAACCATCTAAAGGTATAAAGCTGAAGAATGCAGATTGGCAGGGGTCTGTCTTGATACTCGGCAATGCCTCATAAATGCTCTGTACCCTCACTGTGCTCCCATTCAGGCAACTCCAATCTTTCATCAGTGCGAAGCCAGGAATACTCTGCACCTTTCCGACCATGTTCAGAGGAGGCAGGAATGAAAATATCGGATCCAGCTAAAGTCCGAAAACGAGGACGGGCGTGAGGCATCCATGCAGTGTGGAGGGGCCAACCCTGCAGGGGGCCTTTCTCAACCTCAGGCCTAGGCATTTCTGTAAGGTATGGGAGGCTCGGGGTCCCCACAGCACTCTCTGCAAGGGACCCCATCATTTCACCTTACGCCACAGCACGAGCAAGAAAGAGGAAGGGGGATGAGGGGTGGGGAATGACGGCGAGGTCAGAGTACCTTGTTGAAGGGTTCGTGGGCACAAGGGTTTATAACCACGAAGCAACTGTTTAAAATGAATCATTATTCTCACAAACTCCTTCCGAACGAATCAATGATGAACCTCACAAGATAATGAGCACTTTTAAGAAGCCAGCGTGTTGAGGTGGTTTTGAGCAGTGGCAGCTCCTCCGCTAAGGCGGAGAAGCGTCACCCCACTACTTTTTTGCAGCGAAACAAAGGAAAAATAAAATGATAATAACTTGTGTTTTTATCATTTTATTTTCTCCTACATACACAACTTTTCGTGAGGTGGGCAGGAGTGGTAGGCAGCATCCTCCTAAGTGCGCAATGACTGCTTGGCCGGCCTTCTTGGGCCACCCATAACAGTCTTTCGCAATTCACATGTTCTCCGTGCAGACTGCATTGCAGCCTATGTAGAGAACATGCCCAGACCTCCAGTCAGAGTCTGAGCACCGAAACACGACGGTCAAACCAATTGCAATGCTGCTAAGACAGTGTTGTGATTGGCTGACTGGGAGCCTGGGTGTGGTTCCTGTGTCCGATCGAGGGAGGACTACGGAGGAGAGACGCCGCGAGGAAGCGGCAAAAGATACGTTTTTATTATTTTCTTATACCCTCTTCCCCCGCGTCCTCCACCCTCCTGCCCGACCCTCCTACCTCTGATCTGTGACAGCTGCTGCCGGTTTTGAGAGATGGGATTTTTTAAACGTGTACTTTGGATTTCTGCAGCCTC
The DNA here is from genome assembly GCF_964204655.1 of Triturus cristatus. NCBI lineage: Eukaryota > Metazoa > Chordata > Amphibia > Caudata > Salamandridae > Triturus > Triturus cristatus. The sequence continues at coordinate 561,728,645 of NC_140589.1, read as the reverse complement.
TTCTGACTGAAGGGTCTGTAATGAGAGTCCCCTCCGATCTGATATGTGCAGGGCCTGGTACACATAGCCCAGCGTGCCCCAATCCAGGCATATAAGTCACAGTATGCAATAGTTATGTGAGCTGCTGCTGCAGGCTTGCCCCACATACCAGCTCCCACATCCTTTCCACACAGACTAGAAAAAACATACAGTGTATGATTTGCATGTAATCCAATCACTCTTACTTCTAATATAGAGAAAATAACATTCTCGAGCTGCGTTCCGTCTGGATCCGGAAGATGAAATATTGCAAAGTGACGCTGAAATGAAAAGAGTTTTATTAAAGACAGGGAATATAAAATTCATTAAAAAAAATAGGATCTTAAATTGGGATCACAGTTTTCAAAGACAGCGAAAATCAAAATGCAAACAATACACATATGTGCAATAAAAATCCGGTAAAAGATGACAGAATCAGCAAAAGCTCTGCGAAGCCCTGCAAAGAGCCATTCTCTAAACCATACTAAAATATTATGTTTAAAGGAGAGGCGAGGTTGCTCCCAGATAAAGCGGCTTCAGCATTTATAGTTATCAGGTTTTAGAATCACACCAGAATGCACTTCTTCATATCACACACTACCATATTTTTCTCAAGTTTAATGTTGGTATCACAGTGAATGCAAGAAATCTCCTCTCATACATTGATTGGGTTTCTCACAGGGAAAATGTTCAAAAATCACCTGGCTTTTGTTGCCACGAAAGTGGGGAGGACTGCAACCCATTGGCTGCGCTGCTCCTTCTTTTTGGGCCTGATTCACAAAGGTACACTTACACTTTTGTGTAAGTTTATGATTGTTTACTATTCACAAAGGCATCTTACTAGTAGTATCTTTACGACTGCGGAGTCTCCACACATAAAAAGATAGGACAGTCTGAGGTGGTGCAGCCCGCTACAGAGGGCTGTAAGGCTATTAAAGCATTCCGTTCCCTAGAAGGCAGAATTTTCTAATTAGTAAAACAAAGGCCTCACGGAGCCCAAGGGGGTTGAAATCCCTTCAGGTTCCGGAAGGCCTTTGTTCAGAGCATCAGCTGTGAAAGACAACATTGGAATGTTCGACCTCCGCGGTTCTACCGGCCATTAGAAGCCCGGAGTACCTAATTGTTAACAATGGAGCTCCCAACATTTCAATGTTCTAATACACAACTGATTATGTGATATGATTTGTAAATGTCAAATAAACGTATTTAAACATAATCATTGTAAAGTAATATCCTATTGAATAATGTTTACATAGGTAATATGGTAATTAAAATGCAGCTGTCTAGACACTTTTAAAATGCGTTACATTTAAACTGTGGAAATTATTCTACCATAAGTCTAAGTCTCAGCGGGTCTTCTTTTCCTACCCTCCTGGGGCCAAGAGACGTCTCCTCCCACCCATACTGAATGACCTGTGGTTTGTCCCATCCAACATTTTAGACAAAACAAATCCTCTGTTGCCGTTCTAAAGGCACTTTTTGTCTACAGATTGAAAGTTGGTTGAGATGTGACATGACAGATTAACATAAATATTAACAAAATGATGAACAGTGAGTAAATGGCATAATTGGTACAAATACTAATGGCGGGGGTAATTTTAAAACATTTTACCAACCAGACTAGTGAACTTTAGGACTAACCTCCCTTGTAAGGTGATTCGAAGCCTGTCCGTATAAAACTTAGGACAGTACCTGGTCGTATCCCATCATATGTGTCAATTCTTTCCACTGAATTTGAGGAAATTATGCCAAAAAATCTGTTGGTGGAAGCCTTCTACTTCATTAGTCGCCTGTATAAATCCTAACTTGCAGCACGCTTCCGCTTGACGACTTTGGAAGCGCTACCACCTTATAATGTAAAACATGCGCACTGGCCTGTGATAGACCCCAATACACAAACCACAGAGACTTACCAAAAGCCTTTTGGCACACATTCTTTGTGGGCTGTTGGCATGCTGAGGTAATGACATGGCAGCTTGCACCACCAGCCCCTCTAGTGACTGCCACTCAAAGGGTTTACTCAGCTTCACAAGAACTCGATCATCCAGCAGAAGCCTCAGCAGCTGAAGAAGCAAGGCATGTTGTAAATATACCTCCAGCATATTGTACAGATTTAGATCAAGAAAGACTTTTAAAAGGAAAAGTTTATGGCAATTTCATTATGAAATAGCACTGAAATATTCGTGGTCTATTACTAAAGAAAAACAGAAAACAAAGGTGAATGTTGCTGACTTGGAGTAAGATATAACCACAACAGGCAGATTTGCAAATTTATGTCCTGAATAAAAAAGAATTATGAGTACAAATTCTGAGATCTTTTCCAAATATGAATGTCTTCTGGGGAGATCTGGGATGAAGACAGGGCCAATAGGAAGTCAGTGAACACCCACAAAGTCAGAACCATGTGAGTACTCACAAAAATGGAGGGCTTGTAAAGTCTTGAGTAAGTTTTGCTATGGTGTGTCAAGGCTATCTGAATATCCTCATAATTCAGAAAGGGGTACAAGAAGGTATTTCTCCACAGGGAGAACTATTTTGCCTCCGGAGAAAAAAATGCAATTGAAAGTCTGGTTCAGGATTAGGCGTTTGCATCAGAATATACAAACTGAAATTAAATCCTACGTGGACTTAGCTATGAAATTACCATGCAAATCTATGGGAACAACTGGTCATGATAATTTGAGAAGGTATATTCTTAAAATAATTTTCTGTCAATGTAAGTTGGGCATTGGATGGACAGTTTGGCAAACACCTCCATTTAGATGGGACTTCTCAGGTCATTCCTGAGAACTGTTTTGGCACATCTCAAATAGCTAAGGGAGCATGGAGACCTAATATTCTAATGATAAGACATATTTCTCAATGAAATAACATAGGTATTAAATATGTTTCCAGAATTGATTCCAAGATAGTAGCTCAAATGGTAGTTTATAACGAGTACAAAGTGTACCATTAGGTTGGTCATAACACAGTGTTCTAAAGGGGCTTCAGATGAGATTAATATGTTCTGTTATGGGGGCCTGTCTTGGTGAAAACTATGTGCTGTTTATAATCAATTAAAAGGTTCAGTTCCACCAGCACAGAAGTACATACAGTCACTATGAGCAAATATGTACCAGGACATACATGATACAACACTTTGAGAAACCATGGAGAACATAGTCATATAACAATAAGGACAACAAATACATAAAGAGAACAAACATTTCAGACAGCTGTTGTGGCTTCTATATGCATCCTATACACCAGGCGCTTACAAGGTTCAACAGAACCTGTCTAGCTTAGGTTTGGGCTGATGACAGCAGGAGGAGGTGGCAAGGGAAATACATTGTTTTAGGTTTAGCTGGAAATAAGTATATCAGTCTCCCTCTGAGCTAATCTGATTACATATTTTCTTTGGTCCGTTGCAACATAGTTTATGATTGGTAGTTTTTAGATGCTCCACCATGTATTCATAGGCGTCTGTTTAAAGTGTCTGCAATGTAATGATTGTGTACATGGACTTTCATAAATATGTCTATCATTTTGGGTCTTGCCAATGTGCCTCACCCAGAAGTTTCTTTTTTGTTATACAGATTAGGGTGCAAGTAATTTTTCTTATTCTGAGCCTGCTTTCCTCTGCATAACACTGTGGGAGGCCACCCTTTCGTACAGGACTTAAAAAGACAGAATACTCCCTTTAACTTCAGCCACAATTCCCTTTGGGGGACTGACCTCACCCAAAGTTTGGCATTTGGAGTAGTCACAAATGCATCACAAATTCAGCATGGGGGACTTGGAAACTCTCAATGACCTTTAAAAAACCCACGAGAAAACTCACCCCAAGCCACATTTACATTGATCCAGAGGACCTACAGGGGCATTTTCCTGGAGAACCTCAATAGTCACATCCGGAAGTTGTAGAGTTATTACAGTCCTTCTTCCTTCAAGCTTATTGAAACACTGGAAACCTAGTGCTCACTAGAGGTTTTTAGTGGCTGATCCAAGGGAATTTCTAGAGAAAGAGTTCTAGTCCCAGTCCAACATAAGGAACATATCTAGCAGAAATACTGCATGACCAGTAACTTCTTGATTTATAGGTCTGATTGACAACTAGAGAGGCTGGATCATTGTAGCCTCTCTGATTAGACTGAACATTGTTATTTTTCCGGTGGTGACATTAGTATTTTGACATTTTTAATTAAAAACTCCACTCTTTAGGATATCTTGGCTTACCGGGCAGAGGAAAAAGAGAAGTAGATAAAAAGTTTATATAAATTAATCATTTATGAATGGAAACCATTATGGAAGTAAACAGTGCAGCAGGAGGAAATCAACAGTGCATGCTGTACTCGAGAAAGCTGACTGTCTAGATTTTAGTCTTCTGGCCTAGCCTTCAAACCCAAACCTGCAAATAGCATGCCCCAACACCCTATAGATGTTTATAGACCATTTTGTCTAGCATGTATCTGATGGAGAAGATTTCATGTAACTGGTGCTCTTAGACGCGCCCACGCGTGCTGACGTCGGTTTTGTACACGACTTTCCGTGCAAGGAACGCAGAGCCATGCAAGAAACTGACCACTGCTGCCATGAAACCAGGGCCCTGAAAGTGATAACCTTAACCCTAGAAATCAGTTCGCAGAACGGGGAGGATGGGTGGGGCGGTAAGGAATCTATCACTACTAATGTTTCTTACAGATATATCGTTACTGAAGGTAAGTAACTTGTGCATCTGAAAGAAACACGTTGTGATAGATTCCTTACCTTCGAATAAATACCCCAGCAATACCAACCCAGGTGGTGGGTCTGCGAACCAAGATCACACCAGAAAATCCTGGAGAACTGAACGGCCAAAAAAGCTGTCTCTCCGGACTTGACTGTCCAGGCAGTAATGCTTAGTAAAAGTGTGCAGCGAGGCCCACGTAGCTGCCTGACAGATGTCATGCAAGGGAACTCCCCGTCCCAAAGCAGTAGTGGCTGCCATCGCCCTGGTAGAATGGGCGCGCAGCCCCACCGGAGGCTCCTTTTTAGCCAAAGAATAACAAGCCTTTATGCACCGAGAGATGGTGCGCTTGTGCACGGCCCGACCTTTCTTGGCGCCCACGTAGCCAACAAAGAGTTGGTAATCCACCCGGAACTGTTGTGTGCTGTTTAGGTAGAATGAGAGCACACGTTTTGGGCCCAGATGGTGGAGCCTCTCTTCCTCTTTTGAGGGATGCGGAGGCGGAAAGAAGGTGGGCAAAGTGATGGTCTGCCTGATGTGAAAGGCAGTGACAACCTTTGGCAGAAAAGATGGACGGGTCCTTAGAACAACTTTGTATGGATGGACAGAGAGAAAAGGAGGTTTGGATGAAAGAGCCTGGAGCTCATTCACTCTTCTGGCAGAGGTGATGGCAACCAGGAAATAAGTCTTTAAAGTGAGAAGACGAAGAGGACAGTTGTGAAGTGGCTCAAAGGGAGCACACATCAGATAAGTCAGAACCAAGTTCAAGTCCCACTGAGGCATTATGAAAGGAACACGAGGGAAAAGATGAGTAATATCTCTTAAGAATCTATGTACAACAGGGGACTTGAAAAGGGATGGCTGATCTAGAAGCCGTAAAAAGGCTGAAATGGCCGAGAGATAGCCCTTGATAGTGCCCAGAGCAGAGCCCTGCTGGGCCAAAGAAAGGAGGAATAGAAGGACCTATGAAAGAGGAGCAGAAAGGGAATCCACAGCCTTTGCTGTGCACCATGCCACAAACTTATTCCACCTGCAGGCGTATACCGTCTTAGTGGAGGGACACCTGGCTGCCAAGATTACATCACAGACTTCGGGAGGCAAGTCGAAAGACGTCAACTGCCGCCGCTCAATCTCCACGCAAGGAGGTGCAGACTGGACAGTTTCGGGTGGAGGACCCTGCCCTGCTGCTGCGACAGAAGGTCCTCCCAAAGAGGCAGACAGAGCAGGGGATCGATCACCATGCTGAGTAGCTCGGGATACCATACTCTTCTAGCCCAGTCTCGAGCCACAAGAATGACTTGGGCCCGGTCGGGCCTGATCTTCTTCAGCACTCTGGGTAGAAGTGATACAGGCGGAAAGGCGTTTAGTAGACCACAACTCCACTCGCAACAAAAAGCGTTGCCTAGCGAGTGCCGCCTTGGAAATTCCAACGCAGAGCGTTCTCTTTGGTGGCAAATAGATCTAACCAAGGCTCTCCCCACTGCTGAAAGAAACCTTGCACCACGTCCGAGTTCAGACGCCACTCGTGATCCATCATGCACCAGCGGCTGAGTTCGTCCGCCCTGGTGTTCAGAGAGGTGTTGAACCACCGGGGAAATGCCCTGATGTTCCAGTCATGTCCAGAGGCACAGAGCCTCCTGACATAGGGTCCACGACCCCACCCGCCCTGTTTGTTGCAGTACCACATGGCGGTGGTGTTGTCTGTGAACCCCTGCACTACTCTCTCCACGACAGAGGGAAGGAATGCCTTTAGTGCAAGCCGGATCACCCGAAGCTCCAGAAGGTTGATATGAAGCCGGGACTATGCCGGAGACCAGAGGCCTCTCCCATGTGGCCGCCCCATCCCAGAAGGGACACGTCCGTCACAACTGTGTGTTCCGGTTGGGGAAGGGAGAGGGATCTGCCATTGACCCAATCGCGATTCGTGAGCCACCACTGCAATTGTGGTGCAGTGCCCTCCGAGATCTGAACGTGGTCGGACAGGTTGCCCTGATGCTGTGCCCACTGTAACTTCAGGTCCCACTGCAAAGCCCGCATATGCCATCTGGCATGATCCACTAGCAGGATGCAGGAGGCCATCAGGCCCAGTAGCTGGAGGGTCATCCTGACCGAAACCCGGGATAGAGGCTGAAAGATCAGAATCATAGCCTGAATATCCCGGACTTGCTGCTCGCGAGGATAAACCTGAAACTGCTCTGAGTCCAGAACCGCTCCGATGAAGAGGAGCTTCTGAGAGGGAATCAGGTTTGAGGAGAACCCCATCAAATGCAGGAGGTTGGCCATAGTCTGGAGGTGGGAGACGACTGCCTGGGGCGAGCCCGCCTTCAACAACCAGTCGTCGAGATAGGGGAAGACTAGGACCCCTGATCTGCGCAGATGAGCTGCGACCACCGCCATCACTTTCGTGAACACCAGAGGGGCGCTGGTAAGGCCAAAGGGGAGCACGGTAAACTGAAAGTGCTTATGGCCTACCCGTAAACCGCAGGTAGCGCGGGTGGGCCGGCAGGACGGGGATGTGGAAATATGCGTCCTGCAAGTCCAACACTACCATCCAATCTCCAAGGTCAAGGGCAGACAAGACCTGAGCTAGCGTCAGCATCTTAAACTTCTCCTTCCGGAGGAAGCGGTTGACGTTCCTGAGGTCCAAGATAGGACGCAGGTGTAGGAGAGTAGGGTCTGCTTTCTATGTTCACCCCCACTTTTTGCTTTTGCTTTACTGGTTTTCGACTTAGATGTGGCTGTGGGCCTGCTAATCAGACCCACAGCCCTGCTGTTCTCTCTCTAAATTAATGCTATGTACTTTAGGTGCATAACCCAATTGGATAGGATCACCTTATTGGCCCCTGTACAGTGTACCTTAGGTACCCAGGGCATAGGTGTACCCTAGGCCTACATGGGGCTGCAGCATGTATTATGCCACCCCTGGCCTGGCCTTCCATTATGACACAACTGGCTGATCACTCAGCTGGGGCAAGGTCGTGTAATCACCCCTTGCTTAGGTGTAGTATTCCTATACCTACCTTATATATAGACACGTGTACCTATCAGCCATTCCTATGGCAGGCCTTAACAATCCTGGAGGCAGAGTGCTTGGTAACATGTGAGATAGTGCTCTAGCATGAGCTGAGCCTGTCTGCAGCTTTCGGAACCATGTCCTTATAGCTGTTCTATGATATAGCCTACCATATACTCTTAAAGTGCCTTATAATCTTAAACAGTTATTGTAATTATGGTTTGGCTTTATCAAAACATGTCATGTAAGGTGTCTAACACTTTGGACTAATACCCCCATCCCATTTCTGGGGATGAGGATATTATCCCTCCCTTCTAGAGGGAGAAGACATGTTGAAACCTACTTACCCGGTTAAAGTTAACCAGAGCCCCAGCATCACAAAATGGATGCTGCTGCCACAACACAAATCTGACCTCCTGCTGCTGGGAGTGATCCCGGCACGGGAGGCTTGGACAATAGGTTTCCTGCCTTGGGAGGTGCGAGCACCACCCCAGACAGGCCTTAGTGTATTGGGGCAGGGAGGGATGAAAGAAACAAGACACTGCCTGGGGCACACAAGGTGTCCCATGCATAGTCCAGTTCAAACCGGTGCTGGGGCACTCCAGCCCCAGTCCTGGCGCGAAACTGGACAAAGGGAAGGGGGTGTAACCACCCCCCTCCCAGGTCCCACCCATAAGGCGTGACCTAGCAGGCAACCCAGCCCCCCAGATTAGTATAAGTGTGGTAGCTGGGCCCCAGGAAATTAGATTATCCTGAACCTGCAACTTGAACAGAAACTCTGGACCTTCGACATTTGACGAAAGAAGAAGACTGAAGAATCTCCCTTGTGGCCAAGGAGTGGCTACCCTGTGCGAACAGGCACCATCAAGAGACTTACCCTTTGCTTTGCTGAAGTTCTACGAGGGACCGACTGCAGAACCTGACCAGAGCCTTGACTTCCAGACTTCTCCGACCCTGATCCACATCCACAGGCGAGCTGAGATCCGTGGAGGCGACGAGAGACATGGGACCGGCTACCTAGGAAAAGTGGCGAGTATCTTCCAGTGCAGCTTCTGAGGCACCCTCGAAGTTGTGCACCGGGGATTGAGAAGCCCCAACCCCAAGCACCATCTGCACCGAAGATCAGCCCCCCACACTCCACAAGTCCTGCGTGGGGCCCTTCTGCATTTTCCTGCTTGCCGCGTCTGTCCGGTTGCTTGCCCGTTGGCTAGCCACCTTTGCGACGACACACCTTTGATTTTCCACTGCTGGTTTGGCTCCTCCAGACTGGCTCCTGCTCCTCTGCAAAAGAGAAGCACCCCAGACCTTCCTGAGAAGCAAGTCCTCCATTCTTCGTGGGTTCCGCTTGCCAAGGCTTGGTGAGTCCTAGTTCGACTTCGACGCCGCCGACAGCAAGAGCCTTCGTGGGACAGCTCGCCTCCTGGTCCTGGTCGTCCTCGATGTCTCCTGGTACCCGTGGCTGCTGCGATAAGCTTCACCTCTTCACCTGCATCTTTACGACATCGCCTGGTTCCTTCCTGGTTCCACGTGGTCACTGGCTAGTGACCCAGACTCTGTCCCTTCTGCTTGCAGGTATCCTTCCTTCTTGATCCCGGCCCTGGGATCCACCGGACACTCTTCACTGACTGCCTGTCAGCAACTTTCCTTCAGGCATCCATAGAAGTCCACGACGAAACCCGACGCAAGTTCACACCTATGCACCCGCAGCCCGTGGGCTAAGTAACTTGGGTACTTCGGTGCTCACAAGGGTATTGACTATCCTAGGGTCTAGTTTCCGAGTCTCGACTTTCTAGTTACTCCAGAAGTGTCCTAAAACTGCTTAATTCCGAACTGTACTATTTCTATCGATTATACGCATTACGCGTGAGTGTTTCCACTCTGCACCTGAATCCCGTGGGCCTCCCACTTCATAACCTTGGGTAGTATAGTGTAGCCCCAGCGATTCCCTAGGCCTAGGCCTATCCTATTTCCGTTACAGTGGTCCTTATACCACTTACTTAGTATATGGTTTGCGTGGCCCCTAGGGCCTAACTGTATTACTTACCTGTGTGACTTAATGTATGCTTAAATAAGACTGTGTTGTACTTACCTCGAATCTCATAAAGAGTGCTGAGGGTTTGACTAGAATAAATACACTTTATTTTATATATATATCTGTTGTGGTGTCCTTTCATTTGGTATTCAATGGGTTACAAATGGTATAACAGCTGGCTTCACATGCCATTCAGAGTTTAGCCTAAGACTGCTCTTGTCCATGCTACCACTAGGATAGCTGGTCTATAAGGTTGACTTTACAACCAATCACCATAAGGGTTGTTTGGACTGATATAAGGTGTACACTAGAACTAGTGACATCATACATCAGGCCAACTTCTCACAGCAGGCCCTTGTCCTTTTTGGTGACCAGAAAGTAGTGGGAATAACAACCACAAACTGCTTCTGGCCCAGGAACGTGCTCCATGGCTCTCTTGGCCAAGAGGGCCGTGACTTCCTGCTGAAGAAGCGCAAGATGGTCCTCCGACATGCAGTGGTACTGAGGTGGCATGGCTGGAGGAGTAGTCTCGAAGGAGAGGGAGTAGCCCCTTCGGACTATTTGCAGCACCCACTTGTCCGAGGTGATGTTGCACCAATGGGGGAGATGATGGTGAATTCTTCCACCCACTGGTGTGTGATGGGCCTGAAATTCTGGACTAGGAAGACTTTGCAGTGGATGCTGCGGGGGTGGAGGTGGACTGACCCGCCCGCTGGCCGCCCGGAACTGCCTCGACGGTTGCCACGTCCGCGGCCGTGCTGATGCTGTTGCTGTGCAGGCCTGTGGTCCTGCGAACGTGGTGGGGCACCCCTTCCGCGGCCACGAAAGGAGCGAAAAGCAGAAGGTGGATGAGGCCATGTGGCCGACAAACCCAAGGACTTGGCCGTAGCCCGGGAGTCCTTAAAGCGCTCCAACGCACTATCTGCCTTATGGCCAAAAAGGCGAATGCCATCAAAGGGCATGTCCATCAAGGTGTTCTGGACATCCCCTGAGAAGCCAGTTGTCCTCATCCAGGCGTGGCGCCTAAGCGCCACCGTCGTGGAAATTGCCCTGCCCAGCGAGTCGGCAGTGTCATGCCCACAACGGATGGTGAACTTAGCTGCGTCTCTCCCAGCAGCAATAGCTTGGGAGAGTACTGTCTCGGCCTCCTCCGGACAGCTAGGCAGCACCTGCGAAATCGTATCCCACACAGAGTGGGAATAATGGCCCAAGAGGCATGCAGTGTTCACCGACCGCAGCCCTAAGCTGGCAGAAGAAAGCAGCTTCTTGCCAAGCTGCTCCAGCTTCTTGGATTCCCTATCCGGAGGTGCGGAAGGGAACGCGCTCTGGGAAGTTGAGGCTTGGACAACCAAGCTCTCAGGATTGGGGTGTTGGGAAAGGATGAGGGGGGCACCCAGAGCCGAGCGATGGCGTCGGGCCACGTTCCTGCCCATAGGTGCCCCTGTGTTGGGCCTGGACCAGGTGCCCAAAAGAACGTCAGACAGTGCTTCATTAAAGGGCAGCAAGGGCTCCGAAGAGGTTGCCGCCGGCTGGAGCACTTCTGTCAAGAGGTTAGTCCTGACGGCCATAGTAGGGAGTTCGAGGTGGAGAGCCTTGGTCGCCCTACGCTACACCACTGAGTAGCTGGCTCCCTCCTCCGTGGCCACGGTAGGAGGAGACAGCATGCCAAGGTCAGGCGAGGTGTCAAGACCACTGGCATCCCCCAAATCCTCTGCCCAGTCCGGGTCATAAGCACACTCTTGTGCGAGAGGGTCCTCAGACCCCTCCCAGTCCTCCCCTTCCTCCTTAGTCTGCGGTACAGGCTGAAAATAAGGATGACGGACATAGGGGAAAAAGGCCCCCATCGGTGTCGGAATCGGCACAGAGCGGTACCGATCCGGCACAGTGTCCGGTTCAGGGCTGAAACTGGGGACGTCGTCGTCCCGAGGAGCAGGCGACGCCGGAGGTGGTGCCAGTGGGGTCGACGTCGGTGGAGGCGTTACCAGGTCAACCGGCATCGACCGGGGTCCGATCCCGCCGGCGATGGAAGGACAGGACCCCCAGTCGGGCCCACAGGCACACCGGCGGGGCCAGACGGCCCAAAGAGTCGGGCCATGGCACCAAGAAACTCTTGCACCTGGGCAGGTGTCACCAACAGACCGAGAAAGGGCGGGTAGGCCGGCGCCTGCGCAGGCTCCGCTGGTGCCACGGGCACTATCCGCACCCTCAACCAGGCGAGGGGAAGTCGAGGAGCGACGACGCTTCCTCGATTTTTTGGGGAATGCTTCGACTTACCTGACCCCGAGTGCGAAGACTTAGATCCAGAGGAATGATGGTGATGGCTCTGCGACCGGTCCCTCGACTTCCCATGAGACCAGGACCTTGAGCGGCACAGAGCCGACTGCCTGACTTCGAGCCGACTGCCTGACTTCCAGCAACTTTCAGGACCGCTCCCGCAAAAATTTCGGCACCATGGCCAGGCAGTGGGGGCACAACTTGGAGTCATAGTCGTGGTCGCGCCCCAGGCAGTAGAGACACACGCGGTGTGGGTCCGTCACCGACATCATGCGGTGACAGTCCCCACAGTTCTCAAACCCAAGCAACCCTACGACACCAGGAGTCGAACGACTCGAGAAAATGAGACAAAAGGCCTCGAAAAATGTAAGTAAAAAAATGACTGGGGGTACTAGCTCTTCCCGGATCTGCACTTGCTGGCGCGGAAAAAGAAAGAACTGATGTCAGCGCACGTGAGCGCGTCTAAGTAGCTCCAGGGACGCCATCCCGGCGCCAACGGTGCCAACTACGCACGCGGAGCTGCACTGCTGACGAAAAACTTTCTGGATACAGTCTGACGCCTGGGGGTAATTCTAAGGTAAGGAATCTATCACTACGTGTTTCTTTCAGATAAGGAAAGAAATTATACTTTTACTTGGTGCATATAACTTTATATCACTGTTATATTTAATCATAGTTGTTGTTCTGTGAAGGTAGATATGGGAAAGTGATGTTCCATACCTGTTAGACCTGGCATCACTGGCCTGGGTTTCCCCTGTATTTGTTCCTTTACCGCCTGTTATGTTGCCGTGTGTTGGACTTCATTTTGCTGGTCTAGATGCTTTGGGCACTTTGCCACTGCTGTTCAGGGCCAAAGTGCAAGTGCTCCCTGCAAAGTGTTGTTATGGATTGGTGATTCCATGATTGGTATTTTTGATTTCCTAGTCAGTCCCTCGTACAGTGCACTATGTGTGCCCAGGGCATGTAAATCAAATGCTGCTAGGCTAGTGGGCCTGCAGCACTGATTGAGCCACCCACATAAGCAGACTGTAAATGTAACTCAGGCCTGCCATTGCAATGCCTGTATGCAGTCTAGTACTGCCATGTCGACCTGGCAAGTGTACCCACTTGCCAGGCCCTAGCTTTCCCTTTTCATACATGTTAGTAATTCCTAAGGTAGACCAAAGGTACCTGTGTGGGCAGGTTGCAGTGTATGGGAAAGGTGGGATATGCACTGATGTGTGTGGCATGTCCTGATAGTGAATTACTGTCAATTTCGTTTTTCACTATTGTAAGGTATTTGTCCGCATAGGATAGAATTGGGAGTTTGGTCAGAACATCTTATGAGCATTACTGCCAATGGGAACAAGATAGGAAAATAAAGTTTGATATGCCGAGCTCAGAATGTTAAGATGCATCTTTTAGTGAGGGTGATTTTTACATTCTGGGTTTGAAAATACCACTTTTAGAAGGCAGGTAATTTCTTGCCTAACCATCTGTCATGCCCCGTGGTCCTGCCCCATGATGCTTTGAGTATTTAAGGAGCTTAGATGCACACGAACGCTCTTAGCGTTCTTGCTCCTGGCCCCATTTCCGTCTTTTCCGCTTGTGCCTGACTTCCGTTTGCGTACTCCCTGTTCCTGCTAGCGTCCTCCGCTTAGTAGGAATTTTTGGCTTGCCGTTGTTTCCAGACTTTCCCGATCCTGGTGTTTTGCCCCGCAGTCAGCTCTGCCCTCATTGCTGAGCCGGACACAACCTTTGATCTCCCTGCTCCATCGGGAGAATATTTCTGAAGCAGTTCTCAGTGTTCCTCCCCGGGGTTCCATCAGCTCGCTTCCGGCTTTATCCTCACTGCCGGGCCGGGCTCCGTATCCATCAAGAAGAGGCTTGTGGCAGTATTATAGCCTCTTGCTCCCTCCCTAACGGCTCCGTTCCTTCATCTTTTCCCTCATTTCCCCCACCTTGTGCTCCGTCCCGCAGCCAGCTCTGTCCTCGCTGTTGGCGGGGCCCTGCCTGTGTACTCCACATCGGGCATAGCCTGGGTGCTCTGCATACTTACGAGAGTTTCCCCGGTCTTCCCTGAGAAGATATTGTCCTGGTATTTCTCTGGGGACACTTGCGTGGACCACTGTGCAGTTAAGGCTCATTACTTCAGAATCACGGTAACAGCGCAGTGCGCTGCCCCTTTTTATGTTTATATATATATACTTGCTATGGTATGGTGACATCGAGGGGGGCACTTAGTTTTCGTTACTTCCTTGGCAGATTATTCCATTCACAGTTACAGAACAAACACAGTTCTCATTCTTTGTAGACCTAAGGTGGATTTATATCCTTTGTTCTCACAGTTCTCCAGTAGAAACGTGGGGTAAGTCGCACACATTTATAACATATGGTTTGGAGCCTAGTGGAGACTCCTCTCTAATCTTGTGTTTTTCTGTTGTCCAGGACATCAGACATTGAACCTATTACGTTTACCCACTATACGCCTAGAAGTAACATAATCATGGTATGTGTGACAGGGGGTTTCACTCAGATAAACTGGGTTGTAATGAGAATGTGAAGGCAAGAGATAACACAGTCTTTTTCTACAGCTGGATACTGCCTCAACTATCTCTGACGTGGAGCCATCAACCCTACCAGAGTTGTTCCCCCGCCTTTCCTTGTTTTGTTTCCCTGTTTTCCCCTAGTGTGCCATCTGATACTCTAGGGTCTGATAGAGTCGGAAGGCCGTAGGGGAAGGCTGAGGTATTCTCTCCAGGTTCCTGACGCTCCTGCGGAAAAATCTTGGCAGTCATAACACCATCCAGTGTGCCTCTGCTCGGCTGTGTATTGACTGTCTGGCTTTGGAGTGACAGGGGCTGGGAATGTGCATTCTGTTCAGACAGCCACTTGTGGGGTTGAGGTGTGTCCAGCCTTTCCAGGGCGAGTCAGGGCTGGGCTGAATAGACCTGGGCTGCATTCAGAGTAGGGAGAAGAGATTTCACACCTGAATGGGCCTGGTCTGCCAAGGACAATGCTGTCACCACCTCCTGCGAGGAAGCTGCACTAGTGAGGACAGAACTGGTTTTGGCTGGGCAAAGACACTCTCTGCCTCCAGAGAACAAATGATTTTGTATTATAAAAAGAGGGTCCCAGACCCCAGACTTTTAGATCATTCTGGGAATCAAGAGGAACCTTTGCCAAGGAGAAGAGCTGGAGAAACTGAGGAGAAGTACTGCCCCTTTTCTGAGTGCTGTCTGGGGTTGGCCAGTAGTGGCTGTTTCTGCCAAGGGAAGGAGAAAGGACTTTGCCGAATCCTGTGTCCCCTCCTTGCAGAAGATCTCCAAGGGCTTGAAAGAAAAGCTTGCCTCCTGCTCTGAAGTCTCAGGGACACAAAGACTTCACCACCAGCTCCCCTGAACTTTCTTGCTGGGAGTTCTGACCTGCTAAGAGGTGCCTGCTGCTGTTTGGGACCTCGAGAGGCTGTTTGCCGCTGGGAGATGGAAAAGTAACACAACTTCGAGAAGTGTGTCGCATACGTACCTGTTTCTGGCACATCGCTGAAGAAACCGACGCAGCGCCTGCCTGCAACTTGTGAAATTGCTGCATGCCTCATCGAGTGCACCGATCTATGAAGGCTGAGATCACCGCACCGATTCGATGCAGGCCTGGCTGTGCGGCTGCAAGAACCAACATATCGTGGGACCGCGGCTGAAGAAACCAACGCAAGCACCATTGCCGCCGCCGCATCTAGAACCAACGCATCTCCAATCCCGATGCATCGCATCTGGGCGCCACACAGGCAAGAACACCGGGGTCACAGTAAGAAACCAATGAATCACCTCCCCGCACAGTAAGGAACCGATGCATCGCCTCCCCTTCAGTAAGGAACCGACGCATCACCGCCCCTGCGTGGCAGTAAGGCACTGACGCATCACCTCCCCTGAAGTAAAGACCCAACGCATCACCTTCCCTGCAACAGTTTTTGTTTATGTGCGCCACGTATCCAAGGTACTTTGTGTGAAAAGTGTTGCATCTGCAATTTGCTTGGAACAGAACTATTTTTATCATTTAAAACTCATATCTTTAGTACTGTATTGTGGATTTTTGCCGTTTTGGTCTTGTTTGGTTTAGATAAAGATTACTTATTTTTCTAAACTGGTGTGGTGTCCATTTGTAGTGCTTTCACTGTATTACTGTATGTGTTCACAAACGCTGTACACACTGCCTCTCAGATAAGCCTGTCTGCTCGTGCCAAGCTACCAAGGGGGTGAGCAGGGGTTATTTTAGAAGTGTATCCCCCTTACTCTGACTAGGAAGAAGGGTCCCTACATGGACAACGGTGCAAACCATTGCCAACTAGAGACCCCCTTTTCTAATAATACCTTAGGGTCTTCCTTTTGCTCTCTCTGCCCAGGACGCTACGCTGCTTGTGGGGCCCTTGAACTGCCTAACTCACCGGGACTGCGAGGACCTGGGAGCATTGCGCTCCGTTCATCCAGCTCACCTGTTCCTCTTCCCGCTGATCAGTCCGACGCCACGCCTCGCGGCCCCCGCTGCGCGGGTGCCGCTCGCAGGCTTCATCACTACCACTACTTAAAGGCTCGGCTGGCGCGCTGAAGGTTGGGTCTTCCTTTTGCTCTCTCTGCCCAGGACGCTACGCTGCTTGTGGGGCCCTTGAACTGCCTAACTCACCGGGACTGCGAGGACCTGGGAGCATTGCGCTCCGTTCATCCAGCTCACCTGTTCCTCTTCCCGCTGATCAGTCCAACGCCACGCCTCGCGGCCCCCGCTGCGCGGGTGCCGCTCGCAGGCTTCATCACTACCACTACTTAAAGGCTCGGCTGGCGCGCTGAAGGTTGGGTCTTCCTTTTGCTCTCTCTGCCCAGGACGCTACGCTGCTTGTGGGGCCCTTGAACTGCCTAACTCACCGGGACTGCGAGGACCTGGGAGCATTGCGCTCCGTTCATCCAGCTCACCTGTTCCTCTTCCCGCTGATCAGTCCGACGCCACGCCTCGCGGCCCCCGCTGCGCGGGAGCCGCTCGCAGGCTTCATCACTACCACTACTTAAAGGCTCGGCTGGCGCGCTGAAGGTTGGGTCTTCCTTTTGCTCTCTCTGCCCAGGACGCTACGCTGCTTGTGGGGCCCTTGAACTGCCTAACTCACCGGGACTGCGAGGACCTGGGAGCATTGCGCTCCGTTCATCCAGCTCACCTGTTCCTCTTCCGGCAGCCCCGCCCCCTTCACTACTTAGTTCAGTCCACGCGAATTCGCAGCGCGGGCGAAGACCGGGCAAAGAGCGGGCCGTTTCAGGCCGTTAGAGGCCGGCAGAGACCGGACCGGGCCCCCTCTCTAACGTTGTCATCATCCCAAGGCTCATTTTTATACTCCATTAGCCTGTGGCTTTGACTGTCCCGCCCGCCATGGCCACTAGAGTATCCAGGAGTAAGGCTGCCCAACAGTGCTCTAGCACATTGGACAAATTCTTTCCTAAGACTAGTGCTGCGGCTAGTAAAGGCCGCACACCACCAGTCATTCTCCCTGAGGCAAGTGTGGAAAATGTGTCAGTATCAATGGTCCCCTCGGACTCTTCATCCATTGATATTAGTACTCCAACACCATTTGATGCCACTCATCTATCTCTCATGGATAGTATTGACCAGACAATCGAGACAGTCCTCCAACAACTTAGGACCCCTTCCAATCTATTGAGGGATAGTGAGTCTCTGTGTCCCTCGGGGGTGGTGGAGTCCACTCCGCATATTAATTGTGCGGAAATGTCTGAAGTGCAGGATGAAGGGCAGGTTGCAGCGCCAACTGATCCCGTAGGCAGGAGAGTCTACCACCCTTCAAAAAGGAAAAGGTTAAGGAAACTAAGAGGGGCAAAAAGGGCCAAAGTAGATAAAATCAACCCAATATTAGATGCTAGCTCTGCCATTCCGGCTTCTCCCGTGGTTATCTCCCCAGGAATTGGCTGTGATCATTCAGATCCGCCATTAGTCAAAGTGGTACCTGGGTGTTCTGGCCCGTTTGTATTCGGAGGAAATCCTCCAAATGCAGCAGAGGCTCTGATTGGCTCTTTTAGGGATATCCTTAGGAGCATGTTGGAGCCTCTGTCTGCAAAATTGGATTCCATAGTTGATAGACTTAAGGCTTTAGAAGATGCACATAATAGGATCAGTCCTAGCAGGGGGTTGGGTCCAGGTGCACAGACGGCTCCCCTGGATTCTGCAGGGTTTGGACCGTCTACTGCTGGAACAAGCATACAGGTCCCGGTCGGGGCACAAGATAGTGTTACAAGTAGCCATGCTCCCCCATTGCTCCCTTTACAACTGTCTAGGCCCCCTGTTCCGGCACCTAGAAGATCTAAACAACCAACACCATCCCTCCCAACGAGTGGGGGGCGAGCCAATAATGATTATACTGATCGCCTGTAACGCCCTGAACGTCTCAGGATCGTTTAACAGACACGACAATGAGAACGCAACCACTTGTGAAGGGTTAGTTCTTTTAATGAAGGCAAATAAAATACAAAGAACAAACAAAAGTTATAGTCACTGGAATCCTCCAGGCTAAGTACGTTACCAGCCCACAGCACGGATGGTCCTAACCGTCCTCTGCATATACGCCGATCCCGGCGTATGCCAACAGAGGGCAGAAATGAAATGGCCGACAATGCCAATCGGTAGGCTGTGAGGGGCACGAAGAGTGTTGGGGAGAATCGAGGAGTCAGGGAAACACCCAGCCGGGGTCTCTACCTGAAGGGAGCAGCCGCTCAACCTCTTCCTCAGACTGCACCGGGACGCGGAGTCACCTCCTGGTGATGCGTCACCGATACCCCAATCACAAGCAAGAAGACTGAACCGAGAGCAGCCGCTCAATCGATCCTGTGGACTTCCGAGTCTGTAACGCGGCAAACACCTCCTGGTGTGCGTTACAGCTGGCAGTCCCTGTGTCTCTGGTCGGGCTGGGAGTTACGACTCCAACCAGCAAAAGCGCCACTGCGCTTGGACTCAGCCAAGTCAAAAAGCGAAGCTCAATGGTTGACCGGTAGAGCTTCCGGGTCCTTCACAGGTGACGATGGGGCAAGACACGGCCCAGGGAGTAACGACTCGACCTACCTCCGTTCTTGCCTTACTGGAGCACCACTCCGGAACACTGCTCTTCACGAAGCAGGTACGTCGGTGTAAACACAATATCCGACAGCCTTGTACCTCCCGGTTCCTCCCTTTATAGGGCGTGTTTTCCTTGAGTTATGTAACAGCTCTCCTGTTTACATAAGGGCGTGTTTCCCTTGAGTTATGTAACAGCTCTCCTGTTTACATAAGGGCGTGTTTCCCTTGAGTTATGTAACAGCTCTCCTGTTTACATAAGGGCGTGTTTCCCTTGAGTTATGTAACAGCTCTCCTGTTTACATAAGGGCGTGTTTCCCTTGTATGACAGGAATTCTTGACAGTACATCCTCCCTCTCAGCGGCTCCCCACGGGTCCAGCGCTGGCAGGAAAACGCCGATGGAACAAGGAGACCAAGCGCGGAGCATGAACCCCTTCAGCCGGTTCCCATGAATGCTCCTCCGGGCCATAGCCTTTCCACGCAACCAGGTACCACAGCTTCCCCCTGCGCCATTTGGACGCCCGTATGCCCGACACTTCATACTCCACCTCCGACTCCACGCATACCGGCCTAGGTGTCCCAGACGGCTTGGAGGGTGCTGGTTTGAGCAATGATACATGAAAGACAGGGTGTATCCGCAAAGACTGGGGCAAGCACACCTTCACGTTCACGGGACCCATACATTTGGTAATTCGATAGGGGCCCATGTACTTGGGATGGAACACACTGTTCTTTCGAAACCTCATGTTTCTTGTGGATATCCAGACGTAGTCTCCAGTGCGGTACAGTGGCCCGGGCCTTCTCTTCCTATCTGCCGCAGCCTTGTATCTTCTCTTGGCCTCTATTAGGACAGCCCTTGAGCGCATCAACGTGTCTTTTATGTGTGCCACCCTGTCCGCTGTGGCGGGAATCCTGTCCTCTCTGAACACCTCATTCAAAAAGTACTGAAAGGCTGCCGGGGCGTTGCACAGACCGAACGGCATGACGAGGTACTCAAAAAGGCCGAACCTGGTCTTAAAGGCGGTCTTCCACTCGTCTCCGTCCCTCATGCGCACCAGATGGTATGCCCCTTTCAAATCCAACTTGGTGTAGATACGAGCTTTCTTGACCTGTTCCAGAAGTACACTGATGAGAGGCAAGGGGTACCGATTTTTTATGGTTATCGCATTCAATGCCCTAAAGTCCACACAGGCTCTCAGCTCCCCATTAGCCTTCGGGATGAAGAAGAGTGGCGAGGCGGCCGGAGACTTGGACGGGCGGATGAATCCTAGCTTGAGGAGTTTATCCAGGTACCCCCGGAGATGCACGTTTTCAGGCTCCGTCAGGGCATACAGCCTGCCGCTGGGAACGCTGGCCCCTGGCACCAGGTCGATCTGGCAGTCAAACTGTCTATGTGGTGGTAGCACTTCCGCCTTCACCTCATCAAATACATCCTCAAAACTGTGATAAGCCTGGGGGAGAGCCACATCTTTTTCTGCCGCTGTAGCCACCGTCTGACTCCCGCTCTCATCTGCGTCAAGGGATTCCGTTCTTATTCCACAATGCAGGATGCAATACGGTGACGTCATTTCGATGCGATGTGTTGGCCAATCCACAAAGGGGTTGTGTTTCTGTAGCCACGGCAATCCCAATATGACGCCATATTGGGGCGCTCGGATGATGTTAAAATCGATTTTTTCCAAATGGTTCCTCCCATATCTCATCGGAAGGACCCCCGTGTGCTGTCCGATGGGCCCCGTCACCAATCGCCTTCCGTCTACCGCATAGACGTCTTCGGGTACTGCTTTGGTAAGAAGCACTAGCCCTAGCCTGCATGCCTCGTTGTGGTCCATAAACATGCCAGTGGCCCCTGAATCCACCATGGCCACAACGGGTATCCACTGGTCATGCACTCCCACGTGCACCGTGATAAACAGGTGTCGTTGTCCCTTAGTGACCGAGTTGGAAAGTGAAGGGATGGATGAGTGACTCCGAGATGCCCCTTCTCTGGTCTTGGAGTCCTCTAGTTTTCCGCCGGTATGTCCACCACGGCTGTTACCGACCGGTTGGCCCGATAACGTGACGTCTTCGGTTTGGCAGGGCATTCACGTACGTAGTCGCCTTTTTTGCCACAATATAGGCACAATCCTTGTTTACGGCGTGACTCTTTCTCCGTGGCTGTGAGGCTCGCTCGTATTGCGCTGATGTCCATGGGTTCTCCCTTGGATGCGGTGGAAGTTTCAGGACTTCCCACCGTCGCATAGGATGGAAGGGATTTTCCTTTTCTCCCATGATCCCCCTTTCTTTCACTTAGCCTATGTTCCAGCCGTAATACCAGGTTGATAAGGCCCTCACATGTCTTGGGTTGAGGGTCAATATGAGCCACGGCGTCCTTCAGCTCATCGCACAGCCCTTGATGGAAGAGCGCCGTCTGTTTAGCAACAGGCCACTTGGTTTCCGCAACCAGCCTTCGGAACGCGTTGAGATACTGCACCAGGTCGTTGGATCCCTGTCTCAACTCAAGCATTTCACGGTCCGCCGTGTACGAGTCAGCCCTTCTGTCGAATACCTTCAGGAATTCCTCGCGAAAAGCACCCCAATCACATAAGAGGGGGTCGTCCCTGCTCACCAGAGGTACGGCCCATTGTGCCGCGTTTCCAGCCAAATAGGATATAAGGAAAGCCACACGAGCCTGACTCGTGGGGAACGCCTTTGGTTTGCACGATAAATGTAGCGCCACTTGTGTGAGGAATACCTGCACTGTGTTAGGATCCCCACTGTACCTCTCTGGTGTTGCCAAGGGGATGGCTACCGGCATTTCCACTAATACCGCAGGGGTCTGGTTCGTGAGGGAGGTGCTGGGCGTGAGCGGGTCCAATTGGATAGCATCCAGTCTGGCTTTTACATCGGCTGTTTCTTGCCTAGAGGCAGCCACTTCAACTTGCATGGCCGCTAAAGCAGCCAGCACATCATCAAGTGTTGCCATGTCTGTTATCGACCGGGAGACAGTTAGTGTTATTAAGGTCGGATATTTTGTAACGCCCTGAACGTCTCAGGATCGTTTAACAGACACGACAATGAGAACGCAACCACTTGTGAAGGGTTAGTTCTTTTAATGAAGGCAAATAAAATACAAAGAACAAACAAAAGTTATAGTCACTGGAATCCTCCAGGCTAAGTACGTTACCAGCCCACAGCACGGATGGTCCTAACCGTCCTCTGCATATACGCCGATCCCGGCGTATGCCAACAGAGGGCAGAAATGAAATGGCCGACAATGCCAATCGGTAGGCTGTGAGGGGCACGAAGAGTGTTGGGGAGAATCGAGGAGTCAGGGAAACACCCAGCCGGGGTCTCTACCTGAAGGGAGCAGCCGCTCAACCTCTTCCTCAGACTGCACCGGGACGCGGAGTCACCTCCTGGTGATGCGTCACCGATACCCCAATCACAAGCAAGAAGACTGAACCGAGAGCAGCCGCTCAATCGATCCTGTGGACTTCCGAGTCTGTAACGCGGCAAACACCTCCTGGTGTGCGTTACAGCTGGCAGTCCCTGTGTCTCTGGTCGGGCTGGGAGTTACGACTCCAACCAGCAAAAGCGCCACTGCGCTTGGACTCAGCCGAGTCAAAAAGCGAAGCTCAATGGTTGACCGGTAGAGCTTCCGGGTCCTTCACAGGTGACGATGGGGCAAGACACGGCCCAGGGAGTAACGACTCGACCTACCTCCGTTCTTGCCTTACTGGAGCACCACTCCGGAACACTGCTCTTCACGAAGCAGGTACGTCGGTGTAAACACAATATCCGACAGCCTTGTACCTCCCGGTTCCTCCCTTTATAGGGCGTGTTTTCCTTGAGTTATGTAACAGCTCTCCTGTTTACATAAGGGCGTGTTTCCCTTGAGTTATGTAACAGCTCTCCTGTTTACATAAGGGCGTGTTTCCCTTGAGTTATGTAACAGCTCTCCTGTTTACATAAGGGCGTGTTTCCCTTGAGTTATGTAACAGCTCTCCTGTTTACATAAGGGCGTGTTTCCCTTGTATGACAGGAATTCTTGACATCGCCCCATGAGTCCTAATAGTAGACGTAGGGCGGTTAATTTGCCCCCCGAGGCTGTGCCTTATACAGCGATTATGGTGGGAGTTCCTGAGCTCACTGGTGGCATCAGAGAGCCACAGGACTCACTTCGTAATAAAGTAATTAGCTGGCTGAATATTAACAGGCCCCTCCCTTCTAATATCAAAGGTGATGTGCTGATGGTCAGAAGGATCCCATGGATTGGAACTACCCCCAAAAATAGGGCAGGGGACTGTATCATAGTTAGCTTTAAAAGCCCACTAGTTGCTCCGTACATTTGCAACTGGTTGGTAAGGCCGGATAAATCCAACATAGACGTAGTGTCTCTCTCGCATTTCTATCTAAATGTTTCCAATTTAGGAGTGGGGAGGGAACAGAGTTGGACTAGAGTGGGCTTTGCCGTAGACGGTTCACGGTACAGACCCAAGTATAATTCACTGCCTGTCCATGGTAATCTTGTCCTTCAGAATAGATTCTCCTGTCTGGACCTAGTAGATTGACCAATAAGGGGGGTCATTCCGCAACACCCGATAATTTCTGCCTATGGGTCTTCATTCAGGGGGGAAGGTACATCCGTTCCCGTAAATAAAAAAAGGTCCCTGGCCCCTGCAAAAGACGGAGGGACCACATTGGGAAGCACTCAAGCGTTAGATGAGGATCCACCAAATACATTATCTGCTGCTGCAACGCAATTGGTGGAGCTCGCTGAATTACCCATTCGGCCGCCCATTACCATTGCCTTGGGTGACTTGGGTAATTCTGCATTTGATATCCCGTCTGCACTTAGTGAAGTTGGTCCCCAATTCCAAGGCCCAGGTTTGACCATTCTGTCCTGGAATGTAGCTGGCATCTCCAGTAAGGTGAATACCCCAGAGTGGGAAACTTTGGTTAGC
Organism: Triturus cristatus; assembly: GCF_964204655.1. Lineage (NCBI taxonomy): Eukaryota > Metazoa > Chordata > Amphibia > Caudata > Salamandridae > Triturus > Triturus cristatus. The sequence continues at coordinate 561,704,582 of NC_140589.1, read as the reverse complement.
AAAGGTGACATACTCCTCTTTCAAGAGACATGGGCCAGGGCGCCTCAGGTTAGGAGGGGATATGACATTTTTGAAAGCCCGGCAAGATCGAATGGGAGAGGGAGACCCTCGGGAGGTTTGGCAATCTGGGTGGCGAGCCACATTGGGTGTCAGGTGGTTAGTATGGATACACTTTCACCGGACATACAGTGTGTGCTCCTCAGTTGGCCTGACAAAAGCACGTGGGCTATTGTTAATGTCTACTCTCGACCTGTCGCTGTGGGCAAAGAATCTCCCACTCTGGCTGATCTCTCATCTTTTCTAGGGCAATTGACAGGCAACCTGAAAATAGTGATGGGAGGAGATTTTAATTGCCACTTTGAACCCCTGGAGGGCCTAATGGAGGGTGCTTTTACTGCCGAGGATGACCATTGGGGAGTCCCTCCTTCTTCATCACCTCACCCCAAAGCTTGGTCTCCGTTGGCAGTACAACTTACTTCTCTCACCCTGAATTTTGCACTAAGGGCGTGTAATGGGCGCACCCCTTCTGACACTCCTTCGGTGTGCACCTTCAACAAAAAGGGCCATGAGTCAAGGCTGGACTATATTTTTATAGATATTTCCCTGTGGCCTAAAGTTTTAGATTTTAGAGTGATCCCGAGGATAGACAGTGACCATAATGCCCTTTCCTTGGAGATCCAGCACCCAGCCCCTGCCTTAGGGACGCCAACTACCGATCTTGCAACCGATCAGGGAGACATATTACTCACCACAAGCAGGCGTCGAGTGAAATGGGGGAAGATAGTTGAGAAAGAAGAAGCTTTAACAAACCTCTATGGTATAGCACTCCCTAGGTTCCAGGAGGTGGACGCCCTCATCAACCAACCTAGACCCGCAGATTATAATGAGAGACTATCTGGTATTCACCAGGCCCTAGTAAGGGACCTCGCAGATGTCTTCAACCCGGCCCTGCCTATTAGAAGGAAAAAGACTCGTGCTCCGACTTGGTACACCTCCATTTGTAGGAAAACTAAGTCTGAGCTTCTTTCTGCAATTAAAGATGGTAGTGATAAGGTGAAGATCGCTGCCCTTAGGAGGGAGTACAAGGCAGCACTGGCCAACGCAAGGGCAGAGTGGGATTGGAATCACTGGCATGACCTGTCTGGAGCCCTCAAATCTAAAGATTTTAGAAAATTTTGGGCTCTTGTAAACAATGGAACAGGGGATTTGTTGTCTGCAGTAGAACCCAATATTGCCCCCTTTGTCTGGGAGGCTCATTTTGGGTCTCTATATCAAGAATCCACTCTCTGGCCGGAGGGGATGATGGTAGAGTCCCCCTGCCTGCCAGATGTGGCCTTGGAATTTTCTTTGGGGGAGGTGAAGCTGGCACTGGAGGGCTTAGCGTTGGGGAAGGCACCGGGGCTGGACAAGTTACCCGGTGATTTGTTCAGATATCACCCTGACATTTGGGCCCCGTACTTTCTAGTCCTTTTCAATGCCATCTTGGGAGGTATGGCGATCCCTTTCTCCTGGTTAGGGGCTGAAATAGTTCCGATTTATAAGAAAGGGTCCCCCTTGAGTCCTGCAAATTACAGGCCTATCAGCCTGATAGATGTTCCCCAAAAGCTTTTTGCGTGCCTCATTCTGAACCACCTATTAGACTGGGTCAAGGAAAATGACATCTTGAGTCCCTTGCAGGCTGGCTTCAGGAGAAACACATCGACCATGGACCAGATCTTCCGCCTAGTTCTCCTCTACTGGAAGACGGTGAGGATCGAGGGCGGGAGATTGTACATGGTCTTCGTGGATCTGAGGTCAGCCTTTGACCTAGTCCCGCGCAGGAAACTCTGGGAGGTGTTGGAAAAGTTAGGTATTCCCCCCCAGCTACTTAACATCTTGGTCAGGCTGCATGAGAACAACTATGCGCAAGTTAGGTGTGGGAAGGATGGTAGACTCTCATCCAGGTTTCCTGTGTGCCGAGGTGTGAGGCAGGGTTGTGTCTTGGCACCGACCCTGTTTTGTTTATTCATCAATAATGTCATCTCACATCTGGAAAACGTCAAGGACAACGACGCCCCCTGTTTGGCAGGTAGGAGGGTACCGGCAATCATGTTCGCCGATGATACCCTCCTCCTTTCAAAATCGCCAATGGGGATCCAGAGGATCCTGGATGGTTTTGGTCTCTTCTGCCACCAGCATGGGTTGGAGTTGAATACAGAAAAGACCAAGTTTATGATCTTTAACCCACCAACTAAAACTAGGCCTAATCCTACCCTGGGGACCGCTAGCCTTGAGAGGGTGTCCACCTTCACATATCTGGGGGTTACATTGCAGGAAAACTTGGCATGGGACCGACAGATAGTACGATCCAAGGCTAAACTATCCCAACTCTCGGGTGCAATCCTGAAAGTGGCTAACACTTCTTCCTTCAAGCCCATAAGCCCGGCCCTTGAAACCTATAAGACCCAGGCCAAGGCAGCGGCCATGTATGGCAGTGAGCTATGGGGACATAAAACGGTGAAGGGCCTATCAATAGTGGAAAATAGCTTTTTAAGGCGCCTTCTAGCCCTTCCAAGTGCCACGCCACTCCAGCCTTTGAGAATGGACATGGGTCTCCCCCCTATCGCAGAGGAGCTTGTGTCAAAGCCAGTGAAGTTCTGGCACAGGCTCTGGTCTACGGACGAACTCCATCATTATAGGGAGGATCTTACCCATGTCATGAGCTTAAACTCTAGCGGTAAAATCCCCTGGCTCACCTTCGTGGAAAACGAACTGTCTGCCATTAATCTCCGTGTTCTGTGGGAGGACCCTGCACGAGGCTGCCGTGCAATCTCGCGCAAGGCTCTGGCACAAATCTATAAAGCCAGGTCCCTTGCACATTTGACGGCTGCTCAAAATAGTGGCACTTTAACCTTGCAATTTTTAGAATCCAAAAATTCTTACGTTTTCGAACCTTTTATGGATTTTATCTTTCCCATCCTGGCAAGGAAATTGTATGTTCAGTGGAGGTATAGCACACTACCTATTAATTCATACACTTCGAAGTGGTCAAATGGGGGCGACAAAATATGTCCCTGTTGTAACAACCATGTGGAAGATGACCCCCATATTTTGTTTGTGTGCCCTGCATACCAAAGGCCCAGAAAATATTGGATAGCGCCAATCTGTAAGAACCTGGGATTCAGAGACTATGCACAAGCATACAGGATTTTGAAAACTAGTACCCTGGGCCACATTGTGTTTGCTGTTTCCAAATTTCTTATGGCCATTTGGTTGATTAGAAGGAAAAAATTGTCTGAAGCTCCTTGAACTTTTTAAAGAATCTTCTAAATGTAATTTTAACTCATTCCTTGCTGGGAGAGTCGTTTTTATTCAAATGTATTTTAATAATGTTTTATTGTCTGTAATGTTTTTATTGTGTCTTTTATGGTCTATATGACCGAAATAAAGAATTTTTGGATTGGATTGGAATAATACCTTTTAGGAATAAATGTTGTTATATGGAGATGTGACGGTTCACTACTGATTGCATGTATGAGGTTTTTGAAGGAGTTTAAATTAACGGCTCAGCAAAAATATTACTTGCATTCTACACCTGTACAGTACCTCATTGCAATGCTGTACTCCATTGGCATCAGGCTGAGGAAGATTGATGTCATCAATGAACATTTGAAAGGATTTTCCATCTGGTGCTCCGTAGATAAATCCTGCAATAAACATTTGAAATAACCATAGAGACAGGAATACAATATTCACCCATTTAGAATGCTCACTGTAAAAGGACAATTAAATAGTTTGAGACAACTTGGATAAGAGGCACCAAACAAAGGAAAACAGTCCCATCCATGTAAATATTTCAGTAATTTTTTATATTAGACAGTTCAGAATGGTGTCCTCTATTTATGTCCAATTTGGATGTTACGCACTGATATTCGTTGGAATAACTAGAGATAAGATCGAATAGGGAAAAAACTGCTAAAGCACCTGGCAGTTCTTCTCTGGATTGATATTATCCTCCCTATTCTGAATTATGTAGGTTAAATGCACCAATAATGTGATCTGGTCTTATTGCATGGTAAAACAGCATGCTTTCCCTCGCCCCAGGTTCCAAAACTCAGAATCTAGACATTTTTCATGAACAAATTTGGAGAAAAACCCACAGGTGAGAGGGAAATATGCCCACAACCGAGAACATCAAATTGGGTGGAAGCACAATTTACACATGATTTGACAACATCGGATTGGTCCCACAGCAGCAAAGAAGAAAACATTGTATCCCTTATTGAGATGTCGTTTCCAAGAACAACCCACAAGCATCAGGCTCCAGGTACATTAGACATAATAAAAAGGTTTATAGAAGCAATGGCCAGCTCTGGTCTTCGAGGTTCAGAGTTGAGTCCAGGTTTCAGGGGATCATGTATCAATATTCAGGAGATACAATTATGTTCTCTGAATGTACTTTGAGGTTTCTATAAACCTATCCTATTTGTGGTAAGCAAGGATTTGCCTAGATAATGGCAATTCTATTTAATTTGAAATCATATATAATTAAAGCAATGTTTCAGTTTCCCAGAAGGCAGTCTCACAAGCATTAAAATCCATTTTAAAAAGTTGATGCATTTACAATTCCTTTAATACTGCATTCCACGTACAGAATGGCTCTTTAGAGCAGAGGTTGAATTGAAAAAGTAGTGCAAGCAACCAATGAATAAAGCATGGCCACTATGGTTATCATGATGTAAAAAATGTGAAGGTATAATAAATTATAAGCTGTGTGTCTTTTATTGCTCTATATAAAAGGGCACTTTAACGTGTTGCTTGTTTTGGACACACCAGTCCCATTCTCCTGCATTGCTTTTTAGTGCTCATTCACTTCCAGTTTGTGTTGCAAGTATCAGCGGCTAGATTAGTTAGACTTGTGTGTTAAATTCTGGTATACTCTTCAATCCTTAAGAGAGGGTATGTTAACTCTGCTCAGGTATTGCTTTGTAACAATGAATCTTGCCTTGAAGTCTCTTCCTCTGGTAATTAAATGACTCTTGAGTCTACGTTTGTTCTAGCAGTTAACCAAGATGTTTTAGTGTAAATTCACAACAATTAAAATATTTTAAGGGTATACACTGCAAGGCATAGTTTCTCACAACTTTAGGGGTTCAAAGAACCCACAAGGAACTCCAGAGAAACTTCAACCAAATAAGGACAAGAGTAAATTTGAAATTGTACATCTATTTGTTTACTCTTTTTTTCAAATGGAAGATGATTAGGGTATACGTTCAGAAATGCAATGAATGTGGGGAAAGGCATTCGTTTTTGTGTGAAAGAGATTGTGGATATTCACCTAATTATATAGCCAACTCCAGTCGCAGTCCCATGGAAACATCAATTTTTATTCCCCAACTTTACACATATAACTTTGGAAAATCAAGCCACCTTTTGCATATCCTACTCATAGGTGTAATCTTGGATAGATAACGTCTGCAGATCCTGATTCTGTGATTCTGGATATGCATTTGCAGATAGGACTCTTTGCTTTCTTTTATTTTTTATTTTTTCAGTTGATCAATATATTATACGTTTGAAAGCACTTTGTGACCTAATGTTTTACAGTAGCATAAGCCCACTTAGATTGCATCATTCTAGTACCTAAAGCAAGAACATGCTTAATTATTTATTTACATTCACACCATACATTTTAATTATTTAGTAAGTAAAAATAAATAGAAGGAAACACCTACTGTAGTGTGCAATAATTATAACTTTTAAGGTGTATAGGTTTTTCAAAAGTATACATTCAGCTCATTATTGATTTGTAAGCTTCCCTTCTGTGTCAAATCCTACCAAAGAATATCAACTGCATCAAATTGATGAACCCCCAAATACGGCAAATGTGCCTCTGATTACTGCCCATCTTTGAGAGACATCTTCTTTGGACTGGCAAAGATTAAATCGACACAGCTTCCAGATTATGGAAACATTCCAAAATTCTGCTTATAATCTCAAAGTGAAGGAAGCCCTGGTGCCATCATATTTACCAGCGAGATTGCCGTGAGGGGAACGGCCTGATTTGGGGAGCAAACAACACAGGATCCCTGCTATTCTTGCCGCCGTGAGGGGAACGGCCCTTTAAACTTCAACACCCAGCGTTCCTTGGTCCGGGCGCCTGCCGCTGACATCATCAGGCAGCGCCCGGGCTGCATTTAAGCCTTTTGAGCGCCCCGCAGTGCGGGACGTGCCCGGGCAGCGCCCGGGCAAAGCCCGGGCCAAGGGCGGGCCCGTACTTGCCCGTCGAGGACCGTCTGAGGCCGGGCTGGGCATTCCCTCTGACGTTTGCTGCAGAACACCTGAACTGTAAGTGCTGCTAGTGGCTGTCTGGCTATGCTATTTACCTTTGCGCATTAGTCTATCGACGAGGCAGCAATGTTTTTGTCTCTTGCATAAACTCTTAGGCATCCCTGCAATATTTTTGCCTCTGTGCTACTCGACCTATTCAGACCTGGTCATACTATCTGCCATTGCCCCTTAGGACATAAGCTGTTATTACCTGTGGGTTGACAGGGGTCGTAGATAAGCCTGTTGTGGGCCAGTGGCTTTTATTGGGACCTTTTCAACTACTCTATCTGTGTTCTTCCCCAACTGTGCTGAGTACTGTTGCTGCATTATCCTCCCGCTGCTGCTTTTTCAAACATCTTTGCAGCCGCTGTGTGGACGACTTCATCTTTATAGGCACCGAAGTACCTGAAGGCGGTCCTTGAGACTTTTGTTGATGTACCTGGAAGCACGTTAAAACCTTGCCTGTCTCTCGTGTAGTGGGAGCAGCGTGTGGGTAGTAGGCAGAGGGCTACTCACGCGCCCGGAGGCGCGTCAAATTCGAGCATATCTCCTGCGTCGCGGACAGCAAAGGGTGGGCCCTCTGTGGCCCTCAGAGGAGGCTGGGCTGGGGCCACTCTCTTGCCTATGTGAAGTACAGTAATTGTATATTTGTTCCACTAACTTATTATGGCTGTGAGCCATGAATATTTGTCATCTGTGAAGGTTGGGGGTTCTACTAAAGGCACATTAGACCGTTATTTTAGTAAGGTTCCCATGGATCTAGGGAGGGAGGACATACTAGCTGAGCGTCGGGCCGAGCGCCGCCAGTCAGTTGAATGTATGAAGAATACGCCTCTTATAGATCTATCACAACAAGTTATTTTCCCTGATGCAAGCCCCTCTATTGAAAATGATGACTTGTTCTCTATAGATAGTGTTCCCGCACTTTTGCGGGAGTTATCCCCTCCATTTTCCCTATCTAACCCGCCTGATAGTTTACACGAAAACACCATCTCTCGCTCTTGTGATTCTCTATCAGGAGTAGAAGTGTTAGCTAACCCTTCCCTGTTAAATGTGGAGATTACGAAAAGGAAGATTAGAAAAACACTGTTGTCCAAAGTTCTCGGCCCACCACTAAATAAAAGGAGGAAGAAGGGCCCATGTAGACCCAGGATCAGTCACTCTGACTTTGGGAAAAGTACTAAGGCTGCCAAACCAGCTGTATCTATCCCAAAAGTCCCCATAGTAACTGCACCAACCCAAAGGTTGTTTCAGACACTGCATCAACCCTAGTGGAAGTAGGCACCCCCTTATATTGTTCTCCAAAGGAAGTACAGTTTACCGACCCTTTGGAAAGCATTGAACATCTCATAAGGTCATTTATTTTACCAATTATTGAGAGGTTAAAGAGGGTCGAGGAAAGGCTAGGGAATATAGAGCTGGTCATTAGTAGTAAAGCGGGGCAGATTAAGGACCAAGCGGTTCCGGACCATCCTCCCGTAGTAACCATGCATTCTTCTCTTCCTGTTGTGTGTGAAGGCCCAGCCAAAGGTAGCATGACCACTGGTTCTAACAAACAGAGGCTAATACCCCTTAAATCTGCAAGGCAATCGGCTTTGCTTGCTGCTAGTGAAATCCAGAGGGTTGGGGGAAAACGGGGTGCAGGAAACATGGGTGATGATGAGAGTGGGAGTTCTAGCATTGCTAGGGGTACGAAACGTAAGAAGCCCCAAGTTGAATTACCGCCAGAAGCTGTTCCCTATGTGGTTGTGCTAGCGGGAGTTCCAACACTGCCAGATGGCAAGAGGGAGGGGTTCTTTCAGCTTAAAAATAAAATCGTACATTGGCTGAGCCAAAATTGTCCTCTCCCTTATAACATTAATGGTGAGATCCTTCATGTTCGCCGACTCCCCTGGTTGGGAAGTAGGGTGAAGGACATTAAGGGGGATTTAATTGTTATTAATTTCAGAGACCCCGAGGCCGTTAGGCATATTCTAAACTGGTCAGTAGGGAATTCTGGTACTTCTATTGCCCCTTTTGAGCTGACTTTCTTTTATCCCAGAATCCAAAGGAATAGAGTTGGGCACCCTGGGGCTCCTGCCCTCCCACAGACCAATCCACGTGCATTTTGTAACAATGGGCATACAATGTTTGAACCTAATTTCAAATCAATGACTTTTGATAACATCCCAAGGTGGGACACTGTATTGCCAAGGAGTTACGGGAATCGAAATAGGAGGATGGACCACCTGGTACCATTCACGCCGCTTGATGTCTTGAATAGATATGAAGCCCTTTCTGGCCTCGACGGTTGTGATTGACAGATGTGGCCATTGACCAATCCATCACTCGCTGTTACTCAATCTGACCCAACCAATAATCTCGGATTACTGTATATTGGTAAATCTGACCTAATTGAACAACCTAGACCACTAGAGGGGACCTTGATATCAGAATTAACTGTTTCTCCCTCTATCTCTTGCTCCCTTCCAAATTGCGTACCTGAGCAGGGGGCGGGTGCCGGGTCCTTCATCTTGAGTTATTCCACTGGTTCCTTGGATTTTCCAACACCCAAGCATGCCCCTGATGCCGAATGTGTTAAGATCGTCTCGTGGAATGTTCTCAAGAACAAATTGCCCATTCCTGAGTGGGGTGCGTTTATTGCCTCATTTGACATCTGTATGCTGCAAGAAACCTGGATGCTTAAAGAGAGTGTGGCTCCGGGCTTTGCAACGTATGATATTCTAGCAAGTATGAGCAGTAGGGGCAGGCCCTCGGGTGGGCTGTCCATATGGGTTGGCACCCATCTAGGAGTGAAGGCATTAGAAATTCCAACTAACTCTCGGGACGTACAACTTGTTTTATTGGATTTAGTGAATGGCCCAAATATTGCTTTCATAAATGTCTATTCAAGGCCAATCAAGCGGGGCCTTGAATCGGAGGCTATTACTGTACTGTCTAATCTTATACAGTCACTCGACTCCTCCACTATGTTAATTTTGGGTGGGGACTTTAACTGCCATTTCGAGCCCCTTTGGGACCCAAATGTAGGAGACCCAGATGAAGTGGATTTACTATGGAACATTCCTGACCCGCTGACCTCTTTGGTCAAGGTCTGGACTCCCCCTGTCTTGCAACTGCAGTCGCTCTCCTTAGCTGCATCGTTGCGAGCATGCAACGGAAGGGTGAAGCCAGATAGACCTGGGAAAGTAACGTTCAATAGATTAAATCATACCTCGATAATCGACTATATTTTTATTGAAGCAAGGGACTGGGATAGGCTTTATGAGTTTGTGGTCATTGAGAGGTTTGACAGTGACCATAATGCTTTAGCCTTGACTCTCAAACCGGGGAGTTTTGGACTTAAAAAACCTGCCCCGGATGAGAATCAAGTCACCGACCCACTGATAATCACAAACTATAGAAGGAGGGTCAAGTGCCCAGAACTTCAAATGTCCAACAGTAAACTTGCGGAACTTTATGAAATCATAATACCATTTATTGAAGAGATGGGGAGAGTTGGCCCTTTGGGCAGCCCAACTGATATTCATGGTCAATTGGTTGTTGCCCTAAAAGACATCTTGTACCCAGTAAAGAGGGTAACTCAGTCTCGGACTGCAACAGCTCGGTGGTTTAACACGACTTGTCGTATGGCCAAAAAGGCTCTGTTGCTGGTATTAAAAACCAACGACAGAGAAGCCATCAGGGTAAATCGCTCCCTGTATAAAAAGGCAATCAGTGATGCGAAGAAGGAAGGGGAGGCTGCAGTGTGGGAGGAGTTGGGTCTTGCGCTTAGTTGCAATGATGCTAAATCATTTTGGTCTATCGTAGCAACTGGAGTTAGTGGGCAATTTCACGCTCCTGCCCCTAATATTGCCTCCTCAATTTGTGAAAATTACTTTGGTGATCTATATGGCACGTGTAATTATGACGGTCTGTTTGTTGGTACCCTTGAACCTCCACCAGCTCTTGTATGCTGTGCTCCATCTGAACTTTTTACCTTGGTTGAGGTGGAAACAGCGATAGGAAAAATGCTCCCTAATAAGGCTCCTGGCCTAGATAAACTGCCCGGGGACCTGTTTAGGGTACAACCAAAGATATGGGCTCCCTATTTGGTTGTTCTATTCAATTGTATCTTGCAGGGGGTGATTTACCCCACACCTGGCTAGGGGCAGAAATTGTGCCCGTTTTTAAAAAGGGCTGTCCGTTAACTCCCTGTAATTATAGGCCTATCAGCCTTATTGATACCTCACAAAAATTAATGGGGAGGGTTCTCCTGGACAGGGTCCTGGGGTGGATTGAGGAGAATGGGATTCTGTCTACACTCCAGGCAGGTTTTAGGGCTGGTACCTCCACTCTAGATCAGATTTTTCGCCTGCAGGTCTTGCACTGGAAAACAGCCTTGGTGGAGGGTGGCAGCCTCTACCTAGTGTTTGTGGACCTGTGGGCAGCTTTTGATCTAGTTCCGCGAGCTAAATTGTGGCAAGTCCTAGCAGATTTGGGTCTTCCGCCTTATCTATTGGCCGTCTTATCTAGGCTTCATGAAAATAATTTTGCCCAGGTAAGGTGTGGTAAATATGGTGACCTTACTGACCGATTTCCTGTCCAAAAAGGTGTTCGCCAAGGGTGTGTGTTGGCTCCCACACTATTAAGCCTTTATATTAATGGTCTTGTCGACCATCTGAATTGTGTGGTAAACAATGATGCCCCTAAATTGGTTACGTGGTCGAGTGCCCGCTCTGATGTTTGCAGACGATACTCTGCTACTGTCTAGAACATCATCGGGCATTCAAAACATACTGAATGGTTTTGTGAAATTTTGCGAGCTAAGGGGACTGGAAATCAACTTGGGGAAAACAAAATTTATGATTTTCAACCCCCCGAAGCGGGTGCGTCCAAATCCAGGTCTATTTGGTATTCCCCTTGAAAGGGTTAAAACCTTTGTCTATTTGGGCGTCATTTTAACTGAGAATTTTAGCTGGAATGCGCAGATTGCTAAGTCGACGCTCAAGCTCGCCCAGCTGGTAGGGGGTTTAAACAAAGTTTTTAAAAAATCAACCTACAAACCAGTGTCCCCTGCTTTGGAGATTTATTGTCGGCAGGCAAGAGTAGCTGCAATCTATGGGGCTGAACTTTGGGGACACAAGCAGATAGGGACCCTCACAAAGGTTGAGCAGTCCTTCTTAATAACTCTTGTAGGGCTTCCTTCCAGCACGCCTTTGATCCCCCTTAGGTTTGACCTTGGTTTAGTCTCAATAGAGGAGATCATAAGTGCCAGACCAACTTTGTACTGGAAGAGGTTATGGTCAGTCCCTGAACTGGCCTCATATAGAGCAGAATTTGCTGAGATTTGGCCTGCCCTTAAATACAAAAAGATCCCCTGGCTCCTGCATATCAATGCAGCTAGTATTTGTTTAGGACTGCCGGAATTGTGGGCAACCCCGGAAACTTATTGTCCCGGGCTACCAAAGAAAGAACTTCTCTCTCTGACATGTACACATAATTCTTTATTACTTTCGAGTTCTACAGCGGTGGGTAGGTTGACCTCAGAGTTCCTCGTAGTTAAACCAGACCCAAAACTAGAGGAATTTATGGACCAAATTGAACCTCCACTTGCTCGAAAATTATACATTCAGTTAAGACATGGTACCCTACCGGTTAGGTCCTTCTCATCTAAGTGGCAGACGCAGAACCAGGAAATTTTTCCTGCATGTAATTATAAAACGGAGACTGTTGTACATGTGTTGTTCTTCTGTCCTGCCTATCATGTAATCAGAAAATGTTGGTTGACTCCCATTTGCAGGAACTTGGGTTTTCGTTATTTCATGCAGGCTTGTAGGTCTCTAATTTATGATACCCATCCCCCTATTGTCTTCGCAGTATCTCGTTATCTACACAGCATGTGGCGTAGGAGACGAACCTTTTTAAATTAATTTTTTGTACTTATTTCTCCTTCACTGATAACTCGTAGTTTAATTCTTTTTTAAATTTCTTAATCTTTTATGTCTATTTATTGTCTTATTGTAATTATTGATGTACCTATGTGTACTTTTATGGTCTTATGACCGAAATAAAGTTATCACAAGAATATTTAAAAGTGACAACTATCTAACTGGGTTAACCTTCTTTGCCAAAACTCTGCAGAGGATTGTGTAGTGTGTAGATTTGAAAGTGAATGTATATTTTGTACTTCAAATCTAAGACAACAGTCTCTATGGCTACCTGCCGTCTACTCATGTAAACACCCTTGTCTGCCTCTCCTTTGTTTTTTACACATCTGATATAGTGGCTGGCAACATTATTGGGATTTCATGTTCATTCACTAAGACCAACCAAGAGCAGCACCACTTTCAAAGTCAGTTTATCTCACCTTGCCTGTGAACAATGTTGGTTTCTATGAGATTCTGGAGGTCAGAGGCCTTAGTGGATCCAGAAAACACCATCCTTTTTAACAACAAGTGGGATTTGTCTGAAAGTATAAACATATTATTTACAGTCCAATGCATTGAAAATTATTAATTTCTAGATGTCTGTATAATACTCCTAATTTTATGCGAGGAGTTTTAGAACATCTGAGGGTAAAGGGGAGAATTCTAACAAAGAAATACTGAAGTCACATTTGAATTTGATGTACCTTGTGTGTTGATGAAGTCATTAATCACAGATGTCCTTCCGGCTCCTGGAGGTCCAATTAATAAGACATGTTGTTTTCCCATGCTGGCATATTCCATGAATGTCCGAACTATCATCTGCGGTGAACATAATTATTTTACATGAATTGCCTCTCCTTACACAAACCTTGAAAAACAGAGGCCTTGATTATATGCTTCATGATATATGGCTAAGGGAAAATGTTGTGGAATATGTAGGTGATATAGAAGCTTTGGGCCCAATTCAGAAAAGTAATCTGAGACAAAATCCTAACTTTACGACTTTCGGTATTCACAAAGGGCATTTAGGAGTAGTAATGTTAGTATTCCTAACTTTGCTACTCCTAAATGCACATTGTGAATACCAAAACTCATAAAGTTAGGATTTTGTCTCAGTTAAACTTAAGTTTTGGTTAATTTAAGAACAAAACTTAAGTTTAACTGAGACAAAATCCTAACTTTATGACTTTCGGTATTCACAAATGTCATTTAGGAGTAGTAAAGCTAGGATTCCTAACTTTACTACTCCTCAATGCCCGTAAAGTTAGGATTTTGTCTCAGATTACTTTTGTGAATCTGGCCCATTGTTATATAGCTACTATGACATTTTACCAAACATTAGTAATGACCCAAAAAGGATAGCCAAGTTTCACAAACTTTTAAGAAACAAAACTACACACATTCAACATAAAGTATTAAAAATGTTGTCCACTTGCAAATATTGATGTTATATGACATAGATGCACAGGAACCCAATTTATTTTCCCTTTTACCACCAGAGTAAATTGGTTTGTGTAAAACATACAGAATATTCAACTCAGTAAAACACAAACCTACATAAATACACTTTTTGGAAATAAATGGAGCCTCTCTTTTTCTTTTTACATTTCATCTATTGTTCACAACTTGTGTCCTAGAACTCAGTGTTGATTTATTCCAATGGGCAGATGTATAAAGCATTTTTGCGGCCACAAATGCTTTGATTTGGCGTTTAAGGCGGCAAAATTGCTGTTTTTATTGTACTAAACACATTTTAGAAGTCAGTAACATTTTTTGGAAGGGGACAAATAGGAGGTTACAAATAGTAAATCCTATCCATTTGTATCACTAATTTAGGACAGAAATAGTAGTTGTAAACCATTGAAATATTCGCGAAAGGGAAGGGGTCTCATTGAGACCCCTTGGGGGATCCCTTCACTTTGTGAATTAAAAAAAGGTTTGTTGGAGAGTAGGCAGTGGTTCAGTGGACCATTCCCAAATCTCATACAAAAAAAACACCTTTTTTTAAACTCAGCCCCGTTATGTTTTTTAAGGAAAATGGTCTGCATTAAAAAAAATTACTTGACTGGAAGAAGATCACATACATGGTGGTCTGCTGGCCCCAGTAGGCCAATATTCCTGTGATAGCCGCCCATCAGAGTCTGCTCCAATTTGCAAACTACCTCATGAATATTAACATGGTAGTTTGGATTGCGACCCACTCCAAATCAGAATCTTCAGAATCGACCTACTTGCATATAGGTCGGTTTGGTAAATTATTGCGACCAACATTTTGGGAGAAGGAAATAGTACATATGCCACAACTTCCTTGGGGATGGGGAACGGGAGAAAGGAGGAGAGTAACAAGAATCAATTTCCAACACTTTCAGAACAGTATTGTACATTAGGTATTTATTATGTAATTGCCTCAGCATGAGGCGCTTCAAGATAAAAGCCTTTAAAGAAAAGAATTGGAACTAACTTTTCATGTCCTCTTTAAATAACTGCTGCTTCAGAAGACTTCATGTCAACATTAACAGGCATTCGTAACAAACACAACATTTTCACGACAAATATTAAATCATCCTTTCCACTCTGTCTGAAATATTTTCAAATATATATGCTTTCCTGTTGTAGAAATGGGCACATCCTTAAATCTATTAACTGTGCTTATTAATTAATTATTAATGATTTAACTTATACACACCAGAAAAACATCTCATATATGCAGCGAACGTCCACTCGATTACATATTTTCGGGCTTTTAAAACTTTTTTCCTATGATTTTTCAGCATTTCCTCCTTGCCTCACTTCTTTTTAGTTTGTTTTTAGTCAAAGGCAGAATGCTTCTGAACTTCCCACTTACTATGGGCATATTGGTGGGAGAAACAACGAGTTTCATTATTCCTCCTCAAATAAACCTATTTTTACAACAACAAAAAAATGTTTTACCTACAAAAACTTGGATCACATTTACCTTGCCTGATACTTTCACACATCACTTGCTCCCACAGAAGCCAATCTGTTGGGCAACTTGGCACATTCGAGGAAACGATGTCGCACTTACGGTGTCTAGAGTGTTGACAAACACCTCTCCCAAGATGTCTGTGCACCCGATGTACGTCACTTCAGGCAGACGTGACTGCCAGGTGTCCCATTCTCCTGACTCGTCCACGTAGTAATCAAAGACTGAAATCTCATTTTCATAATCTGGTAAACTACGGTATGGAAAAAGAATAAACCAAAGACAGTCGTGACGAGAAATCTTAAAGAGAAATAATTTGTTTGCATTCATTGTGTAACATCAGGAGCATTTATAAATCACAACTGCTCGTAATGTGCGCCGTCAGTACAAATGGATAAGTGACAGACAGAGAGACAGAGAGATAGAGAGACAGCCAGACAGACAGACAGACAGACAGGCAGACAGACAGACAGACAGACAGACAGACAGACAGACAGACAGACAGACAGACAGACAGACAGATAGATAGATAGATAGATAGATAGATAGATAGATAGATAGATAGATAGATAGATAGATAGATAGATAGATAGATAGATAGATAGATAGATAGATAGATAGATAGATAGATAGATAGATAGATAGATAGATAGATAGATAGTGTCTGTTTGCTGGGCAGAACTACACTACCCATAATCTCTGCTACAGAAAGGTCCACGGGGGAGCGCTACATAGTGTGAGGCAGCTTCCCGCACACAGGAGACCCAGGACTCTGTTTGTTGTGGCAGAACTATGGGGCTCATAATTGCTACTACAGGAGGAAGGAGGGGCCGCGGGGGAGCCCTTCATAGTGGATGCATACAGGATGCTCCCGGGCATGGCCCGGGAGAAGACCAGGCCAACAGCAGGCCCATCTGCACCTGTCAGAGTCTAAAAGAGGCTGGGTTGGGCCACTCCTCTTAGCTCTGGCTCCTATTTTTCATGTCCTCATATCCTTTTTCACTTAAGGCAGCCTGTGGAAAAGGAAGGCATTGCAACTTTCTGGTAAGGAAAAACTTACTAATAACTCTACTGCTAACTTTTTATATAATGACATGAGGGTTATTGAACATGAACTTGATGCAGTTATAGTGAAGATAAACAACGTCACAGGGTCTCATAAAGATAAACTTGGGAAACTGTCAGTAACGACACCGTTGACACTAGTCCATGCATTGTTGTTAACTGAATCGCAGGTTGTCAGATCTGACAGCAGAGATAGTAGGGTTAACCCTTGAGTATTTAATGTGCTGCTAACTACTGAAGAGATTAATACCCAGGGCCCCAAGAAAAGCCCTGAATTCTCATGCACTTCACTCTAGGCCAAGAAAAAAAGGGGTGTGGGCATCACAGCAAATGAAGGTCACCACAAAGGGTCAAGTTTGCCACGTCGCAGCCTACTTGCATCAGTAAAAGATCCACCAAAGCAGTCGCAAACAAAAGGGGTTTTAATTCTGTTTGCTCTGTGCTTGAAAAATTGGAGGAAAGGCTGGCTGTTTTTTAGAAACCATATCAAGTCGACTTAGGGCGATGGAAAATCTATTGATAAATTTCACCAAAATGCGGGTCATATATATGACCTGCATAAAAAGGATGTATCTGCTTTAACACTGGATTATAGCCCCCTTTGCCAAGATTATGGCTTTATACGACTACAATTTCCTTGATCAGTCTTGCAAAACATTGAGTAAATGTGTGATTCCTCTATCAAAGATAACGGGGAACAAAGGAACATGGAATATGACTGACTTGGGCTCTAAAAAGTGTAATCCTCAATGGTTAGATCACATATATAGCTATGGCATTATTTCCCTTCAAGAGACATGGTTTGTTAACCTGTGTCATGTACAAGGCTAAATGTTGTACTTTACACCAACTACCCTAGGGCTGTCAGGTAGGGCCAAGGGTCGGTTACTAACGCTGATATCTACCACATTTCCTGGCCGAGTCATTAGAACAAATTTAGACTTCTGTCATTTTCAACTTCTTTGTCTGGCGTATTGCACTAAGAAACGTTTGTTAATTACCTATTACAATAATTGTTTTGACACTATTGCAGCATCATTAATACTGTGAGCAGGAAGTTAGAGAGATTTTCTGTCCATTCTGGGGAGTTCTTTTCTCTACTATGGATGGGTGATTTTAACATTAATTGTTGTGACCGAGCTGGTACGGCGATTTGTTGCCTAAGTGATACTCATGGTGAACCTTTAAAACACTTTAGGCACAAATCCTATGGAGATGCTCCTAATGAGTTTGTTGTCAAATATCAATTATTTTTGACTTACTTGCTGGTTCCCCAGGCCTAAACCCAACATACATGGGTAAGGAATGTCACAGTATCATTTACTTCATTTTGTTCATAGCAGATTTACTAGAGTTTCTTTCTGGTTACGAAGTTCAGGATAATGTACTGTGTGATCACAACTTACTTACAACTTTCTTTCTTCTCTGTAGTGCACCACCCATGAAAACCTATAGGGTATCTGCAAAGGTGTATTACAGAAATGGAAAAGTGTTGATAGACAGAAGCTGTTTAGCAGCCCTGTCACATACAATAGGGAGGCACTCCTCATGGCTTTTGATGTTGATGGGTGCCCCACGGAGATTACAATATGCGTCAACTCTGTGTAACTCGATTGGGGAGATGCTCACCCTTCAGATTGTGAATTTTCCACAAAAACCTTTTAAATGGTTTGATTGTAACTGCTCTAAAGCACATGGAGCCCTTTTAAAATCTATTAAAAAGGTTCTGCATGTTGTTGAACTTGTTTGGAAGTGTCGTAGGTCCTATAGGTCAGCACTCGCGACCAGGAAAGGTGATATCAGATCTGAGGCCTGCGAGTTCCTGATAGTAGCTAGTAACCTAAAGAATTCTTGCCTGTTTTGAAAAGTGATAAGCAGCCCTCTTTTTACTGATAAATAGGGAGAGCACTTGTATGGTAATTCAGAGCTACCAAATTACACTGGTGCCTCATCTGTGCAAAATCCAATGGTACATGGCGCAGAAATGACGAACGAAAAGCATGAAATTATGGCGAGCAAACATAGGTGCCCTGTAGGAAAGGCACTCTGCCCTGATGGGGTCCCTGTGGATTTATTCAAAGATAATGCTGATTTTCGGCGCACCCCTGCTAACTAATGTTCTGAATGCCTTTTGTAAGACAGGGCCACCAAAGTCCTAGTCACAATCTCTGATCATGCCCATATTCAAGAAAGGAGATAGAAGTAACCCAAAATGTTCACACCCAATCTCTTGATCAACTCAACAATAAGGATTATGGGCAGAGTAATTTGAGACCGCTTAGAGATTTGGGCAAAGGAAAATAACACTCTGTCTGCTTTGCAGTATGGGTTTCGGACAAGATTAGGTACCGTTGATCAGTGCCTGAATTTACAACTATTAATTAATAAGTATATCCTTGCCAAGTCGGGGAATGGTTATCTAGCCATTTTGGATTTAAAATCCGCCTTCGACCATGTATATTATACGAAACTTTAGGGCATGATGACAGATATGGGAGTCGAGGTCAATATTGTTAATTGTTAAAGGAACTACACAGTGAGGCATCAGCCAGTGTGCGGTATGGCCCAATAGTGGAAACTAATGATTGATTTATGCTTTCCTCGGTTGTGGGTCAAGGTTGCGTCTTGGCACCACTTTTATTTACTTCATATATAAATGGATTGGAACAACACCGTGGCAACCTAAATGCGGATGTACCGTGTGAAGGTACCCAGACAGTTCCTGTTTTACTCTACGTGGTTGATGCTGTCCTTTCACTTGGACAAAACTTGGGCTGCAGAAGCTCCTTGATAATTTTGTCAGTTTTATGACTGGATTGGAGCTACGAGTGAATGTTGTACCATAAGTCATTGCAGTAATGTATAGAGTGCACAGTACCTTTAACAACTTGTTATGAGCGAGTGAGCTCCTGCTATGCAAAGTGAGATCACTTGTCAAAAGTAAATGATTATTTTTCAAAATGGATATATTTTGGTTTAATCTCTGCTCCCAACCTTGACGCTATAATCAAATTTTGAAAAATAATTTTTGATTTAGAAGAAGCACCCAAAGAAACTGGTACAGACAACGGCACCCACTTCACATCAGCAGCATGAAGGACTTCATTTAGCGTTTTCACATTACCCATCTCCGAGTTTCGCTTCACTCACCTTCTGCCACTGCTTTGGTTGAATGCATGAATAAGTTCTTCAAAGAGAGTGCGCAAACATCCTTGACTATGTGCTTTGAGGTTGAAACTTTCCTTAGAAGACAGTTTGGACATATCTAGTAACTCCACACTGTACAATAGGTTATTCCCCATTTATGATGTTACGCAAAAAAATTCCAATGGCTTCAGTTTGTCCTGACTGGGTGAGAGAGGTAAGCAAAAAGACCAATCCTGACTTGCAGACTATTGCATCCTGAGTTGAAGCAACGCAAAGTCAGGTTGAAGAACGTTTTTGACAAAACACACCATGTCAAAGATTTAATATTGAAAGCAGGGGATTGAGTTTTGATCAGTAATTGCGCTAAGGTCAAACAGGCTTTATCGAAATTTTCAAAACCAGTTTGTGTTGAAAGAGTGTCTAAAGGCTCATTTCTTATAAAGGACAAAGGATGGTGGAGGAAAAGAGATCTGGTCAAGATTACCCAGGCGCAGGCACCCAAAATTCAAGCTGTGTGAGGCTATGATGGGAACAATTCCTCTCTTGAAAGCACTTGGTGGCAAACAACTCAAGAGCATTCAACTGACAGTCAAGGGTCATCTCAGTTTGCAAATGATTTGTTACTTACACAAAGGCAACCTGGTACATTGTTCCTGAACAATCTAATGATTGCATTACGTCCCATAACACCAGAGCTGTACGCAAAACTAATATGCCTTCTGAATTTATGGATTACTATGTCTTACAAAAAAAAAAAAACGATGTAGGGATGTAAATATTGTGTTATGCTTATTTTTTTTTCATACAAATTATTTAGCTTTGTGTTTTTCAAAAAGAGGAAGGTGTTGTACGATAAGACATTGCTGTCATGTATGGAGTGTGCGGTACCTTTAAGAATTTGTTATGAGCAACCGAGCGCCTGCTCTGTGGACCAAGCTCACTTGTGAAAAGTAAATATATTTTGGTTGCTATGTTTTCTTTTAAGCACTGCATTATGCCCCAGCACTGCTGTCCCGCATCGGTTGCTCAGTCTTTGTTGGGCGTCTTATGCATGAGGACAGGCTGTGTGTGGGCTCCTTATTTATTACCTTGTAATTCACTAAATGAGTTTATAACTAACCTAGGATCCAAACATCTTAAGGAGCATGTGTCAGTATATCAAACCAAATGTTTAGCAGTGGCAACTTAATGTTCCAGAGTTTGGGGGCTTAAATATTATTCAGCCGTTCAGAGAGTTGAAAATGGGTGCTTGAAAAGATTGTTGGGGAGCCCCACAAATCAGGCTACTCACATTAGTCAAGCTGAACCGGAACTCGATTATGGTGATGATCTTATTAAAATCCAACACTTCTTCTGTGGCTGTCTATTTGGAAAACGCCAGAGACCGATTTCAGCCGCAAGGTGATTAGGGATTGCATGAAATTGGATAAGGACACCAAAATATCCTGCATAATGTACATAAAGAATACAAGTAATGAATTGTAGATCAGTCCAGAGGCCCACTCACTGGCCTTCAAACTAATTTTAAAAGTTCGCGTCTGGAGCTGGAATAGAAATAGAACAGACTGTACAGAGAACATCAAATGTACAATTTGCCAGTGTAGCTTTTTAATCTCAGGATCAGGCATGGAGTTTTATCCTATAAGTGTAAATGATAACTACCAGTGGTTCTGTTGACCAGGTGAGATTAAAGACTTTGCAAGTTATGGTAGCTTCTCTGGAGCCAGTTAGTTGTTCAATGAACCTAGAAGTGTGCCAGTGTGACGGTCATTCTGCACAATATAATTTGCACGTAATGTTATTTTAAAAATGTTATACTGGCATTAGAAAACATAATTTAATATCGCCTTTAAATTGAATTAATGTCAGACATTACAAGCAAGTAATGTTTTATCACTGCACACTCTCTGAGTGTATGTCGGATAGTAGTGAACCATATGCAGAGTGTAATTAAGCACAGGAAATATGATTTTCAGAGAAATATGTTCGTCAGATGGTTTTGTTACACTTTGCACGTGATACTTTCTGATGCTTTTTTAACTTGTCTTTTAATCTTGAGATATGTATTTATTCACTAATTGTTATTTTATTGATATTTGTATTTATCTTATAAATTTTTGGGACGAATAAAGTTTTGTTGATGAAGATTTCAGATAGATAGATAGCTAGATGGATATATATAGCTGGATGGATGGATGGATGGATGGATGGATGGATGGATGGATGGATGGATGGATGGATGGATGGATGGATGGATGGATGGATGGATGGATGGATGGATGGATGGATAGATAGATAGATAGATAGATAGATAGATAGATAGATAGATAGATAGATAGATAGATAGATAGATAGATAGATAGATAGATAGATAGATCTGTGTGCAACATACAGGGTTAAGTTCCTGGTGGGCCTATTCTACTTTCTAGAGTTGGTAAAATAAGTAATATTTACTAAATTAGAGGTAATAAAAACACCTGCCCATTACAATACAATGATGTTCCAAAGCAGTGTCAGGCAGTGCTATCACCATGCAAGCAAAATCCGCCCATTCACAAAAATAGAGTTCACGTTTCCCCTTCACAGGTTGACAATAGAATTCCCTTAACAACAATTGTACTTGCTGATAAACCAGAAGGTTCGCCTATTTGCAGTCAAACATATCTGATAGCACAGATTACAATGTAACTTTAAACCGAAAAGCATGTCTTTTTTAAATAGCACAATTTTAATGTTAGGAATAAGAATGTTATAAATAGTATGCATAAGGCGAATTAAGCAGAGCAATACACCAAAAATGATCATGGAAGAGATAAATGGATGATTTGTGGAAAACAGAAGATTGGCATTATTTCAGCTCCCCTTCTTTGAGACCACACTGCCACCGCAGCAGACAGGTTTCCGCTCAGACTGAAACAAAGCACATCACTGTAGCATCACCCCTGCCTTTCTGAGGAGCTGGCCAGCAATAGACCATGCACTGTCTTGTTACTCGTATTCTTGCCCAGTAAATAGAGACCGACCGTGGGTATGGATCTGTAAACCCCTAGCCCCAATATATAATAACCCTGGAGTCAGATATACACATTTGTTTCGTGCAGTAGTTATGACACAAAGTACCACACGTAGGCAAGTAGTTGCATCTTTTGGCATCAACATCCAGTTGGGAAACATATACAAATGATTAAACGTAGACAAAAGCATTTTTTTTTTATCTGAAACTAGTAAACTAAATTGTGTGTCAGGATTTCAGGCCCAACCACTGCTCTCAGGCATAAACCCTAACTCTGCAATATGTCACCAGAGAGATAACTAAATGTATACACATAAGGAGGAACGATGGGATGGCTTCAGTCTGGGGAGATGGACTGCTTGTGCAAATCTATAATACAAAGTGAAGGGCATTGAGTCTTCCTGGCACTGGATACTTACACGGATGTGTAAACCTTTATGAGTTCATTAAACTTCTTCATCTCTGTGGTGTCCAGGAGTCCTCCCACCGACCAAATCAGGCAGAAGATAAAAAGCCTTTCAATGTGCAGTTGTCCCCCGATGCTCTGAGCCTTGTCATTCAACATGGCTGCCAGTAGGTTGGTGCAGGTACTGAACAGACCGACCTCAGTGACTGGCACCAGGGGCCTGAAGGAAAGAAACAACCCTTTTATGGAGGAGTAAAAGCTATGGCACACAGACTGATGAAGAGAGTCACCACATATGAGATGTGTCCATTAGAGAGACTAAAGAAGGCTTATCTGGAGATGAGTCATGGCATATATGTTTGTGTTCCTCACCTTCATCTTATGTGATAAAGGGCTGAGTAACAAAATATATAGCAGGGTTTCCGGCTTTGCAGTAATGACCATATACAATAAAATGATTAAGTGTATGAGAAGCAGCTATTAAGCATTACTGACCACGGCTGGAGGCAATCACGACTGTTAATAAACTGATATGTTTGGCAGATATCATAATTTACATGAAATGCCATTTACAACAAAAAATAATCCTAAAAACATATAATACAATCAACAACTCTTACAAACATCACAAAACTAAAAACAATGACAGATGTTAAATGATGCCATTCAAACTGGATTATACTCAGGGAAAGATCTCCACTGCCAACACGGCAGACTCTAAGTTTACAAGGCCTGTTATTTTCTAGGAGCGTTTAATCACCCTAATGTTCAATACTAAAAACACGGTCTCCCAAGAGCTTCATATTCCAAAGTAGATGCTTTGGCGCTTTTGTTAGAAGTTTGCAAATCCCTGCACAAAATATGAAACACATACAAATGAATTGATCAGAAATGGTCGAATTGGTACATAAAGGACGACTATAAAGGACTACAATATTGTTCACATGAGCCATGTACCATGGGCATAGGAAGACTAGATGATGGGGCAACACGAGAAAAATGGACTGCGTATTTGGAAAGGGGCTTCTGGTGGTTTCATTAATGACTGGTCCACACTTTCTGTTCCAACATTCTGATGCTGGTCTTTCTGTTTTACCCTATTTAATGTAGGACATTTCACTCTTATTGGGCGATTGCTCTAATAGCATAATTGCCTTTCTGCCTCGAACTATACTAATCCGCGAAGGCACTATTCTGTATTATAGGGCCTTGCCTTTGGTGGCCATTAATACAGTGCCTCATTCTTATAAAAGACAGTCATTCTGAATACATGTAATGTGATTTTGCCAATAATACTTCACTGTTCACACAACTGCAAAGGCCTAGTGACCTAATGACAACACATCAATGCCGTATATCACTCTCAGGTTTCCCGTCACATTTAAAAAGAACAGGCAGCTTGTGTGTTTTTTTATCTGGAATATGTCTGCCAGTAATCTACTTTATTCAGTGGTGGCTCGCACAGGTGGAATAGTGGAATTCGACATACAGCTGAATAGGGGAAAGTGGCGATACGGCGAGCGCAAGGTAAGTGGTTTCATTTCTTTATTTACTTTTCACTATCCCATTGTATGTCGAATTCCACTAACCCCCCCCCCCCCCCCCCCCAGACACACACCCCGCTCACCTCCCCACCGCGCACACCTGTGCGAGCCGCGACTGAGTTTAACTGCTGTAAAGGCGGGACTCTGTGCGTGCAACATGAAGCGTCTGACATCTAAAGACTTTATCATTACTTAGCGTCATGAAGAACAAAATTCAGTATCGGATCCAGGGTCTTGTAGAAGGCTTTCGAAAGAACCTGGAGAGAGAAAAAGTGAAAATATGATCGTCTATAACAGTTTCCTTTATTTAAGAAATCTTCAAAATTAAATTAAAATCATATGTAAAAGGCATGTGCAGGATAGGTATCACCACAAAAGTAGTATTGCCCTATTGTAAAGGGCGCTTAAGAAATCCCTAAACCAATACTGGCAATGCAGGACCTGCGCACATTATGGGGCCATCATTCTTAACGCATGAAACACTTTTACAGTGTAAAGGTAAACATCATTGGCAAAGCCCCTAGGTCTCACCCTTTGTGGACTATTAGCTTTTCCAATGCATTTTGCTGAAGCTGGGCAGCATCAGAAAAGGCAGTATCCTTTTAAACAAAACAAATGACGTGGCCATGCCCCCTACTGAATGTGTGGTGGCCATTTTCTTCATTTTTTTATTTATTATATACTTATCCAAGATGGCTGAAGCCATTTGGAGCAGAAAAATTTAAAAAGAAATGTTCACTTGCACAAAAGCTCATTTCTTAAAGTGGAATGCCGGCGGAAAATGGGAGCTGCAGGGCTCTTCAAAAAAACTGCAAAAAAGCAACAAAGGGGGGCGGGCAGGTAGAGTGTGGGTGAGGGGAGCATCATCCGAGCTTTGGAGCTAGGGGGTAACTAAAAAGAAAAAAGAAAAGCTAGGGTGCGGGAGAAGGGAGTAACAGAGCACTTGAGGTGGGGGTGATGGGGGGGTATCCAACAGTAAAACAACACACAAGACAGAGCATATGGAGGAATGCAGCAACACGGAGCACAGGAGCATGTATTGCGGGAGAGAAACAGCACACAATGGAGGTAGCTAGAAAACGTGCACTCCCATAGAGCGCTCCTGGACAAAGAAAAAGTAGTTCTCTAAATGGGAACAGTGGAACAATACAAGTTGGCTAATCAAAAGGATAGTGAAAAGGCTGTGTTACACGGGATGGAAAACTCAAGAGACAAACAAGAAGACAAAGGCATGCCATCAAATAAGAAGTAAGAAAATGAGAGTGACAATAAAGCGAACCAATGGTAAGCAATGGGTGGGCTCAAGCTCACTTTAATTTTTTGGCTTGGTCCACAAGAGGCTTACACCTAAAAACAGCTAAAAGCTGTCTGGAAGTGAGAATTAAAGATACATTCCCTGCAACATCTCATAGTAAGTAAGTAAAATCCTTCTATTAAAAAATAACACATAAAAGCAATATTAGGTATTTGTGGTAATTTATTAAGCAGCTCGGTCAGAAACTGTGTACGTAAAATTGTCATGCAAAGTATGCACAAGTTTCTCCCAAAAAAACTTAGCTGTAGGTTGGTGAGAGAGCAAAAGCAAATGGAACATCTTTCAAGATGGAGGACGGCAATATTCGGGACATATCCGGGATTTTCTGAAAGCACTGTGACAAAATGCGGATGACTGAAAATAGAATATTTTGCAGACTCACTGCACAGTCGATTCTTACTGCCCCGTTTTCTACCGCCCCACGACTCCTCCCTACCCGACACCCCTTCCAGTTCGCAGCTGTTCCCCGCATCAGCTTTTCTTGCCTTTTACTCTTCCCTGGATCATGCCCACTCTCGCACTCAGCCTTTTCACCTCTGTTCTTTCACCAGTACATGCTTTTTTACTCCAGCAGTCTTGGTCACATCTTTGTGCCTGGCTCTTGTTCTGTGTTGTGTTGTATCATCACTATTCCATCTATTAATAGACTGCTCACACCAGCAGCAACATTGGCAGACGAAGGCAAGAGAAGAGGCGCCGCCTACAGGAAAGTGCATGTGCATGAGGGAGGGGAGATGCAACATATCCGAGAGAGATGTGCGTAAGGAGAGGTGATGTCATCTGTAAGAAATACGAGAGATGAGGGATGGAAATGGAGGGTCTCATGCAGAATGGTGATGAAGGGACTATGCAGCCAATCCAAGCTGGATGAAAGGGAAAGCGGTACACACACCTCTGGGAGGTAGGACCACCTCAGCTTTTAGGTGGGGGCAGGAAGTGAAATGTGGAGGCCTCACTATCCCACCAGTACTACTTCACGTCACCAGAATCCCCAATGCCTCCCCTTTTAACCACAGAGCGGATTAACAAGTGAACTGGGTGGCTCTTTAGAATACAGCTTTGCTATTTCATATTAGACAGTCCAGGGAACCGAGGGACAGGTAGATAAGGTGACGTAGTCGATATGGCATAATTTGATCATATGGTGAATGACATCATCGAGCCCAAATATCCTGATTAGTAAAGCAGGCAATTACAAAACTTTTCCTCTCACGTGGCCCTCATGAATCAATACCAATAAACTACAGCCTTCAAGATTCAGTGCAAAAGCGGACATCCTTTCCGAAACGCACACCACAAAACTGCAACACGAGGCAGCTGTAGAAAAGGGAGTACATCACATCAGCAATACCTAGGTGGTAGAAATCATTCAGGCTATGCACAGTGTTGACGTACATCTCAGTACTGTTCATGATTCTAGCTGGAACTGAAATCACATATCCTTTAGAATGTTGTAACACTTCAGTACATTTCATGATGAGATGACAAGCTTTCTACACATTTTGCATTTTTTGCAAAGCCCGTTTATTTTTAAAAAAGACACATTTAGTACTTACAGTAATCTCTTGCTGATTTCGTCCATCTAGCCAGGTTTTTGCTAAAGGTTTCCAACCCAGCACGTCTCCCTCTAGGTAGAGTATTCCCTGAACCAAGAAAACAAGGTATAACATGGGTCGGTCTAACGCACTCAATGTGATGATTTGAGCAAATAATTCTGTAATCAAAATGGTATGGGTGTCAGAAAAACTGAGTAGCCATCCTGCATCTGATTCTGACATTTTGGAGCAACTGACCCTTACACTACCGAGCGGCAACTCGAAGGACTGTATTTTGTCCAAAGAACTTTACAATTCTCATGACACAGATACTGTTATTTCTTAATTTATCTCAAAATGATGGTGAGATAAGTGACTGTTGATGAGAACTAAACCTAAAGGACACATCCTAGGGGTTGGTGTAGGGCTGCTTATTTGTTGGCATTGTGCTGGTCACTCAGCTCTGCAGCATTGTTTATAATTGTTTACTGCATCAGTGGTGAGGGCCATATGTTGTCTTCTCACCTGAGTATTCCCTGCTCATGACTCTTTCCCACTGCCTGGCCCATAGCTCTCACAGTGCACTTTGTACATACTAGGCGGGGCGCACAACCACCAGAGACTGGGGACCCCTATTCCTTATTCACTTGGTGGTACATTTATTCAGTATTTAGCCCTTTCTAGGTCCATCACCCACTTAGAGGTTGGCACCAGGAGGGCTCATGGCACAGAATAGCACCATGCCACAGTAGGATTCTGTAAACTGATTATGTGTCTCTAAACCCCTTGTGTAAATCCAGTTTTTAGACCTGGCCTACTTACAGAGTATTGACTTAAAACAAAGGCAGCAGTCAGGCCTGGCAATATATGGTTCTTCTTGCGGTACCTGCACACCCCAGACACCATGCGGTGTAGAGGCCTACCAACCGTCTTGTTACGGACAGCTCCCAGTAAATAAGCAGCATATTCAAGGCACTGAATAAACCCGTTTTTTGCACATATGTATATATGCTTGCACTTGCTTTTTGTTCAACAATTTCACTTTAAAGCCTTAAGAGATTGTTGTTTTTCTTAGTTCTTTATTAATTTTACCAACTAAGCTGTCAATAAGACATTGTCTCTCTATTAGCAAAACCAACATGAACTTTAATATACAAAGAGATTAAATGTATTAAAAAACTATCTCACCTGATAGCTGGAAAGACAGACACAAACGTGTCCAGAAGAATCATCCGAATATCATACATTTAAACTTAAGGTCGAGTTTAGCGCAGTCAATAGTTTTTCCATTTGTAAGACATTAGATGAAAGAGAAGTTTTTCTCGAAAATATTTTCACTGCATGCAAGGGTTTCTTAATTACAGTAATACAACTCTTATGATTTGCATGACTGCCACCCTATAAACTCAACACTGTAGAGTAAGGCACAGTTAAATTGCCAAATGCATTCATTAATCCCATGCTAATTTTCCCGGACATTGTTTTTACCACTCCGGTCAAGCAGATGAGCATGCGGGCCGCGGGAGTTGAGAGGGGACGGTGGCAGGAGATAAGTTGTGCCTGGCTTCAGCCAAGTGGTGGTCTCAGAGCTCAGTCTCGAAGCTCCTGCATACTTGGCACTTGAGACCTCAACAATCTAAGTCTTTGCTTGCACTGAATGTATTAAAGCATAGTACTTTGGAAAAACACTGACATATACTGCAGTAAGTATGCAAGGTGATATAGGTGTGATCTTTCCACATACTTCATGGTCCCCTTTTAAACGTGGTCTGTACATGTTCTGCATCTTTGGTGAACATGTGACTTACAAATGTTCCATATTCTTCTACCACAGGCATATTTACAAGGGGATTGCGCCACCAGAACATCACTTTTACTGATGTTCCGGTGGCGCAATACCCTTAAATAATCATTCCCTGCTGCGCAGGCACCCTTGCACCATGGGACAAGGGTGTCTGTTGGCACTAGGCAGCTATTTTTACCACCAGCGCCAGGGAAAACACAGGGGTGCGCCATATTGTTGTAAATACGGTGCATTGCAGCGTTTTGGAAATGGTGGAGCGCAGCGCTGCACAATTTGCCGCAGCTCCAAACTCCACCATTTCCTTGTAAATGTGCCCCAGTGTGTCGAGATGCTGTGAGCATGAAGAGTAAATATATTTTCCGCCATGATAATTAAATACCTATTCTGCAATATTACGTCCCTGACCTCACCATATTTTAGTTAGTCAGCAGACACAGGCCTAGACAAGCTAACACATGATGCACCGTTATTCACATTACTTGTAAACCAAAAAAAGGTCCTGCTTGTGCTTTGCAAAAGAGTTGACGTATCAATACTAACTAAAAAGTAATATCAATTCATGGGTAGCACCAGATGATGACACTTCAAGGACTTCAAATAGCAGACCCTACCGAATCCAAGACTGATCCTCACTGACACCTTGAGTTTAGTAAGAATAAGAATAAGTGAGCTCCCAGTCTTCCTTCAAGGAGGTACACTACAGCCCCCTGTATTCAGCACCCACACTTGTGGGGCTGGATGTGGCGTGGCCTGATATTCAAGCGTTGAGATAGGTTCTTGCTTTTGTGTGGGTACAATATCTGTGTATTTATCTCAAATCCATCCTGCCCCACCTACACTTACATTGAAATATCTTTAATTTTCACTATACAGAGTAGACCTGTACTCATTTTTGTGTTCTTGGTCAAGGGCTAGTGAATTTACGGGCACATGAACAAATAATTGTATCTATAAACAGTGCTTCTATGAACTTGCATCTAATTAGTTCTCACCACACGTCGGCTTATGTGCTTTTCTTTGCAGTGCTATAATTTTCATTTTTAAGGCGGATCCAAAATGTGTCCTTCACCGGCCGTATACTTACAGCTTTTGTAACTGTAGCAGGAGAGGCCACGTGTAGATCTGTTGTTTCAAAAAGTAGCTTCATGCTTTCTGCAAACTCCAGATTGTCTCCATTTTTGAGCTGTAGCACCTGAGGAACCAGGGAAAGAAAAGACAGTTTGGTGGTCGGCATGCACTGCTGATTAACATCTGGAACCCCATCCCAACAAAGATCAGACTGGCATCGTCACTTGAACATCAGGCCGTCATCTTCGCTTTTCCATTTCTAGGAGGAACTAAAGGCCCACCTCTGCAAGAAACACTTTGCCCACGAGGATCATTTCCACATTCAGTACGCAGCACCTAACACCAGCTATACGATCATGAAGATTGTGCCTCAGCACCATGTGCTCCATTCCATTGCTTTGCAGGCAGGTTTGAACTTTACAAGTACCCCACAAAATGTGACATCTCTGAAAATACCTTACATAGTAATGCAGAACTTATTTTTGGGAAAAACCACGCAAATCTGGGCTATTTGAAGTTTGAACTTCGTAATCACGGTTTCTGACTATTAAACAAGATTAACATCATTGGTATCCTCATGCCACTTTGGCCACCACGGGCTGATTTACAGAAAGTGTTCCAGTGGCGCAATGGGTATATGCGCCCACTTTGCGTGCCCTTGGGTCACTTTGGTATTACAGAAGGGGACGCAGATGCTTGTGCAGCCCCTTCTGTAATACGATATGCTACATGTGCACCAGTGCTATCGAGAGAGGGCTTTCCCTCATTTGCATTGGGTAGGGGCCACATGCAAATGAGAGAACCTCTGCACTAGGCTATATCCCTGATATATGGACAGAGGCAAACATGCCCTTAAAAGGCCCACAAAGTCAATCAATCAATCAATAAGAGAAATTGTAAGTGAGCTACTCACCCGTGAAGGTCTCAAGGTGCTGGACGGGGGAGGGGTAAGCAGCTCCGTTCAGTCCAAGAGCCAGGTCTTGAACATCTTCCTGAAGATGTTCAGGGAGGGGGCGCGTCTGATGTCGATCAGGAGCTCGTTCCAGGTCTTGGCGTGGGTGAGTATCTTGAAAGTAACTCTCTTCTCAACGGGGATCCAGTGGAGGTTCTGCAGGTGTTGGGTGATGTGTTTGTGTCAAGGGGTGCCAAGGTCAAGACTGGCTGCGGTGTTCTGTATGGTCTGGAGTTTGCTGAGCAGAGACTTGTTGAACCAGGCGTAGAGGGCCATTCCGTACTCCAGTTTGCTGGTTATGAGTGCGTGGGTGATGGCCTTCCGTGATTTGGGGGGATCTATTTGAAGGCCTTTCGGAGGATGCGGAGGGTGTTGAAGCAGCTGAAGGCGACGGCGTTTACCTGTTGGGTCATGGAGAGGGAGGAGTTGAGTACGATGCTGAGGTTTTGGGCGTGGTCCATGGGGGTGGGAGGGCTGCAGAGGGCAGTGGGCCACCAGGTGTTGCCCCTTGCAGAGGGGGAGGGTCAGAGGACTAGGACCTCTGTCTTTTTTAGAGTTGAGCTTCAGGCAGCTGCTGCTATCCAAGATGCGACATCCATCATTCCATTCTGGAAGTTGAGTCTGGTGGTGATTGGGTCCTTGGGGAGGGAGAGGATGAGCAGGGTGTCGTCGGCATAGAATTCTATGCTGAGTCCGTGCTGTCTGACAATGGCGGTGAGGAGGGCCATGTAGATGTTGAAGAGGGTGGGCTGAACGATAATCCTCGGGGTATTCCGTAGTTGATTTCTGTGGGTTCTGAGAGGAAGGGTGGCAGTCTGATTCATTGGGTTCTGTCGGTGAGGAATGAGCGGATCCAGTCAAGGGCGGTTCCTTGTATGTCGGCGTCGTGGAGTCTGGCGGTGAGTGTGCGGTGGGAGACGGTGTTGAACGCTGCAGAGAGGTTGAGTAAGATCAGGGGCGTGGTGCGTCCTTGGTCAAGGAGGGTGTGGATGTTGTCTGTGGCGGCGAGTTTGAGCGGTCTCGGTGCTGTGGTTGCTGCGGAATCCGGATTGGGAGGGTTCGAGGATAGAGTTTTCTTCGATTAATTTGGTTAGTTGTTGTCATGGCTGTGGTGGGGATTCTGCATCAGGAGACAAGCAGGCACACTCTTCCCTTCCTCTACTATAACTGTGTGACTGGGAAGCGTGTTGGTTGCAGACTACATCACACAGCATCCACTGGGGCATTTCCGGGATATGGCACCGGCGGTCAGCTGACGCGGTGAAGACAGGATATTACCCGACTAGCCCGCTGCTCCATGCTAGTCGTTCCTACTTTCGTTGGACTTCTGTGACCTGCCTAGTGGTTTGTTTCCTAGGATTTCCGCTCTTGTTAGCCGTTTGGCAGCGCTGTCCCACCAGCGCTTCTTCCCGGCGGCTTTCCTTGCCACATTACCTGCTTGGAGGCGATTACTCCGTGTTGCTGCCGTAGGGACTTCCCGACCGGAGCCGGGTCCCGCCTCCAGTTATACTGGCTATAGCCGCTCGCATTCACGCACCGCTCATGTGAAGCAACAAGGGGTGTCTTCTCACCTGCGGCAGATAAGTGGTGAAAGCGTGTTGAGTGCTGGGCTCCTTGGTTGTTTTAATTACTTACTTTGTCCCAGTAACATTTATTTTGAACTCTTGGATCCGCACCTTATTTTGGAATTCTTGTTTTTTTGGACTTGTTGGCCAGTGAGTCCTGTGCTACCTGGACTTCTCTTTCATGGTTGCCAGAGAAGTGTTTCCAAGTCCCACCTTCTGCTGGTGGTCTAGTGGATGTTGGGGGGATGTAAGTAATTGTCTGACCTAGAATAGGGCTTACCTCGGAGAGTAGTACTGCTGTATGTATGTTTTCTTATTTCTCTCTTTTCTTGCATACAGGGACACAGCAGGTTGTGATACATAACAACCTTGGTGGCCTACTCTCCCTGATAGATGGACCTGATCCACGCATCCTTCTGCCAGCAGTTTCTTTTGTTGTTTTTTCCATTCCCCTTTTTCCCAACACACTCCTAACAGCGCAGTGAGTTCAAGCAGCTGCTCCCTGGTTGATGTATGGAAGGGAATTGTGAAACTATCTGCTCTCCATCATCCCTGTTCGACGTTCGCAGCAGGTCAGTGGCGTTTCTGTCATTAGTGTCCGACAGAACGACTAGCCCACATAGGTGACCAGCCTGGGTGATGGATCCGAATGAAAAGATGGCTTCGGATCTTGAAAGCCTGACCACCTTACAGATAGAGGTCCAGGCCTTCCGAGTGGAAAACCAGGATCTGAGCAAGTAGTTAGGAACAATGCATAGGGAAGTAGCGAGGATAACACGACAGGGCAAGACAGAGAGTAGTAGAGGGCGCTTTCGTGTCGCGCGCTTAAATGATACGCAGACACGAGCTATGCATTGTACTTCTTTATTTTGCCCCGTACATGCATCAACTGGTGCTCCCTCGCACCGCCCCTCCCCATCTGCTCCCTGCCATGCCTGACCCGGAAGTCCTGGACAGACTCAGGCATGGTGACACAACATCTCCCCCTTTTGTGATTTGTCAGTTACCTTGGATCTTTCTATTCTTTAAAGTTCTTCAATAAGTCGAACCGGTCTTCGAATGGTCCTCTGTGGCCGGCGAGGAGGACGCCGCTCTCTGATTTCATCCGTGTCGATGACACGAAGGCGTTCTTCGAGGTTGTCCGCTCCTGGGTCTGAGGTGTCTGCGTCTCCATCTGTTTCGTCTTCTCGATCATATGCCGCTGGATTGCACTTCCTGAAGTGTGACACATTTCTTGTGGTCCTCTTGGTTGTGGAGGCAGCTGTGATCATGCTCCCTTTCCTTTTCACCACTTGTAGCGGGTGGGCATGATAACGGCTGTCTGCTTTGGTTCTCCGTTCCTGCCTCACTAATACCCAATCTCCTTCTTGAATGTCAGACGTCTTTGCACAACAACGATTTGTGGCGTAGTCTTTCATCTTTGCTTTCTTGGTTCTATCGAGGTTCATCAGTGTCTTACGATCTGTGTTCGGAAGTCTGGATTGCATGACTGCATTCGAAGTCGGTATCCTGCTGCGCGGGGTCCTCCCGAGCATCAGAGTAGCGGGGGCACCTGTTGGTGGTGCTGTGTGGTGTGGTTCTGTATGCTCGTAGCACTTCATTAAACGCTGGTTGGATGTCACGCTGGGACAGTTCAGCTTGTTGTATTGTTGTCTTCAGGGTGGCCATGAAGCGCTCAACTATCCCATTGGCTTGAGGTCATAAAGGAGTGATTTTCCAATGTTTAAAATTCAGGTGATTTGCGAATTCCGTGAACTCGTGTCCATTGAAAGGTGGTCCATTATCTGTCTTCACTATCTTGGGGATTCCCCATGCTGCTAACACTTCATCAAGGATGGGTATGACGGCAGATGCTTTTGTGGATGATAGTTGATGTGCAATGGGAAATCGGGAATACTCGTCCATGATGACAATGACATATTTCCCAGACTTTAGCGGGCCGAAGAAGTCGATAGCTACTTGTTGCCACATGCTGTCTGGGAGATCAGACATCTGTAATGGGGTGTGTGGTTCTTCTCACCCTACTCGTTGGCATTGTGGGCAGTCTTGAAGCGTGGCTTCTACCATTTGGTCAAGGGATGGGAACCAGACCCTCTCTCTCAGTGCTTTCTTCGTGGCTACTACGCCTCTGTGGCCCTCGTGTGCTAGATTGATGGTCCCTTGTCTTAGTTGGTGAGGGATGATAATCCTTCGGTCTCTTAGTATCAACCCATCTGCACTGATTGTGAGATCATCCTTGACGTGTCTGAAAGATGAGAGTTCTTGCATGTTAATAGCAGTGGTAATTTGCGAGTCCTCCAGATGTCTCCATGAGTCTGTGTGGATGCGTTGTATGATGTCCTGGAGTGTGGCATCCTTGGCAATTGCTTCTACAATGGCGTCTAGTGGGATGGCAGGTGGGCGTGCTTGGTCAATAACGAAATGGAGGTATTCTTTGGCTAGCGAGTTGCGTGTCTGTGTCAGTACTTGGGATGACGTGATACGTAGTCAGCTGGGTTCTCTGCCTTTCCCGGTTTGTGAATAATGGTGTATGTGTAGTCTTGCAAGTGGATCCTCCACCTCTCGATCCTTGGAGGCATCTTTGCTTGTGGGTTGCTGAAGATGGTGATTAAGGCCTGATGGTCGGTGATAAGTGTGAAATGCTTCCTATATACAAACAAATAGAATTGTTTGCATGCCCACACGACTGCCAGACTTTCCTTCTCTGGTTGGGAGTACGCCTTCTCCGTGTCAGTGAGGCTGCGACTGGCATAGGCTATGATGTGACGCTGGTCTCTCTCATAATCATACTAGGCTAGGATGGCACCAAGGCCAACAGGGCTGGCGTCAACTGTGATTTCTGTTTTCTGTTTGGGGTTGAAGTAGGCCAAGTGAGCGGCAGAGCTCACAGCCCTTTTGATCTTGTTGAAGGCATGCTCGCATGCTTTGGACCAGTGAAATGTTTTGGCCTTGTCTTGTTAGCTCTCGCAGCGGGTAGCTGATGGTTGCATAGTCTTTGATGTATCGGGCACAATAGCTGGCCATGCCCAGGAAGGACCGGATGTCGCTGACATCACAAGGTTGTGGAGTGTCAGCGAGTGTTGAGACGTTTTCAGGATCTGGTCTCATGCCGTCTTCAGAGAAGATGTGTCCGTAGAACTTGAGAGTTGACTTGTGGAATTCACACTTGTCCCTGTTGAGTGTGAGGTTGGCGTTAAGAAGGGCATGACACACGCGGTTTAGGGCTTTGTCGTGGTCTTCGCGTGTTGCACCAAATACGAGGATGTCGTCGCTATAGTTGAATGAGTTTGGAATGTGGTGGATCACTAACCAAACAGCTTCTTGAAAGATTTCCGCAGCTGAAGAGATACCAAAATTAAGGCGTTTATATCTGAAGATTCCTTGATGTGTGGTAAACGTGGTGATGTATCTTGATTTTTCATGAAGTTCGAGCTGGTGGTATCCTTTGTTGAGATCTAATTTTGAGAAGACCGTCGCTCCATTCAGGCAAGTAATCATGTCGCTGATATGAGGTCCAGGGTGTCTTTCCCGTTCAATGGCTGTGTTTGGGGCTCGCATGTCCACGCACAGGCGCACTTTGTTCTCATGTCCTCTCTTAGGCACGACTACCACAGGTGACATCCACGGAGTAGGTCCGGATGACCGTTCTCTGATGTCCGCTCTCAGCAGGTCTTGAAGCTCGACATCGACTGCTTGTTGGAGGTGGAACGGTACTTTCCTGTGGTGTTGGGCCACTGGCATTGCTTGCTCATTTATGTGTGATATGGGAGTGAGGGCGGACAATTCTCTTGATGTCGACCGGCGAGATCGATATGAGGCCTGTGACTGGGTGCTAGACCTGGACGAGCTAGATGAGCGGTCTCTCCTTCCATGCACCGCCCTCACGTGGTGGCGTGTTCCAGTGCTTCGTCTGGCTGGTCCTGCTTCTTTACGCTGAGTTTGGAACACAGCTTCGAAGTGATTGTCTCTCCTGCATCGGTGACATTCTTGTCCCATGGCCGGGCAGGTGCTTGTATGTGGGTATTCCAGGCCACAGCGGTAGCAGTGCGGTGGTTGTTTCTGGGTGTTGCTGTTTCTGGTCCCACCACGGGACAGGCCTCCGATGATCTGACCGACGTCTCACTTCCGTCTGGAGAGCTTGTTCTCGTTTTTCTGTTTTCCCGGCTTCCATTTTCTTTGCATGTTCTTCGGCTTGATCATTGATGCATGTGAGTTCCTCAATGTCGTCAAGTGAGTAATGTTTCTTTAGTAGCCGATGTCGTAGTGACTCTGATTGGCATCCTTCAATGATGCGTAGGCGAAGCGCATCTTCAGTATTAAAATTGTCAAACTCACAGTATCGTGCCAGATGCTTTAGTCGCGAAATGAGATCGTCCATGGATTCATCGCGTTCTTGGGATGCGAGATTGAAGGTGTAGCGTTCGTAATCTAGGTTACGTTTGTGAAGAAATTTCCAGTCTAGAGCTTCTCTCACGTCTGTTTACAACGCGGCGTTTGCCGGAGGCAGTTCTTTGATTATTTGTCCAATGTCTTTACCCACTAAATTTCTTAGTGCTATGAGTTGATGGTCGGGGTAATTTACTCTTGAGCCTTTCATGAAATCTTCGAAGTCTTCTATCCAGCTCGTCCACTTGGGGCCCATGCCGTTTCCAGAAGTCAGTATTAGAGGTTCGGGGGGAAGCAGGAACGATACCCCCATTAGTATGGGTCCACGTGGCGCAGTTGAGGCTGGACCTGGCGTTGCATCTTGTGTGGAATCAGGTTGAGTGGACATGGTGATGTGTTACTATCTTTACTGTCCCCTCTGATACTTCTCACAGCGTTTACAAGGCCTCAAAATACCTTTTGGTGGGCTCAGGGGTGCTTTTCTGTTATTTGCCTGACTTCAAGATGGCCGCTGGACTGGTGATAATGTTTTCCTATGGAGCGCCTGACTTCAAGATGGCTGCCAGATGTGACTTCTGTATGCCGGTTTGATAAGTGGGGAATCAGTGCTCTTACCCCAATGCCGTGCACTTTCACCAGTTTTTGAGCCTCAGGAGCCTGTCTTGCAGGGCGCTATTGTCAGGGCTTGTGAGATGAGCCGATCAGCAGTGCTCTCTCACGTTGATCACAGTGCGCCTCCCTTCGTGACTGTAACGATCTCCAACACCGTTATTTCTTCGTGCAGAGCTGGAGGGGGTGTCCTAGCATCCCACCCTCGTCGCCAGTTTTCGTGTCGCGCGCTTAAATGATATGCGGACACGAGCTATGCATTGTACTTCTTTATTTTGCCCCATACATGCATCAACTGGCACTCCCTCACGCCGCCCCTCCCCATCCGCTTCCTGTCATGCCTGACCCAGAAGTCCTGGACAGAGTTAGGCATGGCGACACAACAGGCCCTACATCAAGGAGTGGACTTTGCCCCCTCCCAAACGTTTAGAAGATGAATTCCCTGAACATGGTCCATCACAGGCTCCCAAAGGGAGTGCTCCTGTTTCAGACTTTTGGTCTGCTAACCATACTTCCTCACACCACGACAGTGGCAATGCCTCTTTCAAAGTCATCTAACAGCCTCAGTTACCGTTGGGCCCACCTGAACGTTTCTCTGGGGATCCTAAAAAGTTTGGCATTTTTCTGAACCAGTGTCGTCTGCATTTTCTATGTAAGCCAGCGGCATTCCACAATGGCAAGCCAAGACTGCATTTGTGATGTCGTATCTAGGGGGGAATACTGCAAGTTGGTCCGTTCCTTTGATCGAGCGTTTTGTGAGGAGATGCGGAAACTTTTCGATAGGAGGTCTCATCTGCCTTCCCTGGATAGGGAACTGATCACCTTGAAGCAAGGCACGCAGTATCTCCTATCTTACATTACATGCTTCAACAGGCTAGTGATCGAGACGAGAACCTCCTTGTTTTACCAAGGATTGAGGGGTGAATTGACGGACGTATTAGCCCAAGTGGTGCATATGCTCTAGACCTGTGATGAGTTGATCGCACTTACCGTGCAGTTGGATCATCGCCTTATGGAGAGGAACGGTGATAAAGGGAGGACAGAACCCAGGTACTTCACACATCATCCCAAACCAGTGATGGACGAGGCTTCATGTTCTTTGGATGGAGTAGAGCCCATGCAGATTAACAGCATCCGAGGGCCCTTAACCGTGGAAGAGCGAGACAGACGGTGCAAACAACGATTGTGTCTATACTGTGGCAAAAGTGGGCATTTCCTGAGAGACAGCAGGGCCCTGACGAGGGCTGTGGAAAAAGGGGCTGTAACATGAACACAAGCCGTCCTGCAGCATGACTGGACGAATGGGAAACGTTGGAAAACTGAAGAGCCCGAGCAAGACAGAGATCCCTTGTTCGAGCTCAGCACATACAGAGATCTCCCCTGTTGTGGCTAATACAGTGCAGACGTCGGTAGCCCATATTAATGTGGTAGTCACCTTATGGTTGGACCCCAACCTACACCAAAGAGTAGCTGCTTTGCTTGATTCAGGAGCCACTGGTAACTTCATGGACCAAACCACTGTATTTAGGCATACCTTGTGTTCGGAATAGCACTCCCGAACCTGTGAAGGCGGTGGATGGTACCGCCTTAACTTCAGGTTCAGTGAAGTATCCCACGCAACCTATGATTATGCAATTTGGGAAGGAGCACTTTGAAACATCCAGTTTGACCTCATCGATGCCCCCTCACTTCCGCCTTATTTTGGGCATTCACAAGTTAAATAAATACTTTGCAAACTCTTATGCAATGATTTACAATTGAATGCAGGTTCAAATGCAGTTGATTGAACTACAGGGAAGTTACTGTTTTGAGATTACTTTTCAGTTACTTTGTAAATTACTTTACACGTTACTTATTATCATTGCATAAGAGTTTGCAAAGCATTTATTTCACTTACCTGTGCCAGGCTTGGCTTGGTTCTAGAAATAAAATAACTTAATAATATTTTTATACAAACAAAACTGGTCTGAGTTCAGTCTTTGAGTGTGCAACATCATTTGCTGATTGAGTGTGTACAACAAATGCTTAACACTACCCTGTGATAAAGCCTCACTGCTCGCCCACACAACCACAAATACAGAATAAGGTGCTATCTACTTTTACCTCTGCCTACCTTTGGGGTTCCACTGGACTCTGTGCACACTATACCTCATTTTGGTATAGTATATACAGAGCCAGCTTCCTACATTGGTGGATCAGCGGTGGGATATACAACTTTGCATTTGTTGGACTAACTTGGTTACCACCTGATCACACTACAGAACTCCTTAATTTTCTTTGGAATTCCGATTTTTGAATTGACAAATGTTTCCAAATTGATAAAGTCTTGTTAGGGTCTTGGTTAAGTCCCCTTAGAATTTTTGAAAAATTAAAGTTCACTTTAGTTAGGGGTAAGAGGGGTTAGAAGTTGTTTTTAACAATGTCTCTTAACAAGAACCCAGCTGTTAGCGAAGAAAACCACAATTGCAATAGAACCAGGTTGAGGAGCTCGACCTCACACCTTATCTCCACTTAGGATTTAGGGAGTTAAGGTCTGTAAGGAAGCTTAAAAATATAGTCATGGGGTCCCATCCCTCCAAACAAAAGCTCCAGGAGCTGTTGGCAGGG
Source organism: Triturus cristatus (assembly GCF_964204655.1). Lineage (NCBI taxonomy): Eukaryota > Metazoa > Chordata > Amphibia > Caudata > Salamandridae > Triturus > Triturus cristatus. The sequence continues at coordinate 561,664,404 of NC_140589.1, read as the reverse complement.
CATGCTAAGGACCATCCTTCTGAGAATGGTGAAGACCTCTCAAATGAAGAAGTAGAGGGAGGGGATGAGGAGAACTACCACCCCTCCACTTCATACGGAGAGAAGGGCCCAAGTGCCCTTGACTCCAAGAATAACCCTCTCAGCACCTAGAGCCCACACAGGTGGATCAGGTGCTTCAGAGTACATTGAGTACAGCCTCAATGAGGAGACCAACATTTTAGAAAGGTTGGCAATAAGGTTAGATCTAGAGACCAGACTCCTGGCTCTGGAAAAAGAGAGAACAGAGATGGGCTTAGTTTCCATCAATGGTGGCAGCAATTTACTAAACAAAGATAGAGAGCAATCTTATGAACTTAAAATCACCAAAGGAATTGTCCGTAAATTTGAGGATGGTGATGATGTCACCAAGTGGTTCACAGCCTTTGAGAGGGCTTGTGAAGCCAGATAAGTGAAGAAAACTCACTGGGGGGCACTACTTTGGGAACTGTTCTCTGGTAAGTGCAGAGATAGACTTCTGACCCTTAGTGGGGCAGAAGCAGAGTCCTATGAACTCATGAAGGGCACCCTGATTGAGGGATTTGGACTCACTACTGAAGAGTATAGAATTAGATTCACGGGGGCTCAGATAACCCAGAGTCAGCCCTGGGTGGAATTTGTAGACTACTCAATGAAAACACTAGGTGGCTGGTTGACTGGAAGTAAAGTGCAAGATTATGATGGTCTTTATAATTTGTTTATGAAAGAACTCATATTAAGTAATTGCATGGATGAAAAGTTACATCAATATATGATAGACCTAGGTCAAATGTCTCCCCAAGAATTGGGAAAGAAGGCGGACCATTGGATCAAGACAAGGGGGACTAGGACAGTCACTGGGGGTGACCAAGGAAAGGGATTACAAAACCTCTACATATAATAGGCTTCTTTGCCTGAAGGGTGGAGAGGTTTTTGGGTTAGAGTAACGCCTCCCTATTGAAACAATTGCACAAAAGTTTTACTCTAACTAGCTAACCAGTGGTCGGTATCAAAGCACGTTAGTGTGATGATATGCAATATCTAGTGAGGGAAAATAACTTCACCAAAAGGTGAGCAAGGAAATAATTCCTTTTGATTTAGGTACCCTCACACACCCTAGTGGTGTCATGCTTCATCATCGGGTCACCCCGACGCCTAAAAGTCGGGGTGGGCTCGACCACAGTATTGGGAGCTCTTTGAAGATATTTGTGGACCAGGGGGGACTAGAAATAAAAAACCTCAGGCAGATCCCCAGCATCCCTTTATTATTGGGTCTGTCTGGGTTACGTAAAATAACTTAAAAATAGGGTCTTGATAGGAGTGTTATGGTCCTAGGACCCTAGTGCCAACATGTTTCAGTCCAAGAACGGTCTTAAAGGTCCAGGACTTTCTTCAGGGCAAACGTGGCCTCCCTGGGAAATAGTAGGGAATTCCCTATTCTATTTTTGATGCAAGGGCAGAGTAGCTGCTCCTTGTGTTATCGACTGATTAATTAATCCGTCATGTACGAAATTTCATCTGAAAGAAAAAACATGGACAACAAAACAAACAACATGTATTTGTAAATATTTCTCATGGTTTTCCAAAGTGATGTGTCCCATAAACGTGCTTTAGGACAAAGAACGACACCAACAGTTGCCGTGTGATTCTATGACATAGTGGTGTGTCAAGTCATGTGCCACTTGTAACTGTATCTGTACGTAATACAACAACGTGCCAGATGTATCGTGCGATGGCGATTTTGCTCGCATCCTAACTGTTATTGCATGCCAGTTAGTGAGTACTATCAATGTATCACACTCCACTCACTCCCACTCTCACTCAACAACTAAAAGGGCATCTATGTATCGTCATAGTAATGTGAACTATGCGTGACTATTAAAATCAATGTTGTCCTCGTGCTCTGTTGTTCTTAAAAGCACAAGCACGCATGCGTTCTTAACCGTACTGTGGATGAGTTCCGTATCTCAGGAGATCGTAGGGCTATTGGGGGTAGCTCTATAGTCAAACCCTATTATCGGGGTTCCCCGAACAAAAAAGGAGAAAAGAAGGGGAATGTAGGAAGTAGCTTTTTGAGATCGGTGTGCTCCTGGATCTGCTGGTATTCAGACCAGTAGAACAATATGCTTGTATTAAGGGTAGGAACCAGGAAGAATCCCCACTTACTTCATCAAGAGTCCTGCCCCGCCACTCAACCTACTTGGTCCCGATCTCCGGCGTTGTGCGCCGTAGTATCGTGGGTCCGGTAATATATACTTCCTTGTTAGTGAAACTGGCACCGGTGATTGGTTCTAGCATACGCGTCAGTGTTGGAGAGACCACGTGATCCCGATGTTTACAGGATTCATGGGAAATGTAGTTCCGAACATACTTGCGCCATGCTAAGGACGAGATATTTTTTAAAAGACCGACCAGATGCAGTACTGATGCTGGATTGAAATATTACTGTTAATCCAAATCTAAAGTGGGATACTGAAAGATAAAGGACCTCGTATTATGGAGTACCATATTTGTAATCTCGTAATGGGATAGTAGTGTATTTCCGGAACTTCCGGAAGTGAGGGAGCTCAAACCTTAGGGATTCATGGGAACCGTAGTTTACAACACCCATACTCCGCGAATAATGGACAAAACTTTATTAAGCATCATAGAGGATTTCAAAATAACAAGGTCATGAGAGCCTTAACGTGGATGCTGTTTTTAAGACTGGGTGGTAATTCTAAAAATACTTGGTCCCAACTTGGAAGGGTTAGCATAATACAGCTGGAGCTTGTATTATATAAATGTACCTCGTGTATAGACATCGCAGTATAGATAGCAAGCGTTAATAGCTAGGCTGTTTGGAGCTCTGAGAAGCTACCAATGTTTTTTTTTATATTTATATATATACAATCAAGAATTGCTAAGTGGTCCGTGTGGATCATGCGTGGCATGTCCTTTTACTGAACATACAAAAACACTGGAACTAGGCCTGCAATCTCCATGGGAGCAAAGATCACACACGAATTGCAACTCTGAGTCAGTGATTTACATGATTAAATGTCCATGTGACATGATGTATATCGGTATGACCAGTCGTAAAGTGAAAGTTCGTATCAGTGAACATAGAAGTACCATACGTAGAGCAATAACAGCTACCAGACTCACAGCGCACTACCAGGAGAAGAACCACAATGATACAGAAATCAGATGGACCGTATTAGAAAAGATTAAGAATACAGGTGATCAGCATAAAAAATTGCTAGAGCGAGAGCAGCGTTGGGTATATCGTCTAAAGACCCATGAGAAGGGCCTGAACGATGGTATTCCATGGAACCAATTGAATAGGTAGTGTGCCCGACCGCTAGTTAGATGGTGATTCTAAATATCAGAAAAAGTCTATTCATTATTTGGACATTTTTAGATCAACTAAATCTGGATACAACCACCTTCACCACAAAGAATATATACTTTTACCACAACTTGGGACAGATTCATACGACTACTATTTAGAACCCTTTATAGTGGATTCGATATGATATGAAATTAACATACACCAGGACCACTTAGCAATTCTTGATTGTATATATATAAATATAAAAAAAACATTGGTAGCTTCTCAGAGCTCCTAACAGCCTAGCTAATAACGCTTGCTATCTATACTGCGATGTCTATACACGAGGTACATTTATATAATACAAGCTCCAGCTGTATTATGCTAACCCTTCCAAGTTGGGACCAAGTATTTTTAGAATTACCACCCAGTCTTAAAAACAGCATCCACGTTAAGGCTCTCATGACCTTGTTATTTTGAAATCCTCTATGATGCTTAATAAAGTTTTGTCCATTATTCGCGGAGTATGGGTGTTGTAAACTACGGTTCCCATGAATCCCTAAGGTTTGAGCTCCCTCACTTCCGGAAGTTCCAGAAATACACTACTATCCCATTACGAGATTACAAATATGGTACTCCATAATACGAGGTCCTTTATCTTTCAGTATCCCACTTTAGATTTGGATTAACAGTAATATTTCAATCCAGCATCAGTACTGCATCTGGTCGGTCTTTTAAAAAATATCTCGTCCTTAGCATGGCGCAAGTATGTTCGGAACTACATTTCCCATGAATCCGGTACACATCGGGATCACGTGGTCTCTCCAACACTGACGCGTAAGCTAGAACCAATCACCGGTGCCAGTTTCACTAACAAGGAAGTATATATTACCGGACCCACGATACTACGGCGCACAACGCCGGAGATCCGGACCAAGTAGGTTGAGTGGCGGGGCAGGACTCTTGATGAAGTAAGTGGGGATTCTTCCTGGTTCCTACCCTTAATACAAGCATATTGCTCTACTGGTCTGAATACCAGCAGATCCACGAGCACACCTATCTCAAAAAGCTACTTCCTACATTCCTCTTCTTTTCTCCTTTTTTGTTCGGGGAACCCCGATAATAGGGTTTGACTATAGAGCTACCCCCAATAGCCCTACGATCTCCTGAGATACGGAACTCATCCACAGTACGGGTAAGAACGCATGCGTGCTTGTGCTTTTAAGAACAACAGAGCACGAGGACAACATTGATTTTAATAGTCACGCATAGTTCACATTACTATGACGATACATAGATGCCCTTTTAGTTGTTGAGTGGGAGTGAGTGGAGTGTGATACATTGATAGTACTCACTAACTGGCATGCAATAACAGTTAGGATGCGAGCAAAATCGCCACCGCACGATACATCTGGCACGTTGTTGTATTACGTACAGATACAGTTACAAGTGGCACATGACTTGACACACCACTATGTCATAGAATCACACGGCAACTGTTGGTGTCGTTCTTTGTCCTAAAGCACGTTTATGGGACACATCACTTTGGAAAACCATGAGAAATATTTACAAATACATGTTGTTTGTTTTGTTGTCCATGTTTTTTCTTTCAGATGGAATTTCGTACATGACGGATTAATTAATCAGTCGATAACACAAGGAGCAGCTACTCTGCCCTTGCATCAAAAATAGAATAGGGAATTCCCTACTATTTCCCAGGGAGGCCACGTTTGCCCTGAAGAAAGTCCTGGACCTTTAAGGCCGTTCTTGGACTGAAACATGTTGGCACTAGGGTCCTAGGACCATAACACTCCTATCAAGACCCTATTTTTAAGTTATTTTACGTAACCCAGACAGACCCAATAATAAAGGGATACTGGGGATCTGCCTGAGGTTTTTTATTTCTAGTCCCCCCTGGTCCACAAAGATCTTCAAAGAGCTCCCAATACTGTGGTCGAGCCCACCCCGACTTTTAGGCGTCGGGGTGACCCGATGATGAAGCATTACACCACTAGGGTGTGTGAGATTACAAAACCTCCCCAGAGTAAAGACAGTGAGCATCCTAAAGATAGAAGTAAGGAGTCCCAGGTAGCCCCCCAAAATCTGTCCAGGAGGGTGGGCCTAAAGACACCTCTCAAACTAAAACTGGGTACCAAGGTGAGAGGTGGTATTCCAACAAGGTATGGTGTCACAACTGTCAAATGACAGGACACCACACCAAGGACCCTAGCTGTCCTAAAACTCAAGCCCCTAGTGTAGCTTCAGGGGTTGCTAGTGTAGCTTTGGAGGGTAGTTCCTCAGATGAGGAGGTCCTCCTAGCCTTGAACTGAAAGATGGATACAAAAGGTGAGTTGGAAATTCCAGAGGGGGTAGACACTTCCACCACGTACTGGTGAATGGAATCCCAGCCACTGCCTGAGAGATACCTGTGCCAGTCACACTGTGGTGCATGACAGGTTAGTACTCTCAAACCAGTCTGTCCAGTGGAAACAAAAAGAGTAAGGGCTATCCCCGGGGAGGTCACTGTTAGGTCTGTGGCTGTAGTGCGCCTAGAAATAGCTGGGTCCCTAGGTTGGAGAAAGGTGGTAGCCAATAAAGACCTCCCCCTTGATTGTCTCCTTTAGAATGACCACCCAGAGGTTGGTCTGAGACAAAGAGAGGTACTGGTCCAGTGACAGACCTCATCCAAGGGACCTGGGGGGGCTGAACCTGCAGTCAGTGCAGCTAAGCCCCAAAAGAAAAAGAAGAGACAGTGTAGGAAAGCTAGACAACTGTTAGCCACAGTTCCAGTGGGCCAGGGAGATTCTATCCCAGTAAGGGAGAACTCCAAAATTGGCACTGGTGAAGTCCCCCTAGCCAACAAAAAGTCCTGACTAGTCAGGCAACTGTGCAGCTTGAGTTGGTGGCTCCTCAGCTAGCAGAACAGAGGGTGGAAGAAGGGTTTCACTTCCAAGTGTAGTGACCCCCTACCTTACAACAGCAGACAGGCCACCAGAACCCAAAGAAGCCTGTAAGTTAGCCATTTCACCTACCAGTGAAGAGCTAAAGGTGTGGTTCTGGGCACTGACAGCTGTCAGTAGCCTCTTCTGGGCACTAGCCTTCATGGCAGCACTGTACTTGGCATGGTGGCGTAGCCCCTTACCAAATAGCAAGTTAAGCCCCCTGAGTCTATTGGTCATGGTGGGGTTACTCAAACTGTGGGTAACCTCTGTGGGTAAGCTGGAAATTGCCCTAGCAAAGTTAGAATTTACAAAAGTAGGCACCTCTGAACCCAAACTTAAAAGATGGGGTAAAGACACTAAAGAGCTAGGAAAGAAGTATTGGGAATTAGGTACTAAAACTGTTGAGGTAGGCCAGCTCCCCAAAGGGACTGACCTGGGCCAAAGGATGTATGGCAGAGTAGGCCCTGCAACTTTCAAACCACTTCCTCTACTCTTCCTCGCCTGAAAGACTAGGAAGACTGTCCCACGTTTGGCTGAGTTGCCTGGCCCTTGGGCTGGGGGGGGGAGAGGGGGTTGTGCAGGAAGCTGGGTTTCTGTTGCAGTAACCCCCCCTACTTTTTGTCAGACCACTGATGCACTTTGACTTGATGTGCCCTGGGACCCAGCCAATCAGGTTCCCTTGGCCTGTGTTCTTTCCAAAAACTGTACCTTGTACACCTGCAGCGGCGCAGGGGCGGCTGGGTGCAGGGTGCTCTTTTAGCGTTGGGTGCCCTGTTGTTGTCAATGGGGATTCTTGTTTTTGGTTTTTAGCTGCAGGCTCGGTCCAGGAAGACTTCCGGGAGGAACCAACAGCTTGGCAGGTAAGTTGGAGGACTCTGGGACGTAGGTGCACCTCGGGTTCTTTTCTCCAGGGCACAGGGCGACTGGACGCAGGGGTGTCTTTTGAGGTCGGATTTCACCTTACCGGGCCACTCGCGGTTGGGGGAGTCTCTGTGCAGAGCCTGCAGGCAGCGTCAGGGAGTCCTGGAGGGGTCAGCCCATTGTGGACTCAGACTCTGGAGTGCTGGGGGACCTCGCTGGGACCATTGGGCAACTTGAACTTGGGCCGTAGGCAACGGGTGCAGTGGTAGTTCCAGGCATCGGGTTTCTTTGTCCTCAGCAGGCTCCGATTCTTGCTTTGGAGATTCTATAGAACAGAGCTGCTGTTCACAGGAGATCCAGTCTTTGTTGAAGGCAGTCAGTCCTCCCAGGGATTCTGGAGGTCGCTGGTTGCAGGACAAGGCAACTTTTGGCGCAGGATCTCTGAAAACTGCAGACCGGCCGGTAGCGGTAGGGCTGGGGCCAAGTCAGTTGTTCTCTGCAGTCTTCTCTGCTGGGCGTCTTCCTTTGTCCTTCTTCTTCGTAGGTTGCGGGAATCTGTCTTCTTGGTTCAGGGCTGCCCCCTAAATACTGTATTTAGGGGGCGTTTTAGGGGTCTCAAGGTCAGTAGCCAATGGGCTACTGACCTTAGGGTAACTACACCCTTGGTAGGCTCACTCCACGTGGGGGAGTGAGCACAATCCCTAATCCTGATTGGAGCGTGCCTGCCGTCTGCAAGATGGTGGGCACTGAAGAGTGGGCTTCACCTCGCCTTCCCCACCTGAGGGATGGGCTTGGCAGAGATGGGCACACCTTCCAGGTTGCTTATTTTTCCCGCCTGTCTTCCTGCCGAAAAGGAGGGGAGACAGGAAGAGGGCCTGCTCCCGATAGCAGAAGAGGCTTGGGGTTGCATTACAAAGGCTGCAAGGCCTTTGAAACTCCCCTGCCACAGATGGCTCTTCCCGGCCTGGGGAAGGTGTGACCACCTCCTCCCAGGAAAGTCTCTGTTTCTGGGCTCAGGGAGCGAAGGGTCCCACTCCAGGGGTCCAGAAACATGCAGTGGTGTAGCAAGATCAGGTGGCACCCGGTTCGGAAAATTTCTCGCCTCCCCCGGCTTGACAAAATGGCAAAAATATGTGTTATAAACACATATTTTTGCCATTTTGTCACCTCCCCCTCAGTGATGACACTTGTCGCCCCGGCTTGACAAAATGGCAAAAATATGTGTTTTAAACACATATTTTTGCCATTTTGTCATCCGCCTCAGTGATGAAACCCAGAGCGGACCGTACCCCCCTTCCTACGCCACTGGAAACATGTCTCGTGGTGGCAGGCTGGTGTGTACCAGTCAGGAACCCACCAGTTTTTTAGGGGGCATCTCTAAGATGCCTTCTGAGTGCATTTTTCAGTAAATCCCACACTGGCATCAGTGTGGGTGTAATGTGCTGAGAAGTTTGATACCAACCTTTCCAGTTTTCAGTAAAGCCATTATGGTGCTGTGGAGTTCGTAATGACAAACTCCCAGCACCATATACTCTTAATGGCATTACTGCACTTACAATGTCTAAGAATTGGCTTAGGTACTGTAGGAGTACAGGGCTCATGCACCTGCACCCTCATCACTGGTATAGTGCACCCAGCTAGAGGGGTGGCTGGCCTATGCCAGGGCAGAGGCTTGTAGGTATGGCACACAGGGATATGTGACATGTCGACTCTTCACTTTGTTCTGCACCAAAACACGCAGCCTGCAATGGCAGTGTGTGTGTAAAGGTACAGGGCCTCTAAGGGTGGCACAATAAGTGCAGTAGCCCTTAGAGTCCTTCCCTGGCCACAGTGCCCATTGGTACCCATGGTACCTTTTACAAGGGAATGACATGTGGCCAGAGAGGTGCCAATTGGGGGTACAAGCTACAGTTTTGGGAAAGAACACAGGCATGGGGAACCTGATTGGCAGGGACCCAGGGCACATCAAGTCAAAGTGCATCAGTGGTCTGGCAAAAAGTGGGGGGTTACTGCAACAGAAACCCAGCTTCCTACACTTGCTCCATACCACGACCATTCACCTGCCACTGATGCCAGTTCACCTGCAACCTAGGACCACCTGCCCTCGCAGAAACCCGCACCACTCCCACCGCGCTGGCCGGCACCACCCCAGAAACACTCCGATGCCTCCTGATCAACATCAGATCGCTCTGCAAACACGGAATCGAAGTCTGGGACACCATCTATACTGTCGTCGCCAATGTGACCTTCATCACAGAGACATGGCTCACCCCCGCGTTGGTCCCTGACATCGCCACTGCGATGCCCAATGGCTACAAGATGAAACACTGGGACCGCACCCACAAACACGGAGGTGGCATTGCGATCATACACAAGGAATCAATCCGAGGCATCACCAAGATCACAAAACCATGGCAGTCATGGAACACCTGAATTTCTCACTCCACACAGACAACCATCAAATGCACCCTATCCTACAGACCTCCTGGATACAACCCAGCCTCTGCAACGCCATCACAGACTTCATCGCCAATCTTCCTTCGAGACTTCAACTACCACCTAGACTACCTCACAGACATGAACTCTGCCAACCTCCTGAAACGAATGTACAACATCAGCCTCACCCAGCTAGGCACATACACCATACACAGAGTTGGATACACACTAAACACAATCTTCACGTCCAGGAACAGAGTCAAATACAGCCATACCACGGAACTCACCTGGACTGATCACTCAATTGTCCACTTCACCATTGCAGCAGGAGCTCTCACCACCACCAGCCCTCCCAGCACCTCCTTCTGCAGCTGGAAAAAGTGACACAGACCCAGTGGAACAATGCCCTCAAAACCGCCTAGCCCTCCGCCGCAACAAACCTAAAACAGGCAGTTGAGAACTTCAACACCTGGATCACCAAAGCTGCCGTCCAAATCACCCCCATCAAACCAGTCCAAACTCACAGATCCAACAAACAAGCCAGTTGATACACTCCAGAACTCAGTGCAATGAAACGCAGTTGCAAACAACTAGAAAGAAGATGGCGCACCAGTAGAGACCACACAGACCCTGCCACCTTTTAGTCAGCCCTCAACAATTAACAAGATCTAATGAAAGACGCGAAAAAGGAGGCCCTTATATACTGCATCGAGGCTGGCGCCAACCACATCAAGGGACTCTTCAACATCGTCAGAGAGTTCTCTTGCCCAGTAGCCACCAAAAACTCGATCCCTCCCTCACCGGAACTCTGCGATGCTCCAGCAAACCATTTCCACAACAAGTTATCCACCATCTACAGGAACTTCGACCCCCAAAAAACCAACCTCCTCAGCCTCCCCACTCCTACGTAAACCGCCCTACACCACCAACTCACCGCATGAGAACAGTTCAACACCCCGGACACCACAGTCATAATGAACTCCATCCACTTAGGAGCACCCACCGACCCATGCCCCCACCACCTCTTCAACCTCGGAAGTGACGAGATCAGCCACCACTTTACCACCATCCTCAACACATCCATCGCCACAGTCACCTTTCCTGACACCTGGAAACACACAAAGGTCAGACCGCTCCTCAAGAAATGCTCTGCAGACCCCAGTGACCTCCAGAACTACCGCCCCATTTTGCTGCTCCTGTTTTCCATCAAAGTCCTGGAGAAGGCCATCAACCTTCAGCTCACCGAACACCTGGAGGGAAACAACCTGCTAGACCTCTTCCAATCTAGCTTCAGAGCCGACCATAGCACAGAAACCGCCCTGTTCGCCATCGCAGACGACATCCGCACCCTACTCAACAGAGGAGAATCGGCCGCCCTGATCCTATTTTACCTCTCCGCAGCCTTCGACCCCATCTCCCACCACACACTCTTTGAGGGGCTGCACCAGATCGGAATCAAAGAAAATGCACTTAGATGGATGGCATCATTTTTCACAAGTCGCACACAGAGAATCCGTCTTCCTCCTTATACCTCGCAAACCAAAAGCACCATCTACAGCGTCCCTCAAGGTTCATCCCTCAGCCCCACCGTCTTCAACATCTACATGATGCAGCAAGCTGACATCCTCCCAACCCACGACATCAACATCATATCCTACACAGATGACACTCAGTTCGCTCTCAGCAGATCCCTCCTCAATGAAGAACGACTTTCACAACTGCATGAAGGATGTCGCAGCCTGGATGAAGGACAACTGCCTGAAGCTCAACAAGGACAAGACCAAAGGGCTGATCTTTGGCAGCTATACCTTCCTCTGGAACAACACCAGGTGGCCCGTGGAACTCGGACCTACCCCTAAACCTAAAAACCACGCCCACAACATTGGCATCATCTTGGACAGAAAATTCACCATGAAACAACAGATCAGCACTGTCTCCATGGCCTGCTTCCATCCTCTCTGCATGCTCCAAAGAATCTTCAAATGACTCTCCTCAAGCACAAGGAAAACAGTCATGCAAGCTCTAATCACCAGCCATCTGAACTACGATAATGCACTGTATTCAGGCATCACAAGCAAATTCATGAGAAGACTCCAGACGGAACAGAACTCAGCAGCCAGACTGATCCTTAACCTGCCCAAAAGGACCCACATCACCCAGCACCTGAGAGAAACCTCCACTGGCTCCCCATTCAGAAAAGATGTCAATTCAAACTACTGACACACGCCTATGAAGCCCTCCACAACCAAGGACCAGCATACATGGACCACCGCCTGAACTTCCACCAACCATTCAGAAACCTTCGCTCCACCTCCTTAGCCCTGGCACAGACTCCGCGCATCCATCGTAGCCACAGCAGAGGACGCTCCTTCTCCATCCTCGCCACCAAGTCCTGGATTGCCCTCCCACTCCACTTCCAAACACCTCCCTTGCTGACAGATTTCAGGAAGAAACTCAAGACTTGGCTCTTCGACTAGCTCAGCATCCCCGCACCTGGATACCTTCATGGGTGATACGCGGTGCTCTACAAGTACCGATTGATTGACTGATTGATTGATTGTATATATTGGTCTATTTTATGTTGATTTTTAATATATTCATCCTATTTGAGCACTGTGCCATCTGCACTATGGTTAGATATCAATGTATAAACTGTGACATATGATTACAGAAGTTTTGTTCTTCTCATGAAGAGAGGCACTTGCATTTGTTTGTGCTTAAACAAACTGAATAACTCATGCTGGTTTGATATTAATATTTTAGATTTCTGTGAATCACATCACAACAGATACCAGAAAGGAATACCAAGTTACACTGCAAATAGTAAGCAACAATTATGATCACCGACCCTGTTGTATATCTTGTGACAGGCCACATTCGAAAAGGAAGGGTGTTAATGGGATACTGCCTGGGTAGGAAGGTTGCAAGCAACAGGGGTGGAAGATCAGACAGGGTACAAGCCTTCGATTTTAGGAACTGGGGCTAGTTGCAGAGCTCAAAAATATTGAAGCATCCACGGTGACCAGAAGATATGAGCAGGGTCAAAGAGTTACATAGGGAAAAGATTAGTGCACTATGTTCGTGGGACATGGACCCTGCTAGCTCGCTCTGGCCTGGTTAAACACGTGCAGGGTTTCTCGGTTGCTGGAATTCGTTTTTTTGTGGTGTCACTTGTCAGGGGATGGTTTGAAATTGACTCAGTGTTGTCATGTAGACTGCTCACTTTGATGATCTGCATCTTGATGAAATAATAGAAAAGACAAATTTCACCCTTATTTTTATGATTAACGATACAATTATTTTTAAAACAGACAGTGGCCAAACATATTTGTTGGTAATGTTGGCTACAGAGAGCCATTTTCTCCGTTAGCAATTTACCAATTTAGCATTACATGTTACTCACACTTTCACCAATTCTTGGGGGATGTAGGAAAATGTAGGATATCCGTTACAACTGATGAAGTCAATGATTTCTTTGTAGGCCTGTCATTAGCGTTATCCAAGACTTTTAAATTTTAATTAAAATATACATGTTGTATATAGTTACATACAGTGGCTATCAGTCAGCCCTACACAGAAAGTATTCCCCTTCAGTGCCAGCAGCGCTTACTTTGTAAAAACAAATGAGTGCCGGTGTCCAAAACGCCACTCAGAATCCCAGCCGGCGCTATTAAATGTTAGGGCTCCGAATACCAATGCTGCATAAGCCTAAATCCACCTCAGGCCTTTTTAATCCACTGCCAGTCACTCCCTGCCCCTTTAACTCACTCTTGCAGGTTCTTGCTTTCTCCCTTGGTGACATTTTTCCATCTTTCTCTTCCTCCTTCTTTCCCGTTTGAGTCTCTCTCCCTCTTTTACTCTCAGGAAATGTCTGATGAAGAAAAAGAATGCAGGTCCCCCACCATCTCAAATTATGCACTGAGTGCCAGGGACTTGTATGGCAATGTCTCCTTTTTTTTTAAAGTAAAGAAAAAACGTTTTTTGTGTGCTCTGGCAGCTCCCCATACACTGCTTCCAGGCCCTCATTACTGCTTGTCACAAGCGGCATTCTGCAGGCACTGCAAACTGCATCCATCTCTAAATGGACTTTATAATTGTTCAAAGATAGCTGTCACCACACATGCATGGAGCATGGTAAAAAACATTCAACATGGTGACCCATGCATGCACGCACACATGTAGACAGTTACTTATCAGTGTTTTTTATAAACCTTTATTACAAAAACCATTTCAAGATGGCTACCTGTGTGCATAACTGTGCACGCCCAGAGAGTCATTTGTAATGGTTTTTGCAATAAAGTCTTACAAAAACCATTTAAAAAGAAAACAGGCATTGGCAAAGAGCAAAGATCTGCAATCAACACCAGGCCAGCTGGCTTTGGTAATGCTTGTTTAATATTACAAACTAGCTGGTTTCTAAATTGTTGGCCTATTAGGCACAAGGGAGATCTTTGGTGACCTTTCAAACAAATCAATCATAGGTAAATTTGTCGGATATGCGACTCTCTCAGATTTCTATAACATACTTACTAATTTAGAGCAGCAGTATACAATGCATGTCTAGGAATGCTAGATTCATGGTAGATTTTCAGGTATGTCAATATGAACCAGTTAGGGCACAATTACGAGTCGGCCAATGGGATTCCTATATGAAATTCCACATCACTTGATCACAAGTGGGCCAATGTTCCTGTACCTGGATGCAGGAACTGTATACCCAGTTTACTGGGCAGACATTCCAGCCGGCAAAAATCAATGTGAGGAATGTGCTGCGTTGCAGCCTGACCCATTTTGCAGCCCATGCCAACCATTAGCAATGGCATGGGGGAACATGTAATGATCCCCTCTGCCAGGCGACAGTCTCCACTTTCCTCAACCATCCTTGCCAACCCCCTCCCATTACACCCTGCACTAGATCCCCAGCTCATATTTACCACCTGCTTAGAGTAGGTGGCAAATGTGAGTGGTAATCCCCATGGAACAGGGAAACCTATGTGGAATTCTGCCAGGTAAAACCAGGTCTGCACAGTTATTCTGCTTTCCTTAGAGATTAACTCATAATTGTGGGAAGTCCAATTTGGCATCAGTAACTATTTCGGATGTCCAGAATATCTTCTTGGAATTCACTATTACTCATAATGGGGCCTCAAATTATTGCATTTAGATTTATCATATCTAAAAAGTCTGACATGGATCAACATTAGACATCCCTGATTCTATGAACACCAAGATGACAAACAGCATTATAACCTGAAGAACCTGCGTCTCAGAAAGCAGTCAGGTTCTTTATCAACGTACAACGTATGCTGTTCTCCACTGGCTTGGTGGTGTCATATTATTTACCCAATCTACATATACCTCACAGTGCTAAGGGCAGTGCTTAGTTAGTGAAGAAATAAGTGGTCAGGGCCCAAACCATTTCTAACAAGACCACTGCAGCTTGCACCACCCACTGCCCTTCCTGGTGCTGCCAAATGTGAGTACCAGTGCAACCACTAATCATTAGACTCCTACAAATGTGACAAGTTCGACAATTACATGCCTCTTAATGCTGTAAGAATGGCCTTGATGCACTGGTATCAATATGTTTTTATAGATGTAGAGTATGCTCTCCTCAAAAATAGACAAACAGCGCCACCATGTGGTAAACAGTCTTAAGTAGGTGCCATTGCTGAGAATTAAGTGCCGGCGCCAAGCACCACAAACACCAGTGCAAATTAAGCACTGGCTAAGGGTCTTTGAATGTGAAGTTAAATGCAAATGAGGAAGTGAAGCACAGAAGAAATACGTTTTCTATATAAATAATGAATAACATAAATATTTTAACATTATGTGAACCACCCTACAAAAATGCAAAGAATGGTAAAATCCTATGTAACCACAAAAAATATATATGTATAAATAAAACATTTTCAGAAAACAGTATATGTGCATAAGCCATACCTTCTCTGGTCCCAGAGCACTGTTAAACGAATCAGCCCAGCAAGCACTGAGAGGGCCATCAAAGCAAATCCAAGTGTTGCTATGGCTCTAAAAAATAAGTAAAAGACCATGTCACTTATAAGTACTTTGTTGGTCTCAGTGAAATGAAAACAACTTGCCTATGCATCCTGTGGTCCAGCCAGCTAGCATAACCCGCGGTGTATGCTCAAAGTGATCGACAGAAAGTCTTGATACTATCTGAGCTAACAGTGGCTACTTTGTGCAAATTTCATCCCAATGATTTTATCTTCTACATGCCATTACAAAGAGGGGACAACCATATGCAAATCTGTCTTGGCCCCTCTCAAAAACAGTCAGTACTGCTGGAACTGCTAGGCCTGATCCCCTCTGAATGGGAACACACACCACCTCAGGCATGTTTAAACCTTAGACTATGATTCCTGCTAGTACATTTGTATACACATATCCGCTGGACAAGTTGTTGTATGATTAATCAAAAATCTTTATTTACAAACTTCATGGAGAAGTGGGTTCTGCTTTTGCCAGGACTGGGCAGCAGCAGCTCCGAGATGTTGTTACAGTGCTGCTGTGCAAGAGCTGGAGGTCCTTTGCAGCAGGCAGAGCGCCATGGGACCTTAGAGACAATTGAGTTGAGCCTGCAGGGGCTTCTCTAGGGTGATGCCTGTGAATCAAATTAGGACAGAAGTGACCCAAACAAGGAGTCTGTTTTCCTCTAGATGTACGTGTTTGTGGCACCACCTGAGTGGTTTCTTGAAAAGGGCTATTGCTCCCTGCCAGGTTACCTTGTCTTGGCTCCCCTGGGGAATGGAGTCGAAGCTGCCATTTTGTCCATTACTTGTTGTTTTCTGTGGAATCCACAAGCCGCCTTACTATGGTTGATGTCCTAACTATAGGGCTTACCTCTGTCTAGCTGAATCAACACTAAGAAAGAACAACACTGAATGAGACCACACCATCTATACTGCCCATCAAAATATCAGCCTATGCTTTACTGTGGCATTGTTAGTATTTTCATTTGACACTATTTTCTTACTTGATTTGTTAATCTATATTTAATGGCTGTCCTAAATAATTAATTCTTTGATCTATAATTTGTGTTGTTCTACCCTTGCATAGCATAAATATTTAATTAATGATCTGTCATATTTGGCGTAGAGAAAAAGTGTAATTACCACTCTCTGTCTTCAACTAAGTCTGCATCTGAAACTTTTAACAGGTCAAGATACTGAGATTCTACTATACACGGCATGCTGGGGATTTACTACACAGAAGGATAATATGTGGTATTTGCATTGCTAATTTTGATCTACGGATGTCAATTGATGGATTTCCATTTATACCTCTGTTATGATACACTTTGTGTAGGACTTGTCTATCCTTTCACAAAAGTCTGATTAGCAAACTAACTTTACTTTGCTCTCAATTATTTCAAGTTATATACTAATTAGCTCATATCATGCTACCACCATGGCACCAAATGGACTCTACAACAAACAGATACAATTTGCCCTGAACTCATAAAAAACTGCATACCATTGAATCTCTCAAAAAATGCAGACAGCATTTTAAACACAAGCTGATGAGACAGCATCCTCAAACTCTTAAAATAGACCAATATCGCAGTGCCAGAAGTAGTAATTTAAAAATATATTTTGTTTCTTCTCAAAATACATCTCTCCAGGCTTATATCTTCTCCAAAGTACTAAAAATCTCTGGCAACTTTAAAATCGCTCATGGATACAAAAACACCCACTATTGCATCTCATTCTATCAACACTAACCTTTCGATCTTCATTTTCAACAATGGGAAGATCATGATCCAGGCATCAGAAGACAACTTAGAAAAATTCGATCTACACTTCCCATCCAGCTCTCACATTTTAAGGGGCCTCTTTCTTCCTCTCTAACTCCTGAATCTCCCACACATCTCTCCCCTCAGCCCTCCACACCTCTTCTCATCCTCTCCCTCCAGTGCTGCTTAGAAACAGCCTCTTCTCAACTCACCCCATTTTAATTCACCCTTCCAACAATATGACACCCTGCTTCCCTCTCTCATTCCCATTCAATCAAGTGAGGCCTTCAGAGCCACCCCAGTCATCCTTGCACTTATATTTTCAGCATAGCACCTGCCCATCCACCACCTTCTATAACCCCTTTCCATCACGTTAATGCATGTTATCAATTCTTACACTTACAGCCCTCATACTAACTTTTGCACTTCCATTATTACGTCTCCGAAAGAAGTACTCTCTGACCTTAATTTGTATGAGGAGGCTAGGAAATCAATGGATTTTATTAATTCACCCAGTATCCATGGCGCTAACTCTCTTACTCACAACTGTCGGTGTGTCAGAGACGGCTACCATGGCCGTAACTATCTATCCAATTTACTCAGTCAGTTATCCAAAATTTGAAATCCCTTTCCTGGAGTTTGCTCTCCTATTGACCAAAATGTCTAACAAAAGATAGACATTAGAAGGCTACATGAGGCCATCACTGAAAAGGCAAATCGCAAAATACTACCATACCAGACAGTTTGAAATCCATTTACAGACAAAGCAAATGGCTAAATGGCTAAACAGGACTGTCTCTTCTCTCTCCCCAGGGAAAAACAGAAGAGGGGTATAAGAAAGAGAAAATTGGTGGACAAAGTGTGTGGGATGCGAGAGTCCCCGATAAAACTGGAGATCGGAGTAGATTCCCTGGAAGAACTAAGTGTAAAATGTAAACTAAATAGCAGTCATGAAGAACATTTCTAATTTATTTCTAGAACCCCAGTTATTCTTTGGCTCTCCTCAATGCCATAGAAAATTGCTGCTAGGAAAATATTTTGGTTCTACAAAGACAGATCATAGACTATGATTTAAGGAGTGCATCATCAGTGAGGAGGGCCTGAAGCTCTCAGATAAAACTTGAAATAGTAAAGGTGTTCCTTACTTTGGCAAACTAGTCTACAAAGCTCAGGCTGACTAGGCAGCCGATAAAGCATAGGGGTGAAGGACATAATAATGTGGGTTCCTAGAAGGTTTAGAAATTAAACTGTCACCTACTTATAGTTATATTTAGTTCTTATTGTGATGCAGTGTGCAGATCTGGAGCCTATGAAGAAACATCAGAAATTTGGAAAATAATGTTAAGCTTCCACCAGGCATCATTTCCATCATGCTGTAATTTGTGCAACCTTCCACTTCAGTTATGTAATGACTAAGAGAAGGCCCTTCCATTATGCCTTTACGATAGGTTATAGTTAGGGGAAACAGTTTTAACTTATTCCGTTATTAATTTCCTTTTAGCCTTCACACATATCAGAGGTTTCAACTGGCAAAGAAATTTCAACTCTAAGTATGGAAGAAAACATCTAATTTTCACCAGCTATAAAGAAAAAACTCCTAGAAAATCTGACCATCAAACACTATGAAGCCTGTAATTCTAAAGATGAATAGATGAAACAGTACAACTATTTGGGTGATCATGCTCTATTTCTTTTTTAGCATTCTCACATTTCTCATCAAATTTCCCTATAAATCATAAAGCGAAGATGACAGTTCAAGAGGACTAGTTGAAAAACAATTCCTTTGGATGAGGTCATGATGAGGTGGAACCAAAGGCTAAATGATAAAAGCAAGTGTATTATGACAACTAAACAGCGCCTAATCCACTTCATTTGCATCATCCCTTTTCATGTATTGCTGAAGTGAAGTGAAGATAAAGTTTGCACACTAGGCGAGCCACACAAATAATAAGATACAAAAACCATGACTCCATACAAATGAAACACTCAGTTTGGTGGCTTCAAGGCAAAGATGGCTTGCCACCTGCTTGAGGCATGGAAGAAATAAGGTGTCTGGTGAATAAGAACGCACTGTAATGGCCCTAAAGGAACCTGTTAGACTTGGCATCTTTGGCGTGGTTTCCCCAGACTTTTTGCCTCTACCGCCTACATTTTTGATGCTGAGCTGGATTTAGTTTTTGCTGGCTTAGTTTGCTTTGTGCACTTTGCCACTACTGATCAGTGTCAAAGTGCAAGTGCTAGCTGTGTAAATTGTTACTACAATTGGATCTCCTGGATTGGCATATTTGATTTACTGATAAGCCCCTAGTAAAGTGCACTGAGTGTGTCGGGCCTGTAAATCAGATACTACTAGTTGGCCTGCTGCACTGATTGTGCCACTCACATGAGTAGCCCTGAAAACGTATCTCAGACCTGCCACTGCAGTGTCTGAGCGCAGTTGTAAACTGCCATGTTGACCTGGCAAGTGCACCCAATTGCCAGGCCCTACACCTTCCCTTTTCTTACATGTAAGGCACCCCTATGGTAAGCCCAAGGTACCCCCATGGGCAGGGTACAGTGTATGTGAAAGGTAGGATATGTACTGGTGTGTGTGACATGTCCTGATAGTGAAATACTGCCCACATCGTTTTTCACTATTGAAAGGCTATCTGTCTCATAGGTTAGATTGGGAGATACTTTGTAACATCTTACAACCATAACTTTCCATTGGGACAAGATAAAGAAATAAAGTTTAGGCTCAGAATTTAATAACATCTTTTATTAATATGGTTTTAGATTGTATGTTTGAAAATGCCACTTTTAGAATGTAGGCATTTGCTTGTTCAACCGTTTTGTGTGCTTCTGCCTGTTTGTGGATTGACTGTCTGGTTTTGTAGTGACAGGGACTGGGGATTAACATTCACTGTAGATAGCCACTGCGGGGATGAGGTGTGCCTGGCCCTTCCTGGATGACTCAGAGCTGAGCTGAATGGGGCATGGCTGCATTTAGAGTAGTGGGCAGAGTTGTCCTTGCTCCTGAATAGGGCCCGTCTCCCTTGCACAATGCTGTCTCCACCCCTTGTGGTCATACTGCACCAGGGAGGACAGACCTGCTTTGGTCTGGGCTCCGAGACCCTTGCACAAAGAGAACAAAGACAAAATAGGGTATAAGTAGTGGACCGTAAACCCTAGAACTTGAGATCACTTCTGGACTCAAGAGGAACCTTTGCCAAGGAGAAGTGCAGTGAGGAGGAGTACTGCCCCTTTACTGTGTGCTATGTGGGGTTGGACTGCCGTTGCTGCTTCTGCCAAGGAAAGGACAAAGACTGGAACTTTGCTGTGAACCTGCTTGAAGAAGAATCTCCAAGGGCCTGTTCTGAAGTCTCAGGGACACAAAGACGTAACCCCCAGATGCCCCAAACCCTACTTCTGAGAGTTCTGACCTGCCAGGAGGTGCCTATTCCAGTTTTGGGCCTCTGGAGGTTGTTGCCGCTTTTGGGACCTGGAAGAAACCTAAGAGAAGAAAGAAAACCTGTCTCCGACGCCATCTGCGATGCTGCTGTGATGCCGGGACTTGCACCGAGGCCAGGGGCTCCGCTCGTGAAGTGCACGACGCACCACATGGCCTGCACCACAGCTTTGACACCTATCAATGCCTGCCAACGCCTGCAGATATTGGCATTCCCGATACCAGTGCTCCCAGCGACTCCATCACTGCCAGCGCCTGCATCCTGTTATCACGGCGCCGATAACTGCTGAGGGTGACACCATGAACTCGCTGACTTGTCACCGGAACCGACGCCTCACTGCCAACGCAACTGACTTCCCCTGTCCTGGATTTGACGCCTTGCCTCCTCGCGGACAGACACGACGCCTCACCTCCCCCATGGCAGCCAGGGAGCTGGCCACGACCTCAGCACTGATGCCTCACCTCCACGATGCTGTGCATCGTCATAGACTTCATTTCCAAGGTACTGTTTGTTTGAGGGTCCATGTGACTTTGTTCCTGACGCTGTGTTCCTCGCGGACGGTGCCGAGCCTTGGATTTATTGCTGTCACAACGTCGCAATAGCCCCAGGTGGAGCTATTTATTTCCTACAAGCTTTATTTTTGCAATAACTGTTCTAAAGTCTTATCTTATTACCTGTATGTTGGATGTTTGTAGTTTTTTGCCTTGTTGAATTTAGATAAAGATACTTTATTTTTCTAAACTGGTGTGGTGTCCATTTGTGGGGTTATCACTGTATTACTGTGTGTGAGTACAAATACTTTATACATTGCCTTTGGTATAAGCTTGTCTGCTCGTGCCAAGCTACCCAGGGGTTGAGCAGGGGTTATCTAAAGTGTGTATCCCCTTATCCTGACTAGAAGCAAAGGTCCCTATTTGGACAAAGGTGCCTACCTCTGCCAACTAGAGACCCCCATTTCTAACAGAACCCATTTAGCTACTTGGTTAATCCAGTGTTTGCTTCCCATGAGCTATTGAGATAAATCATACTGATGATGTGAACTTCTGGAATGTTTATTGGGTCAATAATGCCACGCCCCTTCCATCCTTCACAAATACCTAATGGCTCTGCCGGTGGTTCAATACTTTAATACTGATTTTTGTCCACGAACGTCCATGTGGTCAAATGTTTGTCACGTAAAATGTCTGAACGGGTTCTATTGGTTTCTAGGCCAATCTCCTCTTGTTTCTGAGTATAGTATCTAGGAAAAGAGGTATTTTGCACAGCACAATAAACATCAACATATTTGCTTGCCCACACTTTCTATGTGTATTTCACCAACCTCCCTCACTACTATAGCAGCTTCAGAGACAGGGGTAGCTGACAGAAGCTGATTATTTTAGAACAAAATGCAAAATCTGAGTACACTGGTGGCAGAACCATATTAAACTGCATGACTACATTAGGTGGGGAGAAGAGCGTGTGTGTGTCTGCAGGAGCGGGTTTGTTAGTGTGTAGCTGTCCTAACTAAAATCATTGTGTAGAGTTAGTGTTGAGTCATCTCTCTTCAGGACAGCCATAAAGAGAACACAGTGTATATTATTACTCCTTAACAGTTGTGCACTTTGCCCACTTTTACCAACTAACTGGAGGTCCAAGGTGTCTTTACATTGAATAGAGTGCAGAGTTACTTTCAAACAAGTTGCAAGACTGATAGAATGCAGGAATCATGAGCCCAACTGCAGCTTCCTTAGCATCTCTCTATTATTGCTGAGAGCAGTTATTCCCCTTCATAGTAGCAGCTGAGTGACCACTGTTCACCAGAGCTTGTTTATGTCTGTGCCTGATGTGCATCTTAAATCTCTTGTATAGATAGTCCCACTGCATTGCTCTCCTCATTAGAAATCATGTTCTGACTAGTTAAGGGAGACAGTTGCCCATACAGCAGTGACAGAGCAGGGACTCATCCCTTGGGTTGGCCTATGTGACATAATCCAACTGCAACTGTGGGAAACGCATATTTCGCTTGAGGGAGGAGTAATAAGCAGCTCAGATGATCAAGCTATGTTAGGAGCTGGGCAGGGGAAGAAGGAGTAACAACAAATGCTTTCAGTTATAACAACAACACCATGAGGAAGAAAACAACATGAGAACCAGAGAGATCAACTCGCATCAGCAGTGGTTCCACGCTACAGCTCCATACAGAGACCACCTTCCTACCTCCATTCTCCTTCGTGTGAAGTCTGCTATTGTATAGCATAATCGCAAGTTACAAGGATCAGATGGTAAAGTCATGCCACTAAGCTTTGCAGAGACAGGCAACTTTAGACTGTATTCCTTTTTGTCTCCTCCTAGTCTCAGAAAAGGTAGTTTGGCCATTACAGCAATATGAATACAGTCTATAGGAGTTCTAGTACATTTAACATTTTCATGACATTGGAAAAATCCATAAAAAAATCCATGAGAGGATAAAATGCACAGAGGTTTGACACGTAAGAAAATCCATAATACTTATCACTGTACCCGGAGTGCCCGTCTCCAGATGTAGGTGACAACTCCATCCAGCCAGGCATGTGAAGACGTCTGGTAACCAAACATAAGGCTAAAATTGTCCACACTCAGTGGGTTGATTTTTACGAGTTTATGAGCAGTTGCTTTCTCTGGGTCCTGCATTCCTGATGCAGACTGCTGCTGGGAGGTGGTGAGCAGATTAAGGGCCTGTATCAGGGCAGAGATGCAGGTGCTCTTCCCAGACCCCGGTGGACCAGCCACAATGATTCCTATGGATGTAGGAAAAGAGAAGCATATAAAACATCAGACTGACCCACCTGAAGAGTAAATATACAAATTATAATATAATTAGAATATTGGCAGTTGCCGGAATAAGTCTGACCCATGCCCTTGGAAATACAAACATGCAGGTTAAACTGTCTCTTTGTAATAGCCACAGAAAGAACACTGGGTTTAGGGAATAACATTTTCATGTTTCGTAAGATTTTATTTACAAATCTACTCTATATCCTGTCAAATCAAAACAAAACTAGTATAGCTTCTGAAACATGGTTGAGGAGTTTGGGTGCCTGTTCGTTGTCCAGTCAAAGAATGATCTATGTAGAGGGGTGGTGAGTCAAAAATTTTCAACGGGCCAACATTTTACATACTATATTAGACCTGTTATCCTTCGGGTGGTCTTCCCTCAATTTTTTGCCTGCTTCCCGCCACCTTTTGTTGTATCTTTTTGTTGGCCTTACAGCTCTGAGCACTTTACCACTGCTGATCAGTGCTAAAGTCCATGTTCTTCTCCCCTAAACATGGTAACATTAGTGTACCCCTGACTGGCTTACTTAGTTTACCTGTAAGTTAATTGTAAAGTGGTATACAATATACTCAGGGTCTGTAATCTAAATGCTATTAGTGGGCCTCAGCACTGGTTGTGTCATCCACACAAGTAGAATTTCAAACCTGTCTCAGGCCTGCCATTGCAGGGCCTATGTGTGCAGTTTACTGCCACCTCGACTTGGCATTTAAAACCACTTACCAAGCCTTCAACTCCCCTTTTATTCAACATAGGTCACCCCTAAGGTAGGCCCTAAGTGACCATAAGGCAGAATACTGTGTAACTTAAAAGAGGCACATGTACGTTTAAGTTGTACATGTCCTGGCAGTGACAAACAGCTAAATTTGTTTTTTACTGCTGTGAGCCCTACTCCTCTCGTAGGCTAGCTTTGGGAATTCCTTAAACACTTTTTAAACTGTAATTTCTGATCAGAAAAGAGTAACTACACCATGTTTCATATCTTTGGAATTGGGCTGATAAATCCTCTTTAGTGGTAAAGTTGGATTTGACATTACCCTTTTAGAAATGCCACATTTAGAAAGTGGACATTTCTCTGCTCTTAACTTTGTTCTATGTGCCTGCAGCCTGTCTCCAATACACGTCTGGGCTGGGTGACAACTACACTTTGTGCATTCCCTCTAGACAGGCACAAGTACAGGAAGGGCTGGATGTGACAGAGGATTCATCTGCATTCTGATAGCCTGCATGGGCAGGAAGTGGGAGAGGTGTCTAACACTTACATCTGAATAGGCTGTGTCCTGAACTCACACAGAGGGCGGATTACCCCCCCCCCAACCCCACATGTAGCTTGGCAGACAGGACTGGGTTGAAAGGGATCCCAGTGCACTTCAGAGAACTCTTTTGAAGTCACCCCCTCCATCAAACGCACTTTTGGTGTATAAGTACTAGGACTCTGACCCTACCAAATCAGTACACTACTGGACCTTTGAAGAACTCTGCTGGAGTAAAGACTGCTGTTCAGTAGGGATTGCCACTTCGCTGTGACTGACTGTTCTGAAGAACTGCTTCTCTGCTTTGCTGAGCTGCCCTTTGAATTTGCACTGGTCACTCGTGACCTCAAGTAACATTTTGACCGCTAGTGACTTCTAAGCATTGCTTTCACATTTAATCTTTAAAAATTCATATCTCAACTTCTACTTATTAGATTTTTGTCATTTTGGTCTTGTTTTAATCAGATAAATGTTCCCTATTATTCTAAACATGTATGGCATTTCCATTGAGCTGCTGCAATTTAAGTGTTGCACAAATACTTTACACATTGACTCTTAAATTAAGCCTGACTACTCTGTGCCAAGCTATCAGAGGGTGAGCACAGGTTAATTTAGGGTATCTGACTTACCCTGACTAGAGTGGTGGTCCCTTCTAGGACAGAGTGCAAACCTCTGCCAACTAGAGATCCCATTTCGAACATAGCAATTTTAAGAATGTGTCTTGTAGTTCAACAAAATTAGTCTTGTATGTACATTTGCTATTTATCAAGTTTGCTTGAGTCATAAAGAGCAGCAAACCCAAAGATTTCAGGCATACTTTGCATAATTTTTTAATACCTACTTGTGTGTGGTAAAAAGACAAATTTTAGAAGTTCCACAATGTTGCTTGTTGGAACTTTACAATTATAAAGGGCACTTATGATAGTGGAAGACCCACCAGAATGACAGATTCTATCCCATCTCAAATTTAGAATTACTGGCAAAGTAAAAGTGTTTTAAGGAAGGTCACTGAGTGGAGTTAAATAAACACCCATACACCTCTATGTCTGAAGAAATTCACAGACCTTTTGCAGGCAGTTTCTCACCATGGAAATGCACACGTCTACCACAGTAAAGAGCAAGTGCCTCACAAGAGTGGAAATGGGAAAGTACCCTATGTTTAATAGGTTTGAGGAAGGGATTTCTCCTTGGACAATTTATTTTCCTTATGGAACAAATTAAAATGTAATGTATGAATGCACAATTCAGTATGATTCACTAACACTCATTTTTCCTTTAGTAAATATGCACCCGAAAGTTTGCAACTTTGAGTATCCTTAGAAATCTAGGATGCAAAAGGGTTTAAAAAAACAAAATTGTGCTTCCAGACAAGGGCGGACACAGTGACCGCACTACCCTGTGTTGTTCCTTTGTTGTCAACTGGTAATCAAATGTAGGGTGAGCGTGCATAAACCAACTCCAGCACTTGCCTTCGTTGAGTGCCATCTGCTGTGCAGAAAACTGAGAGAATGGGATTGGTGGAGTGGTGCACTGCTCGTTATTGTGACATTGGTGGTCAAATACTTAGCGGACAGTTCTACTCTCAGCCCGCCTGACAGACTTTGCGCATACAGGCCCTTAACAAGGCGGCCCCCGCGCTGAACACTTGCCACCTTACAGCTCCGATCAAGAAAGAATGCTTACACATGCCCTGAAGAAGTTCATTACATGAACAAAACGCGTTGGCTGGCAAACTATTTCTTGGAAAATAAAAAAGACTTACTATACATCAAGACTCGTTGAATATTTGACCACCGATGTCACAATAACAGGTTTAAAACAACAATCCTGAATTCTTTGTGAATCCTGTAAAAGTTAGAATTTACTCCAAAGTTACGCGTACTCCTACAGCAGATTTCCTTTTTTCACAAATCTGACTATGTGAATCTAACTAAAACTTAGGAACGTCCCCTCACCCACTATATCTGGTATAACACTGCTGTGTTGCCCAGTCTGACAGCTCATTTGTCATGTCATAATGAATGGTAGTATATTTTTATTTGGTCTGGCGTTAGCCAAGACCTTTTGATTACTAAATTTATATATGTGCAATGTGGTTACTTATAGGGGCTTTCAGCCCTCTTCGTCCATTGATATGTTGTTGTGTCATTAACATATTTCTTCCGTTCAATTTAGCGACAGGCAAACTTATTTGTGAGTGAAAACATACTGCTCTTTCACAAGAATCACATCCACACATAAAATATTTCCCTTCAGTGCCAGGGACTATTATAAATATGGGTGGCTTTTTGAACAAACAATACATTTTTGCTTTTAGAGAAATTTGTTTACATATTAGAGAGAGAGCCCAGTAGTTCTCCCAGCAATAACGTTTTTCAAAAACCATGACAAAACACTACAAACACTGCAAAGCCAAAAGGCCCGCAGTGGACACCAGACATGAATGGCAGTACCTTTTTTTTTTATTATGACAACATATAGCCTTCCTCTTTCACACAAATGTGAGCCAGCACAAGACCGATTTATGTGCACATGCATGTTTGTTAATAAGCAACTCAATAGTTTTAGACAAATTTTGAGGTGATTTGTGATATTTGTGACGTTACACCACCAAAAGCACGGTACAATAAGTGTTACTAGATTCAATGTACACATTGAAAAGAAAAGAGCTAAATAAATATTACTTCTGAAATTATATAGTAACAAAGAGCAAGCTGAGGTGGTGCGAATGGCTTGCTGCCGTAAAATGTATCCAGCGTTGTAAGTATCCAAACATTTTACTTTTAGTGTTTGAGACAATGTTTCAAAGACTTTAGATGTATGGGATTCAATATTGACATACTTTAGGTGATATGGGGCCAATGTATCAAGCCTTTTTCCAATTTGCAAACGGGCAGATTCTCAGAATCGGGCCGTTTAGGAAATGGAAAAAATCCTTTTGAGATGTATCATCCCAAAAGGCCATCGCAAAATAGAGAATAGCAAAATTTGCTATTCTCTATTTTGCGAATGCAATTAAGGAATTGCAAATTGCGATTCCTTAAATGCAATTCTGGAATCACCAGAAATTTGCTATTTGGCCTTAAGGAATTGCAAATTACCACCAACTTCAAGTTGGTGGTAATTTGCGATTTTCTTTAAAAAACCACTTTTTTGATTTTTTTACAGTGCCATATGTCGCACAAAGATGCCCTTAGGGCATGTATGTGAGCAAAATGTATATTTCAAGGGTGCAACAGGGTGTCCTTTTGGCACCCTTGCAACCCTGGAAATTGCATTCTCAATTTTCGATGCTCTAATTGGTAATCGCAAATTGAGAATGTCTTCCCATTCATTCCTAGCCCATTGGAATGAATGGGAAGGTATTCCTTATTTGCGAATCTCAAGTTCCGATTCGCAAATAAGGAATATGTGGGATTCGCAAAATGTTTAGCAAATACATACATTGCACTTTCAATTCTCTAATTGTGATTCTCTATAAAAATGGCAATTTGAGAATCGCAAAACTCTTTTTTGATACATATGGCCCATGGTGTGCTTACACCTCATCGATAGCAGGTAGATATTCCATGCACAGCATGACGTTGTCAGGGTATGCTGCAGATTGGAGCAGCGGGTGTACAACAGTTACAATACATTATTATACTATAACACACCTGCTTCTAATGAAGTTTCTTATAGCGGATGACATGGGCATTACCAATATGCTGAGAAAATGGCCTTACTTTTTGTTTGGCTTTTTGAAGGGCATTTAGGCTTAACAATCGTTGATGACTTCTCTTCTTTAGACGGTGTTATCCGCTGTTAATTCTCTGAGCAGAGGGCAATAACATTTACATGCGCTACACTTCCGAAGTGGTATAGAGATTGATTTCATATTTCCACAGCTGATCTCACACCACATGAAAACACGCACAGAGATTGCAAACTCTAAGAATATCCCTCCCCGTCTAATAAGAGCAATCCTTTGGCTACGAGGGCCACGGATGTGTGCAGGCCCTTGGGGTTTCAGCAGAGCCCACTTCACATGGCACCTTGCTGATTTCATCGGTTCTGCTTTACAGTCACACACATGGGAAACGTTATCATTCCACGCCAAAAGCTGTCTTACCAGGGTGTACCAGAGACAGGTTGAAAAGCTGTTTCACTTTGTTCACCCATGGGGAATGCGCAGACAAATTCTTTTCTTCAGCTTCTGACAGAATGGCTTTTTCAAGGTCAACCGCAGGCGCCTGTCGGAATCCAGATGGGTCGTACATTCCGGCAAAAACGTCTCTGACAATCTGCTTCAAGACTGCAAGGCTCTGTGCAAATTATAGAAATATACATAAGCTTACAAAGTTACCATGGCCTTTCTATCTCAGCTAAGAGAGACAATCACAGGTTTTACATATTCAATCTTAAATCACTTGGTCACTTGGTTTATCATGTTTTTTTTTTTTTACAGAATAATAGTTTCCTTGTCATGTGGCATTTAAGTTCAAGGAACTTATCAAGGTTGGGGATAGGGACAGATGGGTGGTGGTGTACCTCTCTCGATATTACGAAACAATATTCCTGACTACAATATTGTGATCAAAATATTGTGACTACAAACATATTGCTTACAAAATATAGAAAGGAAGTATATTTAAAAAAAACTTTTTTACAATAATATCGAAGTTTGAAACATAGCTTACTTAAACATTGTTTTATTTTGTTGTATTGTATTGTTTTTAATTTATTATTTATGTTATAGTAAAATGTATTTGTAATTATTTTCCAATAATATCATAGTAATGTACATTCTTTTCATGTTGTGTGTTTTTATTGGATTTGGATGGGTAGTGTGCTTAAAATTTTATATTAAGTACATTTAAATATAATCATTTGAATTGTTTATGACATTTTAATTTCAGATTAAAGAGTTTACTGAGTGCTTGGGTGGGTAGTTTTTTTTATTAGTCATTAACTGATGTTAATTAATGTTTCGTTATGTATTTTTTAGATGATTGATACATTTTCAAATTACTTAATACATTTTAATTATGGGCTGCAGGGTTTAATGGGAGAGTGGGAGGCTAGTGTTTAAGTAAATATATTTACATTGATAATACCTGATTAATGGCTTATTAATCATTTTTGTATTATTTACTTTTTTATCTACTGGTTTAAATATTTTAATTTATAAAAAGCATATATGGTTTTGCAAATTCTTTCATTTATTTTTATGTATATGTTGTGTATTGAATTGGGTGGGCTTTCTTATTTTTTAAGTGTAAATTAATTACTGTTTTAGTGTAATATTTTACAAAGATGATTGATTTCTTAATATATTTGTCATTGTATAATTTTCTGGTACCTGTGGCATATTGGAGTGCGTGGGTAGTGTTTTTATTTAAAATGGTTATATTACAATTAAATGAAAAATAAAAAGATTTCATCATAGCATATTTGATTACTTTTCTTATATGTTTGTTATGGGGTGAGGGAACTGTTATGCAAAACATTTGTGTGTAATTCTGATGTACTGGATATATTTTATTGTTTTACTTTTCAGTATATTTAGGATTTGTAAATTATTTATTTACATTCACAAAGAACAAGTTACTTACCTTCAGTAACGCCTTTTCGGATAGAGACTATCTGGTGTAGATTTCTTACCTTAGAATATTTCCCAGGCCTCTGACTGGATCTGGAAATTTCCAAACAGTACCCCTGAAAGCCAGTAGATGGCGTCTTTCTGCCCCACAATGTGTAGCAGATCTTGATGCAGAGTTCTATCCATTTTGAGATGCTCGGTTTCTGCACAGACGTACCTATCTTGGCTCCTGCCAAAGAGTGGTTTGTCCATCCATAACTCTTTTGTGCGATAAAGGTAGCATGCTAACGCTCTTTTTGAGTCCAGACCTTGAAGTCTTTCCTACTATTTGGAGGGATGAGGAGGAGAAAAGAAGTTTGGCAGGGGGATGTTCTGGCCTACATGGAAAGGCGTCACAACCTTCGGAAGGAAGGAGGCACTTGTCTGGAGTACCAGGTTGTGTGGACAGATGGTGGTGTAGGGAGGGTGCGACGAGTATGTGCAATTCGCTGATCCTCCTAGCCGATCCCATGGCCACTAGAAAGGCAGTTTTGATCGTCAATAGCCTAAGAGGGCAATGGTACAGAGGCTCAAATGGAGCACACATTAAGAAAGTCAGAACAAGATTTAAATCCCACTGGGGTATGAAGAATGACCTGGGAGGACACATGTTGCAAGCCCTTTGAAAAGTCTTTCCACAACAGGTGACTTGAATAAAGAAGGTTCTTCCGGCAACTGCAAAAATGCTAAAATGGCCTATAAA
Source organism: Triturus cristatus (assembly GCF_964204655.1). NCBI lineage: Eukaryota > Metazoa > Chordata > Amphibia > Caudata > Salamandridae > Triturus > Triturus cristatus. The sequence goes on along the minus strand of NC_140589.1, from coordinate 561,633,262 downwards.
TAACCTTTAACTGTGCCCGAAGCAGAGCCCTGCTGGGATAAAGATAGTGCAAACAGAAGAACCTGAGAAAGAGGTGCACAATGAGGATCGATGTATCCAGAAGCACCACATGCCACAAATTTATCCCAGCGGCAGGCGTATAACGACTTGGTGGAGGAAAGCCTGGCTGCCAGAATAACATCACAGACTTCAGAAGGAATGTCAAAAGTGGTCAACTGACACCCCACAGTCTCCATGCATGAAGGTGAAGGGTGGACAGGTTCGGTGTGGGACTATTCCCTGTTGCTGAGACAGAAGATCCTCCCAATGGGACAGTGTGATCGGGGGTCGATGTTCATGCTCAACAGCTGAGGATACCAGACTCTCTGTGCCCAATCTGGAGCCACAAGAATAACATGGGCCCCATTGCTTCTGATCTTCTTGAGAACTCTGGACAGGAGTGATATACGCTTAAAAGTGTACAGGAGGCCTTAGCTCCACTCTAGATGCAAAGCATCTCCGAGCGATAGCCACCTTGGAAACTCCAGCGTGCAAAACTGCTGAAATTGCATGTTCTTGGCAGTTGCAAACAGATCTAACTGAGGCTGTCCCCACTGTTGAAAGGGACCGTGCAACACCTCTGGATGGAGAAGTCATTCATGAATCACTAGGCATCATTGACTGAGATCATCCGCCCTGGCATTAAGAGCCCCTCAGGTGTTGAACCATCAGGGAGATGACCTGGCTTTCCAGCCATGTTCAGAGATGCAGAGCCTCTTGAAAAAGGGTCTATGACCCCACCTCACCCTGTTTGTTGCAGTGCCACATGGTTCTGGTGTTGTCCACGAACACCTGTATCAGGTTTCCCTTGATTGAAGGAAGGGAGGGATTCAATGCCAAGCGAATCGCAAGATGCTCCAACAGTTTGATATGGATCCAAGACTCCACCAGAGACCAGTGTCCTCTGATCTTCTCCACTCCCAGAATTCGCCCCATCTCAGAAGTGACACATCTATCACTACAGTCAACTTTGGTTGGGTAAGGGAGACAAGTCTGTCACTGACCTTATCGCGGTTCGTCAGCCACCAATACAGATCTTTTACAGTTGCCTCCAAGATCTGGACCATGTCGGGGAAATTCCCCTGATGTTACACCCACTGGGACTTCAGGTCCCACTGCAGAGCCCACATATGCCAATGGGTATGTGTTACAAGCAGGATGCAGGAGGCCATGAGACCCAGCAACCTCAGGATCATTCTCACCGAAATCCAGGATAGAGGTTGAAAGATCGGAATCATAGCCTGAATATCCTAGGCAAGGGGCGCTGGTAAGGCCAAAGGAGAACACGGAAAACTTAAAGTGCTCTTGGCCCACCGGAGGTAACATCTATAGCATGCAGGACGGGGATGTAGAAATATGCATCCTGCAAGTCCAACAATACCATCCAGTCTCCAGAGTCCACAGCAGACAAAACTTGCACAAGCGTGATACTTTTGAATTTCTCATTTTTCAGGAAGAGATTTAGAATGCACAGGTCTAGGATAGGACAAATGCCTCCACCTTTTTGGGTGCCAGACAGTAGCGGGAATAGCAAAGCTACTTCTGATGCCATCACCCTCTAAATGGCTCCCTTGGCAAAGCGAGACAGCCCTTCCTGACAGAGCAAGAAGAAGTAGTACTCTGTCAGCCAGTTGTATGTGGGTGGCATGGGTGGAGAGGTGGCATAGGTGGAGTAGCCCCTTGGGACGATTTGTAAAACCCAACGGTCTGATGTTATTGACCTCCAATGGTGCAGGTGATGGCATATCCTGTCCCCCCACTGGATGCCCATGATGGTTGGAGGGCAAACTAAAGGGTTTGGCTGCATCAGCTACTGGGGGCTGATAGACTGGTTCGGCCTCTGACTACCTGTCCCACATGGTCTACAGGACCATGTCCTCTGTCACAATAAAGCTGTGGTGTCTGGTAGGGTATGGACGCAGTTGGAAACCCATTCCATGGCCACAAAAGGGGTGGAAGGCGGATTGAGGTTGACAATGGGCCATAGAAAAGCCCCAGGACCTGGCTGTAGCGCTGCTGCCTTAAAATACTTCAGCACTGAGTGTGCCTTCTCTACAAGAAGATGAGAGCCATCAAAGGACATGTCCATTAGCGAGGCTTGGACATCCCCTGAAAAGCCAGTGGTTCTCCGCCAGGTGTAGCGCTGCAGAGCCACTGGCGATGAAATTGTTCTACCGAGCGAGTCAGTAGTGTCCAGTGAACATTGTAAGGTGAGCTTTGCTGCATCTCTCCCGTCAGAAATAGCTTGGGAGAGTATGGCTCGGGTTTCTTCCAAGACCATATGAGGCATTTACAGAACCGAATCCCGGATTGTATGGAAATATCGGCCAAAGGGCATGCAGTGTTTATTGACCACAATTCAAGGCTGGCAGAAGAGAACATCCTCTTGTCAAAGGTATTCAGCCTCTTGGATTCCCTATCTGGTGGGGTGGTAGAGAACGCATTAGGGTTGACTCTAAAGGTGGAGGCTTGGACCGCCAAGCTCTCTGGGGTGAGGTACTGGGTAAGTAAACTGGGGTCCCCAGGAGCAGGCCGATGGTACAGAGCTTGGACCAGGTCAGAGCAGGATGTTGGTAAGGGCTTCATTAAAAGGGAGTAAAGGTTCAGAAGGGGCGACTCCCAGCTGAAGCACCTTTGTCGAGACGTTCGCCTTGACTGTCACTGAGGGCAACTGAATGTCCAAGAACTCATTTGCCCTATGCACCATCGCAGGGAAAGAGGTTCCCTCCTCCGTAACCAAAGGAGGAGGAGAGACCAAGCCAGTGTCAGGTGAGGTGTCTAACCCACTGGCCTCCCACCAGTTCCTCATACTAGTTGTCCTTGGTCTCATCTAGTGGAAGCTGGTATCCAGAAGGGTTCTCAGACTCCACCCCTCCCATTTGTCTCCCTCTCAATGGCAAAAGGCACTGTTTCTGATCTTGAGGGCATGGTCCCGGTCAGCGCTGGAACACCGTGTCAGAGTTAGGAATGATGATGGGGATGGTGCCGCCATGAGGCGTCAGCAGTAAGGGGGTGCCAGCACAGAAGCGGGCAATGAAGAAGGTATCGGTCTTGCCGGTGGCTCCACTCCAGAGCCAACAATGGATTCATGAGGATTGACTGATGCTGAGTGCGAACTACCCAGCAGGAAAACAGTGGGTCCCTTCTGTGCCTGTGGTGCCCAAAGGTGCACCAGAGGGGCCAGGCCGCCCAGATACGAGTGGGACATCCTGTCACACCCAGAGAGAAAATCTCTCAAAAACGTGTTTGACAAAAGCTGAGAAAAAAGCCAGTCAAAAAACAACTGAGTATAGCTCTTCACGGATCAGCGCTATCTGGCGCAGAAAGGAAAGAACTGACATCAGTGCGCCAGGGCTGTGCCTATACAGGTATCACACAAGTCATTTCCGATACGGAAACAGCCAAATGATGCCACTTACCGGCATGCAGGGGTACTGTTTGAAAAATTCTGGATCAAATCCGATGCCTGACGAATATTCTGAGATAACGAAACTGCAGTTAGAAGTCTCTATCAAATATAACGTTTAAAATGTATCTATTTTATTAGTTGATGTATTTTATTTTCAAAGCACTCCCCCAACTTATGGGCCATCCCCAATGTCTGCTCGACTTGAGTTCAAAATAATAACTTTGATTCCCCTCCACTAATCAATGCGCTTTCCACAATATTTGTTAGACTGGAGCTAAAATTGTAAATCTCCCCCTACTCCCAATGCACTGTCTCCAATGTTTGGTAGAGTGGAGTTAGAGTAGTAAATCTGACCCTCCCAATATATGCACCTTCCCCAGTGTTTTTTAGACTGGAGTTCGAATAGTAAATCTGCCCCTCCCAATATTAAGACTCAGGCTGTCTGTCTTGGTGTTCAGGTAGCCAATCAGATGGTTGAACACTAGTCAAATTCCATGCTGATGTGCCCATTGCCAGTGCCTCTGAGCCGATCGACAAAGTAAGTGAGTCACCACTCCTTCTTTCTTGCTAACATAACACTTTGCTGTTGTACTGTCCATCATGATCTGGACAGCCTGATGGCAATGGAGGGGTGGAAGGCCATGAGCACCAGCCGAATCACCTTCAGTTCTAGCAGGTTGACATGAAGTGTATGCTCCTCTGGATACTCAAGGCCTCAGATCTCCAGTTCTTAATTGTTAGCACACCACCTGAGGGTGGATGCATCCATCACGACAGTGACCACAGCTAGAGGACAGAATAGGGCATCCCTTGAATTGGGCTTTCCTGTGCTGGCCACCAGACTAGGTCCCCTACAGTGGTTTGGTACACAATGGTTGCCTTCATGTTGGAACCACTGCATACGAAGGCACCACTAGAGAGTCCTCATGTGCCAGTGTAAATGCGTGACCAAAAGGATGCAGAAAGCTAGCAGATCCAGAAGGCGGAGAATTGTCATGACTGGAATCCAAGTTCCCTCCCAAAAGATCAGAATCATATCCTGAATGTCCCAGATCCTCTGTAGAGGGAGGAAAACTTGAACTGATGTCATATACAACAGTGGACCTATAATCAGGAGGTGTTGTGAGGATTCCTAAATGAGACTTGGGTATGTTGATGCAAAACTCAAGCTGAACAGAAGGGATGCTATCACCTGCAAGTGGTATAACATCATCTGCAACAAGCTAGCTTTGACAGCCAGTTCTCCCCTTATGGAAATGTACAGATCCTGAACTGATTTGTGCCACGACCACTGCTATCACCTTTGTGAAGACCTGAGGTGCTGAGGTCAATGTGAATGGGAAGACTGCGAACTGGTAGTGGATGACCCTACCACAAATTACAGGCAACTGCTGTGCAACCTCAGGACTTGTATGTAGAAAAATGCATCTAGGAGTACCTGAGCCAGGGAGAGCCTGTTTAGCTTTTTTTTGTTCAGGGAAAGGTTTAAGAGCCTGAAGGCTAGGATCGGACAAAAACCGTCGTCCTTTCTAGGAACCAGGAAGCACAAAGAGTAGCACCCTGATTAATGTTCAGTTCGGGCACTAACTCCACTGCTCCGTTGTGCAGCAGAGATGTCATCTCCTGCTGCCGTATTTCTAGGTGTTCCTTTGACTGAAAAAGTCTGTTGGGGTGGGGAAGAGGATTTTGGAATGGTAGGACATAGGCTCTTTTGAAGATCTGAGGGTCCATGGTCTGCTTTAATGGTCTTCCAGGCAAATAGCAAGGAAGATATCCATCCTCCAACGGGTCACTCATGCGACGAATCTACAGCAGCTTTCCAAGTGGTGCTGCAGAAGAGGAGGGTTGGTGGGTCTGACAATATTTTGAAGTGGTTTTATAAGAATAGTGTGGCCTGTGGTGTTGAAAGCAGTGGAGAAGTCTACCAAAATTAAGACCGAAGGAATGTTATCAGACGCTGCACATAATAAATCATTCACCATTGCCAAAAGTGTCAAATCTGTGCTCATGTTGGAAAACAAACTTGGGAGTCATCTAATTTCCAATTCCAGAAAATGGGTCAGTTATTGTGACACACATGGTCCTAAGATTTTAGGAGGTGCAGGGAGAAGAGTAACTGGCGGTATTTAGATACTGCCACAGACTCAAGTCTACACTATTTCAATAGTGGAACTACAGTACCTTTTTCAAAATATCTGAGACTAAACCTGTGTTAAGTGAAGAGTTGATGATATCCTGTGAAACCAGTGGGCTGAAAGCCTCTAATTTTGAGAGATCTGTAATAGGTACTGAATCAAATGTTAATTCGGATTTACATTGATAGAGTAAGTTCAGATGAATCGATTGATTCGAACTTTGAACACTTAGCAGGTAGATGTGTTGAATCCAAGGTGTATGCTGCATCACCAGTGAACAGAAATTTAGTAATAGAATCTCAAATGTTTCTATTTTACAGATAAAGAAATCACTTAATTTTTTCCAAAATGAGCTGGAATTGTAGTGAGACAGAGCCCAATGAAACAGTTGTCTGACACTGGTAAATATTCCCTCTTAAGCATTGGATGGGTTGTACATTTATTGTCCAAATATAGTTCTTAGCTAATTTAATTGTGTTACTTTATTTTATTTAGTGTTTTATAGAGCGCGAAAGTGACTCGTTAGGGTATCAGAGCTCTTTACTGGGATAACACGTTGTATACAAGTATGAAATAGTCAAAGGAAAAAAAACATGAGTAGAATGAGGTGAAACAATTGGGAATAACAGGGTGTATACAATGTTCAGATCATAATGCAGAGAAATCCCCCAAAAACATAATTTGCAAAAACTTTGAAAAAGGCACTTTAGTGCATTTTTCAAAGTTTCATGTTGGGCACACACATGCCCTTGGACCTATTGGTACTCTCTATGACTTATTCAGAGCTCTCCTGAGAGAATTAAGTTCATCATGGAACTGTGGGCAAACTTGTTTTCGATTTGACGCATAGAAAATGTGGCAGGTGCAAGAGTATAAAGAGTGCTTGAGATGGAAGAGCAATAAGAGACATGTTTAGTAGTGACATTTGTCATATTACCTAGATTTGTGTGTTCAGGCATTAATAAAGAGACTAGGGATCTGAAGTAATGTCGGACCAGTTTCTTGTCAGTCTAACACAGACCTGAGTTACTCTGGATGTGATGTATTATGCATTTGTCCAATCAACACGTGATGATTTGATCATACCAAGGCAGGTATTTGGATGTAAGATAAACAGTTTTTGGGTCCAATTGTCCGGTCTAATGTGGGACTTGCTACATGTGCAGCACTCTTTACATATTGGTGCATTTTACATTCTATGAGTAAAGTCAAGAAATGTGGGAAAAATGGCTTGTCCTGTCTTCCCATGTGTCTGTTGAAATCCCCCAAGATGATAAGAAATAAGTCTGAGGTGGTAAATTCACTAAGTGTGTTGGCAAGGTAATTGAGAAATATGAAGGGAGAAGATGGGGCACAATATATGAATAGAGACATCATGTGCACCTGTTTTGGAAGAATCCTGATTGCAAGAGTTTCAGAATCTGATAGGGAGGGGGTGAGCAGGAGAGGAAAAAAGTATATATCTGGAGTACTTCCCGGTCTATAAGCATACATTGATCATATGATGGTGTGGCCTCTTTCATATAAGTTTCCATAGCAGGCTTCAACCATGTTCTAGTAAAAAACAATATGTCTAACCAGCTTCTTGCTTGTCACTATGTAGACAGACACCAGTCAGCACACCAGGCAAGGTGCTACACTTCAAACAATAAATGTATCTCTTTGCTGGTAGTGCAGCTGAATGGCTTTATTTTCAAAGATTCTAAAGATTTATGAAGTTTCAATCCACCTGCTATAAAATCACTTACTCTGATGACCACGCACTCTACCAAAATAGCCTGAAGAACCCAGTCAATTCCTAGCACACCAAATAGAACAGCCGGGCCTGGTAGTTGGGCATAGGCCACGGGAGTTCACCTGCCCAAAGGCTATAGTGGGGGAACTACAGCTGGTTCGACATCCTACATCCTGGAATTTATATTTTAAGCTCAACACCCTTTGCCAGCACATGGTGCCCCAAATAACCTATCCCTCTCTGAAGCAGCTAATACTTGTCCTTTCTCAATGTCAACCCACTTGCCTTGATTGCATCCAACACTCCACTACGCTCAACCTCAAATTATGTTCACTTTCAAATGAGTCCAGTGAAACCCAGTTACAGAGGGCAGACACTCTCTTATACGCACTTTTAACCCCTTCTATACGTCAGACACGCAAGAGCCGGACGACGCATAAGTGCTCATGTGGGTTGGACGGCTCCCGCGTGTCCGACGCCATGGCACAGGGAATCCCTCTGGTGCGGTCAACAGAGGGATTCCCTCCCCCCCCCCCCCCCCAACAGCCTCGGGAGCTTCCCCAGCTCCAAAGGCTGTATTTTAGGTTTCCCTGAAATGCCGATCAGCGCGTACGTCGCGATGACGTAATTTCAGTGAAACTGAAATGAGCCAAGAGGCACATTTCAGTTTCACTTTCTACGTGCTCAGGCGGCTATCTCAGCTCCCTGAGCACGTAAAATGGCAGGAGTGGTATCGTTGGAAAGAGGAGAATATCCCCTTTCCAATGGTACCCCTCCCTAGTGGATCCCTGCTTAGAGATCTCCCGAGGGGGGCGAACCCCAAGCAGTAATCCACCCACTCGGCACCAGGGAGGGTGGAGTAGTCCCTTGGGCAAGGGCCTTTGTTCCCCCCATTTTACATTGGGTCAATTCAGGCAGAAAGCCCACTAGATACCAGGGATTTTTTCCCTATTTTAATTAGGGGGGGGGCTGCCAATATGGGCATGCCAATGCCCTCACCCCCCACAAAATTCCAGTCTTTCTGCCCCCCCGGGGGGGGAGAAAGCACTCTAGACGCCAGGGATTTTTTTTATATGCCCTGGGTGGGGGCTGCCCAGAATGGGCATGCAAACACCCCCACTCTACCCCCACAAATAAAACAAAAGACTTTCTACCCCCCAGGAGGCAGATCGGGGCAATAGCCCCTTACCTGCCCTCGGGGGGGGGGGGGGCAGACAGCCCTCTAGCCACCAGGGATTTTTCTTTTTCAAAGTTCGGGGTGGGGGCTGCCCAGAATGGGCATGCCAATGCCCCCACACCGCCAAAAAAAGATGCCACAGTCTTTCCCCCCTCCCCAGGAGGCAGATGGGGACAGTAGCCCCTGATCTGCTCCCCGGGGGGGGGGGGGGGGGGCAGGGAGTCCACTAGGCACCAGCGATTATGCTGGCTTTTTTATACATAGGGGTGGGGGCTGCCCAGAATGGGCATCCCAACGGCCCCACCCCCAAAAGAACAGCCACAGTCTTTCTGCCCCCCCTTGGGGGCATATCGGGGCAATAGCCCCGATTTACCCCTCCCCAGGGCAGCAGAAAGCCAATTAGGCACTGACTTTTTTCGGAATGTGCCTACCTGTGGATTTTGAGTCCTAGCGCAGCTGGCTCCCAGGGAAACATAGCAAACCTGTAAATGTTTGAAAACAAGACACCGAGGGGAATCCAGTATGGGGTGACTTGTGTGGCTCTCACTAGGTTTTGTTACCCAGAATCCCTTGCAAACCTCAAACCTTTTCCTCACATTTCAGTGATGGAAGGTTCTGGAATCGGCGCAGATCCACAAACTGCCACCCACCCAGCAATCCCCAAAGTCTCCGATAAAAATAGTACCTCACTTGTTTGGGCAGGCTTACTACCCGCGACAGGAAACGGCCCAAAACGCGACATGGACACACCACATGTTTACAGTGAAAACTAACCCTTTTTTTTCTTGCAAAGTGCCTAGCTGTTGATTTTGAACCCTAGCTCTGTCGGCAGCAGGTTCAGTTACCCAGAATCCCTTGCAAACCTTACACTTAGTAAAAAAAACACATTTTCCTCACATTTCTGTGATGGAAAGTTTTTGAATCTGCATAGATCCACAAAATTCCACCCACCCCGCATTAACCAAGGTCTTCCAAAAAAAATGGTACCTTAACTGTGTGGGTAGGACTAGTGCCCGCGACAGGAAACAGCCCAAAACACAACGTGGACACACCAAATTTTTACAGTGAAAACTGACCCTTTTTTGCAAAGTGCCTAGTTGTAGATTTTGAACCCTGGCTCTGCTGGCACCTAGGGAAACCTAGAAAACCTATACATTTTTGAAAACTAGAGACCCAGGGGAATACAGGATGGGGTGACTTGTCTGGCTCTCACCAGCTTGTTACCCAGACTCCCTTACAAAACCTAAAAACTTTGTAAAAAGAAACACATTTTCCTCACATTTCTGCAATGGTAAGTACTGGAATCAGCGTGGATCCACAAGATTCCACCACCCCGCATTCCCCAAAGTCTTCCAATAAAAATGATACCTCTTTCGTGTGTGTGGGTCAAGTACCTGCGAAAGGCAAGGGCCCAAAACGTAGTGTGGAGACATCAAAATCACCTATCACAAAACAACCTGTTTTTGCAAGGGGGGCACCTAGGGGAACCTGCCAATACCACACATCTCTGAAAAATAGACACCCTGGGGAGTCCAGGGAGGTATGGCTTGCGTGGATCCCCCAACATTTCCCTACCCAGGATCCCCTGCAAACCTCAAATTTAGCTGAAAAAAAATCTAATTTTCCTCGCTTTTTTGTGTGGGAATGTTGTGGGATCACCGGGCTGACACAAATTTCCTACCATCTAGTGTTCCCCTAGGTCCCCCGATAAAAATGGTACCTCACTTGTGTGGGTAGGCATAGTGGCTGCAACAGGAAATGGCCCAAATCATATTGTGGAGACTTCAAAATTCCCTATGATAAAACTACCTGGTTTTGCAGGGGGGCACCTGTTTGTTTGGCCCTGGGCTCGCCGCTATTTAGAGAAATAGACCAAACCCACACATTTCTGAAATCTAGACACCATGGGGAGTCCAGTGAGGTAAGGCTTGCCCCAATGTTTTCTTACCCAGAATCCCCTGCAAACCTCAAATTTAGCGTGGGTTCACTGTGCCGGCAATATGTCCTACCACCTAGCGTTCCCCTTGGTTTCCCAAGTAAAACAATACCTCACTTGTGTGGGTGGGCCAAAGGCCTGTGACAGGGAAGAGCCCAAAACATAGGGATTAAAGGTATAGCACCTCAAATTCTCTTCCCTGAAAGAGGTTGAAAGCACAAACAAATAGCAAAAAATAGGCTATATCCCGGTTAAATGCCAAAACTGTGTAAAAAGTTTGGTTTTCTGACAAAAGTTTGTCAGTCCCTGAAAGCTGGGAAGATGGTGATTGCAGCACCACAAACCCTTTGTTGATACCATCTGCAAAAAACAGACGCTTTAACCTGCAGCACTTTTTTCCCATTTTCCCTCTAGGGGAGTCAACAAACCCTGGGTACCTTTAAAAATCCCCATGATGTTGGAAGAAAAGGACACAAATTTGGCGTGGATACCTTGTGTGGTCAAAAAGTTACAGGGGCCTAAGCGCGAACTACCCCAAATAGCCAAAAAAAAGGCTTAGCACAGGGGGGAAAAGGCCTAGCAGCGAAAGGGTTAAAAAGGGTGTACTTTGGGGGCCTCCTCAACTTCAGAAAACTGCTCTGGCATCTCAGTCTCTTTTAACAGCTAAGTGAGGGGAAAATGAAAACCAGAGATAGTGCACAGCTAAATGAAAATGTCATAAGGCAGGGCAACACACTTTCCAGAGCTATGCAGAGAACTTTCCGTTTGAACAGAGGGGATCTGTGCTTTGATACTAAAATTTGGCAAGAAGTCCAAACACAAGAATGTGCAAAAACTGTTTGGTTATTATGCAGTCAAAGATGTGCCTTGAAGCTGATAATCAAGTTGGCATGCTGTGGAACAAATGAATCACATTAGGAAGTATAACTAAAACATCACAACTCATTTCATACCCTCACTACAAACACATGATGTCAGTTAACATTATTTTTCCAAAGGCATTAAAAATAATGTAGGAAGAGAAGCAATGGTGCCATCACTGTCCTCCAAGGTCAACGGTTGGGGACACTCAGTAGTAAATGTATAGTTACCATTAACAAATGAGCTAATTCAGACATTTAGGCACAAGTTCACTCTTTTGCAGGTATGTATAGAATGTTATACTAAATTGCTTGTCTTTACAGGATCTTTTTTTGTTACAACTGGCAGTTCTCTTACTGTTCAGTAACTTACGTCTCCAGCCATTCTTGGCCCCAAGATCTCCTGCAGTGACTCAGCGATAATAGCATGGCTTTCCTTGGCAGCCGCTATCACAGGATTAGAGGAGAGAGGCTTTTTGTTTCTGTCTGTGCCATATCCACCTTTCAGACTTGGAGATGGGCCTGCAATAAATAGGATGAAATACTATAGAAAAGCAGTTGAGTACGTGCGCAGTCACACAACATCTGTACATTTTAATTCCTGCTTTTTGGGCAAACGGCTGTGCTCCTTTCAACATCTCACCCAGTGCTGCTGTGAAATTCTCCTCCTACGGAAGCAAAATGGCTTGTTCGTACAGATGCGTATTAAAGGGCCTGATGGTAAAGAGTGTAACAGAGATCTGTACACTGCTCTGCAAAAACACTGTGGGGCCTATTCACAAACCAACATCCAGAAGGACTCCGCCTCTTCTGTCTTTTCGGTTTTGGGATCTTAGACCCAAAGTAGAAGCTCTCTGGACACTTATGTTTTAGTAGTAAATGTGGGAGTGGTAGGGGGAGTGGCTATAAAATGGGGAATTCTTAGTAAGAAATGGGAAGGATTTTGAGATGAGTACGGAAGGGTTAAGGAAGGCTAAGGAGGAGTTTAAGGAGGAACATGTATCCATACACAAACTGGTTACTAGCTACAATCTGCATTTCAAAATTACAGTAGTAACATACTGCAGCTCAGACCTGGAGCATGCCCAGCATCGCACACGGCCAACCACCCTCTCTTAGAAAATAAAACCCTTTAAGAAACAATGTTAATAATAAATATTTATTTATTTCAACTTTCTAAAAATATATATATACATTTTGATATTTTAGAAATTATATTTATTTATTTATTTATTTATTTAATGGTTTTGTAAAGCGCGTAGTAACTCCGAAGAGCATCCCAGCGCTGATCTGCTTCTCCAGGGGTTTTGGCCAACTAATGGGATTATATTTGCGGGAAAAGGAAGGTCTTTAAGGTCTTTCTGAACTGGAGATATTTCGGTTCAGTCCTAAGTTTTCGGGGTAGCTGGTTCCATCTCTTCGCCGTGTGAACCGAGAAGCGACGGCCACCGGTCTTAGCTTTTCTCACTCTAGGGACTGCAATGAGATTTTCAGAATTGGACCGGAGATCCCGCTCTGCTTTGTATGGAATTAAAAGTTCTCTCAGAAGAGGGGGACCGTTGTTGTTGAGTGTTTTGTGGGCCAGACAGAGGGCTTTGAACAAGACCCTTTCTCTGACTGGGAGCCAGTGGAGAGAGTTGAGGGCTGGCCTGGCGGAGGATCTTCCAGGTGTGCCCGTAAGTAGGCGGGCTGCGGCATTTTGGACCTTCTGCAGTGAGTTCAAGGTGGCCTCAGGAGCTCCCAAGTATATAGCGTTACAGTAGTCTAATCTTGCCAGGATTAGACCCTGAATGAGGAGCCTCCTTGCGGTCTCTGGGAGCAGGGGAAAGATCTTCCTGCAGGCTCTGAGTAGTCCAAAGCATGTTCCTGCTGTTCTCTTTGCCTGGGTTCTGAAACTCATGTCCTTCTCAATCCACACACCCAGGCTCTTGACTTCTTCCTTAGGTGCGGGAGGATCCCCAAGGCACCTGGGCCAAAGGTGAGGTGGTAGGGAGGGCCCATTGTGGCCCATCAGGAGGATCTCAGTCTTGGACCCGTTCAATTTTAATGAGGAGAGATTCATCCATCGGTGGACTTCAGAAAGGCAGCTGTGGAGGTCGGATGGGGCGTGGTGAGGGTGGGAAAGGGTAACTACCAGCTGAGTGTCGTCGGCGTAGTTGATGACTGACACGCCGTACGAGCTGACCCTCTTCTCCAGTGGGGCCATGTACACGTTGAAAAGTGTAGGGCTCAAGGATGAGCCCTGTGGCACTCCACACCGGAGGGGGATGATGGATGAGCAGCTGTCGTTTTCCCGCACCTGGAAGGAGCGTCCAGTCAAAAAGGATTCTAGCCATTTCAGGGCCAGACCCTTTAGTCCGATCTCTCCCAGTCGGTGGATTAGGGTGGGATGGTCCACAGTGTCGAAGGCCGCACTGAGGTCTAGGAGGATCACTGCCACTGATCCTCCCGTATCCAGAATGCTTCTGGCCTTCTCCACTGCTGTCAGGAGGGCGATGTCGGTGCCCTGACCTGGACGAAACCCTGTCTGGGAGGCCGCTAAGAGGTTGTTGCTTTCAAGGTAAAGCGATAGTTGTTTATTTACCAGCTTCTCAGCGATCTTGCTGTTTCCAGGGAGAAGGGATATGGGCCTGTAGTTGGCGAAGTCCTGCGGGTCTAAAGAGGGTTTTTTCAGCAGACCTTTGACTGCTGCCGCTTTCCAGCTGGGGGGGACAATGCCCTCTGAGAAGGAGGAATTGATCAGGGCCGTGAGGGGGGGGATGATGGTATTAGACACTTTTTTTAGGAAGCGGAGGGGGGCAGGATCAAGGGGAGAACCACTTTTAATTGCGGCCAGCATAGCTCCTACTTCTTCCGTTGTTACGGGCCCGAAGGTGTCCAGGGAGGGTTGGAGGGCTGGTGGCAGTGGAGGGTTGGCGGTAGTGATGGTAGGATCCGGCTGTGTGGGGTCCTGTTCGGGGGGGGGAATGGTTAGGAGAATGTTTTGAATCTTCTCATCGAAGAAAGTGGCTAATTTTTGGCATTTGGTTTCCGCTGCTTTGGGGTCGAGGGGTTTGAGTGGGGGGTCAGGGGCGTGGAGTAGTTCTTTTAGAACTGAGTAGGTTTCATGTGCTGAACAGGCCGCGTTTTTAATTCTGTCCTCGTAGAAACTAGCTTTGATGCTACGGAGCTCTTTTTTATAGGATTTTACCGCGGCGCGGAATGCCTCTTTCCGTTCCTCGGTTTTTTCCTTCCTCCAGTTACGCTCATGTCTTTTGCACGCCTTACGTAGCAGATTGAGTTCCGGGGTATACCAGGGTGAGGGGTTGACTCTCTTGATGTGTCTAAGAGAGTGGGTTTTGGGCAGGATGGCGTCAAGCGATTGAGTGATCCAGGTACTGAATTTTTTATCCCCTTCTAAGGTGTTATTGGGGGGATGAGGAACGTTTTCTCGGAGTTTGGCTGCCCAGACATCTGGTTCCAATTTTTGCCATTGTCTGGAGTACGTTCTAATTTTTGGGAGTGGCGGGGGCACAGTACTAATGTCCCATACTAGGGGAACCAAAAAGTGGTCCGTCCAGGGAAGGGGGATATGGTCAAGGGATCTAAGGTTGGGGATGTTGGAAAGAATGGGGTCGAGCAGTTGCCCTTTGTCGTGGGTGGCCTGTGGGTTTTTAAGATCTAGGCCCATTGAGGTAAGATCCTGGAGTAGTTCATTGGCCAGTTTGTCGTCTGGGTCCAGGAAATGTACATTGAGGTCTCCTAATAATAGGTAGTTAGTTGTAGACGTGCATTTGACGGAGGTCTGGTCAGCAATTTTGGTCGGAAAGTCCCCTAAATTGCCTGGTGGGCGATATATCAGCGTTCCTGATATCGAGGTGACAGGGGAGATTGTAATGGTATAGTGGCAGATTTCATAGCCCTTGATGTTGCCATCAGACGTTCGACAGGTAAAAGTGTCTTTGAGGATTATTGCAAGTCCACCTCCCCGACCCTCTGGTCTGTTCTGTGAGCACATAACGTACCCGGGGGGGAGTGCTAAAACAATGTCTGGGCCACTACTGGGGGTAAGCCAGGTTTCTGTTAAGAACAGAACGTCTAGGCTATTGTTGGTAATTAGGAGGTTTACTTCTTGTGCGTGTTTCACAAGCGACCTGCAGTTAAGTAGACCTAAGAGTAAACCCTTTGATACCACAGTCTGGTTGACGGAGTTACAGCGGTCACAGCCGGAGAATTGTGTGTCTCCGGTTAGGATGCGCGAGCAGGAGGGATGTTTGTTGGTGTTCAAGGCTAGCAAGTCATCCCGGGTGTAGGTCAAGTTGTTAGGGGCTGCCACGGCCAGAGTGACTGGGCCTAAGGCCGGCTGGGCCCGGACGGGCCCAGACGGGCTTGCCTTTGGCGCGCCTTCGGCGCGCTGACGGCGCGCCCGCTGCGCCCGTCCGCTGCGCGTCCGGTGATTACACATCTTTATGGGTGGAGAAGGGGCCGGATGGGCGTGGCCTGAGAGTGGGCGTGGCCTCAGTTCCTCGCCGTGAATGGCGTCCAAATGTTTGGTTTGTTCTTGAATCGGTGCAGCGAAGGGGTCGCTGTTTGGCGTGTCTCAAGCCCGCTGTGGGGGTTCTTGCCGGGTGAGTGCGCAGTTAAAAGTGCAGGTTATTTTTAAAGTATATATAACTATTATTTTAAAATATCTTAAGAATTTATTTTAATTTTAAATTAATTCCAATAAATACCTTACATAACTTTTAACATTTGAATACAAGGTAAATAAATATAAAAAATTTACTTTAGGAGGTTTTTTTGAGTAAATCTTTCAAAAAATATAGTTTTAATTTAAAATAATATATTTAAAATAATGAAATATTAAGTTAAAAAATAAGTTAATGGTGCTGTAGAATTTTATTTTGTTATTTGTTTACAATATATTAAATTAATTTACATTAATATTTAAATAAAAAATATATTCAGTGATTACATTTTTTTAAAACCTTTAACTATACTTAGATACCTGTCTAAGTGATAAAAGTTACAAGTATTACATTTAAACTCATCAATTAGGCTCCACCCCCTGATTTCAGAGTGTGAAGACACGAAGGTCCATAATTTGTAGTAAATTTTCTCACGTGTAACATTGCATTTGTGGACAGGCCCCTTCCCGTGGGCACCACTGAAGTGTGCGCTTATATTGGACCAATGCTTATGACTACTAGAACGTCCTATTTATATAGCGCAAGGTTTCCCTTGGAAATAATATAAAATATGGTGGAGGTGGATGGCTTAACAAAGGATCCACCTGGAGCCATGTCCCAAACCGCGGATGTCGCTTGAAGAAGAGATCAGAATTTACACTGCGTGACTGCATTTGTAGGCGGGCAGGGTTGGGTGGGATGGGAGGAGGGGGTGTCAGTGGAACACTATTTAAGGTGTTTCACCCATGATGTGGTATTCTCAGTGGGTGTTCTTTTAGTGTTTTTGGATCGACCCCCCAAAGTTCTTGATGTAAATGTCATTATCACTGATCGCAGATTATAGACCGTCGATTTGCATGGTCCAAATTTGCCTTTACTTATTTGTAACTTCTGTCGTTTGAGGGCAGATATTGTTGTATGGGTTTGTTTTTTTCAAAAACTTAATTAAAAGTGATAAAAAAAAGAAAGAGGGTGCTTATACGACACTTACTAAAGCATCTGGAAATCAGTGACTAAACAGAGACAAAGATAAGTATCTCGAATATGTGTTTTGTTATTCAAGTGCTGGCTAGTTGATACTGCAAATTACATTTTTGAACTATCAACAAAAGGTACATTTTCCAGCGATCTGCTTCGCAGATCTCGGTATAGTTGCCTATCTTTGCCCATGGCGGTGTCCCTGTGAGAAAGTGGCTCTGTATATACTGTTCCCTAATAGGTACAGGGTGTACAGAGTCCACAGTCCCCCAGAGGCTGATAGAGGTCAAAGTTAGGTATGACCTTACTCTCAAAAGTGGTAGCTTGGTCGAGCAGTAAGGCAGTACCAGAGGACAGTGTAAAGCATTTATTGTACACACTCAGTCAGCAAATGGTTTCACACACTCAATAACTGAACTCTAGGCCAATGATTTGTATATATAAAATATATGCTTGTTTTATTTTTAGAACCACAAAGGGGGTAAAAATATACTTTCTCAGAATGAGAGGTTGAATATAAATACTTTTGTTTTAAGCAATAAATTTGTGTAAACAGTCACAGTTGGTTGCAATAAACAATCCTATTTCCTAAACATAACAATGCATTGAGCTCAATGGTAAATTCAGGTTATTTGTAATAAATTACTTTTCAGATTACTTTTGGAATTCCAGGTCTGGCTCCTAGAACCAGCCTGGGGTCAGTATTCAGAATCAAGTGATGAAAGTCGACTTAATAACTGTAATGATTTTTAAATAATATTTAGCTATTTCAAAAGTTAGCACTTAGAAAATATTTCACAGAAAACATTCAATGGATCTCTATAGCAAGAAATTCAAATTGCAGGTAGAGTACTTTATCGTTACTTTAGTAATCCAGGACTGGGTGCCTAGACCCAGGACTGGGGTCCTTATCAAAAGCAGGTAAGTAATTTCGTTTGCAGAAATGGTACGATTTTAAAAGAATATTTCAAATTTGCAAAAGTAGACACTTAGAAGAAATTTCACAGAAAAGCAGACAATGGTTTCCTATGGGAGAAAAATGAGTTAGAGGTAAGTATAGTGGTGAACACTTTTCAGAGTCAGGGCTGGGCACCAAGATCCAGCACTGGGAGCTCACCTAGGAGCAGGTGAGTAAATTCGTTTTTGTCACTTGGCTGATTTTTGGTGAATTTTTGCAGTTTTGAAAAGTTCACACTTAGAAGATTTTTGAAGAAAAAGCCAGTCAATGTTACCCTATGAGGAAAATGAAGTTAGCGGTTTAAGGGTAAGTACTCGACTGGTAGTGTTGAAATTCCGGGCATGGACTCAGGGGTCCCCCAGTGTCAGGTAGGTACAGTTGGTTCACCCTCAGCGGTTTCAGGACGGCCGGGTGCAGAGAGAGTTGGGCCCAATGTTATCCTATGAGGGATAGGGGGGCCTTGGTTGGTGGCTGCTGTCTGGCAAGCCACGCGGCTGTGGGAGCTGGGCTCCTGGTCACTTACTCAGGGCAAGTGGGGAAGTAGGTTAGTGTAGAGAGGGCACTGCCAGGGCCACTCGGGCGGCTGGGTGCAGGGTGCTTTTGAGCCTTGGGGCGCTCAATGGAAATCAATGGGAATATTCCGGTTTGGAAAGAGGCTGCAGGCTCGGGGACGAGGATGTTTCAGGTGCCACCACCACTTCGAGAGGTAAGTTGGGTAGTTGTAGGTTAGGTGGGTACCCCGGGATTGGGCACAGGGGGTCGCAGGGCGCCGGGTGCAGGGGTGCCTTTTGACGTCGGGAATCTTACCCTCTGGTTGATCGCGGCTGGGGTGGCACTTGGTTCTGAGGCTGCAGGCTTCTTCCGGGATGTCGAGGGGGGTCCTTGGGTGCCGGACTCTGGGTCACAGTCGCCGTGGGGTCGTCCTCTGGGTCTTTGTCCACTCCGGCACTGGCCAGGCTTGGCTGGTGCAGAGTGTGTTGGGTCCGCGGTCCCGGGCTGGTGCCAGGGATAGCAAATAGGTTTCTTGAGTAGAGCCTCTACTCGTGGGAGTCCCAGGGGCTTAGAGCTAAAAGGTAGCCAGGTCCTCCGGGGTTGGTGAGGTTGCTGGCCACGTGGGATGCCGCGCTGGTGCAGGTTCGAGAGTCGACAGGCCGGTAGGGCTGGGGCCAAATCAGTTGGTGTCTTCTCTTTTTAGCAGCTGCAGGGCAGGTCTTTGTTCTTCTTGCTCTTCTTGTCGTTTTCTTTCTGGAATCTAAGGAAGGAAGGTTCAGGGGGCCCCTAAATACTAGATTTAGGGGCGTTACAGGTAGGTGAAGGCCAGTGACCAATGGGTCCTTGTCCTGGGGTGGGTACACCCCCTATCCTGCCTCTCTCCTGTGGGAGGGGGGCAGTAGCCTAATCCTGATAGGGTAGGGCCTCCCATCTTCAAGATGGCAAGAGCCCGGAGATGTGCTTCACCTCGCCTCCCCCACCTGAGGGGTGGGGTGGGCAGGCTGGCACATCCCCTGTCCTTGTATGGGGTTTCCGGCCAAGCTTCCCGCCAGAGTGGGGGGTTGCAGTGGCCTGGGGAAACTCCAACTGGCGGCATGCCTTTGAAGCTTCCCTTTGCTCATCCTGGGGGAGGAGATTTCTCACCTCACCCAGGATGTGCATTGTTGCAGGCCCGGGAGAGCAGGGGCTCTCCCACCCAGGGGTCCAGCAACGTGTCTGCTGTGTGGCAGCCTGGGCAGCCTCAGAGCAGACGTGGATTGTAAGTTAGCTGTAAGGGGGCATCTTCTAAGATGCCCTCTGGGGTGCTTAGTACATTAAATCCTACACTGGCATCAGTGTGGGTTCAATGTGCTGAGAAGTTTGATACCAAACTTCCCAGGCTTCAGTGTTGCCAATATGGTGCTGTGGAGCTCGTGTTTGACAAGCTCTCAGCACCATGTATTCTTAAATGACAGCACTGCACTTACAGTGCCCAGGAATGGACCCGGGTACTGTAGGGGCACAGGGCTCCTGCTCCTGTGCCCACACCATAGGCGTAATGCACCCAGCTAGAGGGGTGGCTGACATATGCCTTGGCAGTGTAGGTGATGGGCATGGTACACAGTGATGTGTGCCATGTCGACTCTTTGTTTTGTCCTGCACCCAGACACTCAGCCTGCAAGGGCAGTGTGTGTGTGTAAGGGTACAGGGCCTCTGAGGGTGGCACAATGAGTGCTGCAGCCCTTAGAGGCCTTTCCTGGTCACAAGGCCCTGGGTACCTAGGGTACCATTTACTAGGGGCTGACATGTGGCTAGGGTTTGCCAATTTGGAGTTTGTGTGGTTTAAGGAAGGAACATAGGCCCTGGGCACCTGATTGGCAGGAACCCAGGGTACACTCAATCGAAGTACATTCAGCAATTTAGCAAAAAGTGGGGGTATACCATGCAAGAAAGATGGCACTTTCTCACACAACCCCCCCCCCAAACGAAAGGTGATGAGACTAACCTTGTCCTATGGAGTCTTCATTGTCTAAGTGGAAGAACCTGGAAAGTCCATCTGCATTGGCATGGGCAGTCCCTGGTCTGTGTTCCACTTCAAAGTCCATTCCCTGTAGGGAGATGGACCACCTCAGTAGTTTTGGATTTTCCCCTTTCATCTGCATTAGCCATCTGAGAGGTCTGTGGTCAGTTTGAACTAGGAAGTGAGTGCCAAACAAGTATGGCCTCAGCTTCTTCAGGGACCAAACCACAGCAAAGGCCTCCCTCTCAATGGCACTCCAACGCTGCTCTCTAGGGAGTAGTCTTCTGCTTATAAAAGCAACAGGTTGGTCTTGGCCTTCATCATTGGTCTGGGATAGGACCGCTCCTATCCCTAGCTCAGAGGCATCAGTCTGCACTATGAACTGCTTGGCATAATCTGGAGCTTTTAGAATTGGTGCTGAGCACATTGCTTCTTTTAGGGTGTCAAAAGCCTTTTGACAACTAACTGTCCAGTTAACTTTCTTGGGCATTTTCTTGGAGGTGAGTTCTGTGAGGGGGGTCACAATGGACCCATACCCCTTCACAAACCTCCGGTAGTACCCAGTCAAGCCAAGGAATGCCCTGACTTGGGTCTGGGTTGTTGGAGCTATCCAGTCCATGAAGGCCTGGATTTTGGGTTGTAAGGGCTGTACCTGGCCTCCACCTACAAGGTGGCCCAAGTACACCACAGTGCCCTGCCCTATCTGGCATTTGGATGCCTTGATAGTGAGACCTGCACTCTGCAGAGCCTCTAAAACCTTCCCAAGGTGGATCAGGTGATCTTGCCAGGTGGAGCTAAAGACAGCAATATCATCAAGATAAGCTGCACTAAAGGACTCCAACCCAGCCAGGACATGGTTCACCAACCTCTGGAAGGTGGCAGGGGCATTCTTTAACCCAAAGGGCATCACAGTAAACTGATAATGCCCATCAGGGGTGGAGAATGCTGTCTTTTCTTTTGCTCCTGGGGCCATGCCAATCTGCCAGTACCCTGCAGTTAAGTCAAAGGTACTGAGAAATTTGGCAGCCCCCAATTTGGCTATCAGTTCATCTGCTCTTGGGATAGGGTGAGCATCTGTCTTGGTGACAGAGTTGAGCCCTCTATAGTCCACACAGAACCTCATCTCTCTTTTTTCACCCTGTTGATGAGGTTTGGGGACCAGAACCACTGGGCTAGCCCAGGGGCTCTCTGAAGGCTCAATGACCCCTAACTCCAGCATCTTGCTGACCTCAGCTTTGATGCTTTCCTTGACTTGATCTGACTGTCGATAGATTTTGTTCTTGACAGGTGCACTGTCACCAGTGTCCACATCATGGGTACACCAGCTTGTCAGACCAGGGGTCAGGGAAAAGAGGCTAGCATATTGTTGCAAGACTTGCTTGCAGTCAGTCTGCTGTTGGGCAGAGAGGGTGTCTGAGAAAATCACACCATCTACTGACCCATCTTTTGGGCTGTAGGATAGGAGGTCAGGGAGTGGCTCACTCTCTGCCTCCTGTTCTTCATCAGTCACCATCAGCATGGTGATGTCAGCCCTATCATTGTAGAGTTTAAGGCGGTTCACATGGATGACCCTTTTGGGTGTCCTGCTAGTGCCCAGGTCAACTAGATAGGTGACCTCACTCTTTCTCTCTAGGATAGGGTAAGGGCCACTCCATTTGTCTTGGAGAGCCCTTGGTGCCACTGGCTCCAAAACCCACACCTGTTGCCCTGGTTGAAATTCAACCAGTGCAGCTTTTTGGTCATACCAGTGCTTCTGGAGCTCCTGGCTGGCCTCAAGGTTCTTGGATGCCTTTTCCATATACTCAGCCATTCTGGACCTTAGGCCAAGCACATAGTCCACTATGTCTTGTTTGGGTTCCTGAAGAGGCCTCTCCCAGCCCTCTTTTACAAGACATAGTGGTCCCCTTACAGGATGACCAAACAGAAGTTCAAAGGGTGAGAAACCTACTCCCTTCTGTGGCACTTCCCTGTAAGCGAAAAGCAAGCATGGTAACAGGACATCCCACCTCCTTTTGACTTTCTCAGGGAGTCCCATGATCATACCTTTCAATGTCTTGTTGAACCTCTCAACAAGGCCATTGGTTTGTGGGTGGTAGGGTGTAGTAAACTTGTACTGCACTCCACACTCTTTCCACATGTGTGTTAGGTAAGCAGACATGAAGTTGGAACCTCTGTCTGAAACCACCTCCTTAGGAAAACCCACCCTGGTGAAGACACCCAGGAGGGCCTTGGCTACTGCAGGAGCTGTAGTAGTCCTAAGTGGAATTGCTTCAGGGTACCTAGTAGCATGATCCACTACTACTAGAATGAATTTGTTCCCTGAGGCTGTGGGAGGTTCAAGTGGACCCACAATGTCCACACCTACCCTTTCAAAGGGGACCCCCACCACTGGTAGTGGAATGAGGGGGGCCTTTGGGTGGCCACCTGTCTTGCCACTGGCCTGACAGGTAACACAGGAGCTGACAAACTCCTTCACCTTTTGGTGCATCTGGGGCCAGTAAAAGTGACTCACTAACCTTTCCCAAGTTTTGGATTGCCCCAGATGTCCAGCTAGGGGGATGTCATGAGCCAAAGTTAGGAGGAACTCCCTGTACTTCTGTGGCACTACCACCCTCCTGGTGGCTCCAGGAGTGGGGTCTCTTGCCTCAGCATACAGTAATCCCTCTTCCCAATAAGCTCTGTGGGTACCACTGACATCTCCCCTGGCTTCTGAAGCAGCTTGTTGTCTCAGGCTTTCAAGAGTGGGACAGTCTCGCTGGCCCTGGCACAGCTCTTCCCTAGAGGGTCCCCCTGGGCCCAAGAGTTCAACCTGGTAAGGGTCAAGCTCCATGGACTCAGTTCCCTCAGGGGTATCTACATCCTCTCCAGGGGGAGAGGGGTTCTGAGTGTTTGGCTGTACAGAAGCTGGTCCCCCAGTCTCCTTGCCCTTCCTCTTGGTTGGTTGGGCCATTATTCCAGGCTCCAAACCTACTTTTTCACCCTTCCTCTTGCTCTGTGCTCTGGTTTGCACACACACCAATTCAGGGATGCCCAGCATGGCTGCATGGGCCTTTAACTCAACTTCAGCCCAGGCTGAGGTTTCCAGATCATTTCCAAGCAGGCATGCAGCTGGCAACTTTGGAGAGACCACTACCTGTTTCAGGCCAGTAACCCCCCCCCCAGCCTAATGTTACCATGGCCATGGGATGACTAGTGGTGACACTGTCAGCGTTGGTGACTGGGTAAGACTTCCCAATCAAGTATTGCTCAGGGGAAACCAGTGTGTCTTTCACCATAGTGACACTGGCACCTGTATCCCTCAGAGCTTCTACCCTAGTTTCATTTACCCAGGGGTACTGTAAGTATTTCTTTAAGTTGGGGGGCCACACAGCCACAGTGGCAAACTCCACTTCTCCCAAGGAGACTAAACTTGCTTCAGTGTGTTCCCAGATTTGCTCAGGGTACACCTCTGATCCCATTTGTATACTTGCTGCCCCAGGAGTGGCTGTACTGGGTGCCTTAGGGGCTTTGTTTTGGGGGCAAGATACAGTTAGGTGTCCCTGCTTCTTACAGGTATTACACCAGGCCTTTAAGGGATCAAAGTTCTTCCCCCTATATGGTTGGGGCACATAGGGAGTAGTTTGGGTCCCACCCACCTGAACAGGTTTTTGGGGCCCTTTGGAAGACTCAGACTTTTTATCTTGGGGATTCTCACCACCTTTCCCCTGGGGAGGTTTTGTGACCACCTTCTTTTGGTCACCCCCAGTGGTTGTCTTGGTCACCCTAGTCTTGACCCAGTGGTCTGCCTTCTTTCCCAATTCTTGGGGAGAAATTAGACCTAGGTCTACCAAATGCTGATGCAACTTTTCATTTGTGCAGTTACTCAAAATATGTTCCTTCATGAATAAATTGTACAATCCAGTAAAATCCTGCACACCATGTCCAGCTAACCAACCATCCAGTGTCTTCACTGAGAAATCTACAAAATCAATCAAGGACTGGGTCTGGGTTTTGTGAGCCCCCCTGAATCTAATTCTATACTCCTCAGTGGTGAATCCAAATCCCTCAATCAGAGCTTTCGTCATGAGGTCATAGGATCCTGCTTCTGGCCCAGAGAGAGTCAGAAGCCTGTCCCTGCAGTTACCAGAGAACAGTTCCCACAGGAGTGCCCCCCAGAGAGGTTTCTTTACTTTCCTGATATCACAAGCCCTCTCAAAGGCTGTGAACCATTTGGTGATATCATCACCTTCCTCAAATTTAGGGACAATCCCTTTGGGGATTTTAAGGTCAGAAGTTTCCTCCCTATCCTTGTTTTTATTTTGCTGCCACCATTGATGGGTGCTAAACCCATCTCTCTCCTTTCCTTTTCTAGAGCCAGGAGCCTGGACTCTAGATCTATTCTTTTGGCCAGCCTCACAAGGCTGTCCTCTTCACTGGGGGGTCCCCCAGTGTTGTCTCTGGGACCAGAGCCACCTGTGTGGTCTCTAGGTGCCCAGATGCTATGCCTTGAGTTGGAGGGTATGGGTGCCATCTCCTCCCTAGGGAATAGTATGGGGAGGTTGCTGTCCTCCTCCCCTGATTCCCTTTCCTCATCTGACTGGCCATCACCATGTTCAGATGGGTGGTCTTTAGCATACTCAGCCAGGAGCTCCTGGAGCCCTTGTTTGGTTGGATGCTGACCCATTTGTACATTTTTGAGTTTACATAAGGACCTCAATTCCTTGAAAGACAAGTGTAAGTAAGGTGTGAGGTCGAGCTCCTCCACCAGGTCCATGTTATTATTACCACTAATAGCTGGGTTTGTTTGAGACATTCTAACCTGACAGTTCTAACCCTCTACCCTGACTATAGTGACTTTTATTTTTCTAAAATTCTAATGGGACTTAAGCAAGGCCCTAGCAAGACTTTTAGTAATTTTGGAAAAACCAATCAGAATTCTAAAGGCAATTTTTAAGAGTTCTGTCGTGTGATCAGATGGTAACCAAGTAGTCCAACAAATGCAAGTTTGTATCCCACCGCTGATCCACCAATGTGAGAAAGTGGCTCTGTATATACTGTTCCCTAATAGGTACAGGGTGTACAGAGTCCACAGTCCCCCAGAGGCTGATAGAGGTCAAAGTTAGGTATGACCTTACTCTCAAAAGTGGTAGCTTGGTCGAGCAGTAAGGCAGTACCAGAGGACAGTGTAAAGCATTTATTGTACACGCTCAGTCAGCAAATGGTTTCACACACTCAATAACTGAACTCTAGGCCAATGATTTGTATATATAAAATATATGCTTGTTTTATTTTTAGAACCACAAAGGGGGTAAAAATATACTTTCTCAGAATGAGAGGTTGAATATAAATACTTTTGTTTTAAGCAATAAATTTGTGTAAACAGTCACAGTTGGTTGCAATAAACAATCTTATTTCCTAAACATAACAATGCATTGAGCTCAATGGTAAATTCAGGTTATTTGTAATAAATTACTTTTCAGATTACTTTTGGAATTCCAGGTCTGGCTCCTAGAACCAGCCTGGGGTCAGTATTCAGAATCAAGTGATGAAAGTCGACTTAATAACTGTAATGATTTTTAAATAATATTTAGCTATTTCAAAAGTTAGCACTTAGAAAATATTTCACAGAAAACATTCAATGGATCTCTATGGCAAGAAATTCAAATTGCAGGTAGAGTACTTTATCGTTACTTTAGTAATCCAGGACTGGGTGCCTAGACCCAGGACTGGGGTTGTGGAAATATGGATTTTTCTGGTCAGTTATGTCCCCTATCTTGGACCCCAACGGTTCCATGTGCATGTCACAAGTACATGTATGTTTCCTCCAGTTCCAGTTATGAAGACGCAAATACATGTGCGTCCACCGTCAACATGTCCTCTGTCAGATCCGCCATGAATAGGCCGGATATTCCATTCCTAAATATGAAAGGCCACCGGCTTTATGTGGTTCACTTATGCCATTTTACAGTCCAGGCAAGTAGGCCCTGATTCTGTCATCAAAACTCCTCTTGCCTTCTGCCTCTGAAAGCTCCAGTCTGAGCCTGCATCTGTGACCATGAACTTTGTCTCATTCTCTGCGCGGCTCACGAAGCCTGACATCAGCCTATTCTCTGCCAAGAACTGTATTTCACCTTCGAATTATCTGCTTCCCCCTCAGCCGATGCATTCCTGCCTAGTAGTTTAAGTAAACATTCTTCCAGTTACCAAGCAAAAGGCCCGGCTTCTCTGTCCTCATGCAAGTAATTCATAACCCTGTTACCATGGGATATTCCTACCCCCTCGCATTCAGTGTAGACACTTAGACGCTTGTACACGCACGCACAGTTAGTATAGAATAGATTCTGTCCGAGAGTCCTTCTTTTGTGGATAACATAGTTCTTTAAACATAGGATGTTAGATATGATTTGGGATTAGGTTGACTTGACCCCCCAGACTTTTCGTCTCCACATGTAGAGCTAATGTCAAGTCCCCTTCACCCCCTAGTTACACGTCAATTACACGTCATACTGCTGCGCGCGCATCTATGCCAAGTATTATCTTATAGATCCACCTATGTATGACATCATAACCAATTATGTTCCTTTTTACTCCTTATTACACCCATTTTCGGTTACGCAGGTAAAACGTCAATTTCCTTATCAATTGTTACGCCTACTGTATTCGCTTCATTGTAATGTATGTACTATAAAAGTTACTTCTTGTCAATAAAGTATGTACTTCACTTCCTGAACCCCCGTGGTGATGGAACTTGGAGCATCCGATTATAATCGATCACTGGAATAAAGCCCGTTCCGAACCTCTAATATCACGGATTCTGCCTCTCATTTTACTGAGCTATTTTATAATGTTTCTGTATCAAATTCAGTCCCGGTAAAGGAATTTTTATTTACCACATGATGGCGCCCGAACAGGGACACTTTCTCATCTCACGCGCCGGCGGTGAGTAGCAGGCCCGGTCTCCTGCCACAGCTGGACGGACAATAACGCGTACCAGCAGGATTTCCTGTATCTCCCTCCGGTCAAGCGGGGGCGACTGAGACTGCGATCAACACCCAGACGAGGCGGTGAGAAGTGCGAAGTATCCCGACCAGAGCCTAGCTGAGAGAGCAAGATCCGAGGTATACAGAGACCCACCAGTTCGAAGTCAAGCCCAGTTTCCGACGAGTCGAGTCGAGTCCAGTCCGGTTCAAGTTCAAGTTACCGAGGCCTTCTGTTTCCGAAGCTACCCGGTGAGTACCATTACTGGGGAGGCATTTCTGACGTGCACATAGGTTGTGCCGGTCAAGACGGGTTTGGGTACACAAATCCGGTCTGCACTGTTTTAGCAGTGTATCTGTACTGGTTAGCAGTATATCAAGTATTCCGAAGTATCTAGTTAGTGTCAAGAATTAAGCGTGGTGATTAGTTATGCAGACGATCATCATTGTTGTTTATTTTAAAGGTTAAAAATGTTTAATGTTTTAATGTTTAATGTGTTAAACGTCCTGCATATTGTGGTATGAATGGTTGTTCATTATTGTGCTTTTGTATTAAGTGTGTTCAAGATTAAGTATCAGATCAGATTGTCAATATGCCGCTCTTTTCGAAATTGAGACAGATCACTACTAGAAAAGGGGTACTCGAAGAAGCCGTCCCTATTCCTCCTAGGGATACTCCAGGGCACTTCATGTATCACAAACATGGCTTAGACGCTATATTATTTCTTGACTTATGGGTAGACTACACCAAGGGATTACCAGAAAGTCAGAGGTGGCCCGCAGCGGGGACCTGGGATGCAGAGTGCATCATGAAAGTCGAGGAAGAGTTATGGAAAAGGAAAGTCAGACAGTCACAGAAAGACGCCGTTGAGTTATGGCGTAAAGAATCTCATAGACGTACAGAAAAAGCACGTAGACAGGAAGAGAAGAGTAAAGAGAGTTCAAACAAAGATCGAGAAAATCTATTAATTGAGGAAGGTATCCGAGTGAAATCAGAACAAGTAGACAGACAAAGAAATGCCCTCATGAATGGTATGTATCCCCTTCTAGCCGAAGGATTAC
Source organism: Triturus cristatus (assembly GCF_964204655.1). Classification (NCBI taxonomy): domain Eukaryota; kingdom Metazoa; phylum Chordata; class Amphibia; order Caudata; family Salamandridae; genus Triturus; species Triturus cristatus. The sequence continues at coordinate 561,604,859 of NC_140589.1, read as the reverse complement.
CTAAGGCTACTCCAGAGATACCGAAAGACTTGCCACCCCCATTATTCCCAATCAAGGTACATCCTAAGGGGCATCCTAGAACCGCAGAAGATGTTTTTCTTTCCTCATATTTAGATGACGCAGCTCCCGAGTATGCTAATTCCGCCCCACATAGACCGCATACCAGGGAGGTCCAACGCCAAGACCCTGCACCTGTATCCCTACAGCAACAAATCGAGTCACAAGTTCCGGCAAGCACATCTGTTTCTGCATCTGTTCCTACAGGTACTTCTATAGCTGTGTCCACACCTATAGTTGCTGTGTCACGTTCGACGAATCCTTTCACACCCGACGCCCCAGATGGGGCCACGGGAGGTGCTACCAATATTTTTTCTACGCCACCTAGAATAAATAAACTTACTTTTCAAGAGTCAGCGCATTCACGTACACCCAAATTCGTAAGTGCCCGTGCGCTTAAATAACTTCTTATAGATTGTAGATATGACCCGGTGCCCGGTATAGAGGACGAAATGATCCTGGCATCATTGCGTATCAGACGAGCCGCAGTGTATTTAGCGAAGTTACCAGGAATGACTGCGCATCTAGATAAAATATACCATTTTGTCCAAACAGGTCGAGATCCAGAATGTATTTACAGAGCTATGGAATACCAGAAAGTAGAGATACAGGGGGAACTGTTACGTTTCCTCATAAACTGTGTGATCAGCCACATATAGAAATCAGACGCTGTAACACATTGAATCCCGCCACACTTTTACCTGTAATCGGAACAGACCCACTAGCTCATGACTGTATTGAAGTTATTACAATAACGACAAAACCCAGACAAGACTTAACCGATATGACACATTCCGATTCAGCAGGACCTGTAAAAGGGACATGCAATTATTGTAAAAAGCCAGGTCATTACGTACACGATTGTTTTAAAACATAATATCGCCATAGGTAAAACACAAGAAAGATCACGGCCACTAAGACAAGATCAGAATGAACAAGGAGCTATGCAGCATGCCCAGGCCATGCCAGCCGCACAACAGCCAATACAGTTTGTGCCAGCTGCACCACCGTTGCCTGTTGCTGCCACAGAGACAACAACACGACAAATGTATCAGACCGCACAGTATGAATATCCTGAGTATCAGCGTTACAAAACTAAAGCGCTACCAGGTCTACTAGTACAGGTACTGCCACGTTTATTAACTACGAAAAAAGAAGATTGGGGTACAATTTCAGCCTGTAAGCAGAAGCAAGATGAAGACACTAGTGATTACTATGCCCGATTCGAGAAATGTTTTGGTATAAATAGTGGCATAAAAGCAAGTAGCGAATCATACCTGCATCTGTTTGTAACAAAATTAGTGGAAAATGCCCTGCCCCCAGTAAAGAATAGAGTATTAAAATTCGAGAGTACCTGGCAAGGTAACACTCCATCACAAATGTTACAAATGTTACAGTACCATCACAATAGAATTAGAGAGGAACAAGAACATGAACACAGACGCATGAAAGACACGAAAATGAAAATGCTAGTTTCCCAGACAGTTCCAGCTGAAGGACATAAAAAGGGTCAGATCCAGACCTGACATTGTATGTAGATGGTTCATGTAGGAGAACAAGTACAGGAGAGTTAGTGGCTGCTTACGCAGTCACCACAGATACTGAAGTCATTGAAACTAATCGTATAAATACTTTGTCAGCTCAAGCCGCAGAGCTTATCGCTCTGACACAAGCCTGTATTCAAGCCACGAATAAAAAAGTCAACATATACACTGATTCACGTTATGCATTCGGAGTTGTACATGACTTCGGCGTGCTGTGGCGAGAGAGAGGTTATTTAACTTCCCACGGTGCCCACATTCAGCACGGACCCCTCATTCATGCCTTATTAGATGCAATACATCTACCCACTGCAATATCAATTATGAAATGTAAGGCTCATATGAAGGTTACTGATATCATTTCCCAAGGCAATGATCTAGCCGACAGAACAGCTAAACAGACTGCTCAAACTCAAACCCCCGACATGACAAAGACAATAGTCCCGACACCGACACATTGTATGACAGTTAAAGATCCTACTCTTGACGTAATTGACATACAGACACATGCTACACCAGACGAAATAAAGAAATGGACTGAATTAGGAGGGATCCAAACGGACCAAGGATGGATGATGAAGGAAAAGTCTGTATGGTTCCTTCCTGATTCAATGGTCCAAGTTATAATTAACACTATACATAGTCCAGCACATCTAGGAGAAAAGGCTATGCTAGACAGCATTCAACACATTTGGCTCAATAAACATTTACGAGCAGCAGCCAAACAAAAGGTCCGTACCTGTATGATCTGTTGTCAGTTCAACCCAGGAAAAAGCGTTCCCGTAGAACAGGGTGGATTTCATCCTCCTCATCATCCTTTTGAAGTACTCCAGATGGACTATATCCAGATGGAACGATGTCGAGGATTCAAATATGTTCTCGTAGTTGTTTGCGCTCTGTCCCGTTGGACAGAGGCATACCCGGTTTCAGATTACACTGCCCCGACTACTGCCAAACAGTTGGTTCGAGAATTCTTCCCACGATACGGTTTACCACGTGTTGTTCACTCAGATAACGGCCAGCCGTTCTCATCCGAATTAATGAAACACGTTTCACTTCTGTTAGGATATCAGTGGAAATTCCACTGTGTCCGACACCCCGAGGCAGCAGGTCTCGTAGAAAGACATAACCAGATACTGAAAATCAGAATGTCCAAAATATGCAGAGAGAAAGGTGTCGACTGGGTAGTAGCGTTACCAGTTGCACTCTTTTACATGAGAATGGTAGCACACTCTCGAACAGGGCTATCCCCGTATGAGGTGATCTTCGGCAGACCACCGAATATGTGGGGGACGCCTATACCACGCAAAATAACTGATATTGACTGTAATATGCTGACAGATTACTTGGCTTCCTTGATGTCTGCACTACAATCTTGTCGTTCACAGGCAGCTGCAGCCTTTCCCGACAACACTGAGGTGAAACCCCATGACGTTGTCCCGGGTGATCTTGTCTTTGTGAGGAATTTCGACCGAAAGACTCAGCTGGAGCCCAGGTGGAAATCACCCAAGTTGGTCCTGCTGACCACAAGAACAGCCGTGAAGATCGAGGGCCGCAAGGGCTGGATTCATTCAAGCCATATCAAGAAATTTCATGGACTATCCTCGGATATAGACATTGTGCCCTGCACTCCCTCACAGACTGATTCAAAACTTCCTTTGGTTGAAAAGACTGAAACCGAACTCTATAAAGTAAAATTGAGGCCTAGAACGTCAGACAATTTGATTGTTTAAGTCCTCTCCAAGGTGAAGCGGTTGAATTTGTCTCTGACATGTATCATCTAGACCTGAATCATGGACAGTCGCGGAAAATGTTGAAACGACAGGCGTATTGTAAATCACTGCGTAGCCACTGCATAGTGACATTATTAATTTTGTTTTTATTGAGTCTTTTAATAATTATTACAAGTATGTTGTTGCACATATATTACCCTATTTCTAGACATGTTTATAATGTTGCTGCTGAACATTCTTTTAGTGACTTACCTCCGCATGAATTGTCTTATAGACTTGCGCTGCGCAATAACACTTTCATTAGTATGTTACATCATTCCCATCAGACTAGTAATGCCACCAATTGTTGGGTGTGTGGCCGACTCCCTCCCTATCAGAATTATGATGGAGTCCTGCCCTTCTTTCCACATCCATTTACACATAATGGCTCCTGTGGAGCATGGTTCAGTTTAATCAATTCCATAGACTCAGACACAGCAGTTTACCAAGATCATTGGGTATGGGGAAACCTGAACCTAGTTTTACTCAAGGTCTGCTACCCTGACAAGGAGGGTCGCCCCAAAAGAACAGGAACTGATCTAGAAAATGAAGTATATGGATTAGGTAATTTTACACCTAATCTCATGATTCTAAATGTCGTATCCGAAATTGAACTAGTCTTACCCACCATGTCAGTATTCCCAGCGAAGGGTGAATTGTGTGTAAGAAAGGTTGGTTCCATACATATGGGCCATAGTAAATGCACTACTATAGTAGAATTCAGTGATCAAGGCAAATCTTCATTTAGAGCTTCTCGCCACTCCTACTTTATATGTGGTCAGACTGCATATATGCGTCTACCTCTAGATTGGGATGGTACCTGCTACATTGCATTCCTTTTGCCACCTGTTTTCCTAGCTCCTCCTGATTATTACAGAAATATTCATTTAGTACACAACAGAGAGCGGAGAGATCTCCCCATTGTCGATTACACTGAGACGGCATGGGACAAGTATGTAGATTTTAATAAAGGTATCTTTCCCTATATAGGTACTGTTACTAATAGTAAGCTGATACGTAGATTAACTAGAACCCTTGAAGCAGTAGTGAATGAGACTATTTCCGCCTTAGGCAATTTAACGGAAGAGCAGTCTGCTATGCGGATTGTTGTGCTTCAAAATCGTCTTGTCCTTGACGTCATCCTGGCTGATAGGGGCGGAGCTTGTAGGGTCATCGGATCAAGCTGCTGCGTATTCATACCAGAAAATTCGCCATCTGTATATAAAGCCATCACTCGCCTTCATAAGATTGTAAACCAGATACACCAGAACCCAGGCACTTGGACTTGGTCCAGTTGGTTTTGGAATGTGGTATCAGCCTGGGGATGGAGAGTTTTATCCTTCCTAGGTATTGGCCTTCTCATACTATTCAGTTGCTGTCTATGTCTACAATGTGGACCAGCGATTTGTGGTCTGTGTGCCACATCGTGTATTCCACCACCAAGATTTCATTCGTCACGAAAGAAGAAAGAAGAACAAATGGTGCTATATGAACAGATCAATGGATTGATGAAGATTGATATCTCTTGAAGGGCAAGTAGGGGACAAGGAGGGAATGTGGAAATATGGATTTTTCTGGTCAGTTATGTCCCCTATCTTGGACCCCAACGGTTCCATGTGCATGTCACAAGTACATGTATGTTTCCTCCAGTTCCAGTTATGAAGACGCAAATACATGTGCGTCCACCGTCAACATGTCCTCTGTCAGATCCGCCATGAATAGGCCGGATATTCCATTCCTAAATATGAAAGGCCACCGGCTTTATGTGGTTCACTTATGCCATTTTACAGTCCAGGCAAGTAGGCCCTGATTCTGTCATCAAAACTCCTCTTGCCTTCTGCCTCTGAAAGCTCCAGTCTGAGCCTGCATCTGTGACCATGAACTTTGTCTCATTCTCTGCACGGCTCACGAAGCCTGACATCAGCCTATTCTCTGCCAAGAACTGTATTTCACCTTCGAATTATCTGCTTCCCCCTCAGCCGATGCATTCCTGCCTAGTAGTTTAAGTAAACATTCTTCCAGTTACCAAGCAAAAGGCCCGGCTTCTCTGTCCTCATGCAAGTAATTCATAACCCTGTTACCATGGGATATTCCTACCCCCTCGCATTCAGTGTAGACACTTAGACGCTTGTACACGCACGCACAGTTAGTATAGAATAGATTCTGTCCGAGAGTCCTTCTTTTGTGGATAACATAGTTCTTTAAACATAGGATGTTAGATATGATTTGGGATTAGGTTGACTTGACCCCCCAGACTTTTCGTCTCCACATGTAGAGCTAATGTCAAGTCCCCTTCACCCCCTAGTTACACGTCAATTACACGTCATACTGCTGCGCGCGCATCTATGCCAAGTATTATCTTATAGATCCACCTATGTATGACATCATAACCAATTATGTTCCTTTTTACTCCTTATTACACCCATTTTCGGTTACGCAGGTAAAACGTCAATTTCCTTATCAATTGTTACGCCTACTGTATTCGCTTCATTGTAATGTATGTACTATAAAAGTTACTTCTTGTCAATAAAGTATGTACTTCACTTCCTGAACCCCCGTGGTGATGGAACTTGGAGCATCCGATTATAATCGATCACTGGAATAAAGCCCGTTCCGAACCTCTAATATCACGGATTCTGCCTCTCATTTTACTGAGCTATTTTATAATGTTTCTGTATCAAATTCAGTCCCGGTAAAGGAATTTTTATTTACCACAGGGTCCTTATCAAAAGCAGGTAAGTAATTTCGTTTGCAGAAATGGTACGATTTTAAAAGAATATTTCAAATTTGCAAAAGTAGACACTTAGAAGAAATTTCACAGAAAAGCAGACAATGGTTTCCTATGGGAGAAAAATGAGTTAGAGGTAAGTATAGTGGTGAACACTTTTCAGAGTCAGGGCTGGGCACCAAGATCCAGCACTGGGAGCTCACCTAGGAGCAGGTGAGTAAATTCGTTTTTGTCACTTGGCTGATTTTTGGTGAATTTTTGCAGTTTTGAAAAGTTCACACTTAGAAGATTTTTGAAGAAAAAGCCAGTCAATGTTACCCTATGAGGAAAATGAAGTTAGCGGTTTAAGGGTAAGTACTCGACTGGTAGTGTTGAAATTCCGGGCATGGACTCAGGGGTCCCCCAGTGTCAGGTAGGTACAGTTGGTTCACCCTCAGCGGTTTCAGGACGGCCGGGTGCAGAGAGAGTTGGGCCCAATGTTATCCTATGAGGGATAGGGGGGCCTTGGTTGGTGGCTGCTGTCTGGCAAGCCACGCGGCTGTGGGAGCTGGGCTCCTGGTCACTTACTCAGGGCAAGTGGGGAAGTAGGTTAGTGTAGAGAGGGCACTGCCAGGGCCACTCGGGCGGCTGGGTGCAGGGTGCTTTTGAGCCTTGGGGCGCTCAATGGAAATCAATGGGAATATTCCGGTTTGGAAAGAGGCTGCAGGCTCGGGGACGAGGATGTTTCAGGTGCCACCACCACTTCGAGAGGTAAGTTGGGTAGTTGTAGGTTAGGTGGGTACCCCGGGATTGGGCACAGGGGGTCGCAGGGCGCCGGGTGCAGGGGTGCCTTTTGACGTCGGGAATCTTACCCTCTGGTTGATCGCGGCTGGGGTGGCACTTGGTTCTGAGGCTGCAGGCTTCTTCCGGGATGTCGAGGGGGGTCCTTGGGTGCCGGACTCTGGGTCACAGTCGCCGTGGGGTCGTCCTCTGGGTCTTTGTCCACTCCGGCACTGGCCAGGCTTGGCTGGTGCAGAGTGTGTTGGGTCCGCGGTCCCGGGCTGGTGCCAGGGATAGCAAATAGGTTTCTTGAGTAGAGCCTCTACTCGTGGGAGTCCCAGGGGCTTAGAGCTAAAAGGTAGCCAGGTCCTCCGGGGTTGGTGAGGTTGCTGGCCACGTGGGATGCCGCGCTGGTGCAGGTTCGAGAGTCGACAGGCCGGTAGGGCCGGGGCCAAAGCAGTTGGTGTCTTCTTCTCTTTTTAGCAGCTGCAGGGCAGGTCTTTGTTCTTTTTGCTCTTCTTGTCGTTTTCTTTCTGGAATCTAAGGAAGGAAGGTTCAGGGGGCCCCTAAATACTAGATTTAGGGGCGTTACAGGTAGGTGAAGGCCAGGGACCAATGGGTCCTTGTCCTGGGGTGGGTACACCCCCTATCCTGCCTCTCTCCTGTGGGAGGGGGGCAGTAGCCTAATCCTGATAGGGTAGGGCCTCCCATCTTCAAGATGGCGAGAGCCCGGAGATGTGCTTCACCTCGCCTCCCCCACCTGAGGGGTGGGGTGGGCAGGCTGGCACATCCCCGGTCCTTGTATGGGGTTTCCGGCCAAGCTTCCCGCCAGAGTGGGGGGTTGCAGTGGTCTGGGGAAACTCCAACTGGCGGCATGCCTTTGAAGCTTCCCTTTGCTCATCCTGGGGGAGGAGATTTCTCACCTCACCCAGGATGTGCATTGTTGCAGGCCCGGGAGAGCAGGGGCTCTCCCACCCAGGGGTCCAGCAACGTGTCTGCTGTGTGGCAGCCTGGGCAGCCTCAGAGCAGACGTGGATTGTAAGTTAGCTGTAAGGGGGCATCTTCTAAGATGCCCTCTGGGGTGCTTAGTACATTAAATCCTACACTGGCATCAGTGTGGGTTCAATGTGCTGAGAAGTTTGATACCAAACTTCCCAGGCTTCAGTGTTGCCAATATGGTGCTGTGGAGCTCGTGTTTGACAAGCTCTCAGCACCATGTATTCTTAAATGACAGCACTGCACTTACAGTGCCCAGGAATGGACCCGGGTACTGTAGGGGCACAGGGCTCCTGCTCCTGTGCCCACACCATAGGCGTAATGCACCCAGCTAGAGGGGTGGCTGACATATGCCTTGGCAGTGTAGGTGATGGGCATGGTACACAGTGATGTGTGCCATGTCGACTCTTTGTTTTGTCCTGCACCCAGACACTCAGCCTGCAAGGGCAGTGTGTGTGTGTAAGGGTACAGGGCCTCTGAGGGTGGCACAATGAGTGCTGCAGCGCTTAGAGGCCTTCCCTGGTCACAAGGCCCTGGGTACCTAGGGTACCATTTACTAGGGGCTGACATGTGGCTAGGGTTTGCCAATTTGGAGTTTGTGTGGTTTAAGGAAGGAACATAGGCCCTGGGCACCTGATTGGCAGGAACCCAGGGTACACTCAATCGAAGTACATTCAGCAATTTAGCAAAAAGTGGGGGTATACCATGCAAGAAAGATGGCACTTTCTCACAGTCCCTCACTGACTCTTTGACATCATTAAACCCCTCTTAAAGGAATGCCATCATGTGTGCACCCTGAACGTGCAGGACCATGGCCCCTGCCTGCTGAGGACTACAATAGGCCAGCTTACTGCTCTTCATATTGCAAAGGCGAAATCAGTGTTAGGCACATGCTTTGGACTTATGCATGGGCTCTGACCCATTCTTGGAGTTTTTGACCCTACCACCCAACAAGTAATCATTCTGACAGCTATTCGTTACTGGCTAGACTATTGTAATGTCCTCCACCTGGGAACCAATAAGGCTGTGATTCGCAGACTCCAGCTGGTCCAAAACGCCGCAGCCAAGGCTGCTGTTCTCACTTCCAAAGCACTGTCCTGTCTCTGGCCCTATTCGCAAATAGCATTGGCTCCCTGTGGAGAAGCATGTGCATGTAAACCTTGTGCTCCACCCATAAGATCTTTTATTCCCAGGGACCCTGCATCCTGTCTAACCTAGTGCCCCGTACAAGCTTTCTCGGGCACTGCGATCAGCCCATCGCGTTTTGGCCTCTGTTCCTAATGTTAGGAGAACACACAGGATGATGGCTGGACTGTTCCCATGAGGCACAGGGTCAAGACTGATTTGCATAGGACCATGTCTGAACTGGGGTGGCGTGGTGAGCAAAATAACGATGGATTAAACCCAGATCTGTGACTGGGGGTGAATGTTTTTCCAAGGCGCAACATTCCGTCCATCATCGTGTGTGATTTTCCTAATGTTAGGAGAGTCAGAGCAGGAGGCCGTTCTTTTCGCGCTAAGGCCCCAGCCCTTTGGATTGTGCTCCCTTCGTCCATCAGGTGTGTCCAGAACCACTAGACTTTCAGAAAAATCCTGAAGACCTGGTTATTCTCTTGTTAGCTGCTTCATGCTCTTAGTGACCCCGTTGCTTCTGGTAGTGCTCATTTAAGACTATCGTTGGAGCGCCCCGTTGCTGGGGCAGCTATGCGCTGTACAAATCTTTTAACATAACAAAGGGCAATAATGAAGACAGAATTCACTTCTGGCAGTGAGAGAGCCGGTGACTCTACAGATAAATAGGTCTACCTTCAGTCATGTTGGTGGGTTGTGAAAGATCATGCAGCCACGTTGTGCGCAGGTGGTTCTTTTAAGAAAAAGATGCATGGCAAGAAACAAAGGTAGGACAACATGAACGGCACAGTGGTCTGTCATTCCAATTTAAAAAAACATCTACAGATGTGTAAATTATTAAATTTTTCTGTCCAGTGGGGACATATTCCCTCCATGAAGAAACTCCTTCATCTCTTCCACCCCCCAATATTCGGGGTATTCGCTGGTCCATTACATTTCCTAGATACACATTTACTCCTAGCCTTGACAGGAGTAAATCTCCCGCCGTTTCCAGAGTTGGGGTTTGCAATGAATCGGTTGAGAATACCAACAAGCTCATAATGTTGTGGGGATCCAACAATATTTCAAGTCTGTCCATTCACCACCTGTAGAAGCAGGTTCGCTCAATAGTAATATTTAGCCTGTTCCAGTGATGCTAGAACAAATTTCAGGGTGGGGTGCTGACATTAATGTTACATGACTTATCATTACGATTATAGAAAATCCAAGCGCCACACTGAAAACAAGATTAGTAAATGTACCACGCTGGTTCAGCAGGAGAGTAATAAGAGTGTGGTTTGTAGCAGGTGGTGGATTTTGTAGCACTGTTATGGGTGCGCACTGCCATTTACAGACAACACATTTTCTGTTGAAATGATAACTACATTTGCATAGACATGCAATTTTACTAGTAAAACTAATTAGCACACAAACGATAATGTGTGGAAATTGGGTTCCAGCAAATATTGTTCACTTGTGTATCACCTAGTAAAGTGTCTTGATTTATTTTGGTCTTTTTACAATCTTTTTTTCATCACATTTCAGAATTACAAAAAATATGCTTCATTTGTTCCAGCCTAATTGCTGATATATTTTGAAATATGTGAATACATCATTTTCAGGTTTTTAAATGACATCCTACAGCCTTTCCGTTCACTCTTTGTACCCCATCAAGATTGTCATCTAGGTGCCTTTTACAAAAACCTCTCACTTTGCATTCAGAGAAATAGAAATAAACACGCGTTTCTGAATAAGCAGCAGTCTGTCAGAAGGCACATCAAATGTGACAAGATATGTGAGGAAAGGACACTGTTTTTCTCACTTCCCGGCTGCTCCGATTCATGCGCCATCTTGCGCGGTTGGCAGTGATTTTTAGTCATTCTAATTAATGCCACATTTTATTGTGTGGGACTGCCCCTTTTCTCTGTGTTTGCCCTTTGGTCCACCGCAGCCTCTGGCTGATTGTGTGGAAAGGGCACTCAGTTTTCCTCACTTCCTGGCTTCTCCGATTTGGGTGCTGTAGAGGGCCACCCGGCCTCTACTACAATGAGTGTACGCACGCACACCTCGTGACCGGGCTCGGTCCGAGGTTATATAATAAAGGGGCATGGGTTGCACGTGACCTGTTGGCCGGATAGTAGTACAGAGTGGTCGCATCATTTATTCCGGGCCCCCAGTCATAGGCCGCATACCACGTGCCAGCCCACTACACTGGCGACGAGGGCGTTTTGCGAACTCCCCTACAGTGGTGCGGTATTGGTTGCCGTGCCCCGCTGTGCTGCCGACGCTGGTGAATAAGCGCGCGCACCCGATCCTGGCGGTGCGCATCCTGAGGTGTGGCTGTTCGGCTCTCGACGCGGGAGCCTTTCACGGTGTGTGCCGGCGATCCTCGCTGCGGTGCGCGAGGTGCGTGACTTCCGCTGGAGTGCGCGCGGAAGCGGAGCGGCTCATGCCCTTGTGCATCTGAGGGCCTGTCTCCACGCGAGGGCCCGAGCAAGGGGCAGGCAGTGACTTCATGCAGGGAGGAGGGGTTTTGGTGCCACAGCCAACCCCAGATTAAGACATACTGCCGCATTGCCTGGGAAGAGTGATAACCCCTACCTGATGGTGGGTGAAGTTCAGAAGGCCCACACCACTAAGGATACCTGGTGGTGGGTGAAGTTCGGAAGGCCCACACCAAGAAGGAAGCGGCTCTCCCCGGGTGCTGCTCATCCAAAGGCCCATACACCACGGGAGGCACTTCCCATTCATACTGGGCACACGGAATTGAGGATCCCTGCGAAGGCTCAAGAAAGAGCACCCATGCGCGCAGGAACCATAGTTTGCAAGCGGTTCAGACCACCAGGCCCCAGTAGTCGGTATTACTGTAGGCAGCGCCATGGCTGATGACCCAGCGGCACAGGTGCCCGCTCCACTCGCCACCCACTCTCACGCTTCAGTGACGTCCTTACCGCCATTCAGTCAGCTGGCTGATCCAGCCACCGCGGCACCTCGATGGAAGCGATGGGTGGGCCGCCTCAACCACTATTTCATGGGGACTCGTGAGCAGGACGGCAAAGTAAAGCGATCTCTCCTCATGCACTTTGGAGGCGATGAGCTGTACGAGCTGTTCGAGTCGCTACCCAACACCGGACCGGATGATGATTACGACGCCGCCATTGCTGCATTGAACAAGTACTTTGATCCCCAAATGAACCCGGATTACGAACGGTTCAAACTGCGACAGGCTCGTCAAGGGGAAACGGAAGCTATGGACATGTACTATGCGAGGCTCAGGAAGTTGGTGGCTACCTGCACGGGCATAGACCACAACGACGAGATCAGGGCGCAGTTGATCACCGGGTGCAAGGCGGTGTCCTTGCGGCGCCTCATCCTGCATCAGCCGGGCATCTCCCTAGACGAGATTTTGATCCTAGCCCGCTCGCACGAGCTCTCCGATAAATGTGAGGAGGAAATCGAGACCGTGAGACTGCGAAATACGTCAGGGGCGGTGCAACCCAAGCCAGCGCGGATAATGGAAGAGGTGGTGGAAGCTATCCAAAGACGCCCAGGAGGAGCACAATAACGAGGTACAGGACCAAGACCCAGCAGTAGGTTCGGATACTGCGGTTTCGAGCACGGAGAACAGGAAAGATGCCCCGCGAGAGGGCAGGCATGTGCGAAGCGCAGAAAAGCCAACCACTATGCCAGAGTGTGTCGCGGGCGAGGAGGAAGAGCACGTGGCAGTGCTCCCAGAGGACGCCCAGGGAGTCTGAAGCACCTCACACTGGCGGACCGGGAGTCTGAAGCAGCACCAGACACGGCCGTGGACGTGGCGTACTACGAGGACGAGGGTCGTGCGGGCAAGAAAAGACGACCACCTCCTATGTGCCAAGTCCAGGTCAATGGATCCCCGTACAGGCCCTAATAGACACCGGAGCGTCTGTGAATGTCATGGACTCCTACCAGTTTGACCGGCTGCAGCCCAAACCAACACTCGTCCCAAGCAGAACCAGGATCTTCACGTACGGGGCACTGAGCCACTCCCACTGAGGGGTATGATGGAGGTAGAAGTATCAAGCGAGACCCACACGCTGACAGCAACATTCCATGTCACGGAAGGTGGAACAGGCACGCTCATAGGATGCCATACGGCGGAAGATCTCGAGCTGGTGTTCTTTGCGAGACAGGTGCATGAACACCACGCGGAGGACATTATGAAAGATTTCCCTCAACTCTTCACAGGGCTAGGCAAGCTCAAGAACTTCCAGGTGAAACTACATATCGATGGCAGTGTCCAGCCGAGAGCACTCCGACACCGACAGATACCGCTGCACATCCGCCCGCTGGTGGACCAAGAGCTGCAGACACTGGAAGACATGGGTGTTATAGAGAAGGTTTCGGGGCCCACGCCGTGGGTGTCACCCCTGGTGGTGGCACCTAAGCTCAAACAACCAGGCGCCATTCGCCTGTGTGTGCATATGCGGCTCCCCAACCAAGCCATCAGGAGGGAGCGGCATGTGACCCCGACGATGGACGACATTGTTGCGGATTTAAACGGAGCCCAGTGGTTTTCCAAACTAGACCTTAACTCGGGATACCACCAGTTAGAGTTAGCTCCAGAGAGCAGGTATATCACCACCTTCTCTACGCACGTGGGGTTGAGGAGGTATACCAGACTCAGCTTTGGGGTGTCGTCCGCGGCAGAGGTGTTTCAAAATGTGATCCTAGAAACCCTGTCTGGCCTCGTCGGAGTGATCAACATGAGCGACGATATCCTAATTTACTCAAAAAGCCTCGAAGAGCACCATGCCAGGCTACGAGTGACGCTACAGCGACTGGTGGAGAGTGGCCTCACTCTCCATTGGAAGAAGTGTGCATTCTACCAAAGCTCCATTGACTTCTTTGGCTACGTGTTCTCCAGGGATGGGCTCAGAGTGGACCCTCGAAAAGCGGCGGCAATCCGGAATGCTCCAGTGCCGCAGAATCCAACGGCGATTAGAAGTTTCCTTGGCATGGCAGCGTATTGCAGCCGTTTCCTCCTGAATCTTGCCATGCTGTCAGACCCCCTCAGGCAGCTAACGAAGACTGGGACACCATGGGCATGGACGCCGAGAGAGGAAGCCGCATTTCAAGAGGTCAAGAAGGCGCTGTTGGACCAAACAACAATGGCATATTTCCATCCTGGACGGAACACAGAGCTGCTGGTGGATGCCAGCCCGGTGGGGCTTGGCGCGGTATTGCTGCAGGAAGCACGACAAGGAGTCTACGCGCCAGTAGCATACGCTAGCCAGGCGTTGTCACCAACGGAGACAAGATACGCGCAGATCGAGCGTGAGGCCCTGGCCATCCGTTGGGCCTGCCAGCACTTTCACCTGTACCTGTTCAGCCACCCATTCAAAGTCGTAACCGACCACAAGCCTCTGCTGCCGCTATTCAGCGGATCAAACAGGCTAGCAGCACCTAGGATCGAACGGTGGGCGGTCCAGCTGCAAGCATACTCCTTCCAATTTGTTTTCCGCCCGGGGGCCAACAACCCGGCGGACTTCCTGTCAAGACACCCGTCGCAAGAGGAAGTGAGAACACATTTGGACGACAGCATGAGAACGGAGGCGTTCGTTCAGATGATCGAAGATGATTCTTGCCCGCTGGCCATCACCAAGGAGGAGCTGTGTGAAGCCACGGAGATGGACGCCACGCTGCAACAGGTCAAGGAGACTCTCACTACCGGGCGCTGGCACCGGTTTCTGGATGGAGTGCCAGGCCTCATCGAGGAGGAGCAGAATGCTCGGAGGCAGCTATGCAAGGTGCGCCATGAGCTTAGCATCGGAGAGTCAGGTTTGGTGCTTCGGGGACAAAACATCATGGTCCCGCACAGCGTTCAGAGGCGCCTCGTGTCCATAGCCCACCAGAGGAACCAAGGAGTCGTGAAAACGAAGGCGAGGCTCCAGTTCAAGGTATGGTTCCCGGGCATGGACCGGTTGGTCTATGAGGAGGTGCGGACCTGTCACTTGTGTGCCATAACTGGAGCTGACCCGGTTCCCGCACCGGTGATCACAGAAGATCACGGTAGCACACCCTGGACCAAAGTGAGTGTCGACTTCGGCAGCTTCCCAGACGGGCAGCACACGATGGTGATAATGGACTCATGTACAAAATTCCCTGTGGTAGAGCTAGTGTCATCCACTGTGTTCACGCATGTACAACCGGCTCTTGAAAAGATGTTAGCAACATTTGGACTACCGGAGGAGATAAAATCGGACAACGGCCCGCCCTTCCAGGGGCAGGAGTTTCAGGACTTCTTACAAAGATGGGCGATCAAGCACAGAAGAATCACACCCCAGTGGCCCCAAGCCAACGGGGAAGTTGAAAGGGTCATGAGAACACTCAATAGAGCGATGCGCATAGGGTTGGACCGTCATCAAGACCCGGAGACCTGCCTCCATCAGTTCCTGTTTGCATACCGGCAGACGCCGCACGCGATGACTGGGTGTGCTCCGGCTACACTCCTGTTGAGGCATCTCGGAGGACGCCAACTGGGCGTCACCCAGTCTGGATCTGGGAAGGTCCCAGCAAAAGCGCCAGCAGACCAACGACAAGGCTACCCTTCGCCGGGGGGCCAGAATTCCGACCATCCAGGTGGGGTCTCGAGTGATTCTGAAGGATAGACACCCAGGCTGGAAATTCCGCACGCCCTATGAGCCGGAAGAATGGATGGTCACCCGAGTTAATGGCACGATGATCACGGCCCAGAGGGGGCGACACACTGTCATGAGGAATGTGTCGTGGTTCAAGGTGGTGCAAAGCAAGCCACATGGACTGTCTAATGACCCCGAAGAAGAAGAAGAGGATGTGCCCAACTCTCCGTGGGGCACTGAGGTCCTCACCCCGAGTCAGGGAGCCAGCACAGTACCGCGCCCTGGTCAAGAGGCCGAGTGTCCAGGGAGCTCCAACCAAGAGAGGGGCGCGGAGGGACCCGACTCAGACGGGTCTCCGAGCTGTGCCTCACCGACCCAAAGGGGACCGGTGTCCCGAAGCCAACGCTACTAGCTGAGGCCCAACCCTGCCCCCAGTCAAAAGCTGAAGGACTGTGCCTGTCAAGCGGAGGGCGTGGCAATGATGCCCGTGGAGTACAGGATGGAGGCCCGCTGAGAACAGTGGACTGTGGAATATTTCTTATTCCATTTCATCTATCTCTCTATCTCTCTCCCTCTCTCTCTCTCTCTCTCTCTCAATCTCTCTCTCTCTCTCTCTCTCCCGCTCTCTTTTTTGCTCCGTTCCTCGTTGGACTCTTTCCAACCAAAGGTTTGGAGGGATGTAGAGGGCCACCCGGCCTCTACTACAATGAGTGTACGCACGCACACCTCGTGACCGGGCTCGGTCCGAGGTTATAAAATAAAGGGGCCCAGGTTGCACGTGACCTGCTGGCCGGGTTGTAGTACAGAGTGGTCGCATCATTTATTCCGGGCCCCCAGTCATAGGCCGCATACCCTGTGCCAGCCCACTACAGGTGCCATCTTACGAGGTTGGCGGGCTAGTTTCCTGGCCAACCTCACCTATTTAGGACACAAGTCAGCGCGGACATGGCGCGGGCGTGCCGAAGGTGCACCTAAGGCTGGCCCTTCTGCGCCCATCTACACCTGGATGGTGCCAGGGGCCAGGGATGCTGCCAGTTCCAGCTCAGATTACCACAAAACCACCTTAGTGGGTTACTCTCGGATGCAGCTCTTGGAGCTCTGTCCCTGAGGGAAGGATATTAAATGAATGAGGTCTGACTTAACCAATGACAAACTGTTTAGCTACCCAAGCTGTAATTTTAGGTTTAGCCTACCAGTAGGCATCCCTACTCAGCCCTGCTTTATAGGAAACTCTAAAGAGAGGGAAATTAAACCTACTATCTGTCCCCAAATTAACTGTGTATTACTTCACGCACGCTTTTTGTGTAAACACAGCACTGAAATTCATGAGCTCATTATATCACGCCTTCTTAACTGACTGCCTTTTTGTTACCGAAACCTGGGCTTTGCGGTTTTTAGGTCCTGATTTGTTTTCCGTTATTCCATTACGCAATGCTATATCTCGGCAAGATCGCCTTAGTTACAGAGGACGCAGCCTATCGATCATTTATAACGACTCATTTCATTGCACTTTTGAAGCACTTACGCAGCATGGGTCAGAAGTCTCGGAGGTGACTTTTTTTAGATTGAAAAGTGCTGCAATACTCGTTTTCTCAGGGCTTCTAATTTATCGCCATCCAGTCCAGGGCATTGTTTACCTTGAAGCCTGGCTCAAAGTGTTAAAGCTCTTTCTATCCATCAGAATTTTGCCACTCTTGGCGATTCACATTTTCATTAAGAAGATCTATCCAACAAGGACTCTTTATCCTAAATAGAGTCTGTGCAGAATCGTATTTTTTCTTAGTTGGTGAAAGCCCCCACTCATTCAGCGGGGCACTCTTTAGATGGTATATTTTCTAATTCTCCCGCCCTGACATTTAAAGAGCAAAAGACACACAATTTATGGACGAAATGCGGAACAAATCAAAACATTCAACCCCAGTCAAGAGATCTGGGTTAAATCCATCATTCTTTTGCTCACCATGCCACCCTAGTTTAGACCCAGCCATATGCAAATCAGGGTAGACCCTGCTCCTCATGGGAGCAGTTGAGCCCAAACTGCCAAGCCAGATCCCCCCTGGACCAGAAACAGGCATCCTGGGACGGCTTTGACCCTCATCAACCAGGCTAGCTTGAATCCAGTGGCACAGTGAGCTTGGGACCCAAGTCTGGTCATACACGGGGCACTTAAGGCAAGAAAGCAAAAGACACACAATTGATGGATGGAATGAGGAACAAATCAAAACATTCACCCCCATCGTTCTTATGCTCAACATGCCACCTCAGTTTAGAAACAGCCATATGCAAATCATTGCTGAATTTGCACCGTGCTTTACGGTGCTCAGCACCGGCACTTAATTGTCAGCACCGGCCCTAGTGACAGTCCAACACAATGGTGGTGCTGTTTGTCCATTTTTGAGTTGAGCACAACGACATTAAAAATGGCAGAATTGGCATGGGCAATGGGTGGTGCCGGCTGCAATGGCCTCCCTTTTTTAAAAATTAGGCACTGATGCAAATCTAATTTGACCCTACTCTTTATGGGAGCAGTCCCGTCCGAACTTCCAAGCCAGGTCCTCCCTGGACCAGAAACAAGTGCTGTAGCACTGACATTTAATTAAGCCATCCAGCTCAGTTAGGAGGATCATTATATAGTTACTTTTAATGTGAGATGCACTGAACTACTGCCTAAGGGGGCGGGATTGGGACTGTCTACAGGGCCGGACTGTGACCCAAAATCGGCCCTGGCAAAGTGCTTGGTCAGCCCCTTAGGAGTTTGGGGGTGCAGCCGAGTTGTTTACCAGGGCCGGTTTCTGCTGATTTCAATACAGAGACCGATATTGCAGCTATGCCGCAAAAACGGCCCTGTAGCAAAATTGGCCCACAGGGGCCCAAAACCAGCCCACAACCCTGGCGGTACACTGGGGAAATGCCTGGTGTCTGCTATGGCCAGTCTGGCCCTGACTGTCTAAACCTAAGAAAGTTCCTTGTAGAAACTGGAGTAGAATCACATCAGGAGGCCTTGAAGAAGTACTCAACACGGTTCACAGCCCTGCAGGTACCTTGCCTGTTCTCTCAGTTGAGGGATTACAAAACTGTTTAGTGGCTGCCCTTGACATTGTTGCCCCTCTGTCACACTAGATCCAAACTTTCCTTGCCCTGGTTTACTGATGATTTCAAAAAGCTGCAGCAAACGTTTCGGAGACAACAGAAATGGTAAACTGAATCGCAGCCCTACTGATAAAATAAGTCACAGAGTTCTTATTCATCAATACAAACAAGTTATCGACCATGCTAAATCCACCTACTGCAGAGACAACATTAGAATGGCAGGTAACACCTCAAAAGAACGTTTAAGAGTTGCTAAAGAATTGCCTTAGCCGTCTACTACTGGACTTACTGATCCTTCGCAAGATTTTTGTGACAGAGTGCCCACCTACTTCAGAGACAAAATTCTTAAGATCTACTCTAATCACTGGCCATCTCCACTGAGCACTCCAGGCTCTCTATCTTCCCTTCTGTTTCCAAGCAGAAAACCCAAGGAGCTTCTCATGAGCCTTAAATCAGGGTCCCCGGTGGCCCCCTGTCCACCTAAAATTCTGCAGCTGGCACCTGATTGCCAAAACTTTACAGCATGTACTTAATCATGCTCTTGGTTCAGGGACTTTCCCCAACAGTGGAAGGAGACAACTGTAATCCCTCTACAAAAAAGACTTGATTCAGGGACTTTCCCCAAAACTGGAAGGAGGCTACTGTAATCCCTCTTCAAAAAAGCTTAACACTGATTCCAATGATATGAAGAACTTTCATCCCATCTCACTTCTTCCTGCCCCTGCCCCCATCCTGGATAACTACCTTAATCAGGACTTAGTGAAACTCATTGAGACATGTGACATTCTGGGCCCTTCACAGAATGTTTTCAGAAGCTTTCATAGTAAAGAAACAGCACTGGTGTCCACCACGGATAGTATCAGGGGCCAGGTGGATCAGTGTGGGGGGCTGTCATGGTGCTGCTGGATCTGTCGGCATCCTTTGACACCGTCTCACCTCCTGTGTGCCTGCTACAACATTATCAGGCATGTGTCAAAGGGAAAGCCTTTTATCTCTGCCATTCCTATCTCATCAACAGTGTTCAGGTTGTCAGCTGTGATGGCTTTAAAGTAAAGGCCTTTAGTCTTCCCTGCAGGGTACCTCAGGGGTCTTCTTGGAGCCCAATTCTTTTTATTCTGTACATCGCCCTCTCACTGAACTGATACATTCATGCGGTTTTCATATGCTGACGACACACAGATTATCATATCCATCTCCAACAACTTGCCCTAGCTAACAAGATTAATCTTTGCATGACCAAGATAAGCATCTGGTGGAAAGAAAACTTTCTTAAACTGAACATGGAAAAAACTGAGACGCTGGTGTTTGGTGCAGAAGAAACCATTTGGTCTTGCAATTTGTGGCCTGAGTTATGTGGCCCTTTTCCCACTCCTGTTAAAGCGGAAAAAAACGTTGGTATAATCTTCGACACTTGAAGCTTGACTCACAGGTCAATCGCATCACGAGTACCTGCTTTCACATAAGTAGGACTCTTAGGAAGGTCTTTCTTTTTATTCCAGTCAAATTGCATCACTCGGTGGTCACTGCTTTAGTCTCCTCCAGACTCAATTACTAGAAGGCGCTCTATTTGAACATTGTCTCCTCAGTCAACAAGCTGCAAGTGTTGCAAAATGCGGCTGCAAGCCTTATTCTTAACACTCCCAAATGAGTTTCGGTCAGAGACAGCATTAGAGCACTGTGTTGGCTCTCTGTAAGGAAGCGCATTGTTTTAAAGGATAATTGCCTAGCCTTCTTTGCTCTCCTTCACAAAGGGTCCAAACATCTCTTCCCCCTCTTCAACTGGTACACTACAGGCAGGTCACTCAGATCTTCTTCAGCTAGGAAAGTCTCCATTCCCAAGTTCCGGAAAGGCAAATGGGGCGGCCAGTCCATTTCCAGGGCTGCTGCCAAGTTATAGAATTCCTTGCCTGCCCACATCGCTATACTTGACTCCTTTGTCTCATTTATGAAATCGTTAAAAACATGGCTTTTGTCATCGTAGGCTCTCTGGTTTTTCTGTGCTTATGAGCTCTGTTTTTGGGCATAGTGCTTAGATACCCTCGGGTTTGATGTGCTCTATAAAATCCTTTTCAATTTTATTTCATTTCATAAACACAAAATCGAAAGGTAGCTTTATTGCTCATTCACTCTGTGAACGCCAACATGGTTATTTTTTAGGGTGCTGCAGCGAGAAACAGCATTTACAACGCTGTCATTACATCGCGCTACTATTACAACGCGGTTGTTACAACGACCGCATTGTGAGTACACGATGCATTTACATCGCAAGTCATTACAACGACTTGCACTAGGGGGCGCTGAGGTATTGGAAATGAATTACAACACCTTCCCTACTGTTGCGCAAACTGGAGTAGGAATAGTAATTAATACTATTCCTAAGTCCAGCACGCCCCCTAGTGCACTGCCAGAAGACCAAATATGATTTTAGTATTCCCAGACACTCTACAGTGTATAACATAATTAGATCAGACCCAAAACATAATTATAAACTCAGCACATTTAATCCAAGCACAGAAAACTGGAGAAAGCAAAAGGAAGAAGATACAATGTTTAAGTGACATACCTAAACAACAAAACCTAAGCAGAAGAATCTTAGGCCAGTCTTTATTGATGCTTCCTTTCATTACAAAGTTACATTATTTTGATCCCATTCGAAAGAAGTATAAATTACTCATTCTCTTGCACTTTCCTTTTTTTGAACAGCATTCTAGTTTGCGATTGTGCCGGTGTTTATCAGTGTTTATATGTTTACACTGAAGAGGGCTGCTTCCCTTTTAGTAGGGTTTACTCAGTTGTAGTAGTTTTAAACCTAAAACAGAATAGGCTAGTAATATTATTTTATTGGTGTAATATCATATGTAAGTAAATCCCTTCTCACAAGAGTATATCTATTTTGCGAATCCACAACATGAATCCTCAACCTTAAAACATGCTATTAGCAGACATAAGTTCAACTTAGGTGCAGAAATGACTTTTTGAATTACGACTCATCTATCTACGAGACGTGAATACTATTTTTGCCTTCTTCATTCATGTATATGCTCTGATGGTATGGTTTTCAAATGGTCACACTGTCTTGCGCAGACCAACAGGCAGGGCTTTGCTGCTCGAGGACCAGTTGGCACACTGATTTAAGCAGTTAAAAAAAATTAATATTCTTTTAAATGTTTATTTTGAATTGAATGCTGTTCTTGAGCTATCTATTTTCTATTCCATAGCACAGTAGGCACATTGAACTTGGGTGGCAGCTGTCTAACTGAAGGAAAGTACAGGTTGGTGGCAGGTCTACTACAGTGGAGTGTTCTATCTCTGAAAGTATGTGTGTCCTAGTCGTGTCTCATTTATGACTGCCTCCTGAATAGGCCACTTCTTAAGACATTATGCAAAACACCACTAAGTTCTATAGGAATTGTGGGAGCCAAAGAAGATGCACACTGCCAGTCTCTAAACTCAAATTCTGTTTAAATGCACCATTTATAATAGTAAGGTAACAATGGCAGTGGATACCATTTTTAAGACCTTTTATGACCGTCTTTTTTTGCTTTATACCTTGGAGACAAGACTATATTGGTATTGAGAAGGTCTTCAACTGAGGGTCACACATAGGTCAGATTTTTGGTATTCTGTCAGACATTCACACACAGGCTCTCACACACACACAGACTTACTTGCGCCATAGGGTATGTTTTGCTGCACAGACGTGATGCTGCTGGATCTGGATGTTCTCCCTCCATCATTTAGAGCATCCAGGCGATTTGATTGGTTGTTGCTTGCTTTTTCACTTTCCCTCTTTTGGGCGGCTCTCTGGATCACACCAAGGAATGACTGGAAACTGAAGTGATGATGACATTTCTCTGGTCTAGAAAGAATATCAGATTTCAGTTCTAAGGTTTATATTTACCTGGTTCTATCATGCATTTTAATCCCCCTCTTTACTGCACACAGCTTGGGATACAACGAACATATATCCTCTACCACAGGGATATGTTTAATGTGAAATGCAATAAAGTATATTCTCTCCACTGCTTTCAAACACCTGCTAATGCTGTCCAGCTATATGAAACATACAATGACAAGTCATTCAGCAGGGCTCTGTTTCATATTACAGCATCCAGCCATTAACTGTCAATTTTGAATGTGTAGTTCAGATTGTTGCATCTTAGCTCCAGCTAATACATAACTTTAATATAAGGTACATCCTACAGTTTTAGCCAAGATCAGCCCCCTAATGTCTCTGGATATCTCAGTTTAATACACAGGATTCTGTATTCCCCGTATAAACAGAAGTCTCTGAATTCTTTATAATCGGCGACTTGTGATGCACCAAGTCGCCGACTATGAAGAAATGACATCAGAACGTGACTATTATAAGTTATTACAGTTGAGTTCTAATGACACAATGCCTGCTGCCAGAGCCAGCAGTCAAATGGAAAGGCAAGACAGGTCACGGCGCAAAATTGAGGCAACTGTTTAAAGCCACAAAAACAGAATGTTTATTTTCTTTCTTCTGCTTTATTTAAATAGTTTACAATAACAAGCAGAGACAATATGTTTC
This sequence comes from Triturus cristatus, assembly GCF_964204655.1. NCBI lineage: Eukaryota > Metazoa > Chordata > Amphibia > Caudata > Salamandridae > Triturus > Triturus cristatus. The sequence goes on along the minus strand of NC_140589.1, from coordinate 561,581,634 downwards.
TTTTTTGTACTCCTTAGATAGAGAAAAGCTAGAATCTTTCTTCTGCATTTTTCTACACTTTTCAAGCTACTGCAGCTTTTTTATTGAAAAGAAATACAGACCTGTATTGAACTGTTTCTAAGATCTGTTTGCCACAAATATCTAACAGGTTTAGGATGTGCGTACTTTTGTACTAGATGCTTTATTTTTATGTTTCATGTTTGCAAAACCAAGGTTTTAAGTGGTTTGTGGGAAGGGCGATGGTGGGATCATGTATTATACGGGCTAAAGTAGCCCCTGGTGTACATGATAAGGGTATTGTTAGTTATTGCAGTGTTCCATAACCATGTAAATGAACTCGCCCTCTATATGATTATGGAACTCCTTGGTGATTTGCAATATCTTTATAATATATGGCAGGGTATCCTTATCCCTTAGACATTTGGAAAGTTCTTCTATTTCTTTTATACTCCTTCCAAAATGTTCTCATATGGCACTGTTTTACAACTAAAAACTGAATTTCCTTCTCCTTCTGCTCTTTCAATGTGATATATGAGACGAGTCTAGGTAGTGACAATTTGTTGTTCTCAATTCATCACCTCCTTAGATTCTGAAATGGTCCATGTTGGATTACTCTCTGACTACAGTCACAACCAATCTTTGTTCAATGCACGCAATATGCAGATCCAACCCATTTTTTTCTTTTTTCCTTTTAATCAAAGGCTCATCAATTCAAAGTTGCAGCAAGAGAACACACTTGCTGCTGCAGGATCTTCCAGTATCTTCACAACTGAAGAGCAGAAATTATAATTGTAATGCATGGGATTAAGTTTATGTCAAAATCCCTAAAACAATGTAAAAAGCAAAAATACAAATAACAAAACTTATTTCGTCTTTGAGTGGCACAAAAATGGTTGCACGTCTGAGTGATAACTGCAAAGTCACCATTCTTTAGAAACAGACAAAACAAAATAAAGATGGATGGGAGGATAAAAATGAAAGGGGGATAAACTTTAACATCCCTTAGGCACGAATTGGTTTGCAGCCTACAGCCACACTCATTTAGTCTCTTGCTTGTGCACTCACTCATTCACCCCTTTATTTTTCACAGTTAAAACATGTCATAAAGAGTTGTTCTTGAGACAATGGCAAGGCACTCCTAACAAGCCCCTCTAAATTTATAAATACTAACAGCTGCTCCTTGACGAGCTCTGAAATGAGCTGAAGGCGCTTGGCGATGGCTTTGGGACTTTTAAAGCCCAGGCTGGTGAGCTTCCCTCTCAGTAGGGTGGTATGGTCAGGAACACACAAAGAAATTGTCCGGAAGAGGGCACGCACATCGCTGGGGAGTTGCTCAAAACCTGGCTGCCAGTGGACCGTCAGGAACAGGTTACAGTTTTTGTCCACTGCAATCTGTGGTAACATGCATAAAAGGTTACAGGTGATTACTATCAATATATACATGAATAGACAGAAACAGAACATCTTCTCTAAGGAAAACAAGAAATATATGCAATAAAAAAGCTAAATGAAGGCTTATCTTAGTTGCAAAAAGAAAATTGGTAAACATGTGTTTAGTACTTCACTTTAATTGAACGGCATGATACCGCAGGTATTCTATTGAGAATTAAGAAATTTTTAAATCATCCTCTCAGCATACAACGATTATCAGAATTCAGTTAACACTAGAGCAGGGCACTCGAGTGCCAAAAAGAGGTAGGTTAATGAGCAGACTCATTGGCCATGGGTGTCTTTTCATACCTCCTTGCCTTTGCAGAGGATGCCTTCCCAAAGCTTCCTTGAATACAGCGCTCCACTGCTTTGTGGCTAGGTGCGCTTCAGAAATAACATACACATACATACATTCAACACTGATCCGTTCTTCTAGCTAGATCATAATCATTATCCCTCTATGTTTCCCAAAATTCCTAGAGATGCGATGGATAACCAACATGCACTCAGAGTGCCGTTCAGGGATACTGGCGACCATCTTCACAGGAAGCGACTCGGCTTGACCATCAAGTAATTGACCATGAAAGGAACTTGCCACAAGGTCAAAAGCAAGGGCAGCCACCCGTAAGATGTGGTCTCTGAGTTCATGGTACCTACTGTAAGATACACTGAAGCTGAGGCTCACCTCTTGTTCATTGAGCAGCGCGCTCACTGGATGTTTGGCCTTCAATGAGTCATAGATAGTCTGGGCACCATACATAAAAACGGAGACAGCATTTTCAGTCAGCAGATGGAAATCATCGAAGCAGCTCCAGCACCCATCCTAGAAATCAAAGGAGTAGAGGGGTTAACATGTTTTACACCTGTTTTTCAAAGGCGTTAATATTCTCAAGAGATGCATGATTTCTGTCTGGTACATGACTACATACCATAATTTCAAAAAAAAAAACAACGTCCTTACAACGTGCAGTGACAGTAGGTTCCTAACATAAGGGATATAGCAAAATAATCAGTCTTTCATCAATCTTTTTGAACATGATGTTTTATTGTACTACAGAGATTTGAAGAGCGCATACCCTTGCTTTCATATATTTGATACAGGATTTCACAATTTCAATAGACTACATTGCTACAATAATGAATGAATGATGGCATTTATAAAGCGCAGGCTTTCACTACATTGGAGCATCTTGGCGCTGAGTGTCAGAGGAAGGTAGTCTCTAATGTCACTGGGTTAAATGGGTTAGATGAAAGAAAGGACCAGACTATCTGGAACTGTGAATATCCAAGTTTTCAGTTTTTTCTTAAAGATAGATTCTGTCTGTATAAGTCTCAGGTAAGTAGGTAGGTAGTTCCAGGCTTTTGTCCCTAGAGCAGCCATGGACTTTCCTCCTCTGGACTTCAGACGAAAATGTGGGGGTACTAGCCGATTTTCCTTAGAGGATCTCAGGTTACGGACAGGTACATGGATTTTTAACCTGGACCTGAGGTACTTGGGGCCACTTTGTTTTACAGCTCTAAAGGTAATCAGAAGGATTTTAAAGAGAATTCTCCTAAGTATGGGTAACCAGTGGAGGGTTTAAAGAGCCTCGGAGGCTGAGGACCCCTTAGGTAAATTCAATACCGTTCGAGCCGCTGCATTTTGCACAGTCTGCAGCTTTTTTAGAGTACTTTTCTTTATGCCTGCATAGAGACTGTTGCAGTAATCTAATCGTGAAAGAATCGTGGCCACGGACTTGCGGGCCGTGGTAGGCAGGAATTCAAAGAATTTTTTCAGAGTTTTTATCCAAAAAAAACAAGTTCCTGCAACCAACATGGCCTGCTGGTGAAAAGAGAGAGAGGTATCAAATCGTACTCCTAGATTTTTTGCAGTGTCCACAGTATTTGGGGTTGGGGCTGCGTCAGTTGGCCACCACATTTTGGGTGAGAAAATATTATATTTTCCCAACAGCAGAATCTCCGTCTTTTGGCTATTACATTTTAGGTGGTTGGTCCTCATCCATTCGGAGACAGCTGAGAGACAGTGTTGGAAGTTTTCTTCGGCTGCTGTTGATTCTTTGTCCAGGGTAAGGATGAGCTGTGTATCATCAGCGTAGGATACTGTCTCAATGTCAAAAGATGATACTAGCTCAAGCAGGGGCACCATATAGATATTAAAAAGTGTGGGGTTCAAGATTGAGCCCTGAGGCACACCCGAACGCAGCTGCTTCTCAGTTGAAGTATAGCTGCCTAGTGTAACAATAAAGACTTAAAAAGCAGTTTGGCAACTTTTCTACTCTAGTTGTCCATCAAGATTAACATAAACCTTCTGACATTTCATACACTTGAATGGATTCTGAAATAATTTGCAAACTCGAAGCAGCCAGTTATTCTTACATCCATGATAAGGATGGGAGCAGCAGCACTGATTCAACACAGATAGCTGTCAGCTCTGCTAGGAGCACAATGCTCTAATCATTACGCTACATCCAATATTATTAGTCCAATAAGAAAACAAAACAAGGGGTTGGGCTCTCTTTATGAGTTCCACTGCAGGAAATATTCCTGGAGAGAAATTCTACAGAGATCCTAAGTTCAGGACCCCGCAAACGAGGGTACACTGAAAATAGGTGCTGTGCAGAGGTTGCGGAATGCTTTTCACCCATTCTTGGTGCCTTTCCTCACTCACCAGTCTGTCACATTTCCACAGTTTCTATCTGCAGAAATGTGCACAGGGGAAAAACAAACAGGGGTTCAGTTTCAGTTCATCCTGATAGTTCCTGGCTGTTGGAAAAACCCCACTCCCACGCCTGAAGAGGTTGGTGGTAACGGGGTCTTTCCAGGACATACACAGTGATAATAAATAATGATGAGGGGGGACCACCCAAAGGGCTGACAGGTCTAACACTGGCAGTCCCATTCTTCTATGTAGCATCATTCCCTTGCAAGGGTATCTCCAATGCTCCACCTAAGCAGTAGATCAGCTTCTTCTTTCCAGTAAGGCCAGAGAGAGAGCTTCCTGTAGACTGTCAAACTTTTCAGGTTGATGGTCCTGAACCTGGCAAGGGTAGCTGGCAGAGAATATTCCTGCCCTGGAGCACCAAAGAGATCCCCGGTCACCACAGCTGTGGCACACCAGATTCTAGTACTCAAATCGTGGCAAACTAGCTGGTAATTTCTGTCCCATCTTTATAGTATGGTTGCAGACAGAGATTGTGTATTCTAATAGTGCATCAGTTACAGCAGGTCTTGCCCTTTGCTTATTACTCTCAGACTAGTCCAGTCATATTCATTTGCTTCAGGTATCAACAGGAAGGTGCAATGGGGATGGTTGTCTCCTTTCAGGGGAAACCCAAAATAAGCGAGCAAAAGAAGAGAGAGGCTGCACCATTTAACTACCTGTGAAAATAGCCTTTTCTGGGCACATTCTAGCAGGAAAGGGCAGCTTGATTTTCCTATACTTCAAAATAACCCTATGTTTCCTTTCCTCCAGACTCTAAAGGACCTCAGGTGTACACTCAAGCAGCCACACTATTCACTTTGTTGTCTGGGACTCTCTCCAACCTCCACAATATCAGGAAATCAAAATGGGTTCCTGTGTAGACACAGCCACATGTGACACACTCAAAGCACAACCTCCATGCACAGAACTTACACAAATAAACGTTGCACCATGTACCACATCGGTGAAGCAAAAAACACAGATGCAGGGGACTGGCAGACCAATTTTAAAATTGAGAAGATACCAGTGGGCGACTCTCCCTGGCAGGTGACAAGTAAAAAGGCCTTTACTGCCACAATAGGCTGTCACTGGCATCACTCTCAGTAGCCTGATGAGCAGATGGTAGTCACAATTGTGACTTCTTGGGCCCCTCCATGCCACAAAGCCCCTCTCTGGGTCACATATCGTTTCACAGAAAGCCCTTAGGGCACACAACTGTAGTGTGTGCTGTGGCGAAATGTCAGAAACCTCCAGAACTTACTATGGGGAGGTCAATCTAGGCATATGCAATCCCGAGTCACACAGGGACGTTTCCCTGATAAGCATAATTTAGGTCAGCATCTAGCCCTATCTTACACTATGCTGGTAGGTAAAAAAAAGCATTGAATAATATGTGCTATTTGACTCGGAATAAGCACTCTTGTCCATGATGAGTCGATCTATCATCACAAAATCTCCCTGGTCCGTCACGTCTCCCTCTAATAACTTGATATCTTTTTCCGGTGCTGCGAAGGTGGCCCTGATAGATCGCAATATCCCCCGCTTTTAGCCTGCTTTTAGACAGGCATGAACCCTGGATGCTGACCTTAAATGCTTCCCATATTGTGCTTATCATTGGGACAGAGGCGTTATTCCTGTCAAAAAAGTCCACAATTTCTTGCCTCAGTAATTCATGAAAGGATACATCCAGAAATACCACTGGCGAGACCCGCCAAGACATATATGGTGAGGAGCTAGTCTGCGGTATCAACATGAGCAGCACTGGGGAATGGTCAGAGTAAGTGCGTGCTAATTGTGTTACATCCTACACCCAGACTCCCGGGCCCCTGGACAGGAACCAATAATCTAATCTCGACCAATTGTGAAGTACTGCCGAGTGGAAATCTCCCTCCCTATCCAGGGGGTGTAAGAGTCTCCACGCATCCAGTAGGTGGTGTTCCTCCATAAGAGCATTATTATCCGACTGATGAGGAGGCTGTGTGTGGGATCGATCCATCAGTAGATGCAGAGTGATGTTAAAGTCCCCACCCCAAGTGATTTGTGTAGGTCCTATGTTTACTATGAGGCCCCACAGTTTATGTTGGGTCCATAACAATTAACAAGCATAATGGATGTTGATGCCATCCTCCCCCACATCAGGGTGTAACGACCTGGGTATCATTAATCGAGCCTAATGGGGCATAAGGTGTACCCTTCCACATGAGTATCGCAGTACCCCTAGCATATGAGTAAGTCGTGAAGCTTTTGTGTAATGCCCAGCGGGAAGAAAAGGTAGTATGTGTGTCAGGCCCCATATGTGTCTCCTGCAGCATAGCTACATGTATATTGTGCTTAGCCAGGTATGCTAGCATATGTCACTGTTTATGGGGATTACCCAGTCCTCTGACGTTCCACGCCAGGCAATTATATGAATTTCGGGAGTCATCTTTTCTTTTGAGTTCAGGGTTAGTCATCTCAATACGTGCATAGGTTTGCTGTTGGATTGTTCGATTTGCCCCAAGACTGCATGGGGCACAGCATCGGAATCGTAGCTGGAAATATAATCAGATGAGCACCAAACAACATAAAAAACAAGCCCCTTGACTCCCACCACCCACGGTGACAGCCCAATCCTGCCAGGACATAATCTCCCTCCCAATTCTAAAGGTTTGACAATACCTCACTCTCGGCGACACCCATTGTAGGTGTAGGCACCAGTCATCAATCACTAAGAAGAGGTTAAATAGTCTTTGACAGCGCTGCCAATTAGCAACAGACAGCCTGTAGTAATGTACTGTGTCAATGAGTAAACCCAAGAGAGAAAGTAGGTGCCTCAAAATTGAATGTGAAGGAAAGAAAGAGGAAATGATGGGGGAAAAGGAGCGTTGGGGTAGAAAGGGAAACATGCTAACAAAGGAGTCAAAGGTGGAGGAACACATACCAAGGAAAATGAAAGCAATAACGTAGTTAGGGGTATGCTTCGGGTAGACAGCCGGAGAGCCTGGTGGGCTCCCCCCTCGAGTGAACGGGGGTGTCCAGGGCCAGATTGTGGGTGTCTTAAATGACAGCGTACGAGTTCAGGATTTGCGAATCAGACTCTTTGTGCGTACCTGCATTCAGTCCAATACCAGTTGAATCATGATAATGCGTATATTAATCCTGCGCAACAATATCTCAAAGTCTTCATTTTTAACAGAGATTACTTTGAGGACTTTCTCTATGTTGAGGAGCTGGTCCCTTCTGCGGGAGACGGCGTCTTCGATCGCAGAGTTTCTGAGCTCCGCTTCAGTTATATGGCCTTCTTGTTTCTCATTCTTCTGGGTAATGGAGTCCATTCTAGAGTACATGGTATCAATCTTGGATTCAACTGAGGTGAGACTGTGCTGGTTTGCTAGGAGTAGTGATTTCATATTGGTAGTATCAGTTGTTTCTTCACTGAGTGCTTCTTCAGTGAAGCTCTCGTCAGCGCCGCCACCAGGGGTCTGGGCAGACCTTTGCCTTTCGAATTGCAGCTTGGTCTGTTCTCCCCCCGGTTCCTCAATGATGTTTTCAAGGGTACTGTCTCTACAGCTAATGTTATGACTATGTAATCACAGTTACTAATCGCAGTTGGCCGTGCACCTGCTTTGGATCCAGTGATTTCCTGTTCACATCAACCAGCCATTCCAAGCACCTGCCTCAATGTGACCCATCGACCCTCTTCTCCTTCACCCTATCCAGCAGATGAAGATTTATAAACTGAGGTAGTGCCAGCAGTACTTCTCTGCTTAGTTTAAGTATGGGGACAGGTGGCATCAGTAGTGGGCCCCTCTGAGCTAGTTAAGGTGGGCACTGATAGCACTCTGTTCTAGCCGGTAGCAGGTTCCATCATCCAGCTATATCTGTATGCACTACTCGGTGCTTTTTAAATAGGTGTGGGGTCATAGACCATGCCGTGGGGGTACAGTGGGTCCGACTTGGTCCTTGCAATGTTTTTGTATATTTTGTTGGGGGATCCACTTCCTCAGCGCATCTGTAGCCTAGATCTCACCCACTAGGAGCAGCCGGGTCAGCAGCACGCATTAGTTTCAACAGCCCCCGCTCTGCACCCACAGTCCCGCCTGCATTCACCTCGTTTTCGCAGGCCTCAAGAGCGGTGCTGCTGGTCCATAGTCTTCAGCCCCCTACAAGACGGGAGGAGGCAGCTCCACCACAGGTTAAGATAAGTTCGCCCGTGATCCACCACCCAGCAGATACGTACGCTCAGCGGTGTGTGCTGTTATCTTTTACGCGGTTGCCATTTAAGGCATGCCTCTTTCGATCATCAGGCCCCCTTTCCCTGCAGCAAATAAATAGTTGCGCACAGGAGTTGTACCAACTAACTCTCCATGGTTAGTAGAAGGCATGCAGGCAAAGAAATCTGCAGATTGCAGCGACTTGGGGCAGGATTCCATCGGATGCTGGTCCCGGATGGCAGGGGCCTCAATACAGGGACCCCGAGGAGCAGCTAGCAAAATCTGTTTTCCTCCTACATCTCTGCAGCCCCATGCCGTAAGTGAGAGTAGGGAGGCATTTTCTCTTGTATATTTCTACAATGGGTGCAATAGGTTTTTTCCGTATAGATGCAGCAAGTGCAAAAGTGGCCCCAATTGTACGCAGGAAGTCTTCCAACCTATTCCTGATGCAGGGGGACCAGGAACAGACATTGTCAAACACCATCCGGAGATATGGAAAAGAACTCACCTTTTCTAATATTCTTCCTTCTATATGTAAGGTACGGGTGTTTTTCGGGCCACACACCATAATAAAAGATTTTTAAAAATGTGTTTCTAAATCAAGCCCATTTATGAACACAACAAAACTAGATATCATCTTCTTGAGACCGATTGCCGTCCTGGCCAAAAGCACTGTGTCGTCTGCATAAAGTAATGCAGGCACACCTTTATTATCAATCCACGGCACAACTGCCCCTGCTATCACCAGAGTCCTTTTGAGATCATTGATATACAGGGATAATATATATTGGTGAGGATGCAACCTTGGCATACTCCACGATTCAATTTGAATTATGGAGTGCGCTCGCCTTTATCCCCTAATCTGACTGAAGCCAAGAGATTCCAATGAAGGTGTCTTAACCAGTCTGCCTAATTTGCCTGCTGGCACATTTGAGTCAACGCAGGCCTTAACAAATAAGGGCTGAATAACGATGTGAGTTGCCGGTGGGACTTTTATAATAAAATTCCCTTTGTACGTCGAGTGGGGGGCATTGGGTCTCTGGACAGACAATTCCCAGGTGACTCTATAATCATAAAATTTGAAGTCCCTTAATCACTGGTGAGGTTTTGGCACAAGCTAGAACTGGTATGATAAAATCAAGTCCTACTAAGATCCTGCTGTTGCTGACTGCAGGGCATAAACACGTGATTTGTAGACCCTCAAGCCTTGTGATCACCCTCCCTGATCCAGAAATAAGGTGTACCTCAGGACCAGGTGAAGGTCTTACAATACCACTCACTGGGTCACCTAGGCTCATCTTCATGGTAGAGGTAAGTCATGGAGAAAATAATTATTTTGTTCCGGGCTATCAAGACTTATTGGCTGTGCAAGACCTATCTCATGGGGGCCTTAAGGCATTAATCATGGAAAATTGTCACTTATTGCGGGTCATGATATATTTGTTGGGGTACATCATGATTTACCTTCTACCCAGTCAACACTTGAATCCATAAAGGAGGGTGTGATTGTAGCCCCCTCAGGTGTCAACAGTGCACATTTAAAATACCTTAGTTGGAATATTGCAGACTTGGCTACCAAGCTTCATTCTGAGGAATGGCATACCTTTATTAATACCTATGATATCGGGTTTATGCAACAAAAGTGGATGGTGAATCATATATCCTATGATGGGTATATGTGCTACAATCTTCCCTGCTTCTCCTTCTCCTGCAGGTCGTACAATAGAAGGCATGATAGCTTGGTTCAAAGTTGAGCTAGGGTGTAAAATCTCACCCATTGTGTTGGAGATGGTTGTGGTGCAGGTCTTCGATTTAGGAATGGAAAGCAAATTTGGGATCATCATGGTGAACTTTTACAACAACGATTTCTCAATTAAAGGAAACCAGATCTACCAGACGTTGTTACCTTTGATAGCAGCAACAGCTGAGAAGGAGTTACATTCAGGAAGGCCCTTTAACCTTCTCTTAGCAGGTGATTTTAATCACAGGTAGAAGGACTAGCTGGCCTTCTATCTAGATGATTTTCTAATTGTGGCAAGGGTGCCCAATACCTGCCCCCCGGGTTGGCAGTCTAGGGGCTGCTCCAGAAGCTGAATGTATGACGTTACAACGCATACATTTACAATGCATGCCTTTACAACGCAGTTTTTACATCGCAACATCCTTTACAACGCATTATTTTACATCGCATGCCATTACATCGCATCTTCAGAAACTACCTTTACAACGCATTCCATTACATCGCATTATACCATTACAATGCATACCATTACAATGCATACCATTACATCGCATTTAAGGTAAGTGTTGGATAGTATAGGGGTGATAATTGCTATTCTAACTCCAGTGAGTGCAACTGTAGGGTAAGTGTTGGATAGTGTAGGGGTAAAAATTACTATTCTAACTCCAGTGAGTGCAACAGTAGGGTAAGTGTTGGATAGTGTAAGGTTACTATGCGTTGTAATGGTATGCATTGTTATGACTTGCGATGTAATGCCTGCGTTGTAGAGACATGCATTGTAATGACATGCGTTGTAGTGACATGCAATGTAATGGCTGCGTTGTAATGACATGCAATGTAAAGGATGTTGCGATGTAATGACTGCTATGTAAAGGTAGTGCGATGTAATGACTGCGTTGTAAAGGTTGTTTCCCCCAGAAGCTATATCACATAACTGTGTTATTGCCACCTCTTTCCCCTACTTCCCTGGTATTAATAGTTGGTTGCACAGCAGATGTTGAGGGGATTGTTCCAATGACTGCAGGTGGCTGTGCCAGCAACTGACCATCTGGCCGACCCTCACCGGACGTTATCAAACTTGTTTAAGCTGGCCTCGATAGCAGTAAGCCAGGATACAGTTTATGATCCAATAAATCACTAAGGCACCCGCTTATGATGTCCTAGAAGTCAGGGTCCGGTGGTGGCAAGCTGTCGGCGCACTCTGCCTTTGTGCCACATGTTTCTGTTTTGGGTTACTCAACTTCGGTTTCTGAGTCCTTTTTCTACGTTTCGCCACCGGTCCTGAATCAGGTAAATAGGCAGTGGTTCAATACTATTATTTAGAGCCGTCCCTTCCCCATACCATCTCCAGTAATGCCACAGTCACTATCCTCATCAAGTAGGGTTAGCACGCTGGAGAGGCAATTAGTTGGAACAATGGTGTGAGAGTTGACAGGAGTAACATAGGTGACAGAGATGAGGCAAGGTCCTCCTTTGTAAGAGAAAGTGGCCATTCCATCAGCTTTATTCCATTACAAATTACATCCATGGCCGCACCAGAAAACTGTCAAGTGTTGTGTTGGGTTGGGTTTGAGTACCTGTTTGAGGACCTGTGGCAGCCACAGAAGCAAATTTCTTTTCCCCATTACAGCCACAGGGCCCACAATAATTATAGTAAGTACCTTATAGTTGAGCTGGCAGAGCAGCTACCAGGAAACAAAAGCCAGGATCCAAGACGGTACACCAGACTCAGCCTCTAACGGGCTAAGACAGGCTTGTCTTGGCCCGTTCTTCACCCAGGCATGTCCCGGGCATGCTCATACCCGAGTTGGCCAGAGCGCGTCCAGCCAGGACCCAAGAAGATAGACCAGACCCGGCTGCAGGGACCTGTTTGGTGCTATTGAAGTGCACCACCTCCTCTGCTCCCAGGCCTCGCCTTGCACACAGAGATATCTGGGGGATTTAGTCCCACCCCAGAACTGCACCAGAGTTAGTAAAAGCAGGCAGGGAACCGCTCTGTTGAAGCTGCGCTTTGGGACTTGTTTGGCGCTTTTGATATGCGTCGCCTCCTCTTCTCCTGGGCCCCGCCTTGCGCACAGAGATATCTGGGGACATAGTCCCACCCCAAACTGGCACCAAAGTTAGTAAAAGCGGGCAGGGAACCACTCTGTTGAGGGAGAGGATATCATACATCTTTCACATTCTCTGAACTACTAAACACGCTACACACTTGATAACATTTTGTCACTTTTGTTTGTTATATCCAGTAAAATTTGCAAGATAGGCTTAATGAGCTTTGAATGTACATGTGACTATTGATAAAATAACATTAATGTAACTTCCGCTCTGTTTCTCTGTAAGAATCTATTGTAACGGTTTCCATGATAGAAATAACAACATATATATTCATGTAGCTTAGGAAACATGCACTCAGGTGCTCACCATCGCGGTTCCCAGCAAAACTCGGCTCAAAGCAGTCAGGTCTATGCTGGAAGAGCAGGTGAAAAGAAACAGGAACTTCCCAAGCAAGTATGCCAAACCCTGTTGACATAAAGGAAACAAGGAAGACATATAAAAACTGTAAACAACATCAAATGAAGCTGAGGGTGTTATGATTCACTTTGGGGATTGATAGGCCACCATTACCAAAGGGGCTTAGCACAGGGGAAATAGAATGGCATTGTTTCAACTGAGCTGCAAATTCAGCTGGTTCCTTTGCTTTTGGCATTTGCTTTTAACAACTGTTGTGCCATCCTACCTTACAACAAATGTTTTCCACATAGTTGATGTATAGTTCTGCAAAGGCCCTTTCACAACATCAGCGTTCTAGATATTGAAAAAGGGCTAGCAGTAAAGCATAAAGCCTGTGCCTTTGCTTAGCATACACTGCATTGGATAAGCAGTCCATCTTGCATGCTTTATTTCAATCACCTTACCTGTTGCTTTGCAGCTGGTGTGTTTTATATTGGGGTGGTGAAACTGTTTAATAATTAAATGATATCTTTCGCATTAGCTTCAGTATCTTCACTCTGTTTTAAATGCCCGGTTTAATTTTATTGTGTAGGGTAAGTGTTAAAAATGAGGCAGCTTTTCTTGGTATAATGATTTGGTTTTAAATCAAGCCAAATGATGTGGTAGAGACAATATCTAGCCGCAGATTCCTTACAATTGAACTTTCCCAGGCATCAGATTGGATCTGGAAGATTTGTGGTGAGCAGTACCCATGCTCGCTGGTAGGTGGCATCAGTCGGCTCCGCATAGCGTCATTAGCATCGTCCGTGCCACCTCGGCGCACTGACGTCAGTTACTTTTACAACTTTCCTTGCCAGATGTGTGGAGCCATGAAGTGCACTGACACTAGTGGGTCCAAATTAGGGCCCTAAAAGCGATCCTCCCTAACCCTAGAAATCTGTCCGCAGAACGGGAGGATGGTTGGGTCGGTAAGGAATCTGTGGCTGGATATTGTCTCTATATATCACAAAAAAGAGGGGGATCTGGGAGCTATAAAGGTCCAGTGTCCATGCTCCCTAAATTCGATATCTAGCATCAGGAGGACAAAGTTCCTATGGGCAGGTGCAAAAAGTCACCACGCCCTTAAAAAACAGAAAAGAAAACATCGTGTGAAAAAATTCCTAGTTTGGAAACCCACTCAGGAGACTGGAAGACCACTCTTTGTCCTCTGTTGCCCTCACACACCCCGAAGGGTGTCATGCTTCATCATCGGGCGGTTGCTCCTCGTAGGGCCGGCGCTGCAATTCCCTACGGGCCCCCCGAAGGGTCACTTTGACGGAGATCTTTTAAGGACCGCCGGATGGTGCATGTGGGTGTGTGGGGAGTGGGTTATTGATGGAGGGTAAATAAAGTGCGTGCTAGTTGGTGACAAAAATAGATTAAAAAAGGGTCATCATGCAGCAAATTTTATTAGATGTACCCTTAGCAGGCTTTGGACTGCTAAAAAGTTGTGACCCTAGAGGCACGCTATGCCCAGGGGTCATAGGATAGGATAGGATAGGATAGGATAGGATAGGATAGGATAGGATAGGATAGGATAGGATAGTCACTTGTATAGCGCGAACAAATGCCGAGGCGTCTTGGCGCTGGTCCATAGAAAGAGACTACTTCCACTAAGAGTGTGTCACCTCAAAAAGGCATGTTTTTATAAATTTTCTAAAAACTTGATGACTGACAGTACGTTTAACAAAGCCCGGGAGATCATTCCATCGGCTAACCGCCTGATACGAAAATGCTCTGCCGCCCCATCTAGCTTTTTTCACACGGTTAAGTTTAAGCAGACTTTGGGTAGAGGATCTAAGTGTCCGGCCCGGGAGGTAAGGAGTAAAGAGCTTCTCCACTTCCTTAGCTCCCCCCCCCAAACACTGCCTTATGAAATAGGCATAGCGCGTTGAACTCTATCCGCTGCTGGACAGGGAGCCAGTGCAATGCCTTAATTCCCTCAGTGACAGACTGGTCTCGAGGTACATCCAGCAGAAGTCTGGCTGCTGCATTCTGCAGAACCTGCAATCTCTTCAGCAGGGACTTATTCAGTCCCAGGAGGAGTGCATTGCAGTAGTCCATTTTGGACAGCACCAAGGCCACCACCACATTCTTGCGGAGGTCAGGGTTGATGAAAGGGAAAATCTTCTGCAGTAACCTAATTATATACGAGCAGGAAGAGGAGAGGTTGCTAACATGTGCCTAGAAATTGAGCTGGTCATCGAACACCACACCCAGATTTCTAACCTTGCGTACCGGGGTGGGACATTCGCCTGCCTCGGCCGGCCACCAGGAGCTATTCCATGCGGGCTTTCCTGGACCAAATTCAATTATCTCGGTTTTCTCTGTGTTGATTTTGAGGAAATTCTCTCGCATCCATTTCATAATTTCTGACATACAGCTATGAAACTTAGTGGCTGAGTTATTTGTTTCTTGCCCAGCAGAGACTATAAGCTGTGAGTCATCAGCGTAGGAGATTATAGTAATCCCATGTGCCTTGATGAGCTTGGCTAGAGGGGCTACGTAGATGTTAAAGAGTGTTGGTGATAGAGAGGAACCCTGTGGCACCCCGCATGGTAGGTGTAAAGGGTCCGACTGTAGACCATCCCAGGACAGGCTATGGTCTCTACCTTCCAAAAATGAGGCTAGTAGGGCCAATGCCCTCCCCTGTACCCCAAACTCCTGAAGCCTTCGAAGCAACACCTTATGATTGACGGTGTCGAAGGCAGCCGAGAGATCTAACATCACCAAGACTTCACGACCTTCCCCGTCTACCATTGCCTGCACCTTTTCCATTGCCATTAGGAGTGCTGACTCTGTAGAGTGCTGGGCACGAAATCCATGCTGAGAAGAGTACAGTAAATCGTGGGCCGCCAAGTGTGTGGTAAGGGCACGGTTCAATTCTTTCTCCAGAATCTTGGCCCCCATAGGCAGGGCGGCAATTGGTCGATAATTTCTTAAAACAAGGGGGTCTAATGTGACTTTTTTTAATAGAGGTTTAATTATAGCCCTCTTCCAGCAAGAGGGATAGCATCCAGATTGCAGTGCTGTATTAATTACCTGGGTCAGCTCTTCTGCTATTACCTCAACGGCCAGGTGAAAAACTGATGGAGGACAGGGATCTAAAGGAGATCCGGAGTTTGTTGAGATAATCAACCTCCGAGTTTCGTCCCCCAGAGCTGGAAGGCCTGCTACTAAACGCATCAAAGATGACCTGGACTTTTTCTTGGAAATATGCTGCCAGCTTTTGGCAAGTTTCTTGATCAGGACGATAATTATTGTCCTGCGGGTGTTTAGCCAGAACTGTTATGGTCCTAAACAGCTCCTTGGCCGAATTGCCAGCATCCATAATTTTGGCTGAGAAATAGGCGCTCTTGGCTGCCACTATTGCCTGCTTATAGGCTGCGAGGGAAACATTATACTGTGATTTTCCCTCCGCACTATAATCCTTTCTCCAGGACCGCTCCGCCCTTCTGCAATTTGTCTTCAAGGTCTTGAGCTCAATGCTATACCAAGGTGAGCTTGG
Organism: Triturus cristatus; assembly: GCF_964204655.1. Taxonomy (NCBI): domain Eukaryota; kingdom Metazoa; phylum Chordata; class Amphibia; order Caudata; family Salamandridae; genus Triturus; species Triturus cristatus. The sequence goes on along the minus strand of NC_140589.1, from coordinate 561,565,570 downwards.
TTTAGTTCTCCTGGATCCAAGCAGCTTCTGAGGGACTACCCTATCTATCGCAGCTTCCAACCAATCATTAAAGCGCTTTGACGCCATGGAGATATCATTGGTGTAGACAGGGCGTGACCCGGCCAGTATGGGGAGTAGTTTCTCTGCGGTAACCTGAGACCATGGTCGGATCAGGCGTTTCCCTTCTCTATGGCCTGAAGGAATAACTGATATCCCAGTCATGACAGTGAAATTCACTGCCTTGTGGTCGGACCAGGGAAGTGCCATGATGTTAACCCCCTTCAGAGCTATATTGTTAATGAATATGCCATCTAAAGTATGTCCCCCACAATGCGTGGGGCTGGCTACTACTTGGTTAAAGTCCAGCGCTGCTAAGCTCTCGAGTAGAGTGTCCACCTCTGGTAGATTCGTGAGTTCTAAGTGATAATTAAAATCGCCCAGGATCATAAAAGAGTGATGGTCCATCCGGGACTCTAAAAAACGCATGAGCATAGCCGGAAAAGAGGACTTAGGGCCTGGGGGACGATAGACTAAAATGCCATGGAAGTTGTACATGTTAGCCACGTAAATAGTAAAATACATAGCTTCGGCGGCAAGATCTAAGTAGGCTTCTACACGAATTTTAAGATGTAATGCATGTACAACCGCTATTCCCCCCCCTTTCTTCTCCCGTCTGTCTTGGGAAGAGACAACATATCCACTTGGTAGGGCAATGTTCCAATCCGGGCCAGAAGTTTCGTCTGTCCACGTTTCAGTTAGAAACACTAGGTCATATAAGCCACTTTCTATCAAATCGTAAATTTGGTAGCTGTGCTTATGGAGTGACCGAACATTCACCAGCACACAACTGAGCGTCTGCGGAGAGTGAAGCCTCGACACAGGTAGGGGGACTACTGTGCTCTCAATCGTATATTCTTGGTCCTCCCGCCTGTTGGCGGGAGACTGCCGTCCATCCTCCCCAACCTCGTTCCAAGTCTGGGCAGCGCATTTGGGGCATGATATCAACCCAGAGACCCTCTGCATTAAATCCCAGTCATGGGGTCTGCATATGGAGTTATTCAGGTCTAATAATTCCTCTCTGCCGAATCGAATCAAATGGCGAGGGGCAGGGGTCCTGGCGCTGGGCGTGGATCGGGCGCGGACGGGCGCAGACGGGCTTGCCTTTGGCGCGCCTTTGGCGTGCCGGCGGCGCGCGCTGCGCGCGCTCCCTGCGCACTCCCGCTGCGCGGCCGTCCCAGCGCCATATTTATTGCCAGTGGTTACGCCCCCTATCTGACGCGTCGATCCCAGGTGCGGTGCGGACCTGCCTACAACCGGGTCCGCCTGGGTCGAAGGTCGGCGATATGCAGCAGGGAGAAGTGCACGAGGGCGCCTTCCCGGTAAGATTTCCTAACGTCCCACACACAATGTGCAAACTAATGCCAATTACATAAAACCTGTGCAAAAATTATTAATACTTGTTTAAAAATGAGCAGCAGCGATAGCAATTATTAAAAACACAACAGCGTAAACAATCCCAACAGATCAGTGCAAGTTTTTGTTAAAACTAAACAGTCCCTGAGAGATAGTGCAAGTTAGACCCGGAGGCCAGGCAACAGCTCTCTCTACAGACCGCTGCGCGGCCGTCCCAGCGCCATATTTATTGCCAGTGGTTACGCCCCCTATCTGACGCGTCGATCCCAGGTGCGGTGCGGACCTGCCTACAGCCGGGTCCGCCTGGGTCGAAGGTCGGCGATTTGCAGCAGGGAGAAGTGCACGAGGGCGCCTTCCCGGTAAGATTTCCTAACGTCCCACACGCAATGTGCAAACTAATGCCAATTACATAAAACCTGTGCAAAAATTATTAATACTTGTTTAAAAATGAGCAGCAGCGATAGCAATTATTAAAAACACAACAGCGTAAACAATCCCAACAGATCAGTGCAAGTTTTTGTTAAAACTAAACAGTCCCTGAGAGATAGTGCAAGTTAGACCCGGAGGCCAGGCAACAGCTCTCTCTACAGACCGCTGCGCGGCCGTCCCAGCGCCAAATCACCAATACATACATCGCATATATACAAAAGCAGCATAATACGCACTGAGTCCCCTCTCACTGCGTGTTCGTGGACAAAAACAATTATTTCAAATAGGGGGATACCAGAATACACAATTAAGGGATACCAGAATACACAATGTTTTTTCTGATTTTAGCCGGAAGTTTGGTATCATAACACAAAAATGTTTTATAAGTTGATTAGATTCAAACAAAACACAATTCCCAAATCGAAAATCAAAATGCTGAATAAATGAACGGAGAGGACTGGTTCGCAGCGCCGACGCGCGATTCGGTGGAACCCTTTATTCCTTTGGGGTATCACCTTCCTCAGGGCGCATGTAGGGAATTTTCAATTAAAATAGGCAATGTGACCTGTGGAACTCAGGTGGGAGAATGCGGATATAGCTGGAATTCTCTCAGTCTTAGAAACAATTGAAAGTGTTGAAAAAGGCAGACTGTGCCCAAAAATTGAAGGACGAGGTTCTACGGTCGGTGTTTAAATCCAATAGAAAAGAACCCCAAAGGGCATAGGGCAAAAAGCTTGGCCTATAGTATTTGCTGAGGTCGTCCTAGTAAAATCTCATTAATATCACACGATTAATGGGACTGATGCCCGGATACAGCCAGGAGGATTTAGCGGAAATGGTGCTGAATGTGCAAATTAAAGTAACCCACATCTGCCGAGAGGTAGAGCGTCCCGCTGATAACGTGAAACCGTCCAGATCAACAGGTCAAAGGGCAACATGTTTCGCGCCTCTTTCGCCTATAAGAGGTCGGTGGCGCTTCATCAGGACCAAATTATTACAATTAAGTGCACGTGAGAGTAGGTGAAACATAATAAAATACCCTCAATATCGATCTGGGCAACAAACTGTGCTCCTCAGTGTGGTCACAGGTCAATGGTGAAAAATTAGCTCCAGGTCAATATCTAGGAAAAAGAAAAAGAAGACAGCAGTAGGGATGTGTATCAGTAAAACTTGATACAACATATGTGTGCCACAATCGTGTGCACATCTAACCCACGTTAAAGCAGGCAAACAAATCCATAATTTACATGAAGGCGCCACAACCGTACATGGCATTTCACACAAAACCTCACCTCACAGCACCCATATTATTGGTATGTAAAAAGTGGTGTCTAAGTTCCCATGTAATGGGCTAGTGCAAGAAAATCTCACTTGGAGTGTCAAAAACACTTACATCGACAGAGAACCTCACCCATAAAAATTATTACTCCACCCGGAGAAAACTTGGCTTCCCAGGAGTCTTACCTAACTGGTCGGACACAAATACTCCATCGGCTAGGCGCATGGACCACCCGTACGTTATTGGGCTGCAACAATAAATATGTGCAATCGGTCTGAGACACACATTATAATTACCAAGCTGTTTGGGTTGTAGATCACCTCTCCTAAAAAAGTACTCACATTTCAGCCCAGATGGTCACACCAGTGTACCTGCCCCATCCATGCGACTGCCAGTAATGGACTCCCAACTGCAAAATGCGCCTCTTTAATAGGTAGCAGGAACTCGTGTGGTGGGAATTTCCTTGTCCGGGCTATAAGCTCGACTGCACATGCGTGAGGCACCAATGGTAGTACGCGTGCGTGTATCTGAGATACTGCACCTCTCTGCCCAAATCAGGGCATTCCGTTACTATCTAGAATCACGTCACTGAATCGAAATACCATAACGCAAAATTATCGCCATATCGCCCATGCGCAACAGACGTTGCAGCCTATGTATATAAATATAAATAAAAAACCTTATATTTGTAACATACGTTCGTGAGCCAGCACAGAACATGAACGGTGAAAGTGTACTCTCATATCAAACCGATGTTTAGAATGGCGTAAAAAAGGTGGATTATTTAAGTTCTAAAGACCCAGCCCATATAGGTTCGCTATGCCATATAGTGCAAAGTGAGGAGTTGATTGGAAAGATGGTGCCAAACAATACAGCACTCATGCAGTGCCCATATCTTGGTACTAAAGATTCATATACCCAAAGTAGAAGCATTTGAAAGTAAATGATCCCACGGCTAAACTGCCGTACTAAATATATATGACAAAAAAGACGGGGGATCTGGGAGCTATAAAGGTCCAGTGTCCATGCTCCCTAAATTCGATATCTAGCATTAGGAGGACAAAGTTCCTATGGGCAGGTGCAAAAAGTCACCACGCCCTTAAAAAAAGAAAAGAAAACAGAGTGTGAAAAAATTCCTAGATTGGAAACCCACTCAGGAGACTGGAAGACCACTCTTTGTCCTCTGTTGCCCTCACACACCCCGAAGGGTGTCATGCTTCATCATCGGGCAGTTGCTCCTCGTAGGGCCGGCGCTGCAATTCCCTACGGGCCCCCCGAAGGGTCACTTTGACGGAGATCTTTTAAGGACCGCCGGATGGTGCATGTGGGTGTGTGGGGAGTGGGTTATTGATGGAGGGTAAATAAAGTGCATGCTAGTTGGTGAAAAAAAAATATTAAAAAAGGGTCATCATGCAGCAAATTTTATTAGATGTACCCTTAGCAGGCTTTGGACTGCTAAACAGTTGTGACCCTAGAGGCACGCTATGCCCAGGGGTCATGGGTCATAGGTCAACATGGTTCGCGCCTCTTTCGCCTATAAGAGGTCGGTGGCGCTTCATCAGGACCAAATTATAAAAATTAAGTGCACGTGAGAGTAGGTGAAACATAATAAAATACCCTCAATATCGATCTGGGCAACAAACTGTGCTCCTCAGTCTGGTCACTGGTCAATGGTGAAAAATTAGCTCCAGGTCAATATCTAGGAAAAAGAAAAAGAAGACAGCAGTAGGGATGTGTATCAGTAAAACTTGATACAACATATGTGTGCCACAATCGTGTGCACATCTAACCCACGTTAAAGCAGGCAAACAAATCCATAATTTACATGAAGGCGCCACAACCGTACATGGCATTTCACACAAAACCTCACCTCACAGCACCCATATTATTGGTATGTAAAAAGTGGTGTCTAAGTTCCCATGTAATGGGCTAGTGCAAGAAAATCTCACTTGGAGTGTCAAAAACACTTACATCGACAGAGAACCTCACCCATAAAAATTATTACTCCACACGGAGAAAACTTGGCTTCCCAGGAGTCTTACCTAACTGGTCGGACACAAATACTCCATCGGTTAGGCGCATGGACCACCCGTACGTTATTGGGCTGCAACAATAAATATGTGCAATCGGTCTGAGACACACTTCATAATTACCAAGCTGTTTGGGTTGTAGATCACCTCTCCTAAAAAAGTACTCACATTTCAGCCCAGATGGTCACACCAGTGTACCTGCCCCATCCATGCGACTGCCAGTAATGGACTCCCAACGGCAAAATGCGCCTCTTTAATAGGTAGCAGGAACTCGTGTGGTGGGAATTTCCTTGTCCGGGCTATAAGGACGACTGCGCATGCGTGTGGCACCAATGGTAGTACTACTCTCACGTGCACTTAATTTGAATAACTTGGTCCTGATGAAGCGCAACCGACCTCTTATAGGCGAAAGAGGTGCGAAACATGTTGACCTATGACCCATGACCCCTGGGCATAGCGTGCCTCTAGGGTCACAACTTTTTAGCAGTCCAAAGCCTGCTAAGGGTACATCTAATAAAATTTGCTGCATGATGACCCTTTTTTATATATTTTTTTCACCAACTAGCACGCACTTTATTTACCCTCCATCAATAACCCACTCCCCACACACCCACATGCACCATCCGGCGGTCCTTAAAAGATCTCCGTCAAAGTGACCCTTCGGGGGGCCCGTAGGGAATTGCAGCGCCGGCCGAACGAGGAGCAACTGCCCGATGATGAAGCATGACACCCTTCGGGGTGTGTGAGGGCAACAGAGGACAAAGAGTGGTCTTCCAGTCTCCTGAGTGGGTTTCCAATCTAGGAATTTTTTCACACTCTGTTTTCTTTTCTTTTTTTAAGGGCGTGGTGACTTTTTGCACCTGCCCATAGGTACTTTGTCCTCCTGATGCTAGATATCGAATTTAGGGAGCATGGACACTGGACCTTTATAGCTCCCAGATCCCCCCTCTTTTTTGTGATATATATTTAGTACGGGAGTTTAGCCGTGGGATCATTTACTTCAATTGATTCTACTTTGGGTATATGAATCTTTAGTACCAAGATATGGGCACTGCATGAGTGCTGTATTGTTTGGCACCATCTTTCCAATCAACTCCTCACTTTGCACTATATGGCATAGCGAACCTATATGGGCTGGGGCTTTAGAACTTAAATAATCCACCTTTTTTACGCCATTATAAACATCGGTTTGATATGAGAGTACACTTTCACCGTTCATGTTCGGTGCTGGCTCACGAACGTATGTTACAAATATAAGGTTTTTTATTTATATTTCTATACATAGGCTGCAACGTCTGTTGCGCGTGGGCGATATGGCGATAATTTTGCGTTATGGTTTCGATTCAGTGACGTGATTCTAGATAGTAACGGAATGCCCTGATTGGGGCAGAGAGGTGCAGTGTCTCAGATACACGCACGCGTACTACCATTGGTGCCTCACGCATGCGCAGTCGAGCTTATAGCCCGGACAAGGAAATTCCCACCACACGAGTTCCTGCTACCTATTAAAGAGGCGCATTTTACCGTTGGGAGTCCATTACTGGCAGTCGCATGGATGGGGCAGGTACACTGGTGTGACCATCTGGGCTGAAATGTGAGTACTTTTTTAGGAGAGGTGATCTACAACCCAAACAGCTTGGTAATTATAAAGTGTGTCTCACACCGATTGCACACATTTATTGTTGCAGCCCAATAACGTACGGGTGGTCCATGCGCCTAGCCGATGGAGTATTTGTGTCCGACCAGTTAGGTAAGACTCCTGGGAAGCCAAGTTTTCTCCATGTGGAGTAATAATTTTTATGGGTGAGGTTCTCTGTCGATGTAAGTGTTTTTGACACTCCAAGTGAGATTTTCTTGCACTAGCCCATTACATGGGAACTTAGACACCACTTTTTACATACCAATAATATGGGTGCTGTGAGGTGAGGTTTTGTGTGAAATGCCATGTACGGTTGTGGCGCCTTCATGTAAATTATGGATTTGTTTGCCTGCTTTAAGTGGGTTAGATGTGCACACGATTGTGGCACACATATGTTGTATCAAGTTTTACTGATACACATCCCTACTGCTGTCTTCTTTTTCTTTTTCCTAGATATTGACCTGGAGCTAATTTTTCACCATTAACCTGTGACCACACTGAGGAGCACAGTTTGTTGCCCAGATCAATATTGAGGGTATTTTATTATGTTTCACCTACTCTCACGTGCACTTAATTTTAATAATTTGGTCCTGATGAAGCGCCACCGACCTCTTATAGGCGAATGAGGTGTGAAACATGTTGACCTATGACCCATGACCCCTGGGCATAGCGTGCCTCTAGGGTCACAACTTTTTAGCAGTCCAAAGCCTGCTAAGAGGACATTGAATAAAATTTGCTGCATGATGACCCTTTTTTTATATATTTTTTTCACCAACTAGCACGCACTTTATTTACCCTCCATCAATAACCCACTCCCCACACACCCACATGCACCATCCGGCGGTCCTTAAAAGATCTCCATCAAAGTGACCCTTCGGGGGGCCCAAAGGGAATTGCAGCGCCGGCCCTACGAGGAGCAACTGCCCGATGATGAAGCATGACACCCTTCGGGGTGTGTGAGGGCAACAGAGGACAAAGAGTGGTCTTCCAGTCTCCTGAGTGGGTTTCCAATCTAGGATTTTTTTCACACTCTGATTTCTTTTCTTTTTTTAAGGGCGTGGTGACTTTTTGCACCTGCCCATAGGAGCTTTGTCCTCCTGATGCTAGATATCAAATTTAGGGAGCATGGACACTGGACCTTTATAGCTCCCAGATCCCCCCTCTTTTTTGTGATATATATTTAGTACGACAGTTTAGCCGTGGGATCATTTACTTTCAATTGCTTCTACTTTGGGTATATGACTCTTTAGTACCAAGATATTGGCACTGCATGAGTGCTGTATTGTTTGGCAGCATCTTTCCAATCAACTCCTCACTTTGCACTATATGGCATAGCGAACCTTTATGGGCTGAGGCTTTAGAACTTAAATAATCCACCTTTTTTACGCCATTATAAACATCGGTTTGATATGAGAGTACACTTTCACCGTTCATGTTCGGTGCTGGCTCACGAACGTATGTTACAAATATAAGGTTTTTTATTTATATTTCTATACATAGGCTGCAACGTCTGTTGCGCGTGGGCGATATGGCGATAATTTTGCGTTATGGTTTCGATTCAGTGACGTGATTCTAGATAGTAACGGAATGCCCTGATTGGGGCACAGAGGTGCAGTATCTCAGATACACGCACGCGTACTACCATTCGTGCCTCACGCATGCGCAGTCGTCCTTATAGCACGGACAAGGAAATTCCCACCACACGAGTTCCTGCTACCTATTAAAGAGGCGCATTTTACCGTTGGGAGTCCATTACTGGCAGTCGCATGGATGGGGCAGGTACACTGGTGTGACCATCTGGGCTGAAATGTGAGTACTTTTTTAGGAGTGGTGATCTACAACCCAAACAGCTTGGTAATTATAAAGTGTGTCTCACACCGATTGCACACATTTATTGTTGCAGCCCAATAACGTACGGGTGGTCCATGCGCCTAGCCGATGGAGTATTTGTGTCCGACCAGTTAGGTAAGACTCCTGGGAAGCCAAGTTTTCTCCGTGTGGAGTTATAATTTTTATGGGTGAGGTTCTCTGTCGATGTAAGTGTTTTTGACACTCCAAGTGAGATTTTCTTGCACTAGCCCATTACATGGGAACTTAGACACCACTTTTTACATACCAATAATATGGGTGCTGTGAGGTGAGGTTTTGTGTGAAATGCCATGTACGGTTGTGGCGCCTTCATGTAAATTATGGATTTGTTTGCCTGCTTTAACGTGGGTTAGATGTGCACACGATTGTGGCACACATATGTTGTATCAAGTTTTACTGATACACATCCCTACTGCTGTCTTCTTTTTCTTTTTCCTAGATATTGACCTGGAGCTAATTTTTCACCATTGACCTGTGACCACACTGAGGAGCACAGTTTGTTGCCCAGATCGATATTGAGGGAATTTTATTATGTTTCACCTACTCTCACGTGCACTTAATTGTAATAATTTGGTCCTGATGAAGCGCCACCGACCTCTTATAGGCGAAAGAGGCGCGAAACATGTTGACCTATGACCCATGACCCCTGGGCATAGTGTGCCTCTAGGGTCACAACTTTTTAGCAGTCCAAAGCCTGCTAAGGGTACATCTAATACAATTTGCTGCATGATGACCCTTTTTTTATATATTTTTTTCACCAACTAGCACGCACTTTATTTACCCTCCATCAATAACCCACTCCCCACACACCCACATGCACCATCCGGCGGTCCTTACAAGATCTCCGTCAAAGTGACCCTTCGGGGGGCCCGTAGGTAATTGCAGCACCAGCCCTACGAGGAGCAACCGCCCGATGATGAAGCGTTACACCCTTCGGGGTGTGTGAGGGCAACAGAGGACAAAGAGTGGTCTTCCAGTCTCCTGAGTGGGTTTCCAATCTAGGAATTTTTTCACACTCTGCTTTCTTTTCTTTTTTTAAGGGCGTGGTGACTTTTTGCACCTGCCCATAGGAACTTTGTCCTCCTGATGCTGGATATTGTCTCTACCAGATAAGGCGCTACTGAAGGTAGGTAACTTGTTCATCTGATATAGACATCTACCCTCAGATTCCTTAACTTTGAATGCATACCCAAGCAATAGCCCCCAGGAGTTGGGTCCGCGGACAAATTTAGACTAAGAAGTCCTGCAGGACCAAACAGGCGAAGTGCCCATCCCTGCAGACCTGACTGTCCAGGCAGTAATTCTTGTTAAACGTGTGCAGAGACACCTATGTTGCTGCCAGACAGATGTCTGGGACTTGAACTCCATGGGCTAGGGCAGTGTTCACAGCCGTAGCTCTGGTGGAATGAGCTCTCAAGCCTTGAGGGAGCGGCTTCTTGTCAGTGAGTAGCACAAGACAACAACACATCAAAAGATGATCCGCTTCTGCACCGCCCGACCTTACTTTTCCCCAATGTAACCCACAAAGAGTTGATCGTCCACTGGGAACACTCTTGTGCATCAAGGTAGAATGACAAAGCTCTTTTTGGGTCCAAACGGTGGACGTGCTCCTCTTCTTAGAGGGATGTGGAGGACTATAGAAAGTGGGCAAGGTGACCGATTGGCCCACAGCGGCCCTAGTGTGAAGCATCAGTTTGTCAGGAAAAACTGATAGGAAGGGAGACTTGGATGATAAAGCCTGCAGCTAACTCACCCTCCTGGCCAATGTAGTGGCCACAAGAAAGGCTGTTTTGATGGAGAGCAGCCTGAGGGGACAATTGTGTAAAGGCTTGAAGGGAGCACACATCAGAAATGTGAAAACCAAATTAAGGTCCCACTGAGGCATAATGAAAGGGGAAAGAGGTAACATATGAACACGACCTTGGAGAAATCTATTTACAATGGGAGATTTAAATAAAGAGGGTTGGTCAGGCAGGTTCAAGAAGGCAGACAAAGCAAAAGGATACCCTCGCAAGGTTCCCAGAGCAGAGCCCTGCGTGGCAAGAGTCAAAATAAAAAGTAAAATAACAGAGAGGGAGGCAGAAAGATGGTCAACAGACTTTTCTGTACAATACGATACACACATTCTCCATCGGCAGGCATATATCGTCTTGATGGAGGGACGCCTGGATGCCACAATATTACAGACTTCAGGAGGAAGGTTGAAAGCGATCAACTGCCACCGCTCAATCTCCACGCAAGAAGGTGAAGAGTTTATAGGTTTGGATGGAGGACCCTCGCCTGCTTCTGCAACCGTAAACCCTCCAGAAGGGGCAGCCTAATCGGAGGATCGATGTTCATGTTCAGAAGCTCAGGATACCAGACTCTCAGTGCCCAATCTGGAGCCACAAGGATGACTTGGGCCCAATCGTTCTTTGAGAACTCTGGGCAGGAGTGGTATGGGCAGAAAGGCGTACAGGTGTTGTGGGCTCAACTCAAGATGAAAAGCACCTCAGAGCGATAGCCGCCTTGAAAACTCCAGGACGCAAAACCGCTGACATTGCGCTTTCTTGGCAGAGGCGAACAGATCTAACCAAGGCTCTCCTCTCTGTTGAAAGAGACTGTGCGCCACCTCCGGATGGATACACCATTCGTGACTCGCTAAGCATCAATGGCTGAGTTTGACTGCCCTGGCGTTCAGGGAGCCTGCCAGGTGTTGAACCACCAGGGAAATGTCCTGCTGTTACAGCCATGTCCAGAGATGCAGGGCTTCTTGACAAAGGGTTCATGACACCAACCTGCCCTGTTTGTTGCAGTACCACATGGTGGTGGTTTTGTCTGTGAACACTTGAACCAGCCTTCCCTTGATGGAGGGCCGGAAGGCTTTCAATGGCAATCAGATCACTTGGAGCTCCAACAAGTTGATGTGGAGTCAGATTATGTTGGAGACCAGAGTCCTCTGATCTTCACCTCTATCAGATGGCTGCCCCATCCCAGGAGGGATGCATCTGTCAATACTGTGATATCTGGTTGGGGAAGGGAGAGGGGTCTGCCTCTGACCCAATTGTGGTTCCTTAGGCACTACCGCAGGCTTTTTGGAGTTCCCTCTGAGATTTGGATCAAGTCAGAGAGATTCATCTGATGCTGGGGCCACCGGTACTTCTGATCCCACTGCAGAGCCCGCATAGGCCATCTGGCATGTGTCACTAGCAGGATGCAGGATGCCATGAGGCTCAGCAGCCTTAGAGTCAGTATCACCGATATCTAGGATAGAGGTTGAAATATCGGTATCAAAGCCCGAATATCCTGGACTCGCCACTAGGGAGGATAAGCCCGAAACTGCACTGTGTTCAGAACGGCTCCGCTGTAAGGGAGCGTCTGAGAGTTTGGTGTGACTTCGGCACATTGATAGTGAACCTCAGTGAACGCAGGAGGACCGCCATAGCTTGGAGGAGGAAGACGACAGCCTGGGGCAGTCACACCTTCAGCAGCCAGTCGTCGAGATAGAGAAAGACTGGCACACCTGATTTGCGCAGATGAGCTGCGACCACCACCATCACGCTGGTGTACACTTGAGGGGTGCTGGTATGGCCAAAAGGGAGCACGGTGAACTGAAAATGCTCATGGCATACCGTAATCCGCAGGTAACACTGATCCAGGCAGGACTGGGATATGAAAATGGGAGTCCTGCAAGTCCAACTCGCCCATCCAGTATTTTTGGTCCAAGGCAGACGAAACCTGAGCCAAAGTGAGTATCTTAAATTTCTCCTTTCTGAGGAAGTAGTTGAGGCCTCGGAGATCTAGGATAGGACGAAGGCCCCTGTGAATTTTCGGAACCAGAAAGTAGTGGGAATAGCAACCACAGCCTACTTCTGGCACAGGAACCCTCTCTAGGCTCCCTTGGCCAAGAGAGCCATGACTTCCTCTCAGAGTAGTGACAGATGATGCTCCATCCACCGGTTGTAAGAAGGAAACATGAACGGAGGGGTAGTCTTGAAGTGAAGGGAGTAGCCCCTTTGAACGATCTGCAGAACCCAACTGTCTGATTTAAGGGACTGCCAGTGGTGAAGGTGATGGTGAATCCTGCCACCAACTGAACGTCCATGATCTAAAATGCCAAGATTAGGAAGGTTTGGTGGCTGCAGCTGCAGGGAGGGAGGGGGCTGGGGCAGTGGAGTGGGGTGGCTGGACCAGGTCGCTGGCTACTCAACCTAAGAGGTTAGTAGGAACTGCGCCCCGGTCCACGCAGAGAATGGGAAGCTTGCGCGGCTCGTGGCTGGGATAGGGTTGGTAAAGTTGAAAGCCCCTTCTGTGTCCACAAAAGGAGCGAAAGGTAAACTTAAGGCAGCCAAGAGGCCCAAAGGACTTGGCTGTAGCCCACGTGTCCTTAAAGCACTCTAGTCCCAAGTCTGCCTTGTCTCTGAAGAGATAGGTGCCATAGAAAGGTATGACAATGAGGGAAGCCTGGACATCCTTCGAAAAGCCAGATGTTCTCAGCGAGAGGTGGCGTCTGAGGGCTACTGTCAACGAAACCGCTCTGCCCAGCAACTCGGTTGTGTCCAAACCCCAGCATATACTGAACTTCGCTGCGTCTCTCCCATCTGTTACCGCTTGGGAGACAATGGCCCGGGCCTCCTCCAGGACCTGTGGCAGCACTTGCGCAACCAATAAGCATGTGGTGTTCACTGACCACAATGCAAGCCTGGCAGAAGAAAGAAGAAAACATTTTCTTACACAAGCTGTCCAGCCTCTTGGACTCCCTGTCTGGGATAGTGCAGGGAGCGCACCATGGGAAGTACATGATTGGACCACCAAGTTCTCCAAGTTAGGGTGTTGGGTGAGGGGTGAGGAAATGTGGGTCCTCTGGAGTAGGGAGGTGTTCAATCGTCCTGTTTACAGGAAAACCTGTGCTGGATTTGGACCAGGTCCCTAGAAGTGAAGGCTCCATTCAACAGGAGTAGGGGTTCAGAGGAGGAGACTCTGAGTTGCAACACCTCTATCAAGATATTAGTCTTGACTGCCACCGGGGGCAAAGTAAGGTGCATATGTAGCTCCCACCTCCTTAGCCACAGTAGGTGGAGAAAGCATGGCAGTATCTGGAGATGTGTCCAGTTCGCTGGCATCATCCAGTTCCTCACACCAGTTCATATTCTGCTCGTACTGGTATTCTAAAGGGTCCAGTGACCCCACCCATTACCCCCCTAGTCCTTCAGAATAGGGTTCAGGCTACAACCTAAGATGCAAGGGTTCTATCGATGCCGAATCGACGTTGGGAGATGCAGCTCTGACTCCATGACATTTGTGATTAGAATGGGGCTGGCACCACTGGTGGGGGCCGGCGGCACCAGGAGCATGGGCATCAGGGAAGGTCACAATGGCATGACCAGCCGCAGCCCGGATCCATAACCAGAACCATGGGGAAACATCAGAGCAAGGGCCGGAGCCAGCTATGAAGAACCAGATGGTGCCCCCTCTTACCCCATTGGGCCCAAAGGCACGCCGGAGAGGTTGGGCAGCTCAAAAATGAGGTGCTTGAGCGAGGTTCGCTCCAGCTCCTGGGAAACTAGGGAGGTGAGAAGTCACCCCAGGTGCAGGTTCCGAGGAACCAGGCCTCAAATGTCGATATTTCTTCATTGCGTCAGCTGGCGGAAGAGAAGTTGAAGCGTGCTATGACTTCTTGTGTTATTTGTGCTTCTTACCTGAGTGCCCAACGATTTTGAGTGGGATGAAGAGGACTTCGGACTCCAGGAACAATCATGAGACCTTCCTCTCAAGTGGGACCCTGACTTCCGCGGAGTCGCCTGCCAGCTGCTAGTAACTTCAAAGACCGCTCCCTCAAAGCCTTCAGTGCATGGCCCTGCAGTCGGAGCATGACTTGGAGTCGTGGTCGCACTCCAAACACCACAAACACACAATGTGTGGGTTCCTCACCGATACGGTGTGGTGACAGGTGCCACAGGGTTTAAATTCTGCCTTTCTCAATGACATCCTCAACACATGAAGAGGTAACCTCAAAATGACATAAAATCCTGTCAGAAACTGACAGAGGGGCAGCTCTTCTCTCCGATCAGCACTGGCTGGTGTGGAAAGAAAAGAACTGGCGTAAGCACACAGAGGTGGTGCCTATATAGGTGACGCGGACATCACTTCTGGCGCGGACAACGCTGCAGATGCCACTTGGGGCCAGACGTTGCCACCTACTGGCTACTGGCGCGCAGGGGTACTGCTGACATAAAAGTTTCTGGATCCAATCTGACGCATGAGGAAATTGAAAGGTAAGGAATCCGTGGCTAGATATCTCTATCTGATAGTGGATGTCATGGAGCGAGCCTGGCGAATAAAGAGGCAATGCTGCTGGCTGATGACAAAAGGTTATGAGGGTCTCTTTCATTCAACCTGTACTAACATTGTCCTTATATTTCTCCTCTTCCCCCTTGATGCTGTTGGTGATCTCAGAGCAGAGTCCTTTTGTGTTCACTGGTCAAGTTCTGGTTGTGTGCCACAGTGCAGTCACCAGCATGTGATGCACATTTTGCCTTTCTTTCGCTCGTCTGTATCAAGATACCCAAGTGCCTTTCCACTGGTTCCAAACTGCAGATGAGAGCACAGCGGACGAGGCGGGGGAAGGGAGTAGAAAGGAGCTGAGAAGGTGACTAAGAAAAGGGAACGAGAAGCTGTATGGTAAGGCAGGAGTGAATGAACCGGCATCTGTGACCTGGAAAAACAAAGCCAGATAGATAAGCTCAGTGCAACCCTTAGAGCTACACACACACTGGGCATACCAAGCTTACCAAGCGTAAAGGTGATACTGGTGGTTGCTTTTCAAACCCTAATACAGTCACCTGATGCAATTACCAATGCAGCTCCCTTTCCCATAACAGAAGCTGCTGATCACAGCTGAAAAGCACCATCCAGCAGGCGGAGCACAAAAGCAATCCAGTGCCCTCCCCCTCTACTTTTCTCACCTACTTTGAAAAGTTACTGAGTACATCCTCTCAAATCCAGATAAAGCATACTAAGGGCATGGTGAAAGTACCTAACACAGCACGGGTGAGTTGTTCCTCCAAGTACCCAACCTTTGGATGCCTCAGTATGACATCTGATTTCATCAGTTGTATGTCCTGGGCAAAATCCACAGTACAGTATCAACTTTCCAAAAAACTACTCACAAAGCTAATAGGTCTAGGCTTGAAGCAGCCAAAATACTTTTTGACAATAGCATGCAAATCCATGGATTTTTTATTAAAGAAAACCCATTCCAAGAAGGACACTGATGCACATTTGTAATTCACCATTTTTACATAGTGAAAGACCATATTAGAAATGTAAATTAAAATATTTAAAAAAAGAAAGTGTGCATGAAGCACAAAAATGTAAGCGAGAGTCACAGCAGCACTTTGCTTCTACCCGCTCCCTCCTAAAAAGTAACATAGGAAGCGTGACTAGAAGAGGGGCGGTGAGTGAGGCTCGGATGCAAAAAAAGGAACGAGCAGCCTAGCAGCACTTTGCAGCTGCTAGGCCATCATAAGAAAAATAATACTAATACATTTTAAAGAATGTGAAATGGGGGTGGGCAGCATTGGGGGAGGGGAAGAAGTGAAAAGAGAGCGTGAAAAGGAATGCCTTGGGAGGGAAGAGAGCGCAAGAAAACACATGCTCTCCCATTGAGCGCTCAATATAAAATAAAAGAGAGTACCCTCAGGTAGGCAGAGAAAGAATACAACTCATCCAGTCAGGACACTGTGATACCGACATGCTCCTGGGTGGGACAAAAACAAGAATGGGGAGAAGAAGCATCAGATCAAGAGCAGACAGCTGAGATGGACAGCAAAGCCATTCAATTGTGAGCAATGGGGTGACCCAAAGCCAACTCTAAGTATATGTGTTGGAAACAACAGATTTTGCCAAAGGCCAACACCTAAAAAGGCACCGGGTTCACACTTAGTACCTACCTCAAGCCCTCAACATAGCCTGCTCTATTAAGATGCAAAATAGTGCCACTGTGTGCGCGTTTGCCAGTCCTCCAGCCTGTCGTGCTTCTAGATTAATCTCAACTAACAAACAAGACCAACCTCAGATTTTTACATTGACATGCATTTATGATCACTAGTCATGTGCGGAGTGTCCAGTCGCGCTGGTGGTTTGAGTACAATGCTAATACTGCGCAGTCAAAACGCAACGGGACCCAATTAACCTAAAACGGCCGCTGAACATTTTTCTGAGGTGCTTAGGTACATTTTTAACAACAAACAAGCAGCGCCAGCATCTCTAGAACTGTCGGCTCAGTGTCAGAGTCTCCTGATTTCTTACAAAATGGATTCATTTTCAAGGAAAAAACGAAATCGAATTTTAACACAAGGAAGACAGTTTATGTTGTGGTTGGTGGGGGCTAAAAGGGAAAGCGGTTTCCTAGACTAAGCGCCCATCTGCTCGACGCTATTTATAATTTTATGCCTCACTCACGTTTTTCGTGTTAGCTCTCATTCTCACGACTGTGCTAAATCTAACGGTGCTAATGCAATATGACACAGGCGGCCTAATAGGATTGGACTATTTTTATCTCAGGGCCAATGTACTGGAAATAAGAAAGTGGAGTTTACACAGACCCGTCCCTCTGCAGGCAAACTGCACAAAACGCTGCAATCAATGTGCAGAGGGGAAGTATGTCAACGACTGTGGTCAAGCCTCTGAAACGAGGAAGAATTTTTACACAGAATGAAAAAGCTGTAGAAAAATGTAAACATAGAAATCAAAACGTTTTCACTACTGTAGCTACTCTCTTAATGTTAAGCTGCAATAAGGTGAGTAGCTTCGAAGATGTTGAAGCTGACTGATTCTAAATGATTCTACTGGAGTCTGTTGCACTGTTTCTGGTCATTGGATCATATGCGTCTGATTCATCTAAAAGAGTTAGAAATCCCTACAGGGACACAGAGCCACTTGCTGAGTTTTTGACTTTTAGTCAATTCGCAAAAGCACCAAGCGCACACCAGGGGGAACTACAATTGTAATGATTTACTTGACATATGACTGCTTGTCCCAACCATACGTGTGCAGACTGTACTTTTTGTGTAAAATCCACAGGTACTTGGTTATAGTTACCGTGAAAGGTCAGTGCTATCAATCTGTATTTTTTTCTTCACGTGAAAAAATATTTTTTCCTGTTAAGAATGCCCTTCAGCCATACAACCATCCAGAGAATTGCAGTCCCCTGGCCACACTTTCAAAGTGCATAAAAGTGTGGAAAAGGCATACTAGGTAGTTATGAAAAACAATAAAACTCCCTACTATAACTAGGGCACTGTTTTATGGTATTTATTTTTTCTCATTTCTATCTGTATTTATCCATATATTTTTTGTTCATTTTATCAGTATTTATACATTTTTCATGTTTAAAAAAAAATGAAGCTGGAGCTGGTATATCTCCACATTTATCCAACAGATTAATAAACACTCACACTTGGATGCCTGAAAGGTTTAAGGTAGTACCATAAGCAGCCATTTAAGATGCAGTATTCATATGCAGTAAAATCACAGGAAACATCAGCAATGTAATACTAACACATGCCTCTGAAGAAGTTAAACGCATCAGTAGGAAACCTTGTCAGACCGGTTTGGATTCACTAAAAGTAACTTCTATTTTCTGTTTACATATTTAAAAATATTTTTTTTTCATACCTCCGAGTTTGTGGGTGTTCATAACATCTGCCTTACCTGAGAACACTCACTATCCCACCACAAAGAGTCACTTTTAGAAGATCTTGCAGATTAACCACAGCTGGAATGGGCATTTATCAGATCTAAAAATCTCAAAATCCTCTCTGCATGAATTGGAGTGCAGGTTTTACATGTGCATTTGGCACATTTTCCTTGTGCATATTGCACTCATACATGGGACAGAACCAGAGCAACTGGACTGGTTAAATAAAAATGTCCAAAAGAAGTAGACTATATGGGGCCTTTTTCAGCTTTTTCCGCTCATGTCACACTTACAGTAGCCTCTGGTACATGAAATTGTAGCTCTAGATATGCAGAATTAGGTGCTGCAGAATTTTTCTATTATAGATGCACCCACCGGAACAAAAAATCTGACATGGGGTCTGATTTTCCAAAGTGATAAGTATAAAATGGGGGGAGAAAACTCGAGTCAATGAGAATGCCACGTGAGTAAGAATAACAAAGACTTTGTGGGTACTCACAAACATTTCTAACACTGCTTCCTACACTCATTGCGCTTTGCGCTTTTAAACATGCACTTGCTTCAAGCAGGCATAAGTGGTGTAATCATTGTGAGAAAATTCCTCAAACTCTTTCATTGTTTCAGGAGTTGTAAGGAAAGGTATTTATTTACATGAAAAAACATTTCCACGTGAAGAATAGAGATTTTTTAAAAATATTCAATTGCAGATTTAACTTCAACCTGCGACAGAATTTTTAGAGCTGCAGAAAATACTCAGGCTAAGGCAGAAAGTCAAAGTTTGTTTGTAGTATCATGGGAATTTAGTAAATTCCAAAAATGGGAAAAAGATTCTACATTTTTTGTGGATTTGTATGCATTAGAAACCAAAAACCAGCTTCAAGGTGCAACTGCAGGCAGTTTAGGATTTTGTAAAAAGAGGCTCATTAAATATCCCAAAACTCCAATGTCACCAAGTGGATCTAGTAGTCCTGTTTGTAACAAGACAACTGACAATTCCACGAGGGCTCAAAATTAGATCTTTAGGAAGTCTTTATATTTAAGGATTTCATTGATGTGTTTACATTATTCAGCCAATCCAATGATCTACACCGGGAAATTGTAATTTGGACAAGTAGTTTTATAATTTTGTAAGAAAAAAAATATCAAGAGGAAATGAACATTGTTTCTTACCTTGGTGGTTTCTGTTTTGCCAACTCCATGATCCCCCTGAAGAGCCACGCCGTTTACTTGTTGCATTGCCTTCAAAACAGACACAAACATGCACACATTGAATAAGATGCTGTATAAAATGGCTGCAGAATGCAACTGTCATATACATTCTAAAGGGTGTTCTGTTTTGAGTACTGTGTGGCTACTTTATTCATACTTTTCAGTTTGCAATACGGGTAGGTGTGGTGATATGCATTTGAAATACCACTTCCCAATGAACTAAGATGAAGGTATGAGTGCATCAGACGGACAGCTATCACTTCTCATTGCAAGAACTTTAGGATGCTAGACTGTGCTTTCTTTCCATTTTAAAACACATATTGTCCCAATGAGCAAGTGTTCTTAGTGATCAGAACAAAGATGTACCCAGCCGTAGACACAACACAATACAACACAGCTCTCTGGAAGACAGGTGCTTCCTCTTAAACAGATCAGCCAAAACCTCGCCCACTTGGGAGAAAGCCCAGACAAATGAAAACCCTACATAGCCCAATAATGTCTCCACAAGCCATTCTTCTGGTGGGGCCAGGGTCTTAAATAATGCAGGCTTCTGCAGCCCCCGTGGCACAAGGACGCCCCCAACCCTCCATGGGACCCCAACTCTTCATCGTGGGCCCCATTCAGCTTGAGGGCAATGAAAACTTGTGAGCTATGGGAGATTGGGGGGCACCCTCATCACATTCTGCAATGGGACCCATCACTTTGTGTTACGCCACTCTGTGGGTCATGCTATTTTTTTAAAATATACGGAAACCTAAGACGATGACGGGAGCACTCTCCTCTCCGTATTTTACTTTATCTTTACTCTACTGAAATCGTACTATTCACCTGATTGAGATACACTTTAGGACAATGGCCAGAATAT
Source organism: Triturus cristatus (assembly GCF_964204655.1). NCBI lineage: Eukaryota > Metazoa > Chordata > Amphibia > Caudata > Salamandridae > Triturus > Triturus cristatus. The sequence continues at coordinate 561,545,158 of NC_140589.1, read as the reverse complement.
TGGAGAAAATGTATGACTCGTACACTTTTTAGAACCATATTATATGGGACCACATACAGCTTTACCTGGTTTGTGGTGAAACTGCCATCCAAGATATAGCTCTTGCCCTGAGGAAGTCAGTGGGTGAAAATTCCCAAGACGAAACACGTGTTGGCTACTTTTGATGACGTTATTTATATCAACTCAATCACTGTGAAATCAACTGTATATTCTTGAATGAGATCAAAAAGAAGACGAGAAAATTAAAAGTAGAAAAAATCTTACTTGAGAACACCTTGGATATGGACATTTTATTGTATTGATCTTATCTATAACATTTATTGGTGTTTTTGCTCGGGAACAAAAACTTGTTTAATGCTGTTAAGCGCACAAAGACATGAAGGGCCCACCAGAAGGAAGCAATAATCCAATTCCTCTTGCTTCCAGCCTACTCCTAACTCTCTCACAGCATCCGGATATGTGGCACGGTGGCCACTCAGAGCAACGGCGCAGCTCTTTTCCATTTACTACCAGACAGCTTACACCCCCTTTGAAATCTCGAGCAGATGCCTGTAAAATAGGGATTTTGGGAGTCAGGTTCTTGTAAAAAACAAACAGCAGGTTGTAGAGGAAGGCACTTTCAAAACAAGAAAAGGCCACAACAGGAGAGAAAGTGTTTTGAGGCACTGGCAAAGTCATCAGGTCTGGGTTATGAATGAAAGAGCCTTTTGTGTCACTGATGGGTTTAGGCACTCAGTAAGTCACTATACATGTACACTGTCACTCATAATTGCACTCACATCCGTTATCATTATTCACCTATTGGCTCATTCTTGAATTCACCCTCTGATACAATCACAATAAAATATACACACAAACTCCACAACATATTCAAGGTAAAGTAAAAGAACAGAAGTAGAAAAACATGGCAGGCATATGCGTGCAATAACTAAACATAGCTTCAGTTGTCCATCTTGCATTGGTATTGTACGTAGTCTATTGTAGTTTTAAAGTACCAGCATGGAAGTCACATTTAGAACCAATTTGTTGCCATTTTGGTAAAGCAATGGTATGCTACGGACAACAGCGTTCCCTAATGGTCGCTTATTTAGAGGAAGTAGCCACACGGGAGGCGGCACACTGAAAATGAAATGAGTGGCAAGCAAGCAGCCTGTTAGCACTGCCTGGGAAGCTGTAGTATCCTCTGAAGAAAAAATAAAATAAAAAAAACAAGAAGCAAAGAAACAAAAGGGGAACTATAAGAGGTGAAAATTGAAAACTAAAGGACTGGCCAACCAGTCCTGACACTGAAGGTCACTCATTTTCAGGGAGATGTGCATATGTGATAAGAAAATGCCGTCATTCACTGAGAAAGAAAGACAATGTCTGATGTGGACTGAACCCACGCAATATGCTGCAAAAGAGCTGACCCAAAGGCCCTCTATGTATCACTCTCCGAAGAGATTCTAGCAAAAACTATTACAGTGCAAATCATCTACCCCTAGGATTTATTAAATAGGATAACCAATACCAACATCCTTCTCCATAAAGGTACTCTGTACAATCTTACTGTGCAAGAGCAATCTTCCCTTAAAGGCCTACTGGGCTTAACACATGTGTAACATAGTAAATAAATCAGGCCTTTATTTAAAATTTTCATAATAAACAAATCAGACCCAAGGCATCTGAAATACCTTTACATAGTGAACCAATCAGGTCTATAGCAGTTAGCATTGGCTTGTTGCCATAGCTTTATCTAGCCTACTGCGTTGAGCTCAAGGCTTTCCTACAAAGGGACAATAGAGAGGGACAATACAGGGAGGTCTAATGAAATATACAATTGATAGATTCATTATAGTATAATAGAGTCTTTACTCTGCGCCTGGCCCTTTGCCTTAGGCAAAGACATCACAAATGAAGAGGGGTGTCCCCCCCAGGAGTGCCAGGAAATGCTCCACATGACAAATGCTGGAGACGCAATCATCAGTGCAGCGAGACAGCGGGGCAACGGCCCTCTAAGCATGGAGCATGAAGGAGCTCAACGCGCAGTATCTCATAAGTGCAGGAGTGGAATCAGGAGCAGAGGCTCCCATGGCTTGGTCGATAGGGTGCAAGCTTTCTGCCACAATGTGGACAGCATCGTTCATCTGAAGTGCCAGAAAAGGCACCCAGGAAAGTACATGCTGGCAAGGTTGAGCGGCGCAAAGGTGAAGAGTTGCCATGCGTAGCTCCAGTGATTCCAGTGTTGCCAGTGCTGACGACGAGGTAAGGAGCAAAACTCAGTAAGAAGCGCGTTAGGCATTTCCCGAGTGAGGTGAGAGACTTGGGTGGTGGAGGAGGCGGCCCGCCTAGGTGCATTACAGCTTGCTGCCATCCGCCCCCCCTTTTTTTCTCTTCAGATAGACGCGTGAGCAAGTGACTGTGCCCTGAATTTCGAAGGAGCTATTTTTGGGGGGCGGGGGGTAATAAGTCCCCAGAAGGGCTATTAAGAGTTGCATTATCAAATGCCTGCCAGACTCCATAGCTCATGAAGCAGCACACAGCTCAAGAAGCTGCGGGAGAACTCGCACTCCAGCAAAGATTTTAAAAGGAGCAAGGGTGGCAAAGGCCTGTAATAACCAGACTTGGGAAAGCTGGTTCCACGAACATGGAACTGGCTCATTTTTATGTGGAGGATTTTCAGCGTATAGAAGAGAGGGATGATTGAAGCCCAAAAACTAATTTGCGTGCTTCAGAAGGGCTCTCTCTAGATTTAGTACGCTTAATAGACTCCATGGAGGCCAAGGGGGTCTCTGCCCAGCTTCAGACTGGGGGCCTGGCCGCATCAATGACTATGAATCAGTTGTCACTCTTACCTAAAACCCCACCAATATAGGGGGCGACTTCTCCAGTGGTGAATTATTCTTTGTAGTTCCAGGACATTACTTTCGTGGACAGTCAGGCCTTTGTACTTACCATAATTCCTAGCGAGAAACCTAGCGAGAAACCAACATACCCTTTATTTGGTCCCAATGGGGGGAAATCTGTACCGGGGGACAGTAAGGTACTCCAAATGCCCATAGAATCTTGGGCAAGAATGAAGGAAGTTATTCCCTTGGCTTCTAACTGTACCCAAGTACCCCAGGTGTCTCATGTTGTGAACTCAATAGAGAAATTGCTAACTTCTCAAACTGCTATTATTCACCAGACCTCCCAGGCTTATGAATGTGCCCAGAAACGGTCTAAATAAAACTCAGTTGGAAGGGATTCTTCAAGTGATTCTGGAGGAAATAATGGAGATGAAGAGTGCACAAGAAAAGACCCATAGGAAAGTTCAGGTCCAGCTAGGAACAATCAATGATAATTTATTGCACTTAAATCAGAGACTTACACAAGCGGACCAGTGTATATATTGGAAGACTCTCAGAAAAGTTCTGAATCTTTCCATGCCCAGCACCAGAGGGAGATGTTGGAAATTTAGATGAAGTTTGATGAGTTTGTAAATCAATCCAGAAGCTTAAATCTTCGCTTCACAGGCATCCCAGAAGGGCACGAAATGTGTCAAGACCCTATAAAACGTGTCTCTGATTTAATTCAAAGCTATGTCCTCTCAGGGTGCTCTCCTAACACGGAACATTTATCGATTGTGAGGGTTCACCGCTTTCAATTTCACCAGCCAGTTAATGCCAGGTACCCCCGTTCCTTTTCGGTCAATTTCACAGACTTTCGCAAGAAAGAATCAATTCTATCGGCTGCCATCAAGCAAAAAGTATTTCAGATGCCAGATAAGTTCTGAATTAATATCTTCTCTGATAAGTCAGCAATGGCAGCTCGGCACAACTGAGAATTCAAATCCATGTTGGAACTTGGTAAGAAACAAAGTGTCCACGCTGGCTTGGTGCAACAGTCAAAATTGAAGCTTCTCGTTAAGGGACAGTTTCATATTTTAGGGTCAGTTCAGCAGGCAAACTAACTGTTACAGCAGTTGCATTGTGATAAATGATTTATGAATATAGGAGGCTTTATGTTTTAGCAAAATCATCTTAAGTAATTCACTTGTATTCGAGCCTGCATATTCATGTGAGATTTTTCTAACTAATTTGTGCTTTGAGAACGGGATACGATTTCACTTAGAGCTTGCTACCTTTTGCGCTAGCTATGTTTCATGGCTGAGGCAGTGCTTTTCCCAGACTAATGGAGAGGTGGGGGCCGCCACTGGAGAGTAGGCCTTCAGTGCCACACCAAGGCACATTATAACATGGGCAGGTGGGAGGTAAGGTGGGCTATTCCCTCCTGCGGATTAGGGGAGTAATTCACATTGTCACAGGGATTTCTGAGGGTGGGTGTGCTGGGGGGGGGGGAGCACATGCAGAAAAAAGAGAGCAAACATATGATGGACAGGAAGGAGAGATTGTTTTGTGGAAAATTAGGACTCAGAGGGATCTGGACAAACTCTTAAATGATAGACTGCAGGGTCTGAATGTCATTTCCCTTCAAGGAGGGAGCAGAGTTGTAGCAAGTGGCTCAGTAATGGTGGGTTTGCATCTGTTTGATAAAGGGGACAGTACGATCTATCTTCTTTGTGATGACGAGGGTTCAGATCCTTTCTTGTAATGCCAACAGCATAATAAATTAGCATAAATATGAGAGCTTAATGAGGTGTCTCTCACCTTTTTCCTCCTAAGTCCTTTTTTTTACTGGAGACCTACTGCAAGAGTAATACTCCAAAGATTTATAGCCCCCATAAGAACTCTCAGGCTATTTTTGCTTCTGCTTAAGTTGCGGTGAGGGGGTAGCAATTTACTTGGGTCAAGGCATTGACTGGGATGTTCAGGAAGTGGATTGAGATCCCTGAGGAAGATGGTAATGGGTGAAAGTTGCTGAGAGGAGACTCTGTTTAAACATAGTTAAATATTACGGCCCTGTTAGTGACCATGTCGACTCACTTGCTCAGATCCATAATGTGGCAATGGGGGCTGTAGGCCCGTTCATTTTCGGAGGGGATTTCAACTATTTTCAGGATCTGGCCTTAGACACATCAAACAAAGCAAAGAAGCAATTGAAACCAAAAAGATGATTGATACACTGAAATTGAGTTTTCAACTTGTTGATACTTGGCGTGAAGATCACCCAGATTTCGCAAAATACATCCGCTTTTCACATCCATTTAAGGCCGCATCACACCTAGATTTTTTTTGTCTCTTGGGCAATCAAAAGGGTGCGGTCCGATATCTGGGCTAATGCCTTCTCTGACCACTCGGTGGGCTCCATTGTGGTGGAATTAGGGTCTGCTAATAGAGAGAGGTCGAGGCGGCACCTCAACAGATCTCTGTTGTCAAAAACAGCGTGGGTAGCCGAGATGAGAGGGTTCATAACAGTTTTATTTCTCATTAATAAAAATACAGCCTCTCTCTTCGCAATATGGGAGGCATTTAAGACCACAGTAAGTGGAAGATTAATCGCCTTTAAAGCGAAGCAAGATCGCACCCCGGCAAAAAGCAGGATTATAAATAGCAGTAGATAATGCTATAAAAGCTAGTGAGGTGGTTGATGGGATGGAGCCCTATGCTTGCTAACTAGGGAGTGAAAAGCAAATCTTAGAGATTTTTTTTACGTTCAAGGAAATAAGCAATTCCAATGCTTTCCAACAATGAATTTAGGAAGAGAACCAGCATATAGGCAAGTTTTTAGCCTGGTCTACTCGAGTCAAGAACAAGAAGGCCACGATCAATCTCATTGAGAACCTGGCTACTAGGAGAGTAGCAACAGAACAGGAGGAAGTTGCTCAGGTATTCTTTCAGCATTATATAGACATTTATCAAACGCAGTATGCAGCTTCAATGGGCAGTATAGAACAATATCATGCCTCCACTCAGCTCCCCCAATTACCAAATTCTGTGTCCCAGGCAATTCTGGAGAAAATAAAACTCATCGAAATCCATAAAGCACTCCAAAAAATGTCGAACGCTAAGTTATGTGGAAATTACGGATTCCCTTCGGAATTCTATAAAAGGTTTGCCAGAGAGCTTGTGCCCTTTTTAGCGAGCTGTTTAATTATATAAAAGAGGGTTGGGTAGATTCCTTTCTTTTAAGGAATCTACTATTGTAAGTCTCCTTAGGAAAGGTAAAAATCCGAAAAATGTGAATTTGTACAAACCAATAAGCCTCTTAAAAGCAGACTATAAACTTCTGAAGAAAGTGTGGGCAACTCGAATAATGCCCGCAGCCTAGCTTTTAATCCATAAAGATCAGAGTGGGTGTCTGCAAATACCCAGTTTTTAACGCGGGCTATAGGTTACTTCCAGACAAACCAAATTAAAGTAGTAATAATAATGATCCATGCTGAAAAGGTGTTTGATCTCGTGAATTGGGGTGCCTTGTTTTTTAGCCTCCACAAATTTAGGTTTCCCCCACAATTTACCCCAATGCTGGTAAATCTATAACAGGGTGCACAGGCCAAAGCTATCGTACATTCTAGTATGGCTGGCACTGTCTTATATAATAGAGGCACAAACCAGGGGTGCCCTTTTCCCCAATATTATTTACTTTTTGTATAGGGATTCTGGCAGAAAAGCTACGCAAAGGGGATATGAGGGCACCGATTGAGGGGATGGCCAGGCTCAAGCTTTATGTAGATGATATTATTCTTTATCTGCAACTAGACGTGCAGAATATGAAGGGGGCTATGCAGATGATTGAAGAATGTACAGGCCTAGGTGGCTATTAGATAAACTGTTACATTCTGTATAGTTTTGTATTCCCCTTTCCTTTAACATTATATGTGTACTTTTGATTCTGGCACTTGCCAGCTCGTGGTGGAGTTCTATTCTGTTGAGAACCCTTCCACAGTAATTGAGCTGCCTACCTCCTGGAAGGTACTGTGCAATTGCAGATTAAACTTCTTCTTCAACTTTATTGGACTACGCGCTTTTCTTTTGGATTTTGACATAAACCAAAGCAAAACCAAAGTTCTGCTTCTCAATGTAGTAGCTGCAGAGCTTCTAGTCTCACTTCAGCCCCAAGCGAGGTTGCAAACTCCTAAATGATACCTTGGGATATTTTGTAACAAATAATATTACTCACCACTTCCATTTGAATAATGAGGCAATGCTTAGAAAAATTAATGGGCTACTTGAAAGATGGTCTCGTCTCCCTCTGACAATAATTGGGCGAGTCGCCTTGATTAAAATGTTGGTACTACCACTACTCGTATTTATTTTTTCTAATGTATCAATTAAAGTCTCCAATAGCTATTTCCAGGGGCTAGATCTATTGATAAGGAGCTTTACCAGGAATAAAAAGCCACAGAGGGTGAAATTGACTGTTCTGCAACTAGAGAAAAAGCAGGGAGGTTTGGCAGTTCCTTATATGCAGAGCTACTACCAAGCAGCTTTAATTGATATTTTAGCAAGTTAGTTAGATGGTAACAGGGCACTAGATGACTATTTCTTAAATAGAATGGTGCAGGAATCTGAAATTAGTTTACCAGCATTTATTAAAACAGCAAAAGTACCCCAAAAGACCAGATACAAGCTTCTCCAGGGGTTTAGAGGGCAGTTGAGTGCCCTCAATAAATCATATCAGTTTTTAATTGATTATTCGTTCGTGCAACTCCAGGAGGGTCAGTTTCTAGGTTTATCTCTATCTGGCAGAGAAATCAAGTTCTGGAACTCGATTGGTCTAAAAGATCTCTGGGATTTCTTTTACGGAGTAAATGCATCTCTTGGGAAGAGTTACCCTCTAGGAGTGGGGATCAGTGCACGCATTTTTTTTGTTTTTAGCTCTGGACAGATTATCTATTTCTTGGCAGAAAATATACAGGGTGATAATCAAGGACTGCACCCTATCATTTGTGTGCTTGTGAAAAGTAAATTGACGGGGATAGGCAATTGGTTTAGGTTGCTTCCTAGCCAGTCCTCGAACAATGGTAAAATGGATTTTCGTCCAAGGTTTTGGAAAAAAAGCAATGTGGATTGTCTGAAAAGGACTGGCACACTATTTCAGAGATTGGTTATACATCTCTAAAACAGAAAATTACAAAGGAATGTCACTCATACCGCTGGATGGTGTTTTATACCCCAGTGACGCTTCATAAAATATAACTGAGGATTTCTGATAATTGTTTTGGTTTTCATCAGCAAGGGGAAGGAGACTGGATCCATACGTTTTTTACCTTTCTGAAATTATCCACATTCTGGGAGGCATTAATATTTGATGTTATCAGTCAGGATTTACAGTCTAGAATAACTCCAGATGCAAGTTTAGTGTTGTTCGGGGTCGCCAAAGACAGCCAACGGTTCAATAAGGCAGGACAGTTTTTTATGTATATTGCACTTACGAATGCTCGCTCCTTTATCCTTCAGATATGGATAAATATTCTGGAATGGAAGGAAAAGATGATATGTACTATGAAATTTGAAGAGGTGTATGCAAAGCGGACAGGGGGATTTGAAGAGGTTTGATGTTATCTGGCACCATTTTGAGTGTTTTGAAGGCTAAGTGGAGCTCCAATCTCGTTATTGAAAGCTCGCTTTACTCCCTGTGTCTGCAAATTCCAGGTTAGTTAGTAAATAGTAGGAAGAGTAAATGTTAATGGATGATTATATTTTTTAAACATATTGCACTTTGGACATTGCACTTTTCACACACAAAACACACTTTACACAGAACACACGTTAATCCTTTGTGAAATGTGATTTGATATCTCCACTTCGGTAGGAGGTCTAGGCACTGCTGCACTTTGGTACTCTTTTTGGACATAAAATCGATTTATGAATTTCTGATTCTAGTGCAAGTGAAAACTGCTATTTAAGGCGATGGTTTATGTATATACAAATGCCTTTTTATACTGGTCATTGCTATTTTATATCTATTTTTGCTCCAAAAAAAAAAGAGTTAGGTGTAATGCCTCAGCCTGTACACTGAAAGCACTTCAAGCTTGTCATTCTTTCAATACACCTGCACATGGGACTCTAGAAGACCGCTTCTCCCTAGGCAATCACGAGCTGAACCATCCAGAACTGATAAACTTCATGCAGGCTTACAAGCATATTATGTAGCCTAGAAACTGGATGAAAATCAATTAGGTTACAAGTCAATAACATGCACTATGCTAAAGATAATACAGTTTATTCATACGGGAGACATCTCTGCTATGGTAGGCAATGGATGCCCATCAACCAAGAAAATCCTGTTCACATCTTGAAAAATCTTGAACATGAACAAAATCACTCTAACACCCAATTATCGACTGGCTCACTAACCTTTCCATCGCAACCCATAGCAGCTCCCATCCTAAATGAGGTTTAAGGCCAAACTTGTGTCAGTGGAGCTGACCCACCCGTTATCAATACAATTTTATGGTAAACCCTCCTTCATTGTTTTCAACTATTCTCTAAAAAAAATTAAGTAACCAAAAATAAATACCCGCTTTCTTGTAAATTATTCTCTAACTTACACTATTTATCCAAATCTTTAGCATAATGCTTCTGGCGTCTCCAGGCTACCAACGATGACCCCTTTTAGGTGATATAAACTGTTACCATAGTTCTGCAATCCTTGAAATTATTCTTATTCGTATGGGAACCATGCTGGCTAACTTCAAGGGTTCTTTATCAGAAATCCACAGACTGACAGCAGCTTTCTCAGCAACAACCCCATTGCCTCGTAATGCACTTTCAAACCTTCCCTCAATGACCTATTTGTTATTTACCCCGCAAGTTAATACACCCTCACTAACGGCCCATCTTTACATTAAAATATTGCATCGCAATAACTGCTCTACGCCTGCAAACAATGTTTTGAACTCATTCACACACCTCTTCAAATGTGTTCATGCTATCACACTATCTATCTTGCCAGAAACTAGAAATATGTCTACCTACCAAACATGCAGCCCAAAGAACTGCACAGTCTACGTGTAGGCACTATGTACCAGATACCCAGATTCTTACACCTAAAGCATGCAATTCTTTTCTCCTCATACAGGCCACTAGAACATTGGAGTGTTGAGAGCTCCAATGAAGGCAATGCAATGGCTCTGGGCCAATAATATCAGGAACAGACGTTTTGGTCCATTATTACAATGTTTGTTTTTCTGTTTTCAATTTAAAACATTATACCTCTAGTGGGTGGAATGTTCTAATAGCAATACAGAGCATCTGCCAGGTTACAACTGGTGTTAAAAGCCATCACCCTCATGATAGTCACTTGCCTTCGGCTCAGGCCCATTACTTGGGTTCAGGGCCCGTAAGAACTGTTAAAGCCCTCAGCAGCAGGTTATAATGTTTAGATATTTCCTCACTCTAGCTTGTTTGACCCCTTCAGCATGTGGCAAATGCAGTACACAGGCTCCCTGAGATTATGAGCAATCAGTTTTTAGGTCTCGGCTAGCGAAGGCTGCGCATGCGCAGTCTCGCTCGCGAGATTTAACGTTTTAGAAGTGGGGCTTTAACCCTCCCCTCTTCTTCCCTCTTCTCCACTGGCTGGCCTCTTAAATGCTGGTCAGCCATTGGAGAAGAGCTTTGTCTCTCCAAAGAAGCCCCGTCTTTTTCGGATTCGGGGGCGTGTTTTTTACTTTCTTTGTCTCCTCTGGAATGTAAACATTCCAGCCAATGGCAAGAGGAGAGAAAGAAAAACACGCCCCCGAATCCGAAAACGCCACTGCGTTTCTCTGAGGCATTTCTGCTTGACCTCGGAGAAAGGCGGTGGTGTTAATGGCGTCCTCTCCCCCTGCTCTCGGCTCCCGTGTTCGGCTGCTGCTCTGGTCTCCTCCCCCCGAGTTGTTATACCAATCTTAGGCCGGGGTCCTCCGTTGTCACTCTATTTTCATATCTGAGAATTGCTTTCATGAAAAGTCCATCGATATATTTTAAGATGGCGACATCCAGAACGCACATATTCAAGCCTCTTTCCGTGTCTTAAGCGCACGCTGTGTCCTGTATCAACTACACGAACCTTCGTCACCGCAGCAACCGCGATTTGGTGTCCTGCGTCCACGTGATGACGCTTGAACTAAGATGACGCGTGAGCACCAGCCGCCCGCGCGAGCCTCCCCAGGGACAGCCGGTAACCGTGGCAACAAAGACGTCACGGAAGTTAGAGAGTGCTTTGCAGTGCGACCCCCAGCGGGAATAGGGAGAGGAGACAAATCTGTGAGGACACCAGCAAGAGACTTGGAGGGGCTGCATATGGGTTTGGAAGCAGGAGAAGCGACAAAACTGCTTCAAAGCAAAGGCACCGAAAAGAATAAGTCACTGTTTACTGTAATATGCGTAACTTCCGTCCCCGAGTATCCCTGGTTTAGAGCCACAGAGTTCCAAGGTCCCTGTGTTTGTTTTACATAAGCAGCTCTTCTACTTCTGTTGTAATCAAAGAGGTTAAAGGGCAAAGAACAAAGGACTACCCGTGAAAACGGCGGCTAGAGGAATATTATCGTTTTTATTCTGGTTTTATTTGTCTTGGATGTTCGTTTTAATGAGGCAGTCTTACCTATCCTGCCCCCACCAGGAATATAGCAGGGCTTAATTTGTAAAAGAATAGGTGCCGGGGCTCACATTTTCTTCAGAAGCCCGCCGCTTCTGAATGCCTGGGTTGTTTCTCTGTGCTGGTCCATGTATACTTGCCGTGCACCAGTTATTTATGCATTATGTATGCGGCCTCAGATGATAATATAACCAGGAACAACACTTTTAATGTTTATGTGTTTGGAAAAATGAAACGCGACTCAGACTTGCTAGAAGTCGAGCCTTTGACATACAGACTGCATACAAATTAAAGCAGCAAAGCCTTAACTCTCTGAGCTATGCTGCACTTTCGATTGAACGCTCTATATTAGTCATTCCAGTAGTGTAGTAAGGGTGACATAAGCCGAATCCAATCATGGAAAGTAGTCCTCCATGTCCCTTTTAGAAAGTAAAGTGCTGACACAATATACCAACGAGTTAAATCTTATATTTTATTTTCAGTTCGGGACCACCACCAACTGGAGAAAAAGCAGTAGTCCCGGCCCTGTAAAAAAAAGTGCAGGTGCTAAGCACCCGAAAGCAGCGGCTCAAATTAAGCTGTTTACTATAGTATTTTAACCTCTGTCCCTCGAGTATGCTTGTTTTAGAGTGGTACATTTCTATTGTCCCTGTGCTTGTTTGGCATTAATAACACCCCTAGCACTGCAGTCTTCAAAGAACGTTGTAAGTGCAAATCATTTAGCAACCTTATTTACCCAATAGTATTAGTGGTAGACAAGACACAGATGTACTTTTCGCCAGGGAGATATTTTTATGTAATCTACCAAATTCTCCTGCCTATAGTTAGACAGACCAACCATTCCAACGACAAAATGCTTATTTTTATCATCAGTCCTGTACCATACCTAGCACTTTATCCTCTTAGATCACAGAACTTTATATACTATTGAAGCAGTTTCAATATCTAGGGCTCACTTGCATGGGTCTTTGTTATCCTGTAGATGCTGCTAAATGTAATTAAATGTTTCTTTTTAGCCTTAGAAACCGCAGGCCAGAACTGTGGGATTGGTTAAAAATCTTTTGCTGGCCATTGTTTTATGACAATTATGTTTCTGTAAATAGTCACTTGCACTTTATAGTGAGATCTATATTGAGGTTCATTTGTTTTAGTATTCTTTAATCAAGAAATATTCAGATTACAAAGCCTGCTGTGCCGATCTTATTCAGTCGCGGAAAACCACATAATGTAAATAGGTCAGTGGGCTACTTCGTGTGTGTGTGTAGGTGGCTCTGTGGGTGGCTCTATTTGTGTGTGGGTTGCTCTGTGAGTGGCTCTGTGGGTGGCTCTGTGTGTGTGGGTGGCTTTGTGTGTGGGTGCAAATGCAATAGGTCTCGCATTTGAGAGAGATTAAGCTGTTGACATTGTAAATAACAATGCCGTTTCTTTAAATGTTTTAAAAACAAAAACATAAACAAAAATAATGTCATGAGCAATGCCAATAGCTCTAACTTTAGCAAGACCATTGCATTGTAAATGCTTGTTCCTAAATGCAGTGATTTTTGGTACGATGGACCAAGATGTCCTTAAGAAGAGGTTCACTGAATTCTCAAAGTTACAAGGTATTGCCTGACACTTTTTCATCAGACTAGGGCTGGGCAGATTTTTCGTCAGGACATTGGGATTTTTATGTTGCTATAAGTAGTGCTGGGCAGATTATTGTTGTTATTTTTTAAATTAATTGTAAAAAGAAATGGATTTTGAGGCAAATCCACATTTTCTGGCCTCTGCTTCAGCTTAGGGTGTTCTGGAAAAGAGAAGACAAGCTTGCAGTCTCCCACAGTGATCATCAAATCGTTGCAAAACTACTGTCCCACTCACCCTCTATTAAATAGTCCGTGACAAGAAGGGTGGGCAGGTGCAGGGCTACTTTGGGTGAGTTGTCAGAAGTGAATGAGAAAGTTCAAACCACAGAGATCCATTCACTCATTCGACATTGCTAAACAGCCTGCTGGTTACCAATTTTGACCAGATTACAGAAACCACTCAGAACGGGTCTCTGTATTTTTTTAAAATTGTTTTTATTGGCATTTATCAATAACAAACAATGCAGGATCAACAGCCATGCTGAATAGGAGAATAGCCACACAAGGCACAATTCTGAACCAAATGTATTGCACGAATACGAACTCCAATGGCATCACATTCACAATGGAGAAGGTGCTCCTAGAGCATCATTACAAAGGCAACAGGAGGACAGTGAGGTAGCAATCTGCCACAGAAAGAATAGAGACGGCAGACATCTAGATTGAAGCTTCCCAAAATCACAGAGGACAACATTTAAAAAATATATATTTTTTTCTTTATTTGCATTTCGACAGAAAGGAAGACAATCATGCTCATGAACACATCATAGCCATGGAAGAGGGACATTGTACATATCAGGTAGCATATTTTCATACAAATTACTTAATATTGTTTTGTGTACGATCTTCATGTTTAATATCCATGCTCATTGCCAGCGGATGATGCATGCCAGTCCCACTGTGTTCAGACCCATAGAGGCATAACACATCTTCTGCAAAAGCGTCTATAACTCCCCAAAGTACTCCCCCTCCCATCCCAGTAGTCACAGAGGAAAACATGACAGCAGTGTAGCCACAAGGCGCTTAGAGCATCGGAGCGAGCTGTGACCACCAACCTGACCAGTGTCTCCCCCCTCTCCTGCAACCCCTGCTGTGGCGAAGAGGAGTCCTTATGATGGAGGAAAGAGATGAAGGGCTCCCACATGTCTTTAGGTCGAGATCGTATCGGCATGAGCTCTCACTAATTAGTTGATTGCTCATGACACTATGATACATCACTCAGCTATGCTTTAATGGCAGGGGGTGGTTTCCTGCCCCAGTGCATGGCCACCCTGTGTTTGGCCAATAGAAGCAACATGCCTGATAGTCGGCAGTGAGTAGTGGGTGTGTGTTTCACGAAACCCAGCAAGCCACCCATGGGCGTGCCGGGGGTGAGGAGCCAGTGATCATGTGTATGGTAGCACAGACCTGGCCCCAGAATTCTGCCACCTTCGAACACTACCATGCAAGGTGGATAAAGGCGGCCTGTGTCGAGTGGCATTGCAGGCATCTGTGGTCAGGGTCCAAACCCCATTTTGAAAAGTTGGAGCTATGTGCGGCACAATCTGTGTATAAATTTAAAGTGTATTAGGCACAGCCTATAGTTTGGTGAGGCATTTAAGGTGGTGTGGCTGCAACAGAAAGACCACTGCTAGTCAGTCAGTGGAGGATCTATGTCTGCTTTCCAAGCTCATGTGTCTTCGGGGAGATGAGCGGCGATGATACCTGCATGTGATTGTAAAATCGATTTATAAGTTTACGTGGAGATAGAGAGGTGAGCATGTTTTCTAGTGCCAGGAGAGTCGGTGGCAGAGCAGGGAAGGTGCTGTGCAACGTGCAGCATCTGCCTCTTCATTGATAATACAGTAATGTGTCCAGAAAGGTGGAGGTAGGGGATGAAATGCCATTGAATGGTGGAATGAAACGGTCTTCGGGATACAGGTCCGAGAACACTCTAATATTGCGCTTACTTGCATGTATAATGGTGCCCTAGTCTTGTAGTGGAGGTATAGTGGGATTGTTAGCAAAAGGGACAGAGGCAGCATATAGGAGTGATAATCCAGTCCACTTTCTCAAACTGTCCCAAGCCCACCACATACACTTGAGCTCCATCCTTGGCGCTTTATATGGTAGAAACAGTGCAGTCGACAGTGGTCATGGGGAAGCCTCATCTCTCCCTATGGCTAAGCCAGTAGTGGAAAAAGTGAGCTTGTGCGCACACTGCATACAGCGTCATGTCAGGTGCCCCCAGTCCGCCCTGTGAGTGTGGCAAAGTAAGGAGCTCTTAAGAGGCTCGCAGTTGTTTACTCACTCAGATCAACGGCACCAAGTTGGATTTCAAATGCTTGAAAAATTAAGCAGTGAGTGGGAGGGAAAAGTTTATGAAGAGGTAGAGAAATTTGGGGAGGCTGACTATTGTCTCTTTTGCAATGTGCCTAGCTATGGACAGGGGCAATGTTTGCTCTCTATCTTCCAGCCAGTCAACAGCGTGGCAATAGTTGTCTCACCAAAACGCCTCCGGATCTCTGCTGAGCCATATATATACCTAAGTATCTAATCGGATCCGTTTCCCATTTCAGGGGGTACTCAGTGATGAATGGCTGTGTGGCATCTGTGAGTGGGAAAAGAAAGGATTTGGACCAGTTTATTTGAATGCCAGTATAGCCCCTGAATCGTACTACCTCACAAGACAGAGGGACTAGGTTCTCTTGAGGGTCGCATGCGTAGAGGGTGGCGTCAACCACGTACATGGAGACTACCAGTCATCTGGTGGTAAAGCCGATTACCCTGCTCGCATGGCATTGACGGAGTCTCGCCGCCAGGGCTCCATAGCAATAGCAAACAGGAGCAACGACAGCAGGCAGCCCTGTTACGCACCTCGGGTGATTGGGAAGTCCATTCAGGTCCAAATAAAATATGTTTGATGAATTGCAGGATTAAACCAAGGCGTGCGAGCAGGGGGAGGCGTAATGCCCATTCTAGAGCATCAAATGCCTTTGTGGCATCTAAAAGGGCAGCGATTGCAGAGACCTGGGGGTGTAGGTGATGCATTACCACATAGATGGTACGGAGATTATGCGATTTAGAGCAGCCGGGGATGAAACCGGATCCGTCCGGTCTCACGATTAAGGGTAAAAGTGGAAGCAGGTAATTGACGAGCACCTTGGCATAGATCTTGTTGTTGACATTTATTAGTGAGAGGGGCCTATAAAAGTCTTAATATTCAACTGGCTCGTCCGATTTTAGGAGCCTCTTTTAACAAAGGGGGAGTGAGCCTGTGTCTAGGGAATCCTGGTACATCACTAGCAAGTAGGTTGCCAATATGGAGGCAAATTCCTTGTGAAAGGCAGTAGTCAGGCCATTGGGCCCGGGTGCTTTATCCCCAGATAGGCTCTTAATTACCTGCTCAATTTCCTTCATAGTAATGGGCGAATCTAAATAGGCGCGGTGGGCCTGGTCATGCCAGAACAATTGTATAGTGTCAAAATATGCAGTGAGCTTAGCTAAGCCAAGGATCGGGGTGGCTGTATATAGTTGTGAACCGAAAGAGGACATTACGCCAAATAGCTTCACAGAGGTAGAAACTAGTTGGGAGTCAGCATTTAATAAATCCACCCCATAGGTAGAGGCATGCCGTTTGATGAGCATCCCTGCTAGTGCCTAGCCCAGGCGTTCCCCCTCTCCAAACCGGAGGGCCTGAGATTCTTGTACAGATAGCAAGTCTCACAAGTGATTTCCTCCTGGTATTCCAATATTTTGCCTCAGATACTGGCTAGTGTAGTGGCATCTTTGGAGTGAAAGTACTCAATTTCTAGGGAATTGATGTCTTTCTTAAGACTGGATAACATCCCATGGATAGCTTTAAGGTCTCCAGATTGCTTGGCAATCTAGACACCTCATATTACCACCTTAAATGCCTCTCAGAGTGTGAAAGGAGATTATACAGAGCCCTCATTATGTGCAAAGTAGTCTATTTTTCCCCACAAATCTCTTCGCGGAATACTTAATTGCGTAGTATTCTACCTGCAGTAGCCAGCAGGTGAATGCCCAGGGTATTGTCTGGGGGCTCTGCAATACCAGCTTGACTGGCATGTGATCTGAGAGGGTGCGAGGCAGGTGAGTCACTGTAGTGTTCCAGGTCTGGGCATCCTAATCTATCCTGGACCATGCATTCTGGTGTGCTGAGAGGCATTTGCTTTCAATGGTGCCTAAGTGTGTGCGCCGCCATACGTACTGTAGGCTGTTGTCTTGAATTATTGTGTTGAAGGTCTGTGCGGATTGGTGGTGGTGAGCAGCAGTGCTGTTTGCACTAGAGACTCCAGCCGCAACCCAGCTCAGGGCGCGCCATGAATCCTGCCGCCAATGTGTCCTGCAGTCCTCCAAGGAATCGAGGCATCAATCAACTGAAGGGTTGTCTTGGGTGGATGCCGCCCAGCACACACCCCAGGAGATATGGAGGCACAGGGAGGGTGCAGAGTAGATGGCAGCAGCAGACACTCTGCAGCTTAGCCCAACAGGGGCGGCGAGGCCAGCACAACGACCAGCGCCAGAAGTGACAGGCTCCCAAGGTAAGAGTGCAGGACAATCCGGGGCAGGCGCAGGTGGCAGTTGGTAAGTCAGGCCCACACACCGTCCAGCAAGGACCACAGAAACAGTACTGTTCCAGTGGTCTGCATGCAGACATAGGTGTATCACTGTCCAAGGAACTAAAACACTACGTATGTAAATGATGGCAGCGTGACCACAGGAGCCACCGGACGCACACGCGGCCTCTCATCCGACACAGGGTGAGCACAAGTTATTCTAATCCCCCGACCCAACTCACTGCCGTCAGGCACACGGGCTAAGCAGCGTGGCTTCTCTCCTTTCAATGGCCTTCCATCACCAATCCAGACGCTAGGTGCCTCCCAACAGCAGTCCCCCATCGGTCACTGGTACCGGACACCTCAAGTGATCATGAGGCCATACAGGGACTACATGACCTCTGGACTAGGGCAGAGGCCACATCTGCAGGTCGTTGGATCACAGAACAGGGTAAGAGAGAGTGGGATGGGGCCAGCAGCAGCGATGACAACTCGGTCATGGACGCCACCCGGGAGGGGCACAACCCAGCCAGCCCCCAGGCCCATGCTCACCACACACCTCAGTCATCCAGAGTAAGTAGGGTGACCAGGCGTCCCGGATTTGCCAGGACGGTCTCTGTTTTTCACCAGCTGTCCGGGCATATTTAGAGAAATTTAGCTCTATGTTCGACCCTCTGTTTTTGGAGAGGGTCGACTAAAAATAGGGGAGGTTTTTTTTTATGTTTTACAAAGCAGGAATAGTTACCAGTTGTTCCAAGAAAGTAATTTAATTACCAGGCAAGCTTCTGGGTTTAAACATGGCATTTTATGTATGTTCTGACTGCCTCTTCAGTAATTCACTGCTGAGGAGCGCTGTCATTATGTGCGTTGACTTGAAGTAAAACTGTAGTCCTTCTTCTATTTTAGTGAATTGTCCCCGTTTTTGGCTTTAAAATTCTGGTCACCCTAAGAGTAGGCCTCTACATCAGTGTCCGGAGGCTTCCACCAGTCCCCTTGCCACCGCGGGGCTCAGATGCGACCAAATGTCCAGCAGGATGTTAATACTGTGCAGGCATTTAGCAGGTCTGGGCAGCCCGTTTTGTTGCAGATTAGTGTTGACTTATGTGTTCGGCTGGCAGACCCTCTCTAGGGAGTGGCCATTTTGCAGCTCGGCCAAACCACGCCCCCGGTATTTAGATCCTTCTGATTGGCTGCTGTTAACCCAGTAAGACTAACAATGAACAGTCTGGTCCTCCCCTGTTTTACGGTGTGAGAGGGCATGGGCATAGGCAGACTAAACACAGGCAGTTTTCCCATGTTCGGGCATGGAATCTCCCTTTTTTCTAGCTCAACTACAGAACAGGCTTTAGCTTTTTTAGGTCTCGCCTGACCCAGAGCATGCGCTGGCCTGGCGAGACTTTTAGTTAGGGCTTCAAAAATGCTACCTTGGCCGGCCTACAGCTTGCGTACATATGCGCGCGCTTATGAGCAGAGGATGGCTTTCCTCGTCATGCTCATTAAGCGTGCGCGTGCACACAACTCCCGGGCTTGTTTTAATTTGCAGTGCGAGCGCCCGCTTGTTTTAAACAGCCACCGTAAATGTAAACAAGTGCATGCTTGAGAGTTATCAAGAGAGAAATGAACATACCGATAAAGTTGATTCGCGCTCCCCACCTGCCCATCCTAGGGGCAAATGGACCCTTCTGGGCAGAGCTTCCATCCATGACATTGAGAAACCGGAAGAGCTGATCCCGAACTGAGATCTGCTTCCACAGTAGTTAGAATATAAAGTGCGTTCTAAAACCTGTCCTTCAGTACCACAGCAAGTGCTGCGTAATCAGCTCACCCTGTTTTGCTTTCAACATGGCAGCATATAATGACAACTGCAGAGATTTTTAAAGACAAGTTTTGCTTTTTGATACAGCTAGACTGATTATTTTGCCTAGCAGTTTTTGGGAATAGTTTACTAAATATAGGAAGAGTTTGTTGGGAACTCTACCAAGCAAACGGGTTTTGAGCTGTACTACTGTTTCCACTCTGGACTTTCTGCGTAATAGATCTACCTCACTTCCCCTGACGTAATAAAACTATCTCGCATCTTCTGGCATCACTAAACCACCTCACTTCTGCTGGCATAAAGTAGGAATGGGCCCAGCGTATTGTTAGAATGCCTGATCTATAACGCAGTGCTATTTTTTCTGCTGAGCCGCCCGTGTACGAATGCAGCGTCCGGTCTCCCTTACCAACAAGATGTCACATTCTTTCCCGCCAGTTCCACTTCCCTTTCTCGCATGTCCAGACCGTGGGTCGCACCTCACAGTGCAGCGAGCGTAGACCATAGGGACGACACGTCCAGCTGGACCCAGGGGGCCGCGTTTCTACTAATAGAATGTGTTACAAAGTCAGTGCATCTGGACTTTTCTTGAAGATGTTTCAGTGCCATAACCCATTTTGAAGGAAATTAAATTAACGAATTATTTTTAATGATGTCCTATTTTTGCAGAAAAACCTATCGGGAAAGCCAGAGCAGCTGCACAGCTGTGAGGATGACACAACAGCACATGTTCTAAATAGCTACAGAAATCAACTTCCTTCCTTTTCATGATGCTTGGGGGCCAGCCCCTTGCCTGCCTCTTCCGAATGGCTTCAACCAGTGGTCTTTCCAGTAATGGCAGAGTGAAGTGCTCATACTGTCAGCATCTTTTTATCTTGTACTTGTGTGGGGTAGATATAGACTTTACAAGTGATAACTAGGTCATTAATTCCTCTCAGACCAGCAGCCCGAAAGAGAGAACCATTCCTGGGGAAATGCATGTTTATTAGAACACAAGCAGGGTCGGATCGGGACACCATATAGGCCCTTGCACACAAGTAAAAGTATGACCCACATTTGATAGCTAAAAAGTTGCCCAAGTTTGCAGATTGAAGCAGTTTTGAACTTGTAAAGACGCTGTATAATGGGTTTGCAAGTTATGGAAGACTGCAAGGATTTGAACTTGCTACAGGGAATGATTGTTTCAATATCAGGTAAAATTAGCAGTAAAAGCTGGCTCAGCAGACCATAAAGCAGGCACACAGAAAGCCCCAAAATCGGCCCAAACACTGACCAGTCAGAGCAGGCCTTTAGGCACTGTCTGATAGCCCTATTGGCCAGTCCGACCCTGAACACCAGTGTAAAAAGTTTTGATGACTGTAGTTACTGTTATTTTTATATTGAGGTTTTGTTGAACGTATCGGTTTCAGTGAATCTAAATGCGAAGTCATCTTTATTTAAAATAAATCCATACAAAAGCCAGTACTTTAAGTGGGCCGGGTCTCTCTGGATCTCAGACCCCATTAGTAATTAAAACTGACATTGAAACGTGCCTCTATTGGGGCCTATATTCATGTCCTTAACTTTACTGGCAAATAACACAGATTGCTTTCTGAACAATGAAGGTAAATAGTATTATGGTAATCCTTGTCAGCGATTTAGTTCCTGTTTATAATTCACATCTGACTTAATCTTGCACCAAAATACCGGTCGGGTGGCACCCTACAGTGATCACAAAAGTTTAGTTCATGTATGTAAGCCACACCCCCAAGTACACAGGCCAGGCCCCTTCTACAGACGGCCTACTTTTTGCATTAGACTTGAAGCCCAGACAAATGCTTCCTTTCGCTGGCCATGTTTAAAGGCATGGCTTTGTATCTGACTTTTCACATACTCCATGAGCTGAATTCACATCCCTCTTTTTAACATCCAGTGTCACCAGCGTGCTTAGGGTCGATTCTTGGCTTCGGTGCTCGTGCTTTGTCGCACGGGCTTCGAAAGCATTTGAGGTTGAGTCAGCCGTGCATGTGAACCTAGATGTTGGCAAAGAGCCCTGAACTCTTCAGGCTCTTTTTATATTTTGTGAAGAATGGATGATCTCACATACTTTGCTTATGGAAGTTCTTCACATACGTTCATACTACATGATGAGCTCATTTTTAGGTTTTGACTACAAACAGCTGCTAGTTGTCTGTTTTCGACATGCTATTGTGGACAATACCACTGCTTACCATTTCTTGCTATTGGTTGGCTCAATCATTCATCTAATTTGCTTGCTTCTTAATCGTCTGTTTCCGTGTTCTTTCATTCATCTTCTAGTGTTTGTCCTTCCCCAGAGCCTGGACTCAATATTTGTGTCCTTCCATTGTTCCCTTTTCAGACACTACTTTTTTTCTCTTTGGGTAAGATCTCTGAAAGTGCATGTGGCATAGCCAATAGGTCTCGCCTTTGGGACCCTATAAGTGTTTAGCCATGCAACAGTTGATGTTGTTCCACCAAGGATATTGTGCTGCATAACTAAATACTTATAAGGTACCAAAAGCGAGACCTATTGGCTATGCCAATGCTTGTTTTAAGCTGTCATCTACTCCACCGGCACGCCCTACAATCTGGCTGACAAGCTCACAGTCTTTGGCAGCTCTCAGCACTCCCACAGCCAGGACCCTTTCAGAATGGAGTCAAATACGCAACTAGGATATGGAGCAACATCCCTGCATCCATCAGGATCGGTAAACTCTGCTCTAATTCTGAAAAGAGCTGAAGATGCCTCTTTTAAAAAAACACGTTGCACCATTATGCAGTAACAGTCCAATGCCCAGCTACATCGCAAGTCACTTGTTGACTGTATCACTGGTTTTGACCTGGTACAGCACTCTGCTGCCTTTGGTTAGGTTCATGTTGTACAAATATAACATACATACATACATACATACATACACACACAAAGATGTTTTATGGAATGGGCAAAGTGAGCTTTGCCCGGAGCCCTGCCTACCAGGGGCCCCTGGGAAAGTGAAGTTTTACATCTTCATACTTCTCTCTATTTCTCTATCTCCCCCTTTAGCTTATAATTTAATATTATTTGGCATCCTGGGCTTAAATTCGCAGAAAATGGGTAATACAATTAAAACTTGTTCTCACCAGGTGCCCCTAAAATATTCGTTGCCCAGGCCCCCAAAAACCTTAACATGACACTGTACATATATAACTGCAAATTATGCCATTTTCACATTTCAGCAATAATTTTCAGCCAAGCAAGTTAAAAGTCACCAAAAATGCATTTAGCATTGAATCTACTATTTAATCGTCTATACATAACAGACAGCAAGCTAATATATATTCTATCTATGACTATTGCATATATTATTATAGTACATATATACATGCATAGAATCAAGTTGTAATCAAATGCGAACGATGCATGTCACTAGGGTGGAATAGAAAAAGTGTAATATTTTACTATTGTTGATATATGGAGCTTAAGCATCATACAGCATATGCAACTGCCAATACATTACAAAAGACAGGGCCTGTATTAAGATTGCATAAGTGAAACATTGTAAAATACAGTTGACTATACTCACCTGTGACATGGCGAGGAAACATTTCTCTGTGGCAGGATTCATTATAAGTTGAATTTTAGCACCGTAAAATTCACAGCCATACTTATATTGAGCATCCAGTATATTTAACTCGTGTCTGAAGTGTCCATCTGTAACATATAGCAACATTTTGGTTCTTGTTTAGACGGTATACCATAGACCACTCTTTAAAATGTGTGCATAGTATTTAACAAATTATATTTTTTTAAGAAACCTAAACACACACTGTTGCCCATCTTATATTAATTGCATTTGATCACGTCGGTTTCGTGGATCATTTAGGCTGCCTAGTGGCGGTTTCAGCAAAGGAAGTCTAAAGTATCATATCTTATTTAATGTAAATTGGCAATCATGCCGCATAATAAAAGTAGAATGTGTGTGTGTTTAAAAATCTGGTAGTGCTTAAATGCTTAGCAGGGGTGCAAGTAAGGAGGAACCTGGCATCACAAAGTATAATTTCAATATTATTTCAATATTGTGTTAGTGTGGCCCTTTTATCGACCTGCTTTACAGTCTTAAAGATCAGCTGTTAGCCGGTTTTCTACTGCTTTTCTATTTTGCTACGAAATAGGCTTTAAAAAATGTCAGGTTAGAAAGAGAAATCCAGGGTTAAGCTGTTCTTTAGTGTTTCTTAATCTAAGAGAGAGAGGGCAACTCGACTGACAAATTCACTAGAAATGCTACTCGGAAGTCACTTCTTTTCAACTAATTCTATTTCTGGAAAAACAAAAATGAGCACTTAAATAAATCCAATTTATTTTTTAATCAGAAAGTGGAGTTGAAATGTCATGTTCGCCTGCCTTCTTGGACATGAAGTGCACAATCCGCGCTTTGCACTCCTAGCAAGACATTCTCAAAAAGAGCAGCGTGGGAGGGATTTCAGCCACCTACATTCGGACAACGTTTAGTAATAAATTAAAAACGTTTAGTAATAAACAACAAGCATTGACATAGCCAATAGGTCTCGCTTTGGGACCTTATAAGTGTTTAGCCATGCAACAGTTGCATAACTAAATACTTATAAGGCCCCAAAAGCGAGACCTATTGGCTATGCCAATGCTTGTTTCTGTTTATTACTGCTCTCAAGTAATGGCGGCACCAGTGCTTTAGCTTAAACATCTTAAGCTAAAGTCGGGTGCCGGGATTGCTTCAAAACAATTCTTTACTTTTGAAGCAATCCCGGCACCCGACTTTAGATTAAGATGTTTAAGCTAAAGCACGGGTGCCACCATTACTACATAGAAGTACATACATATAGAAGTACTACATTCAACGGCTCCCTCACTATCTCACTCTATAACAATGGTACTGTCATGATCCAAGCCAAAGACACCTGTCTCTCTCTCTTTGACCACCTCTTCCCTTCCCTACTCCCCTCCCCTGAGACCGGGCTATCCCTTGACTCTTCATCTAGGTCCACCAATTACTCCCTTTCTCCTCCCTTGACCCCCCCCCACTCTCCAATAGGCTGCACCCTTGGGAGACACAGGTCGGCCCTCTTCTATCCCCTCTGCCCTCCCCTCCTATTCTTCCCCCCTCACAGTATGCCCCCCCTCTTCACTTCAGCCTTAACTCTAACTAACACGCTCCTCGTCCATTCTGCACCGTCCTGGCACTCCATTCTCATCTCCTCCCCCCAATCCCTACCGGCCACCCCCCTCCTTAGACCACCTCTCCTCCAGGCTTCTCCCCTAGTTAACTTTCCTTACGTTCCCCTTATTCCCTCCTCCTCTCTGCTTTTCCTCCCCATCCTCCCCTCACTATGTACCCCGATTTCCCCACAAATACATTCCATCTCTCTCCTTCCCCACACTCCTCCAGCAATGCTGTGCTACCCCCTTTCCCCCCTGGTAACCCTTTCCCTCCCTCGGACCGATCAGAACCACTTCCTTTCTTCAACTTCCCTATCTCCCAATCCCCCCCACTCTGCCTGATACCCGCTCCATCACAGCCACCTCACCTAGCTGCCAGGACCTCTCCAACCCCCTCCCCTCTCTTCCTCACAAACCTCCTTCATCCCTATGACCCCACACACTCCTCCCCTCTCCTTCCGCCCCACAGCCTCACTCCTCTCCTATCGTCCCCTAATTTTGTCCTTAACTCCTATCCTTCTTGCAACGCCAACAACGACAACTCTCCTCCCACCCCTGGTGCACCAACTGCTGCTCTCATCCAAAACCTTTCCCCACCTCTGAACCCTATTCCCCTACTCCCCTCCCGTTCCCCCACCTCTCCCTGCCTTCCACCGCCAAGTGCACCCCCTCCTGTTTCCATCGAGCCACCCAACATGCTGTGCTCTGCCTTACTCTCTCTGGAAAATAAGCTAGGCTCTCTAATCACCTCCATCTCCCAACTTGAAGCTACCATTTTAGTTTTAAGCTCCAATATCTCGACTTTTCCATACACCTCAATTCCTTTGGAAAACACTCACCCTCCCACGAGGTGCACCTCGCCCCCACACCCCATAATAGCTAAGCATAGCCTGTCGTCTGCAAATTCACACAAGCACTCGAACGCCACCCTTCTTCCACTCTCACTTCCCAGTAACCCTGTTATCTACACTATTCCGACCATCTCCTCTGTCAGAACCACTCATCCACCTAAACCCTCCAGAGCGCCCTCATATAAGTACAATATCCCTATCACCCCTCATAGCCCAAGTGCCCCCATCACCAAAACAGTCGCGACAGAGCTGCGCTGTATGCTCCACAACTGCAGATCTGCAATAAAATACAAACTTGAAATCTCCGATACCATCAACTTGCACAATATTGACATGCTCTTCCTCACAGAGACCTGGTTCAACGATACCTCTCACTCTATGTTTGATCTCCTGGTACCCACAGGCTATTCTATACTTAGAAATGACAGAATTGACAAAGTTGGGGGAGGTGTTGCAGTCATCTTTAGAAACTCCCTTCAACCTAAGGCTCTTCCTAACAGCTCCTTCCACACTTTTGAATGCCTATCTCTTGAGCTTCAATTGCACCACCGCTCACCTCTCAGATTCCATGTTATCTACCACCCGCCTGGTAGCAGCTCTTCGTTTATGGAGGAACTCACGGACTGCATCAGTGACCAATACTCGCAAAGTGACAATCAGACCTTCGTGGGTGACTTCAATGTCCACTGGGGCTCGCCTCAAGACACCTATGCGAATTTGCTGGCCACTTTCCTCTCTGCAAATGAACTTATCCAACACTGCACTGAAACAACACACTCTAAGGGCTCAACCCTGGACCTTGTTATTTCTAAAGCAGGCTTGCTGACCATCGCTACCCCTATTCATGTAGACTGGTCTGACCACCTCCTCATCCCATTCTCTCTTCACCTATCACACTCTATAACTCTTGGCCAGCCTAAGAGGGCTACTTCCTGGTTCCGTGACACAAAAAATATTGACCTCAGTACCCTCTGTGATTCTGCCTTGCTATCATTTCCAAGGCTAGACCCGGACCTAGATGTTAACGAACTCACCTTCCAATGCCTTACAGTCCTTGCAGTTGAAATCAATAATGTCGCTCCTCTCCAAAGCAAAAAGAAAAGGCCCACTCCCTCAGCACCTTGGTTCAACAAATCCCTCTATGAAGAAAGGAAGTACCTAAGAGTCCTTGAGAAACAATGGAGACAAGCGCCCTCCACAGAAAATTTGGCCACGCTTCGTTCAGCAAAATCCAAGTACCACAAGCACATCTTCCTTGGAAAAGCGTCGCACTTCAAATCCCTCCTTGACTCAGCCAAAAATAGACCCAAAAAACTATTCGACCTCATCAAGAACCCAAACAGCTCTCCCCAAACCTCCAAATTGGAGGATTCCACAAAGAAAGCAGCGGAATTCGCTATATTCTTTGACGAAAAGGTAGATCAGGTCATTCATCCTACCCCTACAGAGGAGCGCAAATCCTTAACCATTTGGCAAAACTTTGACCCCATCTCTGATGATGCCCTCCTTAATGCATCCTCGATACAAAGCCCTCTAACCATTCTCTTGACCTCATCCCTAGTGCCATTGCCATTGACTTCTATACCCATTCTCTTTCCTATTGGACCACTCTGGTCAACCTCTCCCTCAGTCAAGGCTCCCTTCCTGTTTCCTTCAAAACTGGGCAGGTCACCCCTCTGCTTTAAAAACCCACCGCTGATGCGATCGACCTCAACAACTACTGTCCCATCACTAACCTACCCTTTCTTGCGAAAATCACAGAAAAATGTGTAGCGAAAGAACTCTCTCGCCATATCAAGGACAATGATCTTCTTGACAATTTCCAGTCCGGCTTCATTCAAAACTGCAGCACTGAAACAGCCCTGCTGCTAGTGATTGATGACGCGCTGCGGATACTAGATTCAGGGGAGTCTTGTCTTCTAATTCTTCTTGACCTTTCTGCAGCCTTTGACACTGTCAATCACAACACTCTCCTTAACACTCTTCAACAGAGAATGGGCATTGAGGGCACTGTGCTCAAATGGTTTGCCTCCTTCCTCTCTGATAGATCCCAAATGATCAAAATACCGAACAGTCTCATCTCCTATAGCGGTCAGTCAAGGTGTCCCTCAAGGCTCTATACTTGCACCCACACTGTTCAATCTCTATTTAGAACCGTTGGGAAATCTCCTGAGTAAATCCGGGATCCACTATCATCTATATGCGGACGACACTCAAATCTACCTTAAGGTGGCCTCCACTCACGATCTCTCCTTCCTAAGCTCTACTCTCGACTCCATTCAAAACTGGATGTTAACTCATCAACTGATCCTGAATCCCTCCAAAACTGAATTCCTCCTCCTCTCCTCCTCACTTTCCCCTCCCCCAGTGCAATCATGGATGGATCAGATTAATCTACTGAACAATAAACCCATCATCGTTGAGAGCGCAAAATCCCTTGGTGTCATACTCGACAAAAAACTCAATCTACTCTCCCACATCGATTCCATTGCAAAGTCTGCTCGATACCAACTGCGCCTTCTTTGGGGGATTCGTCGCTTCTTCCCGGAGCACGACCTTAAAACCCTGGTCCAATCGCTGGTTCTCTCCAGATTGGACTACTGCAATTCTCTTCTTACTGGCCTCCCCAAAACCCACCTGTCCCCCCTGAAGTCTGTTCTCCATTCAGCAGCTCGTTTCATTTATGGGGCCAAAAGAAGCGACCACATCACACCCATTTTATCCACCCTCCGTTGGCTTCCCATAGAGGCAAGATCTATCTACAAGACTGCCTGAATCACCCACAAAGCCTTGCACTCCTCCTCCCCTCGCTACCTGGCGAATAAACTGAAACTCTCTGGAGGCTCCAGACCATCACGTAAAGCAGAAAATGTATTGCTTGAACCGCCAACTTTCAAGAAGGAAAGATCGATGGCCCAATCCTTTTCAGGCAACGCGGTGAGAATCTCAGCTCCGGACCACCACCTCTTCCCAGGCCTTCAAAACTGACCTCAAAGCTCTCCTCCTTCAAAGACACTTCCAAATTTTATTCACACCCTCTATTTTCTGAAGGAAGTCCTTCCATTATAGGAAATTCTGTTCTCCATACCTATAGAAGTGCCTTCCCAGTGTGTTTTTGTGTTTTGAGTGTCTGCCATTTAGTGCAGTATTATACCTCTACTTGTACTTTGTACTCTTTTGTAACATGCACACGTCACCTTTCCTTTTGTAATGTATCGTTTGCTACCTCTTGTATTTTGTTTGCTTTTGATACATGCACAACGGCCACCACTGCCTCATGTAACGTAACTTTTGTTTTAGTGTTTTGAGTGTCTGCCATTTATTGCAATTTTTTACCTCTGTGTACTTTGTATGCTCTTGTAACCTGCACACGTCACTTTTTCCTTTTGTAACGTATCGTTTGCTACCTCTTGTATTTTGTTTGCTCCTGATACTTGCACAATTGTCGCTATTGCCTCATGTAACGTAACGTTTGATTTTGTAACATGCTCACTTGTAATTTTTCTCCTTATGTATCATTTCTGCTGCTATTGTGAAGCGCTCTGACACCTTCGGGTAAAGTCCGCGCTATATAAAAACGCATTAAATAAATAAATAAACAGTAAAAAAAAAAGAACTGGCTCACGGAGAACATCAAAGCGGCCGCGCGCGCACATGCACTGTAGCTCTAGGCTGGCCATGGTAGCACTTTTTTGAGCCCTCACAAAATGTCTTGTCAGACCAGCGCACGCGCTGGGTCAGGCGAGACCTAAAAAAGGGAACTGGCGAGGCGGAGTCTTTGCCTGTACTGACACTGTGCCCAGTTAACAACAGTGGAGCAGATGGACCAAAAAGCACGCAACTCCGTTTGTCCAGATCTGTTATGATGGACTCGGCGCTCGAAGATTGTCCTATAGGGCAACCTGGCAGTTCCAGAACAGCTGATCTGATAGGTTGGTATGTGAAACGTTTTTTGGTTATGTGTGGTCCAGTTTTGTGTTTACAGTTGATCTCTATAATATTACCACAAACATTACTTGCAACTAGCACAAATCTATGAAGTCTCTCATACCTTGCAAAGCACCTATAGAGTGTTACTTTACAAGTTCAAAACTGCCCCGATTTGCAATGTGGGCCAATGTTTTAGCTGCTTGTTTCACTAATGTGGGTCACTTTTATTTGGGTGCCCAGGACATTTTGGTGTCCCAATCTGACCCTAGGTTAGTACGTTTAGTCTCGAGGGCCCATTGTCCTATACACACTATGAGAGCTGGCCATTTTCGTTGCTCAATACTCTGAATTAAAGGTTAACCGACAGTTTGTGTGGGTTTAAACATGGCTGTCATTTCAGATCCTGCTGTCTGGTGCTGTGAGGAGGAAGATTCAGTGCTACAGGCAAGTCAAGTGTTTCCTTTTATTTTTTTTATTTAATTGGCTTTTCTAACTCTGGTTTGCGACTAGAGTTTTGCAAAGTCCGTCTATATTGCATGGCTTCTCCGCCGAGGAGGTAGCCATGGAAAACCTGGGAGAGGGGAAGTCTTTAAAGCTCGGCCTCGAAGTGGTTAATATGTTGCATGCGGCCCTATCCTTTGTGCGTTGCTGGGGTTAGTTCCAGTAAGTAAAGAAGACCTCTAGCAGCAGAGCACCTTCAGATTATTCTTTTTTGAAAGACCATCAGCTCTGTTTAGTTCCTTAGGTCCAGAGCTGTAGTTTGCGCTCAAGATCAGAATTGTTCTGCATCCTTTGGTTTTTCAGTTGAATCTCGTTTGTAGGATCATGTTTGCTCTTCTTGAGCTCAAATTCCGATTGTGAATGTAAAGCAGGGTTCTGTGAGCGGTTGCCCATAATTCTTCTTTTTCTCCATTTTGATTATTTATAGATGCAATAATTTCAAAGAAGCTGATACTCTTTCAAGTCTCTACGGTGTCTCAGTGCGGGAGCGCGCACAATCCAAGATAGCGGGTGTGCTTTAAGCTCCGTCATAGCCTGCTATTAACAATGATTCTTAACGTTGAATTGCAGCATCTTTTTCAGAATTATGTGCATATTTCGATAATAAATCCCCTGGCTTGCTAGCTTTTACAACGTTTATGCAGCCTTAAAGTCTTCTGTTTTTCCCTCATATCAATCCTGTGAGGAGGTTGCGCAGTTGAAAACTACCTGAGGAAGACAAGACCAAAGAGAGGCGGTGCTATCAACCTCCTGGCTCACTCCTAAAGGTACTGTCTCCACAATTTTGCTCCCCTTCCTAAAGGGGAGGTCTGCAGATCTTGGTGTCTGGCAATTTCCTAAAAAAGCCTTATTCCCCTCACATTTGCTATTTACCAGCTGATTACTCCTTTCAGTCACCGCTACTTGGAGACTTTGGTATTATCTCCAAGCTTGCTTATTTAACAGCACTGTGGTTCAACTAGGAGGGATCTATTATATTTAGAACAGATGTTAAATCATCTCAGAATCTCCCTAATAAACCTCAACAAGTGTCTTTGCCTCCTCCTTCAAAAACCAACATGGTGGACTCGCAATTTGAATCAATTGTAAAAATACTGGAAGAAATTCATGCCAAACACAATAATACAGATGCTTTATGTTGTGACATTAAGCAGCTGCGTAACTAAGCCAGCCAAGATGGCAGACGTGATTCTTTAACAGTCCGCACACTAGCTCGACCATCACCTTTCATCTCTGTCGGAGGCGGGGCGAGAGATCCACAGGACCTGATGCCCTAAGGCTCGTCCTACACCTCTCTGGGCACTGGAACCACTGCTACAGATGCCTGGCAAGTGACACCGAACCAGAGCCTCATGGCGGCTCCCAGCAAGGCTGCCGTGGTGGGCCGCTGAACTGGTACGGGGAGGCGGGGGGTAGCTGGCGCTTGCTCTGCAGCCCCAGGCCACTGCCAGGATGTAGGGGCATACTCCTGCTGGACAGAGTACGATGCACCACCCCAGCGCTCGCATTACAGTGAAGAGTGGACAGATGGAACTGTTGAAGGCCGGCCCCAATAGAGTGGAGGGGCTGTCATGGTCTGCTGCGTGATTGGGGTGCATACTCTTCCCACGCTGGGGACCAAGGTGTGGAGAAGTGAGCGGGTTAAGCAGGGGGATTGTTCCTCCCACGTCATCCTCCGATCGGCACCATAATAGAGGCACAGGGTAGAGGGGTTCCCATCTCGCCCCTACATAGATTACAGAGTGTGCCATTACCCTGCTGGGGAGCCGGACGGGGGTGGCGCCAGCGAGCAAGGGCCTACAACTAATTGGCACCATAATAGAGGTACAAATGTAAATGTGCTGCAGACTCGTTTACGGGCCCCAACCTCGGCAATCCAAAGTGTGGCGGATCCTGCGCCTCTGGGTTTATGTCAGGGCGAAATGTGACGGTGCCAATAAGAAGAGCCTTGCTGTACCCACAGGTGAGGCCCCATGCACGTCAAAGGGTACACTGACAGTACCTGGTGCCCCTTCTGCTGCGCTCAGCATCGGAGGGGCCTCTTTTTCCTCCTGCGACTCCATTTAACATCAGAGGGGCCCCTACTCCCCCCTGTGGCCCAACTCAGTACAAGAGAGGCCCGCAGATGGTGGCGTCTCCCAGCTGCATCCCTCCAAGCCATCCTGCCCATTACCTGGAAGCCTTATATATTGACTCACCCTGGTGCCTCCATTTGACCTGCTGGGAGAACCTGGCCATCATATGGCTCATGGGTGAAGGGCAGCGGCGGTGGCAGATGGTGGCACCCTGTGGCCAGATCCACCATTCCTCCCTGAGTCAGCACCAGCATCAAGGCAAGAGGGAGAAGACAGCGTGGCCTGTGGGGTGCTTGGAGGGATTTTCACCCCGATGTCTCGCGGCTTGCCTGCGGCTGTGCTATTCCATTGCCTATCTCACCCCGCTGTCTCTGGGGGGCCTGGAGTATCCCCACTGGCCATCAGACATTGCCTCCTCCCAGACAACTAGTGCCCCAGCATCCAGCATGGAATGACTGAGTGACCTCCTCCCCTACCACCAACTGATGCTGCAAGCATCACTCTTGAGCAACGATTAGCACACCTGTCATCGCAACACCCCCACACAAAAAAAGGGCACCTTATCTATCAGGGGGAGAGCCTCCACCCTCCTTTCCACAGCCCGAATCCAATGCCATAATCAAGGCACATGAATAACAGTTCAGCGTGCCCCCTTGCAGCCCCACGACCATCTGTAGCAAGAAATTAGCCCTTAGAAGTCACAAGCTTTACAGTGGGGGGTCTTTGTGGCCTTGGTTCGGAAACCATATGCCCCGTGCTCTCCCCCTCACTGTCACATGTCCCAACCGCTGCACATCGGCACCATAATTGAGGTGCACACAGCTGACAGTGGGCGGCGCCCCCCCAAGGGCTAGGGCAAATCCTACAATGCTGATTCAGCGTAAACCACCAAAGGGGACTAACAGACTGAGGGGCACCTCGGCTTTGACGGAGGTAACAGCTCGGCGTTCACCTCGAGTAGAGTCGCCCCACACAAAGGAGGGTCGCCAAACATGGATCAAATCCAATCTGCCACCATGGCCGTGCCGCCAGCTCCTGAAAACCCACCTTCGGAGGTTCTAGAGACTCACTTCCTGGAGATACCCCATCCCTCTCCACATCGGGCAAGTTGGACTAGCTGCCATCGAGCATTCCTGAGTCACTATGGAGGACAGGTTTGGCGCCCTGTTCACGTATTTTAACTTCTTGCATGAAGACAGCGGCAAACTCAGGGACAAAGTCTCCTAAGGTGAAAAGGTCCTGCCACCCTGCAACTGCTTGCAAAAGACAGTCAGTGATTTGTGACCTACAAGTCTGTGTCTTGCACCTTGAGAATAGGGCAAAGGATTTGGAGGGGCGCTTTCGCAGGAGTAATATCTGTATCCTGGCGCTACTGGAGAGAATTAAAGGAACAGACCCTCTTGCCTTCTTAGAGACATGGTTTCAAACCTTCACCCCAGCATTGGACCTCACTCCCTCCTATCCCGCCACCAGTAACCTTTCCTCGCCCCATGCTGGTGAAACTCTTGCATTCCAAGACCGTGACACCATACTCCAAGCTGCCAGAAAAGTGGGTCCTATCTGACTCAAGGACAAAGTAATTTTCTATTTCCTGTCCACATTCGGGCAGAGCAGCACCAGTGCACCTCCTTTCTGGACATCAAGCGGCGTCTCCGCCAGCACTGGGTGCAATACTTGCTCCTATTACCCGCCCGCCTAAAGGTCATTCGCAATGACACCACCATCTTCTTTATAGACCCCAGGGAGGCCTGGGATTAGGCAGGCTTACACCTGCAGACGCATGCAGCTGATGACGCCCAGGTGACGGCAGATGCCTCCGGGAGACCAAGCCAGGGGCGGATCCAGCTGCGCAAACAACCTTTGTCCAGTGTGTCCTCAGCCAGTTCTCTCTCCCAACCTAGAGCAAATCGTCATTGACCGCCAGTGGGCTATACAAGCCTCTGCAAGATTGGGGCCCAATACATCACCACAGATGATGAGAAGGGCCCCACATATTCTCCTCTGAGGAAGACACACCCCATTCTCATGACTCGTGCAATGACCCCCAGTCCCCTTTGCTGGTGATGCAGCAGGCAACCTCATTTGAACACTGCAATACTGTTTTGATAGAGTGCTTGCAACCATAGATGGGCCCTGATACCTCACTGACATTGAGCAGGTCATCAGTTACACACTGGTCCCCCCTACCAAAGCACCTCACTTAGACACATTGTATTGCATGCGCCTGCCCCAATCCCTGGGACGTATGCTACACACACTGGCCCTGCTACTTGCTAAGTGCATGATCATGCTCCAATGGTGCTCCCCAATTGCCCCCCTGGTAGAGGCATGGAGAAGTGCAATATCCAAATGGGGTGTGCCGAAGTAAGACGCCATCAAGTACGAGGAGGTTCATCAGATGCACCAGCGACCCATATCCCCACAGTGGGACGCCCTACTCACACATTTCCACCAAGTGGTGGGAAATATTAACTTGCCCATATGAACATGCCCCCTTCTCTCCACTCACGCCCATCCACCACATGCTCCAGTCCAGCTCTACCTGTGATTGACATGCCGGGGCTCCTCCGTACACCGCCCCCCTGCTCAGAACCGCTTATTATACACTAATCATCACAGCAGATCCTGCCAGCCCCCCACCAACTTAGTCCTCCACTGTTTCCAATTACTCCCAATTACGTTAAAGCGGTGACAGTCACGGCAGGCCCTGAGCGCTAAAAATCCTTCACATAGCAGACCTGTATACCCAGGAACGCTCCACACAATGGTGGTCTCTACCATGTTCATGCCTGCATGTACCAAATCTTTATCTTTATTACAATATACTATAAAATGCCATATGGTGCTTTTATTTGAAATACAAAGACCAATAAAAAGGTTTAAACAAAAATGTGTGACATTAAGCATTTTCAGAGGAATATGGCAGAACTCACTATAAAGATATCTGATAATGTCATCAAAATTAGCGATAAGTCTCTGATTGACCAATTATCACCTCAAGTTAACCTCATAGCACCCATGAAGAAACAACTTTTAAACCTCAAAGATAGAAACTATCAATATAATTTGCACATTTTCCATTTGACAGAAAATATTGAAGGTCAGAATTGCAGATCCTTCTTGAAAAACCTTATACCTTTACTACTAAAAATAAAATTTCCTGAAAAATTTAAAGTTGACAAGGCTCATCTTGTTCCTTCTTTTCGCAAACTACACAGTTCTTAGCCAAGACAAGTGATCTTCAAAGTACTATGCCACCATCATCTGATACTTATCATGAAGGTTGTCCGAGAGATACCTGCACTAATGGTTGAAGGACATAAAATCTACATTCACCAAGACTTTGCAGAAGAAACTGTCACCATGCGCAAACAATTCTTAGACCTACGCCCTAGATTGAAAGAAGCTGGATAGAAGTATGGTGTATTTGATCCAAGCAGTTATGGGTATATGGAAAAATTATGTTACTAAATCTTTCACTTCACCATCAGATCTACTTGCATATCTTGATCTTCATGCTCTAGTGGCAATGGACTCACTTTCTTCAATACCCAACACTCACTACTGTTCCTTTCTTCCTTCAGCAGGCAACCTGGTGTTCCATTTAATTCATGAATTGTACCTTCTTAGTTTAACTATTTTCCTTAATGTGTCCATTTTCTAGAGGTTATATGTGTTCTATCCACCCTGTTTATTTGTCTGTCTTTATATATGGACTACTTTCCAATTCTATCTTCACTCAGTTTTCCTGTCGTCTCTTTTTCTCTTATTGTATTTTAATTTATCTGTCCATCATACTTTACTATGGCAAATAGCTATAAGATAAACATTGCGTTGCTAAATGTTAAAGGTTTACGTCATCCAGTAAAAAGGCAGAAAATCCTATATTACTTACATAAATGTAATACTGACATTTGCTTTTTACAAGAAACCAATATTGATGACAACATTTTGGCCTCCATGACCAAATCCTGAGGGGGTAATATTGTTTCATCACCAGCAAAAGGTCGCAAAAATGGTGTAGCTATACTCTTTTCTTGGAAATGGCAATTTACTAACCCTAGGCATGGCGGGCGTAGTACCTCGACGCGTATTTCCACGGAGTTTACAGAAAACTCAGTGGAAATACGCACATGCATCAGACGTACAACGTAGTGTTTCTTTAATTACAGAAGTAGATGCGAAGACCAAGGAGCAGGACGGAGAGTGGCCAGGCAGGGGAGGCGGCAGACAACAGGTAAGTGGCTTCATTTACATTTTTAAAGACTTCGGGGGGAAGGGGAAAGAGCGGCTAACTCCGCTACACCACGGAGGCGGAGATTTTGCCTACTCCGCGTTCGCTGCGGAGCGCGAAGTAGGCAAATCTCCGGATCCTTCGCTGGCGGTGCAGAGTTACCCGCCCTCGGTTACAATTTACCATTTTAAACCTGCAAATCTTAACTCAGATGGACGTTATATTCAAGTTCATACCCAAATTGACAAATATTTTCTTCACTTAGTTAACATATATATGCCCCTACACATGATGATCCCCAATTTAGAAAATTAACATAATCCCAGATACTAGCTACAGGCACTGTGCCTATTATCATGGGAGGAGATTTTAATATGATTCTTGACCCACTTTTGGATATAATTTCCACAGTTAAATTTTGCTCTACAAAATCTTATGCTCTAATTATAGCATTTATGTCAAATACTAAATTAGTGGACCACTGGAAGCTTACACACTCTATTGATAAAGATTGTACGTTCTTTCCTAATGCACACTCTACATAACTCATGTATAGATTATTTTTTATCCTCCAAAATTATTAGTTGAGACGCTTTTAAAGCGTACATACGAGGCACCATTATTTCTTTATCAGCACACAAAAATAAGTAATTTAATGTCAAATTACTATCATTAGAACAACAAATTTCGATAGCTGAATTTTTTTTTATAACTTCCTCAAATATGCAATTTAAAATAAAATTACAAAATCTTCGCTACAAATACAATACTCTGGTTAGTAAACCATCGGGTCATTACGTTTGTAAACAAAAAGCCAATTTCCAATTTAAAGATAATAAAGCTGGTCATTTTTTGGATCACTACTTAAGAATTATAAAGCTGTTAATCAGATCCATGCTTTTCGTGACTCCACCGGACAACTACTACTATCCACCACAGACACAGCTAAAGAATTTAAACAGTTTTACTCAAATCTCTATAGCAAACCTCAGGATGCTCAAGATGCC
Organism: Triturus cristatus; assembly: GCF_964204655.1. NCBI lineage: Eukaryota > Metazoa > Chordata > Amphibia > Caudata > Salamandridae > Triturus > Triturus cristatus. Next base: position 561,507,945 of record NC_140589.1, on the reverse strand, counting down.
ACAACTGATCAATTTCTTCACCACTGCAATTTACCACCACTATCACACACTGACAGGAATTCCCTTGATGCCCCATTAACTATAGAGGATGTATACTCTGCAATCAAATCCTTAAATTCCCAAGGATCACCAGGACCTGGTGGTGTTCCAGTGGAATTCTACAAAACTTTCACTGGTCAAATCTCTCTGGTGCTTTAATCTTTATTCCGGGATTTTGCTGCCAATTCTTCTGTTGAAGGATCTTTTAAATATGCTACAATTATTGTTCTCCTAAATCAGATAAAGACTAAGAACTATTTCCAAACTACCGTCCCATTTCACTTATTAACCAAGACTGTAAAATATATGTCAAGATTCTTGCAACTAGATTGTCTCCTATACTAAGTACTATCATTTAATTGGACCAAAAAGGTTTTATGAAGGAAAGGCTATCATTTCACAACACTAGACTTGTCTGTCACGCTACTGCTTCCCTACATAACATAAAATAGCCTATTAGTCTGCTTGCATTAGATGCTGAGAAAGCATTTGAAAAAATTAATAGGAAGTCTTTGTTCAAAACCATGGAAATATTTTGTTTGTGTACTTCATTTATGTCAATGCTTAGAGCATCATATTCCTCTCCCAGGGCAATTATATGTGTTAATGGTGTAACTCTACATATTACCCTTTTTAAAAATGCACAAGACAAGGTGACCCCGTTTGACCCCCCCCCCCCCCCCCTTTATCTTTAATTAGCTATCAAACCTTCAATATATAACCTTTGTAACTTGGCAGAAAATGTGGGTTTTACTATTCATAACACAACTAATGAAATTTCTTCTTATGCAGATGATATTCTTCTATATATTAATGACCCTATCACCTCCATAGTCATTATACTTGAACTTATTATACACTGAACATTAATAAGACTGAATTTTCCCCTCTAAATGTTTATTGTACAGCTGGCATGTTAATCAGCACCAACATCATATGGAACTCATCTGGGCTCGTGTATTTAGGAATGCATTTTCAAAATTCAATAGAGGGTACTGTCAATATGAAGTGTAAACAACTAAACTCCAAATGTTCACAGAAATTAGACTAACGGTCATATTTGCCACTGTACTGGTGGGGTAAGCTTGAAGCTTTAAAAATGGTAATATCCCCACAAATAGTATATGTACTGACAATGTTACCTGTGTCATTTCAGGTACCCTTAAAAAATATTGATACAATTCTCACTACATTCCTTTGGAATAATAAACCCTTAGGGGGCCAGTATAAAATATTACAATACTCTATAATGGAAGAAGGTTTTGGTATTCCTAACCTTCAGAAATATCACCTCTCCTTTTTAACTGCACAGAACCCTATCTAATTCCCAAATGGGTTCTTATACAGAGGACTACTGCTGCACCTTTACCTTTACCAGCAATTGTTGTGGGAAATGTAAAATGTGTACACACAGTAGAAAATGCAAAAAACGAAAACATAGTGTGCCAACAGACATCAACAGAAAACACACAGCTATACGTGGTAAAAGAACAGTTTAGGCCCAAATCTTGCAATGACAAGAATAAGGTGTGAGAAAGTGGCTCTGTATATACTGTTTCCAAATATGTACAGTGTGTACAGAGTCCACAGTCCCCAGAGGTTTGGCAGAGGCTAAAGTTAAATATAACCTTACTCTCTAAAGTGGTAGCTTGGTCGAGCAGTAAGGCAGTATCAGAGAACAGTGTAAAGCATTTGTTGCACACACTCAGTCAGCAAATGGTCTCACACACTCAGTAACTGAACTCTAGGCCAATGGTTTATATACAAAAATATATGTCTGTTTTATTTTAGAAGCAACAATAGGTATTAAAATATACTTTCTCAGAATGAGATGCTTTAGTTAAATAATTTTTCAATATGCAATTGACTTTTGTAGCTAGTAGTTACAGGTTGTTGCAATAGGCAACACAATTTCAAACAAAATAGTACATTGAGCTCAATGGAAGTTTTAAGTTATTTACAGTAGATTACTTTAAGGAGTACTTTTCTAACTCCAGGACTGGATCCTAGATTCAGTCCTGGGACAGTTCTTGGAAACAAGTGAGTAAAGTTGACTTAGTTACTGTTGTGATTTTTAGGCAATATTTAGCTATTTTAAAAGTTGACAGAAGAAATTTCATAGAAAAACAGTCAATGATTCCCTATGGGAGAAAATTCAAGTTACAGGTATGGTATGTTCTCGTTACTTTTGTAATCCAGTACTGGGCTCCTAGGCTCAGTACTGGGACCTCAATCTAAAACAGGTAAGCAATTACGTTTTCAGAGTTGGCACGATTTTTAAAGAATATTTGTAGTTTGCAAAAATCGACACAGAAGAAATTTTACAGAAAAACAGTCAATGATTTCCTATGGAAGAAAATTGGGTTAATGGTAAGTACGGTTGTGAGTACTTTTCAGGGTCAGTGCTGGGCACCAAGATCCAGCACTGGGATCTCTCCTAATAGCAGGTGAGTATTTTCGTTTTTGTTACTCGGTTGATTTTAGGTGAATATTTTAAGTTTTAGAAACTCCACACTTAGAAGAAATTTCAGAAGAAACCAGTCAATGTTACCCTATGGAGGAAAATTGGGTTATCGGCTTTTGGGTAAGTACTCGACTGGCAGAGTTAAGGTTCTGGGCACAGACTCTGGGGTCTCCCAGGGTCAGGTAAGTACAGTTGTTACACCCTCAGCGGCACAGGGGCAGCCAGGTGCAGAGTGAGCTAGGCCCAATGTTATCTTATTGGAGACAGGGGGGCCTTGGTTGGTGGCTGCTGACTAGCAGGCCACGCGGCTGTGGGAGCTGGGCTCCTGGTAACTTGTTCAGGGCAAATGGGGAAGTAGATAGGAGTAGGGGTTACACTGCCAGGGCCACTCGGGCGGCTGGGTCCAGGGTGCTTTTGAGCCTTCGGGCACTCAATGGATTTCAATGGGAAAGCTCCTGGATGAACAAAGGCTGCAAGCTTGGGGACGAAGATTCTTCAGGTGCCACCACCACTTCGAGAGGTAAGTTGGGTAGTTGGAGGATGGGTAGTTGGAGGATAGGTAGGTACCCAGGAGTTGGGCACAGGGGTGCCTTTTGGTGTCCGGAAATCTTACCCTCTATTGATCGCGGTTGAGAGATACCTGGTTCTGAGGCTGCAGGTGTCGTCAGGAGTGTCAAGGTGAGTCCTTGGGTGCCGCATTCGGGGTCACAGTCGCCGGGGGAACGTCCTCTGGGTCTTTGTTCACTCCGGCACAGGCCAGGCTTGGCGGTTGCACAGTGTGCAGGGTTCGCGGTTCCGGGCTGATGCCAGGGGTTAGAAGCTGGTTTTGAGCAGAGCCACTGCTCATGGCAGTCCCAGGTGCTCAGAGTCAAAAGGTAGCCAGGTCCTCCGGGGTTTGTGAGGTTGCTGGCCACAAGAGGTGCCGGGATGTAGCAGGAGCAGGTTCGAGGGTCGACAGGCCGGTAGGGCTGGGGACAAAGCAGTTGGTGTCTTCCTCTTCTTAGCAGCTGCACGGCAGGTCTTCTTTCTTCTTGCTCTTCTTTGTTTTTCGAAATCTGGAATCTAAGGAAGGAAGGTTCAGGGTGCCCCTAAATACTAGATTTAGGGACCAATGGGTCCCTGCCCTGGGGTGAGTACACCCCCTATCCTGCCACTCTCCTGTGGGAGGGGGGCAGTAGCCTAGTCCTGATTGGGCAGGGCATCCCATCTTCAAGATTGCGAGTGCCCGGAGATGTGCTTCACCTCGCCTCTCCCATCTGAGGGGTGTGGTTGGCAGGCTGGCACATCCCCTGTCCTTATTTGGGGTTTCCGGCCAGTCTTTCCGCCAGAGTGGGGGTTAGAACCGGTGGGGGCCAGTTTGCTGGGTACAGCAAGTGGCCTGGGGAAGCACACAGAGGCGGCATGCATTTGAAGCTTCCCCCTGTCCATCCTGGGGGAGGAGACCTAGCACCTCGCCCAGGATGTGCATTGTTGCTGGCCCAGGAGAGCGGGGGCTCTCCTACCCAGGGGTCCAGCAACATGTCTGCCGTGTGGCAGCCTAGGCAGCCTCCCAGAACAGACGTGGATTGTAGGTTAGGTTTCAGGGGGCATCTCTAAGATGCCCTCTGTGGTGCTTTGTACATTAAATCCCACACTGGCATCAGTGCGGGTTTAATGTGTTGAGAAGTTTGATACCAAACTTCTCAGTCTTCAGTGTTGCCATTATGGTGCTGTGGAGTTCGTGTTTGACGAGCTCTCCTCACCATGTACTTTTAAATGGCAGCACTGCACTTACAGTGCCCAGGAATGGACCTGGGTACTGTAGGGGCACAGGGCTCATGCTCCTGTGCTCACACCACTGGCATAGGGCACCCAGCTAGAGGGGTGGCTGATGTAGGCCAGGGCAGTGTAGGTGGTGGGCATAGCACACAGGGATGTGTGCCATGTCGACTCTTTGTTTTGTCTTGTACCCAGACACTCAGCCTGCAAGGGCAGTGTGTGTGTGTTAGGGTAAAGGGCCTTTAAGGGTGGCACAATGAGTGCTGCAGCCATTAGAGGCCTTCCCTGGTCACAAGGCCCTGGGTACCTAGGGTACCACTTACCAGGGGCTGACATATGGCCAGAGTTTGCCAATTTGGGTTTGAGGTTTTAGGGAAGGAACATAGGCCCTGGGCACCTGATTGGCAGGAGTCCAGGGCACACTCAGTCAAAGTACATTCAGCAATTCAGCAAAAAGTGGGGGCATACCATGCAAGAAAGATGGCACTTTCTCACATAAGGTGAAAAGTTTACTTGTGGACAAAATGGAATAGGTAAGTTGAAAGGGTTTCAGTTAAAGGCCAACTCTGTGTAGCAAGCATAAAAATATTTATGAGTTTAGCACACAGGATCACCGGCACACACTTCGTGCTTCCAAAGAGATTGTAACCTGATTAGACAATGGGTGCAGGAAATCAAATGAGCTTAGAACACACTCAACTGAAATTGCATTTACCACAAATACACATGCGTTCATGAGTAGAAGAATGTTTCATTTGCTAAGCATTGTTGGTAGTGCAATAAAGAATGTGTAAAGGATTAGGTCTGAGTTTGGGGTTATGGGGTCACAGGTCTTTGAGTGTTTTTCCGTCTTCAATCTGTAACCTGCAAGTTAATTATTATTTGCTGTTTTGTAATAAAGCATTGTGTAAATTGTGTATAAAAAAGAGCTGCATGTGGAGCAGCAATTTGAGACATATTGACAGCCTGCCTGTGTGCATGGAAGTTTTATCTACCTGTCGCAACAGTACATAGCTGTCTTTGCATTGCCAAGAAGAGTCTGTGTATTTCCTTATTTTAAAGGTCTTGGTCACCCCGCAACACAATCCTTACCACGGACCTTTGAAAACGAAAGTCTCACTCCCTAATTCTCAATGCAACAATGTCAACAGCCTATTAAACGGCAAGATTGTGTCCTCAAAAAAATTATCTATATAATTCTTAAATAAAACTACATACAGCATTATCCGATTGAACAACTTGGATTTATGCAGTAATATTTTACATCTCTGACATCTGTCACAGCAATATCTTTCTGTCCTTCTCAGATATACAAGTTAAATTCCACAGTCCTACTTCTGATTATCATAAATATGTTATATTATGCAATGCACTACTAAACGCTTATAACTCCTCTGTTCCTCACCCTCACTGCTCTGATACAAAACGTTTCTTTAATATCCATAGCTTTGGTCAGCTTGCCTCTAAAAAATATAAGAAAATTATGTTTAATAACTCTTCTCACCAACTGAAATTGTATGAAGTTTGTAATTCTATTTTTGGTACTAAGTAGACCCAACTACAAATGAAAAAAAAAACATGGCTTTGTAATATTTCTAGCTAGCCACCCTCCTCTATTTGTCATTCGAAATCATTTATATTGAATATTAGCTACTGGTCTCCTGTCAAACTACATGATTCACATTTATGTGACAATTCAGATTGTAAGCATTGTAACCTGAAACCTGGTACTTTGAAAGATATGCTCTTTGAATGTCTGATTATTTTTCAATTTTTGTTTCAGGTCTGTGTTAAAATCTCTCTAACCACCACATTAGCGTTCCTCTAACCTTTGAAATTGTTGTAAGTAAATCCTTCACCCTACCTCTTTCTTTAACATATACAGGTATGAAATTATTTGATCTTTTAATCTCATACACTATTAAATCAATTACCATACATTGGAAATCTGCTCACCTCTTATCAGTTCAGGTTTGGTGGGAATGGATGTTATATTTATGGAAAGGAGTTGAATTTTAGTCAGTTCAAAAAACCATCACCCATCAAATCACTTATATGGAAGACCCAGGATGAATATATTTCTATTTACTAACTGCAAATGAGTTTTCCATCTAATTTTGTTGTTCCAAACTACATTAGTAGTTCCATATATGTTCTTATACTTTTTGTTTTATTTCAGGTTTCTTCACATGTTTTCACTTCTCTGTTATCATACGGTTATATATCATATATACTGGATTACTGTTACTCAAAAATGTTACTGATTTCAATGTTCTTGTACTTAATAAAACGTAATAAATTCATCTGAACTTGAAGACTTTATGGTCTCTATTAATACCATTCTCAAAGTTTGATAGTTACTTCCAGTTATCATTCATAAAGTCATAGAGACAAGTGAACCAAAAAATGGATAACAATATGGTTAAAAGTGCAAGACAAGCATTTATATGAGTGAACACTAAAGCAAAGCAGCACAGGGCAGATGGCCAAAAGACTTTCTCTGCCACAATCACATACCTTTCTCTTTCAGATAAAACCGTGTGGCTCTCTTCCAGTCAAAATCTGTAACTTCGCGTATTTTGCGACTGGTAAAACTCTCCATGATGTCGTGTAGATAAAGCACATGCTGTTATAAAACAACAGATAGTAACTTTTTATACTAGTCAATGCTCACACTAGACAGTGGCAAAAAATGGTCAGACCAATCCTAGTTCGCTCATAAGGTCTTTTGACACTTTCCTGCACTGCAGCTAATTTTGTTTGAATGTAACAAATGTTGAATGCTCAATGCCACCTTTGCAATTCAGCTCAAACTTTGCAAAAATTAAAGAAACTACCCTGTAAGCAGTTCTGTGCATTTCAGCAACAACCATAATGCAGTTTGACATGTAAAACATATTGTGACAATTATTTTCCCAACTACATTAGAATTGCTGTACAATATTGTAACATTACTAGTACTGCTGTACATTTAAAGAAAATAAAAGGAACAAAATAAAGCAGGTTTTCAATCGTCGACAGATTAGAATCGTCTGGCAAACATCAGTAACACTGTATTTTATAACATTGTCTATGGAGTACTGTTTTTTGTTTCAATCTTTTTTACCCCATTTTGGACCAGATGCATCAAAAAACATGTTTTGCAATTCCCTAATTGCGATTCCTAAGTGGTCGCAAATGACCTACCTCAGGAATAATAATGAGGTAGATCACAATTTGCGACCCCATATGAATCGAAAAATCTGAAGGATGGTGGCCTGCTGAGATCAGCAGACCACCATGCCTGTGATTGCTTTTAAATAAAGCAATAATTTTTGTTGTAAAGCAGCCCGTTTTCTTAAAGGAAAACGAGATGCTTTACAAAAAGAAAAATGAAAAGTTTTCTTTTCATTTTTTAAGAGCAGGCAGTGGTCCATGAGACCACTGCCTGCTCTTACAAAAATTCACAAAGGGGAAGGGGTCTTGAAGTAGGTGGTAATATGCGAATGTTTTGTGACTGCATTCACGGTCACAAAACATACATGCATACTGTTAGGATTCGCTATTTGGATTGGACGGCGTAAACACGCCCCTTCCAAATAGCGAATCCCAATTCGGTAACAGGTTACCGAATCGCAAAATTGGGTTTGATGCATCACAAAAGTATTTTTTGAGATCACAAACGGGCTGATTCTGCGAATTGGCCCGTTTGCGAGGAGAAAAATGCTTGATGCATCTGGCCCTTAGTTACATACATAGCACACACAGTAACACATGTAACAGCCATATAAATTGTGGTACTTGATTATGACAGTATTTGACAAAGATACATTGCGCTGAAGATTCAATGAGCTTTCAATAAACAATGTAGGACTAAGGAAAACTATGTAATATCTAAAATAAGGACTAGAGGATATTTCTCCTCAAATGGGGGAGCAACAAAATGGTGAGTGTAGAGTCCGCACCTATATTTAACAGGAGGGAAGGGCCAGTATGCGATAATACAGGGAAACAGACAAAGCTAGTTATATGCCACCAGTTACCACCGTGGGGAGTGAGTTTTGGGGGGGAAGCATCAGGTATTCTAGGCTATGGGTCCGGGGCTAGAGGGGTCTGGATAGTAGGTGAAGTTGTGGGTGCTTCAGAAGGTGTGTCAGTGGGAGTTAAGGCCACTTTTAAGTCTGACAGGGTAGTGTCCCTTCTAGTCGCCAGTGCCTATTTGCGGAAGCCACCCTTATCTTCTCTGCACAAGTCAACACCTTCCACTCGGGCCCAGGCCTGCATGGAGTGCTCCCAAATTGGGATTGCAGGCGGCGGTGCTGATCGCCACCCATGGGTAATCAAGCACTTGACAAGGAGCTGCCCCAGATCTATAAACCATGTGATGGCCCTGTGTTTCTTGTCTCTGTGAGTGAGGTCCAACAAGCACGCCATCCAGGAATGGGGCACCGGCCTATATGTGTAGTCTGCCAGCCAAGAGATCATGCCTAACCAGTACTAAGAGAAGGGCAGTACCACAGCATGTGTATTAGGCCAGCATCAAGGAGGGGACATAGGGGGCAAGTAGCATCAGTGTGGTGATAATAGCGGTTCATCTTAGAAGGAGTGAGGTATGCCCTGTGAAGTATGTAATGTTGAATGATGCGGAAGTGTGCGTTACGTGGAATAAGTGCAGGATAATCTATTACGGCTTTCCACTCTTTGTGCAGGATGGGGCAGCCCAAGTCCACTTCCCAGCAGCCGCGCAATGTGGTTAGTGAGATGGCAGCGTGTGAACGCAGCGACTCAGCAAACCATCATGTCAGGTGTGCGCCTCTTCCAAAGACACGGAGATATTGGACGGTGAGATGCATTGAGTGCTCTTGTTGTATGCCACCCCAGCATGCATCAAGGTCTCCGATTATAGAACTGTAAAAGAGGAAGTGGTCGGACGGGAGGTCCCCATCTGACATTAGGGTTTCAACTGATGTGACGGTACCATTTTGATAAAGATCTTTAGTGTGTGCAGGCCTAGCTCATGCCAGGCAGTGAGTTCTCTTGCAGAGGTGACCTGGTATCCCCTATTGGTGGGAAGGCAGGGGCGTATGTGTGGATTGGCTTTGTAAGGAAGAGACTACGTTTGAAACAGTGGTGTGCTACTCATAATAAGGCAGAGGAGGGAGTCGGCTATCTAGTGCACGGATGGAATAGGTATAAAATATGAAGGTGGCTCCAGGCTGGGGCAGTTGTGGCGGTGTCTGATAGCTGAAGACCTGACAGATATTTTGCCACCCATTGTAATAAGAAACCAAATCATAGTGTTCAAAGTTGGGGATCGCCAGTCCACTTCAGAAGTCGATAATTGGAGTTTGTGGAGTGCCGCTCTACATTTTGTGTTATGCCAAAGGAGTTCTCTAGTGAGTTTGTCGAGCATGCGGAAAAAGGATTTGGTCTATGGAGTAGATTTGTGGAATAGGTTTATGCAGGTCACATCTCGCTTTTGAGGAAAGTTAGCTGCCTCACAATTTTCTTTTTTAAAATGCTGCTGGTAGAACTTGTGTTGGAGAGGGCTTTAGAATTGTAACCTGGTTCCTCTTTAACTGTTCTAAATGCGCATATCAGGGTCCATGTACCAATGCTCTCCAGCAGAACAAATTGTGCTCGTTCAAAAGCAGCGTTGAACAAATTGCATCCCTGTCTTAGCATCAATGTTTCATAGACACCCAGATACCTGTTTCACAAATGATACATTTTATATTTGTTCAGAAGTTTTCCTTAGTGCACATCAGGCTTGGGTAGGAAACAGAACATTAAGAAACACTTGTAGAGGGTGAATACCAAATGAAAGTACTTAGCACAAATTAAAATTAACAGTGCGTTAATTTTGTATAAATGGCGATCCTTTGGAGCTTGTGAATGAATTGAAGGAATACTAAGGGATAATATTCACACTAGGAATCACGAGATTGGCCTAACCAGCTACGTACTAATCCCACCATTACATATATTCACACTTAAGTACACGTGGTGTAGTGATACTAATAGGGCTAGATGCTAGTACACTGCCTAGAGATATGCCCTAATAGAAATGATAGATTGGTGTGTGATATGATGAAATTGTTTCCATGGAAGGAATCCTTTTCAAGGACGAGAACCCTCACTCACCCAAGGGTGATATGCTTCATCGTTGGGCCCCCTCCTCACACCCGGACTGCAAGTTCCATGGTGTGGGCTACAACGGCCAAAGTGGGAGGAGCAGAGGTGTTTTGATGAGCGATGGAGATAGAGTCAGAGAGGGACAGAGTTCATAAGAAATTGTAATATGTGGTGTTGGTTAAAACTACTTCCAGAAGGCCAAAAATCTCTTTATACGGATGTGAGGTCGTACGCATACATTTCCATTTCACAGTTTCCAGCTCCGGCAGATGTGGTAGGCATGTTTCTGTGCATGTGCGGAGCCAGTTGTGTCCTCTGTTCTGCAGTGTCGGCTATGCGCGTTGTTCCCCGTTGTCGTCAATGTGGGTGTGCTGTTCGTGCTATGTGTGTGTGCTGCAGTGTGCCAAGGGGATCTGGGACATTATCCTGGGTGATTGTGGATGTGCAGTGTGCTACACCTCGTTGTGCATGTATGCCATTGTGCCCACCCCCCGTGCCCCCAGGCCCTGTTTGTTGCACTCCGTGTTGATGTTGTGTCAGGTCCACTCGCGCGGTGTCCGTACTCCCTACTCCTTGCACCGTCTCCACACTGATGACTGTGGCCTGGGTTTCCTCCAGCTCCTCCTGTGGCGCTGGACTGCCACCTCCTGTCGCCATTGCTGCCTTCCTGATGGCAGCGGGTTGGTGCCTGGTTTAGGTAGTCACGTCATGCCAGCGCCTATGGGCCTCCTGGATTGGCCTCCTCGGCACTCCGACTGCAATCCAGGTGGTCTGCTAGTGGGTCAGTTGGTGGTAGTGTTCTGTCACCTCCGTGCCGCTGGTCTTGTTTTCCTGCGGTCTGCACCCCGTCTTCCTCTCCCTCTTCTCCTTGGCCTTCCCCGACCCCATTGTTCCTTGCTGGTAGTCTGTGGGGGTTGTGGGGTTCGAGTTGGCCTCTGCGCGGGTGTCAGGGTGCATCCATGTTGCTACGTACTTTGGATTGTTTTTGGTGTATTTTTTTGGCGGTTTTTATAGTGCATTGTCCCGCCAGACGCGTGGGATTTGGAGACCTGTGTACCGCGGTTGGCCCATTGCATATTTTTTTTGCGTTCGCGTTTTGCATTTGTGCGGCGTGGTGTTGATTTTCATGCGGACATTTGCCGTGTTGTCCGGTGTCTATCGCCTTGTTGTGAATTCCACGTTGTCAGAGGGTTATTTTCCCGCAATGGGCCTCGATATTGAAAATTGCGTTAGGCTACTCTTGCGGTAGTTATCACACGTTCTTCTGAATATACCCCTCTGTCCCTTAAAATCTTTTTGTATGTCAGACGTGATGGAGGTGTCAGATTCGATGTATTCTGATGTATCAGTCATATGATTAATAAAAACCTGAACTCTGACCCAGAAAACATTATGTAGGGAATGGATGAAAGAGTAAGTTAGTTTAACATGCTATGAAGATTGTTGGGATAAAATGAATCACAAGTGTAAGAATGTTTAGCCTCCCTCATACTGAGAACAGTGGTGTAAGATGTTCAACGGTCCTTTATTTGAGAATAAAATTGCTTAGGCACAAGGGCAGTGGAATACATTTTGTCAGAACCTATTTTCTTAGTAAGAATTTTACATATAGAGTGCATATTTTTAAGTGTACATGATAATAAAATCAATCTAGAAGTTTGAACAAAAGTATGTCAGAGTTTCAGCGCCGTAACAACTGTAACAAATCACTCATACATGGAAGTTTAGGTTAAGTCCTAAAAGAAAGATACTGCAGTTTCTGTCTAACTAACGGGGAATATACTGGCAAGATTACAAGCAAGATGTAAACATCTACTTTAGCAATTTAGTGAAAGCACATTGAAATATACAGCAGTGAATTGGACATACCAAGATCATGTTTTCCAGTTTTAGCTTCTGACAGTGGCTCACGGGTTCATCTGTACCTCTCCAGGTGCCCTTAGAAACAATGGCTGACAGTCGGTTGACCATGGCAGAGTACTTTTTGATAGCACTGGTCAGTGCCTTGCGATCCTGTTTCATTTCAGAAATAGCAATTTCACAGTCCTTTGTCCACAGGTAGAGTAAGCCAAGTAATGAAACTTGGGATGGGTACTATGCAATGGGATACATAAGAAAATAGATATAATCTCAAATTTTCACAAAGGAGAACACATATTTTAAGTAAAAAGAGATAAGGTTTCCTTAGATTTGCATGCTTCGATATCTAGGTCAACGATACCTACCTATAGATATATAAGGAAAAAACAGGGGAATCCTACTCACTAAGGAACCAGGGTATTAGTTATATAGGAAAGACAATGGTTCCCGTGGAATAATATAACCTATACTTGTAATAAAATGCACAATCGCGATACAGAGGGTTTAACTAATGTCAGAGGGCGAAGGAAGCACCAAGACCAATGATTCAGTATAACATACTTTATACATTTTCAAGGGAGACAAAAGAATATATACATTGTTCCAATTCTATTGAAAAAGACATTTGTGCATAGTGTCCCAAGTGAAACGGGAACCTAAACCTAAGTGACAGTGTGATTTCTATGTACAAGGCGATGGCGTTTCGACCCTCTAATCAATGTAGGGTCTCTTCAGGACTAATGATGTAGGGACATCTATGAGGGACAATAAGGAGAGCATAAGGCCCATATACTTGCACAAATGCGAAAAATGAAAAGGATATATGATGGAGGAGGTACCTGAAATTGCAATTGGCAGCCTTGTGAGAATGATGTGCCACATGTGAAAAAGAAAAGAAGTCATTACTCACATGAGGACCGTCCGGGTACTAGTGTTGTGAGAGGAAATGAAAAGAGGAAGAACGTGGTTAAACAAGAGTTGTGGTATTAAGGAGAGTGCTAAAAGGAGGGAAGGGATCCGTGGTTTAAAATAGTTGCCCAGGAAGCGCTTACCTCAATGTGAGGGAAAGCTGACAATCGGAGGATGTAAATCAGCCTAACCGGCTCCTCGAATGACACGCTACAGCCGTAGCGATCAAACAGAAGAAACAAACCATTACCCAGCACGTATCACTGTATATAGCTGCTGTTCACATTGAATTTATTTGATAATGGTCGACTTGTATAAATTGTGGAAACCTTGTACATAGAAATCACACTGTCACTTAGGCTTAGGTTCCCGGTTCACTTGGGACACTATGCACAAATGTCTTCTTCAATAGAATTGGAACAATGTATATAATTTTTAGTCTCCCTTGAAAATCTATATAAAGTATGTTATACTGAATCATTGGTCTTGGTGGTTCCTTCACCCTCTGACATTAGTTAAACGCTCTGTATCGCGATTGTGCATTTTATTACAAGTATAGGTTATATTATTCCACAGGAACCATTGTCTTTCCTATATATATACCTATAAATATATAGCATCAACTCTATTGCATACAATTATATAATCAAGGCAAGTGTATTTAGGTAAACATATATTTACTGTTTTTTTAGCTCAACATCTCCTTAACCTAGATTAAATATAATGGTCGTCGATATGCACCCCTACCTTCCTCAGCCACTGTGATAGAGACATTCTTCCCTAATAGCAATGGAAACATTGTTGAAGCTAACAGGCAAAATAGAAACACTGAACTTTACATTTTGGGTGCTCCTTGCAACACAATAATCCACTTCCTTTGGCAGTAGACACTTGTACAATCTAGAATTTCGAAGGATTTTTTTTACAATTAAATTGTACTGCAAGCAAGGTGGCATACAGTTAAAGCACCCCCCGACTATCATTAGTAAGCAGTGATAATGTATGACTAGTTGCACTACTTTACTTGTTGCAGATATGTGACATCAACTGTACCCCTGCTACCCTTGTAATTTCTGGAAATTAATAAAGAAGCATTTATTTTTCTGAATATATCTTTTATAACATGCTTGAAGAAATGATCAGCCTGGTTTGCTAGTGCCACTCACTTACATATAGCACTAGGGTGTAAAAAGTTGTTATGGTATCCTGAAAGTAAGAGTGTGTGTGTGTGTGTGTGTGTATACGTGTGTGTTTGTGTGTGTGTGTGCATGTACACGTGTGTGAATGATGTGTGTATGTGTGTGTGAGTGATGTGTGTATCTGTGTGTGTTTATGTGTTTGGTTGTGTCTATGTTTGTGCGTGTATATGTTCAACAGAGAGAGTGTGAGTCTACTGAGAATAACATTCAGCAAGGAGCTAGTAGAATGAAATTTGGAACGGATAGGTAAGAGTCCCCTCTGAGCATTCTGGTGTGATGATGTACTGTTAACTAAACATTTGACTATTATTGGTTGGGATCTTTTTTTATCTAGTTATCTTAAACAAAGGATTGCTGGGGGATGCTGTAGTGACATCCACAAAGATGGCTGCATAAACATACAGTTTGGCCATTCAGCCTATTTAATGTTCAAAAGTGTGCTTCATGATAGGATTGAAAGAAGCTTGAGGAATACAGCAAGAAGACCTACTGCCCACGATCTTTTTTCCTGCTGTCCCTAAGAGCTTTCCTTGAGCCTCCTTTGAACCTGTGACTGTGGATCCACTGGGACTCCAGCTAACATGAGCTGAGGAAATGCCAGGGTCACCCTAGCTCATATGAATGGTTGATGGAGCGGTAATGCAGAGAAGGACCAAAATGTAAGGCATCCCCAGGGTCCACACAAGGGCTCTGCCGGAACTGAGTGGCTAAAAGCTTGCATTGAGGGATAGCACCTAAAATCTACCAGAAGGAGAGATGACGGGACCTGGCCATTAGTCTGTTGGTGTAAAGAGACTGCAAAATGGGTAAAAAGGAGGGATTAGGCAGGTTGCCAGATATCAGGATGGTGGGAATGCCCTCTCTTGGTTCCCTATGGTTGACAGACCAGCACAGAGTTTTGGGTGGCCACAACAGACACTAGCCACATAGCAGCAGCTGGGATGAGGTATTGTCCCCTTGGCTGCAAATATGTTCATGGCGTCAGTCTGGAATGACCTGCTCGACAGACCACTTGTGCTATTTTAAGAAAGCCTATTAGAAATGCCTCATCAGTCTCCACGACTCCCTACAAAATTACGGCTTTGGTCACGAACTATCCCAAGATGTACAACACTAAGCTGAAGATATAGGATATAAGTTTGACAGTATATATGCAAATTATCCCACAAAGGAATGGCTAAGTCCAACTAATTAGTCACCAGCCCTGGAGGTTCTGAAGAACAAAACTGTTGCTAGAGATGTTGCACTGGTGAACCTGTAGGCGGGTGGAGGCTGGTCAAGGCTGCCTCTACACCTTGCCGCCATTGACCCCTGTGACTTATATCACAGTGCTCTGTGAAATCGTCAAAGGTCACCCTAACAAAATGAGACTTTCATTTAATTCCAAAAGCCAATTAAGAAGGAAGAGGGAGCTGCTGCACTGATTGAGAGCCTACTGGCTGCAATACTGCAGAGGAAGGTGAACCCTACATGAAATCCCTGTAGCTGAAGATGAATGGCAGTCTTTGAACAACCGATGGGAAGATAATCAACATCATTACAACTCAACCCTATGAAAGAAGAGCTTTATAGGTTAGTCACACGAATAGGCATGGCAGAGCATATGATCTCAGGCAAAGAACATGCTGTGAGGACCCAAAACAAAAAAAGATGTTTCATACCAAAAAAGTTTAGCATTTAATGAATTATGCCAAATTCACAAACCAGAAGGCATGACCTTGATGAAACAATATTAGGAAATCAGAGAACGTCTAGAATGTCTGCATACCTGGGGAAAGTTGAAATGTTTGTTGAATCTGATGTGTTTGGCAGATCAATTTGTTTGAATATTTCTATCACTGAAAGAATACTTCGCTTGCTGGACGCTAGGCCTTTTCTGCTTATCCTTTTAGGCCTATCATTGCAAAATCCCAAATTATTTATACAATCCATGATGCTGAGTTGTTTGTATCCAGAGTAAAAGGGGATCTACAGCTTCAAGGGTCTCATTTCTCAAGTTACCCTAATTTACTGCTACAGTTCAGGAACCAGAAGAGCATCTGCATTGGGTAATAAGAAACGTACATAGCAAGGAGTCACATATGCCATGCGATAGCTTGTCGGCTGAACGTTTAGCACATGCATAAAGCATACTTCTTCCCTGGTCCTAATGCAACTACCAAATTTGCAAATGCCCATCTCTGCAAGGACACAGTTGACAGAAGTGGTCTCCAGTGTGGCAATACAATGGCAAATGCGCGTGGACCAGAAAACACCAGGAATATTAAATGAATTCCAGATCCCTTTTTTCTGTTGTAGTCTCAGACAAGATGTGCTCTCAGGCCACCACTGTCTAACTGTGCTAGTTACCAGACATGTTACACATTATTAAGTATTACTGGTAAGCGACTATAACTTGTATTCTGTTCAGTAGAGGATAACGTCTAGCCATGACATCCTCAATGAGGAGGCTTCATGTTTGATGTTCCAGTCTGCACATATGTATGCTTCCATTTGGGACGATTGGGGTAGTAAATTTGCCTTTTCTGCATAGTCACTGCAGATATATTTGCTTGGATGCTATATTTTCTGGTACTAGGACTCTTTGCCCTGTAACACTGTTAATCTGTGCCACAGTGCATGTGCACTTGTCTTAAAATGGAAGTGGTAAAATTGATTTCATTCAGTTGGTATGCTTAACTGCCCTATAGGGCCACAGTAGATGGTGCAGAAAATGCACCAGTGGTGTGGAAGGTGAATGTAAAATATCTTATGTGGGCTTTGCTGTCTTTATTTACCACCCACATATATGACACAAATTATGACTGCCAGGAGCACCACTGCGCTCTGGCTAGATTGCAGTTTAAATGCACTCTAGTGACACATGGGAGGGAAAAGTGCCTTTGCCACATAGAAAGCCTATTTTATATATAAATAGGTTGTCCTGAACATGTGAAACTCAAACCTATTTCACTGTGTAGGCCTTGCTACACCTTTGCCTCAATAGGTTCAGCTAGGATTAAATCTTTATTTGCTATCTCTACTTAAGGAAATGCTTGCAATTGCTTCAAAGTTATTGCCTAAAAATTTGATTTAACAGTGAAATTAGATTTTTGATAACATAGTGGAAAAGTAACTTTGTATAAATGTACTTTGTGCAGACTGTGCCGAAATCAGCCTAAAATTAGTTCTGTTACTTATTACCTCCAGAGCTGGATTACCCATCCTTGCCTAGGAGAGTTGACAGCTCAGTGGCCAATAGACTGCCTCTGGAACCAGGAAGAGCAAATGAGTGTTAACCAAAGACCACATAGCATGGATTAGCTATCTGGGAGTAGTCAGGAACAGTTGGGAGAACAAAGGGAAGCTTCAGCACTCTCTTGACCAACAGATGCCAGAGATGGTTCTCCTATTCATTTCCATTACCCTCCTAGACCCCTTGACTTCAATCGCAGTAGGGAAGATTCTGTTTTGACACTGTTAGTTTGAAGGAGAGCTCATCTAACCAGGGGAGTGGCTAGAGACTTGAAGACAGGTGTGCCTGGTGGAAGCTGGGTACCGACATCTTGGCACAAGGGCTCCTGTGTAATTTTACAGTAAGACCAAGAGGAAGTGTTTCAAAAGAAGATGGGAGCTGTGAGAAACTAGCTACAATTTGGTGGTAGAATTTCTCCAATCAATGACTAGTGCACAGGCAAAAATCTGAAACTCCCCATCATCCCCTCAGAACATTCCTTAACCTGTGAAAACTCCACATGAACAAACAAGGCCCTGCAGGTACACTCCTGACTCTTGCTACTGCTGATTCCATCTGGCTCCCAGTGACTGAAACTAATCTTCAAGGGGCAAGTAAAATCTCCTGTTCATCGGCTTCAGTGACACAAAAAAGATAGCAAGGATTTCAGATTCCAATTGTTCAAAGAGGCCTGGATCCTGCAGGAGACTTGGCTACAAAGAGACCAGGTGTCTAGAACCCTGCCCTGAGGAACTAAAGGACAATAGACTGACAAAAAAAAACTTACCAGCATTTGAAAAAAGTTGGGAGGTGTTCATTTTTTTTCATGTATGGAGAGCCGGGACAAGTTGCTGTCGCTTGCCCAGTGAGGTTGCACCCAAGGCAAGCAGGAAAACCAGGTATATCCCACTCAGAGCTTTTTACCGCACTAAAATGTTTTAGAGGGGCCTCACATCAAAGGTATCTGGCTTTATGGAGCCTTGCCCTGCCCTGCTACAGCTTCCAGTCTTACCCTGTTGGAGGATTTTGACTTACAAATATGTAACTAAATCCAAAGTTAAAATATTGGACTGCGGTGAGGCGGCAATCTATCCGAGCCACGAAGTAACCTCAGCAGCCACAAAATCCAGGCTTGTCCCAATCGCATCCTTTGGTACCAAACCCAGTGGTTTCAGCAGGAGCTCAATAATGTATGAGACTTCAAGGGACCCTCGATGGCCACAGCCTTGGACCTTGCCAAGCTGGAATATTTAGACTTTCATTTGAGAGACTAAGGTCCTGATTTCAAGTTTTGCTTCACTGCCACCGACTAAGCTGTCTGCCCACCGTATTATGATGTCAGATTTCAGAATGAAAGACTGCCGGAGCATGCTGCTGCAGCCAGCCATTCACTGTGGCATCTTTTGGGGAAGCAGCAGCCATAGGGTGATACCGAGAAGTTTCTCAGCTGTCCAAATTACGAGTTGGCTTTCTGACGAGCCGACCGTGGTGGTGGAAAACGCCTGCTTCGAGCCGTCAGTAATGAAGGATTTGGGGTGCATACTCACACATTTCCTTCACTTCATTCTCAGCCATGGATGCCTGCATACAGGTTTCCTTTTTACTGCAGCATCTTGACCCCAATGAAAATGACCCTTTTGGTGCCGAAATCCATGTAAGTCTGTTTTGTAGTATTTACCCATTGACTGGACTGGGCACACATGGTCCAGACTCCATCAAAGGGCAATAGGTATTTTTTCACATGCCATGCATATGTGTACATTCGACACTTGTGCAGTCAGAATATACCCACATGCATCGACAAATATGTAAAAACATTCACCGCTGTCAGAAAGACCACCACCAGCCTATTGGAGACATCATACAATGGCAGGCACAAGATAACTGCCACATCGGTCTTCTTCGGACCACCTCCACTGCGGTACATCGGTAAGACCACGAAACTCATAATCAGGCCCTAAGTCTGAAAGGTAAAACTTTGATTGAGATAACAAGCATGGTGTACTTAACCTGCACTCCATCGCAGTCAGCCTAAAAAACACTCCAGGGCCCAGTCAACTGTGGACAGTGATTTTTCCAAACTTTTGAGGCCTGTGTTTTAATAGGCTTAAGTGGACTACAGGTAGACTACTGGTGGTGACTACAGTAAATTGTGCATACTTAATCCTGTGATATTGAGTGATTTTTGATGGTCTCTAACGTGGTTGGGCAGAATTAAAGCCCATTACCTCATCTAAATATTTACACATGAGAAATTGGACAGGCACTCTGTTGTGGATAGTCATGTATTCATAGTCCTTCATGTAGACTGGATAGTGGAGGGCTCCAACTGGTTCAGCTGAATACACATTTGAGTTGTTGTTATATGAGAAGGGCATCTGTATGGTAGGGGTGGGCATTTAGTATGTTACTTGTTGATTGGCGACAGCAACAGTTGGATGGCAGTGAGGATGTTAATAGGACTGTTCTCAGGAGTGGCATGTGGAATTTATAAAATGGCACTCTCATTAGGCTTATTTGTGGTAGTTAGCCCTGGGTCCCAGAGATGTGGAAGTCTGAATATTAAGATGGAATGTTAGAAGCCTCAATGATCCCAGAGAAGTTAGACACATCCAGGATTAATCTAATTTGGTTATGCTTCAGGTTGCTTCAGGTAACAAATTTGTCCCTCAATAAGTCCCATTAATAGCTCCAATAGAAGTTTCACATTCTATGACACATACTCAAGAGTAGTTGCAATACTGCAGCACAGGGGTCTACATTTCATACATTTTCTCAATCCATGCTAATGCACGGAACGCTTTCAGAAATGCTGGTGAACACGTGTCCCCAATATCCGCTCCCTTGAGTTTTATGACTAAATTCTGTACCAATTATGTGAACTTGATGGATAAATAAATTTGTAGCAAGTACAAAACTGCGAGATGCTGCCCCGGGAGACGGGATATTGGAGATTCATATTGAGGTAAATTAGCACATGTAAATATTCAACTGCACAGATATCAAGTTACGATAGTTCGTAGTCCAGTCATACGTGCAAAGTCCTGTAGTGACATATATCTTTGCCAATCTATGCATCAACTCGGAAGGCAGCAGTCGCTAGTCAACCAAAGGAGAAAAGAGAAGAAGATAGAATGGAGAAAGGGATCTGCAGCATAGATCAGCATGGGGGGTGGGGAGCGGGAAGGAAGAGAAAAAAAGGGGGGAAGGGGGCCTCTCTATTCTAATTAGGGAAAGGGGCACTCCAACGTGTGGAGCAGTCCCTCGGTAGTGGCACAAGCAACATTGTGGCCGTTTACACTACTGGCGCCAGGACATTTGGGCGGTCAATCGAATGAGTTTGTAGAAAACTTTGCAGAGGTTCCCAGATGTTGTGAGGTTGCGCCTGTGTTGGCATGAGTTCCCACAATTCTGACAATTGGTTATGGCAGAAGGCAGCGTCCCTAAGCCAGTCATCCCTACGCAGTCTACGCCTACGGTCCCAACAAATAGCCACTCGCCTCTTGGCTAATAGCAGCATCATGGCAGCCAGTCTCCTAATGTCTGCCAGGAGGTCCCTGACATATCCTCCAAAGCAATAAGAAGAGAGTGCTCCAACTTGCATTCCAACATTTCATCCAGTGCATCAAAGACACAGGTCAAATATTTCTCTACGTCCAAGCATTCCCAGGCCAGGTGCATGAAGTAGGCCTCAGCCATTCCGCAGCGTACGCATCTCTCATCTGAACTCAATCCCGTTTTACGCAGCCATACAGGAGTCTCATACAACCTGTGGAGGTATCTGAAATGGATTAGCCGCAATCTATATTTGGGTGACATATCTTTTGACTGTGCGCAGCAGTAGGCCCATACCCTTCCCCAAACGGAGTTTCCAAGCTTGCCTCCAATTTGCGCTGGGCGGGGGGTACGCAGACTGGAGATTCGCCCTACATGCCAGAGTAAATATGTGAGAAAAGTTTGCAGGGCGAGGGATTAGTTAAAAATGCTTCCAGAACTTGCAAAGTTGGGGGCGCAATTGGGAACAAGGGATATTGAGGTCGAATCGCCGCCTGCAATTGGAAGTAGGTCATTCTGTCAATGAGGCCAGTGTGATCCTTTCCCAGTGCAGTATCTAGATCGATGAAGACACCGTCCAGGAAAGCATGCCCCAGTGTATGCAACTGGAGCTTGCGTAGTCACTGGCAAACCCCCGTTTCAGTTGTGAAAGGCAATGCTGGGTGTCTGGTGAGCAGCACCGACGATGCGAACAGAGTGTCCAGACGTGCTCTGCTGCGAAGTTGCTGCCACGCCCAAACCGTGCATCCTACTGTGTCAAACCAAGGTCGCGGGCGACGCTGTGGATGAAACAATGCCATCTGTAGCGGAACTGGGTCCACTTGCTCACTTTCAGGGGCAGTGTGTGCCATGAATAGAGTTGGGTAAATCCAATGGAACTCAAATTGAGCCTGCACAAAGCTGTGGTACAATTCCATGTCAGGCACTCCCATCCCACCCTGCTCAAACAGAAGCGTGAGGGCCTCCCAGGTTACACAAGGTTGCCTGCCCCCCCCCCCATGCTAGGGAAATCAGGTTTGAACGTAACCGCCTCTTGAATTCAGAGGTGAGGTGGAGCGGGAGAATAGAGGAATTTGGGTAGCACCACCATTTTGGCAATGGCGATCCGACCAGCCAGGGAGAGATGGAGCGATCTCCAACAGGGTAATCGACTCACCAGCCTCTCCATGAGCTTGCCATAGTTGCATCTCCAAAGCTCCTCATGATCCCTGCTAATCCAGATGCAGAGGTATTTCACTGGGGAGACCGCCCATTTAAGAGGGAATTCGGACTGAAATATGACAGTAGCAGCAGTGAGTGGAAAAATTATAGATTTCCCCCAATTTACATTAACGCCGGAAAGTCCACAGAATCTGGTGATTTCACGTGTAAGGGGATCAACATTGGTCTCAGGATGATTGATGTAGAGAGTCACATCATCCGCGTACACTGACTCCAGGATTACCCTAGGCGTGAAATCAAGCCCCCTCAGGGCATGATGCTACCACACTTTTCCTGCCAGCGGCTACATTGCTATGGCAAAGAGGAGGGGTGATAGTGGACATCTCTGTCTCATACTTCGAGCCCCAGCAATCTGTGGAGAAATCACACCGTGAATCCGCAGCCTGGCAGTCGGTGAAGTGTATAATAATGCAATCTTTCGGAGAAAGGCAGGTCTCACGCCGATATGGGCCAGGAGCGAGAACAGGTAGGGCCATTCCAGCGTGTCAATGCCTTGGTTGCATCCAGGAACACGTCGGCGCCGGGAAGAGAGGGATCCACCTCCTGCATCACTGCAAAGAGGGTGCGGAGGTTATGGGCAGTGCTCCTCCCAGGGACGAAGCTGCATTGGTCAGGCCTAAGTATTGTGGGGAGCAGCGGGAGCAGCCACGTAGTTAACAATTTAGCGAGGATTTTACTATCCATGCTTGTGAGAAGTTGGCCTGGTATATGCTGTTCACTAGTTCTAGTGACCACCTTGTACCATGCCAAGCAACCCTTATGGTGTGGTTGTAAGTCAACCTTTTTGGACTAGCTGCCCTAGTGGTAGCGTAGGCTAAGCAGTCTTTGAGGCTAAACTCGTGATGCGTGTTAAGCAAGCTGTTTTACCAATAGTAACCCCCTTTTATACCAATGAAAGGACACCACACAGATATATATTCAAAATATATATGTATTTATTTCTCAAAGTAACCCCTAGTCTCTTTATGAGCACAGGAGCACAAATCGTCAAACAAGATTATCACAGAATACACAGAAGTTGCACTTTATATGGATAGGCCCTGGTGGCCACTCAAACCATATACTAAAATAGTGGTATAAGTTCCACGAACAGAAAAGGGAAAAGGCCTAGGGCCTCTAGAATCGCTGGGCCTACAAGGAGCTAACGTCAGTTAGTGACCAGGAGGTCCACGGGTGGCGTGTGCAGAGCAAATAGTCACACGCGTGCTCCCATAGGTTTCAATGGGTGCGTAAAAAGTACAAAGTTACTGCAAAAGGAATCTTCCGGATGACCTAGGAACTTAAGATTTGGAACACAGGCACTAGAGATGTAATACTACACTTGGGCACAGGAGTGCCAGCTTTACCTCACCCACAGGAAGCGGGTGCATAGGCCTCGAAGTGCGTCGGGTTTCTTCTATCGGTTCCGTGGGGCCTGTAGACAAAAGTGCTGCAGGCGGTCGGTCGGGAAGAGATGCAGTGGATCCAAGAGTGGATCGGAGATGTTGAAGACCTGTAAGCAGAGGGGACAGTGTTCACAGTCACTAGCCAGTGACCAGCGTGGCACCAGGTGGGTACCAGGCAATGTCGGGTGCAAACAGGAAGGAAGGTGTAGCTTGACTCTGCAGCCACGTGGTCCCTGAAGGTCGACGACGTCCAGGAGTCGAGTCACGAGCTGTCCCACGCAGGCTCTCGCTGTCGGCGGTGTCGGCGACTTGATCGAAGCAAACAAGCCTTGGCAAAAGCAATTGTTGTAGGCAAGGAGATAAGCTGATGGTTCTGACCAGCAAGGTCAGAGGAACTGCTCCTTTGGAGGGGAGCAAGGGCCAGTCTGGAGCAACCAGACCAGCGGTGTTTGTCGTAGATTTCGTCGCCAAGATGGCCACTAGCCAGCGGGCCAGCAACCGGTTAGGCGCGTCGAGTGGCAAAATGCAGAAGGGCCCCACGCAGATCGTGGAGATGCTGGAGGGCTCACCTTTGGTGCAGATGCTGCTCGAGGGTTGGGCTTCTCAGGACCCAAAGCACAACTTGGAGGGAGCCTCGGTTGTTGCACTGGTCAGCTTGTCGTAGTCGTTTCAAGATGGCTGGCTCCACGTGTCTCGGTGCCTCCACGGGTCTCCTCTTTGCAGGGACTGTGGATCGGGCGGTGAGAGGTCTGGAGGTCCAGGTCTTGTCGGTCTCTGGGCTCGGGCTCCGGCGGGAGGCGGCGGCAAAGCAGACGTTGATTCGCTGGATGGTGCTTGCGTTAGCAAGGTGGTCACTCCCTGACCACAGGGGAGATTGGCTTCAGTCCTCTGTGCAGCAGAGCGTCGAAGTTCCCATCTTCTTCTTAGTTTTAAGTTGATGCCAGGATGTCTGAAGTCTTAGGACACAGCTCCTACCTTTAAGCGGATTCTAGGGGCCGGACTACCTGCTAGGTCCCTCCCTATGGGTGGGACCAGGAAGGGGGGTGGTTACACCCCCAATCCTTTGTCCAGCTCGCCCCAGGCCCGGGACTGGTGTGCCCCAGGACCGGTTTGAACTGGCATATGCACCGAGGCTCCTTGTGAGCCACAGGCATGTCTGGTTTCTTTCAAGCCCTACCTGACCAATACACAAAATCCTGTCTGGGGTGGTGCACGCACCTCCCCTGGCAGGAAACCCTTTGTCCACACCTCCCAAGCTGGAAGGACTCCCAGCAGCAGGAGGGCAGACTTGTGTCTGTGGTGGCAGCATCCATTTTGTGGAGCTGAGGCTATGTCTGATTTTACCCGGGTTTCAGGTACTGTACATGTCGTGTCCCTCTAGAAGGGTGGAATGCTAACCCCGTCGCCAGAATTGGCGAGGGGTTAGTATTCCAATTCGTATGACACCTTACTCGACATGTTTTGATAAAGCCAAACCAAAGATAGCATTTAACCGCGAGGTTCATAATGCACTTAAGAGTATATGGTATGACGATATCTGGAAACAGTAGAAGGAAGTGGTTCCGACCACTGCAGACAGGCTCAGCTCATGCCAGAGCACCATCTCACATGGAACCAAGCACTCTGCCTTCAGGATTGTTAAGGCCTGCCATAGGAGTGACTTATAGGTTACCAGGTGTCCCATTTAAGGTTAGGTATAGGTATACTACACCTAAGTAAGAGGTGATTACACCAACTTACCCCAGCTGAGTGATCAGCCAGTTGTGTCAAATTGTTAGGCCAAGCCTGGGGTGGCACAATACATGCTTCAGCCCTTGGCAGGCCTTGGGTACACCAATGCCCTGGGTACCTAGTGTACACTGGTACAGGGGCTGACAGGGTGATCCAACCAATTGGGTATGTACCTAGGGTACATGGAGTCCATTTTAAAGAGAGAACAGCCAGGCTGAGATCCTGAATAGCAGGATCTCAGGCCAACTAAGTCGAAAAACCAGCTAGACACTAGGCAAAAATTTGGGGGTAACCATAGTCAGATATCCACCTTCCTACACAACCCCCCCCCAAACGAAGGGAGATAAGGCTGACCTTGACCAGGTAAGCCTATATTGCCCAAGTGGCCATATAAGGAGGAACCAGCACTGGCATGGTTACCCCCTGTCTCATGGTCCACTAAGCAATCCCTCACCCTAAGGGTATCAGAGGGTCTCCACCATAGGGAATCTCTACCTTTGGTGTGTCTTGGCAAAGTAAAAGGCTGGTGTTGAGATGGAGTACTGAAGTGAGTGTCCTCAAAGTGAGGCCTCAGCTTCCTCCAATCCCCCTCCACCATGGATGCCTTTCTTTCCTTAACTGAGTTGCACTGTGCTCTCAGGGTCAGCCTCTGGCTACCTAAAGCTGGAGGCTGGGTCCCTTTTGTGGGCTTACTGGAGGGACAGGTCAGGTTTGGGGCCCTAAGGTCCCAGGTTTGCCTGTGCCCAACAGAATCCCTCTGGGGGAGGTCCCTAACTACCTGTAAAGGAGATCCCTCAGGAATGTTTTTACCCATCACCTGACTAGGGCTACTAGCCAGGCAATCCTCATTCTTTTGATGGGGGGGTTCTTGTGGACAGGGGCCCTCTGGGGGTCCACTGGCCTCCCTGACCTCTGCAGCCCTGGGCTGACTGAGGCAGGGTAGAGAGAGGCAGGCTACCTGCACCAGACTGGGTCCCACCTTGGAAGGGGCCACTGACATCAGAGGCTCTGCCAGGCCAGGCCTGGCTACCTCTGGGGCAGTTCCTTCACAAGGGGTGAGGTCAGATCCCTGAGGAGGCTGACCTTTTCCTAATGTCTGGGGAGAGGGAGACTTTTCTTCCTCCCCACTACTCTCAGTTTGTGTGGAGTGATCCATTGTTTCAGGCTTCACTACACCTATGTCAGTCTGAGTATAGGCTGAGACCATTACAGCCTTGCCAACCTTTTCAGGGGGGCACTCAGTTTGTGTTTGAGCTGTGACTGTCACAGCTCTGCCAGTCTCTACAGGGAAGTCTGTCTGTGCCTGGGCTGTGGCTACCACTGCCCTTCCAACCTTTTCAGGGAGGAAATCTATTTGGACAGGGGTTGTGAATGGCACAACCCCCCTACCCTTTTGTGACAGGCCTACCATTTTAGAATGGGTGTCTTGTTCAACTCCAGCCCAAGCTGAGAGTTCTAAGTCATTCCCCAGTAAGCAGTCTACAGGCAAGGTTGGGGACACTGCCACCCTTTTAGGGCCAGTGACACCTCCCCAGCTGAGACATACCTCTGCCATGGAATGACTGTTCTGTTTGCCATCAATGTTGGTCACCTGGTAGGAGAAACCAGGCAAAAGCTGCTCAGAGGGAACTAGCCAATGGGCCACCATTGTGATGCTAGCTCCAGTGTCTCTGTAGGCCTCAGCTTTTGTACCATTGATGTAGGGCTCCTGTCTGTACCTACCCAAAGTGTTGGGACAGGCAGTGAAGTTGGCAAACCCCATGCCACCATCACAGACAAGAGTATCTGCTGCAGGGGAATTGGCTAAGCCAGGGTCCCCCTGTGTTCCCCAAGTAAACCCACCCAGATTTCTGGGGGCACTCCCACCACCTGGGGGATTACTGCTGACAGTAATAGGTGGTGTGACAGGAGTAATTGGAGGAACAGTTTTGTTTTTAGCCCTTGGGCAACCGCTGTCAGTTTTCCAATGCCCAGGAGTTTTACACTCATGGCAGTAGGGCTTTTTAGCTGTGGTAGAGGAGGGAGCTTGGGACCCACCACCCTGTGTGGAGTTTTGGGGCCCTGAGGAAGGTTTCTCTTTTTCTTTATCCCCACCCTTCTCTTGAGGCTTGGTGGTATCTTTCTTTTGGTCACCACCCTGGTTTTTAGGCCTGATCCTGGTCCTGACCCATTTATCTGCCCTCTTTCCCAATTCTTGGGGAGAGGTCAAATCTGAGTCTACCAGGTGTTGATGGAGAAGCTGGTTTTGACAATTACTTAAAATCTGCTCTCTCATCATCAAATTGTACAATCCTGTATAATCAGACACCTTACTTCCCAGCAACCAACCCTCCAAAGCCTTAGTGGCACATTCCACATATTCAGACCAGTCCTGAGTCTGTGTCTTCTGGGTGTCTCTGAACATTAACCTGTACTGTTCAGTGGTTAAGCCTAACCCATCAACTAGGACACTCTTCAGGACTCTGTAATTTCTGACATCCTCTTCTCTAACAGTGAGGAGTCTATCTCTGCCTCTCCCCTCAAAGGAGAGCCATAAGATTGCTGCCCACTGGTCTTCAGGAACCTGCTGCACTTTGCAGGCTCTCTCAAGAGCAGTCATCCATTTGTGGATGTCATCCCCACTTTTGTAGGGGGGCACAATCTTGGACATGTTCCTATTGTCAAAGACCCTATCTTTGTCCCTAGGGACATTGCTGCCACCAGTGGGTATAGACCCACTCTCTCTATGCTGTCTAGCCTTGCTCAGTTTCTCTTCCATCAGGGCTACTTCTAGCTCCTGCTTCCTGATCCTCAGCTGGGCTTCTTGCATCTTGGCCTCATGTTCCCTCCTCTGAGGGGTGGTCATCCTTCTCCTGGAGTGACCTTGAGAGCCTCTAGAGCCATGGGAAGCATTGGAGTCACCTGAGCGATTCCTTTGCCTTCCAAGCCCTGTGTTAAGTCCACTGGGGAGATCCAGTGGGGTGAACCCACTGTCAGTCCCCAATAGCCTTGGTTTAGCTGGGCCAAGTATAACACTTGGCACTGGGCTAGTTCTCCCTTCATCCTCACCACTGTCTGTATCCCCCTCACTTTCCTCCTCTGTAGTATGGTTTTCATCTAAGGGATGGCTATTGGAAAGGGGTACCTCAGTGGCATCTTCAGAAGGGGGGCCTCCTGTTCCTGTCCCTAAGGGGGCTAACTGGGAAGCTCTCTTGAGCTCTCTTTGATTCTCATCATCTTGCAAGAGTGCTCTGAGCACAGCAGAGGTAGGGTTCTTGGGCTGTTTAAGGCCTCTAAGAGTTGCCAACTGCCTGAGCTCATTCTGATTAAGGGTAGCAAAGATGGATGGTGCCCTCGGGGGGTCACTCTCAACAGAGATGGGTACAGTGGACCCCTCTGCCCCAGCCATTGCTCTTAAGTGTGGGTGGATGTGTTGCAATCTACCTACACTTGGGTTTACCTACTAAACCTATCTAGTAGTTGTAGTCAGGGTGTGCTACTCCCTTTGCTCTACAACAACTAAGTTCAGTAGAACTTAAGTATATCTAATCTTGTTTTATATGTACCTACAGGTACCTATGTGATCTTTCAATTGGTAACCAAGAGATTACAATGGTAAAACACAGCAAGCTCAAATCCAACCGCTGCTCACCAATGTGAGAAGTTGGCCTGGTATATGCTGTTCACTAGTTCTAGTGACCACCTTGTACCATGCCAAGCAACCCTTATGGTGTGGTTGTAAGTCAACCTTTTTGGACTAGCTGCCCTAGTGGTAGCGTAGGCTAAGCAGTCTTTGAGGCTAAACTCGTGATGCGTGTTAAGCAAGCTGTTTTACCAATAGTAACCCCCTTTTATACCAATGAAAGGACACCACACAGATATATATTCAAAATATATATGTATTTATTTCTCAAAGTAACCCCTAGTCTCTTTATGAGCACAGGAGCACAAATCGTCAAACAAGATTATCACAGAATACACAGAAGTTGCACTTTATATGGATAGGCCCTGGTGGCCACTCAAACCATATACTAAAATAGTGGTATAAGTTCCACGAACAGAAAAGGGAAAAGGCCTAGGGCCTCTAGAATCGCTGGGCCTACAAGGAGCTAACGTCAGTTAGTGACCAGGAGGTCCACGGGTGGCGTGTGCAGAGCAAATAGTCACACGCGTGCTCCCATAGGTTTCAATGGGTGCGTAAAAAGTACAAAGTTACTGCAAAAGGAATCTTCCGGATGACCTAGGAACTTAAGATTTGGAACACAGGCACTAGAGATGTAATACTACACTTGGGCACAGGAGTGCCAGCTTTACCTCACCCACAGGAAGCGGGTGCATAGGCCTCGAAGTGCGTCGGGTTTCTTCTATCGGTTCCGTGGGGCCTGTAGACAAAAGTGCTGCAGGCGGTCGGTCGGGAAGAGATGCAGTGGATCCAAGAGTGGATCGGAGATGTTGAAGACCTGTAAGCAGAGGGGACAGTGTTCACAGTCACTAGCCAGTGACCAGCGTGGCACCAGGTGGGTACCAGGCAATGTCGGGTGCAAACAGGAAGGAAGGTGTAGCTTGACTCTGCAGCCACGTGGTCCCTGAAGGTCGACGACGTCCAGGAGTCGAGTCACGAGCTGTCCCACGCAGGCTCTCGCTGTCGGCGGTGTCGGCGACTTGATCGAAGCAAACAAGCCTTGGCAAAAGCAATTGTTGTAGGCAAGGAGATAAGCTGATGGTTCTGACCAGCAAGGTCAGAGGAACTGCTCCTTTGGAGGGGAGCAAGGGCCAGTCTGGAGCAACCAGACCAGCGGTGTTTGTCGTAGATTTCGTCGCCAAGATGGCCACTAGCCAGCGGGCCAGCAACCGGTTAGGCGCGTCGAGTGGCAAAATGCAGAAGGGCCCCACGCAGATCGTGGAGATGCTGGAGGGCTCACCTTTGGTGCAGATGCTGCTCGAGGGTTGGGCTTCTCAGGACCCAAAGCACAACTTGGAGGGAGCCTCGGTTGTTGCACTGGTCAGCTTGTCGTAGTCGTTTCAAGATGGCTGGCTCCACGTGTCTCGGTGCCTCCACGGGTCTCCTCTTTGCAGGGACTGTGGATCGGGCGGTGAGAGGTCTGGAGGTCCAGGTCTTGTCGGTCTCTGGGCTCGGGCTCCGGCGGGAGGCGGCGGCAAAGCAGACGTTGATTCGCTGGATGGTGCTTGCGTTAGCAAGGTGGTCACTCCCTGACCACAGGGGAGATTGGCTTCAGTCCTCTGTGCAGCAGAGCGTCGAAGTTCCCGTCTTCTTAGTTTTAAGTTGATGCCAGGATGTCTGAAGTCTTAGGACACAGCTCCTACCTTTAAGCGGATTCTAGGGGCCGGACTACCTGCTAGGTCCCTCCCTATGGGTGGGACCAGGAAGGGGGGTGGTTACACCCCCAATCCTTTGTCCAGCTCGCCCCAGGCCCGGGACTGGTGTGCCCCAGGACCGGTTTGAACTGGCATATGCACCGAGGCTCCTTGTGAGCCACAGGCATGTCTGGTTTCTTTCAAGCCCTACCTGACCAATACACAAAATCCTGTCTGGGGTGGTGCACGCACCTCCCCTGGCAGGAAACCCTTTGTCCACACCTCCCAAGCTGGAAGGACTCCCAGCAGCAGGAGGGCAGACTTGTGTCTGTGGTGGCAGCATCCATTTTGTGGAGCTGAGGCTATGTCTGATTTTACCCGGGTTTCAGGTACTGTACATGTCGTGTCCCTCTAGAAGGGTGGAATGCTAACCCCGTCGCCAGAATTGGCGAGGGGTTAGTATTCCAATTCGTATGACACCTTACTCGACATGTTTTGATAAAGCCAAACCAAAGATAGCATTTAACCGCGAGGTTCATAATGCACTTAAGAGTATATGGTATGACGATATCTGGAAACAGTAGAAGGAAGTGGTTCCGACCACTGCAGACAGGCTCAGCTCATGCCAGAGCACCATCTCACATGGAACCAAGCACTCTGCCTTCAGGATTGTTAAGGCCTGCCATAGGAGTGACTTATAGGTTACCAGGTGTCCCATTTAAGGTTAGGTATAGGTATACTACACCTAAGTAAGAGGTGATTACACCAACTTACCCCAGCTGAGTGATCAGCCAGTTGTGTCAAATTGTTAGGCCAAGCCTGGGGTGGCACAATACATGCTTCAGCCCTTGGCAGGCCTTGGGTACACCAATGCCCTGGGTACCTAGTGTACACTGGTACAGGGGCTGACAGGGTGATCCAACCAATTGGGTATGTACCTAGGGTACATGGAGTCCATTTTAAAGAGAGAACAGCCAGGCTGAGATCCTGAATAGCAGGATCTCAGGCCAACTAAGTCGAAAAACCAGCTAGACACTAGGCAAAAATTTGGGGGTAACCATAGTCAGATATCCACCTTCCTACAATGCTGTTCATGGATAGTGGCCTGTAAGAATCGCAGAGTATTGGGTCCTCATCCGGCTTAACCCCTTGTGTGCTCATGACGAGCTGGACTCGTCATGGCACTCAGTCGCCGTGTGCTCATGACAAGTCCAGCTCGTCATGACACCCACCCACGTGGGAAGCGCTGGCGCTCCCCCCATGGGCGGTCGATCCGGGTGTTTTTACCGGGGAAGGCAGGGGAAGACCTTCCCCTGCCTCCCCCTCCCCTCCCTCCGCGTCATTAATGACGTCAGCGCGCGAGCCGCGCTGACGTCATTGGAGGATTCCCTTTGTTCTCCGACGCGCAGGAAGCCATTTGCTTCCTGCGCGTCGGAGAACAAACAGGTACGTTTTGGGGCTGGGGAGGGGGGGATTTAAACGAAAGAGGCATCGGGGGAAAGGAAGATGCCTCTTTTGTGCATTCCTGCTGCACGATTGTGCGATCGTGCAGCAGGAATGCCCATTTTTTTGTTTTGGTGTGAGTCGGAGAACAAACAGGTACGTTTTGGGGCTGGGGAGGGGGGGATTTAAACGAAAGAGGCATCGGGGGAAAGGAAGATGCCTCTTTTGTACATTCCTGCTGCACGATTGTGCGATCGTGCAGCAGGAATGCCCATTTTTTTGTTTTGGTGTGAGTTTTGTTGTTTGGGGGAGCGACTCTTAGGCAAGGGTCGCTCCCCCTTTGGGTGCATCAATTTTGGCTTTGTCTGCCCCCCAGGGGGGCATATTTAAAACATTTCTTTTTTAAATCGGCACACTAGGCCAATGGAATAAATGTACTGGGGAGTGGCACCTTGGGCAAGGGTCACTCCCCCTTGGGGGCCATTTTACTATGCCTATGTTGATAGGTTTTGTTTGGGGGAGCGGCCCCTTAGGCAAGGGTCGCTCCCCTTTTGGGGGCATACATTTTGGCTTTGTCTGCCCCCCGGGGGGAGGCAGATTAACATTTTTTAAAATGTAATCGGCCCACGGGGTCAATAGAATAAATGTAGTGGGGAGTGGCCCCTTGGGCAAGGGTCACTCCCCCTTTGGGGGCATACATTTTGGCTTTGTCTGCCCCCCTGGGAGGGCAGATTTACATTTTTTTTTAATGAAATCGGGCCACTGGGCCAATAGAATAAATGTAGTGGGGAGTGGCCCCTTGGGAAAGGGTCACTCTCCTTTTGGGGGCATTAATTTGCCCGTTTTTGTCACCCTGAGGGGCAGTACCAAAGGGGATGATGGACGGAGCGCTTGAGCAAATCAAACACTCACCCCCAGTCAACTGATCTGGGTTTAATCCATCATCATTCTTTAGCTCACTCCACCACCCCAGTTCAGAGATGGCCATATGCAAATCAGTCTGACCCTGTGCCTCATGGGAACAGTCCAGCCCGAACTGCCAAGCCACGTCTTCCCTGGACCGGAAACAACCATCCTGGGACCGGTTTCTGGCTAATCAGCCGTCATCAGCCAGGCTAGCTTGAGTCCAGTGGCAAAGTGAGCAAGGGACCCACGTCTGGGCATACCCTGCCAGCTTAGAGCGAACAAAGCGCACAGGGTCAGACTGATTTGCATATGGCCATGTCTGAACTGGGGTGGTGGAGTGAGCTAAAGAATGATGATTATTTAAACCCAGATCAGCTGACTGGTGGTGAGTGTTTGATTTGCTCAAACGCTCCGTCCACCATCCCCTTTGGTATCACCCGAGGGGCAGATCGCTTGATTTTTTTTTTTTTGTAGGGCCACTAGTCTACCAGGGGTTTTTTTTATGTTGGGGAGCGGCTCCTTGGACATGGTTCGCTCCCCTTCATGGGAGGATGATTGTGGCCATTTCTGCCCTCTTTGGGTGGCAGAATAGCAGTATGTTTTTAGGCCCATCTGCCCCCAAGGGGGGCAGAAGCCACTAGACACCAGAGTTTTTTTAATTTTTGTTTTGGGGGGTGGCCTCAAGGGCAAGGTTTGCTCCCCATTTACAGGGGTGAATATTTAATTTATACTCTTAGGCCCACCTACCCCTTAGCTTGGCTGGTGGACTGTGTGTGGACTGGTGCATTATTTGCATATGTGATTGTAATGTTTTTTTCTCCTTTTTCATCTAGTGTAAAGCTTTTGATTCTTGTTTGCGGTTTCGACAGTGGTTGTTCTGCAGTTTTGCGTAGTTGCATTTTTTTGGTAAGAAAAACATTTTTGTTGCATTTACTCCAAATGAGTAATATTGTAATGTATGAATGAATTGTTTTGTAAGTGGTGTCATAATGGCAGCATATTTAGTTAGTGTTTTGAGCATGAAAATCTTTGCGATGTGTTTTGCATTGTCTTATGTGTAATTTTCATTTCTCTTTCTTTTTTAGTGGGATATTGTTGATCCATACTGTGTCTGTGCAGAGTAGGTGGTGGTGAGTTTAGCTGCTTCTGGCAAGTGAGTGGTATCGTTTTGGAGTGTATAGGTATTTCTGATAAAGGTGCATTTTGTTTATTACTTGTTTTACAAAGTGTTTGTTGTTGTTGACTTGTTTGACAAGTTACCTTTATTAGTAATCATTATGGCTAGCCGTAGAATGACTGCTCAGCAGGTGGTTGGTGTGCTTCTTGAATCTTCCTCTGAGCAGATTATGAGACTGACAGTGCGTCTGAGGAAGAGGAGGGAGGGGAAGATTCTGGCAGTGAGTTTTCTCTCCACATGGAATCATCGGATGATGAAGGTTCTCTCAGTGCAGATGAAGTGCCTGTTTTAGAGGAAGATACTGCTGTGCCGATGGTGCAAGAGGCATCTGTATTGCAGCCTGAGGCTGCTAGGCTTCCTACTGGAAGTGCTGGACTCTGGGTTGATCCAAACATGGTGCATCCGGCGTTGCCTGCCTTTAGCGGTGAAGTAGGGTGTAGAGTGGATTGTGAACATTTTTTGCCTATACAGTTTTTTCAGTTGTTTATGGATGATGTATTTTTGGGTGAGATTGTTGACCAGACTAATTTGTATGCTGAACAGTCTTTGAGGGACAACAGTGACAAACTTAGGTCCCACTCTAGAGCTACCCGGTGGACAAATCTGGAAGAGATTAAGACATTTTTGGGTTTGACTTTATTGATGGGTTTGATAAGGAAGCCGAACCTGGCTTCATATTGGCCTACTAGCCCCTTGATGGCAACAGACATATTTCCTGCAGTTATGACACGTGATCGGTATTTACTTTTGCTACGTATGCTGCATTTTGTTGATAATTCTTTGGCGTTGCCACGTATTCACCCTGACTGTGACCGTCTTTTCAAGATTCGGCCTGTTCTTTATCACTTTGTAGATCGATTTTGAGAGATCTATACTCCAGGGAAAGAAAGATCTATTGATGAGTCTTTGGTCTTGTTCAAGGGCCGTTTGGTTTTCAGGCAGTACATCCCTAGCAAGAGGGCACGCTATTGAATTAAGCTGTATATGTTGTCTGAGAGTAGGACAGGATATGTTTTAAATTTTCGTGTGTACACTGGTAGAGATTCCACTATTGACCCCCCAGGTTGTCCGTCCACTTGTGGAGTTTCAGAGAAAATTGTGTGGGATTGTAGTGAAGGCAGCGGTTTAGATGCATACATTGCTATGTTAGCATAAGAGCGTTAGATGTTAGAAAGCCATCTTGCCACTTTTGCTGCTTTTGCACACAACACTGCAGAGACATGTTATTCTTTGAAAACTGCTTGCTTGCTTTTTCTTCACATGAGAACTGTCTGTTGTTCACATCCTTAGACGTGCACTGCGACCTTGGTCTGAACATTGTGTGCAAAACACTCTGAGCCGCCAGACAAGGTATGTTTTTGAGTTCAGGTTGATCGGCCCACTCTCTAGCCATAATATGCACACAGCTGCAAATACCTGGGTGTCAAGAGCCTTTAATACTACAGTTTGCATGCGTTAGAAACACATTCTGGAGAAGAACATTTCCAGGCGCAGAGCAAAGCTGATCCTGTGATGTGATTCACCTAAGCTGATCTTTACGGTATGGGGTTCTCCGTTCAAGCCTAGAGACCTTCTATTTGTATAATAATACTAGTCTACTAGCGAAAGGAAGGTGGCTGTATTCCACTGTCATTTGTAATATGATTTCTCCCTTTATTTTCTATGGTATTGTAACAATGCTGATGGTTTTAATTATAATCATTTGTCTGCTTATGTTAGCCAAAGTACTGCATCTTAGGACACGTAGTTTATAAAGTAAACCTTTTAAACTTTACTGTGTCTCTGATTACTCTTGTTGTGGACTGATATGAGAATAATTACGAACAGGTATTTCTGATTCCCACCATTCCTGAGAGTACTCTAAGTCGCTTGTTCTGGGTTGTCTATACATTGGGACCTCTGAGATAATACGGATAACGAATGGGACACTGATGCTGGTCGGATAGGGGTTCTGGGTACTGAGGTGAGTTTTTTGGTACACCACAATTCACTGAGGTCCTGGTCTCATTATGCCCTAGGCAGATATGAACCATTGGGTACTGCTTTCCTGCATGAAGTATGGTCACTCCCATTTACATACAGGTGCATGAGAGAAGGTAAAGAAGTTTATTTGAAGGGTGAGGAATGCTCTTTCACACCTGATCACTCTGTAGTCTGTAGGCACATCCAATTGCATGGCGCGTGCAATGTGCAAGCGCCTAATTTAGCATGTGTCCTGAAAGGGATTCTATTGCCAGCTATTACACCTTTTTTCACGCTGCTAGCTAACGGTAGTTATTTGCTTTCGAATAACGAGGCTTGCTGCGGGATGCTAGTGGGAATTCCCTACATCGTGACTTTATCACAGAGAGTAGTCTGCTGTAAAAATGTCCTTTTCCCGCCCCCGCATGGGCGGCTGGATGTATCCATCTGGCCTTCCATTCCAACCTTGAAAGCAGAGTTCAACAAGATGAGTAGAATAAGGGCTCTATTGTCTCAAAAAGAAGTCACTCTGACTTCGTCCCGTGAAACATTTGTCCTTCACGTAGCCAACACCCGTACCGAGGTGCAGGCGCTTTTAAATACTGATCTCCCACTTCATTTTGGTACCCTGATTCAAACTATATTTAACGCCTCGTCAACAACTGGCTTGGCGCATTTTTTCAAAATTGTGGGCTCCGGCCTCGTGACCTCCTTCCAAACTATTTTTGGTGTGATACCGGCCTTTTTTCATTCTATTTTTTCCAGCGTCTTTGGAGGGCTCCCGTTGATTCTCGCCCTCGAGGCTGGCGTGCTGCTGTTGGTCTGCGTACTGCGCAATGGCTGCACACTGTGTATCACGCAACAGCCTGTCCCGGCTGCTCCATCTTCGTAACCGGATGCTTGAATACTATGGAACTTTACCACTGGCAACCCTGAGCATAGCCTATGGATTGTCCTTCCGGTTTGCCTACTTTACATGCGTACAACCTGTTTTTCATTGCCTAGATTGTCCTTTCGAATGGGCTCTGGATTTGTGCTTGTCAAACTCGGCGTCTCCTGCCCCTGATTATGATCGACTAATGAGTCCATTGGTGGCTCATGAGTTGGACTGTTCTGGTGTTAGGATTATGGCCTGTGGAGCGGCACATGGAGTCCTTGGGAATTGGGACATCGGAACGGCAGCGTATGACTTCTTGGCACAAAGTTATTTAGAAGAACACGCCAGTTGTCCTC
This sequence comes from Triturus cristatus, assembly GCF_964204655.1. Classification (NCBI taxonomy): domain Eukaryota; kingdom Metazoa; phylum Chordata; class Amphibia; order Caudata; family Salamandridae; genus Triturus; species Triturus cristatus. The sequence goes on along the minus strand of NC_140589.1, from coordinate 561,470,480 downwards.
TGAACGTGCTAGAGGCTTCAGTGGTCGAAGAACATGTATGTTCATTTACCTTGTTAGACTGGATGGCGGACACTTTTGCAACTCATTCCAATGACTTCCTTTTGGAAGCTGTTGCTACGTACTGTGCTTACACATTTATGGATTAACTTCCTTATCGTCCAGCTTCCCTTGCACAAACCACACATTTTTTTCTGTGTTCCTACATCCGGGCTCGTTGAGCCTTTACATGATGTATTAATTTACCATTTTCTTTTTTATCTCTTCATTGTGGTTTTTTTTTAACGTTTTTTTTCCTCGAACTTCCACTCCTCTTTATTTTGATTTCCAATACATGCACTTGGTTCCGCTCTGTCGAACTTGAACTCTGCGTTCCTTTTTGTCTCCCTATTTGTTCGTGGCCCGATCAAGGGGGGGGGGGCGTAGTGAAGGCAGCGATTTAGATGCATACATTGCTATGTTAGCATAAGAGCGTTAGATGTTAGAAAGCCATCTTGCCACTTTTGCTGCTTTTGCACACGACACTGCAGAGACATGTTATTCTTTGAAAACTGCTTGCTTGCTTTTTCTTCACATGAGAACTGTCTGTTGTTCACATCCTTAGACGTGCACTGCGACCTTGGTCTGAACATTGTGTGCAAAACACTCTGAGGCGCTAGACAATGTATGTTTTTGAGTTCAGGTTGATCGGCCCACTCTCTAGCCATAATATGCACTCAGCTGCAAATACCTGGGTGTCGAGAGCCTTTAATATTACAGTTTGCATGCGTTAGAAACACATTCTGGAGAAGAACATTTCCAGGCGCAGAGCAAAGCAGATCCTGTGATGTGATTCACCTAAGCTGATCTTTACGGTATGGGGTTCCCCATTCAAGTCTAGAGACCTTCTATTAGTATAATAATACTAGTCTACTAGCGAAGGGAAGGTGGCTGTATTCCACTGTCATGTAATATGATTTCTCCCTTCATTTTCTATGGTATTGTAACAATGCTGATGGTTTTAATTATAATCATTTGTCTGCTTATGTTAGCCAAAGTACTGCATCTTAGGACACATAGTTTCTAAAATAAACCTTTTAAACTTTACCGTGTCTCTGATTACTCTTGTTGTGGACTGATATGAGAATAATTACGAACAGGTATTTCTGATTCCCACCATTCCTGAGAGTACTCTAAGTCGCTTGTTCTGGGTTGTCTATACATTGGGACCTCCGAGATAATACGGATAACGAATGGGACACTGATGCTGGTCGGATAGGGGTTCTGGGTACTGAGGTGAGTTTTTTGGTACACCACAATTCACTGAGGTCCTTGTTTCCTGCGCATAGTTCTGTGCATGAGCAGAATCCCTGCAACAAGGCTTTTTGTTTCATTTTTTTATTTATTTCTTAAATACCGCAAACTCAACCCAAAGGTATTGCAGTGCTTTGGCTAAACAAACACACTCAAACCGGAGGCTACTGAAGAGCATATTTGCATAATATTGCTCTTAAATGCATTATTTCCGATATGCGTTCAAACAAGAAAGTGGCCTTTCTTCCAGTATTAAAGTAAAAAAAAGTGGCACTGTGGATCAAAATTGCTGCATATGGGGTGGTAAGCAGGTTGTTGGTATGCTGCTTGAATCCTCCTCTGAGCAGGATTATGAGACTGACAGTGCGTCTGAGGGAGAGGAGGGAGTGGAAGATTCAGGCAGTGAGTTTTCTCTCCACATGGAATCATCGGATGATGAAGATACTCTCAGTGCGGATGAAGGTACCCCCAGTGTGGATGAAGTGCCTGTTTTAGAGGGGTATACTGATATGCCGATGGTGCAGCAAGAGACATCGGTATTGCACCCTGAGGCTGCAAGGTTTCCTACTGGAAGTGCTGGACTCTGGGTTGATCCAAACATGGTGCAGCCAGTGTTGCCTGCCTTTAATGTGGATGCAGGGTGTAGAGTGGATTGTGATTTTTTTTGCCTATACAGTTCTTTTAATTGTTTATGGATGATGTATTTTTGGCTGAAATTGTTGAGCAGACTCATTTGTATGCTGAACAGTTTTTGAGGGACCACAGTGCCACACTTAAGCCCCACTCTAGAGCTACCCGGTGGACTCCCACAAATCTGGATGAGATGAAGAAGATTTTGGGTTTGACTTTTTTGATGGGCTTGATAAGGAAACCGTCCATGGCTTCATATTGGTCTACCAGTCTCTTGATGGCAACGGCCATATTTCCTGCGATTATGACCCGTGATCAGTATTTACTTTTGCTTCGGATGCTGCATTTTGTTGATAATACTTTGGCATTGCCACGAGATCACCCTGACTGCGACCGTCTTTTTAAGATTCGGACTGTAGTTGATCACTTTGTAGATCGATTTTCAGAGATCTATACTCCTGGGAAAGAAATATCTATTGATGAGTCTTTGGTCCTGTTCAAGGGCCGTTTGGTTTTTAGGCAGTACATCCCTAGCAAGAGGGCACGGTATGGAATTAAGCTGTATATGTTGTCTGAGAGTAGGACAGGATATGTTTTTAATTTCCATGTGTACTCTGGGAGGGATTCCACTATTGATCCCCCTGGTTGTCCGTCTACTTTTGGAGTTTCAGAGAAAATTGTGTGGGATCTTGCTAGAAGACTGTTTAACAGAGGTCACCATTTGTACCTTGATAACGTCTACACTGCTGTGCAATTATCTAAGGAATTGTTTAAAGTGGACACTTTTGCATGTGGCCCAATCCGCTCTAACCGTAAAGGTTATCCGAAAGAGCTTGTTTGCAAAAAACTTCAGAGGGGACAGTTGAGTTCCTTGCATAGTGATGAACTACTAGCTGTGAAATTTGTGGACAGGAGAGATGTGTACATGCTGACTACCATCCATGATGAGAGTACTTCACCTGTGCCTGTTAAGGGTCAGGTTGCTGAAGTGCGCAAACCTGTGTGCATTCTAGACTACAATAAGCACATGGGTGGTGTTGACAGAGTAGATCACAGGTTGGAACCTTACACTGCTATTCGGAAGGCTTATGTTTGGTATAAGAAGTTGGCCATCCATTTCTTCAACTTAGCACGTTTCAATGCTTTTATTGTGTTCAAGGAGTGTTCTCCTGTGTCAAAGTTGCCAGTTCTTCAGTTTCAGCACTCTGTGATAGCTAGCCTTGTTGTTGTGGAACAGGCAAGTTTTCCTAGATTTGGAGTGGTGGAGGATGTGGCTCGATTGAAAGATCACCACTTTCCTGATTACATTCCTCCCACATATTCAAAAGACTTTCCCTCTAGGAGATGTAGACTCTGTTGGCGAAGAGGTTTTAGAGCGTACCACATGCAAAAGAATTTTTGGGAGCATCCATGAGTGGTACAGTGAACTGCCTGGTCTGTATTGTTTAAAAAATTGTATTCTGTTTCAAGGTTGGCATTAGTGCAATGTATTTAGTTTCAGATCTTGTGTTAGTAGATTTGTATCTATTTGCAATTTGTTTGTGTTTTTTTTGTATATAAAATCCTAAATATGATGGCGCTGTGTGTAGGCTGGCACTTGGCTGGCGGTGTGCATGGACTGGCGCTTGGCTGGCGGTGTGCATGGACTGGCGCTTGGCTGGCGGTGTGCGTGGACTGGTGCTTGGCTGGCGGTGTGCGTGGACTGCCGCTTGGCTGGCACTGTGTGTTGACTGGTGCTTGGCTGGCGGTGTGCATGGATTGGCTTTGTTTGTGTAATAACTCTGTGCTTTTAACAAACATCTTGCTGCTATCACGTGCACTTTCCCAACGAGCCGACTGAGCGCTCATGAGGGATTCTGACACACCGGCGCTGGGTGAGGGGAAGACTGCGGCCACGCCCCCCCCTCCATGCCACGCCCCCTTTTCCCGTAGCTATAAAAGAGCGCGCTGATCCACATGCGCGGTCACTGTCCTGCAAGCTCCTGAGGCGAAAAGCCGGGAGGTTTTTAAAAACTGCATTTTAAGCTTTGTTTGTGTAATAACTCTGTGCTTTTAACAAACATCTTGCTGCTATCACGTGCACTTTCCCAACGAGCCGACTGAGCGCTCACGAGGGATTCTGACACACCGGCGCTGGGTGAGGGGAAGACTGCGGCCACGCCCACCCCCCTTCAGGCCACACCCCCCCAACATAAAAACATGTGCTTCCCCCGGAAGCGCAGCGGACGGGCGCAGCGGGCGCGCCGTTGGCGCGCCAAAGGCGCGCCTAAGGCAAGCCCGTCTGCGCCCGTCCGCGACCGGATCGCGTCCAGCGCCAGCCTTGCTGCCTGTGTCCATTCACTCAATCAAAGGATTGTCTGGTCCAGTGCGGAGCTACGGTCACTGAACGCTGCCACTCCCTGTCAGTCGCCTGAGCTCAATCTGACGACTCAGGATCTCCCGCCCCACTGCCCACGCTGCCAAAAGTCTCTTGGCATTGTCTCTCCCCAAATAGTATCACCTCTCAAAAAAGCAAGTAAACCATCTCGCAACACCTCCTCTATCCAACTTAGGATCGGTCTACTGAACTGCAGATCCCTATCCAAGCATGCTGATGATTTATGCTTACTAATAGCGGACTCTAATTGGGACGCCTTGTGCCTTACGGAGACATGGCTCAATGAGGACAACATGGCATCCATTTCGCTAGCAATCCCGCCAGGCTTTAAACTGAGCTTCTCTAATAGAAAGGAAGGCCGAAGAGGTGGTGGAGTGGCTTTCATCTACAACGAGAAATACTCATTGTCGTCCTCCACTCCTACTACATTCCCAGGCACAGAGGGGTTACACTTTTGCCTCCAAACTACCCCCCAACTGTCTCTTACAGGCCTAATTATCTACAGACCCCCGGACTGCCCGGCATCATCTTTGAGTGAGCTTATGGACTTTATAGTCCTAAACTCTCTAGCCCACCCGCATTATATTGTAGCCGGTGATTTTAATCTTCACGCCGACAATTCTGATTGTCCACAGGCTACTCACCTCATCTCAACCCTGCAATCGGCCAATCTAACTCAAGCTATTGCAGGCCCCACGGATCGGGCGGGGCATATGCTGGACCTTTTCTTTTCCAACATATCGAACACAAAAGCTAATTCTCCGATACCACTGCTCTGGACGGATCACTACTCAATCACTATGTCCATCTCAATCTCCTCCCAGTCTCAGATCACAGGGAAACGCTCCTATGTGCGGAGAAAATGGGATGATTTAACAGCGGACACTCTATGCCCGGCACTTCGAGCAAACCCCCTACCCCTTACCTCGGATGTAAACTCCGATGCTGCATCACTGAACTCGTGGATTGGCAATGTAGTGGACTCTATCGCTCCGGCCAGAATCGCTACGTCGCGCAGAGAATCTCCCTCTGCTCCGTGGTTCTCCCCTGAGCTGATGGCCGAAAAAAGTAAATGCAAAAAGCTGGACCGCCTTTGGCGAGCAAATTATTGCGAATCAGCCAAAACCAGCTATAAAAAAGCCCTCCATGCCTTACATTTATCCATAAAAAAAGCCCAAAAAATCTTCTTTGCGACCTCCATCCAGCAGGCGGAACAATCAAGTAAAGAAGTTTTTAAGATTGTTAAATATTTCTTCAAGCCCAGAGCCATCGAGACGGATATTATCCCATCCGCAAGACTCTGTGAAACCATCTCAGATTTCTTTGACACCAAAATATTAAAAGTGTACGATACTTTTACGAACCCCGAGCCGACATCTATGGATGAGCTGGGAGTTTCTGAGCCACCCGCTTCCTCCTTAAATCAATTTCAGCCCATCACCCTCTCTGAGGCATTGAAAGAAATAAAAAAATGCAAATCTGGGGCACCTGATGATCCATGCCCACCTAAACTGTGGAAATTAATGTCTGACGCAATCGCAGTTCCCCTCTTACACATATGGAACACGTCCATTACAACAGGCATGTTCCCGGATTGCTGGAAACAGGCCACTCTTCTCCCGCTGAAAAAAAAATCCCAAGGCGCGCCGGATGATCTGAGCAATCTCCGACCCATCTCCCTTTTAGCAGCCTCTGGCAAAATGCTCGAAAAACTGATCCAACGGCAGCTTAACAGCTTTATTGAAGAAAGCGGTGCCCTACATGAAACTCAGTCTGGCTTTAGGGCCGGCTTTAGCACCGAGACGGCCCTCATTGAGGTTGCCGAGTCAATCAGGTGGTCCTTAGATTCAGGGGCATCAGCTATGCTGGTGCTCCTGGATCTATCCGCTGCTTTTGATACGGTAGATCATAGCAGACTGCTGATTCGACTTAAGGACATCGGCCTTGGAGACAAAGCTCTCAACTGGCTACACTCCTACCTCACAGATCGGTCCCAGAAAGTGGCTCTGGGCCCCTTCTCTTCTGAACCTAAAGGCCTCTGGTGTGGTGTCCCACAGGGGTCGGCACTCAGCCCTCTGCTGTTCAATGTCTATCTGGCCCCGCTTTTTTTTTTTTTTTTGAAGCCGTTTATTACATAATCCAAAAAATATACAAAGATGGGCCTACAACCTCCAGGCCGGCCGCTAGCACACAGAAGGAGCATATAATACAGACAGTAGAACGCACGCTGCGGCAGAAGGAAATTCACAGTAGTTAAAAGAGGCGTTGATAGCCACACCATCCGGACCCCACACAACGGCTTCATTTTTATATAAATAATCAACAAAAAACAAGTCCACAAGGCAACCCACAGTCAGAAATAACAGCATGTGCTCCCCTAGGGGGGGGGACCCCGCTGACCCATAGGAATATCGAAGGGGGGAAAGGTCAGGACGGGGACTGAGTAGACTCACAGCCCAGCACCGGGAAGACAAACAGGCTAAGGAGACGGGGCCGGTGACGAATCAGGCAATAGCGGCGGGGTACAGATTCCCCCACGGTAGGCGTTCCAGGGGCCCCACACTTTCATCCATTTCCCAGGCTTACCTCTCGCAACATACACGACCTTTTCCCGAAACATACACCAGTCCATGTTGTCCTTCCACGCCGAGACGGTCGGCGACCTCTGGGAGCCCCACAATTGCGCAATGTCATGTTTGGCGACCATATATCCCAGAGTCGCCCACCACGTCTGCGGCACTGAATAGTCGGTTGGCTCCCACACGTTCAATAGGCATCTCCTCGCCTCAGGCAGCAGCTGCACATGCGTAACTACCTGCAAAACCTCATGCACACCACGCCAGAATCGCACCACCTCCGGGCATTCCCACAAAATATGGAGAAAGGTCCCCAAAGAACCACACCCACGCTTGCACAACCCGTCCACAGCATAGCCCATACGCATCAGCCTCGGTCCCGTAACATAGACCCTATGAAGTATCTTGAGCTGGACGAAGCGAAGGCGGGCCGGTATGGCCACCTCTTTCGGGGAGGCCACCGCAGACACCCAGTCCTCGTCATCCAGCTCCAATCCATCAGCCCCCCACGCCTCGCGAAGGCCAGTCAGCAGTCCCGAACGGTCATTAATGAGCTTTTTGTAAATTAATGAAATCGTGCCGTCTGGGACATGCCCATCTAGCACTCTATCCTCCAGAGGGGAGTACTCCGGGATGGATGCAACGTCCGGAAATACGGAGCACAACGCAACCCTGGCCCCGCTTTTCACCTTGATTGCTAAATGGGGGGTCAAGGCAATATCATACGCGGATGACACTCAATTGGTCTTCCCCTATACAGACACGTCAGAGGCAGCTTTTAGTAAAATCAGGGGCTGTCTTCGAGACGTGGCTAAATGGATGAACACTAATAAACTCAAAATGAATGCGAGCAAAACAGAGGTGTTATTCTTTGGAAATCTCAAACACCCCCCTCCGGACTTGTGGTGGCCAACGGAAATGGGCCCTGCCCCATCTCCCGGAACCCATGCAAAAAATCTAGGAGTAAGATGGGATGAGAATTTGTCCTTCTTCCCGCATATTCAACAGCTTACCGCTGGCTGCCTGCACAAACTCAGAAATTTGCGAAAATTTCTGCCCCTGCTACCAGTCGAGTGTCGAAAAACGGTTGTTCACGCAACAATCACATCTCGACTTGACTATTCTAATGGCCTCTTTCTTGGTCTGCCCAAATATGCGGTGCAACGCTTACAGATCGTGCAGAATGCGGCTGCGAGATTGATAAAACGTGTCCCTTTCAGGCAGCATATCTCTCTGCATCTGCACGCGCTGCACTGGTTGCCAGTGGCAAGCAGAATTAAGTTCAAGGTGCTTACCTTGGCTTTCAGAGCACTAAAAGGCACGTGTCCCAACTATCTAAAACTTCGACTTCCCCGTTACCACCAAAAACGAGAGCTGCGCTCAAACTCCTTGCTCAAACTAACTACTCCGCGTGTGAGGAAAGCTAGACTTGGAGGCAGGTCCTTCTCTGCCGGCACGGCTAAACTATGGAATACCTTGCCCCCTGCCATCCAATCTGCCACTACAGAAGCTAGCTTTAGGAAGCTCCTAAAAACTTGGCTCTTTATGCAATAATCTTGATCTTCCCCCTGACTACTCGCTTTTGGCTGTAGGACTCGCTAGCGCCGGGACACCTCACCTGAGGTAGCTGTTCGCGCTCTACAAGCATCTGTATTATTATTATTATTATTATTATTGGCGCTTGACTGGCGTTGTGCTTGGATTGGTGCTTGGCTGGCGTTGTGCATGGACTGGCGCTTGGCTGCCGGTGTGCGTGGACTGACGCTTGGCTGGCAGTGTGGTTGGATTGGTGCTTGGCTGGCGTTGTGCGTGGAGTGGCACTTGGCTGGCGGTGTGCGAGGACTAGCGCTTGGCTGGCGGTGTGCGTCGACTGACGTTTAGCTGGCGGTGTGCGTGGACTGGTGCTTGGCTGGCGGTGTGTGTGGACTGGTGCTTGGCTGGCGGTGTGTGTGGACTGGTGATTGGCTGGCTGTGTGCGTGGACTGGTGCTTGGCTGGTGGTGTGCGTGGTCTGGCGCTCGGCTGGCAGTGTGTGAGTAGTGACTTGCTGCTGGTCACTACACACACTACTAGCTGAGCGCCACTCCACGCAAACCATCAGTTTGTGTAGTTGCTGTGTCAAGAATGTGGGCGTGTGAAAGTGATGGGCCCTTGAATGGCTCAGTCTGCTGGTGTGAGTGTTGTAATGTGATGGGCCCACGGCTGGCGGTGTGAATGTTTTGTATGTGTCACACATATGAAAGGTGTATGAATAGCCTGTAAAGAGGTTGATGCCTTGTCGTGGCTTTACAGCTCACGAGCTGTGAGTCCATGGTTTAGTTTCTCGTCCTTTCAATTATTAACCGTGGATTTCATTTTTGTGAAATCACTTGCTAATACAATTGAATATACTGAGCCATCACTCACTCTCGTGCCAAATCCAACCAGTATGTGTGTGTGCTTGAGGATTAGATGGCTGTGCAGTAATATTTGTCTTTTTTGTCTTTCTGAAGCAGGGTGTACCTTGTACCTTTTTGTGAATGTTGTGATGTGTTGGTTTTGTGCCTGGTGGTGTGAATGGTCTTGTGTGTATCACGTATGAAAGGTGTGTGAATGGCCTGTAAAACGGTTGGTGCCTTGCCGTGGCTTTACAGCTCACGAGCTGCGAGTCACTGGTTCGGTTTTTAGTCCATTTAATTATTGACAGTGCATTTCATTTTTGTGAAATCTCTTGTTAATAACACTTTATATACTGAACCATCACTTGCCCTCGTGCCAAATCCAACCAGTATGTGTGTGTGTTTGAGGAATAGATGGCTGTGCAGGAATCTTTGTCTTTTTAGTCTCTCTGCCAAGGTGTACATTCCAGCTAAGAATTACCTACCAACTGTAGATATTGTTGTTAACCCATGGGAGTACATGGTGATGTCTCTCTTGTGAATTCCAACAAGTTATTTTATCCACAATGTCCTGAAAACTTAAAAATGTCTGTCACATTTTACTTGCAATATTGTGCCAAAATTCTCACGCTGCAGAAATAAACAACACATGCAGGGGGCCTGGTTTTGCAAGGGGGTTACCTGGGTTTTTGGCCCCGTGCTCAACGGCCATCTAGGGAAACCTACCAAACCCACACATTTCTACAAAGTAAACACCCGGGGGCTTCCAGGGAGGAATGGCTTGCATGGATCCCCCAACATTTCCTTACCCAGAATTCCCTGCAAACCTCAGTTTTAGCTGAAACAAATCACTTTTTTCACACATTTTTGTGTGGGGAAGTGTGGCATCACCGGGCTCACACAAATTTCCTACCACCCAGCATTCCCCCAGGTCTCCCGATAAAAATGGTGCCTCACTTGTGTGGGAGGCCCAAGTACCCGCAACAGCCAAGGGCCCAAAACGTAGTGAGGCGACATTACCTATCTCAAAACCACCTGGTTTTGCATGGGGGGTCACCTGGGTTTTTGACCCCGTGCTCAACGGCCATCTAAGGAAACCTACCAGACCCACACATTTCTGCAAAGTAGACACCCGGGGGCTTCCAGGGAGATATGGCTTGCGTGGATTCCCCAACGTTTCCTTACCCAGAATCCCCTGCAAACCTCAATTTTAGCTGAAAAAAATCACTTTATTCACACATTTTTGTGTGGGGAAGTGTGGCATCACCGGGCTCACACAAATGTCCTACCACCCAGCGTTCCCACGGGTCTCCCGATAAAAATGATGCCTCACTCGTGTGGGAGGCCCAAGCACCTGCGACAGGCAAATGCCTGTCGCGGGTACTTGGGCCTCCCACACAAGGCACCATTTTTATTGGGAGACCTGGGGGAACGCGGGTGGGTGGATATTTGTAAATCCACGCAGATTCCAGAACTTTCCTCCACAGAAATGTGGGGAAAATGTGTATTTTGTGACAATTTTTTAGGTTTGCAAGGGATTCTGGGTAACAGAACCTGGTGGGAGGCAGTCAAGTCACCCCATCCTGGATTCCCCTGGGTGTCTACTTTTAACAAATGTATAGGTTTGCTAGGTTTCCCTAGGTGCCGGCAGAGCAAGGGTTCACAAACTACAGCTAGGCACTTTGCCAAGAAAAAGGGTCATTTTTCACTGCGAAATTGAGGTGTGACCACGTTGCATTTTGCGCCGTTTCCTGTCACGGGCACTAGGCCGACCCACACAAGTGAGGTACCATTTTTCTCGTAACACTTTGGGGAACGCGGGGTGGGTGGAAATTTGTAGATTCACGCAGATTACAGAACTTTCCACCATAGAAATGTGGGGAAAATATGTTTTGTAAAACATTTTTTTAGGTTTGCAAGGGATTCTGGGTAACAGAACCTGGTGGGAGGCAGTCAAGTCACCCCATCCTGGATTCCCCTGAGTGTCTAGTTTTCAAAAATGTATAGGTTTGCTAGGTTTCCCTAGGTGCCGGCAGAGCTATGGTTCAAAAACTACAGCTAGGCACTTTGCCAAAAAAGGGTACATTTTCATTGTGAAAATGTGGTGTGTGCACGTTGGGTTTTGAGCCATTTCCTGTCGTGGGCACTATGCCTACCCACACAAGTGAGGAACCATTTTTATCGGGAGACTTAGGGTAATTCAGATTTGTAAAGTGACTGTTATTACCTATTGATTTTTGAAGCATTTCTGCCTTCCGAATGAAAGACATTGTGTAAAAAAGAGGTAATTTTGAAAAATGACCGATAATTCTCATACTAGTATGAGTATTCCCAATTTCGAAAATGTGCAAATATGTACTGTTTCTAAACTCTATAAATTGTTCCCATTTCAGAAATACATAGGTGTCTTTCATACCGATTTTTCTATGTATACATTTTACCACAATAATTGCTAAATACCCGGTACATAATAAAAAGCCATTGCAATTTGCTTCTCAGTTTTTGACTCTGGGTTCGTCGGGTTCTTGGTGAACATACAAGTCCTATATATCCCCACAACCAGGAAGGTCCAGCGGATGTAACGGAATATTGCTTTCAAAGAGCTGTCATAACTAGAAGAAGTTACAGGTGAAAACCTTGACACAAAAGGCTGATTTTTTCAACTAATTTTCAATTTTTCCTATATTTAACTGTTCGTTTCTATAAAAAAACCTTGATGGATCTACACAAATGACCCATTGCTGAATTCAGAATTATGTCTACTTTTCTAAAATGTATAGCTTTCTAGGATCCCTTATTGCTTTCACACCTATTTCTACCATTAACTGAAGGAGGTTGGAAGCACAATAAAATAGCAAAAATAGGCCATGTCCCAGAAAAATGCCAAAACTGTGTAAAAAATGTTGGTTTTCTGACAAAAGTCTGTCATTCCGTAAAAGCTGGGAAAATGGTGATTTTGGCCCCACAAACCCTTTTTTGATAACATTTGCAGGTAAAAACCCAGACGCTTTTATTTTCAGCCCGTTTTTCCCCAAAAAACAAAGCTTTTCTATATTTTGGCTAATTTCTGGGACCCCTCCAGGGGAATCCACAAACCCTGGATACCTTTAGAATCCCCATGATGTTGGAAGAACAGGACGCAAATTTGGCGTGGATACCTTATGTGGTCAAAAAGTTATAGGGGCCTAAGCGCGCACTACCCCAAATACCCCAAAAAAGGCTTAGCACAGGGGGGGAAATGCCTAGCAGCGAAGGGGTTAAGGATGGTCACTATCAGTGCCTCGCGGAGGGATGGGGGAGAGTGCCCTGTTCGAGTGAGTCCTCATAAATGTTGAGGATGTGGGGTGCAAGAAGTGGCGCAAACTCCTTGTAGAAGGCAGGGGTCAATCCGTCCAGCCCGGGCGTCTTGTCCCCGGCATGGCCCGGATTACCCTAATCACCTCCTCTTCCGAGTAAGGCTCGTCCAGATACTTCCAGTGTGCATCGCTGAGCCATACTAGTTCTATGGAGTCAAGGTCAAGGAAAGCTTTATTCGGCTGCTTTATAAAACAGACATAAAAGCACATAAAATTATTCATTTCATAATATTTACACAAGTAAAACGGTAAAACACAGTTCATTTTGTACAAGATTCTCCAATTATAATTCAGTGATTATACATTTCCTAAGTTGGAGCACCTTCTTTATAAACTTGGCTAATCTCTACGCTTTATGCTCATTTTCCAGTAGCTGGAGTAAAAAAATGGCTAGGTGGCACTGCCAAAGCCCCTGGTTTAAAAAAAAAAAGGTATAATCCAAACCTTCCTTGGCTCAGTGTAAAATTTACAGAACAGAACTAGGTGCATAGTGGATTGATCAGAGATGTTATCACAGGGGCACAGTGACAAATCGTGTGACCAATCATTCAATTTCGGGAATGTCACTAGCCTATGTACATTTCCCGGTCTGAGCCTAGTTAAGAGGAATCTGTTGAACGTTCCGGGAACATAAGATAGATAGGGCTCCATACCCAGTGTAGTGCGTAATAGCTGGTGTTGTCTCACACTCATTTTAGAAGATTCCCCTGCCGCTCTGACAGATTCCAATATCTGAAGACGCTCTTGTTTTAAGATCTTTCTGAGAATTGCCATCATAGATGTAGGATTTGAAAAATATTCTGGATGGCCCAGGTCGTTCATGAAGTCATGGACAAATCTGATCCATGGAATCCTTAAAGCCCCCTCTAACCTCAAAGTGTCCTTCATGATCTCCCTGTTTAAGTTGGTCTTGACACAAGAGTATTGGCTCTACTTTTATATGGTCGGCTATATAATGAAGACCAAGCTCTTCATGGCAGACAAACAAAGAGGTACTCAGGGGTACAGAAAGAATATACCTTAAAAAAGTGTTTTCAACTATTTGTAGTAGAATAGTATTTGCAAAACCCCACACCCCTGCCCCATAAAGTGCCATTGTAATACATTTTGATCTGTATATTTGCAGGAGTTCTGGGGTGGTTTCCTACCTAGTTTTTTGGCAAATATTACTAGAGCTGATGTTGATCTAGAAAAAGACAATTTTTTAGCAGATAGGTTATGGACCCATGCATCATGCTGATTGAATAATATATCCAGGTGGAAAACTTTCTAGTTTGTAAGTAACTTCTTCCCGTCTATGAACATTTCCAGTGTCCTCTGTGTCCCTTGTCTACATCGCATAACATAGGTCTTAGAGATGTTGGTATTAAGACCTAAATCCTTCATAAAATCACTGAATCTATCCAAGACTCTCTGGAAGCCATTTTGGGTGCGTGTCATTAGCACAGAGTCATCCGCATAGAGAAGTGTGGGTATGGAGCGGCCGCCAACTTGGGGGGAAGTCTTTGCCCGACAAAAGTAACGCTTCTCCTAGTCCGTTAATGTAAAGATTAAAAAGAAAAGGGGCCAGCACGCAGCCTTGTCTGACCCCTTTCCTAATGGGAAAAGCCTGAGTGCATTCGCCCGTGAGACCATACCGAACACTAGCATTGGCACCGGAGTACAATCGCCTTAGGAAAGAGATAATTTGGGGATCGACCCCTACCGTCTCATGGACCTCTCATAGCCTATTATGTCTAACGGAGTCGAAGGTCGCGGTGAGGTCCACGAAGGCCAAAAAAAGGCTCCCTTTTTTTGCTCTGGTATATTTGACTATAAGAATGGACAAATTCAAACTCTGTTTGATTGTACAAAGCCCAGCACGGAACCCATACAGTAGGAGTCAAAGAAAGGGAGCAGATCGGGAAGTGCCTCCAGCTGTCGTGCGGCATATAGTGAAGAATAATATTTGGTCATTTCAGCTTGAACTGATACCTGCCCGACCGCCACCATGTCCTTGTCCGTGCACCGCTCACTTATATAGTCATTTGTCCATGGCTTTTTAAGTAGACCCAAGAGGGCTTTGCCGGCCCGATCGCCCTCACCGTAGTGGCGGGCATGCGCCTCCAACCCCAAGAAATGCGTTTCTCTGTGCGCAGCCTCCTTAACTCCGCTAACTTAGCCTTAATCTGTCAGAGGACCGCGATCTGATTGGACTTGAAAAATTCTGATTCGAGCGAGCGTAGCTCCCTCTCTAGCTGCTGCACATTGTTCCTTAACGAGTGCAAAATGCCTGTTTGCGTAGCGATGCACTTGCCCCTGATGACATCCTTGAACGCCTCCTACAGGGTGGATGGGGAATCTATTGAGCCAAAGTTAGTATCAAAATAGTCCTGTATGGCGGACCTGATTTCCTCCCGGAACACCTGGTCTCGGAGGGCGCAAGCTGGAAGTTTCCAGTTGAAAGCTCTATTCGGTACGTCCGATAAGAGAAGTTCTAATAGTACTGGGGCATGGTCCGAGAGTGTTCGGGCAAGATGAGAGCAATGTCTAACCCAGGTGTCCACATCGCGAGATATAAGCCAATAGTCAATTCTAGACCAAGTAGGGCCCGCAGAGGAGATGCAAATCCCCTCCCGGCCGTGTTGGTGTTGGCAACACTAAACATCTACCAGATCGTGGTCTTCCATAAGAGTCCGAAGATGCGCCGCAGCTCGGGGGTGAGGACAGCGGGAACCGCTCAACCTATCAAGATCGGAATTAAGAATTACGTTAAAATCCCCTCCCCAGAGCACCGCCCTGGGGCCAAAGGAGTCCGCCAACTGCCACAACTCATTGATAAATTGGTGGCCACCATCACATAACGTCCCTGGGGATCGCATATCGCAGTGCGCATGTGCCAAGGGAGGCCCTTTCTAAGGATAACAGCTGTGCCCCTGGCATAGTTGGAGTATCTCGCTATGAACCTTTCACCCATCCACCCCGCCCGCAAGCGCAAACAGCTGGTTCCCATAATATGCAGCTCTTGTAAAAAGCAAATGTCCACCCCACATCAAACGAGAAGCGCTACCATCAACTGCATCTTTCTACCATCATTCAGATCCCTCACGTTCCAGGTTACAGCTTTGAGAGTGTGTGCCCCATCAGTAGTGTTAGAAATGGGGGTCTCTGGTTGGCAGTGGATGGCCACTGTCCAAGCAGGGACCCTTCTTTCTAAGTCAGAATGAAGGGCTGCACCCCCTTGACAACCCCTGCTCCACCCTGTGGTAACGTAGCACGAGCAGTTAGGCTAATCTCAGAGGCAGTGTGTAAAGCGTTGATGACCATACACTGTAAATACAGTGAGGAACACTACAAAGGGACACAACACAGGTAGTTATCCAAGAAAATAGTTATATTTATAGAGACTTATCACAAGACCAGATAACGAGGAAAATACTGTACAAAAATAGTTCTCTCTGGATGCTGCAACAATAGTTCCAATGGGTAAGGTAAAGTTCAGTTCAGGACAGTGGTCTCTGCGACCCCTCTTACTCACAGTTCTGAGATGTTGGCAAATAATCCACAATAAATGTCGCTCCAGCGGGTTAGCGATGTTTTTCCTCATACTCTGGTCACGGTCGCTCGCTAACGGGGCTTAGCGACGATTTTCCGGACGCTTAGCCACTGTAGCAATGATTTTTGGGCCGCAAACATGTGGGGCGATGATTAGGCCAGCGAGCCTTCAGCGGCAGTGATGCGACGATTTTCTTTACGCTCAGCACCTGTAGCAATGATTTTCTGGCCGCAAACGTGTGGGGCGATGATCAGGCCAGCGAGCCTTCAGCGGCAGTGATGCGACGATTTTCTTTACGCTCAGCAGCTGTAGCGATGATTTTCTGTCCGCAAACGTGCAGGGCGATGATTTTTAGGCTTTAGCGATAATTTTGAGGCTTTAGCGACGAAATGAAGTCTACTGGTCCTGAGCACTTTGTTTACCAGGCTGCTTCTTTCCTTTTCAGGGTGCAGGGCAGAGACATCAGACGCACCATAGGAGGTGGAGCCAGCATTGTGGAGGGAAGGCACAGCCCTATTCAGGTCCCAGGTGCTACTCCTCCCACCAATCTAGATGCAGATCTCTCTATTCACCACTGGGACACCTCACCCTGTCTCCTGGAATTCCCCAGCCCTGTCACTCCAAACCCAGACAGCCAATACACATAACAGCAGAGCACACTGAAAGGCTTAGGAAAGAAAATACCTACTTTCTAAAAGTGGTATTTTCAAACACAGAATATAAAAATAAACTTCACTAAAAGATGTATTTTAATATTCTGAGCTCAGGCATACTAAATTCGTTTTTCTACCATGTTCTATGGGTAAGTTACCTTACACATACAACGCACCCTACCATAGGGGTGGCTTACATGATGACAAGGGAAGGTTCAGGGGCTGGGAAGTGGGTGCACTTCACAGCCAAGATGGCAGTTCTAGACTGCACACAGACACTGCAGTGGCATGTCTGAGACACACTTTACAAGTTGCTTCTGTGGGTGGCGCAACTCAGCGCTGCAGGCACACCAGCAGTATTTGGTTTACCAGCCCTGGGCACACACAGGTCACATTACTAGGGACTAACAGGTAAACCAAATAAGCCAATCATGGATATACCAATTCACATGTCATATACTACAAAGGGAGATCATATGCACTTTAGCACTGATCAGCATTGGTAAAGTGCCCAGAGTCATAAAATCAACACAAACAGGTCAGATAAAATACAGGAGGAAGGCAAAAAGTTTGGGGATGACCCTGCAAAAAGGGCCATTTCCAACAAGTAGTTACAGACATCACTACATTTACATGCATCCATGTGCACCAAGTGGGGAGCAGGGCCAGCAATTGTGTACACCGGACCAGAGAGAGGGGAGAAAAGGAAGAAGAAAGGAGAGAAACATAAGGAGAAAAACAGCCCATCCCGGGTAACTCACCCACCACCCAAACAACCCACCCCCCACCCACTACACCCACCCAACATGGCTGGAGAGCATCTACCCAACCCACACAAGGCCGAACAAGGCCAACAGCAAAATGGAATATGGGGCTCGGCGTTGCCCAACAACAGAGAGTTGAGTGGCTGGAAAAAGGGCGCCCATGAGGGCCACATAGCTAGGCAGTCAGGTAACCCAGTCCAATGCCAGTTCCTTCATGTGCTCATAAGGTCGCCAAACTCAGAAGGCCCAGGGCGTGTGCCAGTTCAGCCGGGTGCAAGAATCTCCCCTGTTAGGTTTGCATTGCGGAACTCTTCCAAACTGATTCAGTCGTTTTCATAGAGGGGGCCTCTACCATTTGATCCCCATTCACTGAAAACTCCGGCCTCAAATGCTTGAGGCTGCGTGCAAACTTGGCAGCAAGCTTGGGATATGTGAAAAAGGATGTCTTGCCGGAGTGGAAGATTCAGAGCTTCACAGGGCAGACCAGGGAATACTTGATGTCCTGTTGCTGCAGCAGTCTCTTGACCGGTACAAATTCTCGGCGAGTGGCCTGTACAGACAAGGTGAATTCGGGAAAAAAGGAAATCGAGTTGCCCTAGTACCTGAGAACGTGTTAATCCTGAGCCTTTCTCAGCACAGTATCATGGTCCCTATAGTTTAAAAGTTTCACAATGATTTGGCAAGCCGGGCCCCAGGAGGGGGTCTCAGGCCACGGACCTGTGGGCACACTCTACAATACACATCGCGGATAGAACCTAGCCAAAGAGGGACTGCAGCATTTCCTCAACATAGTCCTCTACTCACAGTGGTTTCTGGGATTCTGAGAATGCGCAGATTGTTGCGCCGGGACCTTACTTCGAGGTCCTCATTTTTATTTCTGATGACCTCCAGTACTTTCTCCATAGGGAGCAGCTTCTCCTGAGTTATCACTCCATCATCCTCCAGAGCGGATGTCCACTGCTCAACTTCCGTGAGACGCTCATCATGGTTCGACACCTTGTCCCGGAGCCGGTCCAGACGGTGTGACATTGAGTCGATCTTCAGGTGTATGGCGGATAGAGAGTGTTTCAGATCGGCAAACATTTCTTGGATGTTAGGCTCAGGGACAGAAGTGGCATCCATGGTCACTGTGGTTGGGTCTTCTACCTTGGGGGTGGTCCCTCTTGGAGTTTTCTGCTGCTCAAACGAGATTTTAGGTTGTCTTGTGTCCGCCTTACCCATGGCAAACTGACTGGTCAGGCAACCAGGGATGGCTGCCCCAGGTCGATCCGTCTGGTCCCAGCAGGGTAGGCACAGTGAAGCGCTCAGTCCAGACACGCTCGGAAACCCCCCGGATGGGGGGAGTCCCCGTACACCCCCAAGGACCATGTCTCGTGGCCAGCAGATTAAGCCCACCACACTCATCTTCAGCACCCCCACCTTGCAGCTCCAACATTCTGTATCAGGCCCCCGCTGCCCCACAGCAGGTCACAGCAGTTCCCCCACCAGTCGGGGACGGGAGAGCAGCCCCGGGCTGGCCAGATCAGGAGTGGGCCACGCAAGCCCGGTCGCCGCCACACAGTCACCTCGGGCCACCCATGCCCCATAGGTCACCTCTCTGCAGTTTCCGCTGCACCTCCCGCCGGGCGAGCCCCCGGCGATCACTTCTCACCTGCTCAGGCCGGGCACCAGAGGGGCCGGTCTCCGCAGCGCGTCTCTCCCAATATGCGTGTGTTGTAATTTCTCCCTCTTGGTATGTGCCATGCACCACTACCCCAATGTTGCCAATGGTACAGTCCTGGAATGTTGGTAGGAAGGCCACCCCAGAATGTTGATGTGGTTGCCTTCAGAATTGTGACATGCCTGAACGACTGACAAGCTGAGGGTGCTGTTAATGTTGAGACTAATAAACAGTTTAACTGCACTACCTGCGTGGCTCTTCACTACATATTTGGATCCCATCCTCGTCGGCAAATATGTAGTGAAGAGCCACGCAGGTAGTGCAGTTAAACTGTTTATTAGTCTCAACAGCGTGCCTCCAAGGTCCACAGCGGAGCCCGCCGACGTGGGACACTCCAAAGCTCCAGGGCACTCACAGGGCTCTGGCCACACCCACCGCAAATCCAGCCGCCACAGATTGCAGCCGGGGCGCCGGGCAGTCCCCACTCCACTGAATCAGGGTCCGTCGCTTCGACGCGCACTCTACTCAGGCCAGGCTGCCATTTTCTTCCCCTCAGCAGCCGCCGAGTTAGCGCCTCCAATCAGCTTCTCAGGTCACAGAGATGCAGCAAACTAGTATGTAGCAGCAGCAACTGCGTTTAAGAAGCATAGCCACACTTTTGTAAGCCTCGATGGCCCCAGACTGCAGGATAACTAATGGATTGGCAATCCAGCCTGCAGAGCCTCACTACGTGGCGGCCATCTTGCAGCCGACACTCTAGAGCCCCCATATATGGGAAGATACTTCAATACTGAAGTGAGCAAAAACCTCAACCAACCCAGGCCTTCAGGCAGAACCTTGTCAAGAGCAGCAAAAAGAATCCTGCAGATTACTGACATATTGAATCTAGTTACAATATAGAGGCACAAACACAGTTAGAGGGACATTTGCATATTAGTCAAATGTCCATAGAGCTCTGTATCATAACAACTAATGAATAATCTCCAGAGATGAAGCTCACTAGGTCAGAGCCACTGAGTTCCTTCTGAGGACGTTTTCTGGCCATTCACCAATAACGATGTCTGTACACAACCACATTCATGTGGCGTTTCTAGTGCTTTCCAGCTGAGAACTTATACAATTCAATATTCAATGCAAAGGACCATTTATTCGCTATTGAATATTTTGATAATAATGTTTCTTTGGTACGTGAAAGAGAACGGTGTTGCCGGCCTTCACAATATGTGTATGATGTGCTTGCATAGCAAAAGAAGCGAGCATCTGAAGACTTAGCAGTGTGATTTACATAAATGGAGGCTGTATATTGCAGATCCAGAACAACATGTAGAATTAGGCAGGAAAAGCCTCCTGGTCACACTAGATTCTACAATTCTAGCTTTTTAAGAATCAACTAACAGAGGGGCCAGTTTCCTTGGCAACAAGAATAGGTATGACCAAACAGTAAGCAAAACTGGCCTGGGTTGTCTTGCAATCTAGTCATACCCCTTCCGCTCCCCCCTCCCGCACAGCATTTTGAAAGTGAATAACCTATTTGGCTCACTAGATAGGGCATCTTTCATGTACTCATCAAGTGTTATACTGCCCTCTATGCTTCAAAATCTTTACCAACCCTGATTGTCCAGTTCCTTGATTACTTGCCCAAGGAATGGTTTAACAATGCTTATAAATAGCCCTTAATTACAACTATCACTCTAGAGGAGGTGAAGATCACTGCCAGATGTTTCACAATGGAAGATTAAGGAAACACTTGCCCCACATTCGTTCGAAATGTGTGAAGACTCCATAGCCAAAGCACTACTACCTAACACAATCAGAGAAGCAGTTACCCGGCAATGATAGGAGGCTGTGCTCCTCCTACCATCGTCTGTTGTTCACAAATGCTGCTGCTGAGATTCTGGCACACATTATTGCCAACTTCCTTAATCCATTACTGACAAGGATTGTTAACCCTTACCAGGCAGGCTTCATGCCAAAGCGAGCTATCAATGACAATATAAAAATTACTAATAAATTGCACTCGTCGTTTGTGAATAACAAAACAGTGGTAAACATACTATAAAGTGTTGGTTTGCCTTTCTAAAACAGGCCCAGAATTTTTTGAGAGACATTTAAGTGCAGATTAGAAGGCAGAGATGGACATATTAGTGCAGAGAGAAGTAAGTGTTGAATACCACCAGAAAAGGATTGAACCATTATTAATTTGTTTTAAGTAAGGGGTTTGAGGAGAGTGCAGCGCTACTGAGAAAGCAGAAATCTCAGTACATTTCAGTGTGGGAGAAGTAGTGCAAGAAAGGAAGCATGAACAATTTTGTGCACTAGGCAAGCCATTTTGATGATGCGCCTACCACCAAAACAAATTTTCTTCCCTGCTTTCTCACTTCATTGTTACTCACTCTCTATTTATTTATTTATTGTTTTATAGAGTCCGAACGTGACCCGTTAGGGTGTCAGAGCGCTTTACAGGGATAAAACATTGTATACAAGTTTGAAATAGACAATAACATAGGTAGGGATAGATGGAAGTGAATACACTTGGAAAGTAACAGGATATTTACAATATTCAGAGTGGCGAACATGAGAGCACTTTGCAGAGATATACAGCTTTACAGTTGTGGGAATAACAAGTCATTACAAAAACAAAAAGCAACAAAAACAATCAAGAAATGAGCAGAGAACATAAAGCTATGCCACTGTGCGGTGTGTGCAAAGAATGAGATTTATGGGAGGAATTTGCCCATTAGGAAGGTTTTAGCTTCCTTTTTATGTCTCGCCTGAGCCAGCGCATGCGCTGCTCTGGCAAGCTTTTAGTAAGTGCGCTTTTGAAAATGCTGCCATGGCCTAGAGCTTGCTGTTACGAGCGCGGATGTGCGCGATCAGGCACCAGCTGGCTTTCCTCAGGCGCCATCTGGCTTTCCACCCTTACACTCGCAGCAGCTTTCATCGCTCGTGATTACTTTCACTTTCGCAGCTGCGCGGCCGTGTCACTTTCACAGCCGCGCAGCCAATGCTTGTTCAAAGATGCATTGCAGTGTGACCTTCATCCAGGCCTCGAAAAGAGCATGCTAGAGGCTGTCAGAGGAAACATGATGTCATGCCCTTGAAGGACACAGTAAATTATGGCGCCCCTAATGACCACCACACTTAACATGCCCACCTCACTTGAAAGATCAGCCAGTAATGAGTTAAGTGTGTGTACATCAGCACACAGTAGTGTAACCGCACTCCCGGCTTCTGTGCCGGCAGCATTTATCATCCTAATTTCTCCTTAGCATCTCGAACCGTTTCTGCAGTTGTGACACACACCATGCTTCTGCAGGACGGCAGCGGCCCTGGTGATTAATGTGCCCTTTGCCCCCCTAACCGCCAGCCAGAGATCAAGAATTCGAGAAACAGTCCCAGCCAAATAGCGGGCTGTTAACCGCAGTCAGGCCATCGTTTTCCCCCTTCAGCGTGACGCAACCTCCAGACGGTGCAAACTATGTGCACAGTGTCTGCAGCATTCACGCTAATGATGGCGCCCTGTTCATCGTCAAGATAAGAGCGTCCGTGTCTGTCTCCTCCGTTCCTGGTTTAAACTGCATAATGCAATAATCATATTCACACATGAGTATATATAATGCGGTCCATTAATAACTAGCTTAGGAGCCAGCACTGGGCTGTTTCAGATTTATGCGAAAAGATAAGCCCCATTAAGCATGTCCTGGTTTCTCTTTTTGTCTCACATTCTCCCGTTTTCACTCTCAGATACCCCTTTCCCCATCAACAGTTCCTTCCTTCTCTTTCTTCTCCCTCTTCTTTCTCCTGTTCCCTTCTTCCCTTTCCCGTTTTTTCTTTCCTCTGCTTCTAACCTCTACAGTCCATTCCTTGCTCCTCCGTCTCCTCGTTCCCTGTCATGTTCCCTCCTTCAACACCTGCTGCCTCTCGGTGCTTCGAAGTGTCATTTTGTCGGTATAATCGCTATTCCTCCCATGAGGGGAGAGGATGTGGCGTAACGGCCAGAGCTGCCGACTTTTTAGTTGGAGAAGCAGGTTCGAGTATCGGCGCCTGCTCAACATACTGTGATTCTGGGCAAATCACTTCATGTCCCCGCGCCTACCAACAATGAATATGCCCTTGTGTAATATAATTGGTGCTAATGTAAAGCGCTTCAATACATTAGGGTCGAGTTCGTTCTATCTAAAACTATAGAAAAGAAGCATTGGCATAGCCAATAGGTCTCGCCTTTAGGACCTTATAAGTGTTTAGCCATGCAACGGTTAATGTTGTTGCACCAAGGATATTGTGCTGCATAACTAAATACTTATAAGGTCCCAAAGGTAAGACCTATTGGCTATGCCAATGCTTGTTGAATATTGACAGAGAGCGTATTCTTCTGATGTTAGGCAGCTGCGAGTTCCAGATTTTTGGTGCGGCCCTAGAGTAGGCTCAACTGTATGTTTTTTCCTTTCGGAAGCGGGGTGGTTGGAGTACAAAGTCTTCGGCGGACCGGGAGTTTCTGGTTCCTCCAGAAACTACGATTTTCTGGGCAAGATATGCAGGGAAATTCGAGTGTAGCGCTTTGCCCATGATACATACTACTTTGAGTTGGATTCTGTCTTCAAGAGGAAGCCAGTTCAACGCTTTCAGGTGCGGTGAGATGGGGGTGAATGTTTTAGAACCTGTTGAGTCTAGCGGTGGTGTTGAGGCAAGCTTTTAGGGGGGCTGTAGAGATCTTTGGTAGGCCAGAGAGGGTTAAGCATCTGTATTCGATTCTGGAGATAACTAATGCCTGAACTGTCATTATTAGGTCCGAAGCATCAAGGAATGGTTTTTGTTTCCTCAAGAAGCTCAGGTAAAAACCTGGCACTTTTGGGCATCGAGTTGATGTGGTCTTGCATATTAAGGTTGCTGACCAGGGTTATTCTGAGAGATATGGCTGATTCGACTATTGTGCTGTGTTAGTGCTGTGATCGACTTGGTCCATTCCAGAATGTCAGTGGTACTTTTAGGGGGGGAGATTAGAAGGAACTCTGTTTTTTGTACATTTAGTTTGAGCTGGTTGCTCGCGAGCCATTGTACAGTCAGCTGTAGGGCCTCATTCAAAGAATTTATCTCCTCTAAGGATGATATTTTGATGTAGATCTGAGTATCATTGGCATACATGTGGAAAGAGATGTTGGCGGTTCGCAGTATTTCAGCTAGCGGTTCAAGGTAGAGTTTGAAGAGGGTTGGGGAGAGAGTTGAGCCTTGGGGGACTCCGATTGTTATTGGGGAGGGAGCAGATAGATTACTGTTGACTAAGAATCTCTGGGAGCGGTTCCAGAGGAAGGACCTATGCCATTAGAGAACAGTTCCCCCTACTTCCATCCTGAATTTGAGACGTTCAAGTAGTTTCTCGTGGTTGACTGTGTCGAATGCCGAAGATAGGTCCAATCGTATAAAGAGACATGTTTTGCCTTGGTCGAGGGCTTGAAGAGCGTCATCTACGATTTGGAGAATAGTAGTTTCTGTGTTGTGACCAGGCCTGAAACCAGATTGGTATTCACCTAGCAAGTTGAAATTAGCAATGTGTTGGCTCAGTTGATGTTGCACACATTCTCAAGTACTTTCGCTAGAGGTGGATTATTGGATATTGGTCTGAATCTGTCTGGAATAGCTGGATTCAAGGTGGGTTTTTTTAAGATGGGGATGACTTGACCGGCTTTTAGAGAGTCAGGTATATAACCCTGTTGCAGAGAAGCATTGATTATTATAGTAAAAATGGGAATGATAAATTGGTAGGTCGCGGCCAAGCAGTTGGAGGGGAGCAGGTCATTAAAGTGGTTATTCGGTTTTATGGAGGACAGAATTTTCAAGTGGGAATGGTCGTCATATAATTTAAAAGTGGACCAGTGTGCTTTGTTTTTGAGTGTTGCCTGGGGGGGGGATGAGTAAAGAGATGGGTCCCAGGAAGAGGAGGTCAGATGGTGGCACCAGAATTAGGCTAGTTCCCTAAGGCGTTAATTTTGACTGTAAACACAGGTTATTAGTGATTTGTAGTTTCTTTGGAGGTTTTAGTCAGTTTGTTTGATTGATGTTTGACCATTTTTTGCTTTGAAGATGTTTGTTGTATGCATTTCTGGTCTTTTGGAGAAGTTTTAGTTGGGAGGCAGAGCGGTACTGTCTCCAGTTTCTTTCTGTTAGCCGAAGAATTCTGTCCTTGTCTCCGCTCAATAAGGTCACAATTTTACAAATCTTTTCAATGTGTGAAATCATGGAAAAACTGTAAACTTCACAGTCAAATGCCTGATTCACAATAGTAGTATCGATGTATTTTTCTGCGCAGAGATGTCACTTACGACTGCAGAGTTTCTGTCAAATGTATGCACGCTAAGGATAGAGTAGGATGTGATTCCATGGAAGCAATGACCCTGGGAATCAATTCTATTCTTTTCAAAATATCTGACTTCAAAAAGATGTCTATGCTCAAGTGTACCTTTTCTGGAAATGTGCCCAAGATATGGAATGCCCATCCTATACACATACAACTTGCCGAATCATTTTAAATATTAACACCAAAACTCAAATACCATCTATTAAACTTGACTTAACGCTTTACATGCTGGCAGTATGTTTAATATACACTGCTGATAACTGATACTGTTACGTACCTTTACCCTCTTGGTTGTAGTTTAAAATATTTTTTATCTGATCTAGTACTGTACTTAAAGTATTCTGTTTTTCCACCACCCTATTATGCAAAGTGATAGTACTCTTCTTTTTTATTCAATTTGTATCGTCTTCTTACTTAAAGGTTTGCGGTAAAGCAAAAGATTAGTTTGCATTTTGATGTTATGGGGTTGATGTCTATCATAATCTGTTTTGTTTCCCCACAGCCCAGTTATATATAAGTAACATTTACTGTAAACTGCTCTGTCACCCTCCTTAATAAAATAATTTTATATAAAAAAAACTACAAAATTAAATAAAGTATTAGGAAGTGGGCTTGAGGGTTACGAAACTACAAAATTAAAAATGTATTAGGGAAGTGGGCTTGGTCCAACCAAGCTATGAATCACAACCATGTCGATATTCACTTAAATTTTCTATGCTATACCCACACTTCCATGTCCTTACAGAAAGGCCCAATGTGCACCCACAAGAGGGACTGTCCACAAATTCTACTAACAAATAATAAAGATCAGAAATTATCAGACATTGATAAAATGTTTCTTCAAAAACTTACCTGATCCAATGACAAGGGTTGGCAGTGTGGCTGGAGTCCTATGAGCGATAGATGACGAGGACTGGCGGCAAGGGGCAGAGGAGTGGTAAAAGCCTACCGATTCTGATTGATACAGCTCAAGCTGTTGCATAGCACATATCTCACAAAAGTACGGCTACACTGCATGGAATTAATAGCCTCAGGGAACTTTTTGCGAAGCAACAATCCACATGGGATCATACCCCACACGTTTTGGCATTGCCCAGCACTCTCACACTTTTGGAAAGAGGTCCTGGGAAGCTTGGAGGGAGTGTTGGGTTGGAATGTACCCAGAGATCCCAAAGTTATCCTCTTGCACATTGCAGTTGACCTTGGAGGCAACAACTATCAGAAAAGACTGCTGTGGCTGGGCCTGATCATCGCTAAATGAGATGTGGCACAGACATGGAAGGACGCTGAGGCGAAGGGAATAGATTACTGTATGGGGTTGGAACGCCTGATCTATCTGGCTAGAAGGTGTCACAAGAAACACTGCAAAATTTGGAAGGGCTGTGCTGATTACAGAGGTATTGGAGCCCTGTCCATCTATACCATGACCCATTTCTAGAGATGAGCACCCAGGTGACCTTGATGTATGTGCCAAGCATAGAGGGTGAGAGGCTTGAAGCCTGCAACGCAAGTACGTGCTGAAATACTATGTTGAATATATTGCTGCTTTCGGGCTCGGTCGTAATGTTGAAGACATGGCGAGCTTGCCTTCCTAATGTACTAATGCTATGTACCTTTTGCATGCTGTGCATTAAAACCAATAACAATGTTTTTTTCTTTTTTTTAAAGAGGGACTGTCCATTAATGTGTTTATATAGAGAGATTGCTAAAGGGATTTTCAATATTGCTTCTGCTAAACAGAATAATCAATACAGGCTGGAACGCAAATTGATAAATTGAAGTATACTACTTAGTTCCTGCAAATTAAATTTTATAAAAAACTGCACACCATACAAATTAATCAAATCCTTTTATTACAACCAATCAAAAATTTAATAGAGACAATTTGTTATACAGAGCAATCAAGAACAATTAAAAAAACAGGCTAACTATATAATGCAGGCTGACTATATAATGTAGTTTTGGAAACTGGTTTGGGAGGTGATTCAAGGCACTTACTGCTGTACATACAAATGGCAATTCAAAGCAACAAAAACTATCACAGAATAGGGTAAGAAGCATTGTGACTTACACAGATGCACAAAAAGCAATGTATGTTTAAAGTAGAAGCTAATAATATTGACATTTGCTGTCATCAAATTTACTAATCTAAATATGTATATCATACAATAGGTTATCCATGAATCCTAGCCTAGTACCCACAGTACTTAAGCAGTCTTTATTTTCTTGTTTTTACAAAAAAAGCAAAATTCAAATCCAGATGAACTAGTCTGGATAAAAATTACATCAACCAGAATTTTCTCTTTTCAAGTTTGATTTATAGTCTCACTATGTCCGTTTGTTACTTGACTCAACATGTGCCAAATTGAATATCAATAACGTACCCTTTTGCTAAGCGCCGGGTGGCCATGCATTGGGGGAGGAGGGAAGCTCCTATCAGGAAAGAGCGGACTCAGGACGTTACGTTTGAACACACGCAACTAACTACCTTCTGGAAGCTGATGCCATCAGCATCTCGGCCCAGGGACATATGGGGGCCATTTCTGGAGTGGGCAAGAACATGCAATAGTGGACAGTAGGTAGAGCACTGGCAGATCACCATGCGGGATACACATCGTTGTGTGTAGGACTGACAGGCGATACCCCAAGGGGTGATATTGGGTTTAATAGAATGAATAAATCAACACTACAATGCCTCCTGTAAAATGGTGATCTACTGATTAACATACTTGTCTGATTAACATAGGTGGAAATGTATATTTGAATTATTGTATGTAACAATTAATGTACACAAGTGATCAACCAAATATAAGAATGTGGGCAACTGGCTGGTTGTTCGATATGTTTGTTATTCTTTTTTAAAAATGTCAATAAAAAATAATAATAATATACCCTTTTGAAAAGAACCCAAAGTTTAAAAAAAGAGGGGTTTTGTACCTTAGTCCTGATGAAGAAACTTTACAAACATGTTCATGTAAGCCGAAAGAACAGTATCTCCACATTGCGATAATTAAATCACTGACCTACATACAGGACAGGGCTCACCTTTTCTACTCCCTTTTGTCTGCCATTCTCTTATATTACCACCTTATTTTGACTACAAAACACAATTGGGTGTACAGAAATCATTGTCTCTTACTAGTTTCCAGCTGTAGCTCACAGTACTATGTTATGTGAGTACTCAACATTTTAGCATGTGTGCATCGTCAGAATGTACAATAAATGGAGTATCTCAGAGTTTAAATAAGTTGCAATAACATAATATGTATTATGTGCTACTTGGCTGTTTATTATATCACTGTGATTCAAGCAAGACTAGACAATCAAACTGTTGATTATCATTCAAAGCTCGTGCCCCTGTTAAGCAGGCTCATTAGCAGAAGCAATATTGCATTTAAAACTTTTCCATGCACCAAATTACTCCCAGATTGTTAGAAATTGGGTCTCTAGTTGGCAGAGGTATGCACCCTGTCCAACTAGGGACCACAATTCTAATCAGCGTAAGCTAGATACACAATAAAAGATAACCTGTGTTAAGCCTCTGATAGCTTGGCACGGAGCAGTCAGGCATATCTAAAGAGGCAATGTATAAAGTATTTGTGCAACACACACAGTAACACATTTAAAACACCACAGAAATACTCCACATAGACAAAAAGAGAATATTTGTATGAATAAAACAAGACCTAAATGACAAAAATCCAATATATAGAACAGGTGTTAAGAATTTCTAAAGCATATATAAAAAGTAGTGCTTAGAGTCAAATAGCGTTTAGGGGTTACTTGAGGTTGTGCTCAACCAGGGTAAATCCAAAGTTCTGGCCGACCACGAAGGAGAGTGGGCCGGCTACAGGACCAACACAGGGTCACTGAAAAAGGACCTTAGATGGAGCAAGCATCATGTTCAAGACTCAATTTGTCGGTTCTGATTCACACCATCGGGTTGATGTGTCGTCATCGAGCATCGCAGTGGGTCCCACGTTGTAGTCGAACCCTTTACGATGGAGGCAGTGCATCACCGTCAAGCCTCACTATTGGGTCCCATGTCATCGTTGAGCTGCGCAGGGATGTCCTTGCATCGACACTGTGCCGGCATCGAAGGGCACTGCATCGGTTCCAATCGGCACAGTTGTCACTGCATCGTTTCCGATGGGTCTAGACAGCAGAAATCACCTTTCATTGGCCCAGGACTGGATTGGTACCACTTGGCAAGGCAGGACTCGCAGATGGCAAAGTCCAGGGTGCTTTTGCAGAGTTGCAGGAAGTCTTTCATGGCTCTGAGACTTCAGAACAGCAGGCACACCAGCAAGCCCTTGGAGTCGCTCTAGGTTAAAGTGAGATGGGTCCAGTCCTTGTCCTCAGAAGGGCAGAGATAAACAGGCAGCAGGGCAGTCCAACAAAGCTGAAAGCAGTTATTTCAGAATAACAGTCAGAGTGGCAATCCTTGTAGCACAGAAGTTCTTACTTATGGCAGAGTTCTTCACAGGTCCAGTAGTGTACTGACTTGGTAGGGTCCGAGCCCCAGTTCTTATACCCAAATGTGCCTTCGAAGTGGGGGTGACTTCAGAGCAGGACCTTGAAGTGCACAGGTCTCCTTTCATGCCAGCCCTGCCTGCCAGGCTATCATTGTGGAAGATAATCAGCCCTTTTTGTGGAAAACAGGACACTGCCTATTCAGGTGTGTCAGCTCCCCAGGAAGAGCTATCAGAATATAGATGAATGCAGAGGAGTTCTCTGTCACACCCATCCTTCCTGGGTTTGTGGCTGTCTACAATGGAACTGTAGCTGTCACCCATCCCAGACATGTATTGGATACAGGCCGGAAGACACACAGAGCAGTACACGCAGAGAAATGTCCACTTTCTGAAAGTGGCATTTCTAAAAACAGTAATGTCAAATCCAACATTACTAGTGAAGAGGATTTATCATTATCATTCCAAACATATGAAACATGATGCAGCTATTCCTTTCTAATCATGAATTACAGCTTTAAAGTGTTTTAAGGCATTCTCAATACTAGACTACGAGAGGAGTAGGCCTCACAGTAGTGAATAATGAATTTAGCTGTTTGTTACTACCAGGACATGCAAAACTTACAAGTACACGTCCTTCCTTTTACTTACACAACACCCTCCCCTTAGGGCTACCTAGGGCCTACCTTAGGGCTGACTTATGTGTAGTAAAAGGGGAGTTTAAGGATTGGCAAGTGCTTTTTATGCCAAGTCAAATTGGCGATAAACTGCACACACAGACCTTGCAGTGGTAGGCCTGAGACAGGTTTGAAAGGATACTTGTGTGGGTGGCATTTAGATTACAGGCCCTGGGTATATAGTTATAAGTAAACTAAATATGGCAATCATGTATACACAAATGTCACCTTGTTTAGGGGAGAAGCACATGCATGTTAGCACTGGTCAGCAATGGTAAAGTACTCAGAGTCCTAAGGCCAACAAAAAGATACAGCAAAAAGAGGAGATAAGCAGGTTAAAGGTTTAGGGGGAAACCACCCTAAGGAGGACAGGTCTGACACAGATAATCCAATTTTTTGTGACACTAGCAGTATGGGAAAGGACATTCAACAACCCAATATTTTAAGTGGCTTGAGGGAAGAAAAAAAAATGATTCTATACATATAAAAACAGAAGCTAAATTACATGTGAACATTTCCATTTACTTTAGCCCAGCATCTACAGATTTTCTGCAATGCACACATTTCTCTCACATAGATCTGTGTCAGTGTGCTATGAAAATCATGGAGACAGTTTGATTGCTATGATACAGTACTACTGGCAGATTTCAATATTCAAATTCTAGCTGTTACATAACATACATTTCCACTGCATGGAAATGGAGGCTTTCACTAACAGTAACAGCTCTAAACCGCAAACACTCACAGACAAATGTGTATGCCAACTGGGGTTTCCGACTTATCTGTGAATTGTTCTCCGACCATATTCAGTTGTTTAGAGAGCGAATCTCCATATATTCTTTTCTGAGGAGCAAAACTGACTGCTTTCATTATATTGCACTGAGCTGCAATGAATGTGCAACTCCTTCTCATTACTAATATGGCCTCAACACACACAAAAATGCCAAAAACCTAGCAGTCTACCCAGTGTTAATTGTTATGCAGGGAATGTGTGCTATATTTTTTCATTGTAATTATTTATGTAATCCAAATGTTAATTTATAAGTTGTTGTAATGTCTAATTCTACTGTTATGTGCTTTTCTACCTCAGTGTATATGAGATTACAAAAACAATCTAAATAAATACATGAAGAAATTAAATAATTCCAGTTCAATGGTAAATTATTTTACAACACATAAGTTGCATAGCAAAACCTCGTAATAAAAACATGGATACCTCGAATTGCAAATAATGTTCAGTCGCAGAATTATGAAGTCAAAAATATCACCCTACAAAATACTGAATGCAGAATATCGACTACCACTATATGACCAAGGTAAGAATATATATATTGGTAAGTACAATTTTAATCTTCTTATTTCCACATCTATGCACTGTGACAACATACTGTAGATGTTACCAATAGTAAATCTAGACTTTGCTATATTAAGTAAGTCTATAGTTAAATTTACTTACCTCAATAATATAGTTATTTTCGATCTCCTGCAGTCAATCATTTTCTAAGTTGATGTGAAAAACTCGATATTCTGGTAGTGCAACAAACAGTGGCTGAATAATTAATTTCCTATGATTGGTTAATAAATCCAATTAGCCCGCTGTGATCTAAATTTGAAAATGTTTGAAAATGTGGGCTTTTCTTCGTCAACAAATACTGGCAAGGACTGTGCAATAGTTAGGAAATGTTCTCCAGGATATTCCAAACATAAGGCCTACATGAGGGAGCATTAGGATAAACTTTGGCTTTGATAACAGCCGTGACTTATTTTTAACCATTAAGACCACTGCTGAGGACTATGCTGGCTTTTAAAAGTCAATCTCAAGAGTTATTGGCCTGAGTCACATGCACAAGCCTACAGAACTAGGAAGGGGGTCTTTAACAACTGGTATATCTTGAGGCAAGCAATCTATTACAGCCTTAGAGGGTCATTAAAGGCCCGCCCCAGCGTTGAAGGCCTGAGCTGAAGCTGAGGGCCTTCAACAAGGGATCTGGCCTTTAATGGCCGTTATATCCCGCTACGAGGGTCTCTAATGCTATTAGAACATTCCACCCGTCGAGTGCAGAATGTTCTAATTTGTAAAACAAAGGCCTCACAGAGCCCAAGGGGATTTCAGCAACAGCTGTGAACAAACATTAGAATGTTGGAGCACCAAGCTTTTACTGCCCATTAGAAGTCCAGAGCACTTTATTGTCTTCGATGGAACTCCCCACATTCCAATGTTCCAATAAGCTATTAAAACATTCCGCCCAGTGACGGTAGAATGCTTTCTAAAAAACAGAAAGTCAAGCATTTGAATGTTGAAACGGAGAGGTTATACTACCCATGATTGGCCTTGAGACACTCGCTTGTCTTCATTTGAGTGCCCAGCATTCTATTGTTGTAATATGGTTATAAAATGGGGGTGGATTAGCTTTCTTTGGACCTCTAAATTTGTCTATAAAATATACTATTTTTTCAATGCCATCCAAGGTTTTTAGGCCACAATCAAGACACATATAACAACTATGGAAATACCATTTTTCAACTATGGTACTTCAAGTTTTTGCAGTTAAAAACTATAATTATTATTACAGATGCTGCTTAAACCATTAATCCAGTTTAAAACTTCTGTTGTATTATTGGATTTTAAGATTGAACAATAAAATTAAAAGTTTATACAACGTAAGTATCTTATTTTCTGAGTGTAAAAAAGCTACTAAATTCTACTTATAGTCTGCTCCATGGCTAAAGAACTGCAGGACTGGTGCGATCGGATCATGGCCCCTTCTCAACTTACAGTACACAGCTTGAGTTCCTAATAATCACCTTTTGTGTCCACTCGTCCACAGCCATCCCTTGGTTGACATCCTGGATCACTTGCCAAATGTTACTGTCCATGGTCCGGAATATGGTATTTTGCAGTTTATCAAGCCACACCTCCACTCCAGAAGTGATGATAACCTGGATAATCCAACACATAGAACCAAATATGTAACAGGGCAGTGAATATATGTAAGCCTTGGCAAGCTTTATGTATGTGCTTTTAACACTCTGACATACATAATATGATAAGATATATGACAAAACACATAATATGATGTTGGAGTGCATCAATACCACTTTGGAGAACTACTCATCTGTGAACATAAACTTGACATAACAAATTAAAACATTTCAATGACACATTTGCATCTCTTAACAGGAATGGGATTGTGGTTCACAAAATAGATTAAAAATGGCGTTAGTTACTGTTATTACAAACAGGAGAAATCATTGTATGACAGTAGCATTCAGCTAAAACTACCATGTTAATCAAAACCAACATGTAAAATACACTAATAAATCATAAATCGCCTGTGCTAGAAGACAAAGCAGATAAAACACAAATGTCTGGAAGGAGTCACTCATAGAAAACCTTTAGATGTTACACCTGATTACTTACTTGGTGCCACAGGAGTCTGACGGTTAAAGTTTAAGATCCTCTTTAAAGGGCATCCTGACTGATACATTCTGTCTGTTTCGACTGTGGCTGACTAGCATTCAGAAGTACATAAATAATGGCGACAGACCCAAAGAAATAACTGGTGCTTCAAGAGTCATGCATTTTGACAGCACAGAAAAAATTACAAAGGCCCATTGAACTCATTACTAGCCTTCTCATGATGCAAAATGCAAATGTCTTCTTTAACCCTTGCTTACTTGATGATATTGTTTAATAGTTTACTCTTTTTGGATTTGGCTTAGTCACTTTTACTGGTAATTCTCAATGATTCAGAAAGAGCGAGAAAGAAAGCTATCACCAGAAGCCACCAGCACCATGTTTTCACCCTACCAGGCCATATGTAAATAGGGAGGAGAGTACTGCCAACCAATATTTACATGGTGGTATTTCGAGGTCCCCTAGCTGGGCAGAAGTGGGAATATCTCCAACAGCTGCTACCTTGGATATGGCACAGGGAAAAATAGCCTTAGCAGAGGTTACTGCCTCTTATGTTATCCACAAATGGTTCAATAAGGACGTTAATGCAGTGCATGATTCTGCATTTAACCTAAGTAACCACCATCTAGACTGTTCCTCCAGCTTTATCAAATCAAACCTCATTTTTTGTAATACATTTGAGATATTTATCATTTTTATAACATTTAATTGTTGAGTTCACCATTTGATAGATCACTGCATTGTCTGTGAAGCAGAATACCTCCAGTCACCTCTGCAAAAGCACATATTAATGTCTTGAAAAGCACCAGACTTTATTTTTGAGGCGTTAAACAGGTGCATTTTTTCTCGCAATTTACCAGCTTGAATGAATGAATGGTCGAATTTCTAAAGCAGGAGCAACTGTCCCACAAGGCTTCCCAGCACTAGGTAAATAACCTGAGAAAGGCATAATAGCTGACATGTATCTATAAATTATTGAGTAGTATATCTGAAGTATTGTTTCCTTTTTTGTTTATAACACATTTTATTAGGTTTTGGCATTCACATCTGAGCCATAAAGGCCGCAGACACAGGCATGGTATTAATTACTATATAAAACCTGCTGGTCAATTGACGAATCTTCACAAAACTTGTGCAAAAAGTGCCCAGGTGTTTCTTGTTGTGCATGGAAAGGTTCGGGGTGATCCGTCAAGAGGGGCTGAGAAAAAGTTGGGGGTCAAAAAAAGAGTGTTTACCATGTTAAATCCCATAGGAACTTTAGACACGGCTACAACGGAACTGCTGAACAGAATCACACCAAATTGGGCAGAAATGTAGCTGTTGGTGCAGAAAGACCCCTTTTGTAAATTGGCAAAATCTGTTCAGTAGTTTTGGAAATATATGGGAAAATCCTAATGTGTATATATAGGGACGCGGAGGATCCGCAACCCCTCCTGATCTCCCGCTGAGATCTGATTGGCTGCCAACACTTCAAACTAGGAAGTGTTGTCAGTCATCTTCAATCAATCAATCAATCAGGGGATTGTAAGCGCGCTACTCACTCATGAGGATCTCAAGGCGCTGAGAGGGAGAGGCGCAGATCTGTTTAACCGAAGAGCCAGGTCTTGAGGGACTTCCTGAAGGAGTTCAGGGAGGCGGCGCCTCTGATGTCTGTAGGTAGTTCGTTCCAGGTCTTGGTTGCAATGTGAGAGAAGGATTTTCCGCCTGCTCTGGCTCTGTGGATGCAAGGGGTTTCGGCCAGTGCGAGGTTGGACGATCAAAGGTTTCTTTTGGGTACTAGGAAGTTGATTCTGCCGTTGAGATATTTGGGTCCGATGTTGTGTAGGCATTTGTAGGCATGAGTGAGCATCTTGAAGGTGACTCTTTTTTCCACAGGGAGCCAGTGGAGTCTTCGTAAGCCTGAGCCGAGTCCCAGAAAAAAAAAATAGAAAAAAGAAAAGGGGTCAGATAGAAATACCCAATACCCTGACCCTGTAGTCCTTTTAGGAAAGTCCCCAAAAAGCTTTGGGTCTGTGGGTCCTGCCGAACATTTTCAAAAAAACAAAGCACGTCTTCCCAGATCGGCCAGGTCCTCGGGGCATTTTAGAAATAAAGAAGACCGCACCCTTCAGAGGCTTCTTAATCCGTCGGGGATCACCAATTCCCCAGCAGCATCTTTATAAATAAATGTGGGGGAGGCCCGTATGGCCTCCCCTCGCTGCCCTAGGAAACACTACCTCCCAGGGGCTTATTTATTTTTAAATAGGAGGCCTCTTGGAACCCCCAGGCCCAGGGACCGCCACCTTCCAGGCCTTTCACTGAAAACAATGCAGGGGTGCCCGGATCCTCCCGCATAGGGATGCCACCCGCCCAGGGTAAAATCCTGAATGGAGAGGACCACGCAGCCCTCCTCCTGGAGCCAATATTGGCCCTGGGGATTGCCACCCAACCTGGGCCATCTGCTGCTACGTCGTCCCGGGGTGCCCACATAGCTGTTTGCTGTGGATTGGCTTGCTGGAAGCGTAGCAGAATTACATTTAGACAGAGAGAGCTGCATGCTCAGCAACTCCCTCTGTCTAAACGCAATGCCGGCTCCTGCAGGAGGAAGGGAGCCGGCAAGGACCTGGGTGGGCCCAGGGCACCCAGAATAGAGCCTGGGCCTCAGGGGAAGGGCTCTCTGGGCCGAAACTGGCCTCAGAGGGGGCCCCTACTTTATAAAATAATAAAAAGGCTGGGCCCCAGGTTAGGGGGTCCCTGGGGCTAAAATAGGCCTAGGAGGGGGGCATCCTGCCCCCCGCCTACATTTATTTTTAAAGGGCTGGGCCTCAGGGGATGGAGTCCTCAGGGCAGAAATCGGAACCAGGTAAGGGGGGGGCCACGTGGACCCCTTCCTTACTGAAAGATTTTTTTTTTTAAAAGCCACCCAGCAAGCCACTGGAGGCCCTGAACCCTTTAATTACCACTCTGCAAATGCGCCTCCTGGCACACTACTACTTGGGGGTTGAAGTCCTCTTGGGTGCTGAAGTTCCTCAGGGGACAAGAATCCATACTCTTACCTTAAGTAAGTTCCACAAAGTGGGACTGCTGAGAGGTCTTCGAAGGCCAATGCCCCTTTCTCCACCACTCTGCAAACACGCCACCTAGAGCACTACTGGTTGGATAATAATGTCCTCTTGGTTGTTGAGGGTCTTTGGGGGCCAAGAACCCCTCCTATTACCTCCGGTAATTCTCACACAGTGCGACTGCTGAGAGCTGCTTGGACGTCCCCGCCCCCTTTCTCCACCATTCTGCAGATGCACCTCCTGGCACACTACTGGTTGGAGGATGACGTCCTTTTGGATGCTGAGGGTCCGTGGGGGCCAAGAAGACCTCTTGTTACCTCCAGTAAGTCCCATACAGCAGGATTCCTGAGAGCTGGTCAGTGGCCCGCTCCCTTTCTACACCACTCTGCAAATATGCTTCCTGGTGCACTACTGGTTGGGGGATGAGTCCACTTGGCTTTTGAGGGTCCTTGGGGGCCAAGAACCCCTCCTGTTATTTCCAGTGAGTCCAACACAATGGTATTGATGAGAGGTCTTCAGTACTGTGCAAACGAGCCTCCTAGAGCACTACTGGTTGGGGGTGAAGTCTCCTTGGATGCTGAGGGTCTTTGGGGCCCAATAACCCATCCTTTACCTCCAGTAAGTCCCACACAGTGCGATTGCTGAAAGCTGGTTTTAGGCCCGCACTCTTTCTTCACCATTCTGCAAATGCGCTTCCTGGCGCACTACTAGTTGGAGGGTGAAATCCACTTGGATGCTGAGGGTCCCTGGGGGCCAAGAAGTCCTCTTGTTAGCTCCAGTAAGTCCCATGCAGCAGGATTCCTCAGAGGTGGTCAGAGGCCTTACCCCCTTTCTCTCCCACTCTGCAAACATGACTACTCATTAAAAACCATTGAAATTCACTTAAAAAACCGAAGGTTACAGTGACTCTATAGTTAGGAAATAGAATTCGAAAAACCTTAGAAATTCACTTAAAAAGACAAACATTACAGGGACGTTATAGTTAGGAAATAAAATTGAAAAAACCTCAGAAATTCACAAAAAAAACAAAAGGTTACAGGTATGCTATAGTTAGGCTCAGGCTTCCCTAGTTGAAAATCAGTGAAATTCTGCAGTTATAGTTACCTGAGCTAACTATAACTTACTACTCCGCAATGCACTGCTTATAACCTCACATACCACATCACATATTACATCACTCATGACATGGCCAGTGACATCACTGATGACATCACTAATGACATCTTCCACAGAACCACTAACACACCTACTCACACCCCCATACAACCTCTTGTACGCTTACACACATACCCACACAACCACTCACATACCCATACCAGTACTCACACACCCACTCCCTCCTCCATGAAGCCACTCACGCACTCACTCACTCATACTGCCACTCACACACTCATACAGCTACTCATACAGCCACTCACTCACCCATACAGCCGGTCACATAGCCACACACTCACCCATACAGCTACTCACACACTTACTTATTTACCTAGACACTCACACACCCTCTCACTCACCCATATTGCCTCTCAACACAGCCACTCACTCACCCATACAAGCACTCACACATCCACACAACTACTTACATACCCATTCAAGCATCTATACACACACGCTCATATGTGCTTATCACCCATATCATCATTCACACAGGCACTCACTATCCAATACAAGCATTCAGACACCAACACACTTAACCAAACACTCATTGAAACAGCCAATCACCCACCCATACCACCATTTACTCACCCAGTTAGTCACTTATACAGTCATTTAGACAACCACTCACTCATCCATACAGCCACTCCCATAGCCACTCACTCACCCATACAGTCACCGACACACCCACGTATTTACTCATACAGCCACTGACACACCCATTCACTTAGCAACAGTCACTCACACATTCACTCATCCACACAGCTACTCACATACCTACTTATACACCCATACAACCCATCACACACCCACTCAGATACCCATACAACCACTTACACTCCCACAAAACCATTCACATACTCACTAACACACCCATACAACCACTCAGATACCTAATCCCACACCCATACAACTATTGACACAACAGCTCACTCACCAAGAGACCTGGTCATAAATTCATTCACTCACTCATAGTCACTTATGCATGCTCTCATACACCCATACAGCCACTCACACACAGATACAGACAGTCACACACCCACTCAGATCCCACATGTTAGAGATAATATCACTCATTAGTAGTACAACTAGTATACTAATCTAACTTTATGTCGAAGAATATGAGGACATCTCCACCAAAGAAGCACATTACTTTATATAGTTAAGAAGTACTCTTGTTTGATAGAGATTCGACTCCTTGTAGTCTTGTTGTCTTCTCTATTGGAGGATTCATGTTATCACAGACTTCATGATCCATTATGTGGCTGTAGTGTAGAATACGCACTGGACATTTACCCAATGAGGAAGCACTTAGTAATTAACCAGTAGAAAGTACTCCAGTTTGGTAGATATTTTGTGCAAAACTGAGGACTCTTCTTGGATCAAGGGGTAGGTGAGGTTTCGTTCTCGCCCAGTCACTCACACAGCTAACACAGTCACTTAGACACCCACTCACAAACCAATTTGGCCACTCTCACACCCACTCACAGACCCACACAGCCACTCCATCACACTCCCAGTCATCCATACACATACAAAATCACTGCTACACCCATTGACACAGATACACACTCATACGCCCACTCATATACCCACATAACCATTCACAGACCTATACAGCCACTACAATACTCCCAAACCACTCACACACACACCTATAGACCCATACAACCACTCACACACACATTTCCAGACCCATACAGCTACTCACACACCCTCTCACAGAACCATACAGCCACTCACAAACCCACTCACACATCTGCACAGCCACCCACAAATCCATTCCCACTCCCACATAGCTACTCACATACTCATTCATTGACTCACAAACTTACTCACACACTCTTAAACACACCCACTCATACACCCATACAGACACTCACACACCCACTTACAGACCCATACAGTCACTCACACACAGTCGCCAACCCATACAGCTACTCACATACCCACTCACAGACCCATACAGACACTCATACACCCACTCACAGACCCATACAGCCACCCACACGCCCACTTACTGACCTATGCAGTCACTCACTGACCCATTCTCAAAGGTTATAGCATAGGTCTTCAAAGTGTGGGGTGTGGCCCCCGGGGGGGCATGGTATCACCTCAGGGGGAAGTAAACTCAATCCCACCCCTTCACTTTCAATTGTTGCTTACCATGTCGGAAGTACCTTTGCTGCCCGTGCTGCAGACCCAATCTTGAGTTAGGACTCTCTCTAATAAGAGTAGTCATTCAGAATAGCCAAACAGCATGTCGTTTTCTCAGCACTGACATTCCTCTAAATAAAGGGACAGTAGCACAGATGCCAGGTAGTGCCACACATTTTGCATACATAAAGCTGCAAAATTCTTCTACTTTGCTGATAAAGCAGCATTTCTTCACTGCTGCCTTTTGCCTCATGGTTGCTGAATTTCACATTCAGTTGCTGCCCTTCACCTCACTGTTGAAGCCTTCTCCCTAGAGGTTATCCTGGTTAGTAATCTTGCAATCTTTTTGCTCCAATGATTTGACAACAGGTACATCCTTCCTGAAGATTCCATTCACTGGCAGGTAAACTTAAAAAGTTTTTTTTTTTAAGTCTCCCTCCTTTCCCTTTCTTTCCAATATTAATGGGAACGTTGGGTATTTCAAAGAGGAGAGGATGTGGCATTAATGCAAGAGCTTCTGACTTTGGTTTTGGAGGCCCGGGTTTGAGTCCTGGTAGTAGCTCAACATCATGGGATCCAGGGCAAAATCACTTGATATACCCGCGACTTAAGGAAACTAGATTTGACCTTGATTAAAGTCACTGGTGCTTGTTCAAAGTGTTCCAATGCCGTAGAGGTCAGTCCAGAAGCCTGATATAGCAAATATTATGAAATATGCCATCTGTCCTCACTTCTTTCGTAGGGCAAATATAAATGCTTTCTTGTGCAGCTGTTTCTGAATCTTTGGAATGCAATCTTCTTTATAGGCCAACTATGTTAACAATGGGATGACTCTTGATGCTGCTAGAGAAGAAAGGTGTATATATCTTCTTGAATCACTTATATCACATTTGCATCTGATCTAGATGTCCCTTAGGCCTTTTTAAAAAAGTGTGGATGGCCTCCTACTGACGACACTTGGCCATACTCTACAAAATCATGGATTTTTCAATTGTGTCAGAAAGCATGTTTTGCAGGACCCCTTTTCCTGATATCTTGTCTATGGGCAATGATGTGGCACAACAGCCGGAGCTGCTGACTTTTGAGCTGGGGAACCAGGTTCAGTTCTCGGCATCTGCTCAACGTTCTGTGATTCTGGGCAAATCACTTATGTCCCAGAGCTTACAAAAAAAATAATTTGTCTTTGTGTTATGTAAACAATGCTCTGTAAAGCGTTCCAATACCTTTGGGCAATGTTTGTGCTATATAAAACTGCAAAAAATATATTACAAATATTTGTGAGCACTCCGGTTTCGAAATACTGCTCAAGACTGTAAGTGGAGCACAACCTCAGGATGGCAATAGGAAGAATCCCTCTACACATTGACCGTCTCTGTGGAGAAAAACAGGCACACCTGTCGCAAAAGTTTTGCAGTGTTTTTAATTAATATATGCCAAATTTTGTGTTTTATGTGAAAAAGAAAGCACCATTATAATTTTTTTGGGCAAGTTTTTGGGGGAGACTTTTCCTTTGAACTTTGTAATAAGCATTTGTCACCTAACCAAAGGGCATATAGAAACTTCAGTTTACTAAACACTTTTACTTAATTTAATATTATTTGCCACATACGCCCTGGACTCTACGGGCAAGAATGGCTATCGACGGTGCAGAGTACAAGCTTCTAGAGTTTTTTGTCTAGACGTCTAGTTTAGATGGGGGTATTCAGCCTAAAAAAGTTTGAAGACCTCTGTGTTAAGGGTTACAATTAGGAAATAAAATTTAAAAACATTGGAAATTCACTAAAAAGACCAAAGGAAATACAATTAAAAGAACCTTGGAAATTAATTGAAAAAAATAATGGTTACAGGGACGTAATAGTTAGACTCAGATTTCACTCACACAAAACCATAGAAATTCAGTAGTTATCGTATAACTAACACCCCTGAAATGCACTGCGTATGACCTCACATATTACATCACACATGACATGGTCAATGACATTACTGATGACATCTCAAATGACATCACTGATTACATCATCCACAGCACCACTCACACACCTACACAACCACTCACACACCAACTCACACACCCATACAACCACTCACATACCCACTCACAGAACCATACAACCACTCACACACCCAGTCACACACTGATATAACCACTCACACTCACAGACTCCATACAACCACTCACAACCACTCATACACCCACTCACACAGCCACAAAGCCACTCACAAACCCACTCAGAGACTCATACAACCACTTACACACCCACTTACACATACATACACCCACTCACACACACTCAAAAACACATGACACCACCCATTCATACACCCATACAACATACCTACTCACATACCCACACAGCTACTCAGACACCTACTCACATACCCCTACAACTTCACATACCCATACAAAACTCACACATCCATACAACCATTCACACACTCATCCAACCACTCACACAACCATACAATGACTCACACCCATACAACCACTCACCCAGCCACTCACATACCCAGAAAGCCACTCACAAACCCATTTAAAGACCTATTAAGCCACTCACATACCCACTGACAGACTTAGACAACCACTCCTACACCCACTGACTTCATACAGTCACACACACCCAAACAGCCCCTCAGACACCTACTCACACACTGATACAATTAGTCACACAGCCACTCAGAAAACATGTTAGAAATAGTATCACTCAGTAGTACAGAAAGAATAGTAATTTCACTTGCAGTAGCCATGAGTGAAGTAATATGTGAGGTCAAAAGCAATGTATTGCGGGGCGTAAATTATAGTTAGCTCAGGTAACTATAACTTCTGAATTTCACTGGTTTTGTACCAGAGTAAAATCTGAGCCTAACTATAACATCCCTATAGCCTTTGTTTTTTTCAGTAAAAAAAAAAAATATATATATATATATAGAATCACATTACAGAGTATTATAAAGTATCTACTAAGAAAAGTGTACACTCTATGCAACACTTGTCACAAAGACACTTTTCTCTTAAAATAAGCAACATCTGAAAGTGCTAAAGATTATACAACCTGTAACCTTCACACTGTGGTGACATTTTTACAAATAGCCCATCTTTTGGAACAAAACAAGCACATGTGGATATCTTAATATCTGGTGAACACGGTCTTCGATGTTATGTAGAAATTGTCATGCTGAGAAAATTCTGTCTAATAACTCAAGGCTGCTTACGATACTTACAAAAACAACAATTGATGGACAGAATTTAGAACAATGTCATACATTCACCCCAGTACAGAGATCTGGGCCTAAATCCATCGCTTTTTTGCTCACCATGCCGTACCAGTTTGAACCCAGCCATATGCAAATCAGTCTTGACCCTGTGCCTCATGGGAACAGTCCAGCCCGAACTGCCAA
This sequence comes from Triturus cristatus, assembly GCF_964204655.1. Taxonomy (NCBI): domain Eukaryota; kingdom Metazoa; phylum Chordata; class Amphibia; order Caudata; family Salamandridae; genus Triturus; species Triturus cristatus. Next base: position 561,426,594 of record NC_140589.1, on the reverse strand, counting down.
GCCAGGTCCTCCCTGGACTGGAAACAAGCATCCTAGGACCGGTTTCAGGGTTTCACCCCTCTTCAGCCAGGATAGCTTGATTCCAGTGGCATGGAGAGCAAGGGACCCACGTCTGGGCATACCCTTCCCACTCGGGGTGACCAATGCAAAAACAAAAATTGATGGACAGAATGCAGAACAATGTCATACATTCACCCCAGTACAGAGATCTGGGCCTAAATCCATCGTTTTTTTGCTCACCATGCCGTACCAGTTTGAACCCAGCCATATGCAAATCAGTCTTGACCCTGTGCCTCATGGGAACAGTCCAGCCCGAACTGCCAAGCCAGGTCCTCCCTGGACTGGAAACAAGCATCCTAGGACCGGTTTCAGGGTTTCACCCCTCTTCAGCCAGGATAGCTTGATTCCAGTGGCATGGAGAGCAAGGGACCCACGTCTGGGCATACCCTTCCCACTCGGGGTGACCAATGCAAAAACAACAATTGATGGACAGAATGCAGAACAATGTCATACATTCACCCCAGTACAGAGATCTGGGCCTAAATCCATCGTTTTTTTGCTCACCATGCCGTACCAGTTTGAACCCAGCCATATGCAAATCAGTCTTGACCCTGTGCCTCATGGGAACAGTCCAGCCCGAACTGCCAAGCCAGGTCCTCCCTGGACTGGAAACAAGCATCCTAGGACCGGTTTCAGGGTTTCACCCCTCTTCAGCCAGGATAGCTTGATTCCAGTGGCATGGAGAGCAAGGGACCCACTTCTGGGCATACCCTTCCCACTCGGGGTGACCAATGCAAAAACAACAATTGATGGACAGAATGCAGAACAATGTCATACATTCACCCCAGTACAGAGATCTGGGCCTAAATCCATCGTTTTTTTGCTCACCATGCCGTACCAGTTTGAACCCAGCCATATGTAAATCAGTCTTGACCCTGTGCCTCATGGGAACAGTCCAGCCCGAACTGCCAAGCCAGGTTCTCCCTGGACTGGAAACAAGCATCCTAGGACCGGTTTCAGGGTTTCACCCCTCTTCAGCCAGGATAGCTTGATTCCAGTGGCATGGAGAGAAAGGGACCTACGTCTGGGCATACCCTTCCCACTCGGGATGACCAATGCAAAAACAACAATTGATGGACAGAATGCAGAACAATGTCATACATTCACCCCAGTACAGAGATCTGGGCCTAAATCCATCGTTTTTTTGCTCACCATGCCGTACCAGTTTGAACCCAACCATATGCAAATCAGTCTTGACCCTGTGCCTCATGGGAACAGTCCAGCCCGAACTGCCAAGCCAGGTCCTCCCTGGACTGGAAACAAGCATCCTAGGACCGGTTTCAGGGTTTCACCCCTCTTCAGCCAGGATAGCTTGATTCCAGTGGCATGGAGAGCAAGGGACCCACGTCTGGGCATACCCTTCCCACTCGGGGTGACCAATGCAAAAACAACAATTGATGGACAGAATGCAGAACAATGTCATACATTCACCCCAGTACAGAGATCTGGGCCTAAATCTATCGTTTTTTTGCTCACCATGCCGTACCAGTTTGAACCCAGCCATATGCAAATCAGTCTTGACCCTGTGCCTCATGGGAACAGTCCAGCCCGAACTGCCAAGCCAGGTCCTCCCTGGACTGGAAACAAGCATCCTAGGACCGGTTTCAGGGTTTCACCCCTCTTCAGCCAGGATAGCTTGATTCCAGTGGCATGGAGAGAAAGGGACCTACGTCTGGGCATACCCTTCCCACTCGGGATGACCAATGCAAAAACAACAATTGATGGACAGAATGCAGAACAATGTCATACATTCACCCCAGTACAGAGATCTGGGCCTAAATTCATCGTTTTTTTGCTCACCATGCCGTACCAGTTTGAACCCAGCCATATGCAAATCAGTCTTGACCCTGTGCCTCATGGGAACAGTCCAGCCCGAACTGCCAAGCCAGGTCCTCCCTGGACTGGAAACAAGCATCCTAGGACCGGTTTCAGGGTTTCACCCCTCTTCAGCCAGGACAGCTTGATTCCAGTGGCATGGAGAGCAAGGGACCCACGTCTGGGCATACCCTTCCCACTCGGGGTGACCAATGCAAAAACAACAATTGATGGACAGAATGCAGAACAATGTCATACATTCACCCCAGTACAGAGTTCTGGGCCTAAATCCATCATTTTTTTGCTCACCATGCCGTATCAGTTTGAGCCCAGCCATATGCAAATCAGTCTAGACCCTGTGCCTCATGGGAACAGTCCAGCCCGAACTGCCAAGCCAGGTCCTCCCTGGACTGGAAACAAGCATCCTAGGACCGGTTTCAGGGTTTCACCCCTCTTCAGCCAGGATAGCTTGATTCCAGTGGCATGGAGAGAAAGGGACCTACGTCTGGGCATACCCTTCCCACTCGGGATGACCAATGCAAAAACAACAATTGATGGACAGAATGCAGAACAATGTCATACATTCACCCCAGTACAGAGATCTGGGCCTAAATCCATCGTTTTTTTGCTCACCATGCCGTACCAGTTTGAACCCAACCATATGCAAATCAGTCTTGACCCTGTGCCTCATGGGAACAGTCCAGCCCGAACTGCCAAGCCAGGTCCTCCCTGGACTGGAAACAAGCATCCTAGGACCGGTTTCAGGGTTTCACCCCTCTTCAGCCAGGATAGCTTGATTCCAGTGGCATGGAGAGCAAGGGACCCACGTCTGGGCATACCCTTCCCACTCGGGGTGATCAATGCAAAAACAACAATTGATGGACAGAATGCAGAACAATGTCATACATTCACCCCAGTACAGAGATCTGGGCCTAAATCCATCGTTTTTTTGCTCACCATGCCGTACCAGTTTGAACCCAGCCATATGCAAATCAGTCTTGACCCTGTGCCTCATGGGAACAGTCCAGCCCGAACTGCCAAGCCAGGTCCTCCCTGGACTGGAAACAAGCATCCTAGGACCGGTTTCAGGGTTTCACCCCTCTTCAGCCAGGATAGCTTGATTCCAGTGGCATGGAGAGAAAGGGACCTACGTCTGGGCATACCCTTCCCACTCGGGATGACCAATGCAAAAACAACAATTGATGGACAGAATGCAGAACAATGTCATACATTCACCCCAGTACAGAGATCTGGGCCTAAATTCATCGTTTTTTTGCTCACCATGCCGTACCAGTTTGAACCCAGCCATATGCAAATCAGTCTTGACCCTGTGCCTCATGGGAACAGTCCAGCCCGAACTGCCAAGCCAGGTCCTCCCTGGACTGGAAACAAGCATCCTAGGACCGGTTTCAGGGTTTCACCCCTCTTCAGCCAGGACAGCTTGATTCCAGTGGCATGGAGAGCAAGGGACCCACGTCTGGGCATACCCTTCCCACTCGGGGTGACCAATGCAAAAACAACAATTGATGGACAGAATGCAGAACAATGTCATACATTCACCCCAGTACAGAGTTCTGGGCCTAAATCCATCATTTTTTTGCTCACCATGCCGTACCAGTTTGAGCCCAGCCATATGCAAATCAGTCTAGACCCTGTGCCTCATGGGAACAGTCCAGCCCGAACTGCCAAGCCAGGTCCTCCCTGGACTGGAAACAAGCATCCTAGGACCGGTTTCAGGGTTTCACCCCTCTTCAGCCAGGATAGCTTGATTCCAGTGGCATGGAGAGCAAGGGACCCACGTCTGGGCATACCCTTCCCACTCGGGGTGACCAATGCAAAAACAACAATTGATGGACAGAATGCAGAACAATGTCATACATTTACCCCAGTACAGAGATCTGGGCCTAAATCCATCGTTTTTTTGCTCACCATGCCGTACCAGTTTGAACCCAGCCATATGCAAATCAGTCTTGACCCTGTGCCCCATGGGAACAGTCTAGCCCGAACTGCCAAGCCAGGTCCTCCCTGGACTGGAAACAAGCATCCTAGGACCGGTTTCAGGGTTTCACCCCTCTTCAGCCAGGATAGCTTGATTCCAGTGGCATGGAGAGCAAGGGACCCACGTCTGGGCATACCCTTCCCACTCGGGGTGACCAATGCAAAAACAACAATTGATGGACAGAATGCAGAACAATATCATACATTCACCCCAGTACAGAGATCTGGGCCTAAATCCATCGTTTTTTTGCTCACCATGCCGTACCAGTTTGAACCCAGCCATATGCAAATCAGTCTTGACCCTGTGCCTCATGGGAACAGTCCAGCCCGAACTGCCAAGCCAGGTCCTCCCTGGACTGGAAACAAGCATCCTAGGACCGGTTTCAGGGTTTCACCCCTCTTCAGCCAGGATAGCTTGATTCCAGTGGCATGGAGAGCAAGGGACCCACGTCTGGGCATACCCTTCCCACTCGGGGTGACCAATGCAAAAACAACAATTGATGGACAGAATGCAGAACAATGTCATACATTCACCCCAGTACAGAGATCTGGGCCTAAATCCATCGTTTTTTTGCTCACCATGCCGTACCAGTTTGAACCCAGCCATATGCAAATCAGTCTTGACCCTGTGCCTCATGGGAACAGTCCAGCCCGAACTGCCAAGCCAGGTCCTCCCTGGACTGGAAACAAGCATCCTAGGACCGGTTTCAGGGTTTCACCCCTCTTCAGCCAGGATAGCTTGATTCCAGTGCCATGGAGAGCAAGGGACCCACGTCTGGGCATACCCTTCCCACTCGGGGTGACCAATGCAAAAACAACAATTGATGGACAGAATGCAGAACAATGTCATACATTCACCCCAGTACAGAGATCTGGGCCTAAATCCATTGTTTTTTTGCTCACCATGCCGTACCAGTTTGAACCCAGCCATATGCAAATCAGTCTTGACCCTGTGCCTCATGGGAACAGTCCAGCCCGAACTGCCAAGCCAGGTCCTCCCTGGACTGGAAACAAGCATCCTAGGACCGGTTTCAGGGTTTCACCCCTCTTCAGCCAGGATAGCTTGATTCCAGTGGCATGGAGAGCAAGGGACCCACTTCTGGGCATACCCTTCCCACTCGGGGTGACCAATGCAAAAACAACAATTGATGGACAGAATGCAGAACAATGTCATACATTCACCCCAGTACAGAGATCTGGGCCTAAATCCATCGTTTTTTTGCTCACCATGCCGTACCAGTTTGAACCCAGCCATATGTAAATCAGTCTTGACCCTGAGCCTCATGGGAACAGTCCAGCCCGAACTGCCAAGCCAGGTTCTCCCTGGACTGGAAACAAGCATCCTAGGACCGGTTTCAGGGTTTCACCCCTCTTCAGCCAGGATAGCTTGATTCCAGTGGCATGGAGAGAAAGGGACCTACGTCTGGGCATACCCTTCCCACTCGGGATGACCAATGCAAAAACAACAATTGATGGACAGAATGCAGAACAATGTCATACATTCACCCCAGTACAGAGATCTGGGCCTAAATCCATTGTTTTTTTGCTCACCATGCCGTACCAGTTTGAACCCAGCCATATGCAAATCAGTCTTGACCCTGTGCCTCATGGGAACAGTCCAGCCCGAACTGCCAAGCCAGGTCCTCCCTGGACTGGAAACAAGCATCCTAGGACCGGTTTCAGGGTTTCACCCCTCTTCAGCCAGGACAGCTTGATTCCAGTGGCATGGAGAACAAGGGACCCACGTCTGGGCATACCCTTCCCACTCGGGGTGACCAATGCAAAAACAACAATTGATGGACAGAATGCAGAACAATGTCATACATTCACCCAAGTACAGAGTTCTGGGCCTAAATCCATCATTTTTTTGCTCACCATGCCGTACCAGTTTGAACCCAGCCATATGCAAATCAGTCTAGACCCTGTGCCTCATGGGAACAGTCCAGCCCGAACTGCCAAGCCAGGTCCTCCCTGGACTGGAAACAAGCATCCTAGGACCGGTTTCAGGGTTTCACCCCTCTTCAGCCAGGATAGCTTGATTCCAGTGGCATGGAGAGCAAGGGACCCACGTCTGGGCATACCCTTCCCACTCGGGGTGACCAATGCAAAAACAACAATTGATGGACAGAATGCAGAACAATGTCATACATTCACCCCAGTACAGAGATCTGGGCCTAAATCCATCGTTTTTTTGCTCACCATGCCGTACCAGTTTGAACCCAGTCATATGCAAATCAGTCTTGACCCTGTGCCCCATGGGAACAGTCCAGCCCGAACTGCCAAGCCAGGTCCTCCCTGGACTGGAAACAAGCATCCTAGGACCGGTTTCAGGGTTTCACCCCTCTTCAGCCAGGATAGCTTGATTCCAGTGGCATGGAGAGCAAGGGACCCACGTCTGGGCATACCCTTCCCACTCGGGGTGACCAATGCAAAAACAACAATTGATGGACAGAATGCAGAACAATGTCATACATTCACCCCAGTACAGAGATCTGGGCCTAAATCCATCGTTTTTTTGCTCACCATGCCGTACCTGTTTGAACCCAGCCATATGCAAATCAGTCTTGACCCTGTGCCTCATGGGAACAGTCCAGCCCGAACTGCCAAGCCAGGTCCTCCCTGGACTGGAAACAAGCATCCTAGGACCGGTTTCAGGGTTTCACCCCTCTTCAGCCAGGATAGCTTGATTCCAGTGGCATGGAGAGCAAGGGACCCACATCTGGGCATACCCTTCCCACTCGGGGTGACCAATGCAAAAACAACAATTGATGGACAGAATGCAGAACAATGTCATACATTCACCCCAGTACAGAGATCTGGGCCTAAATCCATCGTTTTTTTGCTCACCATGCCGTACCAGTTTGAACCCAGCCATATGCAAATCAGTCTTGACCCTGTGCCTCATGGGAACAGTCCAGCCCGAACTGCCAAGCCAGGTCCTCCCTGGACTGGAAACAAGCATCCTAGGACCGGTTTCAGGGTTTCACCCCTCTTCAGCCAGGATAGCTTGATTCCAGTGCCATAGAGAGCAAGGGACCCACGTCTGGGCATACCCTTCCCACTCGGGGTGACCAATGCAAAAACAACAATTGATGGACAGAATGCAGAACAATGTCATACATTCACCCCAGTACAGAGATCTGGGCCTAAATCCATCGTTTTTTTGCTCACCATGCCGTACCAGTTTGAACCCAGCGATATGCAAATCAGTCTTGACCCTGTGCCTCATGGGAACAGTCCAGCCCGAACTGCCAAGCCAGGTCCTCCCTGGACTGGAAACAAGCATCCTAGGACCGGTTTCAGGGTTTCACCCCTCTTCAGCCAGGATAGCTTGATTCCAGTGGCATGGAGAGCAAGGGACCCACGTCTGGGCATACCCTTCCCACTCGGGGTGACCAATGCAAAAACAACAATTGATGGACAGAATGCAGAACAATGTCATACATTCACCCCAGTACAGAGATCTGGGCCTAAATCCATCGTTTTTTTGGTCACCATGCCGTACCAGTTTGAACCCAGCCATATGCAAATCAGTCTTGACCCTGTACCTCCTGGGAACAGTCCAGCCCGAACTGCCAAGCCAGGTCCTCCCTGGACTGGAAACAAGCATCCTAGGACCGGTTTCAGGGTTTCACCCCTCTTCAGCCAGGATAGCTTGATTCCAGTGGCATGGAGAGCAAGGGACCCACGTCTGGGCATACCCTTCCCACTCGGGGTGACCAATGCAAAAACAACAATTGATGGACAGAATGCAGAACAATGTCATACATTCACCCCAGTACAGAGATCTGGGCCTAAATCCATCGTTTTTTTGCTCACCATGCCGTACCAGTTTGAACCAGCCATATGCAAATCAGTCTTGACCCTGTGCCTCATGGGAACAGTCCAGCCCGAACTGCCAAGCCAGGTCCTCCCTGGACTGGAAACAAGCATCCTAGGACCGGTTTCAGGGTTTCACCCCTCTTCAACCAGGATAGCTTGATTCCAGTGGCATGGAGAACAAGGGACCCACGTCTGGGCATACCCTTCCCACTCGGGATGACCAATGCAAAAACAACAATTGATGGACAGAATGCAGAACAATGTCATACATTCACCCCAGTACAGAGATCTGGGCCTAAATCCATCGTTTTTTGCTCACCATGCCGTACCAGTTTGAACCCAGCCATATGCAAATCAGTCTTGACCCTGTGCCTCATGGGAACAGTCCAGCCCGAACTGCCAAGCCAGGTCCTCCCTGGACTGGAAACAAGCATCCTAGGACCGGTTTCAGGGTTTCACCCCTCTTCAGCCAGGATAGCTTGATTCCAGTGGCATGGAGAGCAAGGGACCCACGTCTGGGCATACCCTTCCCACTCGGGGTGACCAATGCAAAAACAACAATTGATGGACAGAATGCAGAACAATGTCATACATTCACCCCAGTACAGAGATCTGGGCCTAAATCCATCGTTTTTTTGCTCACCATGCCGTACCAGTTTGAACCCTGCCATATGCAAATCAGTCTAGACCCTGTGCCTCATGGGAACAGTCCAGCCCGAACTGCCAAGCCAGGTCCTCCCTGGACTGGAAACAAGCATCCTAGGACCGGTTTCAGGGTTTCACCCCTCTTCAGCCAGGATAGCTTGATTCCAGTGGCATGGAGAGCAAGGGACCCACGTCTGGGCATACCCTTCCCACTCGGGGTGACCAATGCAAAAACAACAATTGATGGACAGAATGCAGAACAATGTCATACATTCACCCCAGTACAGAGATCTGGGCCTAAATCCATCGTTTTTTTGCTCACCATGCCGTACCAGTTTGAACCCAGCCATATGCAAATCAGTCTTGACCCTGTGCCTCATGGGAACAGTCCAGCCCGAACTGCCAAGCCAGGTCCTCCCTGGACTGGAAACAAGCATCCTAGGACCGGTTTCAGGGTTTCACCCCTCTTCAGCCAGGATAGCTTGATTCCAGTGGCATGGAGAGCAAGGGACCCACGTCTGGGCATACCCTTCCCACTCGGGGTGACCAATGCAAAAACAACAATTGATGGACAGAATGCAGAACAATGTCATACATTCACCCCAGTACAGAGATCTGGGTCTAAATCCATCGTTTTTTTGCTCACCATGCCGTACCAGTTTGAACCCAGCCATATGCAAATCAGTCTTGACCCTGTGCCTCATGGGAACAGTCCAGCCCGAACTGCCAAGCCAGGTCCTCCCTGGACTGGAAACAAGCATCCTAGGACCGGTTTCAGGGTTTCACCCCTCTTCAGCCAGGATAGCTTGATTCCAGTGGCATGGAGAGCAAGGGACCCACGTCTGGGCATACCCTTCCCACTCGGGGTGACCAATGCAAAAACAACAATTGATGGACAGAATGCAGAACAATGTCATACATTCACCCCAGTACAGAGATCTGGGCCTAAATCCATCGTTTTTTTGCTCACCATGCCGTACCAGTTTGAACCCAGCCATATGCAAATCAGTCTTGACCCTGTGCCTCATGGGAACAGTCTAGTCCGAACTGCCAAGCCAGGTCCTCCCTGGACTGGAAACAAGCATCCTAGGACCGGTTTCAGGGTTTCACCCCTCTTCAGCCAGGATAGCTTGATTCCAGTGGCATGGAGAGCAAGGGACCCACGTCTGGGCATACCCTTCCCACTCGGGGTGACCAATGCAAAAACAACAATTGATGGACAGAATGCAGAACAATGTCATACATTCACCCCAGTACAGAGATCTGGGCCTAAATCCATCGTTTTTTTGCTCACCATGCCGTACCAGTTTGAACCCAGCCATATGCAAATCAGTCTTGACCCTGTGCCTCATGGGAACAGTCCAGCCCGAACTGCCAAGCCAGGTCCTCCCTGGACTGGAAACAAGCATCCTAGGACCGGTTTCAGGGTTTCACCCCTCTTCAGCCAGGATAGCTTGATTCCAGTGGCATGGAGAGCAAGGGACCCACGTCTGGGCATACCCTTCCCACTCGGGGTGACCAATGCAAAAACAACAATTGATGGACAGAATGCAGAACAATGTCATACATTCACCCCAGTACAGAGATCTGGGTCTAAATCCATCGTTTTTTTGCTCACCATGCCGTACCAGTTTGAACCCAGCCATATGCAAATCAGTCTTGACCCTGTCCCTCATGGGAACAGTCCAGCCCGAACTGCCAAGCCAGGTCCTCCCTGGACTGGAAACAAGCATCCTAGGACCGGTTTCAGGGTTTCACCCCTCTTCAGCCAGGATAGCTTGATTCCAGTGGCATGGAGAGCAAGGGACCCACGTCTGGGCATACCCTTCCCACTCGGGGTGACCAATGCAAAAACAACAATTGATGGACAGAATGCAGAACAATGTCATACATTCACCCCAGTACAGAGATCTGGGCCTAAATCCATCGTTTTTTTGCTCACCATGCCGTACCAGTTTGAACCCAGCCATATGCAAATCAGTCTTGACCCTGTGCCTCATGGGAACAGTCTAGTCCGAACTGCCAAGCCAGGTCCTCCCTGGACTGGAAACAAGCATCCTAGGACCGGTTTCAGGGTTTCACCCCTCTTCAGCCAGGATAGCTTGATTCCAGTGGCATGGAGAGCAAGGGACCCACGTCTGGGCATACCCTTCCCACTCGGGGTGACTGGGGGAGAATGTCTGCATTGTCAGCATTCCGTCCATCATTTGTTTGTTGTAACGCTTTTCGCCCTAAGTGGGATGGGTATTCCCAGACGTGGGACCCGTGCTCACTACGCCACTGGAGTCAAGCTATCCTGGCTGATGACGGCTGATTGCCAGACACCGGTCCTAGGATGCTTGATTCCGGTCCAGGGAAGACATGGCTTGGCAGTTCGGGCTGGACTGTTCCCATGAGGCATAGGGTCAAGACTGATTTGCATGTGGCCATGTCTGAACTGGGGTGGCGTAGTGGGCAAAAAAACGATGGATTTAACCCAGATCTCTTGACTGGGGGAGAATGTCTGCATTGTCAGCATTCCGTCCATCATATGTTTGTTGTAACGCTTTTCGCCCTAAGTGGGATGGGTATTCCCAGACGTGGGACCCGTGCTCACTACCCCACTGGAGTCAAGCTATCCTGGCTGATGACGGCTGATAGCCAGAAACCGGTCCTAGGATGCTTGATTCCGGTCCAGGGAAGACATGGCTTGGCAGTTCGGGCTGGACTGTTCCCATGAGGCACAGGGTCAAGACTGATTTGCATGTGGCCATGTCTGAACTGGGGTGGCGTAGTGGGCAAAAAAACGATGGATTTAACCCAGATCTCTTGACTGGGGGAGAATGTCTGCATTGTCAGCATTCCGTCCATCATTTGTTTGTTGTAACGCTTTTCGCCCTAAGTGGGATGGGTATTCCCAGACGTGGGACCCGTGCTCACTACGCCACTGGAGTCAAGCTATCCTGGCTGATGACGGCTGATAGCCAGAAACCGGTCCTAGGATGCTTGATTCCGGTCCAGGGAAGACATGGCTTGGCAGTTCGGGCTGGACTGTTCCCATGAGGCACAGGGTCAAGACTGATTTGCATGTGGCCATGTCTGAACTGGGGTGGCGTAGTGGGCAAAAAAACGATGGATTTAACCCAGATCTCTTGACTGGGGGAGAATGTCTGCATTGTCAGCATTGCGTCCATCATTTGTTTGTTGTAACGCTTTTTGCCCTAAGTGGGATGGGTATTCCCAGACGTGGGACCCGTGCTCACTACGCCACTAGAGTCAAGCTATCCTGGCTGATGACGGCTGATAGCCAGAAACCGGTCCTAGGATGCTCGATTCCGGTCCAGGGAAGACATGGCTTGGCAGTTCGGGCTGGACTGTTCCCATGAGGCACAGGGTCAAGACTGATTTGCATGTGGCCATGTCTGCACTGGGGTGGCGTAGTGGGCAAAAAAACAATGGATTTAACCCAGATTTCTTGACTGGGGGAGAATGTCTGCAATGTCAGCATTCCGTCCATCATTTGTTTGTTGTAACGCTTTTCGCCCTAAGTGGGATGGGTATTCCCAGACGTGGGACCCGTGCTCACTACGCCACTGGAGTCAAGCTATCCTGGCTGATGACGGCTGATAGCCAGAAACCGGTCCTAGGATGCTTGATTCCGGTCCAGGGAAGACACGGCTTGGAAGTTCGGGCTGGACTGTTCCCATGAGGCACAGGGTCAAGACTGATTTGCATGTGGCCATGTCTGAACTGGGGTGGCGTAGTGGGCAAAAAAACGATGGATTTAACCCAGATCCCTTGACTGGGGGAGAATGTCTGCATTGTCAGCATTCCGTCCATCATTTGTTTGTTGTAACGCTTTTCGCCCTAAGTGGCATGGGTATTCCCAGACGTGGGACCCGTGCTCACTACGCCACTGGAGTCAATCTATCCTGGCTGATGACGGCTGATAGCCAGAAACCGGTCCTAGGATGCTTGATTCCGGTCCAGGGAAGACATGGCTTGGCAGTTCGGGCTGGACTGTTCCCATGAGGCACAGGGTCAATACTGATTTGCCTGTGGCCATGTCTGAACTGGGGTGGCGTAGTGGGCAAAAAAACGATGGATTTAACCCAGATCTCTTGACTGGGGGAGAATGTCTGCATTGTCAGCATTCCGTCCATCATTTGTTTGTTGTAATTCTTACGATACTTAGGCCAAGATTCACAAAAGTTTAGCATCCAGTTAGCATTACTTTAACACAAAGCCTTTTAGGGGATTAACAAACCAAAACAAATTGGTATTTGCGTTAGTTTGTATGGAAAAGTAATGCAAAGCAGCACCCAATGCTGCTTTGCGTTACTTTACGTCAAGGGGGCTTTACATGGCTGGTACATGGGTGTTCAAAACGTTAATGTTGTCACAGGTTTTTTTTTTACAAAATGGATCTGTTTACCACACCTAACTATAACGTTACTTTAACCTTTGTTTTGTCAATTAATTTTTCGGTTTTTTTTTAACGTATAGTATTATTCCATTACCATATGTAAATCTGACCCCCACAGGCCCTGTGGCCACCCCACACATGCAGCCAAACCCAATTAGCGCACAGCCAGTGGGGGGTTGGCACAAGGCCTGGCCTGCGGCCAAGCCCTGTATTCAGCTCCAATAAAGGGAGCCAACCCCACACTGCACAGCAGGGGATTAGCCAGAGGGCCAGAGGCCCTGCAAACAATCCCCCGCATGTAGCCAACCCCACTCTGCACATGGCTTTTGGCCAGGGGCGGTTGAAGGGTTGGTCACAAGGTCTGGCCTGTGGCTAGGCCCAGACACCAACCACACATTGTACATGGCCTTAGACATTGCATTACCTTGTTTCGGTTACAGTCGTTTGGGGCATGTACACTGGACCTCAAGTAAACTAGCCCCTGTTGTCCCCTCTTTTTGTATTATAACTTCAACATTGCATGGCAGGGAGTTGACCACAGGGCCTGACCCTGGGGGCCCCATCCCTTAGGGCCTTTTTTTTTTAAAGGGGAGGGGGCTGCGTGGCCCTGCCTTCCCGAGCCTTGTTAGGCCCTGGGGACCCCATCTACTAGGGCTGTTTATTCTAATTATGAGGGAGGGGGGGGCGCATGGTCCCCTACCCCAAGCCTTGTTAGGCACTGGGGACCCCATCCCCTAGGGTCATTACTAAAAATGAAGGGGGGCGTGCGGCCTCCCTCCTAGAACCTTCTTAGGCTCTCGGGACCCCACTCTCCAGGGCCATTTATTTTAATTTTAATTAAACGGGAGGGGGGCACTTGGCCCCCATCCCCTAGGACCGCTCATTAAATAAATGGGAGGGGGATTGCATTTCCCCCCTACCTGAGCCGTGTCAGCCTTTTTTAGGCCCTGGGGAACCCATCCCTCAGGGTTATTTCTAAAAAGTAAGGGAAGGGGGCATTGCAACCCCCCTTCCCGAGACTGGTTAGGCCCTGGGACCCCATTCCCAGGGCCATGTCTCAAACTTAAGGTGGGGGGCTGCATGACCCCCTCACCTCAAGTCCCTATTTTCCTCGACAACCCCATCCCCAGGAGCACACATTTATTAAAGGTGGATCCACGTAGGGTACCCACCATATACCTACAGGGGTGGGGTCTGGGGCCATTATTGGCTCAGGAAGGCCCCTGTCCCATTTTAAGTATTCTCGACCCTAGGGGTGGGCTCCCTAGGGTCTTTTGCAGCTCAGGGAGGGTGCCACTTGTCCCCTCTCCATATAAACTATTTTTGGCCCCAGGGTGGGCTCCCCTGGGCCTCTGGAGGCATTTGTCTATATGTAAATGCCAGCAAAGATGTGAAGTAAAGGCATTCCAGATGTAATCATACTCCAGATGTACTGGCCACAATACAATGACTCCTGTTTTGACTCCTGTGACTCCCAATGCATTCGCATGTGAGGAAAGGGGTACCAACAAGTGTTTCTACATAGACTTCAGGGTACACATGCATGATACCACATGTCTACAGGTTAAGAAGCATAGGAGGCAGTAACAGATCCAACAATATTGTGATAACACAAAAGTTATGAAGTGGGAGTGATTTGAATGTACACATAGCGATAATTTTTGATTAATCAAATCATTATCTCAATTCAAGGATTAAAAATAGGTGTCATGCAGAATTGTGTTTACCTGTTCATCCAACTGTAGAACTTCACCATCAGAGGCAGTAACAGCCACAACAGTCATGCCTTTATTGGGTCCTCTGTACACAGCTGAGCGAGGTCCATCTTGAGAAATACCAGCCTGGAAATAACAACAAAGTAAGACAGAAGACAAACTTAATGACCAGAGATAAAACACAATATCATGCTTTAAATACTGTATCCAAAATATCAATGACAATTTCATGAACATAAATATATATGTATATAAAGAGATGTGTGTTTTCAAAATGCATATATATGGAATTAAGAATTATGGTTCTGTACTTAACTTTATGATACTGTGGTAGTCGGTGTTGTGGCTATGATATTTTGTAGTACTATGTACTTGCATTCGGTATTCTGACATACAACACTCAGCCAAGACATTACTAAAAGATGCTGGGTGTTGTAGAAGCACTGGACTATTAGCAGTATTGTCATCTTTTACATTTTTGAAGCTCTACAAAGACACATATTTCACTTAAGTGTTACCATATCTAGTAATGCATAGAGCACTACTGTGGTATTATTACATCAATTGATTACCTCTAATTCTTCATCCCTGAGCTTTGTGTTCCAGGTAGCTTCCGCCATTTTTAGGTATGGCTTAACTGTGCACTTGTGTGAAAGATGTATTGTTACCACTTCTTTAAAATATACAAAGAGTGGGCTTTGGCATCACCAAGAGTAGTATTACTCTCTTGCACATGCTATTTAGTGTATCATCGCGCCTTTCAGGAAGTGCTTCCATGGGAATTCATAAGGGACTAGTTTACATCTAAGAGAAAACTCAATTATTACATTGTTTGTCACATCCAATTCTTTATCTTCCCTAGGAATTCTATACAGAAAGCAATGCTTAGTTGCTACTTTCATCCCAGCATTGGCAAAGCCAATATTGTAGGCTTTATATTAATATTGTAGGTGATAAGCAGCATGTGCAAAAGCAACACACGTAAACATAATTTGGGAGTGCCTGTGTTTATGTGTTGGTAAATTACAGCCAGACCTATACGCTTTGTTAGTGCTTGTTCAGTCCAGATGTTTTTATTCTGGGAATTTATCAATATTTCCAGGAAGCAGAGTGGTATACTAAAGCATCAGTGATGTACAAAATGGAACGTCTAATGGAAGCCATTTGGAATAGAAAGACTGAAAGAACAAATATAGCATACTAACATTTTTATTCCAACCACTTGTACTACAAGCAGCTTTCACATTTCAAATGTGTAACATACATACCTGCCAACTTAAACAAAAATGTCACTGTGCGAAAAGGGGGGCCTTGGGGGAGCAGTGCCTCATGCCGAGAAGTACAGGAAAATAGGCATGTTTGCCCCCATCCCACCCCAAACCCCCTTCTCCAAAAAGAAGAAACAAAAGCTTGCTGAGGCTGGTACTTATGTCCTGGGGTGTTTTCACAACCCTTAATTGATGTCAGCAGTTCAAAGGCCCTGAAAACGAGCTTGAAATCCACTATTTATAGTGATTTTCAGCTCATTTTCCCTTCCACCGCGTGATGTCTGCTCCTCACCTGCTGGCACTGTGAAGGGAGCTGATATTGTGTGGCACCGTGTGAGTTGCCAGGTCCGTAACATATCACATAAATAGTGCCAAAAGTCTAAATCCTTGGCGTCTTAAAAAACTATTTTGGAGCATTGGTTGTCAACCTGGAGCAATGAGCACTCAAGCCTTAAGGAACGGCAACATCCCCTGGCTCGTAACTGAAACAACTATATAGGGATGCTCCTAATCCAATCTCCTTCAAGATTACCCTCCCTCGCATTTGGTATTGCAAGCAAATGTGCCCTTTTTAAGTAGAAGGCTTTTTATTGACGTTGGTATCAAGGGAAAACTGTCCTTTTGCTGTAAATATCCTGAGGTCACTATTAGCAGTTGTTGTCCATTATCTATGTATGAATTTGCTGAAATTGCAACGTGCCACATTCTGATATTCTAAAATCTCTCTAACAGGGTAGGCATTTTTTCTTGTTTGGTCTCTATGAAACATTTCTCTGGCCATCTCACCCCTTCAGAAACTCTAAAATAATGTCCTCTGGGAATATTTAATATTCACACCTTATTTAAGAAATACCTCATACCATCCAGTCTATTCTCATGCTCTCGGCGTACAATCCAAGAGGTCACTGCTAAACCCAGTGTTTGCAACGTAATGGCACAAAAACCTACAGTTTAAATATTTATGATTACAGTTTATTAGAAAAATTAATACAAAGTTGAAAACATTTTATCCACAAATCACACAGGAAAAAATCATTACATCAGTGCAATTCCTGACACAATTAATCACAATAAAAAACATATTAAAAAACACACAACAGGAGAGTTAAAACAGACAGTAATCTTTTTCAGAAATCACCATAACCCATAACATTAACTATACAAATTAACCCTGGCGTCTTGTAGTTCATCAACATCTAGGGTAACATTCATTTGACTGGATTTATGGAAAGAAAGGGCGGCGACGCGTTTCGAAGGCCTATTTGAATTGAGCATTCTTTTTCAAGACAGTAGTGTAATGTACTCCCGTTGTCTTACAAAATTCGTAAGCTGTTATGTGGTGTGACAAAATATTGTTTGGACAATGTTAATCCAAAGGCACTGTGATCAGCAACCGCAGCCTGATCTGCTCCTCATTTGTTCTAATTCCCATTCTCTGAAAGGGCGTTTGCAGCTGTACGTATATCCAGTCCCAACTATAGGATCCAACCAACAGCTTGATACCTAGTATAAACTAAAGTTCAGACCAAATGTCCTAGGCCAGTTGCAGAACTTCTCTTCTTCTTGCAGTAGCCACTATACTTCAATTAAAATTGTTTCTTTTGACCACGTCTCTCTTTGGGTCCTTACGGTTCTATACTTCCGCATTGTTCTTTTTATATAGCTTTGCACATAAAACCCGGCGGCGCTCGAGTACGTCCGTCCTGGTGGTTTGTTTAGTCTCCGTTTTTCGGTCCTTACGGTTCTATACTCCCATATTGTTCTTTTTATATAGCTTTGCACATAAAAACCGGCGGCGCTCGAGTAAGTCCGTCCTGGTGGTTTGTTTAGTTTCACCCCTTCTCCATCTCCTTAAATCTACACTATCCAGAGCCAGGGCGAGCAGAGTGAAGGGAGCCAAATAAGCTGCCAGTCCTAACAGCTTTGTAACATTCAATCAACCAAGTATTTAATAAAGGATGACAAAAGAGCGATCCTGGTCTACAGTGTTTTTGGAAGTATTGCAAGCTTCACAATGGCCTTTCCCTGACTTCATAACACATAAACAAGTATAGCTTCTCTTGAGGAAATACCCGTCCAGTCACTTGTTACATGCACCTGGGCAGCATAGCAATACTGTTGAGCATCTGCACAGGACAGACCACTCAACTCGCAAGGCCATCATGATTTCTAGGCCAATCATGGGGTATGATGATACTTCCAAATGGAGTTACCTATGATGTTGTGAATCTCAGTATTGTGATCTAGAAAACACAATTGACAAAACCAAGAAACGGAGAAGGAGGTGATGAACAAACCTTTTCACAAAGAGCTCATTCCTTAATCAGAACGTGAACAACTTATACCAATTTGCAAAGCTGTTAATTATCTGAATTGGGTACAATGATTGGCATGGTACAACTGTCCTGTATTTCTGATAAGCCTTTTAACAAATTACTTCGGCCAAGCAGGTGCCTGAGGGAGAAAAAAAGTGTGCTTATTTGCTTGGCCACCAATCTAAATGTCAAAGTCAATAGCTCGTGTTTACCCATGGACCTTAAACTCTGTTGCATCCATAAATCTGCCCAATCTCCTTTAGAACTGAGGAACAGAGATGGTAGGATCACCTTAAAAGACTAGAATCTTTTCAACTATGTGGCTGCGCCTCACAAATTGAGGCATATATTATTGAGCGACCATTGGAAATTCAGGTAGAGTCTAGTCTGGGAACCTGTTTCGCTTTTGATATCAGTGAAACTGACAGGAAACATAAGAGAATGCAGGGCCTTTTGGATGACACTGGATGATGTCATCAGTGATGTCATCAGTGATGTCATTAGTGATGTCATCAGTGATGTCACTGACCATGTCATGAGTGATGCAATATGTGACGTCATCAGCAGTGCATTGCGGGGGCGCGAGTTATAGTTAGCTGAACTAACTATAACGGGGGAATTTCAATGGTTTTGTATGAGGGAAATGTCCAGCTAACTATAACGCCCCTGAAACCTATGGTTTTTTCAGTGAATTTCTAAGGTTTTTTAAATGCTAATTCCTAACTATAACGTGCCTAAAACCTATGGTTTTTTTCAGTGAATATATATATATGTGTGTCTTTCTGTCCTACTAAATCATCACCAATAGATGGTTTCCATGGAGAGCTCAATACAAATGCAGTTAATCCACCAATCACCTCAAGGGAATGGGGATTTAAATCTCATGCTCTTAAGAATGCAGTTATTTTATCTGCAGTGTCAGACAATATTAAACAGTTCCTCCTGAAATAAAATACTGATGTTAAGTATTGTGTGAGAAACATTCAAAGTTTTTGTCAGAGATATGAGCATTTCTTTAGAGGGAAATATCTTCGAGACACTTAACACATATGAGGGACGTCAGATCACTCTAATGATTCTACAAACAGAATAAGAGGATTGGACATGTAAAAGCATTTTGGGTGGAATAAGAGTCCTGAAGAATTTATCTGATGAAGCATTATGGAGTGAACATATATTTCATAGAATGCCATAGCACGTAAATAGGCAGAAAAGTATTAGCCTTACAAAACAATCTTGAGGTTAATGGAGAAAGAGCTGGGAAACTCTGTGACAGGGGTAATTGAGACTGTCTCTGGGTCTGAGATTAAGAACAATGAACATATATTTAAAATATAGCAAGTTCCTGAAATAAGGGATAATCAAATCCATGACATTTTCTATCAACTCCTCATAATTACCATCGTTTAGAAAGTGGATTATTAGTTTAAGGTAGATGGTTGTCCACCACAAGTGATAATGGCACTATTCTTGTTAATTCCAGTAAGTAAAGGTTTCAGTAATTAAATCCTCAGCTCAGCCCCTGATAGGTATGGCACACAGCAGACAAGCTTAACATATGAAAATTTGTAAAGCATTTAGAAGTATCAAAACAGTTAAAAAGTCAATAACACAAAGCATTAACAATCCCACTACAGTTTATAAAAAAGAGAAAATATAAGCAAAATGACACAAAATGACATCAATCTTATAAAGATGAACCATAGATAGGATTTTTTAAAGTTTGTATTACATTTTAGTGTTAAAAAGCACAAAACACCAACGACAGGCAACTATTCCCGCTAGAGTGGGACTAGTTTGAGGCCATCTGCACTGGAGTGTGGGTCAGATAAGAGGCCCAAGTAGGTGCCAGTCAAAGAGTTATCTTTTGGATTTTTGAAGAGCAGGATCCTGGCGCAGTTGTCGACGTAGGGTGGAAAGCTCAGAGTGGGAAAAGTATGGCATCTATGCCTAGTAAGATCTGGCAGTCAGATCTCCTTCAGGAGGACAACCCAGTAAGTTGGATACGCACAGCGATTCAAGAATTAATGGCTACTGCATGACGGTGGCCCCAGTCTCTAGAGGAAAAAGTTTCCAGGGATAACCCTACCCACTTTTGCAGATGTTCCTGGGTACCCTACTGCAAACAATCCCACTGTACACCTCTCTACCTAAAGCTAAGTTGGCAGAATATTTTCTCCCACGTGAAAAGCTCCTGTGACACCCTACAGGTGTGGCCAAGAAAATGAGCAATCCTTCTCTTGAGGTCCTTTAAAGCTGGTTTCAGAGGCAGCTCCTCTCTCATTGGTAGTGGTGTTTGGCTGGCTAGCAGGACAATAAAAGGAACGGGCCCAGGTGTGAGGTATATCTGCCAGTGACAAGTTAGGCACCCTTTGAAGTTAATTCAAGTTCCTGGGCACAGCCTGGGTTGTCATCCTAGCAGGGGAAAATCAATTCCGCTCCCTTTCCCTTAGCTCTGGGAGAAACTCCACACCTAATCAGGGAGCAATTCTCATCCTGAGTGACAATGAACACTGACAGAAAGGCACATTTGGCTCAGGCAGGTAAATAACAACTTTCTAAAAGTGTAATTTTAAAAATAGCAATATGAAATCTGACTGAGTTTAAATTACTATTAAAATGTTTGGTTAAGTAATTTTTCTAGCTACTCCCAAACTGATGTTATAAGGTGTTATAATATAACCCAGTGATTTCCTATGGGAGAGTCAGTCTTGCCACAGTGAAAAATATGGGTGTTTTTCATTGCCAGAACATGTAAAACATAAAATATATATGTCCTACTTTTTAAAAATCATGCACCCTGACCTAGGACATATATAAAACATAAACTATACATGTGCTACATTTGAAATATAATGCACTCATGAGCATGTATGACCCTACTTAGGGTAACTTAAAAGTATAAAAAAGGAAGGCTTAGGCCTAAAAAAAGATTTATTTTGTCAGGCAGAATTGGCAGTTTTAAAACTGCACACCCAGTGTGCAAGGGGCAGCCTGAAGACATGCTTTGTACTGGCACGGCATGTCCTGCTGTCTCCTAGTGACATTTAACTTCCAAATACTGGGTACACTTTTAAGATAAGTTAAATACGCCAATCAGGAGTTTAGCCAATTTTGGCACATCTGAGGAATCTGATCACATGCACTGGGGACTGTTTAGCAGAGTACCAGTCCACAGAGTCAAACAGACAGCAGCATCAGTCCCCAAAGAAATGTGGGCGATTATGTCAAAAAGAGACATTTTCTTACACAAAACTTATTGCTATTTGTTATTGTGTTACATTTAGAAGAATCACCTATTAGTTCCTTTAGGGCCTGGGAGTCTATTATAGTTATAAGAGTATCATGATCACTTTCAAGTCAATTCACATGCTGAATATTTAGGGTAAACATCCAGGCTTTGATGCTAATTATACCAAAGTTAATCCGATCTTTTTGTTATGGTCTGCTCTTAAAGCATTTTGCAGATTCAATTAAGATAGTCATTTGATCTAAGTAATATAATTCAGCCAATATACTTACAGACTTTAACGACAGCTGAAAAACAGTCTCACTGTCTGTCATTTGCGTCACACTTTTCTGTCCTAATGACATCCATCCATCATTTCCGGAACGAACACTCAGGAAATCATAGATGGGCATGGGAGCCTCCACAGATTCATCGTCTGAGATTGTATTCATCTCATCGTCCTCCAGGGTCTCCACACTTATGTTGTGAACACTGCTGAAAAGGTATCTGCAAAAAAACACATCGCAAGGCTGAGATAAGATGTTTGTCTTTAAACCGGTGAGCAACTTGATTCCACGTTTTGTTTATCATCCTATTGGATATGATTAATGAATGGGCAAGCATATTTCCATGGCACATAATGTGAATGAAAATCTACATAAACCATTGTCTGAATGCAAGATCACCCTATCCTTGATAGAGGAGGTTGCAAGGTCTTATTAAGAAAACAATATTAAGGATCTGTCACATGGACTCAGAGATCAGAGGATAGCTGATGAAAGCTTAATTTGGGCACAGCATAGAATAACAAGGTTGATATAGAGCACAGAGTTCTAAGCTCAGATCATCCTTTGTTCAGGGTGCACCACTTAAAGCTACGTCGTTGCTGACCACCCTCAAGCTAATGCTCAAAAAACACATCCATCATCTTGAAGAATCCCTCATCCACAACATCATGCTCCACTGGTCTATTACTATGCTCTGACTGCCCTGTATTGTGAAACTCTATACAATCTACCATATACATTTCCTGGTTTACACTCCACTTTTCAATCCACTGTATTTATCGACATACAACATTTCTGTTCATGATTCTAATCAATTTAATAAATCCTAATATAATAGCTTGCACATATAGACTCTTTCTTTTTACAGAGAAGAATTGGCTGTGGCCACCTGGTGCAAAAAAGTGTCATTTAGTTACAGTTTAAAAAATATATTTATTATGCAGAAGTTTAAAACAAAATCACATAAATTCAGAACATCCATGCTGTTGACCAGAAAGAAGTTAAAGCCGAGTTGGAGAACAGCATAACAGTTTAGGTGGTCGCAGTGAGAGGATATCTCACACAGGAAAATATCAATGCTTTTGACATAAGGCCTGTCCAACAGAATTTGAGCTATACAAGTACTCTTGCTACCCAAGAAAGGCAGGATATCATGGGAGACCCAAGGATGGGATCCAAGCCTTAGTCTATCTGCTGTACCATTTCTGACAAATGTAGGGCAAAGGTGATAAGCAAACATGAGGCTAGGAAAAAGCCATGTTAGGAAGTATTTGGTCTGGAAGACAGAATAAAACATTGCTCCCTATGGTATGGAGATACCACAATGAGTTTATGGGACATAGCATGTGGAAGCAGTACACTAAGTGAGTATTGGATTGGTTGCAACAGCATCCCTCCAATAAGTACCCAATAAGAAACACTTTCAGATTTGCAGTTGGAAATGTCTACTCAACCACGTTCATGGAGTTTGATATGGTTATCAGGTGGATGGGGGATATGATGCAAAAATAATCAAAATCGGGCTGTGTTTATTATCTCAACATGAGACAGGATCATCCATATCCACAATGATGACTCAGTCTACAGTGATGCCAGTCCTGGGACACTCGGTTGAGGGCCAGATGTACATACAGACAGGAGGATAAATAGAGGATTCAAATTCTGCCCTGACTTGTCTGTAATTTTCCAATGTAACCTGTTAGACCTGGCATCCTTGGTGTGGTTTTCCCCTAACTTTTTGCCTTCAGACCTCCTGCTTTTGCTGAGTTTGTTTTTGCTGGTCTAGGGACTCTGCACAATTTACCACTGCTAACCAGTGTTAAAGTGCTTGTGCTCTCTCCTTAAAACATATTAGATTGGCGTATACCCAACTGGCATATATAATTTACTTGTAAGTCCCTAGCAAAGCGGCACTATCCTTGCCCAGGGCCTGTAAATGAAATGCAACTAGTAGGCCTGCAGCACTGATTGTGCCACCCACTTAAGTAGCACTGTAAACATATCTCAGAACTGCCATTGCAGGCCGTGTGTATGCAGTTTTAAGCTGCCATTTCGACCTGGCAACAATAATGAAAATCCACCTCCGCTGTAATGAGGCCTCGCAGCACACCCGGGATGAGCTAGGCGTCTTGGGTGGTAACCTAATGATGAAGCATGCCACCAACTAGGTTGGTGGCTGAGGGTTCTTTTAAATAACCTAATTATTCCCCTGGAACATGAGTGAATTACATTTTTGACAATAGAGCCTAATGGTATCTAGTTTGCTCTTGTTTGTTTCTGATGTATTAAAGGAGGAAGAGGAACAAGCCGTTTGCATCTACTCGCTCTCTTTTCCTGATTATCCTAAAAGAGAACCTTTTTCCAGGCCCAATCCTTCCTTTTTAATTTATATAAGTCACCCCTAGGGTTTGCCCTGGACAACCCTGACAGCAGGCTGCAATGTATTTAAAAAGTAGGACACGTACATATAAGTCTTACATGTCCTGGTAGTGAAAAACTCTTAAATTCGTTTTTCACCATTGCGAGGCATACCTGTCCCATAGGATAACATTGGTGTTACCTTATTACGTTTTATAAGTGTCATTTCCAAATGGGAATAGGTAACCAGTTCATGTTTGGTGTATCTGGAATTGTGGTGAAAAAGCCTCACTCATGGTGAAGTCAAATTTAAAATACAATTTTGAAAAACAAATTTTAGAAAGTTATTTTAATGGGTTGGGTCTAATTAGTCAGCAAGGCTGGACCACATGAAAATCAACAAAAGAAACACTGTATCCTGTTTGAAACAATTTTAAAAGCACAAAAAGTTTTTGCATGATCATTTTCCATAATGTATCTTCAAACTTTTTTCTCCGAACATTTTACATAACATATTATGTACACAAATATCACATACATCAGTCAATGTCAGATATACTTATCCGCCCCACATCACATTTCAATATTATAGCAAAGACATAAATTATATATGTTCAAAAACAAACAATTCCAAGCAACAATATTTGTTACATAATAAAATTCACTAGTTCTCATCATTTGAACACGAGGAGTATTCAATTTTTCTCAATTGTCCCTAGCAAAGCAGTCACAAGGGTTGTAACAACTTGTTAATTGAACAAAAAAGATGGAACCCAGTCTTTTTTTTTTTTTTGTAAAATCTGTTTTTATTGTTTTGCAGAGTTTACAGTTTACAAACAGGCAGTAGCCAACTATGAACATCACCCACACCACAAAGCATTAGACAAAACAAATGAGCAGTACCGTGAATCAGGAAAGCCCCCCACCCGGGTCATTGACAATGTGGTGACAATACAAACTGTGATACGGTGCCTGGTATCGTGCTTTGGAAGTATGGGTCCAGTGGTATGATGCATAGAGTCTACGTAGTGTCTTCAGGAACCGTATTTATACAGATAGTAAGAACAGAACATGAAAGGGCAAAACTTCAGGAGCCCCCAAAAACCAAGAACAGCAGCAAAGTCCGACATGCAAATTTCCATCCCACTGCCTTTCCCCAACACCCCCGCCCTCCCACCCTCGACACCCCCTGGCCAGGCATCACCACATCGACAGCCCAAAGCCGCCCACTCCAAGCATCAGGTAGTACACAGCCAACTGCGTGGCAGGCAAACGATCCACATTAGCCTACTCAGCAATCTCCAGTAAAGTCCCA
This sequence comes from Triturus cristatus, assembly GCF_964204655.1. NCBI lineage: Eukaryota > Metazoa > Chordata > Amphibia > Caudata > Salamandridae > Triturus > Triturus cristatus. Next base: position 561,401,362 of record NC_140589.1, on the reverse strand, counting down.
ACCCCCCCGAATGGCATGTCCCTCCGCAGTGTCCCCCCCAAGCTGTGTCAAGGCCTGTAAGAGACCTTCCCATTGTGTTGTGATAGGTGTCTTCCGGAGTCCCAATGTTTCCTCTCTCAGGAGAGCTATGCCTTCCGCCTTGGCCCACGCCTGGAGCGAGTACCACCATGCCCGTGCATGCGGTGGGTCCGGCGCCTTCCAGCGTTTAGTGAGGAGCCGCTTAGCCACCATCAGACCCAAGTCGAGGAAGCGGGAGGTGACTTTCATAGGTGGCGTTCTGCGAAGAGATGCAGTAGGTAAACGGGCCACTCAAGTGGTATGGAACGGCCTGTGCATGCATGTAGCGCCCCATGAATCGACTCCCAGTATGGGCGCACCTTGCAGCAACTCCACAGCATGTGTACAAGCCCGACTCCTAGCTCCGCGCAACGAGGGCAAACCGCGTCAGTACGATGTAAGTATCTGTTAATCAATTCGGGCGTGAGGTATGCCCTATGAAGTATAAACAACTGTATTTGGCGGAACCGCATGTTTTGAGGTATGCGTGTTGGGCTCTATAGCATCTTGCCCCATTCCTAATCATCCAGTGGCCTCGCTAGGTCCGCCTCCCATTTGCGGCGGAGCGGTTCCAGACTGATCGCTGCATGCGTGCGTAGGGAGACTGCAAACCACCGAATCAAATGTCTGCCCCTACCCATAACATGGTGATATTGCAGAGTGAGATGTTGGCTCGGTTCCTCCTTCATGTCCCCCCATCTAGCGGTCAATGTCGCGATCAGGGAGCGATGTCTGAGGAATTGCCCAGGTGGCAGGGCCACCTCATCGACCAGAGACTCAAACGTCATGAGGGTACCATCCCTATAAAGGTCACCTAGGGTCTGAATGTCCACTTCGTGCCATTACACCAGTGCAGGAGGGGTGAGTGCCCCCAGCCCGCTAGGGGAGCCCTCCAGTGGTATGGCCGGAGCATAGGGCACCAGGGTTCTAGGGAGGTAAAGACTGCGGCGGTAGCATTTGTAGGCCACTACCATGAGAAGTGATGTCGGCATTGAGGCCGTCGCTGCGGGATGAAATAGTTTGATAATGTCAGCTAGAGAAAGGGCAGGCGCCGTGGTTGCAGTGTCTTCAAGGCCTCTGCCTGCCAGCCAGCGGGCTATCCATTGTAGCTGCGCTGCCAAATAATAATGCTCGAAGCACGGCACAGCCAGACCTCCCTGGTCGGTGGGCAAGTATAGCTTGGGCAGAGCCATCCTATGTCTCACACTACCCCCAGATGAAGTCACGGAGCGACTGCGTGAGTGTGACGAAGAAGGCCGCCGGGACATATATTGGCAGATTGGCAAAGTAGTACAGGAGACGGGGGAGGATTACCATCTTGGATAGGGCTATCCTGCCTGTGACCGTGAGTGGTAATGTGTTCCAAAACGCATCTGGGACTTTATCGCCGCTACTGCCCTGCCTAGATTGCCCTCAATAAGATCCGCCGGCTGACGGTATATCTGAATTCCCAAATATAGGAAAGTATCCGCTTTCCACTGCACACGCGCGCCATCCAGAACATAGCCAGGATCCGGCGTATCCCCGCCGAACACATAAAGGCAAGACTTGGTGGCATTCACCCTGAGGCCTGAGAGAGCGGCGAAGTCGAGCAGCACGCACTCTAGATTGGCCGGGATATTACCCACATCTCTAACGAACACCATGAGATCATCTGCGTATAGCGACACCTGATGTGTTGCGTCCCCTAGGGGGATACCTTCTCCGAATGTCGCACGCAATGTCGCTGCTAGGGGCTCGATTGCTAGCGTGAACAGGAGAGGCAAAAGCAGGCACCCCTGCCTGGTACCTCTACAAATTGGAATTGCTGCAGAGATGTAGGGCCCAGTTTTCACCCTCACTGTGGGTCTCCTGTACAGGAGCGCAACCATCTGTAGAAATCCCGGGCCCAGCTTGTAGCGCGTCAGCACCGCCGCGAGATATCCCCATTCCAGACAATCAAAGGCTTTTTCAAGGTCCAGTACGAGACACCCCGCCCTGGGCCACCTTTGTACACCATCCGATGCCACCCGAAAGAACCGCCGCAGGTTCCGTGAGGTACTGCGCTTGGGCACAAAGCCGTTCTGGTCACTGTGTACCAGCTTAGGTACTAGCGGCGCCAGGTGCTCCGCCAGCACCTTGGCGAGTATTTTATAATCCACGTTAAGCAGAGCCAGGGGCCGGTATGATCCCAGGCTCACGGGATCCCTGTTTGGCTTGAGCAGAGACACCAGGTAGGCCTCGCGCATCGAAGGGGGTAAGACGCGCTCCTCGAGAGCTGCGGAGTAAAGGGCGTGCAATTTTGGCACTAGGGACTTCGATATGCCTTATAATATTCAGCAGGGAGGCCATCCAGCCCCGGCACCCTCCCAGTGGCCATGGAGCCGATTGCCTCTCCAATTTTCTCCAGGGTGAGGGGGCCGTTGAGCGACTCTAGATATTCCCTGGGAGCCTTGGGCAGGCGGGCAGCTTCCAGGAACCTGTCCAGCTCCACAGAGCGGTACAATTGCGCATAATGGTCGGACATCACCTGATGTATCTCGCGCTGCATGTATACTAGTGACCCCTCGGGTGTGCGTATGGCTCCGATCGGGGTGTGAGCATTTTCCTGCTTGAGCAGCCAAGCCAGCAAGCGACCCGCCCTGTTGGCCTTGGCATGAGTGCGTGCTGTGTGGGCCGCATAATTGTGGCAATGCAGGCGCTCCATGAGGTCTGCACGTTGCGCCCTGAGGCGAGCCAGGTGAGTGGAGTGGCGGCCTCCGCCGACTCCGTCCCGTTCATATTTGAGTAATTGCAATTCGATGTGGGTGAGCGACAGTGCCAGATTTTTACGTATGTTCCACGTTGCACCAAGGCAGTGGCCCCTTATGGTCGTTTTGTGGGTGTCCCACTCCACCAGTGCGCTACTTGCCAACCCATCATTTAGTTCAAAATACTCTAGTATAGCCGACCCAGGGATGCCCTAAAGTCCGGTTGCTCTAGCGCGGCCAGTTGGAGACGCCATGTGGGGACAGGGGGACGTCCGGAATCCAAATTCAGCCGCAGCTTCAGGGGATTGTGGTCAGAATGCGTCCGCCCCAGATACTCAGTATTTTCAACCAGCGGGATCAGTGCGTGGGAGCCCACCACCCTGTCTAAACGCACATGGAGGTCGTGGACTGCGGAGTAGTAAGAGTAGATGCGGGCATCCGGATGTAGGCTACGCCACATGTCTAGCAGCGCCCAGTGCAAAAGCCAACCCGCGAGGGCCTGCGCGTTCGAAACAGTCGGTGTGGTGCAGAGGGGTGGGAAGGACCTATCTAGGTGCGTGTCCAGTACCGAATTGAAGTCCCCGCCCAACAGCCATGGGAGTCCAGCGTGAGGGGCCAACGCAGTAGACAGTTGCGCCAGGAATGAGGGCTGGTCAGTGTTTGGAGCATAAATGGAGCCCAACAGCATTTGCTGACCAATCGGAGTGCCGCGAGCCAAAGTGTACCTGCCTGCAGGGAATATCTCTGTGCTGGTACAGATGAACGGGGTACCCGCTCGCACCCAGATTAGTGTGCCCCACGCATGCGCCAAGTATGTGGTGCTGAATACCTGGCCTCTCCAACGTTTGCGTAATCTGTCAAGTTCCAGCTGTGTCATGTGTGTTTCCTGTAGGAGGGAGAGGGCAGCAGAGTGTCTCCGAAGGTACGTAAAGATGGAGTAGCGACGCGTTGGTGTGTACATGCCGCGGATGTTCCACGTAATTATATCAGTGCGCGCCATCTCGAGCAAGCCAACGCAATGGAGACCCAGGGCGCGCAAGGAATGGGGACAGGTAGTGTCATGTCGGAGTGCTGCAACAAAAAGAAAAACCGCAACTGACGAACCAAAAAACGGTGTGGTGTAGATTAAGTCAATGCCTGTGAGGGTGTGCGTGCCAGCTATGCCGAAATATAGCTGTCACCCCTGCTCCTGCATGTGATGTGCGCCAACAATGTAAACACCGGTGTCACCGTATTGGACCAACTGGCTGTTAGTCAGACTGGCGAGCTAGGGAAGCGTGCCGCCCCATGTGCACACCCCACCACCCTCCCACCCCCATGAAATAGCGTGTGTGACCCGACTGGCGACTGGCCGGACACCACCTCACTGACACCTTCAAGGCCAAGCAGTGACGCTAATATAATAGGCCCCCCCCCCGCCCCCAACTATTGGTGCAACACAAAATGAACTGCCAATGATCTGCTTATGTGAGCCGCCCAACATGGTTACCAATATAAGAAATTCCGTTCAGATGATTTCCTCTGCAGTTTGCGGAGTCACCACCGGGAGTGCGAGATCTTTCGAGACAATGGTGGATGGTGAAGAGGAGCCGCTAGGGACAAGGTGGGCTGCATGCGGTAGTCCAAACGTTCCTGGGCGTGTGGGGAGCCGAGGGTGGTGACCGCCTCAAGAGCTTCCAGTCTCTCCCTCTGCATGCTTTCTGGATTCAGAGCGTTGGACCCAGGCTGGACGTTCCTCATGGACCCGCGTCGGCGACTACCCGATGCGGCATCACCATCCGGATTCGCAGGCCTCACTCCCGACCACAGTTCCGACTCCTCAAGCCAGTCCCATGTCTCTTCTGGGGAGTCAAAGAAGCGGGTCTTCCCCTTAGTTACCAAACGGAGGCGGGCTGGAAACAGCAATGTATATGGTAGCTCTAGGGCACGGAGTTGTCGCTTCACCGCTGTGTAGTTGCTCCTGCGTCTTTGCACCCGGGCAGTGTAATCAGGGAAGAACATAACGGAACTGCCGCCTATTTTGAGATCGTCCAACTTGCGTATTTCACAGAGGACCACATCACGGTCTCTATAGTTGAGAAGCTTAAAGAGGAATGGACGTGGCCTGGCCCCCGGTTGAGGTTTTCTGTGCCGGGATGCGATGGGCTCTCTCAACCACGAACTGCTGTGACAATAGTCCTGGAGGCATGAGATCGCGAAGCCACCATTCCGTGAACTACTCCGGGTGTCTACCTTCCTCGCCCTCCGGCAAGCCCACCACGTGAACGTTATTGCGGTGGGAGCGACCCTCCGCATCATCAGCTTTGTCTTCCAGGTCATTAACCCTATCCATTAGGTCTTGTAGCTCTGCGGCATGACTTTGCGTGATTGGTTGAAGTTCCTTGATTGTTTGACCTTGCCCGGTGACTTGTCGACCAGCCTACGATGGTCAGCATGGAGGTGACCTTGTCGATCCGGGTTTCCAGGGAGGTTCTGGTGTGTTCCAACACGGCACCTATCTTTTCCACTGCTGCAAGTACAGAGTCCATTTTCGCTGCCAGGGCCGTAGTCGTGGTTCCGTTGCTCCACCAGTACTCAGGGCAATAGGGTCCAACATATTCCCACGCAGGGGTCCCTGCTGCATTTTGGCTCGCATTCGACCCATCACGAGCTGTTGCGCCGTGGGCATTCGCAGTTGGACAGCGGCCGGAGCAGTATGGCGGCGAGGGGTGATCGACAGAGCGGGCCGCTCCCGCGGCAGGTGCACGTGATTATGGTCCTGCGACGTAAAGCGCAGCGGCTGCGTCCCATTGGTTGCGGACAGTGCGTAGATGATGCCCCACGTGGGCCCGAGGCGGGCTCCGACTGCAGCCATCCGGCGAGAGCGGGACAGCCGAACGCGACGGCCGCCAGGCCGGGGCGCGCTGTCGACAGGTCAGCCTAGTCAATGTGCGGGTCCCCAGGACCAGATGACCGCTTCACTGCTGATTGGGCCCTCAGTATGCAGGCCAGGAGGTACTTGCAAACGTTGGCGCACACCTAAGCCGGCCGCTATCTTCTCCGAAGGTGGTCCGCAGGGGCCGCCCCCGTGCCTACGTTTTCTTCACGGGCTCGGTGTCAGGGTGCCACCCGGCCAGGCTCTCGCCAATACAGGAGTCACCACTGAAGATGACAGGTACCAGGACGCAGCGGGGCAGTCCCAGCAAGGGCCCCCAGGCAGCACCCAGAAGGCACGGCTCACCACTGCTCTCACCATAGGCCGCCTCCGTTGATGCCACAGACCGGTGTGGGGCGTCCTACCGTTTCCGCAGCCACTCCAGGGATGACAGAGAGCGCGTCCGACTCCCGTAATCCCGCCACACCAGGGTTGCGCCCTCACCACATGCGTAGCCCACTGGGGATGGCTCCATCAAGGCTTCATGGGGCTCCACTTGCGCCTCCTCAGCGGCCCCCAGCACCAGAGCTCGACGGCTCCACACACCCCAGATCAGGCGGTCCCCGCTCCAGCCATCCGCCACCCGCAGCAGGGGCTGCGCCACCACACCGGGGCCCGCGCGGGCAGGTAGGTAGGACCCCGCCGGGCTTAGAGTCGCCGCTGCCCGTGTGTACCCGGGATGTTGCAGGGGTTCGTCTCTCCCCCGGTTACACTACCAGTACTAAAGAGGGGGGACCACGCGGCCCGATGCACACCGCCGACTGGAGCGACCCCACCCCACCACTCACTCAGGGCTGCCCAGGACTGCACTGGGTCTGACTTCGCACCGCTGGCTTCAGTCGCGGCAGTCAAGCACTGGCGGCCATCTTCTTCAGCAGGACTCCGCGCACGGGTTAACAGTCAGGCAGGTCCCTGCCTGTCCGCGCTGCCACCATCTCATGCCCCGTCAGGCGTAGCGCCTCCGCCACCCGACAGCGCTCGGGGCAGCACAGGAGTCGATCATGCTCCCCTCCCCTGTCGCTCTCAGCCCGGGGGCTCTCTGCTGTATCTGCTGCGACGCCTCAGATCACACTCCGCCTCAGGACGTGCCTCACCCAGCAGCGCAGCACGGACCGAACCGCACCAGGGTACCTCCGACAGACGGTGTGCCCGATGCAACTCAGGGCCAAAGTCCGCCTCTGCTGCCGGACACTGCAACGGAGCGCGTGCGTCCATTTTGTGATGAGGGGACACCGCGCGCGAGCGGACAGCCAACAGGAGCTCGAAGGCACCATAGCCTCCACCATGGCACCGGCGGACCAGGAGGCACAGCACACAGCCTGTTCGGCGTGGGAGAACTTCCGACACCGGCTCTCCACTGGTAGGTGCGTGTTTGTCGGCGCAATCAGAAGAAATTGCCAGGATTAGGGGATTGACAGCTCCGGCATCACGAGTCCGCGTCCGCCATGTTGGCTGGCAAGCCACTAAAAGATGGTGATGGAGCGGGTAATACAAACATTTTGTATACCCCCCCTATTCTGCATGTTTATACTAATTTGAATAATCTTTTAATTGTAATACTATTAATGTGTTTGCATGAAGTTTAATCAACATAACTAATGTACGAAATACACGTGGGATTTGCATTTTGCATGGCTAAAATAATTTGTAATTAACATATGTACGCATAACAATAATACGAAAGTAGAATTTCGCACGATATATGTAGCTTTGTGACGTTATCGTAATGTCGCACCAGATGACATCAATGGGTGAATATGAACGCTTTAAATGTCGCCATAAGCTAGATAATTACAAGCACATAGGGGAATTAGTGAGGGTTTAACATTTTATTCATTATTTCTATGTATTAATTATTATTTTGTGTTTGTTTCGCTTAAGTTGTCCTTTGGGCCTAAAACCAAGATAGCTGCCAAATTGACACGACGTGATGGCCACCATTCCACGAGGTATCGGGCGAAGTTCACCTTCGCCATAACATGTACCAGTGGCCTCGACTTGACCCCGCTTTCGCTGTACCCAAGCAAGGCCACGGTGGGAGGCCTGCCAAGTATCTTGACAAAGGACTTTTACATAAACCAGAACCATCATGAAAAATGACATAACCTCTTGAACTGTGTGAAACCTAACCGGACGATCCTAACCGACCCATGGGTGAAGCCCACATTTTGTAAAATGTATCTTCTAGACCTTACTTTCATTATAAAAATGACGGTAGAATAGAGAGGACTACTTGTTTGCGTGTTTCCTATTTGCTGACGAAGACGACGGTGACGCTTCGTGACTGCTGTGTTCCTGAATCTCTTACAGACTGAATGCTGCCCAATTTCTTGATGAACTGAGGACTTCCTAAAATTTATGGGCAGTGATCGATGCTTGCACATCTCTGGTCCTTGGCCCAATCTTTGGGACTGTAGCGTGCTGCATGAAGAACTTTCGAATTCTGACTGATTGACGACCAAAATTTGATGACTTAGAGGACGACCGATAGCCAGATTAGGTAAATATGGTGTTCTGTGATTTGCGTAATGACTAATAAATTTACTAGATGGAACTAAATTCTTGCATTAATTAGATAAACAAAATATTGATTAACAAGAAAATGTGTTTTGGTCGTTTATTGAGAGAGGATAGATCAGGATCTTGAGAGTGTTTTAGCAGGACTAAATCACTTTACCAATCCAACTAAATGATCCATTGATCACGTGGGAGGAGTATCTTAATGTTTAGGTTTAAGATGTGTAGATATAAGAATATTAGTGTATAGATGTGTAAATAATGATCTCTCAATAGGTTATAAGGTATTCCTTTCATGACAGCGCATGGAGCATTCATCCCTCATGTAAGTGCAGACCAGTGAGAAGTGAAGTGTGAATGTTGGTGTTATGGGCCCCACCAGTGATTGAATGAGTGAATGTGTTAACGTGATATCTGGTCTGTGATGAAGGGAGGATATTTGGTACGGGTTTTGCCTTGATTCCCATTACCCAGGTTTCCGCGCTGGTAGCAGTATGATGGTTTTTATTGTTTTGGTTTGGTGATTATTGTTTATTGATTTGATTATCGCGTATTGATTTTTTTATTCTGCTAATTGGGTATTGATTGTGGATGTTTGGAAGAGTATTGGTTTATGTATTAACACTCTATATTGAGTCACGTCGAGTTCTATGTTTTTTGACGGCTTCTGGGATATAGGAAGTCGGAAGTTTGTAACAGTTCCGTAGTAGAGCAGAGGTAAGCGCTGCTCTCGGGAAAGACGGAATTGTTGTTGCCCTGTAGGAACACAGGGGAAAAGTGTAACGAGTGAAGTTGCACAACGCATTGTCTGGGTTCGGTTCGGTGACATCGTCGTGTGTTGCCATTAGAAATATCTCCTGTATGAAAGAAGTGTATGGTAGCGAAGGTCACCTGTGAAATTTTGGTCTTAGGTACCAGGAATCCAAAAGGCACTCTGATTACGCTTATCACTGGAAAGATAATAGGTGTTCCCTAAGCTTGCTAGAAGGATAAAGTAGAGGGAAGTGCTACTTTATTAACGTGTGTCATAATTCTGTAGTGGGACAGACTGTTCGCTGTTCTCAGGAAAGACAGAATTCTGTGTGAATGAACTACATTTTCCGTGTGAAAGTGCGTGGATGAAATAGCATTCAGGATAATTGCAAAACTCTGGTTTTATTTCTCAGGAGCATTGCGTCTCCAACTAGGTGTCTTAATTCAGGAGAATCGGTTAGCCGATGCTTGTTAGAAGGGTAAGGTAGAGGGATGTGCTATTTTATCAACGGAAGTAACGATTCCGTAGTAGGGCAGAGGTAAGCGCTGCTCTCGGGAAAGACGGAATTCTAGTGAGAAAGGTTTTTCTCTATTCTTGGCTAGCGAAACAGATGATGGTGGCGTTTTTATGTCGTTTTCTAACAGATCTGTGAACTTGGAGAACGTAAAAAGCTTACCGGGAGAAATTTTGTAAAGGAGGGGTCAACAGGAGCAGGAGCAGCGACAGCCAGAAAGGCTGACGTCAGAAAGACCGCGCTGGAATTGGCCAGTTGTAGAACAACATAGACGCACCTGATTGGTGCGTAGGTGTGCGCCGCGCTTGGAGTGGAGAAGTACAGGGTGACGTAGACGCTGTTGATTGGTGCATTAGTGTGTGCCGCACTAGGAGTGGAGAATTGCAGACGTGACGAAAACGCTCCGGATTTGTGCGTTAGTGTGAGTCGCGCTATGATTGGATAAAATAACAGAATAGTCGTAGGAGAAGAACTAGCGATAAAGAGAATAGACAAAATGATGTATTACGATCCACCTGAAAAGGAGAAAAAGTCCTGGTTTGGGAAAATCAAGAAATGGTTTAAAAAGGACAAACCGATTGTGACTAGGGAAGGACAGTTGCTTCCCCCGTGAAAATCGCCCGCATCCTTTATGGTTGCGAAATATGGATATCATACTTGTATTTGGTTAGACAATTGGGTGAAGTACACAAAAGATGACAGAGTTTTGGCATTTCCAGAGCATGGTTCATTTAATTTAGCGGTTTTGAGAAATTTGAGAGAAAGAATGATGAACCTAGAACCGAGACCTAGACCATCACAGTTTGAAGCATTGACAGAATGGGAGGATGAAATGCATGACAGAGAGAGACAGAGGAGTGGCGGACGGTATAAGTACATGTTTGGTAGATATGGGCATGCCACTCATGATGAGAGAATGAGAAGATGGCAGAATGCAAGTATGACTGAAGGTCTGTTTCCTGTGAGAACTGCTGAAGAAGTTGGAGGTAGAAAATGTACGGAAAAGAGACATAATGTAGAATCAGGAGGGTATGGAGTGCATGAATCGGAAGATGATGTTCTTGATGACCTGTTTTATAAAAATCCACCTCCGTATCAAGCAGAATCTGAAATGTTGACACCAAGTGCCCTAATGAGAGATACATTACGAATCATTAAGACTGAACCAGTGTCCCAAGAATTAGGGAAAAACAATTCCATTAGAGAGATAGAGAGAAAATTGGATAATAAAGTAAATGGTGAATTAACTGAAAAGATAAGAGAATTGACCAAAAATTTAGAAGCTGTAACTGTTCCAGTGACTATAGGCCCTGTGATGAGATAGTGAACATTGTTTAACAGTTCCTTATAATCGTAATGAAAAGACTGAGAAGCCAAAGCAGAGTCTAAATGAAAATCCATGGAGACAGACAATGAGTACGATCGAACCAAATGTTTCGAGTAACCCATTTGTAGGTCCAAATATAGCAGAAAGACATACAATGACAATGGAATCAGTATTAGAGACTCAAAGGGACTCAGAACGAAGTAATGTAGAGAGACCAGTAGGTCCAACTTCAGAAGAATTGAGCAAATGGTTGAGAAGTTTGCAGAGAAAAGACAAGGAATCCCAATCAATAGATGTGGCCAAATTACGAATGGTACTGGAAGAGTTAATAGTAGGAACTATCCCCACAGAGAAATTAAAAACTTATCAGGATGAGAAGTTACTGTTTTTGTGCAAACGTGTAACATGGAGAGCAAAAAATTTGCATGAAAGACTAGAAGAAGTAGCAAATGAAATGGGTATAGATATTGAAAAGGTGAAGGCTTTACAAAAACCATATCGAATAGATTTTACTGAAAAAGATATTGAAAATTTGAATACCACAGGACGGATAAGTCAGATTAAGGAGATAATTATTTTGTTGAGAAAATGGAGAGATGTGGATAAATGGAGAAGCAGTTGGGACTGAAAACGAGATGATGCCTCAGATAAAACATTTGCAGCGTTCCCTATGAGAGAAAAGGAAAAGGTAGTGACAGAATGTCCCATGAGAGAAATTCCAGGAGGAGGATATGTACATGTTCCATGGACTAGACAAGATATTTTATCATTTACAAATGATTTCCCTCGACTACGTGAAAAGCCTGTCGAGTGGTATAGGCAAGTGGACAGATTTGTGAAATTATCTAAAGTATTATAGATTGATCTGAATAGTCTATTTGACATAATAGTACCAGCAGATTTATGGACAGAGTGCAAACTTATGATAAATTGGCCAACACAGGAATACCCTAGGGATCCAAAGACAGGAGCCCCTGACCCAGAAGTTATGAAGAAATATGAACAGGTTATTGCTTTTCTGAAAAATAAAGTACCTCCCAAAGAGACAGATTGGGTGAAAATTGACAGAACTCATCAGGAAAGTAAGGGGTCGGTACATGCATATTACGAGCGGCTTATTTTGGCCTTTAAACAGTTCAGTGGTGATGAAAATTTGAGTGAAAAGGATTTAAGTCATTTTGTATACAGATTTGTATATGGTCTACGTCCAGAAATTAGTGAGATGATCAAACAACATACTGTAGATTGGCAAAATAAGAAAATAGATGAAGTATTGAGACATGCAAAATATTTCAGTGATGAGATTGAAGCCAAACAGCGTAAATTAAAAGAGAAAGCTATGTTGGCACAAGTAAAAGTGGCAGAAAGACAGGAAGCTCAGTTAGCGGAACAAGCGAATAATGCAGGCCCCCGACCAAAATTCACTCCTAGGAAAGGAAAGGGAAATTTTTATATTGAAGAAGCTAAAAAGTTCCCATGTCATAACTGTGGTAGAGTAGGGCATTGGAAATCCGAGTGTAAATTTCCCCCAAGTACTAATAATGAAAATGCATCATTGAATGCACAGGTGTAGAATGAGGTGAGTGGTCAACCGCAGTGACAGCAGCAGGTTGCTACCCAACAGAATCAGGTGCCAAAACCGCCTTTTCCGCAAAGCAAAAACTCACAGAAATACAGTAATGAGACAGGATTCTACAACGAAGTACAGGTAACTTAGCTGCCGCGCGCTAGTGCTGTTTCGCAGTATTGGCTTCAACACGATGAGAGCGATTTAGAAGAAGGTTATTGACGGTGCCGAAGGGAGGCAGAGGAGTGCGTACTTGGCGCAACTCTAGAAGTAGACCAGACAGGCCCATTTGTAGATGGAAAAATAAATAATGAAAGTATTACTTTCTTAGTCGATACTAGTGCTAATCGATCAACTGTTAGATCAGCTGATGTTAAGAATCTTCCTCTCTCGGATGAAACAATCCAAGTAGTTGGTGTATCCAACATACAGATTAAAACTTATCTTACAGAACCAGTGAAAGTTAGCATAGGGAAATTCTCTGAAATGCACCGCTTTGTCGTATGCGATACAAGTCCTGTGAATTTGTTAGGTAGGGATTTGCTGTGCAAAATGAATTGCACTATATTCTGTACCCCTGATGGGATAGCATTTGAAACCCCTGATGAAGATGTGCTGTATAAAATGACTATGGCAAACAGGAAAACTGAGGTTACTGAAGCCTATGCTGTATTTAATCCTGATGAATTACTTAAAGAATTGAAACAGACCGTAAAAGCAGAAGTCTGGGATTTCACAGGAGAAGATGTGGGACTAATGAGAAATGTAGACCCAGTAAAAATAACACTGAAGGAAGGAATAAGCTATCTAAATGTCCCTCAATATAAATTGACACCTGAGATAATTGAAGGAGTTACTCCTGTGATTGAAAAGATGATAAAACAAGGCATTTTGAGAGAAATAATGAGTAGTCCATGTAATTCCCCGATTATGGGACTGAAAAAGCCTAATGGAAAGCTCAGGATAGTGCAAGATTTGAGAAAGATAAACAAAATCGTTGTATCGTGTTGTCCCATTGTACCAAATCCATCTGTGATTTTGTATCAAATTCCCCATGATGCAGAATGGTATACAGTGATTGATCTATGCCATGCTTTCTTTTCCATTCCATTGCACCATGACAGCTAGCAAATTTTTGCGTTTCGTTTTGGCGAACGTATTTTGGCTTGGTACCGAATTCCACAGGGGTATACAGACAGCCCCTCAATATTTAATAAGATATTGAAGAAATCCTTAGAAAGTCTAGAGATGCCCGAGAATTCAGTGTTAGTCCAATATATCGACGACCTTCTTGTGGCGTCGAAAACTCGCGAAGCTTGTGAAATAGACACTATAGCCTTGCTGAACCTTGGAGGACTTAAAGTGTCACCATCAAAGTTACAATTTTGCAAGAAAGAAGTACAATATTTAGGCTATAATATTGAAAAAGGACTGAGAAAGATAACAATAGACAGAATTAGGATCATAAAAGGAATGAGAGCTCCCATGACTCAAAGAGAGGTGAGAATGTTTCTTGGAATGGTTGGAGACTATCGCCAGTGGATAAGCAATTTCTCCCTGATTGCAAAGCCTTTGGTACGTTTGACAAGGAGTGATGTGAGAGATCCAATTGATTTGAACAAAGAGGAATTGGCAGTTTTTAAACGATTGAGAGATGGTTTGTGTGAAGCGCCAGCATTAGGAATGCCTGATTATGAGAAGGAGTTTAAGTTGTATTGCAGTGAGAGGAATGGATGTGCACTTACTGTATTAATACAGAAGCATGGAAAACTGAGGAGACCAATTGCATACTTCTCGTCGATGCTAGACCCAGTAGCTGTAGCCTTGCCTGGGTGCTTGAAAGCAGTGGCTGCTATCTGTCGGAGTTTGGAACAGAGTGAAGGAATTGTGATGGGATATCCTGTGAAAGTGTTTGTACTTCATGATGTGGCAATCCTTTTAACAAGGAGTCGCACTCAGTACATGACACATTGTCGGCTGACTAAGTATGAGAAAGTCATATTAGATGCAACGAATGTGAGTCTTGTGAGATGCTTGAACGTGAATCCTTCAACGTTATTGCCTGATGCTGAGAATGTGGAAGTCAGAGACGAAGCGGATCATGATTGTCTGGATGTACTGGATTTCTGTACCAAACCACGTCCTGACATAAAAGATGTACCATTACCAGAAAGTGATTTCGTGATGTTTGTAGATGGGTCTTTAAAGAACAGATGATTGAATATTGAGTGCAGCATATGCAGTATGCACAGTTGCAGCAGTGATGGAAGCATCCTACCTGAAAGGAGTAAGATCAGCCCAGGTAGCCAAACTTGTTGCTTTGACTAGAGCATGTAAGATTGGGAAGAGTGTGAGAGTGACTGTGATAACTGACAGTCAGTACGGATTTGGTGTGGTGCATGATTTTGGCCAAATATTGCTACAGAGAGGAGTTTTGACATCAAGTGGAACACCCATTAAGAATGCTGAGGTGGAAAATTGCTTGAGGTGATACAGCTGCCTAGCCAATTGGCTGTTGTGAAGTGTGCTGCACACAGTCAGTCTGGTGATTACATCGCCATCGGCAACAAATACGCCAATGATATGGCCCAATACTGTGCACGTAACCAGAATTAAATTAATAGGGCGAAGGAGAAAGAAGTGACTTCTTGCACCTTAATGTTTACTACCCTTGTAGGTACCTGGGAGGAAGTAAGGCAATTGCAGGAAGAAGCAGGAGATGAGGAAATGAAACAGTGGGTAAAAGCAGGATGTGCACCAAGGGAAAAGGACCATGTGTGGGTCTATCGGGATGGAAGACCAGTTATGCCTGATTGCATGATGTCTGCCATGGCACGGATGTATCATGGTCAGGGACACATAGGGAGAGATGCCATGATCAGGTCGTTCAAGCAGACCTGGTACAATGCAAAATGTTGACTTGTAGCAGAGAGTCTTTGTCAGAGATGCCCTATGTGTCAGCAATACAACCCTGGAAGAAAGACAGAAGTGAGTCTGGGAACAATAGGTCGAGAAGGAGGGCCTTTTACCAGAATGCAAGTGGATTTCATTGAAATGCCTCCCTGTAACAGGTTGAGGTATGTTCTAGTTATGGTCTGTTTGTTTTCTAGATGGGTGGAAGCGTTCCCAACAAGAAGAAATGATGGAATCACAGTGGCAAAATTACTTTTGAGGGAATTTATCCCTAGATTCGGGTTCCCAGTAACAATTGAATCAGACCGAGGAAGACATTTCCATAATGAGATCATAAAATTGATTTGTGAAGCATTGAATGTACGACAAAAACTACATTGTGCCTATCGCCCAGAGGCTTCTGGTGTGGTGGAGCAAATGAATGGTACTATCAAAAACAGGATAGGGAAAATGTGTTTAGCCACCGGTATGAAATGGCCTGATGTCTTGACTCTAGTACTCATGACTATTAGATCAATTCCAGACAGAACTACAGGGTTGAGCCCCCATGAAATTATCATGGGTAGAGCAACGCGTCATGTGTTTATACCAGTCAACAAGCTGATGCCTATAACTGATGACATGGTGTTGGATTACTGTAAAAGCCTGGCTGACGCAGTTCATTCTGTATTTCATCAGGTTGGAGCGGATGCCACCACCCTTGAAAAGAAGCAAGCCCATGATCTGAGCCCAGGGGACTGGGTAAGAATCAAAGTACACAGAAGAAGAAACTGTCTGGTTCCAAGGTGGGGAAAACCAAGACACGTAATTTTGACCACAACAACAGCTGTGAAGTGTGCTGGACTGAAGAACTGGATTCATGCAAGTCATACATTGAGAATTCCAAATCCAGTGGATAGCACAGAAAAATAATATTTTGACGAATCAGAATCTAGTACTGAATCAGATGATGAAGAAACAAGAACAAAAGAAAACCCTGAAAGGGGGGAATCAGAGTCAAATCTAACTTTTGTCCCCAGAAGTATTTCCTTGAGGAGAAGGCTACAGATTTCTGATACCAGCTCAGACTCAGAGACTGAACAAGGAACTCAACGTTCGAGGAAAGAAATAGACAGTGAAAAGACAATTAAAGAAATTACTGAGAGAGAAGTTCCAGATGAAAAATTGAGAGAAATTCCACCTGAAATAACAAATTTAGATGGACAGGTGCCAGATACAGAGAGAGAGGGAAAGATTTCTGCGGAAGAACCCCGAGGAGGTGTAGGGAATTCCAAGATCCAGTTAGAGGAAGGGACAAGTAGTCAGCAGGAAAATTGCGTGTCGGAGATTCGAGGAGGGACAGAAGTAGGGAAAACGAAAGATGTGGTGTAAAGAGAAGCTGTTGAAAGTAAAAAGCAAGTTGAAACAGAGTCAGAGGAAAGCGAAGACGAAGTATCACAAGGTCGAGTACTAAGAAAAAGAGCTTGGAGAACTGAAAAGAATGATAAAGGAAGTAAACTGAAAAGAGCAGCAAAAGACGAAGTTTGGCCGAATAAATTAAAGAGGCTGAGATATCGACTGACACGAGTAAATTTACCAAGAGCTGAACAGGTGAATGAAGCAACAAGTCAAGAGAAATCAAAAGACGAAGAAATAGTTGTAATTGGAGAAAGCAAAAGAACGAGGAAACTTAAGCAGAAGTATAAGTCGCTGGAATGGACGTATGTGGCCCTGCCTGAAGTAAAAGAAGAGGCGGATAGCCAAGGAAACCCAGAGGTGACTGTACCGGAAGTGGTTGAGGAGGACGAGGAATCGGAAATCCTGAGAGTTATCTTGTCCGATATCGGAGAAGTGGATGTTCAGGACATTCTGTATTCAGATCACAAAGGAAAGGTGAAAGATGATGAGATGCCAAACTGAATGATACAAGAAAGCTGCTAATCGAAAGACAATAAAATATGGGAAAAAGACAAAAACTGGTAGAACCAAGTAGGCGCTTAGAGCCTTGGGTTAGACAAACTAGTTGTGTAGTAGAAGAGGCTAAGTCAAAAGACACTGTTCATTTTTACAAAAATGGCAAACACAGATAGTAGAAAAGGTAGATGTATATTTTTGAAGAGATGGTATAAAATGTGTTATTGTACAGGATTACTAATGCTTCTGTGGAGTAAACTAGCTCTGATGATCTCATTTAAGGTTACTATAGATACAATAGAAGGGCATAGTGAAAATAAAACTAATATAGAAAAGATTCAGAAAGTAGTTCCAACTAGAATAGATAGAAATTATTTGCATAAAGATAACTGATTTTTCTAACAATGTATTTTCAAAATTATTGTATGAATATGTAGAGACAATGGACGTAAGGGACTGCTATGTTTGTATGCAGTTACCTGCATCTGTATCGGAGGGAGTGACTTATCACCACCTTCCAGTAACTTATGGAATAACGTGTAGTGTAATAGCTAGTTTATTTTACCAAACAGGGAAGTTAGAGTATTATTTTTCAGATGTAGATAACATATTTTCACAAGTACCATCAATTAACAAGCTAAACAAGGTAAAACATGCAAAGGTATTAGGTGAATTTTTCTTAGAGACTAAAGAACTAACATTAGAGTATATATTTAGAAACAATTTGACTTGCAGTTTAAAGAAAGAAGAAAGGACATTTTTGGATATGGTTGAAGAAAGGAGATTGAAAATGCAAAGGAAGGCATCTGAAGGAAAGGTGGAAAAGACAGTTTGGGATGTAGAAATGGAAAAACACTTGAAAGGAGAAGCTAGTCCAACTATGGCTTTAGATTGGCCTCAGAAAGGGAAATTGTGTATTAGAAGGAATCAAACTGCATATGATAATTACTTTGTAGGTAATAGTGAGTGCCATGATACATACCGAATCATGGGTGGGTGGTGATTTAAAGGAGGAAATGATCCAGTTTTTCCTGTGTTATACTTTATTAGCGGGAACAAGGCGTATTATCATTTGCCAGACCATTGGTATGGCACATGTTATGTAGGCCTGGTTTTCCCGCAGATTTTTCACATGGGAAGAGGAGAAGATGGTGTACATAACTTAGGTAGCTATTTAGCACGTAGAAAGAGAGAATCTTGGTCAGAAATTGTAGGTGATGTCTTTAGAGCATTGGTACCAGCAGTGGGAATATCTCTGAATGCAAACAAAATTAGAAGGCTATCAACAGTAGTGGATCGCTTGTCAACAAGTACCGCTGGAGGATTTTTATTGGTAAACACTGAAATGGTTGCCATGCGTGCCATGGTAATGCAAAATCGACTTGCCCTTGATATATTATTGGCAAAAGAGGGTGGAGTTTGTGGAATGCTGAAAGTTCAACATTGTTGTACTTACATTCCAGACGAAAGTAAAGATTTGAAAATTTATATTGAAAATATAACTGAACTGCATGAGGAAATTGCACCACTGGAGGTTGAAAGTGTTTGGGAAAAGATTGGAAAGAAAATATCTTCTATTAAAAATTTCTTAGTAAACTTAGGTAGTACCTTTTTAGGTAAAATTTTATTTCCATTAACATGTGTGATTCTCTTAGTATTAATATTAAAATTAGGATGCCTCTGTCATAAACGGAAGAAAAATCTGAAAAAGTTAAAAAGAGAAAATTTAAAAAGAAAAGATAAGAAACAAGAGAGAGAATTTGAAGAAATAGAATTAGAGAAAGTAAACCAAAAGAGAAGATATTGGGGAGACAGATGTAAATAAAAGCAAGAACTCATTTCGACTCCATAAAAAGTGATAGAAAATGTAATGGTTGGGTGATAAAATCACCAAAGGGGGGATTGATGGAGCGGTAATACAAAAATGTTGTATACCCCCCCTATTCTGCATGTTTATACTAATTAGAATAATCTTTTAATTGTAAAACTATTAATGTGTTTGCATGAAGTTTAATCAACATAACTAATGTATGAAATACATGTGGGATTTGCATTTTGCATGGCTAAAATAATTTTTAATTAACATATCTACGCATACTAATAATAGGAAAGTAGAATTTCGCATGATATATGTTGCTTTGTGACGTTATCATAATGTCGCACCAGATGACATCAATGGGTGAATATGAACGCTTTAAATGTCGCCATACGCTAGATAATTACAAGCACATAGGGAAATTAGTGAGGGTTTAACATTTTATTCATTATTTCAATGTATTAATTATTCTTTTGTGTTTGTTTCACTTAAGTTGTTCTTTGGGCCTAAAACCAAGATGGCCGCCAAATTGACACGACGTGATGGCCACCATTCCACGAGGTTTCAAGCGAAGTGTGCCTGCGCCACAACATGTACCAGTGGCCTCGACATGACCCCGCTCTCGCTGTACCCAAGCAAGGCCACAGTGGGAGGCCTGCCAAGTATCCTGACAAATGACTTTTACAAAAACCGAAACCATCATGAAAAATGACATAACCTCTTGAACTGTGTGAAACCTCACCGGACGATCCTAACCGACCAATGGGTGAAGCCCAAATTTTGTAAAATCTATCTTCTAAACCTTACTTTCATTATAAAAATGACGGTAGAATAGAGAGGACTACTTGTTTGCGTGTTTCCTTTTTGCTGACGAAGACGACGGTGACGCTACGTGACTGCTGTGTTCCTGAATCTCTGACAGACTGAATGCTGCCCAATTTCTTGATGAACTGAGGACTTCCTAAAATTTATGGGCATTGATCGATGCTTGCACATCTCTGGTCCTTGGCCCAATCTTTGGGACTGTAGCGTGCTGCATGAAGAACTTTCAAATTCTAACGACCAAAATTTAATGACTTAGAGGACGACCGATAGCCAGATTAGGTAAATATGGTGTTCTGTGATTGGCGTAATGACTAATAAATTTACTAGATGGAACTAAATTCTTGCATTAATTAGATAAACAAAATATTGATTAACAAGAAAATGTGTTTTGGTTGTTTATAGAGAGAGGATAGATCAGGATCTTGAGAGTGTTTTAGCAGGACTAAATCACTTTACCAATCCGACTAAATGATCCATTGATCACGTGGGAGGAGTATCTTAATGTTTAGGTTTAAGATGTGTAGATATAAGAATATTAGTGTATAGATGTGTAAATAATGATCTCTTAATAGGTTATAAGGTATTCCTTTCATGACAGCAAATGGAGCATTCATCCCTCATGTAAGTGCAGACCAGTGAGAAGTGAAATGTGAATGTTGGTGTTATGGGCCCCACCAGCGATTGAATGAGTGAATGTGTTAACGTGATATCTGGTCTGTGATGAAGGGAGGATATTTGGTATGGGTTTTGCCTTGATTCCTGTTACCCAGGTTTCCGCGCTGCAACAATGGAACCCAGTCTTTAGGGTTACCTCCACAAAAAGGAAGAGTTCCTACAACTCCCTAATGCATAGTGTTGATGCATTTTGAATCCCGTAGTTTTAGGGTCTCCTCAGGACCAAGAACTGGGAAGGACAGTGAAAAAATAAAATGAAATATTACACTCTCATTGGTCTTGTGGGACTTTCGATTTTAATTCAAACACTTGCAGTTGCTTTTAATTTTTCTATTGCTATCTGTTCCATTTGTGTCTGTTTTTCCATTAGCCTGTATTAGGAAGATGAAACAGAAAACAAAAGAACAGAACCATCTAGTTACAGTCCAGCCTCATTCAGTGTTAATCTTTTGTGATAACTATTATTTGTTGTTAAAAATGCAACTTATGTAACCGATGGGAGCATTGCCTAAGTGTATACACTGTTTTTCTGCTTTTGGCTACAATGTTCTCAATGGCGATTCATTTATTCCGTAAGAGGGCTGTATTATTAGCATGCTTGTAATTGGCTGCAGTCAGTCAAGCAATGTCTTTGTCGTTGCTTTATTTGTAAGGAGAAAAGCATCATTTTAGTTTAGTCTTATAAATGAATTTGCTTCAAGCCTTCAATTCTTAGTTAATACTAGGTTTTTTTGATCAAGGAGAGCTTACTTGTTTTAATCTAAATACGTTTGTGGAAATGCCTATTTTGCAGCATAAACCATTAGAGTGCTGATCACGTTAGACAGCGTCTAACCGCGACGGATCTTTTCTGTTTTTTTATGCTCTTTCACGCTGAAAACTCATGATTTACTTCCTGTCAAAGGAGGCATGCCCTGATGCGATGCTAATGGGTACTTTCATTAGGCAAGTGGGGCATCAAGGTTATTGTGGTTCCTTCACTGAGATCTTGAATCACAGGATTTTCTTAGTTGTGTGCCACTTTTGCCGGTTCTTAAAGAGTTGTATTAGAAAAAAAAATAAGTGAATTCATAGTTTTGCAATTCTGACATCTCATTTAATCCACAGATAGCTGTATTGAATAGCAGAATTCAGTAAGCTTCTCTTTGATTTAGACATCTGTCTAGGTCACTGCCCCTAGGGTCGGGCTCTTGAAATCATTTTCTGTATGCTTTTGTTTGTGGGAATGATTTACCATCGGCACTTTAACAACTTTTAAGGTGGATTCTAGATTTATGTTGAATAATCCACCATCTTATTTCCTTATTAGTTTTACCAATATAACGTTTCTGGCATGGGCAGATTATGCAATGAACAATATTTTTCATTTTGTAATTTAAAAATGCAGCAGATGTCCTTTTAATGTTGTCCAAAAGAAACTCCAAACCTTCAATTGTTTGGTTGCAAGTGACACATGTCCTGCATTTGGGGTGGTCTTTCTCTCTTGTTCTCTAGGAGTAAACCACGCCTCCCTTAATGAATATTTGATACGTTTGCGAGGGTATCCCTTCTCTTTAAGTTCATCTATGTGTCTTTTGCTTTCTTGCCCTAAGTGCGCCAGGTATGCCGAGACATGGGTCGCGGGCTCACTGTGCCACTGGATTCAAACTAGCCTGGCTGATGAGGAGTGATGCCCCGAAACTGGTCCCAGGATGCTTGGTTCCGGTCCAGGGAGGACCTAGCTTGGCAGTTCAGGCTGGACTGTTACCATGAGGCACAGGGTCAATACTGATTTGCATATGGCTGGGTCTAAACTGGAGTGGTATGGTGAACGATTCAACAATGTATTTAAGCCAGATCTCTTGACTGGGGGTGAATGTTTGATTTGCGCTGCATTCTGCTCATCATCTGTGTGTCTTTTGTTGACAGGATGGTGGCATGATGGAAATAATCGTCTTTCTGTGTACAACTGTGTCGGATCCTTAGAAATTGCCTATATGGCAAAATGTCTTTGAGACTTCGCAGGTGGAATTTCTCATAGTGTCATGCATTATTCTTGTCTTTTTGTTTTCCGATGCAGAGTTGTTGTTAGCTCTTCTTCTATTACTTTGACTTCTACATCCAACAAGGTAAAAACTTTATTGTTCTTATTCACACTAAATTCTATATCAGGGGGTCAGTTATTCAGCCATTGGCGAAATTGGTCAAGGGTTTCTTCTTCGCATGTCCAAATACAGAAAATGCAGACAATGAATCTCAACCATTTTGTGACCCTGTTTTGAAAAGGATTATTGTTCTATACACTTTTTTCTGCAAATTGGGTCATGTACAGTATCGCCATCTCTGGGGCAAAGGAACATCCCATCGTAGTCCCTGTGATCTGGAAGAAGAATTCATATCAAATTTGAAATCATTTCTTTTCAACGCTAGGCGAGCCAGGTCGTGTATAAATCTTGTAGGGACTGGATGTGGTCTAGAACTTGCTTCCAGGTATATTTCTATGGCTTTCAGGCCTTCATGTTGGGAAATTTGGGTATATAGAGAGACCACATCAACCGTTACCAGCCATTGTCCATTGGAATCAAATCCCAGACCTTCAATTTTTTTGCTAAAATCCATGATGTCTTGCAAGTATGATGGCACTTCATTTTTGGCTTGAGAAATAGGTTCCAACAATGAATCGCAGTCCCGGAAAATAGGTTGCACCAGGGGATTTAGTGCATTTTTATGTATCTTCGAAGCAAAGGACAAAACTGGAATAAGTGGATTCAATTTTTAGAGAAATTTGAATTCTTTGGGGCCGACCATTGTTGAAAGCTTCTTGAAGAACTCCACAGACTTCTCCTTGGATGGATTTGGTTGGATCTGCGGGAATTTTCTGGTAAAATTAATGATCAAGAATCTGCCTATTGCCTTCCTTGATGTAATTTTCTTTGGAATAAATCACCACTGTTCCCTCTTTTTCGACCTGCTTGATTACTATTGTGTTGTCATGTTGTAGTACACTTAATGCCAAACGTTATTACTTATTTATATTATTCTTACAAAATCCTTTTCTGCTTTCAAGTTGGTTCATTGCACAAAATACCGACTGTTTAAAAGTAAGTACCTCCTTTGGGATGGTGTTCGGGTGGGCAACAACTTGATTTGTTCCGTAGTCATGAGGATTCATCTTCTTGATGATATTCGTGATTCATTCAAAAGACTTTCAAGTGGACCTTTAAAAAAAAATCCAATGCTTCAGTCTTCAAACCAACTAAATCTGTGTGTGTTGAAGAAACAAATGACAATTCTTTCTCAAGTATCACTGTTTCCTCTTCTTGGTGAGAATTGTATGATTGATGATTTCATTGGTTTTTGGGATACTGGAGCCAAGTGTTTCTGATAAAATTTTGAAATGTGATTTGGGCCGAATATGTATATCTGACATTGACTGATGCTATTCGTGTATATGATATGATGTGTAAAATGTTCCAAGAAAAAAATGCTGAAGATACATTATGGAAAAAGAATGTGGCCGTTAAATTTCTTGATCATGCAATACATTTTTGTTTGTAAAATTGTTTCAGACAAGGTCCAGTGTTTATTTTTCAGAATTTTAGAAAGTTCGCATTTTCTTGTCTTAGCCATTTGGTGTCTGCAGCCCATCTCTTAGTCACATGACTTGGTGTAGATGAGAGTTGGGCTTTGTGTATACCTCCCAAAGAACCACACACAATGGGGAGTTTAGGTGTGACTGGATGGACCTTCACTTGCAGGATGGGAGGGACGAGCTGGGCCCAGTCCCACTTACACTTGAATAGGCTATGTCCTGTCTTCACACAAAGGGCCCTGGCTCCAGTCGTCTGGAGCCGGGGCAAGGAAGGGTGGGCACCTGTGCACTTCAAAGGCATGCCGCTAGAAGATTCTCCCCACTTCACAGGCACAAATGGGTATAAATACTGGACTTCCGACACCAACTCTTGAGTACACTTCTGGGCCTGTGGATACTTCGTCATGAAGAAGGACTGCTGTTCTGCTGAAAGGACTGCCACTTTTCTGGACAACTGCTCTGAAGGACTGGTGCTCTGAAGGACAGCTGCTCTGCTGTGCTGACCTGCTGCCCTGACCTGCTGCCCTCTTGCCTTGGTGAGAAGGACTGGACCTGCAACACTTGAAACGAGAACCCAAAGTGACTCCAAGGGTTAGTTGGCTGACCTCCTGATCCAAAGCCTCAGGGACACAACAGGCTTCCAACAACTTTGCACCTGGACTCTGCATTCTGTGAGTCTACCATGAAAAGTTGTGCCACCCCAGTCCTAGGCACTTGGAAGTGGACTTAAGGTGCTGTGCCAGCCTCTGTGGATCCAGAGGCACCAACGCATCTCCTCTGCTGTGCGGTGCACGCCTGAGCAGAACCAATGCATTGCTGATGCTACATGGATTGGGACCCGCCTCAAAGAGCTGCATCGTAGCCTTGCAGCTCTTTGGAAGCAACACATCCGCCCGACTGCATGCCACATCCTTGACGCCGAACTTTGCATCACAAGCTACATCAACGGCATCCTTGATGATGACAAAGGCCCTCACAGCGCACCCTCGCTGCATCTCAGAACCGATGCCTCACTTCGGCTGCTTGACTCATCTTTAACACGGATCCTCGCAATGCTCCACAAACCAGGATTTAAGGTACTCTGTTCGGCAAGCCTAACTGGGTCCCTGTAGCTGTCCTGCTCTGCATCATGGTTGGCCTGAACTTGTGACTTATCCCAGTCCGGCGACCAGATCCCACAGTTGGGGTTGTGCTTTTTGGCGCTATTTTCATTAAAATCTTTAAAATTGCATATCTCTGGTTTTACTGATTGGAAGTTAGTCGTTTTGGTCTTGTTTAGATTGTTCAATTTTGTTCGAACTTGGTGTGGGATTGTTTTTGGGTGGTATTTCCCTTTTAGAACTGTTTGAAATATTGCAAACATACTTAACACATTGCCTCTAAGTTAAACCTGACTGG
This sequence comes from Triturus cristatus, assembly GCF_964204655.1. Taxonomy (NCBI): domain Eukaryota; kingdom Metazoa; phylum Chordata; class Amphibia; order Caudata; family Salamandridae; genus Triturus; species Triturus cristatus. Next base: position 561,375,892 of record NC_140589.1, on the reverse strand, counting down.
TCTGTGTCAAGCTACCAGAAGGTTGAGCACAGATTAATTTTGGGTTGGCTTATGCCTCACCCTGACAAGATTTGTGGTTGCTGCTTGATCAGGGCTCACACCTCAGTCAACTAACAACACAATTTGTTACACAACCTACTAATATGTCTTGCAGCAAATTCTCCACTCACACTGCATTGTGGCACGACAAGTGTAATGAATATTAGTTAGGTAGTTCACTATTTGTGACCCCCTCTGATTGCTGGGCACACAGGGAATGTGGCCTACAAAGGAACAGCAGACCTCCGACATTGCGTTCACATTTCCAAATAGGAAAATAAAATTCAAAGCAGTCTGTGCTCTTTAATCTAACCAGTGGTACTTTAAAATAAAGCGCTTCCAGTTCGGGACGACATCGGTGGGAGCAGTTAATAGCCTCCTGGACCACTGCCTGCTCCCCCTAGACTGTCTGACACAATTCCCAAGGGGGAAGCTGCCCCATAGAGGACAATTCATTGCAAATCGTAAGTAGGAAGGGATAGCCCTTTCATGTCCCCTCCTAAATACAATTCAAAATGAGTAATTGAATAATTTAATGGTTTGTCAAGAATTTTTCAGAATTGCAAAGTGTGTTTAATGAATGGCAAAAAATAATTTTAATTTGTGGCTGCAAGCTGTGTGATTTTGTGAATTGCAGGATTTGTGACCACAAAATAGTTTTGTACATTTATCCCTTAGTTCTTTATGATCTTCCAGCGATATCACTCCACCAGTAACTCATTGTGAGATATGGCTTCATTAATAAAAAAAACCGATGTGTTTGCCAATTATGTATTTGTTTCAGCATAATTCTGGTTATAAAAACTGGCTGTTGTTTTCCTTGGGATAGAAGTGTATATGCAGGAGCACACTGAGTGGCTCAGTGGAGTCAAGGTGGAAGTTAGCAAGTAGCTGCAACACTACAGTAGTTATCAACATATTACTCTGCAACTGCTACATTTTACTTGGGAATACAAGTATTGCTGTCCATGGCTTGAAAGAATATTCTTTATGGCTTCATGAATCCCTTGCAATTCAATGTATTTAGTTTACAGCCCCTGAATTTTCTGATGCCCTTTGAATAAAAAAAGAAGTCCCTCACACAGTGAGGGGATTCATTTTATTGACACCTGTCACCAATGAAGCCAAGACTTGTAGTAGAAGCCACTTAATCCAGCACCATATGTGAAGCATTGAGGCAGAACATAGTCTACCTTTGCGGCTCAGCATACTAAGGACCACCTGGCACTAGGATCTAGTTTATTGATCCTACTAAGAGGTTTAGCTCAGTACATGATTTCACCCTTGCTCTTGTGCAACACTTCCAGCAGGTCAGTATGCAGCAGTAACATCTAATGGGAATGTGGTACTCAATTAGGGATGGCCCATAATGACATGGCTCATTAACCACCACAAGGGCAGCCCAAACCACCTGAACCAGGGGCATACAATGATTATTCCAAACAAAGGTTCAGAGTATACAATTTCACAGTAAGTAAGAACAATTAATGAACTAAAATTTACAAGTATAACAATGCACACATTGAAATACCAAAGGATAGAAGAAAATGGAATAAAAGACCCTAATTGAAAAATATAATAATAGAAAATGTATTCAGTGGAAAATATCACCAGGGCTCAGTATCGTAAGCTGGTACATATAACATATTACAATCATACACAAAACCAGACAAGTGGCGGACAAGGAGAAAGAAACATAGAGGGCAGAGTTTCAACACTTTACATAAAACTCCGACAAACAAAGCAATGTGTCCTCCAATAATTGCGGCCACAGTAGCGTCGACGGCGTTTCGACCTTTGGCTTTAATCCATGGTCATCATCAGGACATAAAATTTAATTGAGCATCCAAAATGAACAGTATATGTATCAAATGGTTTCTATGTTGCTCTAAAATGAATTCAGCAATTGACCACCAAGGCAGGTTTAGACAATTAACAGTCTCGTGGGGCCAAAAACTCGAATTAATCCACTTCAAATTAAGCCTGTGTTGTTACCAGGCAGAAAGGGCGTGCAGCACAGCAAATTAATTACCGACTGGCAGCTTCATAATGACATGGCAGCAAGAGGTAAAAGGGCGGGTTAGACAAACAAAAATGTTTAACCTCATGTATGTACAATAGCTACCAAAGCAAAACAGCACACAGTTTCAGTTTCAAGAAGTACTCTAGTTAAACTGAAAAACATTGTTATTTCAATGAAAATGCTATGGCATTCAAACTTCCAAAGAAAGTGATTTTTGGGCCCCACTCTGGTTTCGCCAGGAGAAGGCAGATGGCTTCTTGCCTGCTATCATAAAATTACCTGAGATGATGCTGGAGATACTTAACGTCCCAGGGGTGACTGAGCAGTGAGAGAAGGGCCAAATCACTCAGGAAATAGAAGCGTGGGAAGGCCTGCCTCATCCGGTTCAAGTAGGAGGTGAGCGACCGGAAACAGATTTCCAGCTCTTCCTGGACATGCTTAAGGATGACCTCTTTGGGGACATCTCCGGCACAGCAGCACTGGAGACAAAACATGCGACGTGTCATTCATGGAAATGCAGCACACTCAACTTATACAGTGCATTATATTATGAATTTTATCACAAAAAATGATTTATGGCTAGATGTACCAAGGTTCTGGTTGCAAAAACTAGGAGCACTTTGCGACCAGAAACTTATTTGAAATCCAAAGTATGAACTAATATATCGATTCATAAAATAAGCATTCGGATTTAACCACAATTCGACCTATCTGGTATTCATTAGGTAGATTGCAAATTTGAGCCTTGAGTTGTTTGGTCACAGTCACAGGGATTGCTGTCTGCAAGGGGCAGCAGACCATCATGCTTGTGACTGTTTTTAAAAAAGCTAACTTTTTTAAGTTCCCCAATTTCCTTAAAGGAAACGGAGTTGCTTTAAAAAAAATCTTTAAAAAAAACTTTCTCTGGGATTTGTCAGTGGTCCCTTGGACTACTGCCTACTTCCCCAGAAACCTTTTTAACTATTCACAAAGGGAAAAAGGTCCAAAGGAGACCCCTTTGGACCCCTTTTCTTTTGCAAATGAGTTGCCACCCCAACTTGGGGACAGTACATTTTCTGTGGTTTGCTTCTGGAATGTCATTGATACATCTCATAACAATTGGTTATTAGGAAGGTATGCTCAAAACATGCCCCAGTAAAATACTGAATCGGTAACCAATTGAAAACCCATAGGTTGTTGACAGAGGCATTCATGGCTGAACCACGTGTGCCTCTACAGCGTGGATGCAACCATGAATGCGTCTCAACCACACACTCCTTTACCATGCATGCTTTTACAACGATTTTCATGATAAAGTTATGATTGCTAAAGGAATATGTGTGGTACATCCCAAAAAATCACACATACACTGGACACCCGTAGCCATCAGTGACAGAAGTCCCTTTCACCTGGAGTAACTGGAACTACCCCAAAAGCATTTCTTTAGACCCTCCAAAATGGGCCTACTAGATGACATTAGACACCGGCCCCTCAGAAACAACAGCTTTTTTATCAGTGCCACTGGACCGATCCTTTTAAATCTTGGAGGGACACAAGTACCACTTGTCCCCGACTATCTCACCAAGCCCCATTCCGATCGAATTACAGGAAAGGGTATGTCTTTGACCTCAAGCACATCAAATCGCGACCAGACCTTGCCAACTCCTACATACATGAAACTTGCCCTGAGCCCTAAACTCACCTACCCAAACCACGCCAACTCCTATATATACGGAACTGAAACAGGTCTTGAGCCCTAAACTTGAGAAACTCTAGCCCACTCCAACCCTAAGCCCTAAAAATTAGCCCAATGCCCCCTGCCCTGAGCTCTAACACCACTCCCCCTAAAATCTACTTGCCCCTCCTAAACCTGGGCACAACTCCTGTCCGTGTCCTAACCAGAGACTAATGCACAATTCCATCTTTTAAGCACTACGGCATGTGAGGGCTTCTAACCACACTTTGCACTTTATTGGGACCTGCTGAAGGATCAACAAGCCCCAAGATCCTTTGCCTGAGCCCAGGAGGAGGGCTCCATCGCCACGCTCTTAAGCACTGTGGGACCGCGGGACGTGCACGGGCGCATGCCCGGGCAAAGCCAAGTCGACTAGTGGGCCACTACCCATTGCCTTAGTTTCTCAAGCTTCCGAGGTAATGTTTCATCATTTAATTTTTATGATGGTGAAACGCAAAGTCTCCAAACCTGATAAGTCTGGTCCTAACTCTTCTTCCCTGGATGGGTACAATAAACGTGCAGTGGGCTCATTAAGCAAGGAAATAGGACATGTGGTGTGCCGCTTATATGCTACTATGGCTGCAGGTCCTGGGACAATTGCACCTTTAGAGACAGACTATCAGGTTGTATGCGGTGCTGTCCCAGTGCCTGCCTGCCCAGGGGGAGTTGCGTGAGTCATCACCTCCTCTTGCAGCTTCTCCTGCTGGCCTTAACCCCATCCCATAACAATGACCCCTCAGCCAAAAGTAAAAAATGCCAGGGGGCAATGAATTTACACCCCTCCTTAGACATTTTAACCCAGAGCTCCTGTTTTTGGCCCAGCGAGTTCTACTGTATCCACTGTGCTGGATATAAACTTTTTGCTGGGGAAATTCTCGGACTGTGTGAGCGGTGTTGTTGAAAGTTTGCTATTCCCTATTTAACTCCAGTTAGAGGCCGTCAAAGAACTTTTATGAAATATTAAGTTAGGACTTTCCATTACACCTGATAGGTAGGACGTCCAAACCTACTCATTCAACTGCCCAAGGGGTTTTGCACCTGTGTCTCGACTTGTCTCCAAATAGGCACAATCTTCTTTCCAATTGTTCAAATGATAGGCTTTTGGGTCGCCCTCTTCCTGCCCTTCATCATCACCTTTCACAGCAATCTCAGGTTGCCTCTTGGCCTACAGCATGGGAGGGTTCCATACTCAGACGGGGGATTCAAATTTGAGCAGGCCTTTTGGTCTATCAGTGGGCTCACTACCCACCCAGCCTCAAATGGTTGATACTAACAGCCTGGTTAGGACCCATAGTATCTTTTGCCTCCTAAAGCCCTCTTGGGGAATTCCTCTCAGTTTACGAAGACTATAGGGTACAAATTAACAAGGGGGCTGTTGCATCAAAGTTACTGTTAAATTACCTCCTGCCTGTTGTTCTAACATTGCAATAATGTTAAATGTTCCTCCCCTGCCCCAGGGTACAACTTAGTAGCCAGCCCAGTTAAGAAATAAAGTCCTTTCCTGGTTACACACTAAGTTTATTTTCACGGTTTCCAAAACTGACCAAATGTACTTGTTTGGATGGCCCTACTGATCATACCCCTCATTCCCCCTGTCTTAATTGTGTGACTGCGGCTGATTTTGCTATTCCTGCTCCATTTAACCCCCTCCTTGCCATCTAATGCAGTCCAGTTAACGCAATTTAGCCCCTCTGATCTAGCTGTAACACCAATTAATTCTGGCTAAAATGGGATTTGTCATTTTACATCATTGAATATCTCTGGGTTTCAAAACAAAATAACAGCCCCAGACTTGCATAACATTACCTCTATGTTGCATATAATCTGCCTCTAGAAAACCTGGCGTGTGGAACCTACTCATCATGAAGGTATTTTTTCCCTCCTTGCTGCTTTCCCATCACCATGATGTTCCGCTAAAGGTCGTTTGCAGATCTTAATTTCAAATTTGTTACCTATTATTATTAGAAGGCCTGCTGTTGCTTACGCTATATCAATTTGTGTTTTTGTCCTTTAGGGGCGGGTCGGATTTAATGATAGTCAATTTGTTTGATTTCACCTGCTGTAATGTTTTTTCCGCCCTTGATGTTGACTTAGATGCGTTTATGCAGATAAACCATTACAATTCCCCATTTAATGGGCTGGTGATTTTAATATACAAAAATATTCCCTCCAGGTGAGGCGTGTATGTGGTATTACCAACCCAGTGTGTCTGGTTGTTTCACACTTTCCTCACAACGCCTATGGGAAGTCCCTAAATTCTATAAGGTTTTAAATATGATCTTTTGCTGTTTGAGAATTGTAATACATTAAATCACTAGCTGACATTCTTTCACTGGCAGAGGTGCAAACACTACAATCGACCACATTTTAATTACCTCTACTGTGAGTCACTTTGTTTCCAAATTTGGAGTAATTCAAACTGCAGCGAGTGATCATAATCCAATTGTCTTATCTGTGTTTTTTCACCCTGAAAGCTATACAGTCACCACTTGTGTAGCAAATGTTGCCCCTGTTAGGCCAAATGCGTCTGTATAAAATGGTATGAGGTTGATCCCTTGTGTGTAAGGGGAAAGCTGTTAGTCACGAATTTACCAAGTTTAATTATTGTTTGAGCTTTGAGTTGGACCAATGTACCAAGTTTAATTACTGTTTGGGCTTTGAGTTGGACCACTTTCCGATGATTCACGTTTTTGAAATAATTGCTAGCACACTTCATTGTTTTTTGATACGATCTTCTAGACCCACGGCCTCCAAGAGACATGGTTTGTTTGATCATTCATATACACAGGCATTTAAGACGTTGTGGATTGCTCTGCATAGCTCTCCGAGGGCCTATCTTGTGATTAAGCAACTAAGAAAGCAATTTAACGTGGTGTTAGCCTCCAGGAAAAAGATGCTGAGGAAAGAGGCCTGGTTAAATCTAGGCCAGGCAGTAGAGACCAATTATGCTATTTTGTTTTAGAGAATGGTTAATGCCCTTTTTTTAAAGAATGACTCTGTCCCTAAATTATCTTGGTTTGTCCCTCTCCAAGCATGGGTTGATAATTTACAAAGATCTTTGCTCCCCCCAGGAGCAACAACCTTGAGTGTAGCCATTTGGCATCTGTGAATGATTGTATGAGTGTCATTCTAACCAGTAGTAGACCTCTTGTATTTACCTTGGATGAGGTACTTTTAGCCTCAGAAAGTTGCACCGGGTCAAAGCTCCCAGGCCCGATGGTGTGCCAGTTGATGCTTTTAAAGCCATGGGTGAGTTATGGAACCCCATTCTGACCTGGGTGTTTAATGCGGCAGCTGGGGGCTTGATACCTTCCTGCTGGGCTGATTCCATCATAGTGCTCATTTTTAAGAAGTGGGACAGATCTGAACCAGAGTGCTACCACCCCATCTCCCGCCTGAACTCCTCTGAGAAGCTGATGGGCAGTGTTCTTTTGCAGAGATTTGAACAGTGGGCCACTGATAAGTCCATTCTTTTGGAAGTCCATTATGGGTTCAGTGGGGAGCTGGTGACAGTGGAGCAGAACATAAATTTAGACCTACTAATTGGCAAATATACCAAGGCCATGCCAGGTTCTTTCCACTTGTGCTTCGCTTTTCTTAGCAGCGGAGCACAAGGGGGCCATTCAATCTTGTGGCACACATTGCTCTCTCTTGGGGCCCCCATGAACATTGTCTCTTTCTTGTCTCAGTTGTATGAGAACTTATCTGCTAAGGTCCGTTATGGCCTCAACAGGGAATGTTCTCCTCCATTCAAAATCAAGAGGTGAGCTAGACAGGGGTGTGTCTTGGCCCCATTCTTCTTTTCCCTTTTTTTAAATGGAGTTGACGGTACCCTTTGAACTCCGCAGGCCAATACGCCTGTAGTTGCTGGTCATTCGGTCCAAGTGATTTTGAACACTGTCAACGCGGTCCTAATGTCTATGACTGCTGTTGCCCTACAGAGACTGATGGACACCTCTGCTGACTTTATGGAGGCCACAAAACAAACTAAAGATTAATATTACCAAAACATTCACGATTTCCTGTGGGAAAAACATCCAGAAGTGCAGGACAGTTTTTATTAAGGGCATTTCTGTCATGAAGGTCAACTCATTTTATTACTTGGGCATTCTTTTTTCTAATAATGGTTCATGGTCCCAACAATACAGAATGCTCGTTCTAAAATTAGCAGAGTGTGCAAGGGAGTCTTCAGGTTCTCCACACAAACTGGGTAGTCACCCTATCAGGGAAATGGTTAACATCTACAAGAACAGAGCTTAGTCAGCTGCAATGTATGGTGGGGGCTTGTAGGGTTATACATTGTGTGGTCTTCTCCAGGTGGAGGAGAACGCCTTTTTAAGGTGCCTCTTGTGTACCCCCTCTTCAAAAAATCTTCTATTGTTCACAATGAAGAGGGCCTAACTCACCTTAGAGGACCTTCTCTCGCTTAAGCTAATTACTCTGGTACTTAATTTGGACTAAAACTGAAACAGGCTTCACGAAATCCATTAGTTCGGATTGTCAGGTATTATGAATAAGTTTATAAAATCCTGTAGCACTCGTATATTGATGAAATCTCCAAATCACTGTTTGGTTCCCCAGTGCTTAAAGATCCATTCAGAATGCTTTCACTTCAAAAGAGCGAGGTCAAGGCCTCATTTTTAGATGCTAGGCTAGAAATAGGGCCCTTGTCGAGTCTAAGAAACTGACTGTTGTTTCATATTTGTCGAATGCTTTCCAAGAGGGCTTTCAATAGTACCTGTCCCTGGTGACAAATACCGAACACAGCTTCGTTTTAACAAGGTTGTGCTTGGGCATAGTCACCCTTCTTGTTGCCTTTCCTACTATGAATCAGTGGCCCAGGTACATGGTTCTGTGCCCAAGTGACAGTATTTTGAAACACTGTAAGATATTTTGTAGCTTTTATGATGGCCTAAGGAAATAGTTGTTGAAACCGATCTTTGTGGCACATAACATAAGGGACTATAGTATTGCTTTATGTTTTCTGTGTGCATTGGAGGATCCTAACTTATGTTTTAGTGCTGCCTCTTATATTTGGAGAGCGATTCGAATTAGAAAAAGTATTTTTATTTAATCATAGTACTTACTATGTATGTTCTATTAATTCTGGATGTTCCATTTACTACACTGTATGATTGTTTTACTGTTTTTAACTTGCTTTTATTTAAATTGATGTTGTTGTATTTTGTATCATCTGTTCTTTTATGTCCAACGAGATTGTGTCGAGTAAAGATTTTCTGGATTTTTAGAACTCCCAAAGTGTTTACCTTTTGTAGGGTGGAAATCATAGACGGGCATATGTATTAAGCATTTTTGTGATCACAAATCCTGTGATATGCAAAATAACAAGTCTTGCAACTGCAAAAGTACAGGTCACATTGTACAAAAAGCACTCTGCGAGTTAGATCAGTCTATATGAATTGCAAAATACACTTTGCAAACAATACTGACTTGCAAAGGAATGAGGAATGTAATGGGCTTTCATCACCCGTTTGCAATGTATCAATGGATTCAGACCGCAGAGTGACTGCTGGGATTGGGGGAGCAGATAGAGGTACCCACTGCCATTCCCTGAATGCCAACATTGTATTTGTATTGCATTTGAAGGAGACGCTTCAACCTGATTATTATACTTGTGGCTTGATTTTGGAGGTAGGAATTCAATCATTATAGAGATTCGTTTGAGACTCCTGCAATATCTTTCAGCCTTTCCACAAACTGGAATGTTCTATTGTATCAAACATGGCTGACAGGTTATTCATCACCATCAACAATGCTTTTCCTGCCTCCAACAATAAATGATCTTTAACACACAGCAACACAGTTTTTGTTCCACTAGTCTACAGAGATGAAATTTGATTGACAGTCAGTAGGGCACAATTCTCTTTCTAGATTATTTTCCAACTAGGAGAATGCTTCTTACTCAATTACTTTAGTAAAAAGTATACACTTCATTCCAGTCTATACATTGGCACATTCATGGGATCCAATGACGTTTCTTAGAAAAGCAGAGAGATTCAAGCTTGATCTAAAACATTCAGAAACTTCCCCTGCACCAACTAGATCTTAATAACACTGGTTCATGTATGGGGCATCAAGATCAGCTTTCTCAATCCCAAATCTAGAGTAGATGAGGACCTGCTCACAATTCATAAGATTGCATTTTCTCAGTTGCCATTAAATTTAGGTGAAGTAGTAATCAATAGATTAAATATAGCCTAATTCCCAGACAATCATCCAAACTGGTTATTTGCTTGAGCTGTTCCACAGGCCTCCTATAGGGAACTTTTGCAGGGAGCCTCGATCAAATGATGGAGATATTTTGTCTTGGGGTTTATGGTAACCATAAACTCTTTTCTTATAGGGCATAAATAAACAAAACTAGGTGTCATGCATTGTATTTGAAGGAGCTTCAACATCTTCAAGGAAAGAGAATAATTATGTAGATGATTAACTCACCCCTTGAGTACAAACAGAAAATGTTTTTTGCATCTTTATAGCCTTCCAAATTCTCCTAGCAACCATCACCTCAACTGATATTTTGATTTGTGCTTTTGTTTCACTGTCTATCTCAGAGTCAATTATAGCTTTCAACATTTCTGTGTCAATCAACATTGAGCTGGTTTTGTCTTTCGAATTTGACCTACTTTCATGAAACCCCCAGTCCATTATGCTCCCAATGCCACTAAGAGTCAACATAAAAGTGAATCAAAGGCTCAGAATGATCTGAATTTAGATCTATTGACTTCTTTGGAAGTGGGAGAAATATTATACTGAGGTTCATATATTGTGTCTCCTGGCAGGCTTCTCAAGATGACAATTCAAGGAGATAAGTGCATCCACTGAGTTTCACCTAGGTATCACTAGACTAATCAACTTCACCTTGTTAGACAATAAGCTGTCCAAGGTTACACCTGAATCATGGATGACTTGATTCACAAATTGAGTATAGCGCAAGCTCAGTACAAAATCAATGATTACATATGCATTTGACGTTTCAATTTGGCGCATATATTAAAGCCCCCATAATCAAAATGTTTCCTCATTTTTCATCCACTATATAAAGTAACTTGTGAAGGTCTTTCTCAAACACAAATTTAGTGGGTTCAGACGTTTATAGACTGACAAACTGAAGAATTGTTTAGCAAACTCATTTCCAAACGAGGCTTTCAACAGCATTGAATTGTTTAGCAGATAAGTCACTCTTTAATGACAGCTCAATTCTAAATAAATACTAATCTTCGACTTGAAGTAGCAATAGTATCAGTATGAGTATGGGGACAGGCAAATGGGTGCTTTCAAGCAAATGCCTTTAACGCTGTGGTGAATACTCACAAACTCAAGTTACAGAGCGTCCACTTACATTTGCAGTTCTTAATACACCGTAGCTGCAAACATAAACTTAAAAAGGTAGGTGTAAGGGGGGCAGTTACAGTAGGAAAGACCATGAGACACTATCATATTTTTGTGGGGGGTAAGAGAGAGGAGTTTTCTTCACATGAAAAAATAGTTTCTAAGTGTTACGAGATAATAGTAAAATCAAATAGGCATTTACTCACAGATGCCCAACCTAAACAAAATGTTGTGCTTTGTAAACATTCTTTAGTCATAAAGGTAGGGTTGTTATGCTTACAACTGGGATGGTATGCACTTTGCAGTTTCTCCAGGCATATGTGAGTCATTGTTATGAATCCTGAAGTAATAATATACAAAACATAGACAAAATCCTAAAATGAGGGGGGGAGGGAGGGGTGGGGCACCAAGATGACTGATGCACTCTAAAAGTGCTCTGGACCTCTCCGTCATCCACTGCAATTTACCACAGTGTCCTGGCTCATCCGTGCTTGTAATTGGCTGGCGCTCATCCCCCAGAGCTCCGTGAGACACGGTTGTGGTCTGGACGGCTTCATTTGGGGTCAACCTGGCCCGTTCTAGCGAGGTCTCCATCCGAGACATGATGGTGGCCGAGGGCCACATCCGGGCTTCCCACGCCTGCTGTGGGCAACAGTGACGGAGTTGGTGACATCTTGACCTACCCTGCAGCCTCCTGAGTGCATTAGGGGGCCCGGTGAACAGGGAGATGTGCCGCCGGAGCCTGATGAGTGATTGCGGATTAAGTGGAGCTCTGGCTCTTGACTGGATCCTATCCAGGAACTGAAGGACCTAACTGCGTTGGTCCATTTCCTCAGTGCTGCAGAACCAAGAGCTGCAGAGCTTGGTGAAAGGTACCTGCCATTGATCTCCTGAGGCTGCCTGTGACTAGCCCCTGTGTGTGCCTGGGTTGGGGGACTGAGCATTGGAGGTGTTGCTCCCCTTGTGTGAGAGAAGGAGGAGAGCGGCTGCTCACTATGGCTGGAGGTGGTGCAGCCTCCAGCTCTCTATGCTGGAGGAGACTCGTGGTTGCGAGTGTGAGGAGAACTGCCACGTGGGAGTACCACATAGGTGTGGGGCCAGTGGCTCTAGCTATGTGTTCCCAGACCTTCTTTGTTTCTCCTGGCTGTGGTGCTGGCTGTTGCCATGCGGGGCCTTGATTGCATTGCCTCTTGGCAAGGGTGGTGGTACCTCAGACCTAGAGGAGGGGAGGTGGCCAAGTCGGGCGGGGACTGCTATTTAACTGCTCCTCTCCATGTGATTCTTGACCTACTACTGTGGCTTGCTGCGGTTGTGGTTGGAGGTACCCTTGTCCTGGGAGCTCCTGGCTGGTGCTGTTCCCCCTGGGCCCCTTTGCCTGGACAGTGGAGGCCCTGTCTTTATTGGAACAAGCGAACATTGTAGAGGGAGATGTGCCACCGTGGCTGGGGCCCGACGGACGGCTCAGCGCTGGTGCCTCTTGTAATCTGATCAGGCAGGTACGGGCCTTGGGTGGTGGGCCTTGTTGGACGGGTCGCAGATCCATTGCCTGCTCCGCTGGCTTCATTCTTCCGGCCCTGATATCTGCGGACACTGACGGCGCTCTGCCCCACATCTAGCTGCTTGTGCTGCCATGAAGACGAGGCTAGCGGGCCAGAATCCAGAGGATCCTAACAGAACTACATGGTGACAACTATGGAGAAGGATAAACTTGTAAACCCACCCCCCTCTCAGCTATCAATAAATCAATCAATCAGGGAATTGTAAGCACGCTACTCACCCGTGAGGGTCTCAAGACGCTGAAGAAGGGGGTTCCGCTGATCTGTTTAGCCAAAGAGCCAGGTCTTGAGGGTCTTCCTGAAGGTGTTTAGGGAGGGGGTGTCTGATGTCCGCCGGTAGCTCGTTCCAGGTCTTGGCTGCAATGTGAGAGAAGGATCTTCCGCCTGCTCTGGCTCTGTGGATGTGCGGGATTTCGGTCAGTGCGAGGTTGGAAGATCAGAGGTTTCTTTTGGGAACCTATGCATGGATCAGTTTACTACTCCCGCTAGACCTGCGAAGGGAGAGGTGGCGGAGCAGAGCACTGTGGGTTTTCCGGAAGACATGGTGCGCCTTCACCTGCTGAGTTTCTGGAGGACAGGCTCAAGATCTGGATGTCGGCCGGCCAACTGTTGCCCTGGTTCACGAGTGAGCGGGCCCATTGGGTGCTACTCCTAAACCTCCACCTGGTGCTTCACACTACCCCATTATACCTCGTTCCTTCGATTTCAAGGACAGCGAATATATTCTAAGGGTTGCCCGCATGGTCCCTGACCTCAGATATCAGAACTCAAAAATCCTTATATTCCTGGACTACACATGCAAAGTACAGTCTAACCGTAAATCCTAGGAAATGGTTAAACAAAAGCTCTGCATGCTTCAGTTCTCATACATGCTACTGTTTCCGGAGCACCTTAAAGTGATCCACACTGACAAGACACATTTTATTGAGACACTTGAATCAGCTTTGGAATGGTTCAGGAGGGGAGGCTGCTTCGCCGGCTGAATCGTTCTCCTCCCCCATCGACTGGAACATCGGCCAGGGTCGGTCTGGAAGTGGTTAATCGCTAGAGGAGGGTCCACACTTGCTCCCAGAGGGAACGGCATGGTGGACGGGCTGTTCCACTCTCCCTGAGATCCAAACAAAGTCTGTAGACTGGGGGTGACTCGCTTGATGCACACCAAGAGGATGACAGATGGAGTGAGACACCTTCCTTAACTCCTTGATTGGGCCGTCCTCCATTTCGGGCCGGATGTAGGACGAGGAACTGGAACTTATGTTGCGAGTGCTGTTTGAGATTCTCAATTTTTTCCTGCGCGGATGCGGGCACTGTTATTTATTGATCCGATTTTCTGGAGGGGATCACCACTGCCCATCTGAAGATGGTATATTGGTTATGAGCAAGCCTGGGCGGAGTTTGCGGAGTTCTGCTACGCGGAACTCCGTGAACTGTAAAAAAACTCCGCCGCAGTATGCGGAAGTCCGCAAGCCGCAGAGTGCATTGGATAAATGCTGTCTGCAGTGATTTTCAGAGCTAGGTGCTTGTCTGCACTGAGCAATCATCGTGAACGGCACCATGCACAGCGCAAGTGGGCACTGCTTACTTTCTGTCACTTGAGTAGATTTTTACTTGAACAGCAGCTTTCTCAACGTTTACGGACAGTTTCTCAACGCGAGCGGTCGCGGGCATACACGACCACTCGCAATGAGAAATCTGACCACCTGCACTGGGAGGCTGATTTTCCACGCTAGCCAACTTGATGTTGATGATAGCAAATGAGGAAAAATCTCACCGGGAGATGGATTTTCCTCACTCGCTCGCCAACTTGACATTGACAAATGCGAGCGAGGGAAAAAACTCTGCTTTGCAATATGGAGCGGAGTTTTTCAGAACTCCACGAGCTCTGCGTAACGGGGAGTGCGGATATCTCCGCAAACTCCCCGAGCGGAGCGGAGTTCACCGCCCAGACTTAGTTATGAGTTGGGGTGTATGTTCTGGGGTGACAGATGCTTCTGAGGGGGAAGTATGAGGTTGAGGGAGTTGGGGTTAAGCGATCCTTTGTGAGGACATGTTGTGAGTTTGTTTCATTGTTTGTAGCTTGTTTTCTACTCTTCGTAGGTGGTCACGTTGAACTAACACTGCTACATCCATGGGGTTATTTTACATTCGGTTGCCATTCCTTCATTATTACATCGGGTCCCTCACATTCGCCTCAGTGCTCTTTTAAACATGTTCATGCTGACTCCCCTGACTCTATATGATGTCTTATAGTGTTATGTCATGGAATATTAATGGTCTCCTTGACCAGATCAAGTGATCGGCAGTCCTGCGATATGCCCGTCACTCTCTGCCCTACATTTTGCTGCAGGAAACCCATTTGATGGGCATGAGGTGCCCGTTTCTAGCGCATCAGGGATAGGACAGAGTCTACCATGCTAGTTATGCCAGGGGATCTCGTGGGGTGGCGATTCTTCCGAGATGCGCCTTCCCTATGGTGATTGATTATACATGGGTGGACCCCCAGGGCCATTATCTCGCCCTGGCTGGCATGGTGGAGGACCGCCCACTGAAACTCCTGTGCATATATGCCCCCCCAACTGCGTTTTTGACCATGCTCCTAGATGTAATAGGCCATATCCATCCAGGCCCCACAATCATAGGGGGTTATTTTAGCATGGCTTTAGATCCTACAGCTGATTCCACAGGTCCCCCCGTCAGAGGTACGTCACAGCAGAGCCCAGTCTTTGCACAGGTGAGTGGGCTTCCTGGGTCTTTGCAATGGTTGGAGAGTCTGGAAACCTAGATAGAGGCAGTACAAACACACAGCAGTGGCTCACCAAACTCACACACTTATTGATCTACTTTTTATGCCAGCCGCTGACATCCTATAGGTTACCTAAGTGCAGAATCTTTCGGATCATGCCCCTTTACTCCTGCACATCAGTTCCCAGGGTGCTGTGGCACGCCCTATAAAGGGGCTTACTGCATGGCACCTTCAGGATGAGGCTTGCACCCAGGAGGTAGGGCAAATAATAACACAATACTTTCAAAACAATGGTGGCTCAGTGCACTCAGTGAGTACCTTATGGCCAGCATGTATTGCTTCAGTCAGGGGCTAAGCCAAAAGTATACTCGGGGGGGGGGGGGGGAAGAAAAAGCAAGGCTTCAACATGTCAAACATGTCACACACCTTAAAGCTCAGGCCCTGCAGTTGGAGGCATGGCTTTCCATGGACAATCTCAGAGATAGCACAAGACAGCTGACACTAGTCCGAGAAAGATACAGAGTCACTCGCTTGAAGCCGCAAGGCAGAGCTGGCGTGCATCTATTGCTCAAGTTTATGGGTGGGAGCATAAGAATGATAAGCTGCTATATAGGCTGGCGTCCTGGCCCTTGGCTAGTAGAATTATGACTGAAATTATTGAATGTGAGGGTTGTGCCCATAGAACTTCCCATGCTATTGCTCAGGCATTCACAGGTTATTATGCATCTCTTTATGCAGCGGTTCTACATCTGACAGCGGAGATAGTTGACCCAATCCTTGATTATGCGCCTTTGCCCTGCTTCATGGGTGCCGAGTGGCAGGAACATGAGCAGCCAGTCGCACTTGAAGAAATTGGGGAGGCAAGCTCAACTTTAGCGTCTAGTAAAATGCCCGGACCTGTTGGCTATCCAACTGATGTTCTATTAAAATAGAGAGGCGCTGACTCCCCACTGGGGATGGGTTCCTTTCTGCGGGATCTTGATCAGGCAACCATTGCAGTCATAACAAAGGTGCAGCCCTCTTCACTCTCCTGTGCTGACTACCATCCCATTTCTTTAATAAATGGTGAAGTCAAGATCTTTGCAACTATTGTAGCCTCCCTCTTGCAGCTGGTCCTCGGTTCCTTGATCCATCCGGACCAATGTGGCTTCATGCCTGCTAGAGGTACGCAGCGTTGTCTGAGGCACCTGCATGTGGTGCTAGCCCGCCGTCACCTTTTGGTCACCTTTTGTTATCCTCACTGGCATTGCTTCTCATAGATTTTGAGAAAGCATTCACTACCTAGCCGGTGGGCTGGAAAAGACCGGATTCGGACCCCAATTCCGTGGCTTCGTCCAGGTGCTCTACTCCAACCAAACTGCCCATGTCCAAATCAATGGAATAATATCTGATGAATTCCCCATTTGGAGGGGGATCTGACAGGGGTGCCCCCTGTCTGCTTTCCTCTTTGCGTTGGTCATTGAGCCCCTTGCACGGCTTATTAGATGTGATGCCCGACTTCGAGGATAGGAGTGGGATACAGGGCACGATGATCGCATTACGTTCTATGCAGACAATGTGCTTTTCTTCGCCTCAAACCCAAATAGCATCGGCCCTCACTGCCTCTAGCTCTTACAATCCTTCTACAATGAGGAGCAGGTAAACAAATCAAGGCGTTCTAACCAGGTACAACAGTATTTGTTAAAGAATGAAGGGAGTGAGTCTGAAGGTGATTATTGACGGTGCCGAGGAGAGGAGGAAGAGTGCAACTCTAGAAATAGACCAGGCAGGACCATTTGTAGATGGGAAAATAAATGAAGAAAGTGTTACTTTTTTAGTAGACACAGGTGCGACAAGATCAACTGTCAGGTCAGCAGATATTAGAAATCTTCCTCTCTCGGATGAAGCAATCCAAGTAGTTGGTGTAGCAAATACACAAATCAGGACACGTCTTACTGAACCAGTAAGGGTACAAATAGGGAAATTTTCGGAAATGCACAGATTTGTAGTCTGTGACACTAGTCCAGTGAACTTGTTGGGTAGGGATCTGCTATGTAAAATGAACTGTACAATTTTTTTGTACTCCGGATGGGATAGCTTTTGAAACACAAGATGAAGATGTTTTGTACCGAATTACTTTAGATAATAGAGAAAGTGAGATGGTTGGTACATATGCTGTGTTTAATCCAGAGGATTTGCCTCAAGAGCTGAGAGACACAGTGAAAAAGACAGTTTGGGATTTTACTGGAGAGGATGTGGGATTGATGAATAATGTAGATCCTGTGAAAATTTCAGTGAAAGAGGGAATTACTTATCCTAACATTCCTCAGTACAAAATGACACCAGAAATAATTGAAGGAATAACTCCTATAATTGAGAAAATTATTCAGCAAGTAGTTTTGAGAGAACTACTGAGTAGTCCGTGTAATTCACCGATAATGGGGCTAAAGAAACCTAATGGGAAGTTCAGGATTGTACAGGATTTGAGAAAAGTTAACCAAATTGTGGTGGCATGTTGTCCTATTGTGCCAAATCCGTCAGTGATTTTGTATCAGATTCCACATGATGCTGAGTGGTATACAGTGATTGATTTGTGTCATGCTTTCTTTTCAATTCCATTGCATCATGACAGCCAGACGATTTTTGCATTTAGGTTTGGCCAGCGTATTTTAGCATGGTGTCGAATCCCACAGGGGTACACAGAGAGTCCATCGATATTCAATCAGTTATTGAAAAAGTCATCGGAGAGTTTGATCATGCCTGAAAACTCAGTACTAGTGCAGTATATTGATGACCTACTTGTGGCATCAAAGACACGTGAAGCTTGTGAAGTAGATACCATAGCTTTACTGAATCATCTGGCAGATGGAGGGTTAAAGGTATCTCCAGCCAAATTGCAATTTTGCAAGAAAGAGGTGCATTATCTTGGACACAATATTGAAAAGGGTCTGAGAAAAGTGACTGATGACAGGATCAGAATTATCAGAGAAATGAAAGCCCCAAAGACCCAGAGAGAAGTGAGGATGTTTCTGGGGATGGTGGGTTATTGTCGTCAGTGGATAATTAATTTTTCGCTGATAGCAAAGCCACTGATTAAGCTGACAAAAAGTGAGATGAAAGACCCATTGGAACTAGATGGAGAAGAAATGGCAGCATTTGAGGAGTTGAAGAGCAGAATGTGTGAAGCCCCTGCTTTAGGTATGCCAGACTATGAAAAAGAGTTTGAGTTGTACTGCAGTGAGAGAAATGGATGTGCACTTTCAGTGTTAATTCAGAAACATGGATTACTGAGAAGGCCTATTGCGTACTTCTCATCAACACTTGACCCTGTAGCTGTGGGTTTACCAGGTTGTCTGAAATCTGTAGCTGCAACATGTAAAAGTCTGGAACAGAGTGATGGAATCATAATGGGATATCCTGTAAGGGTATTCGTACCTCATAATGTGGCAATTCTTTTGACAAGAAGCAGAACTCAGTATATGTCACATAGTCGGCTGACTAAATATGAGAAAGTCATTCTGGGAGCATCGAATGTGACTCTTGAGAGATGTGTGAATGTGAATCCAGCAACATTATTGCCAGATAATGAAGGTGTGGGGATAAAGACAGAAGATGATCACAATTGTTTGGATGTGCTGGATTACTGTACAAAACCGAGACCAGACATAAGAGATCTTCCATTGCCTGAGAGTGATCATGTGCTGTTTGTGGATGGATCATGTCTGAGGAATGATGATGGTGTGCTGAGTGCAGCATATGCAGTGTGCAAAGTTTCAGAAGTTATGGAAGCATCACCATTGAAAGGAGTGAAATCTGCACAAGTTGCTGAATTGGTGGCATTGACGAAAGCTTGCGAAATTGGGAAAGATCTGAGAGTGACTGTGATGACTGATAGTCAGTATGGATTTGGAGTTGTGCATGATTTTGGCCAGCTTTGGCTACAGAGAGGTTTCTTGACGTCGAGTGGGACTCCAATAAAGAATGCTGAGGTGATTGGAAAATTGCTTGAGGCGATACAGCTGCCTAAGGAATTAGCAGTTGTAAAATGTGCTGCTCATGGACAAGGAGATGATTTTGTGACAATTGGAAACCGATTTGCAAATGACATTGCACAGTATTGTGCTAAAAATAATCACTCGATTAATAGGGAACGAGAAGGGGAAATGTCTTTTTGTTCTGTGATGTTTACTAATGTCCTAGAAACGTGGGATGAGGTGAAACAGTTGCAGGATGAGGCAGGAAAGGAAGAAAAGAAAGACTGGAAGGCAGGTTGTGCCCCAAGAGAAACAGATCATGTCTGGATCTATAGAGATGGTAGACCAGTCATGCCTAACTCTATGTTGTCAGCAATGGCAAGGATGTATCATGGCCAGGGACATTTGGGAAGGGATGCGATGATCAGGTCTTTTAAACAGACTTGGTACAATGCAAAGTTCAGGACGATTGCAGAAAGCATTTGTCAAAGATGTTTGATTTGTCAGCAATTTAACACTGGGAAAAAGACAGTGGTGAGTCTAGGAACAATAGGCAGAGAAGGTGGTCCTTTTACCAGAATGCAGATTGATTTCATTGAAATGCCACAAGTGAACAGATTGAGGTATGTTCTAGTGGTAGTCTGTTTGTTCTCAAGATGGGTGGAGGCCTATCCGACTAGGAGAAATGATGGAATAACAGTTGCAAAGTTACTGTTAAGAGAGTTGATTCCTAGGTACGGATTTCCAGTAACGATTGAGTCTGATAGAGGTGGACACTTCTATAATTAGCTCATGAGTTTGATTTGTGAAGCATTGGGCATACAGCAGAAGCTACATTGTGCTTACAGACCAGAGGCTTCTGGTGTTGTTGAGCAGATAAATGGCACAATAAAGAACATGATTGGTAAGATGTGTTTAGCCACTGGAATGAAATGGCCTGATGTCTTGCCTCTAGTGCTAATGACTATTAGATCTACTCCAGATAGAACTACTGGTTTGAGTCCACATGAGATCTTGATGGGACGTGCAATGCGTCATGCATTTGTACCTGTCAATAAGTTGATGACAATAACTGATGACATGATTCTGGATTACTGTAAAGGCCTGGCTGACGCAGTTCATTCTGTGTTTCACCAGGTTGGAGAAGACGCTACTAGACTTGAGAAGAAGCAAGCTCATGATCTGAGTCCAGGGGACTGGGTGAGGATTAAAGTGCACAGAAGAAGAAATTGCTTGGTTCCAAGGTGGGGAAGACCAAGACAAGTCATTCTGACTACGACAACTGCAGTGAAGTGTGCTGGTGTGAAGAACTGGGTGCATGCAAGTCATACTCTGAGAGTTCCAAACCCAAAAGATGGGACTGGTAAAGAGTATTTTGAAGAGTCAGATTCCAGTGATGATGAAGAAACAGAACCAGCAAGGAGAAATCAAAATTCTGGAAGAGCTGAAGGAGAAAGAGAGTCAGGTGATTCTTTCTTTCCAGGAGAAGCTTCAAGAGAAACATTGAGAGTTTCGAAAAGGAGATCAGATTCTGTGAGAGAGCCTGAAGTTCTAACAAGCAGTGGAAAAGAAAGAAGAGAAAAGAGCAGTTCCACAGAGACTACTCCTGAATCAGATGAGGAGGTTGAAAATCCACTTGAGATTGCATCTGAAGAAGTAGGGTCAGAAGAAGATAGAGAGGGACAGATTGCGGAAGACCCCCGAGGAGGTGTAGGGAATATTCCTGATGAGCTAGGTGAAGGGACAAGTAGACAGCAAGAAGATTGCGTGTTGGAGACCCGAGGAGGGAAAGAAATAGGGAAGTCTCAAACAGTGGTGATAAAGAGTGTGGAGCAAAAGAAAACTGCTGAAGAACAAGAGGTATTTGAAATAGAATCGGATGAGAGTGAAAATGAGAAATCAGAAGGTCGAGTTCTGAGAAAGAGAACTTGGATTGGAGAAAGAAATAATAAAGAGACAAGACCGAAAAAGGTTGTAAGAGGAGATCTTTGGCCTAACAACAGAGTAAAGAAGCTGAGATACAGACTGATAAGAGCAAATACATCGAAAGCTGAACAAGTGAATGAGGTGTCGAGTCAAAACGAAGTGAAGAGAAAGGAGCAAAAGGAGTCAAGAGAACCCGAAGAGATAAAGAGAATTAAGAAGACCCAACCAAAAGTACAGATCACCGGAATGGTCTTATGTGGCACTGTCTGAAGGAGGAGAAGAAGAAGAAACAGTGAATCGAGACAATCCGGAGGGGATCTTGAGAAAAGTGGTTGAGGAAAAGGAAAATTATGTTGGAATCTTAAAAGTTATCCTGACTGACATTGGAGAAGAGTCGGATGCACAGGATGTTGTTGATGATCTGATACAATTTGATATTGCTGAAGAAGGAGTGAAGAGTGATGAATATCCAAATTGAGTGAACTGAAGAAATCACTTGGTGAAAAGTGAAAAGGAGGAAGTCTGAAATTTAGCTGTCTGAAGTAATCCAGAAATAAAGAATTGCAGTAGTGGAGTAGTAGAGGCTAAGTCAAAAGACACGGTCAAAGTAGTAAAATGGCTAACATAGAAAATAATCAAAGTAGATGTGCCTTCTTAAAAAGATGGTGTAGAATGTGCTGCTGCTGTACTGGATTAATAATGCTACTATGGGGTGTTTTAGCTTTATTAGTTACATTTAGAGTTACAATAGGTACATTTGAGATACATACTGAGAATGAGACTAATGTAGAGAAGAATTCACAAAAAGTAGTCCCAACTAGAATTAGTAATACTTACATGCATAAAGATAGGTCAATTAATGATTTTTCTAGTAATGTTTTTTCAAAATTGTTGTATGAATATGTGAAGACAATGGAAGTAAGGGATTGCTATGTATGTATGCAGTTACCTGCATCTGTTTCAGAGGGTGTTACTTATCACCATTTACCAGCTACGTATGGAATTTCATGTAGTGTGTTGAGTAGTGTTTTCTATTTGTTGGGGAAAATAGATTATGTGATGTCTAACAAAGATAATATTTTTGGGCAATTGCCTATGAACAAAAGGCTGAATCCAGCTAAAGAAGCTAACATTTTTGGTGAGATTTTTATTGAGAAAGAAGAATTAACATTAGATTACATTTTTAAGAATAATTTGACTTGCAGCTTGAAAGAAGAGGAGAAGGCTTTCCTAAACATGGTAGAGGAAAGGAGAATGAGCATGCATGAAAAGGCAGGGAAATACAAAGTGAGTGAGACAATTTGGGACATTGAGATGGGGAAAGAGTTGAGGAATGGGGCTAGTCCACCGTTAGCTCTAGATGCACCACAGAAGGGTAAACTATGCATTACAAGGAAGAAATCCCAATATGATACATATTTTGTTGGGACTAGTGAGTGTCATGATACATACTTCATTGCGACAGGATGGGGTTTTAAAGGAGGAGAGGATCCAGTTTTCTCAGGAGTGTATTATGTTTGTGGGAACAAGGCTTATTACAGGTTGCCTGACCATTGGTATGGTACGTGTTATGTGGGCCTGGTCTTTCCAAAGATCTTTCATATAGATAGAATAGAAGATGTAGAACATATTAATTTACTAACACGATTTAAGAGAGAAACTTGGTCAGAAATAGTTGGTGATATTTTTGGAGCTTTAATTCCAGCAGTGGGAATTTCTTTAAATGCATATGGAATTCGGAAATTGTCAACAGTGGTGGATCGCTTATCGACAAATACCGCTGGAGGGTTTCTTTTGGTGAATACGGAGATGATTGCCGTACGTGCCATGTCTATGCAAAATCGACTTGCCCTTGATATTCTATTGGCCAAGGAGGGTGGAGTTTGTGGAATGCTGAAAGTTCAACATTGTTGCACTTACATTCCTGACGAAAGTAAGGACCTGAAGGTCTATATCAAAAATATTACTGATTTGCATGAAGAATTAGTACCACTGGAAGCTGAAAGTATCTGGACCAAAATAGCTAATAAAATAGTTGCTGTTAAGAGTTTTATTGCAAAAATAGGTAGTACTATTATAGGTAAGATATTGTTTCCTTTGACCTGTGTAATTGTTGCTCTATTGATACTAAGATTGGGGTGTTTGTGTTGTAAAAACAGGGGAGGGAAAAAGAAATTAATCAAAAGAAATATTGAAAAGAGAAATAAGAGTTCAAAAAGAGATCCACAAGAAATAGAATTAGAAGAATTGAGGGAGAGTGTTTACTTGGAGACCAAGAGGGATGATGAAAGGGAGTCTGGTGTGTAGTGTTGTGAAAAAGAAAAAGACATTTCCAATTTCTCCTAAAATGGGACTAAATTTGACTAAATTTTTGTTTTTGGGTTGTTTATTTGGTGATAATATCACCAAAGGGGGGATTGCTGGAGCAGAGTTTTCTGTTGAAAATTTATCGGGTTTTTTAAGCTCCAGTTTTGTCTATAAGTCGTGATTAAAAAATACTAATTCATAATTATTAATTATTTGTCTTGTGTGAAAATTCGAATTAACCAACCTGATTAACAAGAGAAATTACGTGGGAAAGCATACATGTTGCTTAATAATAATGTGCAGGTTTTATTAAATGAATGTTGCTAAGTGTTGTTTGTTTTAAAGCACAAAACGCTTTTGAAATAACGTGTACTAATGCTTAAATATGTTGCAGATGGCTAGTTAATTACATACACATAAGGGTATTAGTGGGAATTAACACTGTTTAATCATTGCGATGATGTAGTAACGTTATTTGTATTTCTTTCGATTAAGATGGTTCATTTTGGCCTAAAACAAGATGGCTACCGTTTACAGCCTGTATTCGAGTGATCGAATTCTGATGAGAAGGCCTTGCTGAACATGGTCGAGAGTCACCTGACCACAGTCTTCGCCTGGTTTAAAAGTTTTCCGTGAGGACAGCAGTTCTGGGCGTAAGTCCAAGTGCCTTGGACGAGGATAAGGTCACAATGAACAATGACAATGCTGCGGTGGCTCTGTTAGAGATATCAAGGAAGAGCGGCTTCGAAAGAAACATTTGTAAACTTGAGTTCCTTCTTCCGTCTTTTTATTTTTGTGATTTTTTCTGAGCGGAGATTTTCCAAATGTAGCGATGCTACATCCTTTCCTGCTCGCTCTGCTCAGCGGCTCAACGGAAACTCAGAACATTTTATGTTGCTTTATTTTGTAATTTTTATTATAAATATACTAGACTAGAGAGGGTCTGTGGTCATTGCATTTGGGATTTTTTGAGGCCACTTCTTTCCGAACTTGCGTTGGTGAGGATCGATGCTGTGAGGACGGCGACTTGGGAGACTTCTACTAAGAGACCTGTCCTGACCCATTTATGACATTTAGCTAGAATAGGTAACCATGAGAATAATGATTTTATTTTGATTGCCTTTCTATTTGAACTAATTTTAGATAAAGAATCATAATTTTAAATACAGTGTTGGTGATTATTTCTTGTCAATTATTGAGTACTCTATTGTGATTATTATTGTTTAAATCATGACTCAAGACAGTGTCAATTAGGTTTTATCGGCCTTGTTGTAGATGCAGGGTGTTTAGAAGGTTTCCTCTCTCATGGTAGGTACTGATAGAGTAATATGAGTGTATGTCAGTGAAATGGGCCCAAGAGTATGGTGAGTGTATGTGCGTGTATCTGTGAAATTACTCTATCCGTGGAAGTAGGGAGAATTTATATGCCCTGATCTGCACCATTTACACAGTGCATATCTCACCCCCGACAGGTTGTGTAAAGCAGGTCTCCTTGCTAGCCCCGCCTGCTACTGCTGTTCTCAAGCCCCAGCGGATTTCTTCCACATTGTGTGGTGCTGTCCCATAATAACACGATGCTGGAAGGCAGTGATTGTGCAGCTCTCTGTAATACTGAAGATGGAGATTGAACTCTCCACTTTGCTGATCCTATTGGGAGTGTTGGATGGTGTGGGGGGTACACAGGCGGATTGAGCCTTGTTGGGTACCGTCCTTATGGTGGCCAAGCAAGTTATAGCATCCCGTTGGAAGGTGTCTGAATCATCAACTTTATCATAGTGGAGATGGGGGTAGATTGGTGTGCCCAGCAGGAGAGGCTGGTATATGAGGCAAAAGGATGTCCTGCTAAACATGTCAAGATATGGGCTCAATGTTATGGAGCTGCGGGCTTGGGCCCATTGTGAGGCAACTGATGTTGTAGTAATGATGTTTACTCTTTCTACTGTGAAACTATGTTTTAATATGGCACTGTTTTTATTGATCTATGCAACTGATTGGGGCCTCCAGTTGTTTCAGAATGTGAGTTATTGTACTGTTACCAAAAAGGCAATACAAATGTGTTAATAAAAAAAGAAATATCCACTTTTGTGAATCCTCCAGAGTGTGATCCTGGGCAGCTCACTATATAAAGCCGCAGGACGCAGTTTTGTTTTTTGACAAAATTCAGGGTACTTAGCAACAGGTTAATCCCTGATGATATATAAATGTAAGGTTATTGAAATTCTTCTATGCAAATGTGCGCTACGTATAAAATAACATTATTGGGGTTGGTCTGGCAACATGACTGGCAAAATCTAAAACCATATAACTCCAGCGAAACTCCAGGATAATATCCTAGATAAATGAGTATGGAGTGAACTCTGATAAACACTACCTAAAGCACAAGGTGATCCTGCTTTAAGGAGTTTAAGGTGACAGTGAAGACTGAGGGCTCTTCTGCTGCAAACAACATGCTAGGTTGTCCTCTCAATATGCTGTCCAACTGAAGAGAAGAGCAGAAATGGTGCAGCATGTATGCTGCTCTTAGAGCTAAGTGGGTGTCTTCAGTACAGCATGCATGGACTTTTGAAATAGCCCCCAGGCAAATCCTGCTGCTTCACCTTGATCTAAAGAGGTATGGAGTCAAGCTCTGGTGAAAATCATGAAGCTGTGAAGGGCTAGGACCCCAGCAGAGAGAAAAGAATGGTGTGGAGGAACTATTCTAGGGTTCCTGGAGACTGACAGGATGACTCTAGAAGTCACACAATCCCTCTGGTGGCCTATTTTGGGGGCTATCTCTTTCCAGACGTACGGACAGGCTATGAGATCTTTTCTACGGCCTACAACTATCACATGGGCCAAGAAATGATGAAAAAATGTCAAGGGAATCAGACGTACTGAAAAAGGTTAAATATTTAAAAGGCTATGGCAGCAGTATTTATGCCCACGGTCAGCTGACTGCCAATAACCTCTATTAAGTCCAGGTATCTAGAAACCATGGGGAATCCATGGTGATGTGACTTGGATTGATAGCCACTTTTCCTGCTGTGAATCTGAAAATGTCAGTAAAACCCACCTTTTCTTCATGTGTATTTGCCCCTAAAGTTCTACTATCCAATGTTCCTTTGTTGCTCTTGATTTAAAAGGTGTCCTACATATGTGGATGGGCCTATCGTACCAAATATCCTAAACATGCCTGGTGTGATTCTCTGCACTAGAAATGGGCGTCAAAAGCTCATGTGGGAAGGTTGCAGTGTTTGGCCCGGGGTCGCAGGGACTCAGGAACCCAAAACATATTGGAAAGCTAGAGGGTAAATGGAATCCAGAGTGGTGTGGCCTGCATGGTTCCCATCACTCTCTTACCCAATTTCCCCAGAAGAGTCAAATGCTGTGTAAAACACAGTTTCGTCCCATTCACGTGAAGGGAATCTCATGAATTTACAGAAGATTATATAAGGTCTACCATCCAGTTTTCCCATTCGTCTTGCAATAAAAGCAGTCAGCACGTGTGTTTGGGGGGGGCACTGTAGTAGACAGGAAATGGTCAAGACAACTAGCTTGATTTACAAGAATAAATGTCAAAAACCCACAAGGGACAACTGCAAAGTCTGAGCCCGAGATCGACCAGCACCCAAGGAATTCAATCAAAAGAAGACACTTTGGGAAATTAGAAACACAGGTGAATCCAGAGGAGTGTGGCTTGTATGCATCCCACCATTGTTTTAAACCTAGACTCCCCTAAATATGTCAAACCTTCAGTAAAACACGCACAGTTTCCTCACATTTATGTGACAGAAAACTCTTGAATGTGTGACAAATGGCAAAGTTAAACCATCCAGCATTCCCTCACTTCTCCCTAAAAAATGGTAACTCACATATCTGGTACCAGGAGAAGGCCTCTAAGGCTTTTCCTGAGACTGGCTGCATAGATATGTCTTTTACATCCATAGAGCCTTTTAAAGTAATGCTATAGATGTAGAGGGCACATTCATAATGCCCAAGTGATTAAAGCCAAGGACACAGTTTACCACCAGCTGCATTGTCAGTGTCCAGACTCTGAGTCCCTCACCCCAGAAAGGGGGAAAAGAGATGTTTATTTCCACTTGGTGCTCCTGTGGAGCATCAGGCACAAATAAATTGGTCTTGTTGCTCCTTTTTTCCACCTGCCGAGGCAGAATAATAAGTTCAGATACTCCCTCTGCTCACATGCATTGCCACGTTGTATGTGGAAATACGCAGAGAAAAGCAAACAAGAGAGTGATTGAAACATGAGAGAGACAGCAACATAAAGAAGGGTGTGGGAAGTTGGCGAGTAAAAAAGCATAAGAGGGAGAGTACTGGAAAACAAATGCATTCTCACAAGGTACATAAACGAAATGTAAACAGTAGTTCCCTAAAAGTGAGCCGTGGAAGGCTAGAAGTCAGCCATTCAGAGATGGTAAATAGGTTATGCTCCAGGGGAGTGATTGACAAGCTGGAAAAAGGAAGAAGCAAGCAAATGAGAGCGACAATAAAGCCAACCAATGGTAACCAACGAGTGGGCTGTAAGGTCCTGTAAGTTTTTGGTAAGCCCACAATAGGTCTTTTACAACCAGGCTCTACTGAGTGACAGATTTGCCTAGCACCATTATATCCCCAACTGCCAAGTTAGGCTTCCATTGCTGAAAATCACTTTACCTTTAAGTAGTAGAGGCTTTTCTTAGCAAGGGGAACCTTTTAGCAAACTGGATGCCTTCATCATAATGAGTCATCATTTATTGGAGCAGCAGTGGCTCTTACCTGCACCACATTTTTGGTGTTAAATGCAGCTCGCATCATTCGGACCCAGCTTCTGTCCACTTTGGCAAAACGCCTTGCTTCTCGAGGTAGTTCCTATTTCCAAAAAGAGGCTAATTTAGTGATATTAAAGACACAAAAACAGATAACACAACTCACTGCATTAAAGAATTTCAATGGGTGTCTGAGGCATTGTGCTAAATTGTGGGATGCAGAAAAAGGCATATTTAGAGGTTAATAGCTAATTCTAGCTAGTCATTTGTTTTAGAGTTCAGTGTAGTTTTATACAAATGTCAATGCGCCATGAGAAGCTATGACATCAGCAGTTTAGAAATGAGATACTGCAGAAAGAAAGAATCTAGAGGCTAGTGTTCTCAAACTAAGCACCCAGGCCCTGAACAACATCACTACACAATGTAGTCTTGCCCCATCACTCCTTCAGTTCAGGAAGAAAGAATATACGATAACACATCTTTTTTTATAATAACACCGCTAAATGCCTTCTAAAGCTCTTGTTCTCCCACACTTCTGAAAGGGCACATGGTCTCAGGCTCCACTGGGGCTGCATGGGTCTGTCACTTCCTCCATGCCTTATGACTGCAGCCCCACCGCCCTCTCCTATGTGCAACTATAAGCTTTAAGTATAAAACACTGTTAATGCCTTAAGCAAGGGAAATGGTGGACGTGTGGGTATTGTGCCCACATCTATGTGAATCTGAGCATGTCATTCAGCATGTGTATCCATGCTTGCTTAAACAATTGGTTTTGCAGCTTCCTGGTCAGATCAGTACTCAGTGCCTGAAGACAGAGCAACAGGCGCCATACCTGATACAGTAAAACCCCATAGTAGTGCTCCTGCTTGCCACAAAGCGGCATAGTACATCTCAGTGCTGACTCCACAGCGCCCCGGAACTGACGGATCGGAGCGGCATATAGTCACCACACCTGCAGATTATGTCAGTTTCTTGTCTTTTCCATTACCACAACCTCAGCCGTGGAACATGAACAATTGGTGGTAACAGTGCACAGAGTATTAACTTGCAACTTTTTTAGATGTTAAAAAGAGGCCACTTCACAGAGTGAAGAGATGGTAGGGCAGTGAGGAATCTGTGGTTAAATAGAGTATCCACCAGGAACAGTGTTACTAAAGGTAAATGGATACTTCTAAGCACAGATTCCTCTCCTTAGAATAGATACTAAAGCAGTACCTACCCAGGTGGAGGGTCTGTGTAGTGGGCTCAGACCATAACGTCTTCCAGGACTAAGAGAGCAAAATGCCCTTCACACCAGACCTGGCTGTCGAGGCTGTAGCGCTTTTTGGAATTATGCAATGATGCCACGTCAAAGTCTGGCAAATGTCAAGGACTGGCACTACACATGCACTGAAATACAAATACTGACAGGGTGAGAGCCTGTATATAACTGTGCACTGTTCACAAAGTGTCTAGTCTGACACTATATCATCTTTTGAAATCATGTTGTACTTTTAATTTTCAAAGATACAACCATCACATTATCTGAAATGTATCACGTTTTGTGCAAAGCAGCAGAAATGTGTAAACAAACTGTTTCAATAAACAATTCAGTTAGTATTTACATGAAGAAAAAAATCTCATTCAAAAATAATGTATAATATACTGACAATCACATGATACAAACATATAGTTGTACATAAACAGATTCATAACAACAGAAGTGTCAATGCCCAATGCATTTCGGAACCAGCCGGTTCCTTCGTCAGGGGCCAATCTGAAAAATACAAGATAAACCATTTTCTAATGAATAATAGTATTGTGGCTCAATCTCATCTATTCTGATGGTGTACAAACATAACTCTGTAAGTTACCTGTATGAATGTTCTGTTTGATACTCTCTGAAAGAGACAATGTACTGATGTGAACAACAGCTAAGACAGGATGATGTACGTGAATAAGGGCGGTGAGCGACTGAGAGACTCAAGCTTACCTGAAATAATGGAAACTCGTGTCTCTGAAAAGATCGAATGCCGGGCTACATTGAGCAAGTGTTTTGAACAAAAACTCGAAATATATAGCTTACGTGAAATAATGTTGAAAAAGGTGAAGAGAAGAAGAAGCTTACCTCAAAGAGGAGGTGCGTGAAATGCTGGGGAAAAATAAGCAAAGCGAAGAGTAAGAGTGTGTTTCGGCTGGGATAAAATAGTATTCAGCTGCAACGAGGAAACGTGAAGAAACCCTTACCTGATGAAAAGACCGAGGATGAGAGAAACCACCGAGCTCCACACAGTAGAAGCGAGTAAGAGACAATAATCGTAGCGACTATTTCTAGTGCAAAGGCCGGAAGGAAACCGGAAATACTAAACAAGAACGAGGGACTCGGAGTTAAACGAGTACATCAAGCGAGCTAAAAAATAGGCGCCATCTTGGAGCGGTAACAAGCAAACGTGCTGGTGGATCTGTAGATGCATAAAGCTTAAGAAATTCAAAATCTAAAAAATGATGAAAAGCAAAACAGTAGAGAAGAAAAAGGTTTAAACACTATGTTGATAAATGGAAAGAAAACGGACGATGTTGGTAATATAAACAAAAGCGCAATGGACTATGTTGCGAATAAAGGAAGCTAAGGGAGAGAAACGAGTAAAGAAGTAGGGGGGATGAAATAGACCAAGGGGAGGGACTCGAAGGAAAAAT
Source organism: Triturus cristatus (assembly GCF_964204655.1). NCBI lineage: Eukaryota > Metazoa > Chordata > Amphibia > Caudata > Salamandridae > Triturus > Triturus cristatus. Next base: position 561,344,857 of record NC_140589.1, on the reverse strand, counting down.
TATACCAATAGAGTCCAAATGAGCGGCATCTTGGAACGATAAGAAACAAATCAGCATATGGGTGTGAGGGTGCAATCCGGAGAATAATGAAGAGTGAACGTGGATAGAATGGTGAGCAAGGGAATCGATATATTGGGTTACACATACACATATCACCAGTACTCCCCTTTTGTTCATAATACCTTGATTCTAGTAGTTATTTTCCCTTGCTCACCATTCTATCCACGTTCACTCTTCATCAGGTAAGGGTTTCTTCACGTTTCCTCGTTGCAGCTGAATACTATTTTATCCCAGCCGAAACACACTCTTACTCTTCGCTTTGCTTATTTTTCCCCAGCATTTCACGCACCTCCTCTTTGAGGTAAGCTTCTTCTTCTCTTCACCTTTTTCAACATTATTTCACGTAAGCTATATATTTCGAGTTTTTGTTCAAAACACTTGCTCAATGTAGCCCGGCATTCGATCTTTTCAGAGACACGAGTTTCCATTATTTCAGGTAAGCTTGAGTCTCTCAGTCGCTCACCGCCCTTATTCACGTACATCATCCTGTCTTAGCTGTTGTTCACATCAGTACATTGTCTCTTTCAGAGAGTATCAAACAGAACATTCATACAGGTAACTTACAGAGTTATGTTTGTACACCATCAGAATAGATGAGATTGAGCCACAATACTATTATTCATTAGAAAATGGTTTATCTTGTATTTTTCAGATTGGCCCCTGACGAAGGAACCGGCTGGTTCCGAAATGCATTGGGCATTGACACTTCTGTTGTTATGAATCTGTTTATGTACAACTATATGTTTGTATCATGTGATTGTCAGTATATTATACATTATTTTTGAATGAGATTTTTTTCTTCATGTAAATACTAACTGAATTGTTTATTGAAACAGTTTGTTTACACATTTCTGCTGCTTTGCACAAAACGTGATACATTTCAGATAATGTGATGGTTGTATCTTTGAAAATTAAAAGTACAACATGATTTCAAAAGATGATATAGTGTCAGACTAGACACTTTGTGAACAGTGCACAGTTATATACAGGCTCTCACCCTGTCAGTATTTGTATTTCAGTGCATGTGTAGTGCCAGTCCTTGACATTTGCCAGACTTTGACGTGGCATCATTGCATAATTCTAAAAAGCGCTACAGCCTCGACAGCCAGGTCTGGTGCGAAGGGCATTTTGCTCTCTTAGTCCTGGAAGACGTTATGGTCTGAGCCCACTACACAGACCCTCCACCTGGGTAGGTACTGCTTTAGTATCTATTCTAAGGAGAGGAATCTGTGCTTAGAAGTATCCACTCCTGCGCAGTAGAAGAGGACAAACTTCTACATAACTGTAGCACCGTTGGTCTATATTCTCTCAAAACTCTGCAAAAATCTTTTGCTTTATTTACCGGAGTGCTCTCCCTCCTTAAACGTTACTACACATGCACTGGCAGCAGCCTAAGCCCTGGTTGAATAGACCCTCAGACCTTCCAGGTGGTGCTTCGTGGCCAGTGCATAGCACCTTGATATGGTCCTCTGCAGCCTTCCCTTTGTTTGCTCCAGAGGACCAAACAAAAAGCTGATCATCCACTTGATGTTTCTTGGTACAATCCACTTAAATCCCTTTTCGTGTCCAGTCAATGGAGTTTCTCCTCCTCTTTTGAGCGTCAAGGGAAGCAAAGAATCCCAGCAGAGTGATGGGCTGTCCAAAGTAGAAGGAAGTCACTACTTTTGATAAGAATGCTGCCTGAGTCCTCAACACCAACTTATCTGGGAAAAGGTGGTATAGGGAAGTAGTACTAAAACTTCACTTGTGATGAATTGACATACAGACAACGAGGAAGATGGTCTTTAAGGTCAAGAAATGGAGCAACCAGCTATGCATCAGCCTGAAGCTGTACACATGACAGACATCAAGACCAAGTCCAGGTCCCACTGTGGAATAAAAAAAACTGCTTGGGAGAGAACATGTGCCAAACCTTTAATAAATCTCACCAGAACAGAAGATTTCAACAAAGAAAGTTAGTCAAGCAAACATAAAAGGATCAACAAATACCCTTTATAGTGCCGACTCCAAGCTGTTGCTGGGCTAAAGATATAATGACATCCAACAGCCTTGCTTGTATTGGTCAGTCTTGTGAACGCAACACCTGGTCACAAATTTGTCCCATTGTTCAGCGTAAATGGATTTCATGGGAGGCAGCAAGGATGACATCCAAAACTGAGGATGGCACATCAAATGAAGTCAGATACCACAGCCTAATCTCCATGCACAAAGGTGGTGACTGGCAGTTTCGGTTGAAGAACCCTGCCCTTTTGCTTTGCTGAGAATGGATGTCCTCGCATTCCTGATGTTTTTCATAAATCTGGGCAGGAGAGGGAAGGAGTATAAGAATACCATATTCCATTCCAGTCAAGTGTTTTTACGGAGACTCTAATGTGCAAAATGTTCAATGTTTCACGTTCTCAACTGTGGCAAAAAGATCTGCCCGATGTTCACCCCACTGTTGGAGAGGCCTGTGCAACCTTGTAATGTATGTGCCACTTGTGATCTTCCAGACAATGCCTGCTCCATTCACCCTCTTTGGCATTCAGGGAGCCTGCTTGGTGATTTGCAGTCAGGAAACTGCCCTGAGGTTCTAACTACCTCCAGAAGCGCAGAACCTCCTGACACAGGAGCCAGGACCTTACTCCGCCCTGTTTGTTGCAGTACCACATAACAGTGGTGTTGTCTATGAGAATCTGTACCAGTTTCCTCTTGATGGAAGGCAAGAAGGTTTTCAGGTCCAGAGGAATGGCTCACAACTTCAGCAAACTGATGAGGAACCAGCCCTCCGCCCGAGACCTGTGTCTCCTGATCTCCACCTCCCCCAGATGACCTTCGTAGCCCAGCATGGATGCCTCTATCACCACTAGCTGTTTTGCATGGAGAAGAGCGAGAGGCCTGCCACTGAACTAACTGGATTCACACAGCCAACACAACAAATCTCAAGGTGTCTCTGAGACCTGGAAGACATTGACCAGATTGCCTTGATGCTGGGTACAATGGAACACACAATTCCACTGCAGAACATGAATATATGTGCCACCGGGCATTGCTGATGAGGAGAGAGCAGGAGGCCAAGAATCCAAAAAACCCTCAGAGCTGCTTCACCTTGATCCAGGCCTAATTCTGAAACATCTGGATCATAGCCCCAATGTCCTGGGTTCATTGTGGAGGAGGTCCTGATCTCCACTGTGTCCAAGATTGCGCCAATGAATGGAAGCCTCTCTTAAGGACTCAGGTGAAACTTTGGCTTGTAGATAGTGAACCTCAATGATGTCAAGAGATTCACAGTCATCCGGAAGGGGTCTACGACTGACTGTGGCAAGCTGCTTTCAACAGCCATTTGTGGATGTATGGGGATACTGGTATTGTGACCTCTGGAGAAGGGCAGAGACCACTGCTTTCACAAACACCTGAGGGGTGCTGCTGAGGTCAAAGGGGAACACTGCAAACTGAAAATGCTCCTGGCCTACTTTAGACCACAGATAGCATCTGTGGGACTGAAGGATGGGTATATGAAAATAAGGCTCGGAATGAGGAAACTGTAAGAGTAACACCTCCCTCCTCTTTCGAGTCTGGATCCTCTCACTCACATCCTTAGAGAGCAACAACACACCTCCTGTTACAGAATGGACAACTGCTTGTCTGAAATTCACCCTATTTCTGGTGGAATAGAGAGTGGGGCAGTAAGAAAAGGCAGGGCATAGACATTTGGACTGATCTGTAAGACCATCCTGTCAGATGTGATGGGTCGCCAACCTGGGAGAAAATGTTGAATCCGGCCCCCACCAGTTGGGCATGCAACACTAAGAGCAAACTAAAGTGGCCTGGTTTCTGTTGCAGCAGGGGAAAAGAAAGCTGAAGGACTGATGCCTTTTGTTGGCCCCAAGCTGCCAGTCAGACCCAATTCCACATACTCAAAAGGACTGGGTATCTGCTGCATCACTGGTTGGGAAGTCTGACTACACGCCAGCCCTAATAGCCTCTAAATGGTCTGAATTGATGCAGGAAATGTTTGCCAGGGTTGAACAGCCCCAAGAAGAAGAGTGTCATAGTTCTACTGTTATTAAAGCATTTCAAAGCAGAGTCCCTCTTCTCGCCACCAAAAGGCATATCCATGAAGGAGGCCTCTTTAGCACCCGAAAAACCTGTGGAACGCATCTACGCATAGTAACAAATGACAACACTAGTACCTATTGCCCTCATCCGACAGTCCAGAGTATCCAGATTTGCGCAGATAACATGTTTGGCCACGTCGTGCTCATCATGGATCATCTGGGCTAAAGAGGCCCTAAGGCATTCCAAGGAGCACCAGCAAGATTGTGTTGCCCATGTCTTAAAGGGCATGCGTGTAGAGGCCCATAAAAACAAACAACAGTGCTAAAGGGGCAAAATAAAACATACACTTGCTAAAGTATCAATCCTCTTGGATTTCCTATCCAGAAGAGTGGTAGGAAGGGAGTTTGGGTATATCTTACTGGTCGAGGCCAGTACAATAAGACTCTTTAGATGTGCTTGGTGAGGAAATCCGAGTCTAAACATACCAGGCTGTGATGTCGGCCACCTGCCTATTCACAGACAGGCAAAAACATGGCTTCAACCAAGTGGCCAACAAAGAATCAGTCAGGGCATCGTTAAAAGTAAGAAAGGGCTCAGACGTCACAGGTTGAGGTTGCAAAATCTCGTTTAGAACAATTTCTTTGAACCCAACTTAAAGTAGCTGCAATTCTAGTACCTCAGTTGCCCTCTGGACCATCACCACAAATGTGGCACTTTCTTCTGTTGGTGACCCAAGTGGCAAATCAAGGTCTGTCTCAGGTGAGGTGTAAAGCCCACTGCCATTTGTTAACCAATGACTAAAGCATCATCAGTATGATGAAGGGTAAGCAAGCCATCTCCATCCTCATCATCACCAACATCTTGTGGTGTCACTATTCTGGTACAGGATCAGAACCAAAGAGATAATATAATGGATCCTCTCCTGGTTGGTGGTAAATTGCAGAGGCTCTGGGATAGAGTGAGGCTGCATGACAACTGGTAGTGCTTTTGTTTAGTTCGTAGCACGACATTGGTTGGTCTAGAGTTAAAGTCAGTTTAGTGTCCTACATTGGTATCGACTTTGGGACATCCTCCAGCACCAATGGTGTCTGCCTGTAGTTGAAAAAGTAAGGACCGGTGTGGATCTTGGGGTTGAAGTAGAAGTCTGTACCACATCACGTTTGGGCTGGTAATGAGTCATAAGGAGACAGCACAGACGACTGGCCCATCGGTGGCAACCCAACTGGAGGTCCCTGTGGTTCTATGGCTTCAAGGAATGCCAGAGGGACCCAGAAGCACATCAAAAAGGTGCAGTATGGTCTCCTTGAAGGCCTGGATCTGCTGTTGTGACGACAACATTTTCGGAAATTTGGGGCCAGCTCAGTAGCCAGTTGAGTGGACAGAGACTTCGAAGGGGACCGACTGACATTGTGACGCCCTTGCACCTTCTCTTTTGAGTCAGCTTGATGTTATGGGGTCGAGTCAAGCTTCAATTAATTATGTTTGCACTTTGACTTTAACTTACCAGATGATTTGGAGTGTGAAGTTAATTTGTCAGAGGAATGGCCTCAGGTCCAGGACCAAGTCCAGGCCCACACCTTGGCGTGTGAGAAGATGCATGAAATTTTCACATGGATGATGTCATCAGTGACGTCATCAGTGATGTCATTTGAGATGTAATCAGTTATGTCATGAGTGATGTCACTGACCATGTCATGAGTGATGTAATATGTGACGTCATTAGCAGTGCATTGCGGAGCGCGAGTTATAGTTAGCTGAACTAACTATAACGGGGGAATTTCACGGGTTTTGTACGAGTGCAATGTCCAACTAACTATAACTTTCCCTAAAATCTATGTTTTTTCAATGAATTTCTAAGGTTTTTTAAATGCTAATTTCTAACTATAACATGCCTGAGACCTATGGTTTTTTCAGTGAATTTCAAAGGTTTTTTAAATGCTAATTTCTACCTATAACATGCCTGAAACCTATGGTTTTTTCCGTGAATTTCAAAGGTTTTTCAAATGCTAGTTTCTAACTATGCCTACAGAGGTAGGACATGTGAAAGAAGAAAAAACGCACAGAAAGAATCAAAAGAAATGCAGAAAGAAGCAACAGAAATGCGCAAAGACGAAGAAAAGTGCAGGAAGAAGCAAGACATGTGCAGAAAGAACCAACTGAGGAGCAGAAAGAGGCCTTGTTCCAAAATCATCCTGTGCCCACAACTTTTTCAGACGGGTACTGGTGGTAACTGACTAACCAGGCCTAGAGCCAATGCTATGCTAAAAGACACTTAGAATACAGTGAAAACACCTACATACACTAAGGAACACTATGCGTTGGGGTACCCCTGTGATTAGCATGACCTCCTCTGTAAGTCCCTAGTACATAATAGGGCCGGGGGATTAAAACTACCTCTTAAAACGCGCTACGAGGCGCGTTTGCACAGTGGTGAAGTGAGGGGGGCCTGGGGTGACATGTGTGCAAACACGCCCTGTGGCCGTTTTAAGTTGGGAGATTAACTCCCCTTCAATCCGGACGGTCCCTGGGATCCAACTAGCCAATCAGATACCTCCAGTAAGCGCCACAGAGCTGCGTGGCAGAGAGGTGTAAAAAGGGGCATGGCCTGGACCACCTCTCTGCAACGCAGCGCAGTGGTGCTTACTGGAAGCACCTTGTGGGCTAATTGGTTCCTAGGGGCCCTCAGGATTGAAGGGGAATTAATTACCCAACTGAAAACGTGCCACAGGGCGTGTTTGCACACATCACCTCAGGCCCCGCCCCCTCCCTTCACCACTGTGCAAACACACCTGTGGCACGTTTTAAGTTGGGGGATTAAGTCGCCTTGAATCCTGAGGGACCCTGGGGTCCAACTAGCCCACCAGGTATCTCCAGTAAGCACCACAGAGCTGCGTTGCAGAGAGGTGTAAAAAGGGGCATGACCTGGACCACCTCTCTGCAACGCAGGCCTCTGGCGCTTACTGGAGGTACCTGGTGGGCTAGTTGGCCCCCAGGGGCCCTCAGGATTGAAAGGGAATTAATTCCCCAACTTAAAACGCGCCACAGGGCGTGTTTGCACACATGTCACTTCAGGCCCCGCCCCCTTCCTTCACCACTGTGCAAACGCGCCCCGTGGCGCGTTTTAACTTGAGGGATTGAGTCCCCTTGAATCCTGAGGGCCCCTGGGGTCCAGCTAGCCCACCAGGTACCTCCAGTAAGTGCCTCAGAGCTACATTGCAGAGAGGTATAAAACGGGCGTGGTCTGAACCACCTCTCTGCAACGCAGCCCTATGGCGCTTACTGGAGGTACCTGGTGGCCTAGTTGCCCCCCAGGGATACTCAGGATTGAAGAGGAATTAATTTCCCAACTGAAAACGCACCACAGGGTGTGATTGCACACATGTCACCTCAGGCCCCGCCCCTCCCTTCACCACTGTGCAAACACGTCCCGTGGCGTGTTTTAAATTGGGGGATTAAGTCCCCATCAATTCTCAGGGTCCCTGGGGTCCAACTAGCCCACCAGGTACCTCCAGTTAGCGCCACAGGGCTGCGTTGCAGAGAGGTGGTCCTCAGGGCCTATAAAATAGAAAAGAAAGGGGGGCCACACAGCCCCCCTTCTTAAAAAAGAAAAAAAAGAAAAACACGCGATCGTGCCAGAGGCCCCGCCCCCTCCAGCAACACTCTGCAAACGCATCCTGTGGCGCGTTTTAAGTTGGGGAATTAATTCCCCTTCAATACTGGGGGTCCCTGGGGGCCAACTAGCCCACCAGGAACTTCCAGTAAGCCCCACAGAGAGGTGGTCTGAGGCCATGCCCCTTTTTACACCTCTCTGGAACGCAGCCCTGTGGCGCTTACTGGCGGTACCATCGTTGGGGACCGTGGGGGGTCCCCAATTCCCCCGCGGGAGCCGGCATTGCTTTTCCACATGGGAAGCTGCTAAGATGCAGCTCCCCGTGTGGAAAAACAATCTGGTTTGGTTTTTGGAAGAGAGAGCATGTTCCCTGCTCTCTCTTCCAAAAACCAAACCAGAGTTTGCTATGACAGGGCGGGAGCTGTGAGGCTCCCGCCCTGTCATGGCAAACTGCATTGTCTCGGGGGTGGGCACCCTGGGGGGTGGCGGTCCCCAGGGCCATCATTGGCTCCTGAAGGGGGGGGCCGCGCGGCCCCCCTCCTCCCAACATTGTGAAAGCCCTGGGGGGTGGTGGTCCCCAGGGCTCTGGCGTCCTTTACGGACCCCTGCATTAAAAAATTAGTGCCCCGGGGAGGTGGCGGTCCCCGGGGCGTGTGAGGGAGGCGAGCCCCCTCCATACAGGTCTTTTTATTTTAAAAACAAAAGCCCCGGGGGGGATTGGGCCTCCCACATATTTTTCCACATGCCCCCGTGACCTGGCCCACCCGGGAGCTTTTTTGAAAAATTATTTTAGGCCGAAATTCACACTGGGTGCGTGAATCTCGCCGATTTCTTTTTTCTAAAAATGCTGTTTTTGGCCCTAGGTACTGCTTGGCTCAGAAAGCGTCCTTTTAAAAAATGGTGTAAATTCGTTCAGTAGTTTTTGAGAAATTAAGAAATAAAGATAGTGATATCTATGGCCGCGGTGGATCCGCTCACCCTACCGATCACGAGCTTTATTCTAATTGGCTGCCAACACTCTGAATCAGGAAGTGTTGGCAGACATCTTGTGCCTCGGTAGAACCGAGGCACAAGAAATCCAAAAAAAAGGTGCAAAACACGACAAGGGGGCAGGGTAGAAACACCCTGACCCCTAGGCCTGCTCAAGGGGTCCCACAAGGACCCCCAAGGCCCAAAAAAAATCTTTTTTTTTTAAAAAAATCGCATCCCGCTGACGGAAAAAAAAACGAAGCGCGGGCTTCCGCGCTTCGTTTACAATTAGCCCCCGGGGGAGCCAAGTCCAGGGGGCACTTTTTTATAGGGCTCCCCACCCCCGGGGACCGCCACCCCCGGGGCTTTAAGTTAATGTGTGCGGGGGGCTCATGGCCCCCCCGCACCTCCGGGGCTTGTTTGATTTTTTTTTAAAAACCTGTGTGGGGGGGGCTCGAGCCCTCCCACACGCCCGGGGGACCGCCACCTCCCCGGGGCACTAAATATTTAAAATAGGGGGTCCGTTACGGACCCCCAAGCCCCAGGGACCACCACCCCCCGGGGCTTTAAATTAAGTGGGAGGGGGGCCCCCCCTCCTGGAGCCAAAGATGGCCCTGGGGACCACCACCCCCAGGGCCAGCTCCTGCAGTGTTCCGGGATGCCCACCCCCAGGACACTGCTGTTTGCAATGGCAGGGCACCCCTAAAACCTATGGTTTTTTCAGTGAATTTCTAAGGTTTTTTAAATGCTAATTCCTAACTATATCAGGCCTGAAACCTATGGCTTTTTCAGTGAATTTCAAAGGTTTTTTAAATGCTAATTCCTAACTATATCAGGCCTGAAACTTATGGTTTTTTCAGTGAATTTCAAAGGTTTTTTAAATGCTAATTCCTAACTATATCAGGCCTGAAACCTATGGTTTTTTCAGTGAATATATATATATATATATATATATATATATATTACCTACTGGCGGTCGCCAGTAGGTAGATATAGTTAGGACCCTGTTTCCATAGGAAATCCGCAACATTCTATTTGGAATAACTTTGGCGCCGGTCGACGAATCCTCGCGAAATTTTCAAAATAGGTGGGGCGCTACGCTCCGCTCCTACCCTGAAAGTCTCGGGGGGATTCGTCAAGCAGGGGCCGAGAAAAACGGGGGGTCCCAAAACGCGTTTTCCCCATGCATTTTTCCATAGGACCTTTAGACACAGCTACAGCCCGAACGGCTGAACAGAATTACTTGAAATTTGGCAGAGAGGTAGCCATAAGGTCAAGGAAGTGCCTTTTGCAGGTCTGGTGTAAATCTGTTCAGTATTTCCTGAGAAAATAGCATTTAAAAGCATATATATATGTGGGCGGAGCCTAACCACACATCTCATCCTGAGATCTGATTGGCTGTCAGCACTTCATCCAAGAAGTGTTGGCAGCCATCTTGGGACCAATATACATGATAGCACCTCATTAAAAAGCATTGCAGTTAATAGAAGGTTTTAAGACTTTAGTTACATTATAAATCATTTGTTGATGGTACCATACTCATTTTAGGAATTGTGGTATGTTCTAAGGTGATTTCACCATGTGAAAAAGCCTTCTGCTGGGATATCATGATTGAGAGAAAAATATTTTCTCATGCTTTTACCACAGAGGTTTGGAAGGTGATCTATAGGCTAAACTGAGAGCTTATTTTCTGTAAATTCACATTATCTTTCTCAGTCATGTGAGAATGAAGTCTGACATTCTCAGTAAAACATGTACATCCAACAAGGGCAGAGACTGTCAGTTGATTCCTTTGTGTTCTACTGCAGCTTCCCAGAGTGTTCCAAAGAACTACTAGAGCGCTAACAGTCCTACTTATGATAAACGTATGGCACACCTGAAGCCATCTTGCTTGGATTAAAGTGGTAACTCTTAAAACATTTAATTTAAAAAGGAACAAAATGAGGGGGTTCATTTTTCCATAAAAAGTATGATTAGTGCTGCAGAAAGAAAAATTAGGGCACATTTTGAGTGACTTCTCAAATCCTCTTCTATTTCATTAAAAAATTCTGACATGCAGACTGAAACATGCACTTTCAATACCAGCAGCAGTTTTCCCTGGTGAGCAGTAGCTTTACTACAGTGATCTAATGAGCAAAAAGAGTGCTAACATTCTGAATTTATGGCAAATGTGTGACACATCTGAATGCCTTCTTGATGGAATCAAAGTAAAAAACTGAAAGTATTTCCTACTGAGGAGACTGCAGTAAATGAGGAAATTAGGAAACTTCATAACAAATAAGTCTCCCAAGATGGCTACCAGAGACAAAAGAGCCCAAATGTAGCCCAAATATCACCCAGATGTAGCCCAAGTATAGCCCAATGACAGAATGTCCCAGAATGTTCTTAAAAACAACTAGAGCGCTTACTGTCTTCATTATGACAAAAGTAAGGCACACCTGAAGCCATCTTGATTGGAATAAACTGGTAACACTTAAAACATTTAATTTAAAAAGGAACACAATGAGGAGGTTCATTTTGCCATAGAAATTATGATTAATGCTGAAGAAAGAAAATGAGGGCACATTTTGAGTGACTTCTCAAATCCTCTTCTATTTCATTAAAAAATTCTGACATGCAGACTGAAACATGCACTTTTAATACCAGGAGCAGACTTCCATGGTGCAGTAGTTTTACTACAGTGATCTAATGAGCAACTAGAGTGCTAACATTCAGAATTTATGGCAAATGTGTGACATATCTGAATACCTTCATGATGGAATCAAAGTAAAAAACTGAAAGCATTTCCTACTGAGGAGACTGCAGTACATGAGGAAATTAGGAAACTTCATAACAAATAAATCTCCCAAGATGGCCACCGGAGACAAAAGAGCCCAAATGTAGCCCAAAATCACCCAGATGTAGCCCAAATATAGCCCAATGACAGAAGTGTGCAAAACACTTATTATTTTGTGTTTTTGCAGTGTTATATAGTGCAGACTTGTCAGGTATTGGAGTGCTTTACATGAGCATTGGTTACATCACACAAGAACAAATTCATTTTGGTTGTAGACATGGGGAGACTAAGTGATTTGACCAGAATCACAGAATGTCGAGCTGAAGCAGAAACTTCAACCTGGTTCCCCAGTTGCAAAGTCTGCAGTTCTGGAAGTAACACCACATCCTCTCCCCTAAGTGCAACATTTAATCAAGTGGTCAACTGGATAAAAAAACATAAAGATAACAAATAATTTAAAAGTGCTTTGTCGCTATTTGAAAACTCAGAAAATATGTCCTTATTTTAGTCTTTTAGAGCACTAACCATAATTTTGATGCCAATAAGACCCTCTCATATATGTAATTTCTAAAGGAAATGCTCTAGGTATTACAGTTTTGATTACATCAAGATGATGTCAGGCGTTCCACACTTTTGTAATAAATATAGAATGTTAGCAATCTAGTTGTTCATTAGGATACTGTTGAGAGGCAGAGGCCAGGGGCACGGACTCTGAAAATTGAAGGCAGGTAGGAGGGTGCAAAGGCAACAATTTAACCACACTGAGCAGGCAGGAAGGGCCGTGGAAGCACAACAGACTATGGAGGGCAGTGGAAAGGGGGGCAGGGGCAACAAACCAACAATACAGGACTTGCAAGAGAGGCTGTTGGAGGGAAGATCTATTACGGGTCAAGGAAGCTAGGGGCGGTCCCCAGATCCCCGGGAGCCACCACAGAACTGAGCAGGAGAGTGAGTCAGGGACAAAAGGGGCACCTTAATTTGAGCCGGGGTGCCTAGGAACGCTTGCTCCAAAAATGAAGAAAACAGACATATGAGACATGGAATTGGAGGCAGAATACAATGGCAGTTTAATGAGAAGATGCAACTTCAAAGAAACCGCAGAATAGAGACATAAAGTACAAAATACAGAATCCAGATAATCATACAGCTGTCATAATATTCTCTGTATCTCAATTAATGTACTGACAGAGAGAGAGAGAAAACACATCTATAAATGCATCATGAGAAACAAGTTACACCAAGGAAAATGTTACCTAGGAACACTCACGTTTACTCTTAGAGCAAGCATTCCTGCAATTACAATACAAAATCTTTTAAATGCAAAAGTAAAGAGAACAATGGTTAAACATAACATGACATTTCATATAGGTAAAATAGAATAAGATACTTCAAGCAAAGCAGAGCAAGACATTTTAAGCAAAGGAAGACAAGAGCTCCCAGCTCTTGGGGAAAACCTGCACTGCCTGTTAACCTACATACAGACGGCGAGGTAGTCCGTCGATATCTGTGGGTGCTCCCTTTTTAGATCATTTTGTGGGCTCCTTTGCACGCTACATCTACCTACGTATGCTACCCAAAAGCTTCGTCTGCAGATTTTACCAGACATTTCGTCATTTACCCACTTAATGCTGACAATGGACTGGGTGAAAAGGTCAGTCTCTCAGGCCAATCGCTTATCGTAAGTTCCATAGAGCAAGCAGAAAATAATGGGTATTGTACGGGAATTCAATATATTCATGTATAAAATCTCCTCAGTTCTCCTAACTTGACGCTCTGCGGTTGCCACTTCCTTAAAAGCGGGAAACCTGCCCAGGAAGCAAGTACCAGTCCAGGATGCAGCCTACTGTATGTCGACAGCTTCAGGGGGATGTTGAACTTTGATACCGAGCACGGAGCACTCGGGTAGGGTGGGGGCTACTAGTTTGGATCAGAAGGCCTCGCAGACCTGCCTTCAGACTGCTATACACTAAAATTGCAGAGCTATGGTCAATTTAACAAAGAGGCCTACATATTGAACAGAAGGGCCTACACAGGGGTTTTATGCTGGCTGAGTGGTAAGGATGTCTCAGGATAATTATATAGCAACACAGGACCCGCTGGTCAATTTAATACGGCCTACAAATGCAGCTGGCAGGGCAAGGACAAGGGTCTCATACTTCAGGTGTGGACAGAACGGGCCAGGGGCCCCCTGTGATACAAAATCTACCCTCCTTCAAGGCTGTGGCAATGTAATAGACCATTGTGGGCAGAAGGAAGAGGCAATGGTAGTACAACCATACATGCCAACAGACCCGATTCAGCCAGGAAACGTCCAATGTTTTTAAGCTCAAATGGGCTTTATTTGATCTGTCTCCTGTCTACAATATCCTCTTTTTCAATGTAACTCAAAGGGGAAAAACAATACCCCAGTTTTTTTTCAAAATCTCCCTCTTACCAAGTTCAAAATGTTCGCAAGTATGGTACATTGGATCATGGAAGGAAATGGGATAGGGACATGGACTTGGATAACAGAGGACAGGAGGGACATGGAGAGGTGCACCAAACTGACCCTGCAGGGCAGGCATCAGGGTTTGCAGCAGCACAATACACCACACAGGGCATGCAGGACGGGAGTGCAGCACAACAATCCATAGAAAGCAAGAGAGAGGGGACAGGACCATGCACATGGACAACAGAGAACAGAGGGGCAAGAGGCAATGGTAGCTAGCTGACCATAATGGACAGACAGGAGAGAAAGCTGCAGTATAACAGACCATAAAGGGCAGGAGGGACGGATCAGGGGCATTACAATGGAACAGACAAGCCAGGAGGGAGGGAGTAGGGCTGGGGGCAAGGGGGCAGGGCAGGAGCAGCAAGATAGCCATGGAGGTCAGGCAGGATGGGCACTAGAAGCAAGACACACCATGAAGAGCAACAGTGAGACTGTGATGGCATACACACAGACCATGGAGGGAAGGTGGGAGGGGGTCAGGGGCAGCTAACTGACCACACAGGGAAGGTGGGAGGGGCCATGGCAGCACAGAAGACCATGCATGGCAAGTGGGAGGGTTAGTGGCAGCACAATGGCTATGATGGGCAAGAAGGAGGGTGGAGGGGCATGCACAAAGGACGATGGAGGATAGAAGGAAGGGTCAGGACCTGTGCACAGACAAGAAAGTTCAGGGGAAGGGACCTCACAACAGACCACACGGGGCAGGCAGGAGGAGCAGTTGCAGCACAACAGACCAGGGAGGGCAGAAGGGTGTGGCAGTACAATGGACCATGTAGGACAGGAGGAAGAGGATAGGGGCATGGCATGTGGACAGGCAGGGTGGAGGTGGCAGGGACAGGTTACAGTCATCTGACAATGCTAGGCAGGTGGGAGGGGAGTGGCAGCTCAACAGAACACTCAGAGTAGATAGGAGTGGCAGGTCCATGGGACATGGTGGGCAAAAAGGATGGAGCAGGGGCATGCACAAAGACATCGGAGGGCAGGGGGAAGGAGAATAGGGGCAGCAAGCTAAGCACAGAGTTTAAGCAGGAGGTCAATGATGGGGCATAGAATTGGGCAATGGAGGGCAGGAGGAGTGGACTGGTACATCATACTAAATTGAGGGCAGTGGCAGCACATCAGACCATGCATGGCAGGAGGAAGGAGGCTAGTCCATGGATTCACACAACAGAGGATAGGGAGGAAGGGGATGGGGCAGCAAGCTAACTGTTCAGAGAAGGCAGGTATTAGGAACTTTATTGTTTTTAAAACATTGTGTCTGTGCGAACTACTTAAAATATGAACAAGTATGCAGCATAATCTCACTTTTATTCAGGAAGAAGAGGACGTTTGTGACTGTGACTCCGGGCTCACTTGGCAGAAACACCCCCTGACCCTCCACCCCCTATCGCAAAATGTAATGCGCGTGAAAAGGGTAGGTGAACACAGTGTTATATAGAACATAGTCCTGAGAGCACGATTGAAAATGAAAACTAGATATAGTGTATGGTATAAACTATGCACCAAAAAGTGTGATATAAGATGAACCGGGCGTGAAATATAATATGCAATACATTGTGCGCAATGACAGATTCATGGGAGAGCGCGAGATAGCACAGGCACTAGCGCGTGCTATGCGATATGCGCCTTGGAGTGTAATATGCACAGGGCAGTGTTGTGTAACCTAACTAGTCTCTAAAGTTGTAATATAAAATATGTGCTGGGGAGTGTAACGTTGCATATGCACTGTGACAAAGATATGGATCCCAGATTGTAATATGTATGGCATAGCACTGTGCGTTATAACATAGGCATCGAGAAAGGCACGTTAGATGGGGCAATATAACCCGTGCGAAGACAAGTGTGGCATGACATATTCACGGGGTGGTGTTACAGTGCACATGGGCTAGAGAGTGTCATAGCATATGCACTAGCTAGTGGAATACAACACAGAGGTGTGTGGCACTCGGCAGGCAATGGTGGGTGTAACACAGCATTGGGCTCTGTCAGGAGCACGCTGTGACTCTCAAGTGATGTTCGTCCCCTTTCCAGAGAGTAAAATAAAAAGTATTACACATCCGGCAGTGGATGTGTGTTTTATTAACCGTGAGGGGGGTTTCTTGCATAGTTTTGGTCGAATTTTTGTCGAATCCCCTTTGAATGGCTTGGTGTGCATGTGTATTAAATGTGCCCGTCAATAGCTACCCATGTTTGTATAAATAAACGACAAGGGTGTCTACCAGGATTAGGCACGGTAGGGCATCAGACATGTCAGAGCTTCACTAGTGGTGTAAATACATTCCACGTGGATTCATTGCATGCATAGTCGCCTTTTAATGAATATCACGCAAATCGTCATGGTGATAGGTACGTACGGTTTGTCCAGCATGTCCTAGGTGTGTCTATAAATATATATTTTTTAAAAATAATAAAAAACAGTGGCCGGCCCTGGGGATTGGGGTCAAAAAAATATAATTAGGAGACTGGCCCTGGGGGATGGGGTCATCAGGGCCAATAAATTAGAATAAGAAGGGGAACCAAACAGCCCCCCTTCTTAAAAACCTAAAATAAATAAAAGACTGGCATCGTGCCGGAGGCCATGCCCCCTCCGTGCAGCACTCTGCAAACGCGCCCCCAACAGGCATCTCCAGTATGCGCCAGGGAGCTGCGCTGCAGCCAGGTGTTCTGAGGCCAAGCCCCTTTTTTACACCTCTCTGCAACGCAGCTCTGTGGCGCTTACTGGAGGTACCTAGTGGTCTAGTTTGACCCTAGGGACCCTTAGGATTCAGGGGGACTTAATCTCTCAACTTAGAACAGCCACAGGGCGCGTTTACACAGTGGTGAAGGGAGGGGACGGGGCCTGAGGTGACGTGTGCAAACACGCACTATGGCACGTTTTAAATTGGGGATATAATTTCCCTTCAATACTGAGGGCCCCTGGGGGCTAACTAGCCCACCAAGTGCTTCCAGTAAGCGCCACTGAGCTGCATTGCAGAGAGGTGGTCCAGGCCGTGCCACTTTTTACACCTCTCTGCAACGCAGCTCTGTGGCACTTACTGGAGGTACCTAGTGGGCTAGTTGGACCCTAGGGACCCTCAGGATTCAAATGAACTTAATCTCCCAACTAAAAATGGACACAGGGCGTGTTTACACAGTGGTGAAGGGAGGGGACGAGGCCTGAGTTAACGTGTGCAAAAACGCCCTGTGGCCTGTTTTAAGAGGTAGTTTTAATCCCCATGCCCTATTATACACTAGGGGCTTACAGAGGAGGTCATGCTAATCACAGGGGGACCCCAACACATAATGTTCCCTAGTGTATGTAGGTGTTTTCACTGTATTCTAAGTGTCTTTTAACATAGCACTGGCTCTAGGACTGGTTAGTCAGACTCAGTTACCACCAGTATCCGTCTGAAAAAGTTGAGGGTACAGGATGATTTTGCAACAAGGCTTCTTTCTGCTCTTCTTTTTGTTCTTTCTGCACGTTATCCTTCTTCCTGCACTTATCTTCGTATTTGAGGACTTCTGTTGCTTCTTTCTGCACTTCTTTTGTTTCTTTCTGTGCATTTTTTCTTCTTTCTTCACATGTCCTATCTCTGTAGGCATAGTTAGAAATTAGCATTTAAAAAACCTTTGAAATTCACAGAAAAAACCATAGGTTTCAGGCACGTTATAGTTAGGAATTAGCATTTAAAAAACCTCAGAAATTCACTGAAAAAACCATAGGTTTCAGGGGTGTTATAGTTAGCTGGACTTTTCACTTGTACAAAACCATTGAAATTCCCCCGTTATAGTTAGTTCAGCTAACTATAACTCGCGCGCCCGCAATGCACTGCTGATGACGTCACATATTACATCACTCATGACATGGTCAGTGACATCCCTCATGACATCACTGATGACATCTCAAATGACATCACTGATGACATCACTGATGACATCATCCTTGTGATAGAGTGGCAGACCTCCTCTTCCCCTAATATAACCTTTGATACACACATTCAAAAATAGAAATTAAAATTTTAAAAACAATGGACATACCAATACCAGTTACAACAACCTATACAGTAATTCTAAGATCCACATACACATCCACTCATTCACCAACAGTCCTATACAGTCACTCATACATGTACTCACTCATCATATGTACTCATACACCTATACATCCTGTTACACAATGCCACTCATCCATAGAGGTACTCACACACATAGTCACTCATGCTAATAAAGAATCAAACATACATTTACTTGCATATACAGTTATACACACACCACCACACTTACTTCTACGGAAACTTACACATACTTAGTCTTTTAAACAATCACTTATAGAAACACATACTTATTCATATAGGAACTCTTTCAATCTCTCACTGTCACATATACTCGCTTATATACACAAATAGTCACATATACTAGTTTAAAACATATGTAGTTACTCATAAAGACACTCTTGAGACAGTCATTCACTCACTAACACACCCATACACTCACTCATCCACCCATAGAGTCCTGCACACATGCTGTCTTCAACACATACAAAGAGTGAGTCATTCATTCATGCACCTATGCACTACGTAATACCCCCACCGAACCATGCAGACACTCAGACTGATACTCATAAAACCAACTAATAACCTATATAAACACCCATGTAGCTACTCACCAACCCATGCAGCCACTTATACACAAAGTGAGAGACTGATACAGATATTTACATATTTAAACATTACTCACTAAGCCATGTATTAACTATGAAACACTTAATCAGTCAGTTACACAATCAATTTTTCAAAAACAAATCATCCATTTAGACACTTATATACCCATTTATTCTTCCATCGACCTTGAGATATACATATATAAAACATATTTAATTTTCAGAAACACACACATTCACTGGATGATGTCATCAGTGATGTCATCAGTGATGTCATTTGAGATGTCATCAGTGATGTCATGAGTGATGTCACTGACCATGTCATGAGTGATGTAATATGTGACGTCATCAGCAGTGCATTGCGGGCGCGCGAGTTATAGTTAGCTGAACTAACTATAACGGGGGAATTTCAATGGTTTTGTACAAGTGAAAAGTCCAGCTAACTATAACACCCCTGAAACCTATGGTTTTTTCAGTGAATATATATATATATATATATATATATATATATATATATTCACTGAAAAAACCATATAGTTAGCTGGACTTTTCACTCATACAAAACCATAGAAATTCCCCCGTTATAGTTAGTTCAGCTAACTATAACTCGCGCGCCCGCAATGCACTGCTGATGACGTCACATATTACATCGCTCATGACATGGTCAGTGACATCACTCAGAGTGCTGCAAGAAGGGGGCATGGCCTCCGGCGCGATGCCGGTCTTTTATTTATTTATTTTTAAGAAGGAGGGCTGTGTGGCCCCCTTTCTTTTTCTAATTTATTAGCCCTGGGGACCCCATCCCCCAGGGCCTGCACCCTAATTTTTTTTGTTGAAAAAAATTAATTTGGCCCTCCCAAGGCCTTAATCGGCCCCGGGGACCCCAACCCCCGGGTCATGGCCTTTTTTTTATTCTTTAGGAGGGGGGCTGTGTTGCTGGACAAACCGTATGTACGTGATATTCATTAAAAGGCGACTATGCATACAATGAATCCACGTAGAATGTATTCACACCGCTAGTGAAGCTCTGACATGTCTGACACCCTACCGTGCCTAATCCCGGCACCCCCGCTGGTGGGTACTCTCCAAGTAGACACCCTTGTCGTTTATTTATACAAACATGGGTAGCTATTGACGGGCACATTTAATACACATGCACACCAAGCCATTCAAAGGGGGTTCGACAAAAATTGGTCCAAACTATGCAAGAAACCCCCTCAAGGTTAATAAAACACACATCCACCGCCGGATGTGTAATACTTTTTATTTTACTCTCTGGAAAGGAGACAAACCTCACTTGAGAGTCACAGCGTGCTCCTGGCTGAGCCCAATGCTGGGTTACACCCACCATTGCCTGCCGAGTGCCACACACCTCTGTGTTGTATTCCACCATCTAGTGCTTATGCTATGACACTCTCTAGCCCATGTGCACTGTAACACCACCCCGTGAATATGTCATGCCACACCTGCCTTCGCACGGGTTATATTGCCCCATCTAACGTGCCTTCCTCGATGCCTATGTTATAAAGCACAGCGCTATGCCATACTTATTACAATCTGGGATCCATATCTTTGTCACAGTGCATATGCAATGTTACACTACCCAGCACATATTTTATATTACAACTTTAGAGACTACTTAGGTTACACAACACTGCCCTGTGCATATTACACTCCAAGGCGCATATCACATAGCAAGAGCTAGTGCCTGTGCTATCTCGCGCTCTCCAATGAATCTGTCATTGCGCACAATGTATTGCATGTTATATTTCACGCCCCGGTTCATCTTATATCACACTTTTTGGTGCATAGTTTATACCATGAAGGCATTCAGATGTGTCACACATTTTCCATAAATTCTGAATGTTAGCACTCTAGTTGCTCATTAGATCACTGTAGTAAAGCTACTGCTCACCAGGCAAATCTGCTGCTGGTATTGAAAGTGCATGTTTCAGTCTGCATGTCAGAATTTTTTTATGAAATAAAAGAGGATTTCAGAAGTCAAAATGTGTTTTTTCTTTCTGCAGCACTAATCATAATTTATATGGCAAAATGAACCCCCTCATTTTGTTCCTTTGTAAATTAAATGTTTTAAGTGTTACCACTTTATTCCAATCAAGATGGCTTCAGGTGTGCCATACTTTTGTCATAAGTAAGACTGTTAGCACTCTAGTTGTTCTTTAGAACACTCTGGGAAGCTGCAGTAGAACACAAAGGAATCATCTGACAGTCTCTGCCCTTGTTGGATGTACATGTTTTACTGAGAATGTCAGACTTCATTCTCACATGACTGAGAAAGATAATGTGAATTTACAGAACATATGCTCTCAGTTTAGCTTATAGATCACCTTCCAAACCTCTGTGGGAAAAGCATGAGAAAATAGTTTTCTCTAAAACATGGTTCATGATATCACAGCAGAAAGCTTTTTCACATGGTAAAATCACCTTAGAACACACCACAATTCCTTAAATGAGTATGGTACCATCAACAAATGATTTATAATGTAACTAAAGTCTTAAAACCTTCTATTAACTGCAATGCTTTTTAATGAGGTGCTATCATGTATATTGGTCCCAAGATGGCTGCCAACACTTCTTGGATGAAGTGCTGACAGCCAATTAGATCTCAGGATGAGATGTGTGGTTAGGCTCCGCCCAGATATATATATATGATTTTACTTTTGATTTTCTCAGGAACTACTGAACAGATTGACTCCATATATGCAAAAGGCACATCCCTGAGCTGAGGACTACCTCTTTGCCAAATTTCAAGTAATTCTGTTCAGCCTTTCGGGCTGTACCTTGGACTAAAGGTCCCTATAGAAAATATTATGGGGAAAACACGTTTTGGGACCCCCCTTTTTTCTCAGCCCCCGCTTGGCGAATCCCCCCGAGACTTTCAGGGTCGGAGCGGAGCGCCCCACCTATTTTGAAAATTTCGCGAGGATTCGTCAACCGGCGCCAAAGTTATTCCAAATAGAATGTTGCGGATTTCCTATGGAAACACGGTCCTAACTATAACTATCTACTGGCGACCGCCAGTAGATAATATATATATATATATATATGTATATATATATATATATATATATATATATATATATATATATATATATTACCTACTGGCGGTCGCCAGTAGGTAGTTATAGTTAGGACCCTGTTTCCATAGGAAAACCGCAACATTCTATTTTGAATAACTTTGGCGCCGGTCGACGAATCCTCGCGAAATTTTCAAAACTAATGGGGCGCTACGCTCCGCTCCTACCCTGAAAGTCTCGGGGGGATTTGTCAAGCGGGGGCTGAGATAAAAGGGGGGTCCCAAAACACGTTTTTCCCATGCATTTTTCCATAGGACCTTTAGACACAGCTACAGCCCGAACGGCTGAACAGAGTTCCTTGAAATTTGGCAGAGAGGTAGTCTACAGGTCAAGGAAGTGCCTTTTGTAGGTTTGGTGTAAATCTGTTCAGTAGATTCAGAGAAAATAGCCTTTAAATCAATATATATATCTGAGCCAGCTTACGGTGCGCTTACCGTGCGCTTACCGTACGCGTACGGTGACGTGCGCGAGCGCGATTCTGATTGGCTGTTAGATCTTAGTAAACATTCGAATCGGTCGAAACCAGGAAGCGGCGGCCGCCATTTTGTGTGTTTCACTCAGAAAAAAAAGGGTGATAACTTGAAAAGGGGGCAAGGAAGAGAGTTACAGACCCCCTAACATTTGAAAGGGGGTCAAAGAAGGACAGAAAAGTACAAAAAAAACATTTATTAATTTTAAAAAAAAATCGCGGGGTACGCGTACGGTAAGCTTACCTTAAGCTTACCGTACGCGTACGGTAGAAAAAAAAAATAAAAAAAGAAATAAAATTCAGAAATAAGTGTTTAGATATTAGGGGGCTCTAAAAAGAGCCGTTGTGTTTATGAAGTGATTTGATTTTTTAGTGGTACCTACAAGTAAGTACCGACGCAGAGTCTAAGGTTCAAGAGGAAGACTTTGTTTCCTTCATCAGTGAAGTGTACACCATCTCCTCTATAAATGTCTTGCATGTCGTAACGCAAGTTGTTGTTGTAAATGGAACCCATACCATAGTCTCGGAGGAAAGCAGAAACCGATTTGTTGACGTGCTTTCTTGCTTTGTCAATCTGCGGACAAAATTGATTGGACCAGTTCCATTTTTGCCTTTGGCATATGTTAGAATACACAAAGGCAGTTTTAGGGAAAAGTGAAAACAGTTGTGCAAAGGTGTCCTTCATAAGCATTTCCAGACCTACCCCAGTCAAAGTGCCTAGGTCATTGCCACCACAGTGCACTATTATGAGGTCAGGGTGTTGGATTTGCATGAAGGATTTCACCAATGGCATCAATTGGTGCCACTTTAACCCTCTCTGACCAATCCATTTAATGTCTACATTTGGCAAAGCAAGGTCTCTCACCATACCTGTTTTCTCTGCATACTTTTCACTCCAGAAGACATATCTGTGTCCTACAATCCACACTGTGAACATCTTCCAAGGAGATCGGGGTGCACTCAGGAGGTGTAATTCAGTAGAATGGTAAAAAGAAATGAAAGACAGTTTGGAAATGGAGGCATACATATTTTTTTTAAAAAAAAAGAACTGATTGGCTGTTTCATACCATTCTACACTAAAAACTAGGCTGTATGTGTAAATTTATAGAAGCATGTTTTGTATTGGTACAGAAAAATGTGTTACCAAAGAACAGTACTATGGATTTGCTGTTAGGTTTGAAAAGTCAAGCACTCCTGCTCTTTGGAAAAGAAACATTGTGTGGTGAACTTCTGACCTAACTCTACACAGCAGTGTTTCAAGAGTAGTTGCTATGGTAGCAGGCAGAAGTCAAGTTGGGGGAAGGGTACTAGGCTGAAGTCAAGTTTGGGGAAGGGTACAGTTGGAAAAGGGTTGGTTTTCAACCAATAGAAATGTGTGATTACATTTGAAAAAAAGGGGGAAGCACTGAGATTTGAAACTAACATGTATATGTGTGGAAAAAGAGAGGGAAACTTTGCCATTATCTGGTTCTGCTGAGAGGAGAGAGGTGTACAGAACAGAGATCCTGGCTCTGATAATCTGCTGTTTGAGTGCCAGATTTCTTTCACAACTAACTAATTTTAAAGGTGAGTTAAGAGTTTGAGAGGGGATGTATATGGTAAATTAAGAAATTAATAATAGAATTGGAATTCCTTTTGTTGAAGTTGTGTTTATCATTTTGTGTTTTGGGAGAAATTTAAATGTGAGGAACATGTAAAATAATATGGACTATGTTTTCACCATAAATTAAGGTGTACTGGTATAAATAAGGAATACTTTTAGGGTTTGAGGTTCCAGTCAGTAATGCAAATACATTCAGCATCACTAAGGCTGGTTGCCCTTGCTGGAGTGTAGTCAGTCACCCAGGTTACACATGTTGCTGGTCTCAGAAAGCTGTTTGGTATTGCTCTGGTGATTTTACATTTGCATTAGATGGAAAGGGGGAGCTCTTTTTTTATGCAGAAGCAGACTCTTAGCACACACCCAGCTGCTTATCCTGTGGAATCATGCACAGTATTCACAACCGAGTGGGGTTTGAGGTTGCAGTCAGTAATGCAAATACATTTAGCATCACTAAGGCTGGTTGCCCTTGCTGGAGTGTAGTCAGTCACCCAGGTTACACATGTTGCTGGTCTCAAAAAGCTGTTTGGACATGTGCTTTTTTGAGAATCTGAAAAGCGGATTAGAAATGTGTCAGATTGTAAAAGTACTTATCACTTGCCAAAAAAAAGAGTAGTAAGTGTGCTTTCAAATTGGCAAAGAAATTTCGTTTTCTGACTAATATGAAAACATGACTCTGTGTGCAAAGAGGAATTACAGGCAGAGATTTATTGCGTATTGCTCTGGTAATTTTACAGTTGCATTAGTAGGAAAGGGGGAGCTATTTTTTTGTGCAGAAGCAGACTCTTAGCACACAGCCAGCTGCTTATCCTGTGGAATCATGCACAGTATTCACAACCGAGTGGGGTTTGAGGTTGCAGTCAGTAATGCAAATACATTCAGCATCACTAAGGCTGGTTGCCCTTGCTGGAGTGTAGTCAGTCACCCAGGTTACACATGTTGGTGGTCTGAAAAAGCTGTTTGGACATGTGCTTTTTTAAGAATCTGAAAAGTGGATTCAAAATGTGTCAGACTGTAAAAGTACTTATCACTTGCCAAAAAAAAGAGTAGTAAGTGTGCTTTCAAATTGGCAAAGAAATTTCGTTTTCTGACTAATATGAAAACATGACTCTGTGTCCAAAGAGGAATTACAGGCAGAGATTTATTGCGTATTGCTCTGGTAATTTTACAGTTGCATTAGTAGGAAAGGGGGAGCTATTTTTTTGTGCAGAAGCAGACTCTTAGCACACAGCCAGCTGCTTATCCTGTGGAATCATGCACAGTATTCACAACCGAGTGGGGTTTGAGGTTGCAGTCAGCAATGCAAATACATTCAGCATCACTAAGGCTGGTTGCCCTTGCTGGAGTGTAGTCAGTCACCCAGGTTACAGATGTTTCTGGTCTGAAAAAGCTGTTTGGACATGTGCTTTTTTGAGAATCTGAAAAGTGGATTCAAAATGTGTCAGACTGTAAAAGTACTTATCACTTGCCAAAAAAAAGAGTAGTAAGTGTGCTTTCAAATTGGCAAAGAAATTTCGTTTTCTGACTAATATGAAAACATGACTCTGTGTGCAAAGAGGAATTACAGGCAGAGATTTATTGCGTATTGCTCTGGTAATTTTACAGTTGCATTAGTAGGAAAGGGGGAGCTATTTTTTTATGCAGAAGCAGACTCTTAGCACACACCCAGCTGCTTACCCTGTGGAATCATGCACAGTATTCACAACCGAGTGGGGTTTGAGGTTGCAGTCAGTAATGCAAATACATTCAGCATCACTAAGGCTGGTTGCCCTTGCTGGAGTGTAGTCAGTCACCCAGGTTACACATGTTGCTGGTCTCAAAAAGCTGTTTGGACATGTGCTTTTTTGAGAATCTGAAAAGTGGATTAGAAATGTGTCAGATTGTAAAAGTACTTATCACTTGCCAAAAAAAAGAGTAGTAAGTGTGCTTTCCAATTGGCAAAGAAATTTCGTTTTCTGACTAATATGAAAACATGACTGTGTGCAAAGAGGAATTGTTTTTAGATATTTAATTTGTGAAGGTGTTATTGTGATTTTCACTTGTAGGAAAGGGGTACTTAGTATTTTAAGATTTGAAAAGATCATAAAAAATGTAGTAATATATTTAAATAAAATAAAGATTTTTTTTTTTAGTTTTTTTCAGGTATTGCTGAAGAGCAGTGAACAAAATTTAAGATGCCTACAAAATCCAGACTAAGGAAAAACCACAAAAAAAACTATATTTGAAGACAACTGGAGGACCTAAGTTAGTTGGAGATGCTCATGTTGGGAAAAAGAGAAAGTCTTCTGGTAAGCAGACAAAAGATTTTTTAAAGAACATCTTCAAAAAAAGGAAAAATGTACAAAATGTCTGTACTGGAAAGAATGTTTTCAATAGAAAAGAACAGGAAAAAATTGAGCATTTAGTTAATGCAAATATACCTTCAGAAACAATAAAGATTGACTTAAACAGAAAAACAGCGTTTAAAGAGATACGTAGAAAAATGTTTCAGAGAAGAGTTATGTCCAATTTGATAAAGGATGTGAAGAAATATAAGCAAAAGGCTAAATTTTATAAGAGAAAAAAAGAAATTGAAGCCATTGCAGCTAAGGCATTAGAATTAAAAAGGAAACTATTCATTTTAATTTTGAATAGGATGCGTACATTAGATAAAATGGTTAATGTACTGAAATCACAAACCAAAAGGAAAAGAGAAGTGAAAAGAACAAACTTTTGTAAAGTGTTTTTAGGAGAATGGATGCATAGTTCAAGTAGTGAACCTTTTTTTAATGAAGAGAGTTATTTTCAAAGTAATAGTTTGCTGCATGCAGTTGACACCAGAGGTCGTGCTTACGAAGTGAAAAATGGTTGTATAATGGAGAAGGAGAAAATGGTTCCAAGAGATGAGGTACAAGTGATGGCGGATGAGGCTATGGGGAGACGTCCTAAAGCCCCAGTGTACACTTGGAATTGTAGTAGTATTTGCACTGTGCGTCAGGAATCTATTGATAAATTTCGTGAGTTTCTAAGAGAATATAAAAGTGTAAAACAGAAGATTAAGGTGCTTCAAAGTCTAGATCCATGCAGAGTGAGAGAGAATACTGGTTTGCAGGGTCATTCTCTGGCTTGTCTATCTAGAAAAGTGTGTAAAAGTGTTTTTCATCATTTTAGGATGCTGGCTGTTCATCATACTGAAATGAGAAAGTTTGTGAGACGGTTGTATTTTGCTAAAAGTCCAGCAATAAAGTTAGATGAATTGAATAGGGCTCTGTTCCGTGGATCGGTATCAGATGTAGAGAAGGTTATTGATGAAATTCAGTTTTGTTACTTTGGTCCTGAACAAGACAGTGCAGAAAAGGACACAGTAAATGAGGAAGAAGTGGAAGAGAATGTAGAACCCTCTGTAAGTAAGACATTTAATGATCACATAACAAAATTTGCAATAATCTCTAATGAAAGACCAAATATTACTTGTATTTGTTGCCGCAGAACTCATTATAGAAAACAAACTAGGAATGTTGATCTCTACAGAAAGAGTGAAAATGAAGATAATTATAAGTGGAAGGATTTTGCCACATATATATTTCTTGAAAATTGTTTTGAATTGGGTGAAGATCAGCGTATTTGTAAATACTGTTACAACAAGTTAGAAGAAAATAGAATGCCGACCAGAGCTGTGCATAATAATTTAGAATTGGATGCTATTCCTGCCGAACTTTCTGAATTAAATACATATGAGTCTATACTTATTCAATGTGTTCATCCGTTCCAGACCATAGTGCGTATGGAGCCAAAAACTGGTAAATTACCTCCTTCAGATTTACTGAGAGGTTTAAAAGGAAAAGTGGTGTATTTGCCCTTGGATTTGAAAAAAAATATGGAAACTATTAATGCAGATACTTTGGAAACTGAACCATTAGTTATTCTGGTTAATGGTGTACCTACAAAGAATAAGAAGATTTGGCAGGAGCTGGTAGATGTACGGAAAGTAACCCCGGGCGTAGCACTACGCTTCGCCCACGTAGTGTACGTAGCGCTGCCTGCTTCGCACTTTCCGAAGTAGGCGAAGCAGGGCAGCGCTACGCACACGCCGAGGGCGAAGCGTAGCTGCTTGCCACCCGCCACCCACCTCCCGCCTGCCCTCCTTTTAATAATATAAGCAATGAAAAATAAATTAAAGTAAGTCGACTTACCGTAAGCGCGGCGTCTCCGGGGCTCCCTCTTTCTGTTTCTAATTTCTTCTGGCAAATGCGCATGCGCGGACACCCGCGCATGCGCATTTCTCGCGAGAAATGCGCATGAGCGGGCGTCCGCGCATGCGCATTTGTCAGAAGAAATTAGAAACGAAGAAGAGGGAGCCCCGGAGACGCCGCGCTTACTGGTAAGTCGCTTTACTTTAATTTATTTTATATTGCTGATATTATTTAAAAGAAGGGCGGGCGGGAGGTGGGTGGCACGTAGTGGGGCTACGCGAAGCGCGTAGTGTGCATAGATTTGGGCACACTACGTGCTGCTTCACGTAGCCCCACTACGCCCACTACGCCCACCCTTAACGGAAAGTACAAAGAGCAAATTTGTATTTGAAAAGGAATAACAAATGGTATGAATCAATTTATATAGAAGAAGAAGAAGATTTACAAGAAGACACAGAAACACCAACTGGACAAATTGAAAAAGTGGACAAGTCAAAGGAAGAAGAAGTTTATGAACATTTTAGCATACATCCTCTTCATTCAAAAGAAGTTATGGGAGACAATATTGATCTGTTTCAGATGAAGATAGCAAAAGGAACTCCTGTGAGTGTATGGGAGGAGAGCTTGGAAGCTCGATGTTTTCCCCAGCTGTTTCCTACAGGAAAAGGAGGACGATACGATGAACGTCCAGAACATATTCCAGCTTCTGAGTATCGGACTACAAGACTATATGCAGAAGATCCAAGATTTCGACAAAGTATTCCTTATTTATTCCATCTTTTATTTGAAAGCGACTTGTCTGCATTATCATATGCAGTAAATCACATTTTAAAAAGTGGAGTACATTTACAAAATGTGTCTGCTAAGGATTTTATGGAGAAAGTGCAGCACCGAGATGATCATTTGGAAACACAACTGATCAATCTGATGGCTTGTCAGCGTGGGACAAATGAATATTGGTACCGACGCCATGGTGAATTAAAATGCATGTTACGAAATTTAGGAACACCAACATGGTTCCTTACTCTAAGCTGTGCTGAGTACGCTTGGGATGATTTACTGGATTTTCTACGAGAGGCAAATTCAAACATTAAAAACATCGAATACAAGACAGCAGGAGAACTGTGCTCATTGGATCCGGTTAATGTTTGCAGATATTTCAATCATAGATTTGAGGCTATGATGTCCTTCATCTGCAATAAAAAAAATCCACCTCTTGGAGAAGTAGAGGATTTCTTTTGGAGAAAAGAGTACCAGGCAAGAGGTGCTCCTCATATTCATATGCTGTTGTGGATCAAGGATGCCCCAAAGTTTGGAACAGATACTGATGAAGCAGTGTTATCTTTCATTGAAGAATATGCAACATGTGCTATACCAAAAAGCACAGAAGAGAAAAAGTTAAAGGAGCAAGTTTTACGTTTCCAAAGTCATCGGTGTGGAAAATACTGTCGACGGAAATACAAGAGCAAAGATAAATACTACACTAAATGTCGATTTGGATTTCCTAGACCTGTTCTTTCAAATGGAAGAGTAAACAGTTTTATGTCATCTGTGAGACATACTATTGCAAGAAAATCACCTAAGAATACCTACAACTTTAAAAGAAAAGAAGAATCAAAAAATATAAATGACTACAACCCAGTCATTTTATCCATGTGGAATGCTAACATGGATATACAGTATGTAGCTGACTATTCCATTGCTGATGCTCGATATGTAACGTCTTACATTACTAAATCTGAAAAAACTGAATTGAAGGAAATGTGGGAAGAGATTTGTCACGAGAAGACTGTCAGTAAGAAGCTGTACAGTTTCAGTTTAAAGATGTTATCGCATCGAGAAATTGGATCCTACGAATGTTCAGATAGGTTATCTTCTGCAAGTCTCTACTCGAAATCAAGAAGAATAATTTGGGCAAGTTTAGGCCTTGCAGCAATGAGAAATCGGGTACTGAAATCTGTTGGAGAAATTGAATATTTGGCCGAGAATGACCCAGAAAGTACAGATATTTTGAAATCAAACATGTTGGACACATATTATCCCAAGAGAAGTCATCATCTGGAGAACATGTGTCTCTATGAAGTGCTGCAGAACTACATTTATTCACGGAAAGCCGCAGAAGACATCAACAATGGAAAATATAAAGTCATTGGTGAGGAAGGATGTTTGGTGAAGCAAACAAAAGGAAGTTTGATAAATCACAGGAAGCTGAGTTGCGACACTACTGACAAAAAGGAATTTTACTACTTGGCTCTTTTACAGCTGTTTAAACCATGGCGTACAGAGGACGAACTACTGGGAGAATTTCAAAGCTATGAAGATTCATTTAATGCTTGCAAAGACAGCATACAATGCAGTACATTCACAACTTATGTGCAAATGTTAAATGAAGAAATTGAACAGGAAACTACAATTGCAGCTGAAGTAGCTAGAGACAGTTCTCAAGACAGCCAAAGTTCAGGAACACTCAGTAAAGATCCCCTAGGACAACCAATCGTTGAAAATGAAGCTGCAATAGCCATGAATGAAGTGGAAACGGCTATGAATCAAGCTCAAGAAGAATTTATAGACTTACCAAATTTGGAAAGACAACTGAATGAAGAGCAGCAACAAATTTATGAAGAGATCAGAAACAAAATTGATCACGGATTACTACATAAAAAAAAGAGTGCTCATGCACATCATTTCATCCAATCAGGATGTATGTAAGCGGACAAGCTGGAACTGGAAAAAGTTTCCTAATAAAAGTCATCAGAAGCTACCTACAGCAAAAAACGGATTCTACTTTGTCTTGTGTGGTTACTGCTCCAACTGGGTTAGCAGCATATAACATAAAAGGAATCACCTTACATCGTTTGCTAATGTTACCAGTGGAGCATGAGAACAAAATACAATACCACAAGCTAACTGGAGAAGCATGCTTGGAAGTTTCAAGAGTATTGAAGAAGATGCAAGTTCTCATTATTGATGAGGTGAGCATGGTATCAAACTTAATGCTTGCCTTTGTGCATTTAAGAATGCAGCAAACTCTAAGGACAGACTATGACGTGTTATTTGGTGGAAAACATGTCATAGTTTTTGGGGATCTTCTACAGCTTACTCCAGTGAAAGGACAACCAGTGTTTAATACTGTGACACATGAAGACACAAAGAAGTCATTGGGAAGCATCGGTAATGCAAATATTTGGTCCTTCTTTGAGTACAAGGAACTTACTACTAATATGAGGCAAGCAAACGATGAAGAATATGGAAGTATTCTGAAAGATATCAGAATTGGACTACTCACTGAAGCTGGCACAAAAGCATTACAGAGTCGGTTGCTACATAATTTATTTCCAAAGGAAGAAATAGTTGCAGAGAAGATATACAAGAACATTGCAGAAAAGAAAAGTGTCATCTGCTTAATGCCAACTCTACGTGAATGCTCAATATTCAATGAGGAGCTTTTGAAATTGGAAAAGGAAGATATCAGGAAATTGGAAGCAGTGGACAAAATTCAGGATGGAAGAATTACTATCACATTAACAGGCAAACTGAAAAATAAATTGGATTCACTAGAGAAGAACATTTCCAAAACTGCTGGATTAGAAAAAAATCTATATGTTTGCATGAACTGTAGAGTATTTTTAAGGAGAAATTTGGATGTTGAAAAAGGTTTAGTTAATGGAGCTATGGGAAGAGTTGTGGGTTTTATTAATTATCAGAAAAAAGATGGAATTGAATGTTTAAAAATAAAATTTGATCAGATAGAAGAAGTTATAGACATTTGTCGTTGTACAGTTCGTTTTATGCTTGTGAAAGACTTATATGTACAAAGGAAACAGTTTCCGTTTTCTCTAGCATATGCTGTAACTATTCACAAGTCTCAAGGATTGACTGTAGATTGTGCATTTGTGAACATTGGTTCAACTGTGTTCAAAGAAGGTATGGCTTATGTAGCTTTGTCACGAGTGAAAACATTATCTGGTTTATTCATGATAGACTTTGATGACTCAAAAGTTAGTGCTGATACAAATTGTATAAATGAGTATAATAGATTAAGAAGAACCTATGCTCCTCATTTAGGTCAGTATCCTGTGTTAGAGAAACGTGTAGTTTCTCGTAAAAGGAGAAATGAGAATATCTGTAATGAGGATGTAGAGAGGAGGAAAAAAAAGAGGAGTGATGTAATTGCAAGCAAAAAGAAAAAGGAAAATGAAGAAGAGGTTGTAGGATGTAATTTTGAAAATAGCTCTGATGTCAACTGCTACGCTAATGTAGTGCTGAATGTTGCATTTTATCTGGAAAGTTTGCAAGAGCAGATAATAGTAAATCAGAGAAAAAGATTCTGTTCTGAGTTGAGTCTCCTTTTTCAAAAGCTGAGTAATGATAAAACTCATATAGAAAGTGCTACTGAAATTAGAAAACTTTTAGATGTATGTTCAGGATGTACACAGTTTCCTCAAAATGTACAGCAAGACGCACAGGAATTCTTGTTGTATTTTCTTCAGGTACTGGAAGAAGAAGGTGTACACATTGAAAATTTGTTTGGTCTCTCTTATAAATGGGAACATAGTTGTCAAAACTGTTTCAATACATGTGGCTCTAATGTTGATTCTGAAAGGTTTATTTATTTAACATTGCCAGAGAGTAAAACAGTCACTTTTGCTAAATTAGTTAAAGATGCTAATCATAGCATGGAATGCGGTGAGTGTAAATCTGACATGTTTTCAACGTTAATTTTAAAGGAATACGGACAGTATGTAATTTTAATGATGCAACGATGTAGAGCTGATGGTTCAAAATTGGATACTTTAATAAAGAAGTTTACAGGACAGCAATTATCAATTTCAGGAAAAACTTTTGTAACAGTTGCAATAATTTTCCATGATGGACCTACTGTAACTTCTGGTCATTACACAGTTTATCTAAAATGTAAAAAAGGCTGGACAATGTGTAATGATTGTCAATTGGTTTTTAACCAACGTTTGCCGTTTGATTTAGCAAATTCCTATCTAATCTTCCTGAAACCTAAATTTTAGAGAGAATTGGCAACATCTGTACAAAACAATTTTACCATTTTATTGGATTACCATTGGAATTTTCAAATTTAAAGATTTTTAAAATTACCATTTGGCCTAAAGGAAAGGAAACCAATTGTATTGTGGACTTATATAATTCTTAATTAATGTTTCGGAAAACAACATTTTAGAGAGAATCAGTAACATCTGTACAATTTAAATTTTTGTATTTTATTGGATTACCGTTGGAAATTTAATCAAAAAAGATTTTTAAAATTACCATTTGGCCTAAAGGAAAGGTATCCAATTGTATTGTGGACTTAATTAAATCCTAATTAATCTTTCGGAAACCAAAATTTTAGAGAGAATCGGTAACATCTGTACAATTTAAATTTTGGAATTTTATTGGATTATCGTTGGAAAGTTAATCAAAAAATAATTTCAAAAATTAACATTTGGCCTAAAGGAAAGGAAACTAGATGTATTGTGGATTTATTTGAGATATATTATTTTTGAGATTATGCTTCTGTAAGAAAATTGTCAGACGGTATTTTTTAGAAATAGTTTTTGTTATTAGATGATATTTTTAATGAATAATATTTTGCATTTCGATAATGTTATGTTTAACTGAGAAGAGATTCTGGGCTTTTTTTAAACAATCTTTGAGATTGTTATTTTTTTTTTGCCCGCTGTTAAGTGATGAATGCAATTGCTTTCACGATTTATAGTGAAATGCAATATATTCTGAAAACAGCAAAAAAAAGGCAAAAAATTGTTTTTGGAAAATATGTAAATATGTGTACTGTATTATAAAATGTTTTATTAAATATTAATACTTTTTTCTTTTTTTTCAGATTGAGAAAGAAAATTTTCGAAAACTTGAACCATTTTTCTAGCAATTAAAATTAAATTTTAATTAATAAATAATTTTTTGAGTGGGTATGGTAAGTCAGAAATTTCATGGTCCCTTTTTTCCACTTCTCCACAATCACATTTTCAGTTTTTCATTGTAATCTCTCAAGGACCTTGTAATGTGGTAATTGATTTTTAGTGGGTTTTTAAAAAAAAAAAAAAAAATTACACGTACCGTACGCGTACGGTAAAAAAAAAAACAAAAAAAAGTTTAAAAAAATATATAAAAAAAAGTTGATAGGTAAGGTTGGCTCTTAAAAGAGCCGTTGTGTTCGTACAGGGACAGAGGAAAGAAAGAATGGGAATATTAGTCGGTAGGACAAATGTGCTGGTCTATTTTATTGTTAACTAGGGCAACACTGGTCTCCCTATGAGCAATTAGACCATAACAAGTGGCGCACCGCATTGTAACCCTCGCAAACCGATGGTTAGTTTCCAGAGGACCAGAAAAAGGAGATGCTCCCCCCACAGATGAAGGGCTCAGCTGACCTGCCGAAGATGGACTCGGCCCTGCAGATGATGGACTAGGCTGAGCTGCTGTGGATGTGCTTGGTTGACTTACTGAAGGGTTTCCTCCAGTATGTCGAGCATATGTCCTACCGTGTACATCATGAAGGTGTCTTAACATAGTGTGATTCCCGAAGGAATACTTCTTGTTAGGATTCCCTCTTGAAAGTACACAGTCACAAAGCTTACAAGTCACTAAAGGTGCATTTACCTTTTTCTTGCCCTCTGGAAAAGAAAAATACTCCCATATGAAAGAGCTCTTTTGTTTCCTCCTTCTCTGCCTGATGGTAGTGCTGCTAGCCTCACTCTCAGAAGAGGTCTGCTGTTCTGCCATCGTATCACAAAGACAACTCAGCTCCTTCTCCTAAGGGATCACAAGCAGAAATGAGGGGAATGGGTGTGGTGTAGGAGAGTTCTAGAACTGAAAGTAGTAAAAACCAATCAAAAGTGTTGTTTCTTGATCACATGACCCAACGTGCGCGTACGTTACGCTTACGGTGCGCTTACGGAGCGCTTACGGTAAAAGTACGCATGCGCGTAAAAAAGACACGCGCGCATGCGCAAAACAGGCACGCCCCTTCACTTCCGCGTAACATGCGCATGCAGCGTACGCGTTACGCGCCGCGTGCGCGTGACGCACGTCTACGCAAATTGCGTAACTGAACGCAAACAGCGTAGAAATCTAACGTACTAAAAGCAAGACGTGCGCTTACCGTACGCGCACGTTAAAAAAATACTAAAAAAAAAAGAAAAGGGAAAAAAAGATTTACTATGTTATACTACTATATCTTACCTGTTTAGTTTTAAAAAAAAGGTGAAAATAAAAAATATATTGTAGAATTTTTAAAATTTAACCATAGTCTTTAAAGAGGATATAAATTTAAAATAAAAATATGTAAAAAACATTGCAAAAAAAAAAAAAGAAAAAAACCTTAAATATAAGAATTAGCATTTAAAAAACCTTGCAAATTCACTGAAAAAACCATGGGTTTCACACACGTTATAGTTAGGAATTAGCATTTAAAAAACCTTAGAAATTCAATGAAAAAACCAAAGGTTTCACACATGTTATAGTTAGCTGGACATTTCACTCGTAAAAAACCAATGAAATTCCCCCGTTATAGTTAGTTCAGCTAACTATAACTTGCGCGCCCGCAATGCACTGCTGATGACGTCACATATTACATCACTCATGACATGGTCAGTGACATCACTCATGACATCACTGATGACATCTCAAATGACATCACTGATGACATCATCCAGTGAATGTGTGTTTTTCTGAAAATTAAATATGTTTTATATATGTATATCTCAAGGTCGATGGAAGAATAAATGGATATATAAGTGTCTAAATGGATGATTTGTTTTTGAAAAATTGATTGTGTAACTGACTGATTAAGTGTATCATAGTGAATACATGGCTTACTGAGTAATGTTTAAATATGTAAATATCTGTATCAGTCTCTCACTTTGTGTATAAGTGGCTGCATGGGTTGGTGAGTAGCTACATGGGTGTCTATATAGGTTATTAGTTGTTTTTTTGAGTATCAATCCGAGTGTCTGCATGGTTCGGTGGGGGGTATTACGTAGTGCATAGGTGCATGAATGAGTGACTCACTCTTTGTATGTGTTGAAGACAGCATGTGTGCAGGACTGTATGGGTGGATGAGTGTGTGTATGGGTGTGTTAGTGAGTGAATGACTGTCTCAATAGTGTCTTTATGAGTAACTACATATCTTTTAAACTAGTATATGTGACTATTGGTGTATATAAGTGAATATATGTGAGAGTGAGAGATTGAAAGAGTTCCTGTATTAATAAGTATGTGTTTCTATAAGTGATTGTTTAAAAGACTAAATATGTGTAAGTTTCCGTAGAAGTAAGTGTGGTGGTGTGTGTATAACTGTATATGCGAGTAAATGTATGTTTGATTCTTTATTGGCATGAGTGACTATGTGTGTGAGTAACTCTATGGATGAGTGGCATTGTGTGACAGGATGTATAGGTGTATGAGTACATATGATGAGTGAATACATGTATGAGTGACTGTATAGGACTGTTGGTGAATGAGTGGATGTGTATGTGGATCTTAGAATTACTGAAGAGGTTGTTGTAACTGGTATTGGTATGTCCATTGTTTTGAAAATTTTAGTCTCTATTTTTGAATGTGTGTATCAAACGATATATTACAGTGAGAGAAGGTCTGCCACTCTATCACAAGGATGATGTCATCAGTGATGTCATTTGAGATGTCATCAGTGATGTCATGAGTGATGTCACTGACCATGTCATGAGTGATGTAATATGTGACGTCATCAGCAGTGCATTGCGGGCGTGCGAGTTATAGTTAGCTGAACTAACTATAACGGGGGAATTTCATTGGTTTTTTACGAGTGAAATGTCCAGCTAACTATAACATGTGTGAAACCTTTGGTTTTTTCATTGAATTTCTAAGGTTTTTTAAATGCTAATTCCTAACTATAACGTGTGTGAAACCCATGGTTTTTTCAGTGAATATATATATATATATATATATATATATATATATATATATATATATATATATATATATATATATATATATATATATAGAAAAACGATAGTATCCCTGCACCTCCACAGCAATGGCGAACAGAGACGCGGACCCAACGAAATTAGGTTTAGATGGAGTTTATTGTTCTTTAACCTCGAACCTGACGCGTTTCGGGCTACGAAAGCCCTTGCTCACAAGTCAGTTTGAAGCATGCTCATCATTGTTTTTAAATACTTCACCGTGATTAGAGTGCTGACATCACATGATGTATAAACATAGAAGACACACTGCAAAACGTAACTGTTGTTAATAGTCTGTTTTCTAACATGGACTGCTTAAATGCGTAAATGCTGATTCTGGAGTCAATTCATTAGATAACACAATTGTACAGTACTAATAATGTATATAAATAGTTCTAAAACCTATAAATAATATTAATAAATAGAGTTTTTATAAAATATCTATATAAAAACACCTTTAGTAACAATTGTATATATCGTGATTTAAAACCAAAAGATTTGTTAAAACAATGTAACAATTTCAATTGGTTAGAACTAAGTTTCAAAAATTGAAAATATCCTCATGACTCCATGTTTTATATAACTGCTTCAATGCTGCATATTTGTTGCCCATTTAGTTTATCTGTCAACAGACCAATCGTAGCAGTGTCATTTATACGGATAAAAAGTGCTAATAAACTGATCCAAAGTGGATCGTCATAAAGTGCTAGTGCAAAAATAGAAATGTGCCAAATACATAATCAATACTATGTGTAAGCAACCCTAAAAAACATCAAGGTAAAAGACAGTTAAAAACCCACATTCAACAAAGTTAAAAACCGGGCTAAAATCTGACTAAAACCAGTTGATGCTTTCAATAATATATACGAAGTGGAAAAAACAAACAATCATGTTTGGCTATCTTGAAAGAACTATACATTGTCTGAAATAGAAGATGAATATCGACATTATACAAACTTTAATAACTCAATAAGTGAATAAGAGACTGAACAACTCACTGTGTGCCTAAAATCAATTGTCAGGCCACGTGTAGCTATCGTAAGACCCAATGTTAGTTACAGAAAATGATACATTTCATCTGTATTGTTTAATCCATTAGGAGTCTTACTGTCAAATTCTATAATCATTTTGGATTCTAGTTGTCTTAGTCTCTTCTCTCTATTGCCTCCCCGTCGTAATTTGGGTACATTCGCCACTACAAAATATTTTAGACAGTTTAAATCATTGTTGTGCACCAACTTAAAATGCCTAGCCACTGGGTAAGATGAGTCGTTGTTAACTATGGCACGTAGGTGTTGTAGGATTCTGACGTGCACCTGCAGCTTCGTGCTTCCCACATATCTGAGACCACAGGTGCACGTCAGAACATACACTGCAAACTCTGTCTTGCAGTTGAATCTACCCAAAATTTTAGTAGTGTGGGGGCTAAAGGGAGTAGAGTATGAGTCGGTATTCACTCCAAATCTACATGCTCTACACGAAGAACACTTAACAAACCCTTGCTTGGGTTGTAACCAGTGCTTTGCAGCCGCAAGTTCTGGAAATGGTTTCGCGATCTGAGTTTTCATGGAAGGGCCCTTCCTATGAGTGATCGTAGGTCGTGAAGATAACATGGGGGCTAGAACCCCATCAGTCAGAACGATTTGCCAGTTTCGTTTGACAATTGACCTGATCTGTCTTTCTTGTCTATTAAATGTTGTAATCAATCTTGGAGCGTTATTTACGGTATCAATGGCCACCAGTTGGTCTTTAGGGGATAGAAGTGTTGTTCTCGGTATTGTTTCTACTTTACCAACTGCTTCATTGAGGATTTTATCATTGTATCCTCTCATGCGGAATCTGCTTAGTGCTTCCTGTTTACATATTTCGTAGTCTTCAGGAGTACTACAGATACGTTTAAGGCGTGTAAGCTCCCCTAGGGGTATGCTTTTGATGGTGTGGTGTGGATGTGCGCTGCTGGCGTGTAAAGTGGTGTTCCCTGCTGTTGTTTTCCTATGTAGGGAGGTGGCCAGCTGGTTATTTTTGACATAAATTTTTACATCTAAGAAATCAATTTGCGTCTTGCTCAAATGTGATGTAAACTTAAGATTATAGCTGTTACAATTGATTTTGTCAATAAAATCCTTTGCACTTTTTTCATCCCCTTTCCAAATGATAAAAACATCATCAATATACCGCCACCACTGAATCACATGGGTACGGTATTCATCTTGGAATAAGCATTTGAGGACCTGCTCTTCCCATCAACCTACATGCAAACATGCATAGCTGGGGGAAAAGCAGGCCCCCATAGCTACGCCTCTCTTCTGTATAAACACTTCATTACCAAATAAAAAGAAGTTGTTAAACAAACACCACGAAGCAAGGTCTACCAACATTTTGTTGTGATTATACATTTCTAATGGTCTTTTTCCCAAAAAATGTGCTAGGGCGTTTAGGCCTATTTTGTGTTCAATACTGGTATAGAGCGACTCTATATCCAATGAAATGAGCAATAGATCTTCTGCCCATTGGATGTTGGTCAGCTTATTTAATAAGTCCCCAGTGTCTCTAATATATGTTGGAAGTTCTTTAACTAGATCTTGAAGGAAGAAATCCACATACTGCGTGATGTGTTCTCCCATACTCCCAATAGCTGCAATAATAGGTCTTCCTGGCACTGGTTTAGTAAGTTTGTGAACTTTGGGAATGAAGTATAATCTTGGCAGAATTGGGTGTTCCACAAACAGAAAATCAAATTCATCCGCAGAGATGCATCCATCTCTTTTCCATTGTAGCAATTTACTTTTTAACCCATTCCTTGCTGTGTTATATGTTTTCATATCAACTTTTCCATAGCATGTGTCATCATCCAGATGTCTTTGCGCTTCTATTTTGTAGTCCTTTTGTGGCCAAAGCACAACGTTGCCCCCTTTGTCCGATTTCGTAACCAATATCTCATGATTAGATTCAAGTTTTTTCACCAAATCACAGTACTTAATTTCTTGGTAACTTCTATGTCGTTTTTTATGTTTGGTACGGTAGTGTAATTTTTTAATGTCCTCCACTACCACTTCGTGAAAGATGTCGATGGCGTCTTTCGGCATCATTGGGATAAATCTTGATTTTGGTTTGAAGGGGCTTATACCTGCACCACTTTGCCTGATATTTGCAGCAGATAGGCGCTCCTGTGTATTCGACAGATCTGTGGTTTCCTGGGTCATATCTGACCTATTCTCAAACAACTGATGTAATGTAAGCAAAGCTGGGGCATCTTTAGCCTGTAATCCCTTGTGTTCTCTGTGAGTACTGTCCTCTGTTGGAGTCTCTTTCAAGCCTTCTTTGATGGCAAAAAACTTTTTCAATTTTAATTTCCGAATGAAGCAGAATAGATCAATCCTTGTGCGTGTATAGTTGAAGTCACTAAGCGGACAGAATGAGAGTCCCAGTGATAACAGTTGTTTTTCGGCTTGAGTGAGGGTGAAAGTGGACAGATTGATGATCGTTTTGTCATCTGCTTCTATTGTTTGCGCCAATAGGTTTTTTTTGGCTTTTTTGTTGTGGCTTTTCCGCCTCTCCCTCCTTCGAATGTTGTTATTTTTTCGCCTTCTCTCCTTATTGGCTGTCGTGGCCGTAGTGTTTGACGTCTTTCCAACGCTAAAAAATCTACCTCTTCTCCCAAATTGAGCACTCTGCTTTGTGCTTCCTCCTCCATGTTGCTTCCTCGTTCAGAAGAGTTTTCGCTGGTAAGGGACTCATCATCTGTTAGTATTACCTGTTCATTGGAAATAGCGTTGGAGCTGGAGCTAGCATTATGTTCTGGCACTTTGGTTCCTTTATTACTGACCTTATTACGTTTAGCTGTCTCGTATTTCCGGGCAAAGGTATAAATACGTCCCTGCTCATAATCCGCTTGATCCCTTGCGAATTTGAACGCTTTACGTGCTTTAATTTTTTCTTCTTGTTTTTTTAGACGTTCCTTTATTTCTGCCCTTGTTTTGGCAATAAGATCATTAGGTTCCATTTTCTTTAAGCTCTCATTGATTTGGTCAATTTCACGTAGCAGTGCCTCCCTGTCAATGTCAGCATATTTAATCAGTATTTTAACCAGATTTGCTGATGCTTGTAAATTGCTTTCGCCCCACTCCCTTAGCATACTTGGATTGGGGCATTCATAACTGGGTGCCAAAAGAATTCTGAGTCCCCTCGGTACTCTTCCTGCTTCAATATACTTTGATAAAGATTTTTGCTCCCACCACTTCGTAATTTCTGCTTTCATGCATTTTTCTAATTTCTTTAACTGAACCTTCAGGTTCCCGTTAATTCCTGTGTTGTCTTCCGCGGAGGGAACGCTACCAGTCTTCGTTTTGGAAGTTTTACTGAATAGCTCCTCCGCCGCCGCTTCTCTTTCACGCACAGCTTCAGCTGACATGACGAGGTTATTGTAATTGAATGTAATCTTCTTCTCAGCTTGTTGTTACGTTCGTAACCACTGATGCACCTTCTTTCCCTCCCCCACCGGTATTGATTCGCCGAGCTGCACACCACTCACCGCTGAGGATCTTGTTACGGTCGGCAGTCCTTTGTATTACTTGACAAACCGATCAATTCTCCGTTCCGCTGGTGAAGTGTTTGGCTCGGTGATACCAGGGGCTGACCGTTGCACGTTCCTTTCTCGAACCTCACGTCTCTATCGGTTTTCTTTACGGCCGCCAACTTGAAAGGGAGTGGGTCCACGTACGGAAGAAAGCCGACTTCCGTGACTCGATATAGAAAAACGATAGTATCCCTGCACCTCCACAGCAATGGCGAACAATGACGCGGACCCAACGAAATTAGGTTTAGATGGAGTTTATTGTTCTTTAACCTCGAACCTGACGCGTTTCGGGCTACGAAAGCCCTTGCTCTCAAGTCAGTTTGAAGCATGCTCATCATTGTTTTTAAATACTTCACCGTGATTAGAGTGCTGACATCACATGATGTATAAACATAGAAGACACACTGCAAAACGTAACTGTTGTTAATAGTTTGTTTTCTAACATGGACTGCTTAAATGCGTAAATGCTGATTCTGGAGTCAATTCATTAGATAACACAATTGTACAGTACTAATAATGTATATAAATAGTTCTAAAACCTATAAATAATATTAATAAATAGAGTTTTTATAAAATATCTATATAAAAACACCTTTAGTAACAATTGTATATATCGTGATTTAAAACCAAAAGATTTGTTAAAACAATGTAACAATTTCAATTGGTTAGAACTAAGTTTCAAAAATTGAAAATATCCTCATGACTCCATGTTTTATATATATATATATATACTGAAAAAACCTTAGGTTTCAGGGAGTTTATAGTTAGTAAATAGAATTTAAAAAACATTTGAAATTCACTGAAAAAACCATAGGTTTCAGAGACGTTTTAGTTAGAAATTAGCATTGAATAAACCTTAGAAATTCACTGAAAAAAACACAGGTTTCATGGACGTTATAGTTAGTTGGACATTTCACTCGTACAAAACCAGAGAAATTCGGCCGTTAAAGTTAGTTGAGCTAACAATAACTAGCAACCGCGTAATGCAGTGCTGATGACTTCACATATTACATCACTCATGACATGGTCAGTGACATCACTCATGACATCATTGACATCTCAAATGACATCCCTGATGAAATGAGTGATGACTTTTAAAAAGTTTAAGAATGTTATATATAGATACGCAAAGGTGTATTGACGAAAGAGTGGGTGTAAGAGTGTCTGAATTAATGATTTAGTGGGTGCGTGACTGACTGTATAAGCGAGTGATTAAACGTGTCTTAGTGAATGCATGGGTGAATGACTAATCTGTGTGAATGCCTTTATCAGTCTGTCAGTGGTTATGTAAGTAGTTGCATGGGTTGGTGAGTAGCTATATGAGTGTCTATATGGGTTAATAACTGGTTGTCTGAGTACCTCTATGGGTGCCTGATTGTCTGTGTGGGTGGGTGGGGGTGTGTAACTCCCTGCACTGATGTGTGAGTGGGTGATTCAGTGGGTGTATGGGTTCATGAGTGTGTATGCAAGGGTCTGTATGGGTGAGTGAGCGTCCGTATGGCTGTGTTGGTGAGTGAATGGATGTCTCAGTGGTATATGTGTGAGTAACTACATTTGTGAAAGGCAGTATATGTGAGAGTTGGAGTATATAACTGACTTTATATGAGAGTGAGTGATTGTGAGAGTGGTTGAATGGATGAGTGTGTGCTTGTGTAAGTGATTGTATAAGAGTGTAAGTATGTGTTAGTATCTGTATTAATAAGTGAGGTGGTGTGTGTATAACTATATTGGTGAGTAAATGGCACTGTGATTGAGTCTTTAGGTGACTGATTAGGTGTGTGAGTAGCTCTATGAGTGAGTGGATGTGTGTTTAGACCTATGAGTCAGTGAGTGGGTATGTACTAACTGGAGTTGGTATGTCTATGGTTTTGAGAATGGTAGTTTGCATTTTAGAGTTAGTGTATGAAAGGTTATATTAGGGTGTATGGAGGTGCCTCGGATATTAAGTGGATGATGTAATCAGTGATGTCATTTGAGATGTCATCAGTGATTTCATCTGTGACGTCACTGACCATGTTATGAGTACTATATCGGTACAGCTTTTTATGAGTTAATCACGCCTTGTGCTGTCTGAGCCCTAAGCACGTTTAAGAGGTATGTCTGGTGCCTGAACCTGTAATGTCTCGCTAACCTGATCGGTAGCTCTATCTTCTGAAAGATCTATCTAACCTGAAGGATGGCCTGGGTGTCTAATGGCCAAGATTTTGAGATTTTGTGTTCCAGCCTGTCCCTACTAAGTGAATTAAACATTAAACCACTGAGAATATACTTGGAAAAGGCACAATGGGAAAATCAAAGGAAGCTGAAGTTGCAAGTGAATTCATATAATTGACAGGCCATGTCAAACAGCCTAACCTGTTTATGTGAACCGTGTGTAAAAATTACGTGCTTTTTAGCGAGTCATTTAGGGAAATTGTGCTAATAAATTCACAATTTGACCCCCATATTTCAAAATGTTCTTTAAGGAAGAACTGTCCAAGGAGGGGCCGTCTAACATGACTCCTTAAAAACGACCTAAACATTTAATGAGTGCCCTTTTGATCTGCCTGTAAAACCTGTAGCCTTTTAGATAGTCTATTTGAAAAATGGTGCTAAAACATCAACTATTTTTGTGCCGTTAAATCAATTACCATAAAGAGAAGATTACCGATTTCCCCTACATGCAATCAGCCTCAAGTGCATTGCTTACTTGGTCAGTGTAAGACGTGGCTGATATTAAACTCTTGAAAAGTAAGTCCTTTTCACAGATTCTGAAAATTCCTGAAATAACAAGGCCTTTCCTACAGGTTTTAATAATAATTATGTATTTTTCTGAATTCTGACAATGTACATTAAAATTGAATATGAATACAAAGCAAACACAAATATCGCAGGATATAGTTAAAAGTTAGAGAACTGTTGAAACACCTCACCTTGGTGATTGTGGCATGACTGAAGATTTCCTCTAGATGTTGCCAAAGTTCTTGGACGTCTATCCACAACTCCAGAACATCCCCCACTCGCTTTAACTTCTCAGCCCATGATGTAGCTTCCTCTCTTAATGGGTCGATTTCCTTTGAAGTTAGCATGTGAGCCAGAAGAACCTGGGCATCTTCCAGCTCCTCCAGCAAAAGAAGTGAATCTTCTTTTACCAAAAATATTTCTCCTCTATTCTTGTAGGCCTCGAAATTCAACACCTTGAACACAATTGACAAAACACTA
The DNA here is from genome assembly GCF_964204655.1 of Triturus cristatus. Lineage (NCBI taxonomy): Eukaryota > Metazoa > Chordata > Amphibia > Caudata > Salamandridae > Triturus > Triturus cristatus. Next base: position 561,300,183 of record NC_140589.1, on the reverse strand, counting down.
CATAGGTATCTGTTCACAATGCAGGGGTCAAAGTGAAACCTAATCATATGAATATAGTGTATTGCTATTTTCAGACAAATGTATGCAAGAGAGAGATAAATATGTAGTGTGGCACAGAATGTGTGGAGCTTCTAAAATAACCCACAAATAGCATTGGAAAGATGGCGCTGCGTAACCTAGTGGATGGATTGTTTTAAACTTAGCATCTTGGGTGTGTCAGACACATCAGACATTTTCTAATAATCAACTCCTTCTAAATTTGAAGAAATGTGCTTGAGATATCACAGCGATCATTTTTAGGGTAAGCCTAGGCAGCGCTTGCGCTGTCTCTTTGAGATATGTTGTATACACTTTGTGGGTTTACCCCCCACCCATTGCCTTTTTATTTGTTACTTCATTTGTCCTTTAAAAAGTCTTTCTTGCTAGTGGTTAATCTTTCCACTTTGTCCCTCCTTGTTGTCATTTGTTTTCTCCCACGGAGCAGCGCCTGACTACTTGTATCTTTCCACTTTGGTGCTTATCTGTTTGTATTGGGGCACTAATGTTTTCTTAGTTTCCTGCTCGTGTTTGGCAAAACTTCCCTTTTCATATGTTGTAAACAGGCCTGCACTCCATCCGCCTCACCGGCGCTATTTATTTTCTTGGCGCGTTTGTAAAGGGCTTTGTGGTAGCGTGTTTCCTGCTATTACATGTCTTTGTTCTTCATGCTTAAGTGACAGCTTAATTATATATAACTTTAGCCAATGTTTAAAATATAACTCTTCACTCGCTCCATCTCCTGTAGCCTCTTTGTCGCTTATCCCCTCCCATCCACCCCATCTAAACCCAGCCTTATGGCCCTCCCATCCGAACGCGCTGCTTTATCTGCCAGGATAAACAAGACCCCGGCCTTCCTCTCCTTTTGGCCTCTGGTACAGTCTGACCACTCCTGGCCCAAACAATCCACTTTGTTGTGTACTAGCCTGACAGGTTTTGCACCAGTCCTAAAACAATTGACAATAATCTCTCAAAAGATATATATTTTATGTGCATGGGCCATCTCGAATCATAAAGTCGCTACTGGGCACATCCTTTCTGCAGCATTGCAACATGCATTGGCGACAGGCGGTATTTGCGCATCTGGAGAGAAAGATTTTCGGAGACGATCACACACAGTGCTTAAGGCGGAAACATCCATTACAACGCAGTCATTACATCGCACTGCTTTTACAACGCAACTGTTACAACGCAACTGCCCTTACATCGCATGCCATTACAATGCATGCCATTACAATGCATGCCATTACAATGCATATCACTACCATCCATGCCATTACAACGCATGCCATTACAACACATGCCATTACAACGCATTATAAGGTAAGTAATGGAGATGTTTTAGGGTGGGTATGGGTTTTGGAGTAGATGGGAATAGTAATTTTTACCCCTACACTATCCAACACTTTCCCTACTGTTACACTCACTGGAGTGGGAATAGTAATTTTTACCCCTACACTATCCAACACTTACCCTACTGTTGCCCTACAAGTATTATTCGTTTTAATGGTATGCGTTATAATGGTATGCATTGTAATGGTATGCGTTGTAATGGTAGTTTTTAAAAATGTGTTGTAATGGCATGCATTGTAAAATCATGCGATTTAATGGTGGTTGCGATGTAAAAACGGCGTTCTAAAAGCATGCATTGTAATTGTTTGCGTTGTAACGTCATATATTCTGCTTAAGGTGTTGATTTCTACAGGCACCACTAGGGGGTGGCTGCCTGTGTGCTGACGTCGTGTGTGCAGGACTTGAGCTTGTTTTGTCTTGGAATTGGTTGGAAAACTTCTGTTGTGTTTAAAAAAAGTCACTTTTCATGGTACGAGCATTGGAAGTAAACAAGCAAGGCTCCATTTAGTTGGATGCCTCACCACCTGTTCTGCTTCTACCATGATTTGCACTCACATCCCGTGGTGCGGGCCTGGTGGCATCACAAAGACTGATGGTCATGAGATGGGAAATGCATGTTTTTAGTTTTTTTGATTTTTTTAGCACTGTGTATATTGTTCATGGGGGGGGTGCGACTGGGGCAGCGGGGGTCAGGGTTCCTGCTTTGGGGCACCAAATACTGCACTATCTTTCCTTACCACATCCTACCACTTGCAGGCTGTTGTGGCATGCGTATCTTTGACACAGAGTCACAGGTGGTTATAGCTCAGACTAAAAGCACTGTCAAAGAAATTCAAAGGTATGCTTTCACCTGATGCAAGGGTGTGTATAGGCATGCTGTAATTGTGTGCTTTTACGGTGTCTGGGAACAATGCAATGTAATCTCAGCATGTATTTTAGGCTCCGCCAAGCAACAAAAGTTGTACTGTGGAATCTCCTGCAAAGCCTCACGTCATCCCCTGGGCATACTGTGCTTCAATAAATATAATTCAAGACATTTCCGGTGAGGCCCCAGGTGTGCTGTGCGTGCTGCCTTGCAGCTCTTTGCTGAGTTCGGCAGCAGTTTTAGTGCACTGAACTCCCTCCAAAGGGGCCCTCAGAGCAGCCTCGCCCCACCACTTCTACGGTGGCTACGTAAAACGCTTGGAAAGGCGATCCTACACAGATATCAAGTTTTGGTTTTCCTCTAAAGGGATTTTTAGAATTCAAAGTGCTTTAATGCATTTAACACACTGCATGTGGATTCGCTGATAAATCTGTGGGTTATTTGCTTCTTTTTGGATTACTGCACAGTTTTCCCTCACATTCAATAGGTTTCTAGTGAGCTTTGTGGTGCGATGACCTGGAAATAGATGTCAATGAAGAGAGGTGAATTGTGGCTTCTGGAGGCTTCCACATGCACCCTTCGTTTTGTTGACCCCATCTTTATCCCTTCCCTTGATCCACTTTGTTTCTCTTCTCCCCGCCTCTTTCAACTGTACACCTCTCTCTGTCCCTCTCTTTGCTCTTTTTCCACTTTTGCATTTCCCCCTCATACTTGTTTTATTCCCACTCACCCTTCTCTTCTCTTGTTAATTCTCTTACTCTCTCCCTCTTGACTCGCCACTCCTTTGTCCACCCTTTCTCTGCAACTCATATCTACCTCCAGGGGCAGCTCCTCCATAATGGCAGAGGAGCGCTACCCCCCTGCTAAAAGAGGTAAAATAGAATGATAATAAAAGCATTTTATTATCATTTTATTTTTGCATAACAGCTAACAAGCAAGTGTTCAGCGGGGCGGGGGGGGGGCAGGTAATCCTGTGGGGGAGAGGCATGGCAGGAGGAGGAGTGGTGAGCACTTGAAAGTGCACATGTGTGTTTGGCTGACCGTCCTAGGCCAGCCGAACACACATGTGCACTTAAGTTTCTTCAACAGCCAGGTTGGAAAAACCCCCAGGCTCCAATGCACTTACTGAGCGGCAAACAAAGCCACTCAGACCAATCCCAATAATATTCCCAGCATGAGAGAAGTGCTGGGATTTTGCATCTAGGAGCCTGCACAGTCGGAGTCCAGGATCGATGGAGAGAAGGAAGGCGGCGGCAGTCAGAGCAGCAGGTAAGTGTGCGCTACCCTCCGGCAAAAAGCCCATAAATGAGGTCCATAATCGATTGTCATCTAAATCATTGACAAAGAATTCCTCGGTGTCAGTTTCCAGTTGAAGTGAAAATGATAATTGTGCGACGTTTACCTCAGAAAGGCATGCACATGCGGTCAAATGAGAGAAAAAACTCAAAGTGAAGAAAAATCGACACGAAGAAGCCTCTTGGAAAGGTTCCATTATTGCCCCTATCGATAAAGTCGGTGAGAAATCTGCTCCCAACAACTACAGTCTAGTTGCTTTAATTGACAACAAAGCTAAAGCCTACACGGCCACCGTACTTGAGGATATTCCACTATGGGCAGTGGAACAAGGAATTATACCACTCAACCAAACCGGCTTTGCTAAAAACACCGGAGCTTTAACCAATATCTTAACACTGTCATTACTCATGGACAAGGCAACAGCAACAAAACAGTCACTTCATCTGTGCTTTGTAGACTTTAAGGCTACCTTTGATAACATTGTGAGAGCCAAACATTGGAAAAATCTGGCTAACTGGAAGATACCGCAGGCACTGCTGGGCGCATTAATATCCCTTCACACAGACACCTGGGTGCAGATCAAACAGGGCGACGGCACACGCCTGTCAAGGCGAATTTGAATAACCAAAGGTCTTCAACGGGGCTGTGTGCTCGCGCCAACTCTGTTTAACCTTTATATGGCTGACCTGACGCAGACCATAGACCAATGCAATGCACATTCTCCAAGGTTAGGAGGCAAGGCTCTAAACAGCATCCTGTTCGCTGATGATGTAGTCCTAATTAGTCACATGCATGTGGGTATGCACAATCTTTTAAACGCTCCCCAAAAATACTTTAATGTCAATTTTCTGGAAGTAAAACTGGAAAAAATGAAATCAATGTCCATTAAAAGACAAGGGCAAAAACCAAACCACTGGCACTTATGGAACAACCAATTACAAAACGCAACAAATTACAAATATATAGGGGTAATTTTTGACAATAGAGGCCAGTTTACAAGTCAGCTAGAGTCAATTAAAAGGAAAGGAGCGGCCCTTGTGACAACGCTGAGGAAAATAAAAACCCAGCTTACTGGCCCGAGGCTCTCCCCACTTCTTCAGATTGCGCAAGCCAATATCCTGCCCACGATTACATATGGCAGTGAAGCGATAAAAGGAAGAGATGCACACACCTTGGATAGCACCGTAATCAGGGTCTACAGAATCATGTTTAACATCCCCTCATAAGCATCCGCCGCCCAGATTCAGCTATAATTTGGCCTCATCAAACAACATTTAGCAAGGCACAAGATCAAGAATGCCACTGCAAACAGTCTAAGCCATCTACTGTAGCAGGAGTTTCAACAGAGAACAGCGGCTCCGGCAAGTAAACATCTATATCAGTGCCTTAAGAACTCCGGTCTCAGCCAGGTCTGAGAAATTCCGACCACTCATGCTGTCTTAAAGAAAACTGTAGGGAAGACAATTAGGAGTATGTCACTTGTAGAAGATAAAGTTACATTCGCACAGAGAAAACACACTTGGATGACAATAAATGGCTATGTATCACTGGGCAATTAACCATACTTTAGTGCAGGGTACTCCAGGACCATCAAGGAGAAATTCCTGAAACATCGATTAGGAAAATTGCCAGCCATTCAGCATTTACCACAATGGCTGCGGGGGTCAAAAGTCTCCAGATTGCCGCTTGTGCAGTAACAGAGTCGAGGACATGGCTCGCCTAATATGCACCTGCCCCAGCTTAAGAAGAGAAAGATCGTGTCTGCTCAAGTGCCACTTCAATCTCCGAGGGATCCGAACACGGAGGCAAGCCGTGATAGCCTGCTTTAACTCAGACGACCCACATTTGAATTGCAAGCTAGTAAAATTCTTAGCATGGATAGACGAGAAGCTGGAAACTGTGGTAATACCACAGGTAAATGTTAGAACACCGTTGCTCAACGGGAAAAGTACACACGATCATTGAACTGATATGAACCTCTGTGCAAGCTGGCTGAAGAACAAATCAGGCAAAAGCGCAAGAGGGTTAAACCCATTACTCATGAACATTGTCTTAACTGGGCCTGGCAATTCACATGATAATTCTTTTGATCATCAAATGTTCTTATCCGGTTTTAATATTGTGTCATACAGGCACATGCATCATCATAGGGTTTTGCGATTCCTTAATAGCGATTATTAAGGAATCGCAATTAAGGAACAGCAAAACCCTATGCATGTAGGAATCGCTAAAGAAATAGCGATTCCCACAAATTCCTTAATTGCGACTAGCAAATTGCGAGTCGCAATTAAGGAATGTCTTCCCATTCATTCCTATGGGCCTCCAGGCCCATAGGAAGGAATTAGAGTTTGCGGGAGCAATTTGCGAGTACCAGTAGGTACTCGCAAATTGCTCCCGCAATTTCGATGGTGCAAGGGTGTCAAAATGACACCCTATTGCACCCATGTATGTTCACTCTGCACAAATGTTGCATACACACATGCTCTAAGGGCATGTGTGTGGGCAACATGAAACTTAGAAAAATGCAAATAAGTGCATTTTTCTAAGTTTTCGCAAATTACCATGAGGTCCAGCCTCATGGTAATTTGCTCACGCTAATAGCGAAATCGCTATTTTTTAAACTGTAATGCATTGCATTTAAGGAATCTCAATTAGGGATTCCTTAAATGCAATCGCTATTTAAGGAATCCCAATTTTGAGATTCCTTAAATAGCGATTTTTGCATTTGGGATGATGCATCCCAAATGCAAAAATACCGGGAGCAAAGGGTCAGATTCTGAGAATCTGCCCGTTTGCGACCGGTATTTTGCTTGATGCATGTGCCTTTTAGTCACTTACGAGCATCATTTGCACGCTCTTTTTTTATCGTAAACTTTGTATCAGCTTTAATTAACTATATACAATAAAGTTTACCTTACCTTACATGAAGAAGCACCAAACACATTCAAACATTGTCTGAAGATAACTCTAAAAATAAACGGGTGTTCGATACAATACATAATTGTCAGCTGTGTGTCAATAAATATCATACCTGAGGAGAATTATCAAGAACTGTCTCTGTTACCACAATTTACTACGTCAAAAACAAAAGTCTACACATGGGCTGCTTCGACGCACTTATTGGGTCAAGGATTCTTTGTAGCCACGATGAAATACAAGAAAATTGTGGCACAAGCATCTATTCATTTACTTCAAGGAACAGCTTAATGTTCCTGTTTGCTGAGTTTTAATACTGCTGCTGATATGGTACTAATATCAGTGAACTACAATATGAATGCCCATCATGAAATTGTAAGTCAATTTCCTTCATTATTTTATGGGCTAGGCAAACTCAAAACAATGAAAGTAAAGTTACACATAAATGAGGATGTCATCCTGTTATTCAAAAACACAGGCAAATTGTGTTTAACTTGCAAGACGCAGTCGGAAAAAAACTTAATTCATTACTAAACATGACATCATTGAATGCTTTTCTGGTCCGACACCATGGGTTTCTCCCATTGTAGTAGTGCCCAAAAGAGACAGTGAAGTGAATATGCATTGACATGCATCAGGCCAACAAGGCAATTGAGAGAGAGAAACATCTCAGTCCGCACATTGCTAATATGATAACTCGACTGAATGGTGCAAGGTTCTTCTCTGGTCTCGACCTACATAAAGAATATCATCAATTGGAGCTTGAAGAAAGATCCAGGTACATTACAAACTTTTCTACGCATATTGGTCAGTTTCGCTATAAGCAATTGAGCTTTGGTATATCTCTGCTTCAGAATTTTTCCAAGACCTCATTCGACGTATCATACAGCCTGTAGTAAATGCATTTAACCATAGTGATGACATATTAGTTTTTGGAGCCACACAGAAAGAACATGACAAAGCTCTCATGCAAGTCTGTAGTTTACTGACCAATGCAGGCTTAACTCTGAATACCAACAAATGTGAATTCCACAATAAAAGCTTGAAATTCTTTGGCCATGGCTTCTCTGATCAGGGTATGAAACCTGATCCAGCACAAGAGCAAGCAGTATCTACTGCAAAACCCCCACAAGACATTTCTATGTTACGATCCTTTCTTGGACTAGACAGTTACTATTTGACATACATATGAGAGTTTGCTACGGCCAGAACTAACGAAAAAGAATGTATCTTTTCATTGGTCACGTGAGTCGGAAAAGAGCTTTCAACATGTCAAGCAAGCTATTGCGAGTGCCACTGAAATGGCCTACTTTAATCCCAAACTAAATACAGATGTAGTAGTTGACACTAGCCTTGTTGGGTTGGGCGCAATCCTTGTACAGCCCAGTGGAGAGCCAAATGCCCAGAGACATATCATGGCTTATGCCAGTAAGAGCATGTCACAACCAGAACATACTTACTCAGAACCAGGGAAAACAGTTTGGCAGTGGTCCGGGCTTGTGAATATTTCCATGTTTTCTTGTATGGAAAACCTTTCACTGTAGTGACTGATCATCAAGCACTGTTGACATTGTGAGAAGTTGGCCTGGTATATGCTGACCACTAATTAAAGTGGGCACCTTGTACCAGTCCAAACAACCCTTATTGATGATTAGGTTGAAGAAAACCTTTATTGAAAGCTATCCTAGTGGTAGCTATGGAAAGCAGCCTTCAGGCTAAGTCTCGAAGGAATGTAAAGCAGCTTGGTTTACCAGATTTTAACCTCCTGAATGACCAAATGAAAGGAGAACCACACAAGGTATATATAAAACATATGTATTTATTACTAAACACCTCTTTATGAGATTAGAGAGCAAAGCACACAATATTAAATCACTAGAACAACAGTATATAGCACAATACACAGCGGGCTCCAGGAGGAGACAGAACTATATACTAAGAAAGTGGTATAACAACCACGACTTGACTAGACACAGCGCCTAGAGCAAGTAGAATTGCTGGGACCCCAAGGAACCACCCAATGTAGTGACACTGCGGACCCACGGAGGACGGGTGCAGTGTAGGAACACAGACGTGAGTTCCGTACAACTCTATGGGAAAGTCGCGGTTGGAATTTTAAAGATTTAGGACCCTTCGGAGAGGACTTCAAGCAAACCCTTTGGAACATAGAAGTTTCTAAGGCCAGCACCCTTGTGAGTACTGAGGTACCCGTGTTACCTATCCCAGGAGAGCCGGCTGCATAGGGGTCAAGTGGTGTCAGAAACGCTTGTTGATTTCAATGGCGTATTGCGAAGAAGTGCTGCTGCCGGGAAGATGGAAAGTGTCCGGCTTTGATTCAAATCAGGATCTGAGCTGAAAAGAACCTGAAAGCAGAGGGGACAGAGTCTGGGTCACTTCACAGTGACCAGGTGCACAAAAGACGAATGCCCACCAATGTCGGGTGTTTCAGGTTAGAAGAGGTGAAGCTTGACTCTGCAGCCACGGGGACCAGGAGACATCGACGACGACCAAAGTCCGGAGGTGAGCTGTCCCACAAAGGATGTCGAGTGCTGGGGGAGTCAGTGTCCGGATTGAACACCAACAAGCCTTGGCAACTGTAACCCACGCGGTCAGAGGAAAGATGCTTCGGTGAGGACCAGCAAGGTCCTGGGGGCTCTCCAAGCTATGGAGAGTCAGGACACATCTGGAGTAACCACAAAAGCCCACAGAAAGTCAAAGTTACTTTCACAGGGACCCACAGGTCGACGGACCAGGGATCGCGAAGGGACCTCGAGCTGAATCACAAAATACCAGCCAACAGAACACTTGTGGAGTGTAGGCCGGAAATCTTCAGTGAAGTTACTGCTCGGGGTCAGGACTACAAGTAGCCCAAAGCACAGCCTCAGGGATCGCCAAACAGCATATGCTGTTGCAAATGTACATGGTGCACTAGGGTTTGGGTTGCACGGTCCCCACGAGGGATACGGACCTCAGAATAGCTGAGAGCGCAGATCAACCTCAGAGACCACGGGAACCCACCTCCTGTGTTGCAGAAATCTTCAGAGTCCTCAGGAGCTTGGGAAATGCAAACCGGTCAGATTCGTTTCAGGTGCCTGACTTGCAGGGGAGTAACTCCTTTACTCCAAGGGAGATTCTTCAGTCATCCAGCGTTGTGCAGATCATCGAAGTACTTGGTTTCTGTAGCAGAGTTTAGTCCAGGTAAAATCTAAAGTCCTGTAGTCAGGGGTTCCTACTTTATACCCAAGGAAGGGGTGGGAGAAACTCTGGGGACCCACCTATGGGAGGGTCAGGACAGAGGGGTGGCTACACCCATGTCCTTTGTCCAGTTTCGCTCCAGAGCAGGAGCAAATGGCCCATGCAACCTGTTTGAACTGGACTATGCACAGGGACTCCAAATGTGCCCCCAGTGCAGACATCAAAGCACTCTCAGAGTGCACCCACCCAGCCCCAATACACTAAAGCCTGTCTAGGAGGTGGTCACACCTCCCTGTGACAGGAAACCTATTGTCAAGCCTTCCCCTGCCGGTGTTTTGTCCAGCAGCAGGATGGCAGACTTGTGTCTGTGGCTGGCAGCATCCATCTTGTGATGCCAGGGTCGAGAAAGCTGGTACCGGGTGTACCGGTGTTGTCATATTTCACCCTCTAAGAAGGTGGAATCATACCTCCCCCACAAGTTACTGGTGGGGAGGTATGATTCCAAGGTGTTTGAAACCAAACACAACATGTTTCCATGCAGCCGTTTTAAAGTTAGCATTTACCGCGAGGTTATAATGCACTTACGAGTATATGGTTGACTGCATCACAAACAACCCCTGAATATAGGTTCCGAAGGCTGCAGAGGGGCTCTGCTCATGCAGGTGCACCCTCTCACATAAAACCCAGCACCCTGCCTTCAGGATTGATAAGGCCTGCCATAGGGGTGACTGATAGGTTTATATGTGCAGTGATTAGGATATATATAGTGAACCTATATCTAAGTAAGGGGTGCATGCACCACCTTACACAGGCTGCTGTAGCAGACCAGTGGTGTCATTTTGAATGGTCTCCCAGGGGTGGCATAATACATGCTGCAGCCCCTGAGAGACCTCTGGGGTACCTATGCCCTAGGTACACAGTATACCATATACTAGGGACTTAAAGGGTACCCCAGAATCCAAACTGGAGTGTACCTAAAGTACATGCAATCAATTTAGAAGAGAAAGCATCTAGGCTGGGGTCTTGGATAGCAGGTTCCCAGCCATACTAAGTCGAAAACTGTGTGACATCAGCAAAAAGTGGGGGTAACTATAAGAAGCAGATCCTACTCTCCTACACAACCCCCACCCCCCAAACGTAAGGACATTAAACTAACCTTGATCAGTTGAGTCTTCATGTTCTAAGTGGAAATATCTGGAGAGTCCATCTGCATTTGCATGGTTACTCCCAGGTCTATGTTCCACTGTATAGTCCATCCCCTGTAGGGAAATGGAGTACCTCAAAAGTTCTGGGGTTTTCCCCTTCATCTGTTTTAGCCATAAGAGGGGCTTATGGTCTGTATGAACAATGAAGTGAATGCCAAACAAGTATGGCCTCAGCTTCTTCAGAGCCCAAACCACAGCAAAGGCTTCCCTCTCAATAGCTGACCAACGTTTCTCTCTGGAGGCCAGCCTTCTGCTAATAAAAGCTACTGGCTGATCCTGACCCTCATCATTCAATTGTGATAACACAGTCCCTACCCCCAACTCAGATGCATCTGTTTGGACAATGAATTGTTTGGAATAGTCAGGACTTTGCAGAATGGGAGCAGTGTACATGGCCTGCTTCAGGTCATCACATGCCTTTTGACAGCTAACTGTCCACTGAACGTTTTTTGGAATTCTTTTGGAAGTTAAGTCATTCAAAGGGGTCACTATGGATCCATAACCTTTGAAAAACCTCATATAGTACCCAGTCAGGCCCAAGAAAGCTCTGGCCCGAGTCTGGGTAGTTGGAGCGACCCAGTCCATGATAGTCTGGATTTTGCTCTGCAATGGTTGAACCTGACCTCCACCCACAAGGTGGCCCAGGTATACAACCTGACTCTGTCCTATCTGGCACTTGGTGGCCTTGATAGTGAGGCCTGCTTTCTGCAGGGCCTCCAAAACATTTCTCAGGTGGACCAGATGATCCTCCCAGATGGAGCTAAAAACAGCAATATAATCTAGATAAGCTGCACTATAGGCTTCCAGGCCTGTAAGGACTTTATTCACCAACCTTTGAAAAGTGGCAGGTGCATTCTTCAAAACAAATGGCACCACCACAAATTGGTAGTGCCCACTAGGGGTAGAAAATGAAGTTTTTGGCTTTGCATCCTCAGCTAATCTGATTTGCCAGTAGCCAGCTGTCAGGTCAAATGTGCTCATACACTTGGCTGAGGCCAAAGTATCTATAAGCTCATCTGCCCTAGGGATTGGATGGGCATCAGTCTTAGTGCCTGCATTGAGACCCCTGCAGTCAACACAAAACCTCACCTCTCTCCTACCATTCTGAGTGTGAGGTTTAGGTACTAAGACTACTGGACTAGCCCAAGGGCTATCTGAGGGTTCAATAACTCCCAAATCCAACATCTTCTGGACTTCAGTCCTGATGCAGTCCCTGATATGGTCAGGTTGCCTGTAAATCTTATTTTTAACAGGTAGACTGTCACCTGTGTCCACTTCATGAGTGCACCAGGTAGTCTAACTTGGAGTCAGTGAAAACATATGTCTAAACTGATTAAGAACATTTCTACAATCAATTTGCTGCTGGACAGTGAGGCTGCCTGCCAAGGCTACACCATCAACTGAACCATCATCAAGGTTCTATGAGAGCAGGTCAGAGGGTGGATCACTCTCTTCCTCATGTCCCTCATCAGTAGCCATGAGCAAGCCCATGTCTGCCCTGACAACATATGGTTTGAGCCTGTTGACATGGAGCACCCTATAGGGGCTCCTGGGAGTTCCAAGGTCCACCAGGTAGGTAACCTCTCCCTTTTGCTCAATTATTGTATGAGAGCCACTCCACTTGTCTTGTCTGGAAATGAGCTCCCCGGGCATGTCTCAGAGAGGATCTCCTGGTGCGGGCTGCGAGGACCCGCTGACTGAGCTGCTGCTTCAGTAAGGTGAGCCTGGCGGCTTTGAGAGCCCGGCGACTGCGGCCTGGACGGAGTGCTGAGGTCTAAGCGACCCACTCGCGCCTGAATCCCTGGGCCTGCTGGCGGAGGCCTAGAGAGTCGGGGGCTTGCGCCGGCAGAGTGCGGAGGGCCTGCTTGGCGAGCTGTGACCCGCGTACTTGTGGGAATTCCGCCGGTGCTAGGGCTGACGGCGAGGGAGCGATCTGCTGGACCTTTGTTGCCTGATTTGGGCTATCTGCGAGAGGGTGGACGGGCGGAGCACTGCGGGAGCACTGCGGGCCCATTGCACCGGGAGAAGATGAGACTTCGGGCGTCCTGGGGTGTGAATTTGGCAGCGCGGGCTGGGGGTGACTCCTGGGCGGCTCCTGGCTCCAACGTGAACTGATCATTGACCAGATTCAGCGTCGCAAATTAAACATTGATGCTCCAGCCTACTAAACGCCCGCTCCTCCTCCCTGCCTTCTAAATTGTGGCCCCCAGGTGTGGTGGTCACAAATATCACTCTTTCCTGGCCTTGGGGCAATTGGAACTTGAGCTGTTGGACTGCGACAAACTCTGATAACACTACTAGCGCATTGTTGGGGCAGCAATGGGTCGGACTGAAGGCAAACAAACAGAACTGCAATTTGAAGCGCGCAGATCCACGCGCACCCCTGCTGAGGACACTGAATCCAATGAGGCAGAGGAGCTATCATCCTCCTCCTCATTGCTAGATGCGGACCTGAAAGCCCTATTACTGACCATTAGACAGTCTCACGTCTATTGAATCTAAAATGAACTCAATGAGTACGCTCATGGACTTCATAGCGCAACGCCTAGACAAACACGAGGGCTGCATTGCTGAAACTGAACAAAGGATATCAGCATTGGAAGACACCTCATCAGTGGGAGGGGAGCGTCTATAGGATATGAAAAAGCAGGTCATCTCTGCTAAAACAAAAACTTGGAAGCATGCTCGCGCAGAAACAATGTGCGCATTTTGGGAATTCCAGAATCCACATCCAAGGGCTGCATGGGGGAGAACGTTGAGCGCCTGCTGATAGGCCTCTTCAGAGCAGAGGCTCTATCGAAGCTATTAGTGATTGAGAGAGCCCATCAATCCCTAGCCCCCATGCCTCCTCCGGGGGCACCTCCACGGCTGATAATAGCGAGCTTGCTCAATTATAGAGATCATGATGTAATTTTAAGGCCTGCTAGAGAAAAACAGAACTTGGTCTACAACGGGAATGTTGTCTCGATTTACCTGGATTTCACCATGGCCGTACAAGAAGTGCAGTAGAAATTTGTATAGGTGAAGCAAAGATTGCAGCAGGCCGGCATCCCCTACGCTATGTTGTACCTGGCCAAACGTAGGGTTTCCTACCAGGGAGAAATGCATATCTTCACCAGTCCTCAACTGGCGCAAGAATTTGTAGAAACCATAAATCGCTGCTCACCCACCGCCCAGGCAAGAGGCCCTGGATCTCGATCTCCACCTCTGGTGCCGGAGGAAGAGTCATTGTGGAGGCAGCGCCTGTTATGAGTATACACTGCACATGTCCAATGATCCTACTGCTCCATCGTTGCTGTGGTGAACCCAGCTCTCTACACAAGCCTATTGAACGTTACCCTACCACTTCTGGTTGCAGTGGTGATACGTTTAGTAGAACTGCTACATGATAACTTTCTCCCGGGCACCCTCGCATGAGCAGGAGAGGCGCCTGGCTCTCTGACGCATACCCCCGATGGGAAAACTCCGGACTATATTATTCATTGTCTTATTCTTTTCTCAACTCTGTCTTTTCTATTCTGGAGCAGTCTGCTTAAAGATCTTCTATTTTTTCTGCCTCTCAAAGGTTTGAAGCTCCTTCTTTAACTGTCACCTTTCACTTACAATCTTGAGTTGGAGATACAGTTGGGAATCTGGGTGACATGCATTCGCCTGCGGGATTGGGCCGCGGGTGTGGGTGGGGGGTTCTTTTTTGTTTTCGAATTCAGCAGTAATGTATGTACAGATTATGATAATGGGGCTAACAGCATGGATGCATACATCGCAGACAAAGACCATTTCTGCAATGAGACAGCCTTCACACAGGCAATGACACACTTGGGCGCATCTAAAACTCCGGCAGACCATGCTCTGTATCTATTAACATGGAAAGTACGAGGATTGCGAGACCCCCGCAAGAGAAGGCATGTACTCAACTTTCCGGATAGGCACCACGTCCAAGTGGCAAAGTTACAGGAAAGGCACCTAGACCCTAGGACACCGCCCGGTTTTGCTGGGAAGTGGGCTGCCCATAGATGTTTTTCTTCCTTCTCGACCTACTCCAGGGGCACTTCTATTTTAATTAGGGCTGGGGTGAGATATTACCCTGAGGGCACGCACCAGGACCCCCAAGGAAGATATTGTATGATGTGGGACAGGCTTGCTGAGCAATCTGTCAAACTGGTTAATTGTTACGTGCCTATTGTTGAAGACGCACAGTTCTTTGACAAACTCTGGGGCCTCATGCTGAACGTTGGATCCCCCCATTTAATATGGGGGGGGAGATTTTACTCTTGCACTAAACCCCAGCATGAACCACTCACACAGTGCATTTGACCCCCACACCAAAGCAGGGAAGCACTTAAACGCCATCATTGTAGAGCATCATTTGATGGATGCCTGGAGATCCCTACACCCCCACGCTCTGGGAGAGCACTTTTTATTCTAATGTACACTCCAGTTGGTCCTGTATTGACTACTGGGTACTCTCGGAAGGCCTCTGCACGTGGTTGAAAGAGGCTGGATACCTCGCGCCCACATACTCAGATCACTCCACTGTATTGCTGAAACTCTGCCCCCCTGCTAACGAATCTCTGCATCGATCATGGAGGCTTCAACCTACCACGCTCCTAGATGGTAGTTTTCACAAAGAACTGCGACAAGAGATCCTGGGGTTCTTTCCTTGAAACATAGGCCATGTCCAATCATTGGCCTGCGTATGGGAGAGTTTTAAAGTGACCATCCGTGGTTTATGCACGACTAAAGGTGGGGGAATCCTTTGGGACATTAGAGGAACCCTACTAAAACTGGAGCGAGACATCAAGACTGCAGAGGCTGCCATTTCCGAAGCTCCCACATTGCAGAAGCGTGAGGCAGCTCAAGGAGTTATTGATAGACTACACAGACACTGCAGAGAGAGAATCCCTATTTCGCTCCTGGTATCATTGCGCCCAAACATATGGGGAGGGGGAGAGACCTGGTAAAGCACTAGAAGATGTAATAGGGGCTCCTAGATTTGCCAACAATATCTTCTGCATAAGAAGACGTGGCAGGGCCATTGCACACAGACCCCATTTTGAGGATACAGCCCTTGGTTGGATAAATGATTCTCGTAGAGAGTTTCTGGCTGCTGATATTGAAGAAGATGGCATGCGGGTGGCCATAATGCAACTACGGTCTGGTAGAGCCCCTGGACCAGACAGCCTGCCGGCTGACTTCTATAAATGCTACATCGATTAACTAGTCCCCATTCTTAAACAGGTATATGAAGAAGCTAAAGACACTGGCACTCTTCCATCGACCATGCAACAGGCTCTGATTATATCACTCCTTAAACTGGGCAAATATGCTTCTAAGTGTGACGCCTACAGGCCTCTATCTTTAATAAGCTGTGACACCAAGATCCTAGCTAAAGTGCTAGCCAATAGGCTGAGCTTGCTGATGGAAGGGCTGGTGCTGCCTGACCAAGGAGGGTTCATACTCGGGAGGGCGACCTCACACAATTTACACACCATATTTACTCTGCTGCAGGATATAGACCCTGACTCCAGCGCAGCAGTAGTGTTTCTAGACACCACAAAGGCTTTTGATTAGTTAGAGTGGGACTACCTGTTTGCGATATTGAGCAGAATGGGTCTTCCCCCAGCCGTCGTCTCCTGGATTGCACTTCTCTACAGCCAGCCCAGGGCTGTTTCTCAAGTGAATGGCCTCTACTCAGCTCCCTTCCTAGTCTCCAGGGGCACCCGGCAGGGCTGCTCCCTCTCACCATTACTTTTTGCGCTGGCTGTTAAATGGCTGGCTGCTAAATCCGGCAGCTTCACAGAGAATATGCTATACCGTACCCTTTGCGGCATATTTTAGTCTCACTCTATGCTGATGACATCACCCTTTACCCTTTACCTTCACGAGCCGTGCATACGTTTAAATCCCGTTCTCAGAGAGTTCATCCTCTTTGGCGATATATCTGGGATTCACATAAACTGGATTAAATCCCAGATATTCCCTCTCACTCCCAACAGTACAGAGTTCCCACTTGACTTCCCACTAACGTGGTGCACGGCTGAAATAAAATATCTGGGAGAGGTGACCGCCTGGAATAGAGAAGAGATTATTACATTTTATAATCCTAACTGACTCAGGGAACTAGGTAGAAATTCGAGTTTAGTATGCCTGAACTCAGAATGATAAAATACACCTTTTAGTGAAGTTGGTTTTAACATTCTGTGTTTGAAAATACCACCTTTAGAAAGTAGGTATTTTCTTGTCTAACCATCCAAGCCTGCCTCTGCTAGGTTGTGTATTCCTTGTCTGGAGTTTGAGTGACAGGGGCGGGGGGATTCCAGGAGACAGGGTGAGTCAGCACAGGGTTGCACCTGGGACCTGAATAGGGCTGTGCCTTCCCTACACAATGCTGGCTCCACCTCCTGTGGTGCGTCTGATGTCCCTGGCCTGCACAGTGAAAGGAAAGAAGGAGTCATGTAAACAAAGTGCTCCAGGACTGACCAGAACTGGTTTGGACTAGGCAAAGTCCTCTCTGCCTTCAGAAAACAAAGAGAAACTGTGTATAAAAAGGGGGACCCAGACCCCAGAACTTTAGATCAATTTGGGAAACAAGAAGAAACCTTTGCTGAGGAGAGGAACCAGAGAGACTGAGGAGAGACTATCCCTAAGCTTGAGGGATTGGCCTGCAGTGGTTGCCTGACTGCCAAAGAGAGGAGAAAGGAGCTTTGTGTGTACTTTATTCAACTTCTGAAGGATCTCCAAGGGCTTGAGAAAAGAGCTTGCCTCCTGCTGAATTCTCAGGGACAACAGACTTCACAAACCAGCTCCCCAAGAGTTCTTTGGAAGTGCCTGCAGTTGTGCTGGGCTTTCTGAGGGACTGCGTGTCGCAAGCAGCTGGAAGCAAGACTCACGCGCAGAAGCGTGACACCGAACTGCCGCTGTCGCTTCACAACGCGAAAGCGCCTCGCATCGCCGGAGAAGAGGATTGACGTCGCATCAGACGCCGCCGCATCACCAGGAAGAGTGTCGCAAGACCTCTTGCGGCTCAGAGGAATCGCTGAGTCATCGCAGGGCCGCCGAAGCGCCTTGCATCACCGGAAAATAGGATCGACATCGCATCAGACGCCGTCGCATCACCGGGAAGCGTGTCGCAGGGCCTGTCGCGGCTCAGAAGGATGGTTGAGTCACCCCACGCCCGTCAGGCATGCATCCATCGTGTTGCATCATGAAGAAGACGCAATCTTTGTCGTATTGTACCGGATCAAAACCAAAGGGGATGCTGGGAGGAGTGTTGAACTTTGCAAGCACTCACCCCCAGTCAACTGATCTGGGTTTAATCCATCATCATTCTTTACCTCACTCCGCCACCCCAGTTCAGACATCGCCATATGCAAATCAGACTGACCCTGTGCCTCATGGGAAAAGTCCAGCCCGAACTGCCAAGCCATGTCTTCCCTGGACCGGAAACAAGTATCCTGGGACCGGTTTCGGGTTCATAACCCTCATCAGCCAGGCTATCTTGAATCCAGTGGCAAAGTGAGCAAGGGACTCACGCCTGGGCATACCCTGCCAACTTAGGGCAAACAAAGCAAAACCAAAGGGGATGATGGACAGAATGTTGAACATTGCAAGCACTCACCCCCAGTTAACTGATCTGGTTTTAATCCATCATCATTCTTTAGCTCACTCCGCCACCCCAGTTCAGACATGGCCATATTCAAATCAGTCTGACCCTGTGCCTCATGGGAACAGTCCAGCCCGAACTGCCAAGCCATGTCTTCCCTGGACCGGAAACAAGCATCCTGGGACCGGTTTCGGGTTCATAACCCTCATCAGCCAGGCTATCTTGAATCCAGTGGCAAAGTGAGCAAGGGACTCACGCCTGGGCATACCCTGCCAACTTAGGGCAAACAAAGCAAAACCAAAGGGGATGATGGACAGAATGTTGAACATTGCAAGCACTCACCCCCAGTTAACTGATCTGGTTTTAATCCATCATCATTCTTTAGCTCACTCCGCCACCCCAGTTCAGACATGGCCATATTCAAATCAGTCTGACCCTGTGCCTCATGGGAACAGTCCAGCCCGAACTCCCAAGCCATGTCTTCTCTGGACCGGAAACAAGCATCCTTGGACCGGTTTCGGGTTCATAACCCTCATCAGCCAGGCTATCTTGAATCCAGTGGCAAAGTGAGCAAGGGACTCATGTCTGGGCATACCCTGCCAACTTAGGGCAAACAAAGCAAAACCAAAGGGGATGATGGAGGAGTCTTGAACATTGCAAGCACTCACCCCCAGTCAACTGATCTGGGTTGAATCCATCATCATTCTTTAGCTCACTCCACCACCCCAGTTCAGACATGGCCATATGCAAATCAGTCTGACCCTGTGCCTCATGGGAGCAGTCCAGCGCGAACTGCCAAGCCATGTCTTCCCTGGACCGGAAACAAGCATCATGGGACCGGTTTCAGGTTCATAACCCTCATCAGCCAGGCTATCTTGAATCCAGAGGCAAAGTGAGCAAGGGACATACGTCTGGGCATACCCTGCCAACTTAGGGCGAACAAAGCAAAACCAAAGGGGATGATGGACGGAATGTTGAACATTGCAAGCACTCACCCCCAGTTAACTGATCTGGGTTTAATCCATCATCATTCTTTAGCTCACTCCGCCACCCCAGTTCAGACATGGCCATATTCAAATCAGTCTGACCCTGTGCCTCATGGGAACAGTCCAGCCCGAACTGCCAAGCCATGTCTTCCCTGGACCGGAAACAAGCATCCTTGGACCGGTTTCGGGTTCATAACCCTCATCAGCCAGGCTATCTTGAATCCAGTGGCAAAGTGAGCAAGGGACTCATGTCTGGGCATACCCTGCCAACTTAGGGCAAACAAAGCAAAACCAAAGGGGATGATGGACAGAATGTTGAACATTGCAAGCACTCACCCCCAGTTAACTGATCTGGTTTTAATCCATCATCATTCTTTAGCTCACTCCGCCACCCCAGTTCAGACATGGCCATATTCAAATCAGTCTGACCCTGTGCCTCATGGGAACAGTCCAGCCCGAACTCCCAAGCCATGTCTTCTCTGGACCGGAAACAAGCATCCTTGGACCGGTTTCGGGTTCATAACCCTCATCAGCCAGGCTATCTTGAATCCAGTGGCAAAGTGAGCAAGGGACTCATGTCTGGGCATACCCTGCCAACTTAGGGCAAACAAAGCAAAACCAAAGGGGATGATGGAGGAGTCTTGAACATTGCAAGCACTCACCCCCAGTCAACTGATCTGGGTTGAATCCATCATCATTCTTTAGCTCACTCCACCACCCCAGTTCAGACATGGCCATATGCAAATCAGTCTGACCCTGTGCCTCATGGGAGCAGTCCAGCGCGAACTGCCAAGCCATGTCTTCCCTGGACCGGAAACAAGCATCATGGGACCGGTTTCAGGTTCATAACCCTCATCAGCCAGGCTATCTTGAATCCAGAGGCAAAGTGAGCAAGGGACATACGTCTGGGCATACCCTGCCAACTTAGGGCGAACAAAGCAAAACCAAAGGGGATGATGGACGGAATGTTGAACATTGCAAGCACTCACCCCCAGTTAACTGATCTGGGTTTAATCCATCATCATTCTTTAGCTCACTCCGCCACCCCAGTTCAGACATGGCCATATTCAAATCAGTCTGACCCTGTGCCTCATGGGAACAGTCCAGCCCGAACTGCCAAGCCATGTCTTCCCTGGACCGGAAACAAGCATCCTTGGACCGGTTTCGGGTTCATAACCCTCATCAGCCAGGCTATCTTGAATCCAGTGGCAAAGTGAGCAAGGGACTCATGTCTGGGCATACCCTGCCAACTTAGGGCAAACAAAGCAAAACCAAAGGGGATGATGGAGGAGTGTTGAACATTGCAAGCACTCACCCCCAGTCAACTGATCTGGGTTTAATCCATCATCATTCTTTAGCTCACTCCGCCACCCCAGTTCAGAGATGGCCATATGCCAATCAGTCTGACCCTGTGCCTAATGGGAACAGTCCAGCGCGAACTGCCAAGCCATGTCTTCCCTGGACCGGAAACAGGCATCCTGGGACCGGTTTCAGGTTCATAAAGCTCATCATCCAAGTCAAGTCAAGTCATAAAATTTGTATAGCGCACTACGTACCCAGAGGGTTTCAAGGCGCTTAGGAAGGGGAGGAGGATTATTTGTCAAATATCCACGTTTTAAGCTGCTTTCTGAACGCTAGGTGGTTCTGGGTGAGGCGAAGGTAGGCGGGGAGTGAGTTCCATGTTTTAGCAGCCAGGTATGCAAAGGATCTGCCTCCCATGGTGGTCTTGTTGATGCGAGGTATAGTGGCGAGGGCTTGGCTGGAAGATCGTAGTTGGCGGGAGGGGGTGTAGAAGGACAGTCGAGAGTTGAGGCAATCTGGTCCGATGTCGTAGAGTGATTTGTGTGCGTGGGTAAGCAGTCGGAAGGTGATCCTCTTATTGACGGGTAGCCAGTGGAGGTCTTTAAGGTGATCAGAGATGTGTTCGTTGCGAGGGATGTCTAATATGAGCCTGGCTGATGCGTTTTGGATTCGTTGGAGTTTCTTCTGGAGCTTTGCGGTAGTACCCGCGTAGAGGGTGTTTCCGTAGTCCAGTCGGCTCGTGACTAGAGCGTGGGTAACTGTTTTCCTTGTTTCGAGGGGGATCCAGCGAAATGTTTTTCTGAGCATGCGAAGAATGTTGAAGCAGGAAGAGGATACGGCGCTGACTTGTCTGTTCATTGAGAGTGAAGAATCCAGGATGACGCCTAGGTTCCGTGTGTGGTCTGTCGGGATGGGTGCTTTTCCGAGGGCTTCAGGCCACCAGGAATCGTCCCATGCAGAGGGGGATGTACCTAAGATGAGGACTTCAGTTTTGTCTGAGTTCAGTTTCAGACGGCTTTGTTTCATCCATTCGGCAACTTCTTTCATTCGTTCGTGTAGGTTAGTTTTGGCGGTGCTAGGGTCATTGGTGAGAGAAAGGATTAGTTGAGTGTCGTCCGCGTAGGAGATGATGTTGAGGTTGTGTCGGCGTGCGATGGCCGCGAGGGGGCTCATGTATGCGTTGAAGAGGGTGGGACTGAGTGAGGATCCTTGAGGGACGCCGCAGATGACTTCAGAGGCCTCGGACTTGAATGGAGGAAGGCGGACTCTCTGGGTTCTTCCGGTGAGGAACGAGGTGATCCATTCAAGTGCTTTTCCTTGGATTCCGATGTTATTGAGGCGTTGTAGAAGGGTGCTGTGGCAGACTGTATCGAATGCTGCAGAGAGGTCGAGGAGGATGAGGGTGACAGGCTATCTTGAATCCAGCGGCAAAGTGAGCAAGGGACCCACGTCTGGGCATACCCTGCCAACTTGGGGCGAACAAAGCAAAACCAAAGGGGATGATGGACAGAGTGTTGAACATTGCAAGCACTCACCCCCAGTCAACTGATCTGGGTTTAATCCATCATCATTCTTTAGCTCACTCTGCCACCCCAGTTCAGACATGGCCATATGCAAATCAGTCTGACCCTGTGCCTCATGGGAACAGTCCAGCCCGAACTGCCAAGCCATGTCTTCCCTGGACCAGAAACAAGCATCCTGGGACCAGTTTGGGGTTCATAACCCTCATCAGCCAGGCTATCTTGAATCCAGTGGCAAAGTGAGCAAGGGACCCACATCTGGGCATTCCCTGCCACCTTAGGGTGAACAAAGCAAAACCAAAGGGCATGATGGACGGAGTGTTGAACATTGCAAGCACTCACCCCCAGTCAACTGATCTGGGTTTAATCCATCATCATTCTTTAGCTCACTCCGCCACCCCAGTTCAGACATGGCCATATGCAAATCAGTCTGACCCTGTGCCTCATGGGAACAGTCCAGCCCGAACTGCCAAGCCATGTCTTCCCTGGACCGGAAACAAGCATCCTGGGACCGGTTTCGGGTTCATAACCCTCATCAGCCAGGCTATCTTGAATCCAGTGGCAAAGTGAGCAAGGGACCCACGTCTGGGCATACCCTGCCAACTTAGGGCGCACAAAGCAAAACCAAAGGGTGTTGTACCGGATCTTCATCACATCACGCCTGCCTGCTCGTGCCAGACGCAAGGGCCTCTATTTGGACAAAGGTACCTACCTCTGCCAACTAGAGACCCCCAAATCTAACAGGAAAGAATCTGGTATGGAAACGGCTAGCTAAAAAAGTGGGCAAACCCTTGCTATACTCACCGTTGATGCCCCTCCCATACCACTACCTGGCTTCAGTTACTCAGGAAGCCACCTGTAGAAGTATGCTCCACAAGCAGGCACCTACATACTTGGGGAGATCTATATCACAAAGGAATTTTTAAAGACAGGCAGACACTCCTGGGCGGGGAGGACACCACACCTTTAGAAACCTTTCAGGCATGAGGTGAAAGCAAATACCCCTGCATCCTCCCAAGAACCGCCAACATGTGATACCCTACATACTCTCTTACAGATGGCTGGGGCAGCGCACACGGTATCCAGATTGTACCTCGTCGCCTCACTAGAATGCCCAAGCACACAACATGAAGCGAGGAAAGGTTGGGGCCCTGAATTAGAAGCCCCATTTACTGATAAGCAATGGGAGTATTGTTGTACGCAAATGGGGGCCATCACGGCAAGTAGCCGCCTGCGGATAATCCATTTTAAATGTATACACCGTGTTTACGATGCTTACTCAGATAAAAAAAGGGTAGATCACCTCTCTGATAGATGCAGGCGGGAGGGAGCGGGCTTTATCCACCTGGCTTGGCCATGTGAGGGAGTACAAAAATGCTGGGTGGAGGTGCTAGAGATCTTGTCCAGGGTGATCGGCTCCCTCGTCCCTGCTTCGCCAGTTGTAGCCTTGATGGGGTAAACGGAAGAGCTGCCAGCAACACACAGGAAATTCACTGCACTGAGCCTGTTACTAGCAAAAGGTGCGTGGCATGCAGGTGTGGCTGGGGGCGTGCCCCTAAATTTAAGGACTGTCTCGCGGACTTAATATCCTGTAAGGACCAGCTTACCACCTATGCGGAACTGTTGCCACCATCATCGTGCCCAAGGGATATCTGGGATCCCCTGTTGGCCTACCTGCGCGACCACACAGCCTGAGAGAATATGGGGCTCCCACTCGAAACCCTTTGGTTTAGGCAATATTGTAGAATGCTCAGGACTTGACTGCTGGGCCGTCACACCACAGCTAGATATGGTTTGTCTAATTAATGGTCAGGAAGTTGAACTTTCCACTGGCTTACTGTGCGCGCCGGCCTGTAGGAAACACCATCCCAGCGACTGTCTAATGTAGAAGGCTCTGGTAGGTGAAATAAATGTATTAGATCTTGCTGCATATTGAAGTGGGCTTCTTGTATGATGTACATTATCTGCGAGTAATGCCGCACTGTATAGATATCAAATGGTGTATGCCCATGGAATCTCAAATTGTACTGCTGTGTTTGCTTAATAAAATTAATTAAAAATTAAAAAGAAGGCAGCGGCACCGTATTTTGTGCATTCAGCACCTGGATACCCCTCTTTACTGAGGTTCTGGTAAGGGTGATTGTTTTCTCTATATCTGGTTACAGCCACCTCCTATGTTTCTCTGCATTTGACTGCTTCTCCTCGCAGCGTTCTCTTGCACCTTTCCGTACCTGGTTGTCACTGCCTTTAGTGTTTCTTGATGTTTGAAATATCTAGGCTTTTAGTGCTTCCTTGCACTCGGCTAGCAGGGCCTCAAGCAATTCTCTGTACCTGGCTGTCACTGCCTTTAGCTTTGTCGTATTATATGAATGACATCTCTGTGTCATGTTGTGGCGCAGTAACTCTTGTCGCGACTTTATCAAGCAACTTACTGTCCGATGGCAAACAAACTTCTGTAAGGCCTTCACTTTCCCCATAGGCCCTGCACTGGCTGGAGTGGTGCTTTGACTCCACTTACACCAACCGTCAGTTTTCACTTCGACTGAGGCACACGTGGCACACACAAGCAGTTTGCTGGACCACAGTAAACTCTGCAGGAGAGCACTGTCCGTTCTTCGGGTCGTGGAGTTTAAGTAATCACCTATCTCATTGCCAGTTGTAGCATCCTACACCAGCCCAGGCACATGCGCATTATCATGCTACACATGGACCTTGGGTATTACAAGTCTTTATCCCTCAGCGTGCAACCGTTAACTGAACATTCTACATCATGAATTCCATCACCCATACCCACGCACCTACATCACTGCTCTATGGAGTCCATTAGGAAGCAATGGATCCCGTCAACACTAACTCACAAGACACTACACATCCTTACCTGTTCAGTCCATTCCTCCTCCACTCTTCTCATCTGAATCTCCAACTCGAGCTCCTTCCTGGCAGCCTTCGCAATGGAAACCAACTCATCCTGAAATCTGTGGAACACATTAGATGATCATGTAACATCTGACAACTATTACATTTAGCAGTGTGAATTTTATAGTTTCAGTGGGTTTATTTAAAGTAATTAAAAAAACATAAAATGATTTAAAACATTTGGAAAAAGTGAAACATAATTTGTGTAATACTGGGGCTTAGGATGCCATTGTTGCGGAGGATGAACCTAAAACAGTACATGTCCAACTTGCTGTTGAAAAGTTAAAGTATATAATAAAGCAGCTTTACAAAGCAGGCAATAGGAAATAAAGCATCTGCTCCTTATATAGAAAATGCAGTTTTGTATTTTACAGTACTGGAGCTTTGTCTCTTAGCTGGGCATGTCTGGGTGAATACAAAACATAAAAGAAGTACCTAAAGATTTTACATCATTAATAATCTCTTGGGGCCCACTCACAAAAACAGTTACATGCCAAAGTGTCATTTAGATGCACAAGTAGCTTAATTTATTAGTGTAAAATCCCATTTCTGATTTACATAACACAATTTACCACTACTATTGCAGACTTCGCACTATGGCAAAATGTCCATCTGCTCTTACGGACAATTTGGTGGGCGCTCTAGGGTGGGTCTACTTGCAAATCTGACTGAACGCTCCGTGTGAGAAATTGGGTTAAGGGCTGATTGGGGTATGAGCCCTGCCCAAGTAACAGCTACTATCCCTGGCATCGAGAACCGCAAAAAGTCACTAAATTAACCTGTGCTTAAAAATGGGTAGAGTGGCACAAAAAGCAGTCAGGCTTTACTCAGAGACAATGTGTCAAATATTTATGCAGCACACAAACAATAATAAAGTAAAACCACAACACAAGGAAAATCCCACACCTATTTACATTTTAATAAATTATTTGACGCCAAAATGAGAAAAATCCAACCAGTAGAAGCAGAATTAGAAATTAATAAAGTTTTTAGTAAAAATGAGTGCCTAAAAATCAAAGCACCAATCACGGACATCTACTTGAGCAAGACCAGCTCCAAGTCGAAAAACCTGGTCTACTTACAAAAAGTGGATTTGGCCTGGTCAGCGCTCCCTTTGAAGAATTTTCCAGAAAAATGTTCTGAAAAGGTTAAGTCCAGCGGAGCAAGGTGGTGTCTGAGGAAGGAGCGTCGTCATCAGGGAGCCGCTGGACAAAGTCGCCATGAGGATTTCTATGATCGGACTTATTATGGAAGTTGAAAATCTCCAGCGGGATGAGGCAGGAGGCTATAGGCGACAATAGCAGCGGCGGCCGCTCCATTTGGGCGTCGGAGCGCAGCCCCACTGCTTTCTCGCAGTGCGAGAAGCAGAACATAAAATGGTATTTGAAATACTATTTTATGTTCTGCTTCTCGCACTGCGAGAAAGCAGAAGTCAGGGGTATGCTTGGTGGGGGGCGGGTGGGAGGGATTGCCTGGTTGGGGGCTGGCATGTGGGCGGGTCAGGGGGGAGTGGCTTGCACCACTCTGAGTGCCCTAACTGCTTGGTCGGCCCTGGGGCCGACCAAAGCAGTCATGTTCAATCTACATTTATGCAGCCTACATAGAGAAAATGGCGTCTCTACTGGTGCCCGGCTGGGCGCCGTCTGGGACTCGGTGCCAATCACAACGCTGCCATTGCAGCGCTGTGATTGGCTTAGGGGATGGGAGGGAGGATGCATGCTTCCTTCCAGTTCCAGAAAACCCCAGCGGGACCGTCACCCGACCAGGAAAGGAGGTTGCGCCGGACAAGTAAGGTAAGTTTTTAATATATTTTTTTCACAACCCCCCCTTGCAGGAACCCTCCCTCCTTCCCCCCGCGCAAACCCCCTGTCCCCCGAATTATGCGAGCCGCGACTGAGGCTGGTGTAGTGTAGTGGTGAATAGTGGAGGAAGCAGCAGTCTCGGCTTTAAAGAAAATTGGTTAAATTAATTTCTGCAACAGTCAATGATGTCATTTTTTTTATTTCTGCTGCCGATCGCTGCGTCCGACTAACGGCCTTTAAATTTTACACTCAAGCGGTGCACAGACCCCAGCGAACTCCTGCTGCGCTTCACGCATCGCTCGGCTCATGATGCTATTAAACTCGGATTATGGATCGGATACAGAGAGACAAGATGAGGAATGGTTTTATTAGGAACCCAAGATGACTGCTGAGACTTCGGTAATATTGCATGATTGATTGCTGAAAAACGGAAAACTCCAGATTAAACAAAATCCGTGCAGGCTGCTGGCACTAGAGTCCCTGCACTGATGGTAGTGTCTCGAGCTGGCAGGATGGATGCTACACTCTCAGCATTGCTGCAGGCGGTAGAATCCCAGGGCCGCACTGGCTGCAGTGCTCCTGCTTCCCCCAGGCTAGGCTAAAGCAGCGCCTCTGGCTGAAGTTACAGTCTGGGCTGCGAGTTCCCATAAAGGTCCTCTTCCCTCGTCATCACCCGCATTCCAGGCCATCCGAAATCAGGCTTCTGCTGTTCCAGCACACACACATTGCTTTTCCTGTTCCCTGTAGTGTCCTGCGAGACACGTTCTAGTGTCCCGCATGAAGTTGCACTTCCAGACACTCCCTTGAGGGCTGGACACACTGCACCCGACACCAATCCTTCACGGGTGTCACGAGCTAATAAAAAGGCCCGGGTGCACGTGCTCGCGCCCGAGTTATAGCACCCCACTATGCAGTGTCAGTCTCGGTCATTTGCCAGCATGGGGGCCTAAGGCCCAACACTACACTGGCGACGAGGCAGGCCGCTAATCTCGTCATTCGTGGGAGAAGATAAGGGACGTGCCTGAGAGGTGGCACCCCACGGCAATGTCCACAACCCCCAGTGACTGCAGTCGTGATCAGACGCGGCGCCATCCTCCGCAGTCGCAAAGTCGCGACTGAAGCTGGCCGTGCCACACCCCCCGGACGTCTGAGGCAGAGGAAACCGAATGGGCGATCCTGGCGTAGGCAAAAACCCAGCAACGTCGCCCCGTTCCCTCGCCCGCACAGCCAGCGGCTACCCGGCAGTGACAAACTATCCTAGCTGGTCGCCAAACGTCCAGACAGAAGAGCCAGGAGAAAGCACTACCAACGACATAAAGGCTGAGAGTCCGGCGAAGCCCCCTCCAACGTGCATGTAACTAGGCCACATGCCAGAGCACAAGGCCGTTCCAGCAGGCAAGCCCCAGGCTAGCACAGTGAGCAGCCCGCAGCGGCTAGAGAGCCTGCGACCCTGCCAAGACGCAGCGCCTGCCATGCCCCGCGGTTCCATTTACACCCACCTGCCAAGACTGTGATCTCCAGGGCGTCAGCAGCCTCCACAGAGCGGGGCTCGGGCACTGCTGGACTGCTGCCGGTCGCCTCGCCGGCACCGGGACATCGTGTGCGGATGCACCCACCTTACGAAAGCGCACCCTCCTCCACAGTGTGTGGCCAAGGCACACCAACAGCGCGAGCGTGCCAGCCGCCCAACAGCGTAGGGAAGTGAGTACCATCCGGCAGCTACGCCTACTCGTCCCGCAAGTGACCAGTGCAGTGCGGAACCACCACAATCCCCGAGGCATCAGGAATACCCCGTCCACCGGGCGCTCGCGCCCCCAGCATCATGTGAGGCTGCATCAAACAAGCGGAAGCACCCGGACTGCGTGGGCTGCCTGCCCGGCTGACACGCGCTGCCCTGCGCGACTATCCGTAGCCCTGAGGTAATGCGCCATCATAGTTCAGCAAATACCGCCCACAGCATGAGGGCGTTGCATCTGCAAGTACGAGCTCATCCATCGGAGGGCTGTCTCCCGCTGTGCCTCCCTCCCTGACAGCAGGCTGCTCACAGCAGGGACAAAGGAAGGAAACGCCTACCTTGCCCCCAGCGAGTCTCCGCACAACGCGCCTCCCCGTCGGCCTTCAGACGCCTGGAGGACCGACTCAGCAAGTAACGTCTGGCATCCTCACAAAGCAGTGCGCCACCTGGTGGCCTGACGACGCGGCACACCAGTAACACCACACCATGCGAAAGGACTGCCACGGGCACGCACACGCCCGAACAAGTCAGGCACAGCTGAAGGTATGAGCCTGACAGCGTTACCTGCCCACACTGAAGGGACCTTAATGCAGAAGACATACTGTGACCACACACACATGGGGATCCAACCAGAGGCCACAAAGGCTGCAACCAGACCAAGTTTGCATGCAACAGGTGCACACCGCCTCTCTCGCCACCTCCCAGAGCCAGCACACAAGGCTGATCAAGGTGGGGCTGCACAGAAAGGCCCAGGACCTCCTCACTGTCTTCCCAGCTCCTCCACAGCGACCACCGACAGGCAGTCACCACACAGAACCGTACACCTTCTTGTCCAGGTCCCTCAGTCTGCAGAAATCAGGGCAAGCCACCGCAACGACCGCAGCACCACTGGGCAGCTCCCAAGATCCAATGCACAGATGGATAGACACACTACTTGGCCCAAGAGGACAGCTGGCGCACACCGCGACCATCAATCCTAGCAGTACCGGAGGAGACACCCTGATACCACATTACCCTGCAGGGAGGGGCAGGGTCAGTGAGGAGAATTGCGAAGTGTTCCAAGCAAGGGGATCTACACCGGCACATCCAAAGAGCGGTCCAGCACACTAGCTGCCCACCACAACCAGCAACCGCACAGCACAGAGTCCAGCTAACCACCCGGCGGCAGCGGCTAACAGATCCCAGAGTGTGCACCGCCACCCCAAAGAAGACTACCTGCTCACACCCAGTTGCGGAGACAGACTGCACCAGGCACAGCAAGTCGTGCCTTCAAAAGGAATGCTCAGAGAGTGGACCTCTGAAACCTGCAAGTGAGAGCAGCAAGGACCCCTTCAAAGACAGCAAAGTCTCCAGGTTGCTGCCCTACCTGGAGCCGCAAAGGAAACCGGTGCCAAGCACGCACCACCGGTGGCTGCCTGGCTCCACCTCAAGCAAAGGCACTGCGACACAGGCCCCTCTAGCAAGAATGGATGACCAGCTGGAACAGCGACGTCTCAAGGGAAGCTACCTCCAGCAATAGCGCAAGACACATGGCTGCCCAACGCCACCACCGGGGAAGAGGTCGCATCACCTGCCCCTTTCTGGTGAACAGGCACAACCGCCAACCACACCACAGGCACACCAGTGCCGGAAGAGAGCGCCCAAGGCGAAGATGGAGCAAACGTGGTCTGAAGCGCGCAGAAGACCACACCAGCCAATCCGACAGCACGGGCAGGCGCCCGGGAGAAAGAGACTTCTCAACAAAGAAGCGCTGCTAAACGCAGGCAGGAGAGCATCCACGTCTCCACTGCACCCGCAGCCCCGCAGTGGGCCGAAAGCAACAAGGTCCTCATCAACACTGCCTCAAGATGGAGTTGGCGGTGACCCACGACAGGCAAGAGAGGAGTCGCACACTCCACGTGGCAGCCGCCACAGCAACAGGCGCTCCAACGCCAGCGACACGCGACTGGACGTCACGTCGCCCAGCAAGCAAGGAGCGCACTGGAGCGAAGGCAGAAGCCGGCGCCATGACAGCGCCGCCTCGAGGTCCAAGCGCAACGCCCTCGAAGAAAGAAAAGTGACAGCCCTGTCACCCTGAAAACCGGATAAACACAGGTGGGCTGAACAGACCAGCAAAGGGAGAAGACGGAGGACTCGCAGCAAGCCAAGAGCACACCCTGACACACCAGACAGCCACCAAGGCGGACCGACATCCCTGGATACAGCTCCACAGGTGAACCGACTATAAGCCACAGCAAGCGCAAACCGCGTCTCATCCCCACGCTTCCCCAGGCGACCACCCATCCCCAAGCGTCGGCAGTCTAAGTCAAGTGGCATCCCTGCTCCTGTCCGCAGATGCCACGGGTGAAGATCAGCTCTGAGTGTCCGTCCTCACACCGCCTCGAGATGGAGTCGGCAGTGGCCCCAAGCCAGGCAAAAGAGGATCAACACACTCTAAGTGTTAAACCGCCACGGACACTCAACATCAGCAAGGCGGAGGCACGTGACTGCCCAGGTCCATCCTGACATATGAACTCTCTCAACAAGCCACCACCACCTGTCATTCCGACTCACCACATGGCTGGCAGCCATTACCACGCCAGCCATCTGCACATGCATCAAACACCACTCCCCGAGTACCCATGGACTGGAGTTCGAAACCGTTGCCACACAAGCCGAATAAACGAAATCAGAAGCCACCTGTGAACCTGGCCTACACCGGACCAGCGACCGCGAGTGCAAGTCTTGACCAAGACTCATCCACCCGTGAGGGTTGTGCGTGCAACCAAGCAATGGCTCCTCGGCGGTCCTGCAGCTGCCACCGGATGGCACACAAGCAGCGGCTCCAGTACAGCCTTCCTACAGTCCCACAGCAACCCCGACGACGAGCCTCCCCAGGCGGGAGAGTGAGGAGAGACATTGCCCCACCATCAGGGTACCGGTTGTAGGAAGGTGGATATCTGACTATGGTTACCCCCAACTTTTTGCCTAGTGTTTAGCTGGTTTTTCGACTTAGTTGGCCTGAGATCCTGCCATTCAGGGTCTCAGGCTGTCTGCTCTCTCTTTAAAATGGACTCCATGTACCCTAGGTACATACCCAATTGGTAAGGATCACCTTATTGGACCCTGTACAGTGTACCCTAGGTACCCAGGGCATAGGTGTACCCTAGGCCTCCCAGGGGCTGCAGCATGTATTATGCCACCCCTGGTCTGGCCTTCCAATCAGACACAACTGGCTGATCACTGAGCTGGGGCAAGGTCGTGTAATCACCCCTTGCTTAGATATAGTATACCTATATCTACCCTTAAAATAGACACATGTGTACCTATCAGCCACTCCTATGGCAGGCCTTAACAATCCTGGAGGCAGAGTGCTTGGTAACACTTTTGACACGGTGTCTCACGACATTCTGATCCAGCGCTTAGAGGAAGCGGGAATTGAGGGGACTGCTCTCCAATGGTTTCGCTCCTTCCTTTCGGACCGGTCTTTTAAAGTAGCTATTCCACCTTGTCAGTCCTCTTTCCATCCACTGGGGCTGGGGGTTCCGCAGGGATCTGCGTTGAGCCCCACTCTGTTCAACCTATATGTGAAACCGCTGGCTGCAGTTGTCAGACAATGTGGCCTAACCATGACATCGTACGCCGACGACACGCAGCTGGCGGTGACACTCAGCGGTGACCCCGAGGTGAATGCTCCCAGATTCCGTGTAGGACTCATAGCCGTGGCAAATTGGATGCGAACTAACTCTTTGCAGTTAAATGCCAAAAAGACCGAAGTCCTGATATTAGGAAAGCAGGCGGAGCTCTGGGGAGACCAGTGGTGGCCTCCAGAATTGGGGGTGACTCCCATCCCAGCTGCCGAAGTTAAGAACTTGGGGGTTTGGCTGGATCCCACACTCTCTGTCACCAGCCACACGAAGAAGGTTGCAGCTACCTGTTATGGTATTCTGCGAGGGCTGAGACCGGTCCTCAAATTCTTCGACCCCCCTACACGGCAACTGGTGGTCCAAGCCTCCATTCTTTCTCGGCTGGACTATGGGAGTGCGCTGCTGCTTGGAGTGGATCAGGCGGAGGCTACCAGATTGCAAAGGGTTCAGAATGCCGCGGCGCGAGCCATCGTTGGCCTGCCTAGACAGTGCTCTGTCTCTGCAGTTTTGACCTCTCTCCACTAGCTGCCGCTCAGGCAGAGAATTAAATTCAAGGCTCTTTGCCTGACATTTAAAATCTTGAAGCTTTCCTCCCCTCCAGCCCTTGCTAAGCTTGTTTCCTCTTATGCTCCTACGCGGTCTCTTAGATCGGAATCTCTCCATCTGGTGGTTAATACACGGTTTAGACTGAGTAGGATGGGAGGTCACTCTTTTCGAGTATTGGCGGCAGGATTATGGAATTCTCTCCCTGTCCATATCCGAGCCTTGAACAGTCTTATTTCCTTTAGGCGTGCTATAAAAACATTTTTGTTCACAACCACTGACTGATTCCCTCCTTTTCCTTCCCAGCATCGATTTGTTGTGTTGTGGTACCTGATCGGGCGCCGGGACGCCCCTTGGCTGGGGCAGCTGTGCGCCTTATAAAAACTATTAACATAACATAACATAACATAACATAACATAACATGTGAGATGGTGCTCGAGCATGAGCTGAGCCTGTCTGCAGCTTTCGGAACCATGTCCTTATAGCTGTTCTATGATATAGCCTACCATATACTCTTAAAGTACCTTATAATCTTAAACGGTTATGGTAACTATGGTTTGGCTTTATCAAAACATGTCGTGTAAGGTGTCTAACACTTTGGAATAATACCCCCATACCATTTCTGGTGATGAGGATATTATTCCTCCCTTCTAGAGGGAGAAGACATGTTGAAAACTACTTACCCGGTTAAAGTTAACCAGAGCCCCAGCATCACAAAATGGATGCTGCTGCCACAGACACAAGTCTGACCTCCTGCTGCTGGGAGTCCTTCCAGCGAGGGAGGCTTGGACAATAGGTTTCCTGCCTTGGGAGGTGCGAGCACCACCCTAGACAGGATTTAGTGTATTGGGGCTGGGAGGCTTGAATGAAACTAGACACTGCCTGGGGCACACAAGGTGTCCCATGCATAGTCCAGTTCAAACCGGCACTGGGGCACTCCAGCCGCAGCTCTGGCGCGAAAGTGGACAAAGGAAAGGGGGTGTAACCACTCGCCTTCCTGGCCCCACCCATAGGGAGGGACCTTGCAGGTAGCCCAGCCCACTAGCCCAGTATATCAGTAGGTAGCTGAGCCCTGCTAAATTAGATTAACCTGAATCTGCAACTTGTACAGAAACTCTGGACCTTCGACATTCGACCTCAGGAAGAAGACTGAAGAAATCTCCCTTGTGGCGAAGGAGTGACCACCCTGGGCAACCAGGCACCATCCAGCGACTGCTGCTTGCTTTGCGACTGATCCCACGAGGGACGACTGCAGAGACTGACCAGCGCCGAGACTTCCAGACACCTCTGACCCAGATCCACATCTACAGCGAAGCTGAGACCCATGGAGGCGACAAGGGACGTGGGACCGGCGACTTGGGAAAAGTGTCTAGTACCTGACTAGCGCAACTTCCGAGGCTCCCTCGAGGCTGTGCTTGGGGAATTGAGAAGCCCCCTTCCCGAGCACCATCTGCAAAGAAGACCAGCTCACCACACTTCACGTGTTCTGCATGGGGCCCTTCTGCACCTGAGTTGCTCGACGCGTTGTCCGGTTGCTGGCCCGTTGGCTAGTGACCTCTGCGACGACGAACCTTTGTTTTCATCTTGATGGTCTGGCTCCTCCAGACTGGCACCCACTCCTCTGTGAAAGAGAAGCACCCCAGACCTTCCTGGTCTGCACCAGAAGCAAGTCCTCCATCCTGCGTGGGTTCCGCTTGCCAAGGCTTGTTGGGTCCTGACTCGACTTCGACGCCGCCGACAGCAAGAGCCTTCGTGGGACAGCTCACCTCCTGGTCCTGGTCGTCCTCGACGCCTCCTGGTACCCGTGACTGCTGCGACAAGCTTCACCTCTTCACCTGCATCTTCATGACATCGCCTGGTTCCTTCCTGGTTCCTTCCCGGCTCCTGGCTGGTTACCTAGACTCTGTCCCTTCTGCTTGCAGGTACCCTTCCTTCTTGATTCCATCCTTGGGATCCACCGGACACTCTTCACTGACCGCCTGTCAGCAACTTTCCTTCAGGCATCCATAGGAGTCAACGACGAAACCCGACGCAAGTTCACACCTAAGCACCCGCAGCCCGTGGGCTAGGTAACTTGAGTACTTCGGTGCTCACAAGGGTATTGACTATCCAAGGGTCTAGTTTCCGAGTCTCGACTTCCTAGCTATACCAGAAGTGTCCTAAAACTGTTAATTTCTAACAACTTCCATTTCTATCGACTTTTACGCATTACGCGTGAGTGTTTCCACTCTGCACCTGAATCCCGTGGGCCTCCCACTTCCTAACCTTTGGTAGTATAGTGTAGCCCCAGCGATTCCCTAGGCCTAGGCCTATCCTGTGTTCGTGACAGTGGTTCTTATACCACTTACTTAGTATATGGTTTGCGTGGCCCCTAGGGCCTAACTGTATTACTTACCTGTTGTGGTACTGAAAATTCAGGACCCGTATTATAAACATCGTCGTATCATGACGATTTTGGTATCAGCGAACCGCAAATGATGAGTGCGGTATGCATGAGTGTTTTCGTCATGTTACACCGATGGATTCACTGTGTATTTGGAGATTTCGTTCTGAACCATGAGTTCCATTTTGTGCATAGCAGCCATTTTGTGATTGCCCTCACATAGGTTGATGACTTTAGCTGACTTTTGAATGACCTGAGTGAACTGACCCTGTTGCCTGAAGCTGACCTCGTTGAGCCAGTTCCTTGTTAGGCAGCTGGTCAGATAGAGATCAAAGAACAGGAGATTGTAAAGTTTGGTATGCACATACACACCCCTTATCCTGCCTCTCATCTGTTTCTGTTCCTGCTTTTATGGTCTATTTACGATGGGGAGGTGACCATTTTTTATGGGTTTATCCAGCTTGTCTAAAGAAGAATGTTGGTTTTGTCCGGCTTTTTACCTTTGTCAACTGAAACCCTGTAATTATAATGTTGCCTCTCTAGCTTTTTCACTTGTTTAGGAATGTGACTGGTACAACTCCCTTGTATGCCTAGGGCATAATAAATGGTATAAAAGGTCTGAGCTAAGACCATTCTGGAGGCTGCCTCATTCAGTTGCTTTAGGTGCTCCTGGGCGACGTAGCCTCACTCATTTGAGTTTAATAAAGATGTCTTTTCATATTTCAGTTTCTTTGCCAAGTTCTTTGTTATATTACCCTGAGAATGACATTTTTGAATACCACAGTTGGCGCCCATTGTGGGGCCTCATCAGAAGTGGCTATCTGGAGGAGTGATCTTGTCAGAGGACAGAAAACTACTGGGGAGAACAGGACAGAAATCCACTAAGCAGGTACTGTGTGCACAGAGGTTCTGGGGGATTCTTCGTCTCTGCAGCCCAGTATATCTCTGATCTTTCTGACTTTGACTCTCCAAAAGATGTCACTCCTGACTGAGAACCTTTTTGGCGTAAGTAAAAAAAAAAAAAAAAAGACTGTTAGGTCATTTAGAACTTGGCAGTTAGAATTTGGACAACTATTTGTTTGGTATAGGTTTGTATAGGTTTGTATACGCGAATTGCAATTTGTGTAGGCAGGTAATGAAGAGACTTTTTCTCCATCTGCTTTAGTTAAAGTATAAGTGGGTCGCTCCCAGTCCTTAGTTCTTTGGTCCTTTGGTTCTTAGTTTTTGGTTCTTGGTTCTGCATTGGTTCTTAGTTTGGTTCTTTGGTCCTTAGTATTGGTTCTTAGTATTGGTCCTTAGTTTTATTTGAAGATTGCAATTTTCAAAAACCGAGGGTCTCGTACATTTGCGAGTGTATCGATAGAGATAGCACCTTGAAGTTTGAAGCTCGGTTAGTGAGCGAAGATGCCTAATCGTAGCAAATTTGGTACTTGGTTTGGTTTTGGTTGCAACAGGGATTCCCGATTGGAGGATTCATGTCTGATACCTCCGATTGGAACTCCAACTTATGAGCTCTATTTTAAACACGGCGTGGGCCCCATCACGTTTGATAAAGTATGGGTCCGCTATTCTTGGAAATAAAGGTCTGTGAGGCTGTTTTTGCAGTTTTTTGGAACACTATTGAGAAAAGTTTTCTTTTCTCTTGTAAATATGACTTACAACTAGTATCTGCAAACGGTTCTGTGAGTAAAATTGCGACGGCGCTATTTATGAAAAATGGCTAAAAGCGTGCTGTATTATGTGTCCTGAGTGTTTGACCCCTTTCTGTTTATGTCTGAAATGAGCTCAATGTGTGTTTGTGGGTCTTCTTGATGTTTTCAGTCTGTTAAGTAAAATGTTGGTTAATTAATATTAAGTAGAAACTTAGAAAAAATCCAGAAATGAACCATGTGATGTGCTAAAATAGCTATATGTTGCTCTTTAATTTATAGAATGAGCAATTGTGCACATATACAAAACAGCCGTTAAATGCTTAAAGGATGAAATTAGAAAACACATTCAATAGATATAAATAAGGCCCCAAAAACGAAATTATCTATTTTTGCAAAAATAAATAAATTTACAGCATTTTCCTTAGATGCATTGTATTAGATGTTCACAGACAAACTTTTCAGCTGCAGTATATTTGATAGGAATGTTCATTCAGCCAGCACTTTCCCAGTTAAACACAGGTGGAATTTTGCAGTGGCGCAAAAATGTGACGCGTTTCAACTTAGGCTTATGCGCTTAGGCTTGTGAGTTAATGTGTCCAAAATGATAGGCAAGGGATGCAGCTTGCTTTTATATGTGGAATTATCACAAAAACGAATAATTGGTTTGTTTAGAAGAATTTTTTTTTTTTTAATATTAATCATGGAAAAATTATTTTTAAAAAAATAAGTGCTTTTCAAAATCGTTTTTTAATATTTATAAAGCTTAATACTCATACTATGACCTCCTAGCATTAAAATTTGATTTAAGTTGTGTTGCATGACTAAAATGACAAGCATTCGTGTGTACAATTTTCCCTTGGCGCAGGCGCAAACAAGCTCATTTTTATAAAGTATAAGTTATCATTTCCAATGCCTGACTCATGGGTTGTGTAATAGACATTCTGGTAATGCATATTATGCAAGAAAATTGTAGGATATTCATTTTTTAATGCCTAAAATATCAAAGTCGAATTTGGGTAAAAGCACTGTTTAAACTGCATTTTCTTTCATTCAGAGTACTTTTTAAAGTGTCTCAGGCTTCAGTAAATGCATACATTTAGGTTTGATATATATTTACAGGTTGTGCCTTCTTATGATTCAATGAGTCAATGTGCCAGTACAAAGGCTTGTTTTAATATCAGGGTTGAAGGTTCTAACTTCAGCTGGGCCTACTGAGACGTTCATTCATTTAAGGTTGATGAAATGTGTACCATTGCATAGGATTGCAACAAGCATTTATTCTAAAAACTAGTATGTGTGTTATTAAGTTTTGTGAATTATTCACAGTAAATGTAGTTTAATAATCTGGGAATAGAGATACATTTTTTAGCGCCTAAAAAGGAGAAATTATTTTTCAAAATAGAGTAAATTATTGCAAGTTAGGAGGAATTAGGAAGGCCTTCTGGCTTTGACAAATTCAGAGTGGCAGAAGCTGGGGGCTAGGAGAGCTGCAGAGGCTGGCTCAAGTTGCGCTGCTGAGATGCTATCTTTAGTTTTCCCATAAACAATGGAGTAGGCTGTCACGTTGACATTTATGACCTTTTAAATTAGGGCCTTGTCTCTGTGGAATGCAGAATGACCTTGCTAAACGGGCCTCTAAAGGTGGGGTTTCTGGTTTCTCCATAAGAACATCAATACAATTAAAGAACTTAACTCCAAAGGGAAAATATAAAAAAAAGGGTTTCTTCAAAAGTCCCAACATCATGTTAAATGCTCTGCAGAACTGATACATTTGTGTCTCCGCTCTCAAAAAAATAAAATGATGCCTGCTAGTTGCTTTTATTTGACAGAAAACGAAGTGTTGCATTAAGTCTTAGACAGAAACTAAGATGCAGCCCTTTTCTAAAATTTTGAAGGCTACATGCCTAAGTGAGAACGATTTTCCAATTAAGACTTACTTTTCACAATGGAAATTGTAGGTGCCAAATTAATATGAAGTGTCAGTGTAACAATTTTTACTTTTAGAAAGGTAAAACTACGGTGGCTTGATGTTGCGAGGTAACTGACAAGAGGGTAACAGTTAAGTAATGGAAATTTATTTTTGTGTATTTGGTCCTATCATGAATTGTTCTTGCTGGTCCTGTATGTTAGAAGAGAAACAGTAAAGTTATATTTGACAGCAGATTTCCATTGCCTGGTGATCTACTGTAAAAAGGAGGGTAAGGATTTTAAACCTGACAAATTAAACAGGCCCAAATATTGGGTTTTGGGCTGCAGGTTTACAGTGCATAAAAGTACATGACATGGTGTTGTGTGTCACCACTTATTCACATATGCTATTGTTTTGTCTATGCTTTTTGTGCTTGATATACAGCAAGTATATCTGATGGCTTGACGTTTTGTGCGTTTTTATTATTTTTTATTTTTATGCATGTTTTTTTTTTTTTTGTTGCTGCTTTTGATACTATTACAAGTTTACCTGTGTTGTGAGGGGATGGTCATGACGATGCCCATCGCTACGCAACAGTTGGTTGAACTTGTTCTGGTTACTAAATTCCACAGATAAGGATTTTTCATGCTGTGAACATGAGAGACAACACTTCACCAGTGCATGTCTATTTGGCTATAATGGTATTGAAGGAAAATAAAAAGAGATATACAGGATCAAAGTGTGTCACCTGCAGTTAGTCACGTTACTGCCCCTTCCCTTAAAGGAACAGGCAGCCTTACATTTATGTATCCTTGATTGGACCTAAGGACGAAATTATAGATCTGTGACTCAAGGTGGCCTAATTTCTATATTGCATTAGTTAATGATGTTTTGCTTCCTAAGTAGTATATGGCTTTTGTTCCTTAAAAGAAAACCAGGTTTTCATTTTTCCCTGAAGAAGGAACTGGAACATTACCTAGGATTATCGTATATGGTGTAGTCGCCAGCGGTAGAGTTAAAATTTGTGTAACTTTGGCCTTTTGTGTATCACCCGTACTCTTGGTGTTGTGTCACATGCCTGACTATCACCCAAGTAAATTCTTGTTCTTCCTATAGATTTTTTTTCTTTTGTTGCTTCTCCCCTGACCGATGTCGCATCATGCTTAGTTATTGGGGATTTTTGTTGTATCCTAGTTCCAATTCCCTTTTCCGTATTCCTTTCACCAGTCAGCCCATTTATTATTGTAGGTGTATTGTTCAGGTACACACTTCCAGACTGCAGTGATGTACCAGGGACCCCCATGTTATGTATAATTCCCTTTTGTATGACCAGACTGGTTTTCAAGAATTTGCCTTAGGCCTGCTTCAATGTTTTCCAGCCTGACTGTCAGGGTAGCGATAGACTGGTTAACTGACTCAATATTATAGTAAGACAAGTTTTCCATCCCAATAGGAGATATCTTATGTTTACCTTTTTGAACATGACAAATTTTCAATGTCTATTTTTAAACGTGGTTTTTACCCTTTTGTTCCTGCTGCTTTAATTTTTGGTGGGATCAGATGTGTTCTAATCATGCAAATACAAGGACTCTCTAGTTCTTGTCTTTTGTTTCCACATCTTGATCATTAGCTTTTGTATTGCATAGTCCACCTGATGCATTAAAGGAAGGTATCTACATGTCTCTGATAAAATGTATCTTGTGATTTTTTTTTTGAGGTGTTCTAGATAAGGAATTTAGAAACACCTATATGTAATCATTGAGAAAAAAAAATGTGTTTGCCCCATTAGACAATGCCACCATATGTGAAGACATCCATTTAGATAGAATTCTCGTGTAGTTATCTACCCTTAGATGATGGAGGCTCTCACACGGAAACCCAATTGAAAAGCCTAGAGGCACTGTTTTGCCTACTGCCTTTATATTTGTATTGCTTTTTGAGAATGACAGTGTATTCTAGACCAAAATTGTCCCATGGCGTGTGGCCACTCCTTTGAAGATCGCAGGCCACCTGTTTGCAGTCCCCTTGTTATACAACGAACTGTTTAAAGCATCGCACTTGCTTCATCAGAAGGCGTTCAACATCAGAAAAGAAGGAGGAGCTGGTTTTGCCACAGAACCAGAATTTCAGTGCAAAAGAGCGCCTGTCATGTGCTGGTAACCTCTGACAGTGTGCAGTCCCTTGAGCCCCTTGGCCTGAGTTTTTGGCCACACCCCCCCCTCTTTTTCCTTTGCTCCAATGGAAGTGCAGTGCACCGGCGGATCCAAGATTGACAAAAGGCACTACATTCTGGTGCCCATGAAAGAGCAGCCTGAGCGTCCTCTGACACTGAATGATGAGTGTTGGAGCCTGAGAATGGTCCCGGGTCTGCACAAGATGATCTGTGCCCATGACCAATGAAGAGCATATTATTTGTAGTGCCTGCCGCAGAGGAGAGACACTGGTGCACTGCCTTGAGACATTGAGACTTTCGAGTGAGCTGTGGGTGTTTGCCAGGAGGGCACTCCAACTAAGCAGTACTTTTCTCATGAAAGGCTTGAATGAAGAGGCCCATGCGAAAGAAAACAACAAAAGAAGATTTGATGGACAATAGAAGCCTGCCAGAGAGGCTTTTTGAACGGACTCTGGGCA
This sequence comes from Triturus cristatus, assembly GCF_964204655.1. NCBI lineage: Eukaryota > Metazoa > Chordata > Amphibia > Caudata > Salamandridae > Triturus > Triturus cristatus. The sequence continues at coordinate 561,258,708 of NC_140589.1, read as the reverse complement.
TAGTTGGTTTCACAAGAGGTTTCCGTGTGATTGTATAGACTAGGTGTTAGGAGACTGATTGTTTTGCTGGCATTGTTTTAAAGTACTATTCTGTTTAGTAAAAGCAGAATAAAGTCCATTTTCTGTGGAAAGAGTACCCCCTTTTCACCTTAGAGCATTGATGAGGGTCACCACTGTTTCACCTGAACATACAAAAATTACTGAAATGCATAGGAGCCCTAAAAATGTTACTAGATAATTTTAGGATTTGCTTTTTGCTTAGGGTTGTGAAAAATTATTATTTCATTTGTAATAGTGGTCACTATTTTCTCCCGTTGTCTATATGTTATTAATAACGAGTTTTCTAGTGTCTTTTTAAACATGACGTTGTCATTTATGGGTGGGATTTGTTTTTTTTCTACTCAATTGACTTCTGCACCCACTTCCCAACCTATGTCTTTTCCTACTACTGCTTCTTTGCACTCTTTTCACCCTTTTCCTGAACATGAGCAGGTTAGAAGATCAGAATTTGTAAGCAATTCTTTTGTACAGCTTCTGCATCAACAATAGTTAGTAGTGAACATCACTAATTGTTGGGTGTGTGATCTTATGCCACCTACTACAGATAGAGGTATTCCTTATTTTGTCCTGCCATATGTGGCCTTTGTGCTACTACATGTGTAAGGAGACGTGTCCCGAGAGAGTTGCTAAGTAATAGGATTATACTCCAGCAACATCTTGATGATCTGATGAATATAGACCTGGATTCAGACTGACATGAGTTTAGGTTATTGCCTATGTAAGGGCAAAAGGAGGGTCTGTGGTACTGAAAATTCTGGTCCCGTATTATAAACATCGTCGTATCATGACGATTTTGGTATCAGCGAACCGCAAATGATGAGTGCGGTATGCATGAGTATTTTCGTCATGTTACACCGATGGAGTCACTGTGTATTTGGAGATTTCGTTCTGAACCATGGGTTCCATTTTGTGCATAGCAGCCATTTTGTGGTTGCCCTCACATAGGCTGATGACTTTAGCTGACTTTTGAATGACCTGAGTGAACTGACCCTGTTGCCTGAAGCTGACCTCGTTGAGCCAGTTCCTTGTTAGGCAGCTGGTCAGATAGAGATCAAAGAACAGGAGATTGTAAAGTTTGGTATGCACATACACACCCCTTATCCTGCCTCTCATCTATTTCTGTTCCTGCTTTTATGGTCTATTTACGATGGGGAGGTGACCATTTTTTATGGGTTTATCCAGCTTGTCTAAAGAAGAATGTTGGTTTTGTCCGGCTTTTTACCTTTGTCAACTGAAACCCTGTAATTATAATGTTGCCTCTCTAGCTTTTTTATTTGTTTAGGAATGTGACTGGTACTACTCCCTTGTATGCCTAAGGCATAATCAATGGTATAAAAGGTCTGAGCTAAGACCATTCTGGAGGCTGCCTCATTCAGTTGCTTTAGGTGCTCCTGGGCGACGTAGCCTCACTCATTTGAGTTTAATAAAGATGTCTTTTCATATTTCAGCTTCTTTGCCAAGTTCTTTGTTATATTACCCTGAGAATGACATTTTTGAATACCACACTGTGTGACTTAATGTATGCTTAAATAAGACTGTGTTGTACTTACCTCGAATCTCATAAAGAGTGCTGAGGGTTTCACTAGAATAAATACATTCTATTTTTATATATATCTGTTGTGGTGTCCTTTCATTTGGTATTCAAGGGATTACATATGGTATAACAGCTGGCTTCACATGCCATTTAGAGTTTAGCCTAAGACTGCTCTTGTCCATGCTACCACTAGGATAGCTGGTCTGTAAGGTTGACTTTACAACCAATCACCATAAGGGTTGTTTGGACTGATACAAGGTGTACACTAGAATTAGTGACATCATGTATCAGGCCAACTTCTCACATTGGTGAGCAGCGGTTGAGATACTAAATTGAAAGATCACATAAGATATTGCTAGGTACATATAACATAGATTATAAATACTTAAGTCCTACTGGACTTAGTTGTTGTAGGTTGAAGGGCCTAGCACACCCTGACTACAACTACTAGAGAGGTTTAGTAGATACAACTAGTGTAGGTAGGTGCACACACCACACCCTCACTAAATCATGTCTCTGAGAGGAGATCAAGTTGATACTCTCCCAGTAGGGGTAGATCCTAGAAAGATCCCCTCTCGATATGATACCCTAACTTTTCAGGAGATGAGACAATTGTGTACTTCCAGAAAGTTAAAACAGGGTTCAAACCCTACCCTCATTCAGCTAGTAGAGATCCTAGAGGAGTATGATGCTCGTAGGGCCTCCCAGGCTAGTACCCTAGGTACAGGTGAGGGTCTACCCACTACAGATGAGTCAGATGGGACTTCAGAAGATGAGGTAGACAGCCAGGTCAAAGTTGGGAGACTTAGTCAGGCTAACTTAAGCCTACATGAGAGTCTGACTGGGGTCCCCCCATTCAGACCCTCAAGTGGGCTTAACCAGAGAAGCAGGAGAGACAGATCCCCTTCAAGGGAATCCATCCACTCCCATGTCTCTAACAGCTCCAATGCCTCTTCTTACAGGGGAATGACTTCCCCACAGAGAAAAGAGCATGAGGCCAGAATGAGGGAAGCTAATCTGAGGATTGAGAGGGAAGAACTTGCCCTTGCCAAGGAGAAGCTTGATCTGGCCAGAGAGCAGAAGTTAAGTGGGTTAGAGCCCACTGGTGGCAGCAATATTCCTAAAGATAGGGATAGGTCTTATGACCATAGAAACCTAAGCAATATAGTCCCCCCATATCAGAATGGGGGTGACATCCACAAGTGGATGACTGCTTTGGAGAGGGCCTGCAAAGTACAGCAGGTACCCCAGAGTCCGTGGGCAGCTATCTTGTGGCTCTCCTTTTCTGACAAAGGTAGAGACAAGCTCCTCACAGTTAGTGATGAGGATGCTGACAATTACAAAGTCCTGAAGAGTGCTCTGATAGATGGGTTTAGCTTAACCACTGAGCAATATAGGTTGTTGTTCAGAGACACCCAGAAGACACAGACACAGGACTGGTCTGATTTTGTAGATTGTGCCACTAAGGCTTTGGAAGGTTGGTTAACTGGCAGCAAGGTGTAGGACTATACAGGATTGTACAACTTGATTATGAGGGAGCAGATCCTTAATAATTGTCAAAACCAGCTTCTCCAACAACACGTGGTAGACTCAGATTTGACCTCTCCCCAAGAATTGGGAAAGAGGGCAGATAAATGGGTCAGGACCAGGATTAGGCCTAAAAATGGGTGGTAGCATCCCAAGCCTCAAGAGAAGGGTGGGGATAAAACAAAAGAGAAATCTTCCTCAGGGCCCCAAAACTCCACACAGGGTGGTGGGTCCCAAGCTCCCTCCTCTACCACAGTTAAAAAGCCTTACTGCCATGAATGTAAAATTCCTGGGCATTGGAAAACTGACAGCAGTTGCCCAAAGGATAAAAACAAAACTGTTCCTCCAATTACTCCTGTAACACCACCTATTACTGTCAGCAGTAATCCCCCAGGTGGTGGGAGTGCCCCCCAAAATTTGGTTGGGTTTTCTTGGGGAACACAGGTGGACCCTGGCTTAGCCAAGTCCCCTACAGCAGCTACTTTTGTCTGTGATGGTGGCATGGGGTTTGCCAACTTCACTGCCTGTCCCAACACTTTGGGTAGGTACAGACAGGAACCCTACATCAATGGTAGAAAAGCTGAGGCCTACAGAGACACTGGAGCTAGCATCACTATGGTGACTCACAGACTAGTTCCCTCTGAGCAGCTTTTGCCTGGTTTCTCATACCAGGTAACTAACATTGATGGCAAACAGAACAGTCATCCCATGGCAGAGGTATGTCTCAGCTGGGGAGGTGTCACTGGCCCTAAGAGGGTCGCAGTGTCCCCAACCTTGCCTGTAGACTGCTTACTGGGGAATGACTTGGAACTCTCAGCTTGGGCTGGAGTTGAACAAGACACCCATTCTAAAATGGTAGGCCTTTCACAAAAGGGTAGTGGGGCCCAGGCAAAGACAGACTTCCCTGTAGAGATTGGCAGAGCTGTGACAGTCACAGCTCAAACCCAAACTGAGTGCCTCCCTGGAAAGGTTGGCAAGGCTGTAATGGTCTCAGCCCATACTCAGACTGACATAGGTGTAGTGAAGCCTGAAACTATGGATCACTCCACACAAACAGAGTAGTGGGGAGGAAGAAAAGTCTCCCTCCCCCCAGACATTAGGAAAAGGTCTGTCTCCTCAGGGATCTGACCTCACCCCTTGTGAAGGAACTGCCCCAGAGGTAGCCAGGCCTGGCCTGGCAGAGCCTCTGATGTCAGTGGACCCTTCCAAGGTGGGACCCAGTCTGGTGCAGGTAGCCTGCCTCTCTCTACCCTGCCTCAGTCAGCCCAGGGCTGCAGAGGTCAGGGAGCCCAGTGGACCCTAAGAGGGCCCCTGTCCACAAGAACCCCCCCATCAAAAGAATGAGGATTGCCTGGCTAGTAGCCCTAGCCAGGTAATGGTTAAATACCTTCCTGAGGGATCTCCTTTACAGGTAGTTAGGGACCTCCCCCAGAGGGATTCTGTTGGGCACAGGCAAACATGGGACCTTAGGGCCCCAAACCTGACCTGTCCCTCCAGTAAGCCCACAAAAGGGACCCAGCCTCCAGCTTTAGGTAGCCAGAGGCTGACCCTGAGAGCACAGTGCAACTCAGTTAAAGAAAGAAAGGCATCCATGGTGGAGGATCATTGGAGGAAGCTGAGGCCTCACTTTGAGGAAACTCACTTCAGTACTCCATCTCAACACCAGCCTTTTACTTTGCAAAGACACACCAAAGGTAGAGATTCCCTATGGTGGAGACCCTATGATAGCTTTAGGATGAGGGATTGCTTAGTGGACCATGAGACAGGGGGTCACCATGCCAGTGCTGGTTCTTCCTTATATGGCCACTTAGGCAATATAGGCTTACCTGGTCAAGGAAAGCCTTATCTCCTTTCGTTTGGGAGGGGGGTTGTGTAGGAAGGTGGATATCTGACTATGGTTACCCCCAACTTTTTGCCTAGTGTTTAGCTGGTTTTTCGACTTAGTTGGTCTGAGATCCTGCCATTCAGGGTCTCAGGCTGTCTGCTCTCTCTTTAAAATGGACTCCATGTACCCTAGGTACATACCCAATTGGTAAGGATCACCTTATTGGACCCTGTACAGTGTACCCTAGGTACCCAGGGCATAGGTGTACCCTAGGCCTACCAGGGGATGCAGCATGTATTGTGCCACCCCTGGCCTGGCCTTCCATTATGACACAACTGGCTGATCACTCAGCTGGGGCAAGGTCGTGTAATCACCCCTTGCTTAGGTGTAGTATTCCTATAATTACCTTATATATAGACACATGTGTACCTATCAGCCACTCCTATGGCAGGCCTTAACAATCCTGGAGGCAGAGTGCTTGGTAACCTGTGAGATGGTGCTCTAGCATGAGCTGAGCCTGTCTGCAGCTTTCGGAACCATGTCCTTAAAGCTGTTCTATGATATAGCCTACCAAATACTCTTAAAGTACCTTATAATCTTAAACGGTTATGGTAACTATGGTTTGGCTTTATCAAAACATGTCGTGTAAGGTGTCTAACACTTTGGAATAATACCCCCATACCATTCCTGGTGATGAGGATATTATTCCCCCCTTCTAGAGGGAGAGACATGTCAAAATCCTACTTTGCTGTTTAACTCTGACCAAAGCCTCAGCATCACAAAATGGATGCTGCTGCCACAGACACGAGTCTGACCTCCTGCAGCTGGGAGCCCTCCCAGTGAGGACAGCTCACCTCCTGGTCGTCCTCGACGCCCACTGGTACCCGTGACTGCTGCGACAAGCTTCACCTCTTCACCTGCATCTTCACGACATCGCCTGGTTCCTTCCTGGTTCCTTCCCGGCTCCTGGCTGGTGACCAAGACTCTGTCCCTTCTGCTTGCAGGTACCTTTCCTTCTTGATTCCATCCTTGGGATCCACCGGACACTCTTCACTGACCGCCTGTCAGCAACTTTCCTTCAGGCATCCATAGGAGTCAACGACGAAACCCGACGCAAATTCCCACCTATGCACCCGCAGCCCGTGGGCTAGGTAACTTGAGTACTTCGGTGCTCACAAGGGTATTGACTATCCAAAGGTCTAGTTTCCGAGTCTCGACTTCCTAGCTATACCAGAAGTGTCCTAAAACTGTTAATTTCTAACAACTTCCATTTCTATCGACTTTTACGCATTACGCGTGAGTGTTTCCACTCTGCACCTGAATCCCGTGGGCCTCCCACTTCCTAACCTTTGGTAGTATAGTGTAGCCCCAGCGATTCCCTAGGCCTAGGCCTATCCTGTGTTCGTGACAGTGGTTCTTATACCACTTACGTAGTATATGGTTTGCATGGCCCCTAGGGCCTAACTGTATTACTTACCTGTGTGACTTAATGTATGCTTAAATAAGACTGTGTTGTACTTACCTCGAATCTCATAAAGAGTGCTGAGGGTTTGACTAGAATAAATACATTCTATTTTTATATATATCTGTTGTGGTGTCCTTTCATTTGGTATTCAAGGGATTACATATGGTATAACAGCTGGCTTCACATGCCATTTACAGTTTAGCCTAAAACTGCTCTTGCCCATGCTACCACTAGGATAGCTGGTCTAGAAGGTTGACTTTACAACCAATCACCATAAGGGTTGTTTGGACTGATACAAGGTGTACACTAGAATTAGTGACATCATGTATCAGGCTAACTTCTCACACCGGTCACAGCCAAGCGGTTCAACAGGGACAGTCGGTCCAGCAACACCTTTGTGAATCCTCATGCGAGACTCCATCCATGGTCACGACGCAGCACCCTAAAAAAGAACGGTTAGAACCCACCACAGACCGTCACCGACGTCAGTCAAGATGAAGCCAGGCAAGACAGAAAGACATGGCATTGTCAGCGAACGACCGGTATGCAGCGGGCGTCTCCAAGCCAGCGGTCGTGTCCTGAGTCCCTCAGGTTAAATTACTGATGGACCCTATGGTATTTAGTCAACTGTGTGTTTCTTCCCCACAGGTTGGACTGACACTTTGTTTGTCCTTCAATAAAGTTTGGTGGAATGTAGTGTCCTGCGAGACACGTTCTAGTGTCCCTCAGGAAGTTGCACTTCCAGCCACTCCCTTGAGGGCTGGACACACTGCACCCGACACCCATCCATCACGGGTGTCACGAGTGACGTGGCCCCGCTAATAAAAAGGCCCGGGTGCACGTGCTCGAGGCCGAGTTATAGCACCCCACTATGCAGTGTCAGTCTCGGTCATTTGCCAGCATGGGGGCCTAAGGCCCAACACTACATTCCCCACTCACTGCATCTCCGACCTCCCCCACATGCACTCCACGTCATCTGCGCCCCTAAACTGCACGGCCACATACACATACGATCTGTTACATTGTCCTTCCCTGCTCCCGGTCCCTACATTACAATGCCTGCTGCTCACTCGACAAACAGCCCCACACACTTACCTGTTCTCCTGCAGAGCACTTTCAACCTGCCTGGAACACACGGCTAAGAATGCACAAATGGCCTTTGTTAGCTGTCAGAAAGGGACATGTAGCCTCACACATCTGTGCTCTCACCTTCTGTGCTATAATCCAAAGATGCACAACAACACCTACATAGTCTCCTGTTCCTTCACACTACTCCGCTACCCACCCCCTGTAAACAAACACAGTTCCCGTTCCTTCTGTCTTCCAGGCACACAAAACTGGCAGTTCCTGTGTACTACGCTGACTCCTGGTCATCTGTTTGGTCACATGCCCACCTTGCCAATAGCACAATTGTACACATGAAATTTTTTTTATGAAATAATCTGCTTTTCATGAAGTTGTGTGCAACTGAGAAAATTGAAAAAACGTTTTGCATTCATTCAAATTAGTGCTTACTTTTGTTAAATTCTCTGTAACACAGCTGCCTAAAATGTCACAAACTGGTAAACTGTACTACGGTCGAACGGCCTTTTTTCAATCTATGCGTTGTGCAGGTGCCTGGCGAAGTCCTGCCATGCTTCACACATCAAAGGCCGGTAAAGTGCGCAATTAAATCCCATTCGTACAGATTTTATGCCACCTCCAAGCAAATGAACTCAGAAGGATGTATGACGTTACAACGCACACTTTTACAACGCATGCACTTACAACGCATTTTTTACAACGCATAATCCATTACAACGCATGACATTACAACGCATGACACTACAAAGCATTTTTAAAAAATACCTTTACAACGCATTTCCATTACAACGCATACTACCTTTACAACGCATACCATTACAACGCATAATATTAAATTACATTTAAGGTAAGTATTAGATAGTATAGGGGTAAAAGTTACTTTTCTAACTCCAGGGGGTGCAACAGTAGGGTAAGTGTTGGATAGTATAGGGGTAAAAATTACTATTCTAACTCCAGGGGGTGCAACAGTGGGGTAAGTGTTGGATAGTATAGGGGTAAAAATTACTATTCTAACTCCAGGGGGTGCAACAGTAGGGTAAGTGTTGGATAGTATAGGGGTAAAAATTACTATTCTAACTCCAGGGGGTGCAACAGTAGGGTAAGTGTTGGATAGTATAGGGGTAAAAATTACTATTCTAACTCCAGGGGGTGCAACAGTAGGGTAAGTGTTGGATAGTATAGGGGTAAAAATTACTATTCTAACTCCAGGGGGTGCAACAGTAGGGTAAGTGTTGGATAGTATAGGGGTAAAAATTACTATTCTAACTCCAGGGGGTGCAACAGTAGGGTAAGTGTTGGATAGAATAGGGGTAAAAATTACTATTCTAACTCCAGGGGGTGCAACAGTAGGGTAAGTGTTGGATAGTATAGGGGTAAAAATTACTATTCTAACTCCAGGGGGTGCAACAGTAGGGTAAGTGTTGGATAGTATAGGGGTAACAATTACTATTCTAACTCCAGGGGGTGCAACAGTAGGGTAAGTGTTGGATAGTATAGGGGTAAAAATTACTATTCTAACTCCAGGGGGTGCATCAGTAGGGTAAGTGTTGGATAGTATAGGGGTAAAAATTACTATTCTAACTCCAGGGGGTGCATCAGTAGGGTAAGTGTTGGATAGTATAGGGGTAAAAATTACTATTCTAACTCCAGGGGGTGCATCAGTAGGGTAAGTGTTGGATAGTATAGGGGTAAAAATTACTATTCTAACTCCAGGGGGTGCATCAGTAGGGTAAGTGTTGGATAGTATAGGGGTAAAAATTACTATTCTAACTCCAGGGGGTGCAACAGTAGGGTAAGTGTTGGATAGTGTAGTGTAATATTATGCGTTGTAATGGTATGCGTTGTAATGGTAGTATGCGTTGTAATGGAATGCGTTGTAAAGGTAGTTTTTAAAAATGCGTTGTAGTGTCATGCGTTGTAATGTCATGCGTTGTAATGGATTATGCGTTGTAAAAAATGTGTTGTAAAGGTAGTGCGTTGTAAAAGTTGCGTTGTAAAGGTTGTTCCCCACTCAGAATGGACGTCATTAAGGCTAATTATGTGTTGATTAATAATTAATGCCTGAGAACACAGGCCATTGGTAATGCTATTACTGTATTACACTCTGAAAACGACACAAACTGTAGCTCCCATGCTTAGGATTCCCGTCTGTGGCTGTCCCACTTCAGCTCTGTGAGTATGATGACGACACATATTAATGTCCCAGGAACTGTAGGATGCATGTCTGTCTGCAAGGAGTGCATGAGAATGATTCTGACAACGCATAGGATGAGGCCACAGGCAGAGCTGTAGCTTGCCATGAAACACGTCACAAGCAAGCTTGATGTTTGATGCAGCCTGGTATCTATTATATAAGATACTCAGAGCCATACCCGTGCCGTACGGTGGTATTTATTCAATGAACCCTTCCTCTCCAGTGCTTCCCGATCCTGTGCTTCACCAGTGACAATTAATGCATGTGTGCAGTGTTTGTTAGTGGCCTAACAAATGGCTTACAGCCTATGTAAAGTGGTTTGATGAAAGCTCGGGATCCCAAATGCAATTGTCCGGACAAACAAAATCACAGGGCCTGGTCAGAGACGTTTTAAGGCATGAACAAAAAGTGGCCTCAGCTCTGGCCCAGCACCCCAGAATTTCAGGGGCCTCCTTTTAGAGCCAGCTCTTTTCTGCAGAGATTCTTGCCCTGGTGACATTGAATTCTTCTTAAACAAATTGATTTAAATACGTTTTCCTTTAATTTATTTTGAATGTAGGTGATGTGTGAGAGTCTATTCTAGATATGTTGCAGAGAAATGTTTGTTTCATGTAACAACCATAAAAAAGTGTTCTTTTAGATCAAAACAGGATCTCACGTATGAGAAATGGCAGGGCATCACAGAGATTATTTGCAGTAATGTTAGTGAGCATTATTGATGTCATAATTACACTTTCATAATTGTTTAATTAACCTTCTGGCTTTCTCAAATATGCCTGAAAATGCATAATTTACCCATTCTTTTCTCAGGGGGAGAATTCCACTCATCACTAACTTTTACGGCTCTCCACTTTCAAAAGTCACCAGCCGCCACTGGACTAGAGCTCCAGGAGGCCGAATACCCCTTTGGCAAAGAACCACAGAAAAGGATTTCCTGATGTGAAGACTAGAGCTCCAGGAGGCCGAATACCCCTTTGGCAAAGAACCACAGAACAGGATTTCCTGATGTGAAGAAGAACGTAGTGGGAGCAGCCACAAAGTTAGATTTACCAGCGATACACCTAGAGCGGATAGCGAGCAGATTGGTTCCCAGAGCAGTTTTTAGCCAAAAATCTCCTAAGTTTTGACTTTTGGCTATCTGGACACCTTTAGCAACACCACCAAGGATCCAGAACTGGGGGGGGGGGGGGGCACCACTTGGGGGTGTTAGGAATTGCTCTGGCTCAGACCGGATGCGGGTTCAAGATTGTGGGAGCCTCATATGTCGCTGTGGCTCTGAGCAGGAGGCCAGCAAGCTAGCCATTATACTCACTCTGGTAGTCCAAGGTTCAGGTAATGAAGCAGAGTCAAACAGCAGGACAGGCCTCTGAGAATGCAAGGCCCTTCCAGGTCCAGCAAAGCAGTCTTGTGTAGTACACAGCAGGCTACAGCAGTAGGTAGCCCTCTAAGATTAATTCTGCAGGTCCAGAAAGTGAACTGAAGAGGGGATCTTAGGGCCCTATTTTTATACCTAGTGCCTCCTTTGATGTGGGAGAAGTTTCTAGAGGTTTCTCTTTTTATCTTTGAAGTGCTTGGAATTTCTTGACTCCCCTTGCTCCAAGCTGGCAGCAGGGACAAAGAAGTAGTGACAGGCACTTTGTGTAAAGGCAGAGCCCAGCCTATTCAGTTGCAAGTAGGGTTGTGCCCAGCCCCGCCCACTCCCCATTCTGCCGGCAGATGACCTATTCAGGTGCACCTAATCCCTCTATTGTGTGAGTGTCTGGGAGGAATTCACAAAGTCCTAACTGCCAACTACACCCAGTCATGTGACCAAGGGGAAGCTGTAGGCACCAAATGACAGAGGGCAGGAAAATTACAACTTTCTAAAAGTGGCAGTTTAAAAATTGTAACTTAAAATCTGACTTTATCACTAAGGAGGATTTTTAACTATAATTTCATAGATACCAAACATGAAATGCTTATTTGTCCACAGTCAAATGTTAGCGCTTATTAAATGTAATAAGGCCGTCAAATGTTATGCTATGGGACAGGTAAGCCTCACAGTAGTGAAAAACAAATGTCGTAGTTTTTCACTACCAGGACATGCAAGACCTAAAAATGCATGCCCATCCTTTTAATGACAATGCACTCTGCCCTATGGGCTAACTAGGACCTACCTTAGGGGTGACATATATGTAATAAAAGGGATGTTAAGGCTTGGCAAGAGGGTTATATTGCCAAGTCGAACGGGCAGTTTAAAATTGCATTCAGGCTGCAATGGCAGGCCTGAGATATGTTTTAAGGAGCTACTTAAGGGGATGGCAAAATATATGCTGCAGGCCCACTAGTAGTATTTACTTTACACACCCTGGGTATATGGTGTCGCACTCTACAAGAGAATTATAAATCAATTAAATATGCCAATCATCTGTTAGCAAATTTAACCATGTTTAGGGGAATGAGCACAAGTACTTTAGCACGGGTTAGCAGTGGTAAAGTGCACAGAGTCTAAAGGTCAACAAAAAGGAATTTTAACAAATAAATGGAGGGGACTGGGCATAAGCTTTTGGGGGAAGACAACCCTAAGGCTGATAGGTGTAACACTCACAAACCTTTTAGTTTGTGTATATCCACCAGACTTTTAGTCCTGAAAACGGTTGTAGATTTGCTCCTTCTAAGAGCCGGAGAAATATTAGTTTTAAGGGTGCCTATGGGCAGAGAACATTCCCAAAACTGGTAGCTATGGATGGGAAGGGTTTTCTTGATGGAAAATTAACTTTCTTGTTTCTCGCCAAAATGCTCACATCTATCTAAATTACTAAAAAAAACGAAGTAATTCAAACTAGCCTGCATCATCCACAAAGCTCTCCAACAGAGGCACTCCAAACTATCTGGCTCGGAAGCTGTGCAACTCAGGAAGTCAATAAACAATCAGAAGCACTGATTTTCTTCTTTTGGAAGCCACTTCATTCCCTAAAGAAAAAACTAAGAAACATTTTTTATCGGGAAATAACCCAAAGATCTGGGACTCATAACATCTTTCATTCAGAACTCTTACCTACTTCGAAGCCTTCGAAAGAAACTTAACATCGTTATTGTTCCAGCACCTCACCCCCTTCTAGTTTGACCACTTACCCGTTCACGATAAATATAATTATCTTTATTGTATTATAACACAAAGGGAGCTTGCAATCACTCTATAGAAGCCAGTCTCTAATTTTCTTATTACAGGTGCCTTGTGACATCTGTAGTAGTCTGTAACAAAGAAATGACATTGCTGCTGAACTGTAATAAGTTATTACAGTTGAGTTCTGACATCACAATGCCTGCTGCTTGAGCCAGGGTGAAAGGCAGGTCATGGAGCATAATTAAAGCTGCTGTTCACTAACAATAACAAAATCTAGCCTTTTCTTCTACTGCTTTGTTTTTCTAGATGAACAGTAATAAGCAGAAATAAGAGATTTATGACAAGATGCTAACTTTTTTCCCCTTAAGGAAATTATAGCAAAGATAGAATTTCTCTGCATGTTGTTACACGTTCTGAGCTCAAGCGTTTTCCTAACTGATTCTAGCATCTTTTTTGCAACAAATATCTAACTGGTCTTTGGTGTGTTCAATTCTGTTGTACAGATTCTACTTTTATTCATCATATCTTCAAATATCCTATCTCTTTCATATGAAACAGCAACAAATCAAGGATTTGTGTGGGATTCGTGTGGGAAGGGTGATGGAGTGAGCATGTATGATAAGTAATAACGTGGCTCCTGCAATACTAATTAAACCTCTCCTGAATTTTACAATTTTATGAAGTTTTGTTTACTTTTTATCAAGTACAGCGCTCTGACATCTAGCACTAAATAAAGCGGTTAGAGAAATAAAAGAAACAAAAAAGTTAGCAAATGCTATTTAACTTGACGTTTCACTATGCAGGGGCCTACCTTACCCAAGTATTTCCCCTGCTTAAAACAGTCTTAAAGCTTCCTAAGCCAAGGAAAAACTGATCATCCACTGAGTGCTTAAGTACTGTGTCGTTTAACAGTAGTTTAGTATAAATATTGTCTCTTTGTCAATTGGTGGGAGATAAGAAAAACCTGTTAACAGACAATGAAAGAGCATGAGAAGGTAGAAGGCAAAACTGTGTCTACAACAGAATTTGAAGTTGGCAAATATAATTTAATAGCGCTTCCTCTCCAGATTACTACAGTGGATGCACTGTGCTACATTTCTGTGTGCAACAGAGCTGTACTGGTCACACAAACACTAGGGACCCCTCTGGGGGAAGGCAAAGGTGCTTATGGCTGCTTTCATGGCTGAACAAGCTTGGAGCTACACAGCGATCAGTCATTCTTTCCTGAAAGCAACCTTGATGGAGTGTCAACGATTTGTTTTCTATGCCGATACATGATTTTCTTCTTGTTGTGTCCTATTTTTATGTGTATGAGGCCTCTAGTGGCACTCGGCAGACTTCTTACAAGTATTACATAATTTGGTGGGTGTGGTTATTAAAGTTTGTGACGTAGTGTGTTCAATTAACGGTAGCATGCTGAAGAATAAAGACATGCAAACCAGAGCTCCATGTGTGGCATGGTTTGTTACATGCTCCTGGGCTACCACTGGCGACGAAATAGGGGAAACATGCCCCAAAGAAACAAGACTGCTCTCCCTGAGAGTTTGCTGGGCTCCAACAAACTGTTTGTGCGTGCCATGTGCACCTGAAGAAGTGGACTACAGTTGGCGTATGTGGACTCAAAGCGCAACCATAGCTTTTGAGAGGCCCTCTAAGAAGGTGAAGGCCCCACGGAGGAACACAGTCAGTAAGCCTGGCAAAAATCTACTAGTAAGACCAAAAGAAGAGATACTGCACCACAGCATAACATAGTCCCTGCGCTGATACAAAGCAGAAACGCTAAAGACAGTGAGAACCAGGTACAAAGAAACACTAAACGCAGTGACAACCAGGTGCAGGAAAGCAGTAAAGGCAAAGACGATCAGGCACTGAGAAACGCTAAAGGCTGTGACAGCCAGGTATGAGGCATAAAGTCGAGAACGGTGAAGAGCACATGCAAGGAGAGAAACCTTTACTCATCGTGAAGAACGAAGATGAAGCAGTTGACAAAAAGATCATCAAATACTTAAAGAACCTTGCAGGTAATGGAGTATAAGAAGTGAAGTATCATACTGTCAAATCAAGAAGACGTTGGAGGCCGAGTTCAATCCAATGCTAAATGTCGACTATGGAAGGTGCACTTTCAACCAAGCAAGACAGCAACCTGGTGAGACGATGGATGAGTTTGTTGAGAAAGCTTGATGCACTTATAAAGCACTGCAAGTTAAATGAATTCAATGATGAAGAAGCCATGCGTCTTAGTGTTATCTATCGTTGCCACTCCGATTCATTCTGACGACCCATGCTGCAAGAAGCCCTCAGTTTGGAGAAAATGTTTATGGCTGCAAGAGCAGAGGAACTTGCTGATCGATATGGAAGTTGGAACAACCCAAAATGAATCCGCATTGAGCAGGTAAAGTAAGCAAAAACACAAGGAAGAGGCCCACAAAGTGATGTCATTACATTGTGTTTCCGCTGTGGATTCTCTTTTCCACATGAAGGTAAATGTCCCGCCATCGGACAGATATGTAAAGGCTCTGGGAAAGAACCATTTCGTAACGGTTAGCAAAGCGAAAGAGGAATTAAGTGCGCCACAGAGAGACAAGAAAGTTTCAGAAGCAGTCTAGCTACTCCCACAAGTCCAAACGGTAACATCGACTAAGGCAAGTGGAAACGAAACAAAGTCGATTGCTATCAAATTCATCTTCCAAAGGTTTGTTGATGTCATCATCGTATGACAGTGAGGAAGATGGATGTGCAATGGTGATGACGTCACAGACCGACGTGCGCATGTAGGATTGGCCGCTTGCCCAGAAAAACACAAATCGAAAGAAAATCGCCACATGAATCAACAACGTTTATTTGGACATTGTCCTACAATCACGCTCAAGGTGAACATCATGCTGGCAGAAAAATACAAAGAACTATCTCCGATACCACGCCTCACACTGTCAAAAACAAGGATGTACACCTGGGCAGCTTTCACACCCTTGCAGATCAAAAGATCCATTGTGGGGACCACGTGGCACAAGAAAAAGACAGCGCAAGCGCTAATCCATGTCATCCCAGGTACTTCCTTGAGTGCTTGCTTATTAAGTTTCAATACTGCTACTGACATGGGACTGATATCTATTAACTACAACATGAATGCTCATTCTGAAATAGTGAGACAATTCCCAACATTGTTTCATGGACTTCAGAAATTAAGACAATGAATGTTTAGTTTCACAATAATGAAGATATTCGACCTGTTGCACAGTGACACCCTGAATTCCTTTTCACTTAGAGGAAGCCATTGAGAAAGAACTAGAAAAATTCTTAAAGCAGGACATCATCAAGCCCCCTACTGGTCTGACACTGTGGGTTTCCCCCATTGTGGTGGTGCCAAAAAAGTGGAGGTTTAATGTGCATTTGTGTTGATATACGACAGGTGAACAAAGCAATTGACAGAGAAAGACATCCAGATCCAGACATTGCGGACATGATCACACAGCTGAAAGGAGCCAAAGTTTTCTCCTGCCTTGATTTGAACAAAGGCTACCATTAACTTGAACTGGAAGAAAACTGTAGGTACATTACTACTTTCTGAACTCATCTTGGTTTGTTCAGATATAAGAGACTCAGTTTTGGTGTGTCATCAGCTGCAGAAATCTTTCAAGATGTCATTCACCGAATAATTCAGCCTGTCTCACATGCTTTTAACTACAGTGATGATATACCGGTGTTTGGTGCTACACAAAAATGAACATGCTAAAGAACTCAGAAAAGTATGCCGTTTGCTTGCTCATGCAGGTCTCACACTAAATGCAGAGAAGTGTGAGTTTCACATAAAAAGGCCAATATTCTTTGGACATATTTACTCTGAAAAGTAAATAACTCCTGACCCCAAAAAGGTACAAGCATTGTCACCTACTTGTCCTCCAGAAGATGTGGTCATGCTGCGATCCTTCTTCGGCATGGCCAGCTACTGCTCTAGGTACATTTGTGATTTCATCACTGTGAGTGCCCCTTTGAGAAAACTAACAAAGTGAAATGTTCCGTTTGAAAGTAATCTGAATGTGACCGAAGTTTCAAGAAAATACAACACGCAATTGAAAATGCAACTGAAATGGCTTAGTTTGATCTGAAATTTCATAAAGAGATTGCATTGGATGCAAGCACGGTGGGGTTGGGAACGATCCTAGTTCAACATAATGGACAGTCTGATGCTCAGAGACACATTGTGGCCTAGGCTGGCCGGAGTCTATCTCAGACTGAAAGTGCTTATTCTCAACCTGAGAAAGAAAGCTTAGCGTAGTATGAGCATGTGAACACTTGTATGTGTTTCTGTACATAAAGCATTTCACACTTGTTACGGATCAAGTGTTGCTCACCATTTTCGGTATCTGAAAGCCCAGATGCCTCCTCGCATCAAGAGGTGGGGGTTGCACCTGCAGTAGTATGATTACATTATTGTGCACAAACCAGGGAAGGACCGGAACCCTGCAGATGAATTTACCACGTCCAAAGCGGTTGAGGCCTACATCCATTTCATAGTAAAGTCAAGTGCACCTGCAGCTCTTTCTATTGAACAGATTCTGACAGCTTCTAGTGCTGACAAAGACATGCTTAAGCTTAAAGAAATCATTGCAACACAATTATGGAGGACACATACTCGATCCCTTACAGATGATGTTGAGTACCAGAAACTCAAGAATGTTAGGGTAGAACTTTCTGTTACATATGATGGTGTCATACTAAGATAGGCTAGAATAGTTATCTCTGAAAGCCTGAGGCAACAAGTAATTGAACTGGCACACAAAGGACATCAAGGCATTGCTGCAACTAAAGGAACACTTAAGGATCGAGTGTGGTTCCTGCACCTTGATGAACAAGTTGAAAGGGAATGGAAAGCTTGTCATCTGTGCAGCTATTTGTCTCCCAAAACAACTCTGAGCAAAAATAATGGGGTGACCCGGTGTCCCTCAGAACCTGGGTGGGCGTATTATATAAATACAATGGTTCTGTCGGGAATTTGTGATTTCTTTTAGAAAGTTCAAAAAACATTAATTACATGTAACAGATATCAGATAAATGAGGAAAAAAGCACACACCAATAAAAAGTATGCAATTTGGTAATTTAAGGGAATAAAGTATTATGGGTTGTTGTAATACATAAATTCAAAAGAGCAAAATATTGGTGACTTGTGGTGATAAAGTGACATGTGATGATAAATAGTATATACAATATATTTCAAATGCGGCAAAAGTGAATAAGTAGAACAGAAAGGTAGATCATTTCTTGATATGTCTTTATGGTTTTTCACATATGCTACAAGATCCTATGTGAATTAATCTGTGATCAGAAGCATTGTGCAGACATATAAGGGTGCGTCGACGTTTCGACCCTGTGTACTGTGCAAAATATAATAAGCGTCACGGCGGGTCTTCCTCAGGACAGTGCAGATGGGTATACAGCCTTCGGTATGAATAAAAGCTGGTTTAGGGTGTGTGCTCAGAGATCAGGCAGAAAGGACTGTTCTCTATGAGGGTAAAAAAGCTTACCCAAACGCAGATTTTGGTTAATATCTGCGGGCATGAAGGTTTTCTCAGTTGACGCACCCTTATATGTCTACACAATGCTTGTTGAATAATTTATGAGTACTTTGTAAAGGGTGGCTCAGCATGCTGTGCTGGAAGGCATCGCCTTCACTTCAGCTTTACGCCCAGCCCTCCGTGCCTACCAATCCACTCCTCATTTCACGACAGGAGAAAGTCCTGCCACCTTGCTGTTCGGAAGAGCTCTTGGAATGAAGACACTGCAATGGACCACAAGTCAGTCAACAGACCCTGATGTGATTTGTGTCACTGACACCTCTCACAAATGCAAAATGAAGGCTTATGTCAGTAAGCGTCACTGCACTCGAGACACAAGGGACTGAGTTCTTGGCAATCAAAAGCGGACATGCAAGACTGATGCTCCTTTTGATGCTGAACCGCTAAGGGTTGGGGAAAGCAAAGGACATATGGTAACTGCTGAATGACCTGAAAAATTCATAACCAGAGACTCATCACACTTTAAGCCTTTGTCTCGATGTCTGTCTGCTCCAGAAACTCAGGAGTGAGGCAAGTCCACCTGAGTCCCCAAGTCAAGCATCTGGAAGACTAGTGCGAGCACCTCAATGATTCATTGAGGAGTTATAATGTGTATATGTATATAAATATATTTGTTCTTTCTTTATATTAACAAAGGGGGAGATGTTCTGTCCTGTGTTTATGTGTATGAGGCCTCTAGTGACCCTTGGCTGACTCCTTATAAGTATTACGTAATCTGGTGGGTGTGATTAATAACGTTTTTGATGCAGTTACATGCTGAAGAATAAAGACTTGGAACCATACCTCCTTGTGTAGCGTGGTCTGGTACATGCTCCCTTGCTGGGAAAGACACTACACTGCTGAGGAGAAATGTTGTGCCTAGGAACTGCGGTAGACTGCAGAATTACCTATAAAAAAGTGGCTTTTTAATCAACAGATGTTGGCGTCTGTGAAATTTCATCCCAACTAGAGGAGCACATTTGCTTAATGTGCCCTGTTAAGCATGTGGCTAGTATTAAAGCAAGTAATGTTCCAGAGCTGCCCTCAGCCCTCAGTACCCCCCTGACTCAAATTGATGCTGCTGGTACCCAGTTCATTCTGAAGCTTGCTCTACAGAAAGGAGTCTGTTTCCAGAACAAGGTAATGACTGCAAGAAGGCCAGAAAGTTGGTGCTGCTCAGAGAAAATGTGAATACTCATAACACAGCGTTTGAATCTCTGAGAGCAAAATCATATGAGAATGGTCACAATCTTATTCTTCCCCCTTCTTTAAACAGCAATCATCTGCACAATGATTTTAACACACATACACAGGTCTCAGATTGATACAAAGACATGATTTGTTCACTGTGACACCAAAGTACACCTACTTTAACAATCCAATGTCCAGTAGGTGAGAAACTTTGAAGACATTAGCTTCAAGTGGGAATGAGCTGCCAGTTACTGCCATGACTTGTAACCAGTGGCGATTACGGATTTCCTACAGGGTGAAGGAAAACAACATAAGACACTGATAAAAGCCAACAATGAATCAACCACACAAAGCATCATACCACAGGTTCATTATTTTCATTACAGTGATGATAAAACAATGTGCCGGGCAAGGCTTCTTCAGTAGAAATCGGCATGTTATTTAGATAGTACCAAAATACTCTGCATATTTTGTACATTCTTGGGTCCTTATTCCAAATGCTGAGTGGCAATATGGATGAGAATACTGCAGCCACTAAATACTGATAACACAGGATATGGTATTTACTATTTTCCATCCATTCCAAGTTTGGAATAAGGCATAACACAAATTTTCGATGTTTAGGCAGACAATTGCCACGTTTCTCTCATTCCAATCATTTTATCTCAGACAAATTTTGCCACTTTTATCTTGACGTAACTTGTCTAGGGAAAGTTACAGATTAATGTTTACTACCTCAAAAACTCAGAATCTTGTTTCAGGACTAAAATGGCAGTCAGAAGGAGGCAGACGAGAGTAGGGTCTTCTCAAGGAGTACTGTGTAAAACATAAACTAATATTGTGTTAAAACAGCTATTTTGCTATGCATTCACACTGGCTAGTGCTGAACTTCAAAGAGTGTGAAGCAACAAAGTAACACCGCAGTTTCAGAGGGATACAAGGGACAACATGCTCTGCTGTACACCAGTGTGATAACAAATGCAAACATATGAAAGCAGTTGACTTGTTCCAGTGTGACTATGTGAATGTAGTAGGTGAGTAAGAAGCGGAAAGAGGAAAGTGCTCAGGTAAAGATGTGATGCATGTGACTCAAAAGTACAAGGATTTTATCACAATTACATCAGCAGAGATACAGCCTTTAAATGTACGTTTATCAATACTTTGAAGTATTCTTAGAGTAAATTATAAGCCGAGCCACTGTAATTATGCGGCAGGAGAAGGCCAAGTTATGTGGCAGGGGTGAGTAACTTAAGCAGCGAGAAATTGCAAATCATGCAGCAAAATGCTGCACATTTGTAATAGTATTTCTTCATTTTTTTGTACTTTTTACACTTGTTAGCACTGTCTGGGCATTGGGTGCAGCTCATTAGTACCAGTTTAATACCCAAATATAGCAATAAGCAATAGAAAAGGGACCAGCCAACCTTTCCAAAAGGCCTTCCACTGCGCAGCAACATGTGCTACTGCGTTTTTATTACCTTTAAACTATTGAGCAGGAAACACATTTTTTGTTATAATCTGCAGATTATGGAGCATATGATGGATTATGTGGCAAATGTGGCAAATCTCTAATCATGCAAAAATCGCCGCACAGTTGCATAATTCCCCAGTGGCCCTGATTAGAAGTAAGGCTCTCATATTTTCATTTTTACACGTAGACAATTTGTATTTAGTTTTAAAATGAGAAGAAAACTTAATTTGCTCATTTATGTATGTCTCCATGCTGCAACCAGATGGTATGGTCGCTAAGATGTGAATACTTGGGAGTCATGGCTGGTCCACACTGGTATACTATTTAATAATGGATGCACTAACATCAGAAGTGGACACCACTTGTAAAAAGTAAGGAGAAGAGGTAGATAAGAAAAAATGCCACTTCCAAACAGAGCGTCCAAGCACATCGCAGTGGTAGACAGCCCCTTAACCCCAGCCAGAAGTAAAAGATCAAATATTAAAAAGCTTACCTTGAATAAAGTAATGATTTCAATATATTTTTTACTCTTTTGGATATTCATTGTAATAAAAGTGTTAATAATATATTTAACAATAAGAATTACTTTTCAGGCCATTTTAGTCTGGGTCACATAATGTCCTGTATTGTTGCAATACCAATGCATTTCACAGATTCCCACTGACCCCCCCTCAAATAATCTTTTCAATCAGTCTTTGTTTATTGAGGAATGCCTCCCCATTTCAAAGTCTTCAGGGTGAAGCATTATACCTCTTCATCGCATCCATAACAAATCTCATTTGCCCCACTAAATCTGAATACATTCATTGGGGCATACCCTAATTTGGTAAGTCACCCTCTTTGCCCCATCTACTAATCCATGCCTGATCACTATCTTTCCTTTTTAGGGTGCAAGGAATTCCTCCTCTAATGAGCTATCCTTCTCTTCACTATCATAAATCTAAAGGTAATAAGGGTGAGTTCGTGCCTGGCCAGGTCAACATTATTTGGAATGTCCAGTAAGACTAGTTTTAGAGTCAACGGTATTGTAGTGGCAATTACATCTGAAAGTTCGGTCCCCACTTCAGCCCAAATGGGTACAATTATTTTGCAAGTCCAAAAGGTGTGGAGGAAAGTGACCTTTCCCTTTCCGCATTTTAAGCACTGAGAATCTCCTACCGGGATCATCTTGTGTAATCGATTCGTATGGTAGTAGCCTCTGTGTAGGATATTGATTTGTATCAATCTGAGGCCTGCTCAGATTGCCACCTCTCTTTCGTGCATCAAAGCAGACTCAATTAGATTTTTGCGGGTCAATCTGTCACGCATGTGACTAATTTCCCGTCCACCTTATTACAATGCATTATACCATATGACATATGTATTGATGTGTACAGCATATCCATGATGTTTGAAACGAATTAACCTGTCATTAAACTCTAAATCAGACTCCTTATCCTCATGAAGTCCCAAGCCCTTCTCCCATAAGGCACTGAGGTATTCTTAGTGGTCAGGTAGTCAGGTGCGGTTGAGTATAGTTTAGTAATTGATCAAGACTTCCCCCTTGTTTAGCTGCACAGTAAACGGCCTGTATTTAAGGAGAGTTGCCTCTGTAAGGTTGGGTCAGTCTGAATAAAGGAATGTTAAATAAAACTAGTGTCTCTGTGTTTTTAGTCTTACCATTCACAATGATCTGAGAGATAGCAACAATGGTGTGATGTGATCATACTTACTAATGTCACCGTCTGCCAACATCTGCTGTCCAATGCATCAAAGGATAAATGAAACTCTTGTGCCTGGAGTTATATGACAAAAAGGTAACCCACTAAAGCTAGATCTTGTGTTAGTGCCAGATTGTTTTGAAACTCGTATCTATATGGTTGAGGAAAATGGTACTTTCTGTGACATCTTGGAACTGATTATTAAGTAGAAACATTAAGTAGAAACTTAACTTCGCCTATTTTCTTTTAATCAGGGAACATACCATTATCCACAGACAAAAAAGGATATCCTACTGAAGGGGATAAAATAGGTGATGGTTTGATGAATACTTCTGCAGTTGGTAATACATTGACATATTTAGAGTTCTAGAAAAAGTTACAAGGCCTACTGTGGATGTGAAGTTCTTTGGCAATTGGCCTTGTTGTATAGAAGCAAAGTTGCATTTTTCCAGAGCAGTTTTGCAACTGTGCATAGGGCATACCTTATATATCAAATATGTTACAAACTGCAATAGAAAATGTCCCCATTTCTAATAGCTTCAATTAAGGGGCTGTCGTGAAATGTATCCCCAGACACAGTTATATAACCATAAGAAAATACTAAAAACACTTTACGGGAATTAACTTAATTGTGGGAACATCTGTGCATATGTGTACAGCAATGACCCATAGATTACAATGAAAACTGGTTGGCTAGCCCTCACACACCCGCCTAGGTGTCATGCTTCATCACAGGGCTGCCACATTTTTCAGAAATGATTTAAGTGTAGAATGGTCTCCCTGATTATGGGGAGTACATTCTTGGGAAGTGGATGCGGATCTGGTAAGTTGGTTAAAAATCACAGGCTCTTCCAAAAACCTACCTACATTTCCTTCCCCCTTACTCTGCCTCGAGAACCCACCTGGTAACACTAAGAGTTTATGGTGACCGGGTGCCCTACATATCTCTGAGGAACATGGGAGGTATCAAGATTTAATGGCTGGTCATCATGTGCAGAAATGAGCACATGTCCACGGTACATACTTCTATGGTAAGCAGGGCTGAATTTGGAGAATAACCTTTGCTGGTTAGGATGGAATGGGTGCCTCATTCTCAAGCACATACTAGTTGGCTAATGTTCCTTGTGTGCCTAAAGAGTGTTGAGCTAAGGTATGTTATAACTTTCTATAGTTTGCCATGCTGCCCATCTCCTGGTTGAACACATTGCTGTATATACCTTAATTACATAACTGTCTTAAAAAAAAGTGATAGAATATAGTTATAACACGTACTAAATGCAGTCAGACATCTCGGACGGCTGTCACATTCGCACATGTTAAACACATGAGTACCTTAGCTGCAAGTCTGTGCAGCAGTGGGAAAATATCTTCATAGAACTTAATCTGCGCTCCCATTTCAATGTAGGCATCCCAGTCCTTCAGCTTGTCATTCCAAATGAGGCACTCTGACCAATACTCCCCAATCTGCCCATAAAAAAAGATAGGGTTAGAAAATCAAACAGCATTACTGCAATTGTGTGTGTGTGTGTGTTTGTGTGTGTCTGTTTTTGCGTGGGTGTGTGTGTGTGTGTGTGTGTAAAGATTTATTGTTTTAGCACAATATTTCCTTACCTTGACAGTGTTTTGGTGTTCAATATTGTTGGTCGATATTTCGACCCCAATATTGTGATATGTCAATCTGACCTTAATCAAGGAAAGAGCAAGCGGGGCCAAAAACCACTAGCTGCAAAAGCCCATGAAATATATTTCACTTTAGGGCTGCAAACAAAATGGCCCCAATCGTGTTTAGGAAACCACATTTAAGAAGCCACTAAAGCATTTTAGTTGTAGATATATCAAATTATTGAATGGCATCTTGGACATCAGATAATCACATTAGTCATAGTGCTATGTGGCAAACTTCTACCACACCTGATACTGTGAAGGCTAAACATAAAGCCATTGGACACTACATTTATCAGTCAAGGAACATTTGTAAAACACCAACAACTCTTTTAGCTTGAAAGCACTTTTCAGACCCTGTCAAATAAACATCCAGCTACTGCATCTGGACAATAGGCATCGTCTTTGAAAAGTACCCACCAAATTCTCACTATATAAAAACATACCCCAAATACAGGAAACCTTTGTGTGCAATTAATAACTTTGCCATAGATTCATTAAATACCAACACATGCAGGGCACCAATTGTTTAAAGAAATATTGGTTTTTCAGGTCTCATATTTTGATTGGACGGATGACAATCTCCAACACAGTCTTCACAATACTCTTTAAATAAGTTAAAACACATTGCTGGAACTTGTTGCTATTTAGAAACATTTTCAATTTGTAAGAGAACTCTTTTTTACCCTAACACCCTACCAGTACATTCACCATAAAAGAGTGAAATAAGATATCTACATCCATAGCAGAGGTACTAATGTCACCTTCTTAAATTTCAAAACAAACTTGGCAAATTTAAATCTAGGGAAAATCCTGTCACAAATGTGAAACCCTTTAGAAACTTTCTATTAAAAGTGCGATGAGTTTTAAGCGCAACATTTCTCTCTTGTTTAAAGCAAACTCATCGATAAGTAAGATCTTTACTGCCAAAGATTTTTGTTGAATAATTCTGTTTCTCGCAAAAGTACTGAGATTTTGGGCAGTGACAAACACCTAA